>NC_137581.1:37110302-38555658 GCF_963210335.1 Falco punctatus | reverse complement strand
TTAGAGACAATCAGAATTGTTTATCTATGAACTGACCAAGAGCCCTGAAATCTTGCAAATCAGTAGATAATACTAGCATATAAATACATTCTATATTCCCTCTCCTCATTCCTTGCATTCTGTGCATCTAGAGGAGTTGAGAAGGCAAAGAAGAGAGACTGAAGAAGGGGGAATGTTGCGAAGGGTGGCCAGGGTGAGATTCCTCTGGAAAATTTGTGTTGTGTAAACACATATGGTTTTAAGGAACACAAGAGTAGTTGCTGTTTTAAACTGATTAGAAAAACTAAGCAGATTTTTTTATTATTATTATTATTAAAACAAGTTGTAATTAAAGCATACAAAGTTCTGATATACCAGCTTAGGATGAAATTAACTGGCACTATCACTAAAGAAGTATTCCTCATTCTCAGTTGCTTGCCTCTGGCTTCTGTTACCTTCTAATTGCCAACACAGAGGTTTATAATAGCTGCATGATGAACCGGTCTGGTTAAGAATTCTTTTGTCCAGGTTCCTGAACAGTTCCCCAGGGATCACTTCTCTCAGCAGCAGCTTAAATTCAGGAAATGAAAGGTATATACCCATAATAATTGCAAGAAATCTAAATTGAGACTGCTGTGATCTCCGTTGCCTTTTCCATCCCCAGCTGTGCACTCAACTGCATTACACTGGCACTATGTCTTCTGTAATCATGTATTGAAACGTTACGTGAAGCTGAATGAATGAAAATTCATCTGGCAAAAGAAGAAATTAAAAGAAAAACCAAAAAAGAAAAAAATGAAAAAAAAAAAGTTTTAGTCCTTGGATCAACTGGATCAAATCCCTGAAACGGTTTATGATGTGGCTACTCAAGCCCTCCGATATTACAAGTTAGGAAGAAGGGATAAGCAGTGGAAAAAAATTAAGACTGCAACAGGCTTGAGAGGATTACATTGCTGAAGCAGCATGTGGAGATACTATTCTTCTTCTTTGACATCTCTGCCTAAAACTGGAAAATGTAGGTGAGATGCCGGGCATCAGCTGATACACAGACATCGACTGATACATTAATCAGTCTGAATGGGTGGCATAAGGCTCTGGGTTGAATCAGAGCACCATGATGCCCCCTTGGCTTACACCAGCAGCAAAATTCCCCACCAGCAAGGAGTTAGATTATCAATTCAGTTTCAGTGTTGTTACTTTTTAGCTGGGGTCCTTATATAAACCAAAAACATCTTAAGTCTTCATTTCATTGAACTACAGAAAGGAAGTGTATCTGAACTCTTTTCCCTTGCAAGGTAAAAAACTGGCAAAACAACACACTGGCCATTTATGTTTTCTTACAGCAATGCCAGTTTTTCCCAGCTTCAGACATGAAAAGAGAGAGAAAAATCCCTAATCGTTTTTAGGTTTGGATCACCTCTGCACCATAATGAACTCGCCAGACTGCTTACAGCAGCTTTGGGGCTAGTTTGCACTGGCTGTGGGAACAGCATCACTAAAACCTGGCCTTCTATCTTCCAATAAAACTAAAGCTCCATGATAATTTTTCTGTTGCAGTGGCTGCATCAAGTCACAGAGCAAAAAGAAAATGTAGTGTGGAAAAAGCACAGACACAGAAATACTGCCTGTATTCTTCAGTGAATTTCTACTACCCATTATTTGCTTAATTATCAGTTACTTTCTGCTCACTCCAGTGACTGTATCAGCTGCCCAGAGTGGTAGGAAAAGTGAGCATCCCAAAATGATGTTAAATAGGCAAGCTAAACTGTGATACTGCATTAAATATTTCCTATTTAGACAAGAATATGGCTGCATTTGATCTCACTGAAATCCCAAAACTCTCACTTCACGCAGGCTTACCCAGTCTCTAAATCAACCAGGCTGAGGACATGTTACTTTCTAACAATCTGTTCCTTCAAGTTAAAAACAGCTGAACATGATCTTGCAAGCTCCCAGTGTGGTGCTGTGGCTGAAAGGGCTAATGTGATTCTTGGCTGCATAATCAGGGGAATACTCAGCTGGAGTAGGGAGGTTATATTACTGACATAACGGCATAAACGTTTATGTTTACTCTGGGGCTTGAGGTACAAACTGTAGTATACACATCCCCTAGAGAGGCAGCTATTCTCCATGACTGCAACGTTTAAAGGAACAGTGAGAAAAGGAGAATGTTTACCGCAGTAGGAAGAAAACAACTCACGTGAATTTAGGTGGCAAACAATACTATGCTAGGATCTGAAAATACTACTGCAACATTTTTGTTAGTCTCATGTCACACATGCAAGCTTTTCCTACAGCAGTCTGAATAATGGATGAGGAACAAAAAGTACATGTGCAGTAGGAAATGTATATTTCTGTATTGTATCTGGACTTACTGCTCTCTTTAGCTTTCTTAAAAAAGGGTTTACATGCAACAGTTAGTTTAGAAATGCTTAGCAAATATCAAGTTACACAGAAAGGAGAAATAAACTGAACACTGATATATTTATATACAAGTGTGTCTAAAGAAATAGAGAAAGTGGATTTCACATGTCTATTTTAAGGCTCTCTTCATGTCCACTTCCCTTTACTCCATTGGGAAGAAGCATTACCTTCTTCTGATGGTGATAATAATGCCAAACTTGTCCATCAGCTTCTCATCATCAGACTGTATTTACAATTTACAGATGGAAAAAAAACACACACACAAAAAAAAAAAAAAAAAAACCAACAGCCACAGCAAGGAAACTGCTTGCTGCAGGCGGTTCTGCAGGGCAATGAATGATGATGGAAACACCCTGAAATCCCAATCTTGTTTTCCCAGGCTAATACTTACCCAGCAGACCATGCTGTTTCTGTGAGATCACAAGTGCATTTTGTCTTTGAAGCATGTTATCCATTACCTTTGAAGGGGCTTCTTTTAATAACATACAAATCAAACACCTCTAAAATAAATCAAACACAGCAAGGCTTTGAACCAGATCCCAAGAGGCCCTGATAACATACTCTGCATTTAAAAATGCACTGATAAGATACATTACATTTACAAATGCAACTGATCTCAATGGGAGTTAAGGATGCTCAGGATCTCACTTAGGATTTGCATCCAGAGAAAAATAAAAATGAAAAAAATTACACATAGGGCATCAAGGTGAAAGGTGGTAATACACTGTGAGCTTATTCTGCCCCTTATATTGAAAACAGCAGCTGGCCACAGGCACAGTCTGAGTGCCTCATCTTTCAACTGTAAAGAGGTAAAATTTAGGCCCTCAGGCTTCCTATTCTTCTAAGTCAAAGATGCTAATGATGTGTCTGCCTACCAATGTGACAAAGAGTGCCACTGCTGAGACCCTTTCTTTGAAGCCAAGTACAATTCTAAAACTTTCATTTTGTCATTGAAAATCCCTGCTAAAGCTCTGACATCTTTTCTGACCTCACATAAAGTGTTATAATGTAATCCTAGTGGGAGCACCAGAAGTTCAAAATCCACTAAAATTGATGAAAGGGTTAACCACAATAATAACTTTAGTAATTAAAAAGAACTTCAGTACAATACCTCAAAACCCAAATATGCCATTTACTACCACCCCCACCCATCCCTTATAAATAAGCCACTGCATAATTAGTCTGTTCAGTAATTTTTAAAATTGACATCTGAACACTCTTCAGTAGCTACCGAAAGATCCCAAGGTGCTTGGCTGAAATTTTAAATGTCTTTAGCTTGAACTACAATAAACAGAGATTACTGCCAAATTGAAGACTTTGTTTATAGCTACTGTACTGAACACGTTTTAGAAAAAGGACATTTCTGGAGGATTGTAAATTAGATGATAGTAGGGTACTGAACATGCAGTTCAACGTCAAGATGTTACATCAGTCAAAGCAATTTGAACAGGTACTCATTTTTTTTCAAACGTGTCATTTATATCTGGGAAACAAGGTTATTGACTTAATGAAATACTCATTGCAATAGAAAATATGGGATTGAATCATCTGATGATTTTGGCATTCACCTTATATTATAAAAGGTTTTAAAAGATGAGGAATAAAATTTGCACTGAAAGATGATAGTAAGAGATGTGAAACCACCAATTTTCTAGCTCACATTTGGACGATTTAAAAATGAAAATAATAGCCTCATTAACTGTCAGTCTCCGAGGCATGAAATTCTTGTTAAAGATCTGTATCCCCTGTGTGAGTTATCAAGAATACAAGCCACCAGGAATTATGATTCTGCCTAATTTAAAATCCTTGTGTCAAAAGAAGAAACAAAAGATTGGATATGACAGAAGTGAATGAAGCTGTCGTTCCTTTAATTTTATTTAACTCACCGTAGCAATCTTTCTCACCCTGTGGTTATGCCTCTAAATTTTTCTTATCCAACAGCACCACCATGTGCCACTAAAGATTTCAATGTTGGGTGTTTTTTTCACCCCCTCACCCAAGTTTGGTTTTCTTTTCTTTTTTTTTTTTTTTTTTTTAAATAATTAAGATAGAAGTAAAATGCTGAAAATTTTATTAAGGATGAAAATAAAGCTAAAACCAGTGGATCTGGTTTCTAGAGCTTCAGTCAACATTTTTTGGAAGAATTTTCTGATATTAAAATAAAAAGATGTCTTTTTTTTAATATGAATATACAAGAAATAACTACCTACACTAAAATCAGTACATTTATATATTTGTATTTACATATTTAATCTGGTATTTAGTGTCACAGCAATAAGGGCATGTTCCACCTCATCCTGTCTCCCATCCAGTTATCTGCTTTATGACTAGTCTGTAGTGCAGGCTGTTTCTGGGAGCATGACCAAAGGCATACTAAGCCATTTAGTGTACTTGGTTTCATGGACTTCAAGCATGTTCCAGAGGACTCTTTCCAACTGTCTTCATGCTAGTGTTGGCCAGCTCATTTCAGTGTGTGGACACTTCACAGCCATAGGTTAACACACAATGGACATTGCAGACACTGACAAAGGCATTGGGTCTTTTTAGCTGCTACTAGTTGTGTGGCTTAGCCTGTTTCCCAAGTGTGATCTTCCACTGCTATCACTCACACAAATTCTGCTGTAAAAAAAAAAGGTATCATCTCTAATTGATGCTTTGAAAAAGTGTTTGTAAATGCTTTGGAGATGGCTTCTAAGATTAGGGATGAGGCACGTGTGCCCTGTGGAAGGTAAGATCTCTGTAGCATTTCTCATTAGCAAGCTATTAGAGGCATCTCACTGGAATGCAGCATTGTGGACCTCCAGTCTGAAGTACCTTGTTCTATCCATCCCCTGTGCAGGGAACCTAAGCTTTGAGTTTTTCAGTCTATTAGCCAAGAGCCAAACCCCTTTACAGGCTTCTACATGCTCTTTCTCCAGACTAATTAATATCTACATAGACTATACACAGTGGAACAGATTTAGCAGGGCAGACAGAAATTACCCTATTGCAGAATATGGCCTTAGTGCATTTGCATGGAAAGTGCAGGTCAGAAACCCCAGAGGCATAGAAAGGAATTGAGTCTTGGTTTCCCATATCCTGAACAGAATATTTAATCACTGGGTAATCAAAGGGGAGCAGGGCTGAGGTCTGTGCTAGCTTAAATCCAGCAGATATGTTGTGAAAATATCTACCAAATGAGGCTTGGAAACAGAGGTGATTTGTGGATATGTCAGGTACAAAAAAAGAACAGGGTCACTGAGTACTTCAAGACAGAGGCATTTCTGTGCACACTTGTTAGAAACTTATTCAGAAAATACTTATAAACAAAGGGTGATAGGAGCAAAATAGCAGTTGGCACTGAATTTTGGACTTAGACATCTAGAATGTCAGCCAATGAAGAATAAGGCAACCAAATAATTTTATGAGTCTTGAATTTTTTTATACACACCAGGAGTACTGGATCAGAATTAACATTTGGGGACGCTTTTGATGCTATAATAGTGAATTGGGTTTCTTCTAGTTCTGGGAATGTCAGAAATCTCTCGCTTTCCTTCTTTTATTCTATCAACTGAAAAGATAGATCAGTCAAAGTTGATTTGATTTTATCCTTTCACACTTCTAAGTGAAGGTACGTAATGGAATTTTATTAAAAGAAATGGTAAGTATCAGAAATAGAAAATAAAATGTTTCTTGTTTAGTTAGATCTTACAAACTGTGTGGCTCAAGTTAAAATGCTTTGGGGTCAGGAACACTGGGGAACTTGCCAACTGTGTCACAGCCGCTCTTATTTAACAACTTCTTCAGAGCACTTCAGGAGGGAACAACCATTATGTTAATACTATTTGCAGATTGCACTTATGCAGGGGACTTTTTGAATTCTAACAAGGACATAAGTATCACAAAAGTCAATCTAGAAAAGTGGAATAAATGGATATTCAAACCAAAATGAGACTTTGAAAGAGGAAAAGAAAAAAAAAAAAAAGCAAGCTACCATATCCAAGAAATAAAAATGAAGATCTGAAACTCCAACTTTGCACTCAACGGGAGGGATAAAACATGAAAGTTAAACAAATCAGGGTACGATGTTAGACTAAAAGTTGAATGTTAATTCGTAACACAACATGACAAAAAGCAAGTACAGTGTAATTTATAATAGTATATAAAAGAAGCATTGAGTCACAGAACATAGAAATTACACTGCCTCTCTGTTATTTCATTTGGGAGACAATTTCTGAGTCTGCAGTAAACAAATATTATAGAAACAACACTAGAATAAAAAGTTGAATAACCACTAAATGTGTGACTCATTTTTGATGAGACTACAGTGCAGAGAAATCTGCACTGTATTAATAAACAACCATTCTTCTACATAGTTGCATTGACACTTAGAGCCGAGTGGCAGTGTCCACTCACATCCACTCTGCTTGGAATTAGCTATGGTCTCCCAGACAGTGCTTGACACAGTTCATGGAAGAGCAGTAGCTGCTCCTAGTAGTTACTGTGGATGTGATATCCTGCTTCGTGGTATGGACACATTGTCTGCTGTGCCACTTGCTTGCAGAGAATGAGAACAGGCCCTAACATCTTGTAAAATGGACATGGCAGTACACAACCAAAGTCTTTTGCCTTTTATTTACCATTAAAGTCACACCCTTAACTAAATGTACCTTGCCAAGTGCATTGGACCCAGGGAGTGACGCCTAGCATTAGGAGAAGTGATGAGAAGTAGCTTGCAATGACACTGTTCAAGGCTTTCTGTAGAGGGGAAAGGGATTTTCCCTTCCACAGAAAATTAGATACCATCTACTACGAATGAACTCCACAGCACTGGGTCTTCTGGACTCATTCACCGCTTCTGTGACACCAGGACATTATAATTATTTGCTGTGGATTTTTTTTCCTTTTTTTTTCACCCACAGTTTAATGTGTCGAAAACATTGCAATAGCAGTGCTCCATTCCACCAAAATATTGTTTTTATACCATGGATTTCTTGTCTGTGTTACACACCATGTGGTGTGTGACCTGGAAGAGTGCCAAATATGCTGGGACAGTTTTGTCGCACTGTATAAGGTGGTGTCAAACCAAATGTTTCCATTAGCATTTACATTGGGTTTTGTAACTAGTCCCTAGAGCCAGAGCTGTACCTATGTTGTATATCAGAATACTCTAATTTCATGAAACCAGGAGAGACCCCAGAAGTGAAATAAAATGTTCATTGCTTAGTCAATCACAGGAGAAGGCCCTCGTCCAATACAGGAGAGCTAAATGATTTAGCAACAGAGCAACACCTACTTTGAAAATACCATCAGCAATAAACCAAAACCAAACCTAGTGTTAGAAAGCTATAAAGAAGAGTTTCTGAAGCAGTAAATAGTTCCTATACCTTGAAAAACACAAGACCATTAACTCTGAGCATCTCTGTAAATAAAGTCAGGTGACACAAAAGTTTTACCGACAAATTCTGGGCTATACAGCCTGTGGTCTGTCTCTACTAAAATCACAGGAGAGAGTCTCCTCAGTAAACTGTCAAAAGAAGATGATCTCTTACATATACTTCAAAGAGTTAAGGTGCAAAACCAGGTGAATTATCTGGAATGGTAAAAGAAGGTGTGACTCAGCGATAGTGTCATATTTTGAAAGACAAAATACAGATCAAATGTTTCTGTTCTGTGAATGAAATAAATAGAAAAGCCCCTTGCTGAAGAATTTCAACAGTAAATTATACATGCAACTAGAAAAGAAAGTTGAAATATTCTAATTGTTTTTTGATCCCCTTAATATTACCACTTCAAGTGATAGTCTTCCCACTTCAGTGAAAAATTGTTGCAGTTCATTCTACTGAAGTCAGCAGTCTATTTTGGAAAAAAAACTTTGCTTTTCAGTAAAAAGGGCTTAATCATTACAATGTAAAAATATATTTGAAATTAAGCCTACTGTGCTAATGAAAATGATACTTGAAAGTCAGTATAGTTCTATTATCTACATGTTATTGTCTCTTTCAGAATACACTCACACACATATACATCACTGAACAGAGAGCTTTGGTGAGTTTATCACCTTTGGAAGAAGGGGTAGACAAATTAGGACTACAACAATATCACGAAGTTATACAGGGAGAAGAACAAAAAGGCAAAAGCCCAGCTAGAACTCAGGCTGGTCATTGCCATAGAAGAAAACAAAAAATATTTTTACAAATACACTAGAAACAAAAGGAGGGCCAAGGAGAATCGGCATCCTTTATTGGATGCGGTGGGGATCACTGCCACAAAGGATGAGAAGGCTGGAGGTACTTGATGTTTTCTTTGCTTCAGTCTTTAATAGCAAGACCAGTTACTCTCAGGGTATCCAGCCCCCTGAGTTGGACGACAGCGATGAGGAGCAGAACAAAGGCCACACGCTCCAGGAAGAAAAGGTTAGCGACTTGCTGCTCCACTTAGACATGCACAAGGCTATGGGGCCAGGTGGGATGCACCTGAGGGTACTGAGGGAGCTGGTGGTGGAGCTCACCAAGCCACTTTCCATCACTTATCAACAGTCCTGGCCAACTGGGGAGGTCCCAGAAGACTGCAGGTTAGCCAGCGTGATGCCCACCTACAAGAAGGACAGGAAGGAGGATCCAGGAAACTACAGACCTGTTAGCCTGACCCTGGTGAGTGCTGGGGAAGGTTGTGGAGCAGGTCATCCTCAGCCCCATCATGCGGCACATGAAGGAGAACCAGGGGACCAGGCCCAGCCAGCATGGGTTTAGCAAGGGCAGGTTCTGCTTGATGAACCTGATCTCCATACACTACAAGATGATCCACCTAGTGGATGAAGGAAAGGCTGTGGATGTTCTCTGTCCGGACCATAGTAAAGCTTTTGACACAATCTCCCACAATATTATCCTGCAGAAACTGGCTGCTCATGGCTTGGATGGTTATACCCTACATGGGGTTAAAAGCTGGCTGGATGGCCAAGCCCAAAGACTGGCAGCAAATGGAGTTACATCCAGGTGGTGACCTGGCACAAGTGATGTTCCCCAGGGCTCAGTACTGGGGGCAGTCCTGTTTAATGTCTTTATTGACAATCTGGACAAGAAAATTGAGTGCACCCTCAGTAAGTCTGCAGATGACACCAAGATGGAAGGTAGTGTTGATCTGCTTGATGGTAGGAAGGCTCTGCAGAGGGACCTGAACAGGCTGGATTGATGGGCCCAGGCTCATTGTATGAGATTCAACAAGGAGAAGTGCTGGGTCCTGCACTTGGGTCACAACAACCCTATGCAAAACTACAGGCTTGGGGAAGAGCGGCTAGAAAGCTGCCTGGCAAAAAAAGACTTGGGGGTGCTGGTCGACAGCTAGCTGAACATGAGCCAGCAGTGTGCCCAGGTGGCCAAGAAGGCCAATAGCTTCCTGGCTTTTATCAGAGATTGTGTGGCCAGCAGGACTAGGGTAGTGATTGTCCTCCTGGACTTGGCATTTGTGAGGGCATATATTGAATACTCTGTTCAGTTTTGGGCATCTCACTTCAGAAGGGACATAGAGGTGCTGGAGCATGTCCAGAGAAGGGCAACAAAGCTGGTGAAAGGTCTAAAAAACAAGTCTTATGAGGAGCAGCTGAGGGAACTGGGGTTGTTTATTCTGGAGAAGGCGAGGCTCAGGTGGGACCGTATTTCTCTCTATAAAAACCTGAAAGGAGGCTGTAGATATGTGCTGGTAGGTCTTTTCTCCCAGACAGCTAGCAACAGCTGAAGAGGAAATAGACTGATATTGTGCCAGGGAAGGTGTAGATTGGGTATTAGGAAAAATTTATTCACTAAAAGGGTGGTAAAGCGGTGGAACACGCTGCCTGAAGAGGTGGTGGAATCGCCATCCCTGGAGGTATTTAAAAAATGCGTAGATGCAGTGCTTAGGGACATGGTTTAGTGCTGGACTTCGCAATCCTCGGTAAACAGTTGGACTTGATGATCTTAAAGGTCTTTTGCAACCTAAAAAATTCTATAGTTCTATAATGCTATGATTCTATATATAGGCTATTCCACAAAATGAGAACTGTTAGACTACTAATGCAAAAAAAATTACTAAAGTGTATGTTTTTAAAATAGTCCACAAAAAATAACTAGAATTTTCAATCATTTCAGCTAAACAAAAAGCTATTTAATGAACTGTGTTAAGAAACAAACAAATAAAACCCCAATCAAACAAATTGTGAGTGATTTTTTTATTTAAAGCAGTTTAGGAAAGAATCCTACAGTAATATGACTTGGTATGTAGATTCTTGACAGATCTTTAAGAACAGCATGAAGTGAATGAATCAAACCCAAACTTCACTTATGCAGTCTGTCATTGTTAGATTCAGAGCTAGACCATTATTGTATACACATATTAAAATTAAACAATGTTGTATTGGAAATTTCACACTTGTGAAGGTTGCTTTTTACTAACAGCCAAATAAAAAACTGTGGAATAAAACCTGTAACTTTTGGTTATAGTAATTTCTGTGTTCGAATTTTTGAAAACTATTTTAAAAGTCCTATTTCTACAGAGACCAGTATTTTCCTTTTTCTCTATTTTAACTGAAATGAACTGAAATGAAATAATGAACTAATTAACAGGATTTTTTTTGTGTTATCATGCAATATGTCAGTTCACTTGCCTTATATTGATATTTAACATGAAGCTCCATTCCTGAATTACAGTCTTTTCTACCTTAAAATATAAACACGTACATGCACTATTTTCTTTCAAGCTTTGCACTCTACAGATACTGTAATTACACATCATAAAGAAAAAAGTTATAAAGTTTATCATGAAAGACCCTAAGTATTTTGGTTTGAAAGATGCTCAAAAGAATCGCAAAGTGTGGAATCAAACAGATAATAAGGCTCTGCTACATCCCTTTTTGCAAAGTCACTTTTAAATTACTTTTCATTATCTGTAACACCTGGAAAATATTTCCTTTACCATTTTTTACTTTTCATTTGTCCCTTTTTTTAATTTCAATTTCCTTTTCCTGCATACTGCTCTTCTGAATAGAACTGAAAATAAAAAGGTGGGTTTTTTATTTCATGGTAACAAATTCCATGTATACAATACTTTGTCTTACCAAATGAGACTGAAGACAACTACCTCAAGAATTGTTTCATACTTGAAAGTGGTGTCTCAAAGCCAGTCTCTTTATTATTTTCTTTGTGATGGTAGGTGTGAAATAAAGGCAGTCATTATTTAGATAAGTTTACAGAGTGTAACTGTTTCAAGGTATGGCAAGGCATGTCATAATGCCAACCTAGAAGCTGTGACCTTTTATAATCACATCTGGCTAAAAATTATCTTACATGTGCATATGTAGCAGGAGGAGAAAAAACCACAGCAATGTTGCTTGACATTAAAGAGAAACAATCCAGAAGAGAAACAAATCCATAAACTTAAATTCAAATTACAGAATCCAAGACCATGACAATTGCCTATCTAGTGGGTCATCCATGTAACAGGATATCCATCTCTTTTCATAGTTAATTAAAAATTAAAAGTTAATATATGGCATATTCCATAGTTAGAATATCTCCTGGGTGTAGATACCTAATGGCTATACATAAAGTAGAGCTACCTCTTTTTGTAATTGGTGATGTGTCATCGGTGTTTGAATGTCTAGCTAGGGGTGGGATGGATCATGTTCTGAGGATGTTGTTTGGTTTGTTAAGTATACAGAGCAACCAGGTAAGATGGTCCAGAATTCAGCTTTTGTCACACACATTTTTCTCTTGGCCAAAAGCCTTTACCCTCCTTTACCCTCTAATCTCAGCCTTTACATTCCTATGATCTGCACTGTGTGGCTAGCTGCGCTCTAGAAATGAACTAAAGCAGATCCTGCAGTTTTTAAAATACAGACTCCAAAACTGAGGCTGTGTATTTTAAATGCTAAAAAAGCATTCAGCTGAGCTCTTATGTGCCAGGATGTTTTCCATGGCAACGGGAAATTGTAGTCCAATTAAAGGATATCTTAACAGTGTAGCAGTGACAATGTAATGCCTTAATAGTGTAGTATGGTGGGAGTTATCAATACAAAACTGAATAAAGTGCTTTTTGTCTTAGTTTGAACCATCTCTGGACAACCACTGAATGTTAAGTGGATTGCAACAACAGACATGAAGCAGCCCACTTTTATTTTAGAATGAGTCAGGCTCACCCAGATTTTCTCAATTCTTCAGTCAGGCTTCAGAAAGTGCTCTGATTTTGGCATCAAGTTTGCCATTAAACCCAAACCATAATGCTTGGTAGGCATTTGGAATGCAAGCTAGAAAGCACCAGGCTTTTATGAATTGCATGAACCATCTCAGTGGGAAACTGTTCTGATTCCAGAATCACTGAGTTCTTACAGGGTCTATTTTGAAGTTTAACTCATCTATTGACAAAGTCACTCCTCAATTAACATTGTCTCTATTAAATAACAAAAGCACTGACAGACTAGTAATATGACACGCACCCTTACAACAAGCAGGCGAGAGTTGTTATAAAAAACTGGGTTGCTGCCAGCATGAAGAGGAGCCATGGGAATGCAGCTGCAAATCCTCACAGAACAGCTATGAAGGCAATGAAAAATCACTGCTGAGGCAAGCAATAAAAGAGAGAGGTTTGTAACTCTGCCATAAAAGAGATAGAAAAAGGTACAGAGATAAGAGAAAGAAATCAAAAGACAGAAGGGAATATTAAGAGAAGGTAAATGGAAGGAAGGCAGTAAATCAACACAGCCTTAGGACAACTGTATTGCTTTTAATTGATTCAAATTATTTCATTTATTATGTTTAAGTTGGAAGAAGATGGAAAAGGTGGGGAAGAGTGCCAGGCTGATAGTAGAAGGGAGAAACAATAAAACATTGTCATGATAAGAACAGAAGAAAAAAAAAAAATTCTTCGTAATTTTAACTGTTGGCATTCATGGGGGGAAAGAATGGTCATGGCTTTGGACTGTGATACCAGCATTGCTTATTGCCATGGAAATGGGTAAGACAATATAATTTCAAAATAACTACTGGGCTGCAGGATCAAACATACGAAAGATTATTGACTGTGAAGGGAAGAATCTCTTGTTTAAATTCAAATACCTTCGCCTTTGCTTTTTACTTTAAAAATGAATAACCAGAAAGATTTTTAAAAGGTACAGTGTTTAAAGAATGACCAACTACAACTGAAAAAGAAATTCTCCTTCCTGTTTTATTTTAGCAAAATTTCAAGGAAATCTAAAAATTACAGTATCCTACTAAGAAATAAAATTCTAATGGCAGGTCCAACTGTTTACATCTTCTTTTCTTTTATTTGCCAAAGTGATGTGAAAGCTAGTTTTTCATCCAAAAGCAGAAAATTACTGGAGAAGGAAGCGCTAGGATTAGATCCAAAATGAGATTCAGTCACCTGACTTCCATGTCAGAGAAAAAATCCTCTGAATTACATATCCAACATACCTATGTAAAGCACAAGGAAGGATACAGGTCTCAGCTTTGGATCTTAAAACTGGTATGCTGCTTGTTGACTTGTATAGGCTACCCATTAAGAAATGCTGCGTATATGCTGCTTTCCAAGTTTCTCCTTACTTCAGTCCTCAAGGTCCCTCCACATCTTGCAATTTATACTTTTGGGGCATTATTTGTAGTCATTTCAATGTCAAAGGAGAGCTGACAATTTCTCTCTAAATTCAGGGACAATGGCAGTCAAGCTTGTTCCTTTTCCTCCTTCCTTTTTACGATAGTCTAGGTTAGTCATTTCAGCACCCATATAGAGAAAAACAGACATAGCATCAACTTCTTTACATCAACAGATCCAGTGAGATATAAGAGCTCAGAAGATTGCCCTGCTATGCAGAGGAGATAAAAACTAATATTCTCATTCACTTCTCTAGAAGTCCTTTGCATCCATAATTAAAATGAATTAGCCCAGAGAGATAAGACCGACACCGACTTCTTCCTAATTTTAAGTGTTTATTTATAAGATAGGAGTTACTTGAGATTATGCACCTAGTGTGTCACTTGAGATGCCTCATGTAACTCATCAAGACTGCAGCTGCCTCTTCAAAAAGAAGTGGGTCTCTTGTAGGTCCCGTGTCATATTTCCAACTGTGTATCGATGACTCAAATGCGCATTTCAAACAACATCTGACAACAGCAATGCAGAGTATTTCTGTGTTCTACAGGGAGTCATTTCTAGCTGCAGCTAGACCATTGTACCGAGCAGAAGCATATCTCAAACACCTATTCATCTACCTGAGATCCAGAGCCTGTAATCATGTCCTGAGAAAGAGAGTGGAATTCATCATACCCAAACGCAGATCTCTAAAAATTAAGCCTAATCTAAGACAGCCCCCTGGGCTCCCTCTACATTCAGTTGTACTCGATGGTAGGTAGAAACTGCTGCCTTCTGGAGTGGCTTGTCTCCATAAACTATAAAAGGGAATTTAAACCAAAACAGATTAAGTTAGAATAATTGAATGTCTCCTTGAATTTCAATCACTACTTTAAAGAGCTAGAAATAATTTGGGTTTTTACCATTTAAAACAGAACCAGGAGTTGCAGCTCTGTACCCTGCACCAGAAAAGTTTAATCGTCATGTGTAATATCCATAGTCAGATATGGAGAAAATCCAAAAGGGGATCTGCAGCTCCTGCAGACAAACCTTTGTGCAGGAAATAATGCAAAATTCACAGGACTAAAAAGACAACCATCAACAAAACTATAAAAAGAACATGATTTTAGTAAAGTTCCTGTGAGGGAAAAATGAGTTCACTATAAAACAGCAAACTGTTCTGTAGAATCAGAGCCTCTGGAATTTACTTTCTTCAGTATTTCTTTGCCCCAATTATTCTCTACAATTGATGTGACACGGGATAGTATTGCAAGCTAAATCTTGTTTTATGTAAAGAACACCCAAAATGGGTATTGTAAGTTGAAAATGATTATTCTATTCCAGAGTAAGTCAGATTCTATTCAGTTGCCTACAGCAATTGTTATAACAGGTTCTTTTTTTAAAAAACAAAAACAAAAACAAACCACTTTTGTATGTTTCTGTTTTCCTAGGATTATAACTTCCTTCCAAAGTTAAACTGCATTCTCCAATAATAACAAAAAGATTTTGACACGAACAGCTGGAAAATTTATTTTGGAAATATCAGTGGATAGTTTTTGATATCTATTTCTGCCACTTTAACCTTTCACAAAACAAGTTTGCATTTGCAGTGCACACCAAGGCTGTCCTTGGAGTACGCAGATGGCTCTGTAAACCATAAGGCACCAAAACCTCTTCACTGTACATAGCTGACATGGAAACTGCTAGTCATCATTGAAAAAATGAAAAGTATTGTGGGTAAAATGTCTGCTTTTAATGTTCCATTGAGAACATTTTATTTACATTTGAGGACCACGTTTAACAAAAATTAGATAACATTTTATAGTACCCCATTAGACCTGCTTGTCCGCAGGGTTAAAAACAAATTGAAGTACTTCAGCGAGTGTTGCATTGCACTGAACAGGAGAAACTGACCTGGCATTCACAACTCAAAAAAGTGTTCAGCATCTGGGAAGCAATCATTTTTCTCATGCACTCAGCCTGACTTTCACTACACATCATGATTATGATGTTCCAGGGATTTGAGTTCAAATTTCTAATCTGAGGTCCAACTCTCAAATTCAAACTTAAAAGCTTTGATGAAATACCAAAATCTGCTTTGGTTTCCTTAAAGAGGAACAGAAAACAGTTTATGTATATGCATGCTAACAATTTTCAACAATGAGGGTGTATATTAAGATGCTAAATTAATCAGAATATAAACCCCATGCCAAATGGTGGATATAGGAGCTTATTATTAAAAAAGCCCTCTGCAAAACATTGCTCCTAAATTCTGACTTCAGTGCATGAAAAATTAACTTCAAGAGGAATGAACATCTGAAATAGTGTAGTTTACTGATGTGCAGTATTGTCGATTTCAGGCTTTAAGTTTGCATATCCATTGCTCTTAGATATGTTATATAAATCAGAATTCTTCAAGCTCAGAATAATTATTGTTTTGATAACCAGTTCAGCTAATAATTCTGTGCTTCTTTGACTAGTAGTAGTCATGCTACGTGTACCTGCTACAAGAGTCAGTGCTTAAATTATACCCAAGATCAACCATAAGGTAAATGATTATTTTAGAAAGGGAAAAGCAAAAATAATTCATTACATATGCACAGTATATATATTTCAGGATTACCAGTATTTATTTATTCTTTATAATCCTTTTCTACTCCCTATAACTTTTCCGAAATTTGTGTATTTGGAGTTAAAGTGTAATGGGGTAGAATGAGAAAGCTCTTGGTATACCTCAATACTGGTGGAAACTAAATAGTTTTGCCCACATACCACATTAAAAATAATAAAAATCTAGCAGCTTGCACTTGAGAAATCTATTTGCCCTAAGGTGACGAAGAACAGCTTTAAAATATGGTATGGTCCTTTAATTGTCCTAGATATGTATCAATATAGTCATCTATATACCCCCAAATCATTAAGCTTTAAAAAAAGCAGGGTTCACACATAATTAGGATCTTGCTAGAATTATCATCTAAGCGTCCTGGTAGGCTTCATCTGTGCTAGAATGGCTCTATCACAGGGCAGCAGAAGGTCCATGAAGCTTTCCCTGCAATTATTCTTATCTGTAGTAATTCCTGGAATCGTAAAAAGATAATTTGCATCTGGGGCACATACCCCCTCCTTTTTAGTATCTTCTTCTTCCTTTCTTGCTTTCTCCTATGACTGCTCACCTCTCCAAGTTAGCATTTCTGCCAGAGCTCCCACAAACCTTTTTGCCTGCAGAAATAACATACACTACATCTCAACCATATTTGCCCTTATGCAGTGCCCCTTATCTGCGTTATGCCCTTGGTATTTCCCCACCAGTATCTGCAGGGCAGACTGAGGAAGGAAGCATGATCCAAGAAAAGAAGACCAAAAAGCTGGACCCGAGGATAAGGGGTAAGAGTCAATGGAGCAAGGCAGAGCCAGTACAGGTGAGAAGCATGGGATGGAGCAGAGGCCGGAGGGCCACTGCAAGTCATCAGAAGCTAGTGGGAATGGGAGCCAGAGTGGAGTGAGACCACAGGCTCTGGGGCAGAAGAGCTTTAATTCATGTAACACAGTGCATTACATCAATGAATCATTACAACAGTGAACAGACTGCTCAAACCCTAGTATTTGGGAAACAAGTTTTAAGGGTGAAAAATATTATTTCAATGAATCATGAAACATTCCATTCACTGGAAGAATTAAGAGAAAAAATTAAAAAAGATAATACTCATGCCTGTCAGAACAATTTATATTTTCATGCCCCCATGAAGGAGTTAATTTCTTGGAGTCCTTTCCATGCCTGTATTTCCAAGATTTTAGACTGCTATGAAAATCTTGTTTGACTGTATTAAAGTGAATGAAAGTGTCTTCAGTCTGTGTGTGTGGCCACACAATGTCTTAAACCAATGGTTCTAACCATTAGCATTTCCCTTTTTAAAATTGAAATGCACTGAAATTACCAGTACTGCTGAACAAGTCATCATCAAACAATATTTTGTTAATTTTCTCCATATTATTATACTCGGAAGTTCAGGTTAAACTGACTTCACTAAAAAGATAAATCCTCCCTACATACGCACAATCAGAACACTGTGTATTCTTAGTGTGTTTTAAATATTTTAAGTTTCTGACAATTAAAATTTTCCTCTCCTATAACTAAGGGGGAAAAAAAGTAATTTGTAAGTATTAATGACTGCTGTGATTCACTCACAGATTAAGGTACAATGGACATGGCCAACCAGTCTACATTCAGGCATAAAGTTTAGCAGCCAAATTCGTAATTTTCTGTCAGTCCTCAGATGAAGGCTACAGAAAGTGTTCTGCGGCTTCATTTCTTTTCTCAGCTGGTGTGAATCAGTCACACGGTACATCATGAAGTAACAGTCTGTCATAATCCAACCACAAAGTCTGCACAAAAAAACACTTCCACGCTGCCATTTTCAGTGGAATATATGGCAGGAATTTGCCTATACACTCAAAAGATGCCAGAAGAACCTGCGGAACCCCAGGCCGCGAGCCGGCCGCCCCCGCGCTCACCACCACCCCGCACGCCGCGCCCGGTGCCCGGCCCGGGCCGGTGCCGCCCAACTCGGCGGCCGCGGAGCCAACCGCCGCCCGGAGCCCGACGCCGGCCGGTGCCCGGGAGCGGCCCCGCTGTCCCGGGGGACACGTCCCGCCACCGCCGGCCGCCTCCACCGCCCGGGCACGGCCGCCGCGTGCGACCCCCGGCACCGCGTGCCCAGGCGGGGCGCGTGCGCGCGATACGAGCCGTCGTCCGGGAAGCGGCTCCCGCGCGCCCCGTCAGAGACCGCGCGGTCGCCCGGCCAGGGGCGCGACGCGGAGCCCCCGGCACCGGCGGGCGGGGAGCTGCGGGCCCGCGGGGCGCCGCTGGGCCCGGGGTGGCGGCTGGCGCTCGCCCCCGCGCCCCGGCCGCCGGCTGGGCTCCCCCCGCGCCGGGCTCCCGCCGCGCTGCCCGCCCCGCCCCCTCCTACCGCTGCTCCCTGGCGGACGCTCCGCTCCCAGAGACTTCCCCGATCGGCGCCGTCTGAGCGCGTGTGCGTCTCCCCCCGCTCCGGGTGTCACACCGACCCCCGGCGGGGCCGTCCCGGGCCGGGACAGAAGTTAAAATTCTGTTTATCATTGAAAGCTTGAGGTTGTGGTTTAAAATATATTCTCATTATTGGACTTCTCTCTAGACAAACACTGTTCCGTTTGATGCTGCCTTAGCCCTCACACATTGACCAAAAGCTCCATGTGCCATACTGAATCTATTCATAATAGAAGATTTAATTATTGAGCAGTGAGACAACCAAAAAGTATAAATTGACTCTACCTGCAAACTCTTATTGGACAGCAATGGTATGAAAACTACTGGAAAGGAGCTTAAGTGTTATTTTTGTTGGCTTTATTAATTTGGGTTCCGTCCCCCCCCCCAGTAGGTGCAAATCTTGCTGGGTGAGACTGCAATGACAGGTATAAAATAGGCAGAAAGAATTACTTACAAAAGTGATAACCCAGGGCACCTGTTGTGTGCAGTATGGAATACACCTGTTAGAACATTATTTTGGCTCAAATAAATTAAATGGGATATAGCAAACAAGAAAAGGTAATGGCAAATGGCAAACGGACTTTCTCTGAAGGTTAAATTAATGCCGCAGAGCATCACTGCTTCATGCTAATGTAAGACAAACTCATAGCTTTCACAGATGCAGAAACCTGCCACATTATCCCCTCTGATGTCGTCATTCCTCGATAGGAGCTGGCAGTAACCTGAATGCAGTAGATCTTCCACTCATACAAGCTAAGTGATTCCTGTGGTTTAGAACATCATGCTTAAAGTTAAGTGAATGCCCAAGCTGCTTTCTGGGGCCAGGGCATAGTGGTCAACAGCTTAACGAGTGGGCCCCAGGAATGGAAGGGACACTGCCTACTTTTGACAGCAGTCTTCCTATGAAATTTTATTACCCCACTGCCCCACCCTCATTAACAGTAAGCTACTTGTAAAAGAAACCAGCTGTAAATCTTTTAAAATCTTCTAAAATCATAGTATTTCTTCTGGTGACTATGCTTCATCCATCTTTATGGAAGAGGCTAAGGGGTCTGCAATGATTCTCAACTTGACAAAATACTAGGTATTAACAAAATCTTACCATTTCCCACATGCAGAATCAATTACTTTTATGTTTCTGTGGGTCTGTTTTGAACCCATTACTCAGGACACCTATAACATCTCAGACTCATTAATCTCATTAATCTCATCTGGGAGGTTAATTTCAGTCTTCTGGTGCAGTCTCACTTGAGCCTTTCAAAAGCACTGTTTAATGTTGGGATCTATCAAAATGATCCAAGAAGGATATTTTTCACACATCTTTCTTAATTTCTAAAAGCTTGAACAATTTTACTGAAATAATAGAAACAAAACAAATAGACTACAAGCCAAATAGTAGAATAAACTTAATAGTCTTGCCTGTTTTCATTTTGAGCGATAGATTGACCAAAATTTTATGGACCAGATATTACGTAAATTTTTAACATCAGAATGTTTATGTTGTACAACCAGAAAGAAAGATGTTTTATTAGTCTGAAAAGTTTACAAACATGCTTTTAATATTTTCTCTTCAAAACATTTGCCATTATACCAATTAATTGTAATACTCACTTCAAGTAAGTCGTGATGAATCCTGTCTGCTGAAAATAGATTTACTTCATCTTACAAGCCAGGTGGTTTAGTTCAAAATATAAATTATTTATCTCATGTAGCAGGTAAAACATTGAAATGTATTTACCTCTTTAAAACTCTTTTCTTAGAGAAAGCTCCCATTTTAATATCTGCCAGCTTTATGGTAGAATTAACCAAGTAGAATTAAAAGGCTGTGAAAATTAATATTTTTTACATGATATCACATATATTTTACATGGAGTGCTGGTGACAGTACAGGGAGATTCTGAATTCTCCAAAATATCAATTAATTTATTCCACAGATCTCTATGCTCATATTGACTAGCTTTCAGTCTCTCACATTAATTAATTCTTTACACCTCAGTCTCATATCAATTAATCTTGTGCTCCTGTACCTTTGGAACATTTGTTCCAAATACTAATAGCAGGGAGTAAAAGTTCTATAGCCTATAGAGAAATCCTCAATAGCCAGCTTTGCATTTTAACAATGACTGATTGTGAGTGCTGAGCTGATTTTTTTCATGATGGATTTTCCACATTGGTATTCTTATCCCTAACATCCTACTTGAGCTCTTAGGCAACCCTCTGCCATCAATCTCATTTATCAATGAGATCAAAATCAAAATTTATTTTATTTAGGAGGTCATATTTATAGGCATACAATGAAGGCCAAGTGCATATGATTGATTATGATACTACTACCAAAATAAAATAAAAACCCATCTTTTTATTAAGCATGCCTGTTTCAAAAAAGTAGAAAACATTGCACCTGCAAGAAATAAATTCAACATTTCTGATATCTTATTTTCTACAGAATGCATTATTCTGAAGATTATTGCATTATATATGAAGATTAGTATAAAAACAGAATTACATTGACCATCTTTAAAATAGCTTGATTTCCATCTCATTATTTGTGAAAATGTCAGCTAGGAGAGATCACATTATAATTTCCTCCAAAACAGAGAGTTTTCAAAGATAAAAAAAAGAAAGAAAAAAAAAAGGGGGGGGAGGGGGAAGGGAAAATTCCAAGAATTTAAGAAAAATATATATATGCTATGGATATTGAACAGTTAAAGGTACAATGGAGGCAAATGTTCTGTAAAATATGTCCACATCAAATGTCTGGTGTTTTTTTCCCCCTAAAGAACAACAGTAAAAGCAATGTTTGATCTCAGATATCAGAAGTCAAGAAAACAACACTTCTAACATTTGATAGCTTGAGCAGCTTTGAAAGTTTGGCTATTTAGAAACTTACAAGAAGGAGATACAAGAATAAAACCTAATTACTGTTTTTATTAATTTTCTCCTAAACATACGAAAGGTCAAAGAGCCACAGCAGAAGGGAATTATGCTCACAGGTACAAGGTCTCTGTAGAATGGAAAATGTCAGTTCTATTAAATAAACCCATGGTTTTGTTCATGTAACAGATGAGAATGTAGACTCAATGAACTTAGGATAGAAATCATCACTTGCAAAAAAAAATTGTACAAAAAAATTCATCAAAATGGACAATTTTGACAGCATGAAATTGACTTAAATTTTACAAAACCTCTCTGGGAGAGAAATAGATTAATTAAAGATAGTTGAAGTATCTTTCTATCATTGTAAAATTGGAAAATGTTTTTTTAGTCATAACCATTTCAATATGATTTCAGACTATTTTAGTTTCAGGTAAATATATGTGCTCAACACAAATTTACCTGTGTTTTCAGGTTTACAAGTCACCAAAAAAAGTTTAAAATATTTTGATTTTTAGAATGATTGTCCAAATAAAGATTCTTTTTTCACCAGCCTGAAATGAGGAAGTTGATGGGAACTTTCAGGACATTGCAAACAGTCATAACCACATTAACTACATCAAAATTTGCAAGTCTTACAATTCTGTAATATTAATGGTTACTCCAGAAAAAATATTTATCCTTACAGTTTTTGCAGTAACTTTTTTTTCTTGCAAATATGAAACTATTAAACTTTCTTCTGGTTTACAAAAAAAAGAGCTTCCTAGTACATTTAAAATCAGTTAGGGATTATCATACTAAATATGACAGCATCTTAGCTTCTGTGAAATATATCTTCTTTCCATACTGTAGAGGAAAAAATAATATTACAATTTGACGAAACACTTGGAGACATCTGTTTAACTTATTTTTGCACTATTTTAAAATTATGCTTCTTGGTTTTGCAGTAAACAAACAAAAAAAAACCCAACCAAAAAACCAACCCCCCCCCCAAAAAAAAAAAAAACAAACCAAAAAACTCATGAAAGCCAAATAAAGTTGGTTTAATTCATCCTATGGTTCTTTAGTTTAAAATTCTGATTATTTGTCCCATATTACAGGCCAAAATGCTGATAGGAAAGTAAGTTATTTTAATGTAAATGATATAGTGGTACACTTAAGTTACATGGTTAAGTAAACTCATGAAAATTCACTTTTAAATACAAGTGTGCTTTCTACATATATATTTCAAGGTGTGAATTGAATATTTTGATTGACACACACACACATATATATATCTCTATGAAAACCAGAAAGCAATGAGTTAAATTAGAAACTGGTTTAATCAGAGAGAAGTAGAATAATATGTATCCATAACTGAAACTGCCTGGTTTAAAATCACCTACACAAAATCTCATTTTAGGTTCATTAGGACAGTCCGGTGTTAAATTTTCTGAATAAACATGCAAGAATGTATGCATGATCTGGTTGTATTGAGTCAGTCAAAGTAAACAGAAGAAATATAGAAGGAAAAATCTGGAAATTCATTCAAGATTAAATTTGTTAACAAGAGGCTAGTATTGGATTGGACTTACGTTCTGTCCTCTGCAAAAAAGGGTTCAGTGCACGCTAGATTATCTCACATCTTTTCTCTACAAGTTTAATAAATCCTAACAGTGGATTATGGAAAATAAATAAGAAAAAATATTATTTTGCTTATCTTGTAATTTTTCTTTTAGCTTTCTAAGAATTTCCTAGTAACCATGATCATACACTTTTCTTGCCCCAACTTTATTTTCAGTTTTTACATACAAATGTCAACAGATTCCACATTTCCAGCACAAGTTAGTAAAAGCACTCTTTATTTGACATCTAACATTTCCAATGAGCTACAGTTCAATAATCTAGCATGAAGTGGAAGCATATCTTTTGATTTTATAAATATTTTATAAATATTGTGTGATTTTATAAATGCTTTCCTGGACCTCTGCAGTGGTAGACAGCATGGTTTTCACTATGCTTCATCATTTACTTGAAGCAAAAATTAACAACAAAAAAACTCCTAATCTCATGTAGAAGTCCTTCTAGAGACACTTTCATGGGTTGCAGGTGGAATCACTGTGAATATATGCGGTTTGTTTTTCAGTATCTCTGTCAGGATTCAATAACTGCAAGGACAATAAAGATGCTCAGGTGCTTGAGCTCTTATCGTGAGGATAGGCTGAGGAAATCAGCCTGGTTCAGCCTGGAGAGGAGGCAGCTGCTGTGAGACCTATCAGCAGCCCCTGGTATTTATGAGAAGACAGAGCCAGATTCCTCACAGCAGTACACACTTGGGAGGTTAGCAGGCAATGGACATGAACAGAAAGGTCAGATGTGATATGAGGAAAAGCTTTTTCACAATAACAGCCCAGAGAGGTTGTGCAGTCTGCATCCTTGGAGGCTTTCAAGATCCTACTGGACACCATCCCAAGCAACGTAGTCAAACCTCATAGCTGACCTTCTCTGGAACAGGAGATTGGACCAAAACCCTCCTGAGGTACCTCCCAGTCTGAATTACTCATGACCCTATGACTGATTTGTACTGTGCTAGTACAACCTATGGTTAATAAACTCAAAATTTCAGCTACCTTAGTAACACTTTATTCCAAAATGTAAGGAAATTGTTTATTTAATACCAATGGCATGGTAACATGTGTTGGATAATCATTGACAGTCAAAGTCAATCTGGGAACTAAAGAATCCCATTCCCACTAGATCCTGTTTTCGAAATGGTGGGAAAAGCTTATGGAAGGATGCATAGTCATAAATATTAAGTCAATATGTTATAGCTATTAACTTCTTCCAGCTTCTCCACAAAATGATTAGTTTTGTCTTTTATACTTTTGACTAGACCTACTGTGTCTTATGCACTGATATGAGAATCAGTGATTCCTACCAAACACAAACTCTGTTTGGCTGTATTTCCTAATTTTATTTTATTTTATTTCTTGGTTGGTTGGTTTGTTTGTTTTGTTAGATACCACAGTGCATACAAACGGATCTGAGTAGTAGCACCATGGTCAGTGATCAGTGAAGGGCCCTGCTTAGTACAACCGGTTAACAGAGGAGGGAGAACATCTCTGTTTCATTGTAGCCCCAGACTTTGGCTCATAATTCTATTATATCACTCATCACAGCATTATGTTGTTTCATTTAGCGAAGGAAAAGCTATAATAGGAATCTGCAACAACAGTCAGACTAAAGTTTTTGGAGAAAAAAGAGAAGGGTTCTGATTTAAGTCAATTTACCCAGTGGGGTCAGTATGTAAATTAATTTTTGTGTCCAACAACACTTTCACCCTACAGCAAGCAAGCTATCTTAGGTTATAATAGTATAAACTGTGAGTACTTGTATCAGTATCTGATCCTATCAGAATCCCATCCTAACATTGAAGTGTTATTGTAAGTAATTACTAAATTAAAAATAAATTCCAAGGATAATTTTTCAGCCAGTACACAAAGAGGTCTTTGCATATTAACAGTCAGTGTAAGAGCAATGGACCTTTGCAACATTGCTTCACTTGGGTAACAGTACTTAGTTGTTTTGTATGCTCAATCAACCATGCTGACCAGTAACAGATACCACTAATCAAAGAGTCATTAAAAATGTGAAGTTAATCTACTTTTCTATAGGCATTCTTACTTGAAAAGGGGATAATTACTAGATTATTCTGAGCTACAGATTAATTTTAAATAGTGCAACATCTATGACCGAAATGCCTCCCTTCTTACATTTGAATCACCAAAGAAAGCGGTTTTGTACTTGAAAAAGGTGTTACTGTAATTTCACCAATTTACTCCTCTAAAGCTAATTGTCTCATTTTTTATTGGATGCTCTGGACAAATGCTAAAAAAGAAAAGTACCACCTAATCTTAAAAAAAAAAATATCTTGGAAAACATAATTTTCACTGTAATTCTAACAGTAAAATCTGTGAAAGCAGTTCAATAAATATATATTGTAATTCTACCACACTTTATGAATGGTGATACTGCCTTTCCAACAGAATCAATCAGCAATATGTTTATGTATGCAGGTAACTTTACATAATTAATGAATCAAAATGAAATATGAAAGGGTATGTGGAAGGAGATAGCATCTGCTCCTTAAGGGGTATCTAGTCAAGGGTCTTGTCAGCAGAGAAGGATATAATAAGAAAAAGAGAAAGTCGTGAACACAAACCTACATAGATGCAAACTTGATGCACAAGCGATAAGGGAGGCAGTAAAGAGAAACAGACCAGGTCAGTCACACTGATAAGGGTATGTGGAATGTGGGAATGTTCATTCCATTAAGATTATATGATCAAGGACCTTGACAAATGTATACTAGTGAAAAGAGGGATCTGGTGCCAGCATTTGGAATCAGACAGGGAGTGTAGGTGCTGCTGGCTTGTGGTCTCACCTCCTGCAGCTGGTGCAGTCTTTTAATATCCGGCCACTGGGGTGGGAATGATCTGTGTCTTGAAAACCAGCTACAGGGGCGACAGGCATGAGTGAGTTGAGTGAGGGGCTCCGAGCTGGAGCAGGACTGCGAGTCACAGCCAATGTGCCGGGTGCCATCTGCTGGGGGCGATTATCTGTACCTTCCCAAACTGGGTGTGCATGTGAATTTGCTGGCAAACTCCAAGCTGGACCAGCTAGCGAGCAGGGTGCCTTGGGTGTGGGCAGGGGTATCAGGGAGGCGAAGGGTCCGTGCTGGTATGCCCAGGGGAACCAGCAGCAGCCACATCCCTCAGCCTGGGCAGAGACCGTGGATCCCCAGAGCACTGGGCTGGGCCCCAGCAGCCGGGAAGGAGGAGGGTCCTGGGCTGGGACAACTGGAGGAGGTGGCAGCTTCTCACAGCCCTTACAAGATTTTAAAAGACTATACAAGTTATTAAAATTTCTTTCATATTGCTGTGCTCTAAGCACGGGCTTGGATACAGCCAGTATTTAACTACAACAGATTCTTATAGCTCTAGAAAGTTGGTTACCTAGTCATCTGGTTTTTAAACCTACAGTTTTTATCTAAATATGGTTTAGTTAAATGCCTACATGAACTCCCTCTGGTAATGTGCTAGTTGTAAAGAGCAGGAAGGAAGTCTGAGTTCATCTCCTTTATATAAAATTCAGGTCTACAGTACCTAGTTGCTGAGTCCACGTGTACCTCTGTCTGTGCATCTGTTTTGGCAGATCCTGAATTAAGCCCACAGACTGGAGTGTTTACTGAATTACATTATTGAAAGCAGGATTTTTAGCTGGTCAAAGGCCTTTAAAGAAGAACATAAAAATACTCCAACATATGTACCTAAAGCATTGATAAGAGCAACATTAGGCCTGAACATAGTCTCTTAGCTTGTACTAAAGGGTGTAGAGAGAAAAGTTGACCAAATCTATGGAAACATATAACAAATATAACATGGCAAAAAGCTTGACCCATTTCTAGCCCAGTAGCTAATTCTACTTGATTTTTGTTGTTTTGTTTGGGGTTTTTTGTTTTTTTTTTTTTTGTTTTAATAATGTTTGAACAGGGCCAAGATTAGACTAAGGCCCTGTAGAGCAGAATACTGTTCTCCCCTCCACCTGCAACTATTAGCAATCCAACTACTATTTTTACATAGCATTTATAGTCTGATTGCTTACACTTAAACCAGCAATTTCCTCTAGGAGAAGGGAGAAAATTAATCAGTCTGTTCCAGTTTCTTTCACAATACTGGGGGAGGGAAAAAAAAAAAAGAAAAAGACATTGTCAGTTGCTGTTTACAAGAAGAAAAAATAATAATAAATTTTTCTGCCAAGCCTCCTGTTTTAATACAGTGAATAACACTTCCCTTAAAAATTATTGTTGGGTGCCAGTGGGATTCCTAGCTCTCAAAAGATTAACATAGAATCTCATTAGCTTGGTTTAATGATAAATGCAATACAGATGGTATTCTTCACTTCTATAATGGGCTGTATCTATATAAAGTGCTCTTTCTTTAAATAAAGATAAACCAAGCAAGGAGCTTGAGCCATACACTACTTAGCTATTGCTTCAGTATCTCTGATACTTTTGAATCACTCCAAGTTCTTCACAAGAAGATTCTGACATGGAAGGAGCTAGTTTAAAGCAATGCTTGTGTGAGCTGGTGCATGTTGCTTGGTCATGAGCTTGTTCTGTTTTGTCAAATAACATAGCTATGCAAACAATATCTATGCCAATAAAACAAATGGCTCAGTTTCTGTTTTCTGGCTCTGAGGGCAAGTTATCTGGCGTAATAATGTCTCTCCCCACTATGTCATTAAACTCTTATCACCTCCTTAAAACAGGATAACATCACGCATACTGCCAGCTGGGAGTATCTTCTGTCATGCCCTATACCCATGCTTAGCATTGGCTGACAGTTTGCCAGGCATGAAGCAAAATCATTCCAGAAGGTGGTTCCAGAAAATAAACAGTGTTGCAAGCCAGTTTTTAAGCCTGATTAATTTATATAGTTCATTTATAAATGGCCTACTACGGCCATTATAGTTTGTGGTCTGGAGAGTTAAATATTCCCCGCACACTGGGTGACCAGAAAGTATGGATGCAATGCAGACATACAAGTGTCGAAAGATTGGAGTGGTCTTCTGTCCCATCAGTTAGTAGTACTCATTTCTGCTTTTCCTGATCTTTGCAGCCTGAATGTACAGAAAATTTTATTGCAGGGGACAGTACAGGAGATCAGAGACTCACTAAGAAACTAAGCATTTATATCCAAAGGGTTTCATTTCAATACCATTTCGAGTTGACCCAATCGTTCAGGTCAAGGATTCAAGGTAGTAGGACAGGGAACTAGTCAGAATCTGTATGTTATTGGATATATATTAGTCCACACCTCTATGTTTAGGTGACATTCTGAACTTCCTCTTTTATTTCACGTGCATCTGAATAGTAATTTTAAAATGACATGTATTGTAATGGAAAATGAAATGCTCAAGGTTTGATACTAAGTTCTGCTTTGTGCTGTCCTTCATCTGACTTAACTTTAAAATAACTTCCCATTTTAAGTCTATCTGAAGTTTAGAGCAGATGTCAAAATTGCCCATCTTGCTAGTAAGATGTAATCTGTTACAAGAGAAAAGGGGACAGAATGCAGAAGATTTAGAAAAATAAGTCAATTTCATCATTCAGGAATGTAAATCATAGAGCTGTAATATTCTTTCTGAAACTTCTTAATGATCAGTTACTAAAATAGCCAAACTAAGAATGTCAGCCTTACAGCTGCAGCTTCTTAAAACTGATCAAAGCTAAACCCTGTGCCCTACAAACTTTTAATCTAATACTGCGTATTCTGCCTGTAACCTCTTTCTCCTTCCACAGCAAAATTTGATCACTGATTAAGAAAATTCTGAATACACACCAGTAGTTAACCCTTCTGCCCCGTACTTTCAATTAGCTACAAAAGCCAGATCAGGTTCCTAAAAATTCATACCTAGAACAAAACGGCAACATTCAAAGAACTTCTGATCACACTAGGTCAAGTTTCCACACGAAAATATGGCAAGCTTATTCATACCATTTGGTCATCCAATAATGAGTTAAATATAATTCCACACTGACAAATAGTGAATTCCCACAACGGTACTTATATAAAAAGGAAATTTTAACCTCAAGTTACTCTAGAGCAAGCTAGCCCCCACCATCTCCTTCACAAGTCATTGTAAGAGTCAGAAAATTTTTCTTCCTGAGAAGTCTTGCCTTCAAAGTAAGGAATATTGTGCTTTATTATCTATCTCAGGTGAAGTGATCATAACTCAATAGCTGGAAGGAAGGTTCTCAACAGCCTTCCAGTATTTCTTTTAGTATTTGCTTCATTTCACAGGTGACTTTTCACCTATTGTCACTACCGGTCTTCTGGTCTTCTGCTTCACAGATCCTCCTCTGGCATACCATCTTGTGCAACAGCAATTAACACACTCCTTTGGAAAAGCAATTGTATTATGGAAGACTTTGCAACTCTGCCACTGAGGGTAATAAAACTCCTTTTAAGAATGTCCTTAAGTAAGGCTCCTTTACCCTATTTTGAGGGCTGTCTACATGAAGCTCATTCATTGACCACATGATTTAACTCTCTTCTTACTACAGTTCCAAATATGAATGTGTAGCCTCTGCAGTGTTAAGATTTACCAACTTTTAGTTTATTTAAAGAATGTTTTGTAACTGACATGCAAGCATCATTTAGTTAATTTAGTTGACTTTCCCTGTAAACACCCTGAGAGGAGGCCTCTTTGTTAGGGAGTCCTTAGGAAAAGGACATTAGAAGGTGCCAGGAATGAACTTCCTCCTCAGTGGCAAGGGAAGCAAAGTGCTTTGCATCCAAGAAAATTCCCCCTTGGTTCACCTAATAAATATGACCAGTAAGTGGTAATGGAATTGCAAATACTTATTTGCTTACAGTTTAGGTGTACTGATAAGTACAGATGCTCTGTTTCAAAAATTACTATTCTAATATATTCATATGCATGCCTAATTTAATGCTAAAGTGTTTTGTAATTTTTTTTTCAATTACAGACCTTGAAACTACTCACTCAAAGGCAAATCTTTGTAGTTCTTTTTGTTCATAAAAGTTACTTAAAGAGGGAACTTGAAAACATCATTAACTGCAATTCATTCTTGATCCTTTCATTCCTTTGGTGCTTATTTAAACTTCAAAGTCTTGACCCATTCAGAAGATTTAAATAAGTGCTCTGAAGTTTCACAAGATACATAAAAACCAATAAAACTTCTCATAATATGATCTTTCTTCATTGTGAAATTTCCTAGGTAGGAATGGTGGAGAAACCCCATGATATCTGAAAGAAGAGAGTCATATTAAGAATAATTTTATGAAAAAGCAAGATCAACTTTAAAGAAGGAAATACTCCAATCACATTTTTATTTCATCCTTATAAGCAGATACTTATCATGTTGACTATATTTTGCATATTGCAATTTTTTTTCAGCACAGTCATACATGAGCACAATCCCCAATGGCCAAATTCGTAAAATCAAATGAAACACACCAAAACAGTGATGTGGTTTATCACACCTGGGTTGATTCTTTTTGGGTTAATCCTAAAATAACAAATAATATAAAGACGTAACTGCATAGCCTCACTCTCCTATATATCTTATTTGTCACACCATTTAAAGTTTTTTACTTACTTTATCTTTCCATGCTTATCCTTTTTTTCAGTCACTTCTCCTTATAACAAGCAAAAAAGGAAAGTGTCATGACAGTATTAAAAAAGAACTGCCTAAATTTTTATGATTAATTCATAGTTTCTGGAATTACATAAAGATGAGAAGGTAATTTTCATTGCCTTTTAAATGATTTGTAACCGTTCTTCAAAACCAAGAAAAGCTTGAAACCTTAACAACTAAATTAACTCTAGTCTAAAAAGGAGGGAAAACATGCCACCAATTAGAAGGCCCTTTGCTGGGACTGGTACTGCAATAGCAGTGAGCTATTGTAAAAAAAAATGTAATTTCATTTATTAAAATGTGTGTAGTATTGTATTATATGAGGTGTTTCATACGAGTGAATCCAAAGAGTTCTTTTACCGAGTTGAGAGGAAACAGGATCAGGCTAACAACAGGGGAGGAGAGAGAAATCAAATGTTCTGCATTTCTATACTCCTTTGCAAGCTGTGCTGTGTCTCTGAGATCAATAAAAGACCTCATCAGTGGTGTATAACTGTGTACAAAAAGTTTCTCATGCTCTGGCTCTGAACTTGTCAGGTTACTCCCTCAGCCCAGTGGAACTGGAAGCCCATCTTTGCAGAGGATTTCCTTGTTTCCCTGTTTCATAGTACTTGGATCCAAGGCCTTTATCTCAGCAAACTATCTTTCAGTATCTTTTAACTAACTTACTAGTTGAAAGCATGGGAATACAGGCCTTCTTTACAATAATGAAAAAAGAGTAGGAAGTAATACTTGTAGAGTGTTTTCTTTGTACAAATCACCATGTAAACCAGCCATTTCTACCACTGAAATTTCTCAATACCATAGACAGCATCCTCATTTTTATTTTCTAATACTCTGCTGACACCTTCTGGAATGCAACACTGTTTTGTAACTTTGTAGCTGACTTGTGTAGTGATAATGATGAAGTAAAAAAAAAAAAAAACAACACCTCATGCTGCCACATGTACCAAAACACAAACATTGGTTTAGCTTTTATATTCTTAGTGCCAGTTTTCACTGGTTTTAAAGTGTCAAAAGTATAGAACAACTAGGAAAACATAACAAACATCTAGATTGAGAGGATCAAGTTTCAAGATAACAACTATATTGGTGCTACTGCTTATGTCTATGATATCCGATGCTGTTCATAAAAACCTAGCTATTGGAGTCAAAAGGTTAAGGCAAAATCTCTGATTTCTTTTTAGAAATGAGTAGAAGTTAAAATAAGGGACAGGACACCCTTTCAAACCCCATCTCATCTTCGTCATTCTATTCCTCTATATTCTTTAGTCCCCATCTAGGTATCTGAAGGTGGAAGTCTTGAAGCACTGTCTTGAATTTTCACCACTTCAGTGTGAGCATGACCCAGTTATTCATAACCTCTACATGAAGTCTGCAGGTACAACACAAGATTTATGGGAGACCTTCATCCTTCCGCAGCTGCAGCTGCAGGGCAGACATCCAATGCCTAAACTAACAACAAATACTTATATTTAGGCTATTGAATCCCCTTGTTGTTGTATTCAAAGACAATTCATGGACACCTAGTTGACTTTCATACTTAATGACTGAAAAAAAATTATAAAGCTATTGTTTCTTCTTTTAAAAAAAGTTTAATAGTAAAAAGAACATTTGATTCATAAAGGTAGTGTCTCAGGTTCCTGTCTGACACAGTCACAATAACAATGCAGTGCAACAATTATGAGAAATCTTTTTTTTTTTTTTTTTTTATAAAGAGTTATTAGATTCGTACAATTTTATTCTATGGGGATTTTTTTAACATCAGTGTCTTTACGTGCACTATTTAAAAATCCTGACAAAACATATTTCCACTGAAAAACAACAATTCAATTAAATAATAATGATTTATAAAAAAAGGTTGTGAGTTAATTCACATGAATACACAGGAAATCATATAATTATTTGCTTTGACTTTGTGCAATAAAAATGCATTCTTCGTTATCATCATCCTTCGTTATTGCATTGGATCCAGTTACCTATTGAACAAAAAACACACCTACATAATCAAACTGGACTGCATAGATCTAGGGGGTGAAATAAAGGGGACAGACTGTTAGGTTTTTTTCTACTTGGTGATGCCAGTCAGAAGGAAGGGCAGGCAGAAGCAGGCATATCACACATATCAGCGTCTAGCTTCATAGCTGGTGTTGTCAGCAGGGTTTTGGCCTCTGTGACCATGGAGATACTCTTCAAAGACTATGGATTACTGCAAAGAGATGGAATCCATTTATCAGATAGGAGCAATACTATCTTTGTTAATAGGCTAACTTATTGAAGTGGCTTTCAGATAGATTATTTTGGGAGTGGGGTCCAAAGCATGGAAAGATGCATTAACCCAGCAGACAATCTGAAAAAGCCATGGAAGTGGCTCCCACACTCCCCTCAAAGAAAAGGGACAGATGTCGTATCATCTCCAGTGCCCATATGCCAACATAACTATTCTGGGAAACAAACAACAAGAAATGTGCAGTATGCATGTATTGTCTCAGAATTATGGTATCTTTGAAAGTACAGAAATGTGGTGAGCTAGCTCACCTGACTTGAGTACTGCAATGAACAGTTACAGGTTATTTAAGAAAGACAGAAAAAGTATAAAAGGAGGGGTTGTGCTCCACATAAAAGGTCAGCTTGACCATCTGGAGATTAGCTGATGATTCTAAGGACTAATCTGTAGGTTTGATGGTCGATTTCAGAGAACTGGATAAGTTGATATAGTAGTAAGAGTTGAACCTACTCCAGAGGCCCTCTCCACCCTAGATTTCTGTATGACCTCATCATGACATGCTATTATTAGTGGAAAATGAACAGTCCTTGAAAGGAAAATTTCACAGTGGGACAGACTGGGAATGTCCGTCACTGGGAAATGATGTCATGAATGATGCAGGATTGTTCATGGGAGTAACTCCATCAAATGGATTCATGAATCTGGCTTTTACTGATATAAATAAGATGCAATGATGTAAGGCAGCCTTTTTTCCTTCAATAGTTAAAGGAAATCCAAGTTACTTCAGAGGAAACGAAGGACTCAGTTTATATTGGTTTATAATCTGTGTGAAAAGAACTGGTGATATAAAGGGCCAAGAAATATTGTGCATGTTTATTGTTTTATAAACAGTGTACAACTAATATCCATTAAGTTCACTTTGTTATTAGCAGTTTAACAAGATAATTTCACAGGATCTAGGAAATTATATGCTTAAATCCTTAAAACTGCCACTAGAAACTGAGTGTATGGACTCCAAAATTGCTCCATCCATTTAAGATTATTTCTACTTTTCAGAGTTGTTATTAAAACTATGAGATAACCTAGAGTGGATTTCTTTTTTGCTGTTGCAGTGATCATATATTTTGAAGAATGTTTTATCACTTTTATGTTTGAGTGAAGTTTTGTTAGTTACTAAAGAACATTCCTGAGAGAATTTAGTGGAAAAAAAATCACATGAAACAAATTGTAGTCTATAGTTTCTAAAAATATATAAAATCATTATATTGAAAATGAAATTCACATATATAACCAGTTCTTATTAATTGCAACAGGAACTCTCCAATATTGATAAAGTCTGCCAACCAGCCAACCAGGCATATGAGACATAGGTAGTTTCACATATAAAACAGTGGTAAAATTTGAATCAAAATTGCTAGCAACGACAGAGAGCACAAAAAATTATCTGAGTTGTTTTATCGTAGAATGAACAGAGATTCATAGAATGGGTTGGTTTAGAGGACCTTTTAAAGATCACCTAGTCCAACCCCTCTGCAATGAGCAGAGATGTATCTTCAACTAGGCCAGGTTGCTCAGAACCCCATTCAACCTGACCTTGAATGTTGCCAGGGGTGGGGCATCTACCTCTCTGGGCAACCTGTTCCAATGTTTCAACACCATTATCATAAAGGAATTCTTCCTTATTTCAGAGGGAAAGTTTTCTGGCTTATTACTGATGATATCCTCAGAACAGCTTTATGGATGCACTCTCGCAAACATTAGACTAAACCTGGCCAGATTAGATTGCTCCTGCATGTCCTACTGAGAGTACAAGTTGCAACCAGCACTGTTCTTTCTGGATACAGGACAACAGAGCAAAGATTCCCTCCCACACCGATGGGAGATGTAAAGGTGCTGCATAAAGAGTAGAGAAGAAGCAAACACAAGGATCAGTATTTATACCTATTGCAGTAAATAAAACAAGAGTAGGACAAGGACCCTTTCACCTATCCCCAGTCCTGATATTAGTTCATTGTTAAAACACTCCCTGGCATGGTTTTGGTCTCTTCCAAATCTCAGACTCCCAGAAAACACCAAAGCAGTGCCTGAGGACTTGTGTGTGCCTGTTTGTCATAGTAAGACTGGGAAAAGTAAAAAAAAATTCCACCTTTTTTTCTTTAAGAGGGAAGAGGAGGAAAGATTTTTACATCAAGCCTGTTTACTACTGCAGGTGTAGCCAGTGTTACATCGGATAAGGACATCTACAAAACTCCTGGTCTACAGTCTTCCACATAATGTCAAGAAAAAGAAAAATCAGAAAAAAACCCAAGGTTAAAACTCACTTTTACCACTAATCTGAGCGTGGTTCAGTATGGACAGAAATTGGTGATAAAGTGTGAAACTGCAGATGACTGTAAATGAAAATAATGCAAAATGGATCATTTGTGATTGTCCTTATCAGCTATGGGTCATAAATACCCAAAATATTCTTTTTTTTCATGTTTAACTAGATACTCCATTTATGTTTCATCATGTTTTGTTTTATTTTGGTTTGGTTTGATGGTTGGGGTTTTTTTCCTCAAAGAAGGTAGGATGTATACTAGGTATAGCAGACAAGTTATACCCCAAGTAGAACTTGCTCGTTAGAGGTAGTTCATACCCCTCAGCTTATTCGCCTGCAGAATTCTAATGCCCTGAAGCTTTGTAACCTGAAGTCTGTAACTTCTAGTTTTCCATGAGTTATATTTGACTATATCTCCCCATCAGATGCAGAACAATATTTTCTTGGCATGGCAAGTGTTTAATTAATAAAGTATTACGAAAACACTGTGCAAGCTAACCAGCTAACCACATAACATAGCCACTATATTCACTTATATACAGTTTTTATAGCTGCAGAAGAAAAAAGGGAAAAAGCCTTTAAGGTCTTTTCCTAACCCACGTAAAGGCATTTCCCCCCCATAATACCTCAAATTTCCTTGTTTCCTCACTTTTCAGCCAAAAAGAGATCTTTTGGAGTTAAACGGTTGCATAAGGCAGTAGATCATCCAATATCCAATGCTAACATAAAGCTGAACTGTTTCGCTAGGTCTCAGGAAAAAATAATAAAAGGGAGGGGTAATGAACATTTATCCCTTATCTAACCTCTGATCTTTTTCTCTGGGATATGCGAGATCCTCTCACACTAAATCATTTGGGTTCACACCATGAATGTTGACGGTTTTAGTGGTAATGAATCTTTTATCTGTGAACAACTGTCTTGTGAAATCTGTTGGCAGTGTTCATGGTTCACAAGACGAGCTAAATACAGCTCTAAGTCGAAACTGAGGAGCCTAGTTTTTCTTGAGTGGTACCAAAAATACGCAATGACGCAGTTGTACCACTTGATGGAGCCATTATCAAGTTGCCAGCTAAAATGCTCATTCTGAAAATTAATGAGTGCAGCTGTAGCTGTCAAGAGAAGATTGAATCTACTCAATTTTCTAGACTTTCAATAACTAGTGAGCATGGCCTACTTAACAGCGGGTTACATCAACCTGACAACCTTGGAATAAATCTTTATACTATTATGATAAACTACAATTCAGTTTGTGATGTGAAAATGGTCTGTAAGCAGCCCCTCACCATCAATGTTTTTGTGGTGTTTAATTTTGCTCCTTCCTGGTCAACAGCCACATTTTGCCTATAATTAGTAGTGGTTTATTTTAAAATATTTAACAGAACTGGAGGGTTTTCAGCTGCTTATGTTCTTTACTAGTATTTTGCTACTTTTTTGGTGTTTCCAGGGAGGAAAACAAACCTCTTCAACCTAAAATGAAAACAGCTGTTTAAAGATCTCTAGCAACAGTCTAGAGAAATACTATTATCTCTGAATGCCCTTGTCAAAATTCTTATCTTGTTTTTGCAAGCCAATTCTCTCCCTTAGGACTTATGAATATCTCACATTTAAAGTTGGAATGTAAGTAGATATGCATGGGGTTCTACTCCTTTCTGAAAGAGACGCACTTAAACCACCAGAACACGTTGCAGACATTTGATTAATATTGCCTACAGGCCAATAAATTACTGGTAGACGTTTTCAGGTTTCATGGAAGGTGACCTAATGAATATAAAGAGAATATGAGTAATTAAAAAATAATGGGAAAATTTTCCATCAGCTGCAGGCTTTTCACATACTAAATTAACAGGGAAAATATAGGACTCATTTCAATTTGTTGTATGCTTATAAAACCAATTTTTCACCTTCTCTGCTCTAAGGAAATTGCTGATTGGAAGTGCTTCCTATTTTCAGTTGCAAGTTAGTGCAAACCTCCATCCAACACCAATGTTAGCTGACACTTTAGACCATGCATGGTATTTCATAACAGAACCACTGTGTATTAACATTTGTTCCCTCATTCAGGGGGAATAGATGGGGTAGGGACATGCTTTCCACTTCCAGAAAGGAAGTGCTTTGGGAGGATGGTGATGAAAGGAAGGAATTCACAACTGTAGAATAATTGCCTTTCACATACATAGCATAATTTCGCTGCTCAAAGGAAAACATAAGCATGAGCAGAGAGACTTTATATTTAAAGCTCCACATAGATTAAATAAAAATCACTGATTCCAAGACTGGACTGCTTCCTCATGTTGTATAAAACTGTAGGTTGGGTTGAGCTGCATGTGTATTTACACCAACATAATATGACAGCACTGGAGGTGACAGATTGATGGATGAACTGTACCTAGAATTATATAAAAAGCTTTCTAAGTTTTAATAATGTCTTTTCCCATTTACTCATGTTTTTGTAGCACCTTCTGAGAAACCTTTTTTAACAATTCAGGGTTTTAAAAGATTATGGGCAGCTATCTGAACTCCCATTCATGTTAATAGGAATCATGAACATTCAATACTCAGATTACATGACAGTTTACAGGGTTTATAAGACAAACTCATTCTGTCATACAATGCAAGAAATACACATATCCAGGCACAATAATATGACACACATCTTTCCTGCCTTCGTTTTTTCTCCAGTCTTGAATATTTCCTCTTCCTCCCTTCATCTGTCTTCTGTCCTGGAACATGAACCTTCTCCTTCTCTTCTTAAAAATTTTTCATAAGGGAGTTTTCCTGCTACTCTGTTTTTAGACTTTGTTAGCTAATAGTCCTGCTCAGCCTTAGCAGATGACCAACATCCTCAATGATGTAGTTCACTGACAGCCTGTCTGGATGGGCACTTGTACTTGGTTTGATCATGTGCTTTGCCCAAAACATTTCTTTTCCAGCAAAAGGTTGCCAAAGTTCATAATGGATTTTTTAGTCTTACATAATCCCCAGTATCAAACAGAATATTTATAGGTTCACAGATTCTGTATGCCATCACAGAATATAGCTGAAACATGTTTGGGAAAAAAACTTCCTCTAAAGCAGAAGGTGGGTAACAGCGAAAGGGAGATAAAGGCCTTGACTGTGTGAGATTATTCTCTCTCATTAAAATTAATAAGAGGTGGCAGCACATGGTCCATCACAAAGGCAGATAAGATGACAAGATAGCCCAAGAGGCATCAGTGCAGTGTAGAAATGGTCATTCTTTGATTCACTCCTTCCAAATTGAAGACAGGCTTTCAGTACAGGATTAGCTTGGAATATACATGGCAAAATGTAATCCAGTGTTACTTGTATCCAATACAAATTGACTCTTACCTGATGACTCTGACCTGATTGACTTACACATGGTGACAAGTGAGGAAATGATGTTCTTGTTTCTTCATGACATGAATGATTTGTATGGTGCCCTTGCCAGAACTATCAGGATGTTAATTGCACAGAATATATCAGAAAAGAGCTGCCTTCCATCTCAGCAGCATGTTCTTCATTAATCACAAAGGATCTGGGGAGAAACCCATTTCCTTGTAAGCATGTAATACAATAACAGGATTTTCAATAGTCTCATGGCATGGTTTTGGTAACACTAAGTAGATGACTGTCAAGCATGGCTACCAGAGAATGCAGAGACTAACTGCAGTCCCTGATCCATCAGCTACTGAGCTTGTATTTCCAATAGAAAGAATGGAATCACTGGCATGAAAAACACCACATACAGAAAACACTACTACATAAACTGTAATAGTTCTGTTAAGTTTTTTGATGTGGTTTGGTTTTCTAATGCCAAAACCAAGCTGTTCCTTCCTTTCTGTGGTAGCTGTTCCTTGCTTTCTGTGGTATCATACTGTTCATGATTACCTTGGCAGTCAAACACAGGTTAATTTTGGCCACAGATGCTTTGTTTGTACTCCCAGCTCACTTGACATCACACCGGTGCATTTTGTCAGGGTATCTTCTCTTAGGCTCATCTCTGCTCTACCCAAAGCTATAGAGCTTCCACTTGAGTTTGGGGACAGATCAGGTGAGCCTGCAAGAGGCCAAGCACACCATTCCCAAGTAGTTCACAGTTTGAATTTACTAGTAATAGGGCCAGATTAACTGAATTATTTCATACACAGAGGATGCAGGAGGAGCTACTGTTTGTTACAACAAAAAGTGACAGCAGAGGGACAGGGAAAGCAGGGCCGTGTGCCATGTTTTTGTGCCCCTGTAAAAGCACCATGGATCAGCGAAATTCTGCAGGTGTTTCTGTCTGCACTATTTCGTCACTCATGCTGTATGATGCCTCTTTTCTAGCTTTGTCATACTCACTGGCTATCCTACATTGCACTACCTAAACTTTTTTTCGAGCATCTTCAGTTGCAGCAAAGGAAGGGTCAGTCTCTGCAACCCACCTGTCCCAGAGCTCAAAATCCCAAGCAAAAGCAAGTGGGATTCTTTGTAAGAAAACATACTGCACAGTACCCAGGCTACACTGCAAATGCATAAATTAAATGCTTGTATCTTCCAGCATAGCCTCCAATGGCATACTTTATACTAAAAACAACTAGGATATGCCAAATCTCCCCTCTTATAATGGGACCCAGACAGTCACCAACCTACATGGGCTGGAAAGATAGCTGCAACACCCTAAAAATATTCTGGATCTGCAAAAGAACAAAGAGATCACAGTACTGAAGGGAAGTAATCCTGGGTGGCCCTAGAGATCTGCAAAGCGAAGTCTCAAACTCATGTTCTGAAGTGCTTAGAAATTATTCTTGCCAACATTTTCTAACCAGGACCAGGTTTCATTAGATAGCTTTTGCCCCTGGTTCTGGCTGGACAGCTGAGTCAACGTGTGCAGCATTTAATTTTGAGCATACAAGTTTACTGGAATAGTGTCTCCTGTATGAAGAAGAGTTAATTTTGCTCTAGGATGCACAACTAAGGATAATTTTCTTACTGCAGATACTGTCTGGTTTGCTATTTAATTACTCTCCATAATATATTTTTTCCTGTTATAAACAGGTGGAAGAACATTAACTTCTACAGGCCCAAGAAAAAGATTCAAATTATTTGGCACCCCCTATTACCCAGTAGACCATTGTGACAATTCTCACGAAGTAATTTGATTGCAACAAGATTATTTGACTGATTATGGAGTAAGGGGCAAAACAGGTGAAGATTTTGATGTCAGCTAAACAGCAAGACAATTTAGACAGTTTTTTGTTAACTTTGGCATAAGTTTCTAGATTTGATTCCAGTTTTGTAATCACATAAACCTGCAGAACTCCCAAATACCTTTCATGATTATGCATATTTCAGAGCAGAGAACCTTCTAAGAATTCTGTTTATAAATTTATCAAATCAAGCACAGGTATAACTACCATAAGAAAATTCTGAACTTGTATTGTTAACCAGTCAAAAACCCCCTTTGGTACACTGAAGCATGTTTGCACACAAAGCATTAATTCTACCCTTTGTGTATAACTGATTACAATACCGTGCCTGGTTTCTCATTCCTTATAACAGCATACTATGGGGTTTGGAGGGTTTTTTTTAGAATTTGTGATGTTTTCAAGTACTTAAATATTTTTTGTTTTAAACAAATGCAACTAGTTTTTAAAAATTTATTATATTAGTTTTGGTAAAATTCCTGTACATGAATGTGCTTCTGTATGCAGTATTTCAGAAGGTGAAATCTTGGGTGGATAAAATTTGGTTACATTTTTTGGCCAAAAGGATTTTCATTATGAAAATAAAAATAATCTTTTAAAAAACTTTAAAAAAATTTGCAAAATTACCTATATTGGCTTAGTACTGTCCTTTTGTCTTATTCACCCTTTACCTTGTAATAAATCAGTTTGTAGAGGATAAATTCAAGAGCTCTTGACAGCGATACTACGTTCATCCTTTGAAATTAGACCACCCATTTCTGAAAGTAATTAGTTACCCAAATATCCTCTGTTTTTTAAAATTTTTCCATATATGAATAGGTTCAGTTTACAAGCCAGCCACAGGATGACTGGGTCTGCCTTTATCTTCCCCTCCATGCTTGTTATCTTTTGCCAGGCAACACCCTTTTTACCACCTCTGAGAGACAGCCAGCATGGCCAGGCTTAAGGAAGGATAAAAAGTAAATGATGCATTCTTACTCCCAACTTAACTTGAGTGATTGGCTGCCACTGCTTATTTTGCAGATTTCTTAGTGAAACCTTAGTCTCAAAAACATTAAATGAGCTTGAACAACAGATGGCTAAGCTTTTCTTGCCATTGACTGGCAAGTAACCTACATGATATTAACCTCTGAATCTAACTATTGACTCAAAATAGAATCAGAGATGAGACGTAATTATAACCAGACTTACAGATCTGCAGCATTACTGAACAAAAACACCTTCATAAGAGACTAAAACATTTACTCTGTTTTAATAAGGAATGTTGTCTCTTTTCACATAAATTCTTTGATTAACAGCAGGTAGCATAAGCTTTATGGATTTTCCCAGTACATAAAGCAGTAATGAAATCACACTAAAAACATTTTGAAGAGCACCTGCAAGACCCCAACTTTCATATTTTATCTAGGAAAAAAACCCCAAAAAATAAATGTCTCTATAGTGTTAATAGAGGTATTCATTTACAGGTAATTAATACACAAATATTCAAAATCTTAGAATACTCATTAACAAATGTTAGGGTTAGATCCACAAAGAAAGCTTGGAATTACAATCTTGAAATTTTACACACTCAGAGACACACAAACAGAGTGTTTACCTTCTTAAATGAAATTTACAGTGCTTTTGGGCACCAAAGATACCTGCGTACAGGGAAGGAGAAGGAAAAAATGGGTGAGATTCATATCCATCACCACAGCGAGCAGTAGGACATCAAGAGACTACTGAAAAAAATGAATATGAGGGTGCATCTGAACGTTTTCTTTTTTTCTGGCCTTTCCACTTTTTAGTTGCCGTCAGGTAGTTGGTTTTAGACCATGATCAGACTGAAGGTTTACAAAAATCGCTTTAGTGCCAGCAATTCACAAAGAAAGGGAGCCATTCCTACACAGAGTTGTGATCGCTCCCCATTTCTCTCCAAGGACCTGTGCCCTGGATGGTTCTGGGCTGTCATGGTTTAAACCCAGCTGGCAACTAAGCACAACAGCTGCTTGATCACTCCCACTGCAGGTAGGATGGGGAAGAGAATCAGAAGAGTAAAAGTGAAAAAGCTCATGGGTTGAGGTAAAGACAGATTTATAGGTGAAGCAAAAGCCATGCACGCAAACAAATCAAAACAAGGAATTCATTCACCACTTGCCATTGGCAGGCAGGTGTTCAGCCATTGCCAGGAAAGCAGGGTTCCAGCACACATAGCAGTTACTCAGGAAGATAAATGCTATCACTCTGAATGTCCTTTCTTCTTTCCCTAGCTTAATATGCTGAGCATGACATCATATGGTATGGGATATCCCTTTGGTCAATTGAGATCAGCTGTCCCAGCTGTGTCCCCTCCCAGCTTATTGTGCCCCCCCAGCCTCCTCACTGGTGGGGTGGGGTGAGGAGCAGAAAAGGCCTTGGCTCTGTGTAAGCCCTGCTCAGCAGCAATGAAAACATCCCTGTGTTATCAACACTGTTTTCAGCACAAATCCAAAACATACCCCCATACTAGCTACTATGAAGAAAATTAACTCTGTCCCAGCCAAACCCAGCACAAAGGAAAATGTAAGTTGTTGCAGTACTTTCTAGCAGTTGACAGCACTGTACTGTCATTTGTTTAGATAGCTCAGTATTTTGCAATATTAAGTGTGCTTCTCTGGCTTTACAATTGTAGTGGTAATAAGGCAATCAACCAATTAATCAGCTGGGACAGATGAACATAGTGATCAACTGTACTGTCCCAGACGACTATATCAGTCTAACCTGGTCTCATGACTTTACAGTGGCAACTACATGATGCCTGCCTAGATCATGCCAATATCACACATGTAATTACAATGAATAATCTCTTAGACTTTGGAAATAAGAGAGTTTGGCTCACTTTAATAATAGTTGGTGAATTTTTCTTCAGTAACTTGTTCAGTCGCTAACTGAACACATCTAAGTTTTAACAACCACAGCTTCTTTTGCGGCCTGAGTATGCATTATGCAAAGAAAGACCTCTTTTTTTTCTTTTTTCTTTCTTTTTTTTAATTTTATTTCAGTGGGAAACTAGTTTCATTTAGTGCTCCAGCTATTAAGAAATCCCCTTCTCCATTTTCATCTTTCCCATTCCATTCACATATTTGTAAATCTCTGTCATACTATACCCCTTCATTTCACTTTTTCCAGACTTTTGAAAAGCCTCCTCATATTATAGACATGTCACAGTTTGATCACCTTTGTTATCATTCTCCATACTTCCCTAGTTCCGTTACATCTTTCTTAGTGTAGGAATGCTTCCTGTTCACCTATTGCTTTTTTGACTGCTATCAAGAATTTATGTTTTCATTGAACTACCTATTATAAAGCTAAGATCTCATTGCTTTCTTCTAATGGATATCTCAGAGCACATCATTATGTGTGCAAATTTTGGACAGTTCATGTTCAAATGCAAGACATCACTTTTATCTAAGCTGAACTTAATAGGCTGTTTTCTTGAAGAATGTCGAAAGGTCCTTTTGCAGTTTTTCAGAGAACACTTGCTTTTATTGCCTTAAATAAGCTAATAGTCGAGGAATTTTGTTGTCCTGGTCACTCTCCTTACAGTATCACACAGCTTAAGGGGGACAAGCCAGAACACAGTTCCTGGCCACAGTCCTCTATGGCTGTGACTTCCCTCCCTGTGAAAAATGAACGTTTATTTCTACTCCCTATTTATTCTCTTCTCAACAGTTTTCCCTTACTTTCCTTGTATCCCATGGCTGATCAGTGTTTTTACGAGTCTTTGGTGAAGAACCTTGAAATATTTTCACCTTTAAAACATTTTTGAAGTACAGATTAGAACAGGCAGGATAAACAACAAAATGGAGAAGTGTGAAGCAGTGGTGTACTCCAGGAGACTTCTGCTGAGAACATGTCTGTAGCACGTCATGACATTCTTTGGCTGCTTATGACTGGCTTTTCTTCCTGCAGACCGTAATGTGTAAATCACTCTGGTGAATATCCAGGTCTTCTCAGTGGTAGGATATAGTTGGAGCTAATCAGGACTTCACAATTCAACAACTTGGAAGGTGCCTAAGAAGACAGAGATCTGCCTACAGGACTAGAAATCAAACTTTAGATGGCTGCACTTGTTCTAATCACTGAAGCCTCTGAAAGTGCCTGGGCTGAAAAGAAGGATTTGAGAGGAGAGGTCCACACAATGTTGAAATTTGCGAAAGTGAGATTTAAGGACTTATATTTCAGCTATTGCATCCAGGGATTCTGGTTTCCATTATTTAGAGTTACAGTGCCCTAGATTTTTTTTTTGTGTGTGTACACTAAAAATGATCACCAGTGATGATCTTGAAGGATATATGTGCAATTATAGTATTTGTGCACTTGGCAATCATTTCCTGGAGATCTGCTTTTATTTCACAATAGAATAATGTGAATATTACATTGTTAATTAATTGACACTAATTTTGCTATACCTTATTAGAAGAGACGTATAAGCAAGCAAATAACGATTTTCTTGGGGTTTACCAAACAAATATATATAAGGCAATTGATGCTCTTTGATCATCACTCAGCTTTATCCTTAACTGATTACAATTGAGACTAATTTGTTTTCCTAACTGAACAACCTTCACTCCCAATAAAACTGTTTCAGTGAATTACACTGAGCACTTGAAATCTTGCCGTTGAATGTTGCAAACAACCTAACTCAGATTAGATGGACTTCAAGTCTGAATTGATTTGCTTCATATGCCACTCAGGATAAATATCCTTCTGCAAACTTAAGTTTCCAAGTTGAAAGTTACTGCTTTGTTTCTTCCTTTTTTTCCCTCTTCCTCTTTTATTTTGCTTCTTTGTCTGTTTTATGAAGCTGTTGCAGAAATGAAGTTGCTATTGTTTCTACATCAACATCTCTCTCTCTCTCTCTCATTTTACTATTTTACTTTTAGGGTCCCTTGCCTTCTATTGATGTCAGGTTTTTGAAATCCAGCTGCTGTTGTGGCAACCTATTTGATTAATTTATGCATATGATAACTACTTAGAAAACCCAGCAGTTTAAATGAGAACTATATGAACTCACATAGTTGTTCCAAGCAATAAATACATACAAAATTTCCCCAGTTTGAAAAGATCCACAAAAACATTCTATATTTATTAACCCATAGTTTTTATTCTATTTTTTATTAAAGTAGAAGAGTAATATATAGTATTATAATAGCTACAGTTTAAATACTGCTACTTACTATAGGACTACTTTATATCAGTAAGATTTTATAAGCAAATATGCAGATATAGCCATAAGTAGGATGAGTAATCATTTAGCTGAAAGTGTAAAGGCTCAGGTTTGTACACCTGAGTGAGTCTGAAAAATGTAGCTATAAATAGTGTTATCGCAATGATAGGGAAGACACAGAAATGTTCACATTTTAGTCCCTGACCAAATAAAACTTTTAAGTATGTGTGAATCTATGATCTGATTTGGATGGGACTACTCATGCTTCAGGGTTAAATGCAGTACAGGACTGGGGCCTGATAGGGGAAGTCACCAACTTTGAGTCAGCATCTCACTACAGCAGCAAAGTTTAGAGGCAAATTACTAAATGCGTTCAGGTGCCTAAAGAGTAGATATGTGGGATTTTCCAAAGGTACCACAGGATATAGCTGAAAGAGGATACAGGGATTGCCTAAGTGAAATATTAATCTTGATTTATGAACATAAATCCAAAAGTTCAAACCCAGAGTCTTACTTTCAGGGTAGGAGAGGACATAAGGACTGGTTCCAGTGTAATTCTGATGGGCTTTGTCTTGAATGTAAGGAACTATTGAAATGTAATCCTTACAGGTTCCTATAAAAATTGACACCTAAAAGTCCATCAAGAATTCAGCAATTTAATGAAGATTAATCTGAGCAAAACCAGGCATTGATTTTCAGCTAGTCACCCTAGGTAACCTGAATAGTAAGTAGAAAGAAATGGGCACTTCTTGGGTGGTTATCTCTCTGCAAGCAATACAGGGTGCCTATTCTGACCAAAATACTAAATAAAATGGGCAAAGAGATGTCATTCAATAATGTAAAAACATCTCAATATACATGAGTTGAATCCCGTAATTTATGTCAAACTTTCCAGGGAAGCCATGGAATGTTCTTCACATTGGGAAGTTCACAGCTTTTCTTCTGCTTACTGTTGTTTCCTGGGATGCTATTCAGAAACAGACAAACTTTAGAGATGTTCAGCAATTCAGCCATGTAGATGGAAGAATATCAACAAATAAGAATCAGTGAAGAGAAAGAAAAATGATGTAACAAGCTAGGATGTACAAATGAGATTTAGAGCTGAAAAAGTGTTTTACTGCTATTAAACTATAGAAGAATAACAGCATATCAAAACAATAGTTCCTTTAAGAAACAAAAGCATAATAAGAATTCTAAGCCTAGACATTGTTTTAGGACAATGAAGTGAATATGGAAGAACCAAGAATAGTTCCCTTAGCTATTTTAGGAAACACGGAGCAAATAAGTGCTGGTATGGATCCTAAACAAGAAGTAGAGGACAGGATTCCATTAAAGCTGCTACAGGATCAAGCAGTAAGAGGAGAGTCCAGCAATGGGAATAGGAATTTGTAGCTTTCCCTCAAAATTCTTGTTCTGTAAGTCTCAATAGTTCCTTACATTCAAGACAAAGCCCATCAGAATTACACTGGAACCAGTCCTTATATCCTCTCCTACCCTGACCTTGTACTAACTTCGCTTTTCATTGTAGCTCAGTTTCATTCAGCAATGAAAATATGGCAGTTGAATAGTAAGAAGAAAAACCTAACAACTTTTTCCTTTCCAGGGGAGAAATTAGTCAAGAATATATTAAGTTTATAACTGAGTTCCTTAAAGGGTATGCCCTACATTAATGCCTGAGAGCTCTGACATTTATTAGAACTCATGGATTAAAAGAATGCAAGTATCAACAACCATTTGTCTTCAAAAAGCTAGGGTACATTGAGTGAAAGCAAGTCAAACAAGGCTGTATTTAGTACTTTTAAAAGTTCCAAACATCCCCTTTACATAATCATTAAAGACTAGAAAGGTGCAACGAAACTTCGTACTTTTGTATAAAGAGCTTTATTTCAATTCTTAGTAGACTTCAGGTAAGCAGATAGAATGTTATTTACTTTTCTGTGAGAGCAAATGAGGTGTTTATACACAATTTACAACACATACTTTGGAATCTACATCCTTTTCTGTTTTCTCAGAACTTTACTTGGAGATGAAATATGTTTAAATAAAATAATGAAAACAATTACAATAAAAATACCCTGACTTGGACCATGAATAATAATAAGACTATAAAAGAGCTAACTTCTAAAGTATATCTGTCCAATTGAAACAGTCAAGATGGCTTCAGTTTTATCAACACAGGAAAAATTGAATAGTCATTTATTATAGCACTTGTTCCCATTTGAACCTGCCATTATGTAACTAAATCTGTGCCTCTAAAAGTTATGACTGGATTTTTTATTCCAGATAGCAAAAGGAGTATCCTTAGGTTTTCGGAGTGGATGATATACTTGTGAAAAGAAACCACCGGGAGATCTATGGATATTTGCTATGTGCTTTTGCAACTACAAAACAGAAGACAGAATATAATGGACTACCTAGATACAAAGCTTCTTCTAATTTCAGAAGTGAGAACTCAAAACAGAAACAGCTAAGGTGACCAGCACACGGGTTCTGTCTTCAGCAATCTATCAACATGTTATAGATATTTATAGAAATCATGGAACCAAATTTCATGTCTCATTTTTTTAGGAAGAAAGGCTAATATATACTCTTGGTAGCACCTCTTGTTCAAGAAAAAGTTCCCGCAGAAGTATAAGAGAGAAAGAAGACAAAGAGTAAAAAAGGAAAAAAAAAGTTTAATACTGTCTTAGAACCAACAGAATGGAAAAAAAATGAGTAAATGGAAAAAGCTGACGAGATACAGGAAGAAATGAAATTAATAGATAAAACTGGGAAAACCTAGATTATTTTGTTTATTGAGAATATTCCATTTCCTCCTAAAGTGTAATCTAAAATATCCCTTTCCTTTCCTGTAAGTTAATTCTTTGGAAACTGTTACTTACAATATAGTGCATTAAATGAGGAGAACTGAGATACTCCTGGTGCCTGAGGTGGCTACTAGCTGTATTGAGGCACCTACTTTATATGGAGAGGCTTCAAAAATCAGCCTCCTGGCAAGTTCATGAGAGAAGTTTCCAAAAGCCCAAACTCTTGACTGGTATCTCTGGTGTTCACTGAAGCTGCTTGGATGATCTGATGTGCAACAAGATAAGGCACATCATGAAATAGCAAAGCATAGCATTCACTCCCAACTGGGTGAAAAAATATCCACAAACAACTCGTTACCAGTGTAAGTACGTAAAAGGGGGAAGCACTGACCAATTTTAGATAACCCTATGAAATATTGATAGGGTGGGGGCGGGGGGAGGGGGTAAATCAATTCATTACACACACTACCTGCTGCTCTAGCAGTTGCAAGTAGTTTTACTGCACATTGTTGTCAGCATAACTTTGACGAGGAGCAGAAAAGCATAAAGATGCAGCATACAGGAACCAAAATTCCACATGTAACTTCATCTGAAAGGCATGTGCCTAACTTTAGGCCAGACACTTCTTCATAAGATTACAGAGGCCTTTTGTGGAGAAAAACTGTTAGTAGAACCTAAAATAGAGATTTTTTTTTTTTTTTTTTTCATAAAAGTGATTTCAGAGTCAACCTAGCTGAATCTGAAAGAGTGGTCACCAAATCTGTTTCTTCTTGCAAAGTTTAGGCACAAGCTACAGTGTGCAAACGGAGTGCGTTGCCATTTGCCGCACACTACTTTTCCGAGCTTCCTAGTCAAACTCTGATACAGCTGCAGGATTAATTAATATAAATTGAAGATTTATTCCGGTAAATAATGGCTTTACAAGTATACACAGAAAACATTTCTGAGTAAATTCGTGTGTCTCTCCATTTGAAATGCTAATGGATTTTGAATTCTATATTTATTTAAAAAAAAAAAAAGTAAAAAACTAGATTTTTGAGCTTCCTCACTCCTTAGTCGACAGTAAAGTTAAATCCAACATCACAGATGGCAATGTTAAAACTTCCTTCTAAGTTTAAGCAGTAAATTTCATTCCATATATTTCGTCCTCTTTTTTACGACATACCAGATACTTTGGAAAGCATAATGGACACAAGGTGGAGCCAAAGACCCTCGAAAAATACTATTTATTAATTTCCTTTTTTTTCAACTGAGAGCTCTTTCGAAAGAGCGAAGTGACAATAAGCTCCAAATCCAGCATTTGAAGCAAGTTGTTGAAATAACTCGTAGTGGAACCTTGCCTATAATTTAATCATAAGGGACATAATACATTTTAAAAACAGAAGAATTAAATATATTTTTCAGTCCATATTTTGTTTTTAAAGCACACATCCAAATTTAGCAAGACTATTTTTCTTTAAAACTCATAGTAAAAGAAAAAATGTAAATTCCCAATGAGTTATGGTTGTTTTTCCGGGGCCAGGGGGGGCGGGGGGGGGGGGGGGAAGAAAAGCAGCTTGTCCTTTATTCTTATCTCACTAGGGTTTTTTACTGAATATTTTACTGTTTGGATTTTGTTTCCTTTTATGTCAACTTTCATTAACATGTGTTGAAGAAAATAGAATTATAGTCTAGATTACGTATGTTATTTGTTTTTGCTGACACAAAGACACTTTGGAAAGCCAAGAGTAAAGTGAGAGGGAAATTAAAGCTTCTCTCATTCTAATGTGAAATGATTAATCTTTAATCCTCTGAACTGGGTTGATAAGGATTGTCATTACCACATGGAGTGAGCATATTTTATATCAACTCCTCTATGGTTTCAACGGTATGGCTCACATCAAACTTTATTTCATGTCCCCTGAAACTTGGGAATATTTATTTTCTCTTCTTTTCCTGACAATACACTTGAAGGATCAGATGACTGATAATATTTCACAGCTGTCATCATCATTTAGTTCCACCCACATACACACACCTTCATAAAACAAATGAAAGAGACTTTGGAAATTAGGCTCACACTCCTACTCATGTTAATAGCTTCAGAATCTAGTTGATAAAAAGGACTGAGGCTTCAAAATTAGCCATGATATAACTGAAGCTGATGAATTACATATCTGAATTGTCTGTATTTTCCTTTTAGTTTTATAACAAAAATGTTTAGATGTTTATGTGAAAAGAACTTTCCAAAAGCTGAGGTCTTCCTTGAGCTACAGCCTCAATTACCACTTTTACTATTGGAGGCTTACCATGCTGCTGCTAAAAACAGAGGTAGGAAGATCTTGAAGCACACAAAACTAGACTCAATTAATGGAAAAAACATTCTCAGAATTATTAGTAACTGTGTTTACCTAATATATAAATAACCCATAGCAAAAATGCTGACTTGAAAATTACATGCCTATCTAAGTATACAGAAATACTGACATTCACATAGATTTACTGTAAAACCTGTGAATGAAATATTTACTGTTCTTTGCTCTGTGTAAAAAAAAAAAAAAAAAAAAAAGGAATGAAAAAAGGAGACAAAACCCCAGAAAACCCAACAACAAAAAATGATCCCAAGGGTTAACTGTGTGATAGAACAGAATAAGGAATACTTTCTTCCCCATAACTGCTATCACATACTTGCATAGTGATGAATGAAGGTGTCTATCTTATCTCCTAGCTGCTTAAGAAAAAACATGTATAATCAACAAGCATCTTCAAAATCATTACAAAAACATGTTTGTTGCATGCTACTGCTGCTCTACTTTACCATTAACAGTTCAATTCCCCTATAATCAACTTTCATAATTTAAATAAATAAATAAATAAATCTTTAGGGTGTTTGCGGGTTTTTTTTTGTTTGATTGGTTGGCTGGTTGTTTTTTTTTTAATCTTTAAGTTCAAATCAGAATATGTACAGTACAGAAATGTGAAACTAACAGTAAATGTGATAGAGGAAACTGGGAATTTAAATTTCTTCCTGACTGTTTCTGGACTGTTTGTTTTTAATTTTTATCTCCTGAAAATAGAACTCACTGACTGCTACAGCTTATATTTAGATCTGGGCAGTAGCTCTAAGCATAAAATATTCTGAAACAGAACCAGCTTAAATATCTTGAACTGGATCATTGAGTTTCAGGGCTGCAAACTGCCGGTTGTTTTCAAAGCTATTGCTTTAAGGGGGATGGGGAGAAAACGTGAAAACTGTGTACTTGGAGGAATAAAAACGTACACAAAATGCTGTGGCAGATTGTTGCAGTGAAAATAAATCTGACTTCTCAGCCACATTCAAAGTCAAGCTGCCACAAAAATCTGAAAGGAATAATAAAAGCCAAGAGCTGTATTAAGCACAGGAGCATAAAGTAGTTCAAGTATTACAATCAAGTGAAAACATTACATTCAGTCTCTATTTCAGCCCTGTAAGTGAAGGACAATATATTACTACAAGTTGAGTTAATCTGACTATGTTTTACAATGTAAAAAGACAATAAACAAATAATAAAGCATTTACTGTCAAATTTATAGATAAAACTACTAAACATGGAATAAGCATCTGAAAACCAGCTTTTACAGAAGTTTCAAAGGAAAGGGAAGATAGAAATATATAGATGAAATCCAAATTGCTATTTTCCATATTCTTTGGCCAACTGGAAACTACCAACCTGTCAGCCTCACGTCTGTGCCTGCGAAATCGTGGAACAGATCCTCCCAGAAGCTGTGCTAAGGCACATGGAAGGAGGTGATTCGAGATACCCAGCATGGCTTCATGAAGGGCAAGTCTTGCCTGACAAACATAGCAGCCTTCTATGATGGAATGGCTACCTCAGTGGACAAGGGAAGAGCTATGAATGTTGTCTATCTGGACTTCTGTAAGGCCTTTGACATGGTTACCCACAACATCCTTTTCTCTAAATTGTAGAGATATGGATTTGATGGATGGACTGTTCGGTGGATAAATAATTGGCTGGGTGGTCACACCCAGAGAGTAGTGGTCAATGTCCAGAGATCAGTGGTGAGTGGTATCCTTTAGGGGTCCGTGTTGGGACCAGTACTGTTTAATATCTTCATCAATGACATAGGCAGTGGGATTGAGTGAACCTTCAGCAAATTTGCAGATGACATTAGGCTGAGTGGTACAGTTGACATGCCTGAGGGATGGGATACTCTTCAGAGGGATTTGGACAAGCTGGAGAAGTGGGCCCATGTGAACCTCATGAGTCTCAACAAGGCCAAGTACAAGGTCCCGCACCTAGGTCAAGGCAACCCTCGGTGTCAGTACAGGATGGGGCATGAGGGGATAGAGAACAGCTCTGCAGAGAAGGACTTGAGAGTACTGGTGGATGAGAAGCTGGAAATGAGCTGGCGATGTGCACTTGCAGCCCAGAAAGCCAACCTTATCCTGGGTTGCGTCAAAAGAAGTGGCCAGCAGGCTGGGGGAGGTCTCTACACCACACTGATGAGGCCCCACCTGGGGTACTTCCTCCAGCCCTGGGGTCTTCAATACAAGAAAGACATGGTCCTGTTGGAGTGGGTCTAGAGGAGGGCCACAAAAATGATCAGAGGGATTGAACAGTTCTCCTGTGAAGAACAGCTGAGAAAGTTGGGGTTGTTCAGCCTGGAGAAAAGGGGGCTGCAAGATGTTACTACAGGCTTTCAGTACTTACAGGTGGCTTAAAAGAGAGATGGGTACAGACTTTTTTACAAGAGCAGGTAGTGATAGGACAAGGAGTAATGGTTTTAAACTAAAAGAGGGTAGATGCAGACATTTTTATGATGAGGTTGGTGAAACGCTGGAACAGGTTGCTCAAAGAGTTGGTATATGCCCCATCACTGGAAACATTCAATATCAGGATGGATGGGGCTCTGAGCAACCTGATCTACTTGAAGATGTCCCCGCTTTTTGCAAGGGGGTTCAACTAGGTGACCTTTAAAGGTTCCTTCCAACCTGATCTGTTCTATAATTCTATGATTCTATGAACTGTTTTCATATAAATGTGGAATAAATCTCATGATGTCTTTACTTTTGATTATGTATGGTCTTGTGTGCTCCCAAATTTGAGGCGTCTATCAAAATAGCTTTAGCTACATTATATGATGGTATGGTTGAACTCCCCTTTGTTCTGGATGCTTGACAAGCTGCTGTGTTCACCCCACCCATTGTTCACTCTCTTCTGATTCATGCACCATCTACAGACACCAGTAGGAAAGCCCACATTTTCTTAAGGAAGTTTTTCTCAGGAAACTGATGGTCCTCAGGATGCTGTGTAACTAAGCAGGGTTTTGGATTTGCCTATAGTTTTGAATTTCTGAAGGAAAAGTAGTTCCATTCATGGTGAAGGTAATTTATTTATACTAGAATGCACTGGAAAGAAAAAATGTACTTTAATCTTTGATCGTTTTTAGTATTATTTTCTTAAGTAGCTTATTAAAATTTTTTTAAAAAATATCTAATTTAATGGAAACAAAATATTTCCAGATGAAAATTAAATATACGGTGATATATTTCAGCTAAAAATGAAAACATCCATCTGGGAAATCCAAAAAAGGTATTTTCTGTTTTAAAACAATTTAATGGATTTTTTAACTGTATCAATTGATCCAAACTTATGTTATTTTCATAAATATTTTAATAAGATATTTCAGAGATATTTGTTCACAAATTTTGACCAGTTCTAATTTGAATTGCTGAGTATTTTTTTTTTTTTTTTTGCTACCTTCAATAAAATACAGAAGAAAGCTTTTCTTGAAAGGAAATACTGATTTCAATTTGCTCCATCAATAATTTTGCTTGAATAAGAATAAAGAAAAATGGGGTAAGAATACGAAATTCTCTTCGCTGTCTGCAATGTAAGATACATCTTCTTATCATCTGTAAAGATAACTTTTTTTTTTTTTAACTTTCTTAAAAACATGGGTTGCAAAATAGATAAAAAGCTGTGAGGCTTTTAGGTCCATAAGCAAAATCGTAGCTGACTATGGATATAAAGTCTAATTCCACAGAGATCAGAAATGGTTGAAACATCTTACACAGTAAAGATTTTTAGCTTAAGAATGTTGTCTTGACATGGTACTGGTAACCTTGACAGTTATGGAGCTAGGAAGTAGATAATGAAAATTCTTGCTTTGGAGATAAATCTGTTCCAGGTTCTCAGAGTAGTGATTTAATATTCAAGTTTCAAATATTAACGGTTTCAAAGATGCTCCCTACATGTTCTCATCAGTGCTTCCACTCCTTCTTGCCCCTGCAGGTATTCAGCTGTGCTATGCCCTACTGAATTGTCTGGTTCCTTTTTCTGACACTGAGCAAAAGATGAAAAATTAAAACAAAACAAAACAACAAAAAAACAAAAACCCAAAAGGTTGAAGCAAAAAAGAAAGAAAGGTTGACATAAGGACAAATAAGACTTCTGTCTGAGCCCTAAAATTCCTCCTTTCTTTCAAAACATTTCCTAACGCAAAAGACAAATTACGGGGAATAAACTTCAGCTCTTATAACACAAAATGTTCCCTCTCTGTGGAAAAGGTTAGACTATGAAGACTGAGATCTGTACGCACAAATGCATCTGTATTCATAGCTGCAAAAATAGGTGTAGAAACCTCACTAACTTGAATCTTGAGCAAATAACTTTAGGTATTAAACTTACAAAACACCTTCCTTTGAAATTATACTCATGTCAGTAGAACCTGTGGCCTGGAGGACCCCAACATTTTATTTGTCTTGAACGATCTGGGGAAATCAGACAGTCTTTCTCAATTGAAATCTATGTAGAAACAATGCCTGACATCCCATTTTAGTTGGGTAAAAGAGTTACTAATAATATTCTAAGTTCTTGATTGCCTTATGCCTTAAAGCAAGGAACTGTAAATTGTTTTAAGGTATTCTATAAAAATATGTTTCTTTTTTATGCATTTTAAGAATAGCTATTTTCACTTTCAGTTAAAATTCAGGGTTTATATTTGAAGACAATAAATATAAGTAATTTCCTGTGCTCATTCACTGTCTCTATCCAATCCCTCAATATCCATTTCTTTGGTGAATAAAAAATTTATAAAAGCTTCTTATACTTAAGCTTTTTTATTTGTCCAAAAGTTACAGATTTCCAGAATAAACTTATTGCTGAATCACACAGAATACTGGTAAGAATTGGTGTTTTAAAACACCTAGTTCTGCAAACAATGTGTGGAATTCGTCTGCCCTTACTGTAGACGTTTGAAAGTAAGAACTTTTCATCCTGGCTTCCCTTTCAGTTAATGGATTGAAATCCCCTCCAGAGCATGGACTAACTAACTCTAAAGAGGGTGGGGATTCAAGTTATATGAATCCTTGTTTGGAAATATCTATACCTTGCCATATGAGAATAGAGGGAAACTTAGGTGACTATCTGTGCTGGTTTTGGCTGGGATAGAGTTAATTTGCTTCAAAGCAGCTGATACAGGGCTATGTTCTGGATTTGTGATGAAAACAATGTTGATAATACAGGGATGTTTTTGTTATTACTGAGAAGTGTTTACACAAAGCCAAGGACTTTTCTGCTTCTCACCCCACCCGACCACCCCACCAGTGAGCAGGCTGGAGAGGCACATAAGTTGGGAGTGGGCATAGCCAGCACAGCTGACCCCAACTGACCAGAGGGATATTCCATATCATATGATGTCATGCTCAGCATATAAAGCTGGGAGCAAAAAGGAAGGGGGTTTGAAATGATGTTGCTTTGTCTTCCCAATTAAACATGAGGGAGCCCGGCTTTCCTGGGGATGGCTGAATACCTGCCTGCCCATGGGACGTGGCAAATTAATTCCTTGTTTTGCTTTGCTTGCATGCACAGCTTTTGCTTTTCTTATTAAAATGTCTTTATTTCAGCCCAGGAGGTTTTTTCACTCTTACTCTTCCGATACTCTTCCCACCTGGGGTGAGAGGGAGTGAGTGGCTGTGTCATGCTTGGTTGCCAGCTGGGTTTAAACAGCAGTACCATCTCACTTCAGATATATGTTTTATACATATGCATATAAAACTAGGGAATCCCATGTAGAATTGCACAACCAACATTCAGTATATTCAAGAAAATACTGAGAAAACTACATCCTTTGACAAAAAAATATAAATTTTAAGTATTTCAGAATGTATGTATGATATAATGTTATTATATAAAAAGATTCTTTTTCTCATGAAATGGCGTGTTGAATACTTGCCCAGATTCATTAACAGTAGCAAATTGATCATATTTGTAGCAACTGCTAAACACTTATTCATGCGATGCATTTTACTCCATACATTTACTACTGTCATTGATAACTATCTACTCTGTGAGGCAGCAGTTCACAACTCAGCCTGACAAAAACAGTCATTACAGCATTCACTTGTAAAATGTTCTTCTGCATAATGCAGCCTTCACAACCTGATTTTAAGGATCCTTCTGACAGCGGTTGCAGAGCAGGCTTGGAACAGAAAATTACTCTGTAAACAGCAAATCCTATTAATCTCCTGTCAATGAACTACATAGACTATCCAGGTGAAAAAGAATAATTGACTAGATGCTTGTGAGATTTTTGATTAAGCTCATCCTCCAGCCCCCTGGCACATGCTGTCTTGTCAGGCTGCTCTTAAGTTATGACAAATTAGAAACACTGTCTTCAAAAAGCTGATTGCATGGGATAGGATTAGCCATAAACAGTAAAAGAGCATATCCCCATCTCAGGTACACCATCCTATATCAATGTAACAATAACTTCCAACTCCGTATTCTAAATTGAGTCACATGCATTAAGTTTTACCTTTCCAAAGTAAAAGAGGAGGAGTGCTGCCTTTAGAAACAGAATTGAATTTTATGCATTTGTTACAGAAAAGCTTTGGGAGTTAAGTGAACCAGTGAATTGCTGAAAACTTTATTGCTTATCTTCTTTGCTGAAGAAAATCAAAATAATTATAAACCACTAACAAATACCTTTATGCCAAGAGACATCACAATTATTTTATATTTTGCCAACATGATAATGTTAGATGGGATTTTATTCAAAGGAACTTAAGGAAGTTAGACATCACCATTAAAATTCAGTAATAAATTCTCATTTGCTTCTTTGAAAGTCACTGCTATGTGTCTGTGTGTAAATATCTATAAAAATATTGATACAGATACTATACCTGTGTGTACCTTTAGTATCTACATGTTTGTAATATAATGGGAAATGGGATGAGTAATAGGGTACATGTTATCAGATATTTCATGAACATCCTCAGCTGAAAATAATTCCTACGACATCTCTGCTTTGCTGAGGGACATCTTCAGTGGAATATTCAAGCATTGTTCTAGAACTTCCATGCTTTGTTAGTATTTCTCATTATTACTGAGAAGAGGATGGGTACTTCCCTCTGTTGTACTCACTATTACCCTGCCATATTTGTCAACAGCTCTATTTTTTTTTTTTTTCATTTTAACCTTTTCTACTCATATTCAGTTTTCCCCAAAATAATTATTTATATTCTTGTTCTCTGATTTGCCATTCTCCCAGTCCTAGAAAGGACTTCATGTTGTCTGCTTGACAGTCTAAATGAACCTTCACTGAGGGCAACAGAAGAGAAGTAATTTATAGCTGCTTTCATATATCTGTGTGAGCAAACCAAATGATTGTTTGACTTATAGCTGGATGCTGTTGGTACTGGAGTTTTGGAAGCCTTCAGGGAACCAAAGGACTATATAAGAGTCAGCTTGCAATAAACACAGATCCTATAGCTTTTACCATCAGAGTTCTATTGTCTTCTTTGAACACTGATGGAATGAATTTGCCTCACTGTTAGTGTATAGTTCATCCTAGAATGTGAATGTAAATCTGTGTAAGTGTCCAGTGCAGCAATCCCCAGGAAGAAACGCTGCAACTCATCTAGGAACATATTGGTAGTACAATGAGAAATCAAGCCAAAGAATTGTAATTTTCCATAAAGGACACATAACGGTGACTGAATGATGAGGCAATACTCAACATCTATTAGTTTCCTGGACGGTTTCTTACATCTTGATACACCATTGTCTTTTGTACTTGGCTGTGAATGCTGCCAGAGTAGACAGACCATTATGCATAGGTAGGAAAAACAGACCATACCTGTTTTTTTATTTAGGGTTATCAAAATCAGCCAGGGCTGCATAAGTTGAAAGTGCCACTGGTGATCCCATCTGGCAATAGTAATAAATAGTCTAATTTTTTTAGTGGACTGTATAAAGTCCTAATAATCAAAACGCGAAGGAAATTTCATAGGATATAATGAGCTAGATCCTGTAGCCCTTATAGTAATATAGTTTCCCATTGGAATGCTTGCAGACACAGCCAGTGTGAACACACTTTGTGAGAATGCATAAAAAGAAATTCTGCATCCCTGAACTACCTTCATATGCCAAGAATTACATCAATATTTACACTCCTTTCTGAGTTGCCATTTACACTCCTGACTTCCTCAGATCATTCTTTTCACAAAATGCAACACAGTAAAAGAATGAAAGGATTAAAGTTCCTCTTAGAGAAGTCATACAACCTTGGGGCAGAACGCTCTTCAAATCCACACTCTGCACCCAAGTAAGCAACAGTCAGAATCAAACACTGTCAGTACTGTCAGTGTTGTTCTCCCTCACTAAAATAACAATAAGAAATAATGTCACTGGCTTCAGTATGCTCCCTCCAGATTTACGCTGGTGTCACTGGGAGGAGAAAGGAGACAAAATTTAGTTGTTGAAAGAGGACATTTTTTCTGGTTTTAAACCCTTATTTATTGAACTGTCTCTCAATAGGTCTGGTCTATCCTAGAATCTGATTCCTGTGAACCCATTTCTAACAAATGCATAATTTTAACCATTTTTAACAGTAAAAAGGTTTTTTTTTTTTAATGTTTAGATGGAATTTCTCACATTTAAGTTGTGTCTATCGCCTCATGTCCTTTTGCTGAGAACTAGTGAGAAGAGTACATGTCTTTCTTTTTTATTATTTTTTTTCCCTACCATTAAGTGTTTATACTTAATATATAGTCACCCTGAGCCTGCTCTTCTCCAGGTTGAACAGTCCAATCTCTCACTGCTTCTCACCTTATGACAGATGCTCCAGTTCTTTGATAATCTTTGCTTCCTTTCACTGGACTCACTCTAGTAACTTCTTATTTTTTCATAATGGGGAGCCCAGAACTGGACACAGCACTCTAGATGTGGTCTCATCAGTGCTGAGTAGAGAGGAAGGATTATGCCACTTGACCTGCTGGCAGGAAATACTCTTTCCAATGCATTCCCAGTATGCCATTGAACTTCCTTGCTGCAAGGGTGCATTGCTGTCTCATGATCAGATAGTTGCTCACAAAGCCACCAAATTCCTTCTCAGGAAAACTACTTTCCATCTGGTCAGCCGACATAGGGTTATTCTTTCCCAGGTGTAAAACTTGAAATCTTGGTCTCCTCCAAGCAGTGATCAGTTCTCAAACAGGGTCTGGTTTCCCTGATGAAAAGTATCAAGGAGAAGGCTACCTAGTCCCTTATTTCCTCAATCAGCTTGTCTACAGCCATGTAGTCATGCCCGATACCATCCAGGTCTCTCCAGGTAGTACCACTGGTGCCCACACAAAAGAGCAGCAGGGGATAATAGTCCAAGTGCCACACAAACCTTGGCAGCATATCTACAACTTTATGAAGGTGAGCTATGAGCAGCAGTGAACCTGCCTAGATGACAGATCAAGTCAGCAGATGGGGACCTCTGTTGTTCTTCCCAGGGAGTCTCCCACTGCTGTCACTCACAATTTTCTCTTGGTTCTGCTGTGTGGCTCAGGACCAGCTAGCTTGAATGCTTTATTGGTCAACAGTCCTTGCTCCTCATCAGCTCTAAGGGCAGTCAATCTATTGTATAATTGCCAGTTTTAGGCCTAACGGGAGCCTTCCTTCTGGTGTCTGAAGTCACCAGCTTCCAGCTTTTGCCATCAAAGGAATTTCCATCCCAACTTGACAGGCACAGACTCTTCTGCAACATTTTGCAATTTGGGTTCTTGAGGCAGCAGGTTCTCAGAGAAAAACTGGTTGATTTCTTTCTTATCTTCTCTGCTGATAGACAATCTGCCAACCTCCACCTGCAGCTCCTTTGCTTAGCAGCACACCTTAAGAGCTGCAGACCTCCTGCAGGCTGGGGGGTGAATCTTCCTTGGCCCCAGAGAGAGATCCTGCACCTTCCTGAAGCCTGAGACTTGCAGGGTTGCATAGTCTTTCTGAAGCTCCAGCTGGGTCAAGGCCTCCAATATCGCAGGAACAATGGCTGGGGATCATGTCTTATGGATCTCACCACCATATCTGAGGATGTGTACGGTGCTGTGAGATGGGTTGCTGGCCCCATCTTTGTACCCTTCTGCATGAACTGCTGCACAAATAGCTTCATCTGTTGGATGCCTCTGTTAACTGCAGGCAGCTCATTCATGCCTGCAGAAGTGACACCAACAAGCTGTATGGTGCTTTGTCTAAAAGTTCTAAAATTTGAAATTATGAAGTTTAGATATTTTCAATTAAGTGCCTGGAAAGAAATTTGTCTGTTGAATGGGTTTAATAGTACAAAATATTGTTGATTTTCCTACAGCGAGCCTCACAGTCTTCTCTTCAAAAGAGTGATTATACCACTTGTACATGATCTAACCATGGGTGAAAGTGAATGAGTCTTCAACTGCTAAATTAAACAAATGCTTTGTATACTACTATGTTTTGGGGTTTGGTGGGTTTTTTTGAATGTTTTCAGTGCCTGGACATTAATTTAAGCTGAATTGCATCACCTGTCCAGGAACAAATGGTAGCACTGTCTCTTCCATGATTATTTGTTTTCCAGAGTGAATGGTGGCACATTCTTTCTACAAGTCTTTTTCTACAAGAAGCTTCAACTATTTTTATAGACTATAACTCATGTTTGCTGAGCTACATTTAAAGATAGTCAGGCAGCTGACAAAGAATGTGATGGGTTTTTTTCTGTCAATCTTTTCACAGCCTGTGAAGCATATAGTTTTATCTGTAAGCAGTATAATTTAATGTGAAGAAAAGACCGGGTTTGGAATTTCTGTGAATGTGATGTGATTTAAATTAGATCAATTAATAATGTTTACAAAGGCAGTAGGTATCCTAAAACTATCCCTGATGTTCTCCCATCTGCTGCATTAAAGCAGGCTTTCATCCTCCCCAAAGCTGAATATTAAAGTAGAAATATTCCGTATCATGATGAAGAAATGAAAAGATGTGTGTGACTAATTCATGTATTTTTAATACCTTCCTTTTGAATCTCCAATGTCCAGAACAAAGTTACATGTTGCTGCAGACGATCTTTTTGAGATCTTTGCCTTGTATAATCCCAGGAGTATCTATATTGAAAGGCAGAAGTAGCACTGTCTCTAATGCTGTGGGAAGTACAGTCAAAGGTCTGAGGAACCTTTTACCAGACAGAATCTTACAAAAAAAACCCCAAAAAACAACTGATAAATTCTACACAGAGCTCTGTAGGGAGATTGTGTGGGTCTGTGGGTACAGAATTTAGTTACAGAATTTGTTTTTAAATTTAACTCTTGTCACAGAGCTGTACTCTAAGATGCTCACATTAAAAGGATAGTTTAAGGTACATTGAGATAAATCTGAAATCCTGATGCAAACAAGAAAGATAGTGGGCAGAGTGTGTACATATCTGCCAGAGCATGCTGTTACCATGAAAATATTCATGAAAGAAACGTGATCAATGTAATTAGGTTAGTGTATTACTGAATGTGAAAACCCACTGTGAGAAATGAAGCTATGGAAAGATCACAAAATTCAATAAATCTGATATTCAACAAATGAATTAATCAAGCCACAGTGCTGACTTTTTCTCATCTAATTCAATAAAATCTTGTAATTCCAAGATGTATCTGAAGATACTGCACAATTCAAGTAGTTTTTGGAAGTAGGTAGCACAATTTAAAAAGTCACCTTGTCAGGTAAGTCTAGCACACTTCAGCTTCAAAAGGCAGCATCCCAAATAATAAGTGAAAGGACAAGAGGAAACATCATCAAGTTGTGTCGGGGGAGTTTTAGATTGGATATTAGGAAAAATTTCTTCACCAAAAGGGAGATCAAGCATTGGAACAGACTGCCTAGGGAAGCAGTTGAGTCCCCATCCCCGGAGGTATTTAAAAAACACGTGGATGTGGCACTTAAGGATATGATTTAGTGGTGGACTTAGCAGTGTTAGGTTTACAGTTGGACTCGGTGACCTTAAAGGTATTTTCCAACCTAAATGATTCTACAGTTCTAGGATTCTATTTTTTAAATTGGCAATGAATTAATCTCTAGATTACTTCAGACAAGTTTGACAAGTCTGTTTTGTCTGTGACAGTAACTGGGGAGTGATCTCCCTGTCCTTATCTTGATCCACTAATTTTTTCATCTTGCTTTCTCCCCCTGTCATGCTGAGGAAGGAGCGTGAGAGAGTGGCATATGGGTGTCAGGCAGCCAGCCAATGTCAGTCCACCACAGGATAACATGAGTGTGACTCACATTATGGTGTATTTTAAATCAAACACTCATAATACTGAAATAACCCTAGTTAAGCTATAGCCCTCAACATCATTAGTAGAAAACTCTATGCTTGGAGGTACAATGATTGCCTCTAATTCACACAGGCATGTCCATAAATCTACAGAGAATACAAATTATGTGTAACAAGTTGCCATGTATGTAATGTTACTTAAATGTTTTTATAATTGATGGTTCTTAGGAAAACACGTGGGGAAAAAATAGCAAGAGCAATTATATTTGTTCTTATCTCACAGTACTATTAATAGGTTAACATTTTTTTTTTATTCAGTTGAGTAATTAAACTTTTCATTGGATAGATTTGTTTAAACTTATTGCTTTTATTTATATTAATACTCTTGGTCCCTAGTACATGTAATTGCAATCATAAATGAGAATTGCCAAAGAGATCATATAAGGTTTGTTATCTCTGATGTGGAACAAGCAGGCTCAGGATGGTATTAGCAATCACCGCAGTCTGATTAGTTTGTGGTGTTCCAGCCCCACTACTGCTTGCTGTGAGATAATATTTTACTATAAGGATGAATTATGTTCACAGTGATAATATGCAGAGGACCATGTCTACTGATACTCATCTAGCATCACAGCTTTGCTGATGCTTGTATCCTTGCCAGTTTATCCATTACAGTAAGGAATATAAAACCAGGACATTATAAAAATCTTGGAGGCTTTTCCAAGACTGTCAGAAAACACTGTTCATAAACAACAAATATGAGCTGAAAAATGCCTAATTTGCAGAATAACCATAGTGTTTTATTCAGTGTAGCACACTGCAGTACTATACTGAACAATTTAGCAGTGGTTTTGTGCTGAATTCTAATCGGTTGCTGTGCCTCACAACCTTTATTAAGGTTGCACCCTTTATTAATCCAGATTTATGGGAAAATGCAGTCACTTAAGCTGAACTGACGCTTCTTGCAATTGCAGGTATTTCTGACTCTGTTCTCAGAGTACAGTAGATTGTCTCTACGTTACTGCCTTGTTCACTTCCAGTGTCCATGCCAACTTGCAATGGAAATAAATAGCTATGTCATTCATAGGTCAGTAGGTAGTTAATTAGAAACATGAAGAAGGTTGTATTTCATCTAATTTTAAACACTGTAATTTAGAAGCATTGGTTCTGGTTATACTATATCTTCCTGCAATTCAGTAAATGTTTCAAAAATTTCACTTTTGTGTTCGTTATTATAGCTGTTTGGGCTTCTGACTCAAATTTCACTTCAATATTTAATTGCTCATATTCCTCATATCACAAAAAGCTAGTTGGGGAAAGAAGATGAGAATTAGAGAAAAGAAAGAAAAGGCAAAATATGTAACAATTCTGAACTAAACCAATGTCCATTTATGTCTTTAAAACATAAATTCACAGTAGCAATAGAAGTTTTTTCTTCGGTTCATTAGAACTGTAAATAAAGTTTTCTAGTCATCTTGCCTTCAGGAATGACCAAGTATGCCCGCACTTTATTGTTAAGTATAGATATTTTAAAAAATATTCCATATACAGCACCAAGAATACTGAGTCAGATTCTTAGATGACACATAAATCAACTGTGACTGTCTTCTTCAGCTACCTAATGGGTAGCTATGGGTAGAAGAGTCAGACGTGGGTCAGAATTGCACAGCAAAAGGACAAGAGGCAAACAGGCATGAGTTCCAGCCAAGGAAATCTCAACTGAACATAAAGCAGAAGTTTTCACAATATGGGTGGTCAAACGTTGAAATGGGTTGCCCAAGGAGTCTAAGATCCTCTGTCTTTGGAGATATTTAAATATGACTAGACAAGGCTCTGAGAAACCTAGTGTATTTTTAAAGTTAGTCCTGCATTGAGGTGGGAATTGAAACACAATTTGGTTGATCCAGAGATTGTTTCCAATTTGAATTATTCTGTGACTCTCACATAATTTTATTGGCTTAACTATTTCATCTGAAGAGATGGTTTAACTTAGATAGCAACAAAAATCCTGCAACACACAAAAAAAAGAAGACTCATCATTTGAGAGGCATTTAAACCAATAACTTAAAGTTATACTATGGGAATTATAAGAAATCACTTCTTTTAAATAAGGGTACTGGTAGGCAACTAACATAAACTTCAGAAGCAGGCATGCAGGGAAAAATCACTAAACCACTGAATTCCATATGTAAGGTGGGGGGCAGAAGGAAACATTCTTGTATTGATAGCACTGGGTTCTTCCCACAGCAATTACTCAGGTGCAATAATTAAGATGCATTAAGAACTTGTTGCAATTTTGTTAACAGAATGTTGACCAAAATAAATGTTCAAAGTTGGCTGCTTATTTCTTGGAGAACTTTTATTTTTTAATTATTATTATTATTATTATTTAAAGATACATATTATGAACTTAAACTGACCTGGTGGACTTGTTTCATAAGCCACTGATCTTACAATGTAAAATAAAGTCTTCCAGATATATGTCAAACAAATAACATTACAGTTCTTCAGAGGATTGTAAACTTAATCAGCTTCAGAAGAGACCCCGATCCAGTATGACATCATGAGTATCTGTAACTCTTGCCATGAGTGACGAATTTCATTGAAAAGGCAGCTGAGTGCAATTCCTGAGGGTATTCTTTGGTTTTAACTACTATTGGAAAGGCGATCTGAGGGGTATGAGGACATTTCTAATTTATTACCTAAATGAATTGATAACAATTTTATAACCATTTGCTTCTGTTTATATAAGGCTGCAGTTATTCAATGTTGTAAGACAGACAGTGGATTTTCATGAGACGACCTAATGACTCATAGTGTTTTAACAAAACTCCCGTGTTAACTTCCCGAGATTTACTTTCCCACTAAGCCAGAAGACATTATAAAGTGATAACCTAACTGCACTGGCAAACTAGAAGGAAACACATTTCAACAATGATAGAAAAGGAGACAAAAAACACCCAAATAGAACAGAAAAAAAAAAAAAAACAAACCCAAAAAAACAACCAACCCCCCCCCCCCAAAAAAAAACAAACCACCAAACCCCAGACAGGATTCAACACTCATTGTTGGATTTAATTTATAGTGGATCAATGCCAAAAAACTCAGGCTTACAGAAAGCAGTGGCTTCAGCCAGGAATATCAGAAATTGGTGGTGTCAGACTACTTTCTGCAGTCCAATTCTGACCATTTCCTCCCCTCCTTTTGTCACTGACCTTTGACTTTTTTCCATGGCCTTTTTCATAATCTTCACTTCAGCCACTTCACGGATGTTATCTTTCTTACCTCCTTACCTATCCTTTATTCTCTTCTCAAAGGCACCACCATCACACAGTAATTCCCACTGCACCTACCCCTTACCCCCGCGCCCCTGAAGAATTAATATTGGCTTTTTCATTTTGTTATAGGTGATAAAAACTGAGCAACTACCTCCACACATACTCAGTAGGGACTGACAAGGAAAATGATGGTGCTACCACAACTCTAACAGACTACCAATATACTTGTGATGGTTTATATTATATGCCTTTCTCTGACATACTGCTTGTCTCGTCTGTTCAATTGATGTTTTTATAGTGGTATCATCTTTATTTCTACAGTTCCTTACATAGGAAAAAGGGAAGGAGGAGGTGAAGAGTGATAGTAATAAGTCACAGCTATATATTGAATTGAAATATAATGATGATGAAGAAGAAGATAAAGCTAACGTTCTAAGATGGCTGAAGATAAGTATAAACGGACATGACAAAATTACTAGTATTGTGTAAAGCAGAGTCCAAAAGGACTGACTTCAGGCAGGAGAAGAATATTGGTATTGTAGTCAATACAAAAAACCTGACAAGAGCAAAAATCTAAAAACCCAAAGGATCCATTCTTTCAAACATCATTGTTCATGAAGTGTGTGTTTAAAATACAAACATGGCTGATGTGAAAAAGGAAGTGGGAGGATATTTAAAGGAAAGATTATTCTTGCCTTCTACATAGGAATGCTTTGCTCAGAAATGTTGGAGAAGGGTAACAAAATTCACCAGTTAAAGCAGGAGTTTAAGAAAATATGGCTCAAGAAAAATGTAAGTACAATGCTGTTGTTTTTTTAAATGGTCCATAGGGTTTTCATGATGGAAATGTCACAAAATTAATGCTTACTTAAAAAAACTGATTCTGTCTTAAGAACAGAGGCATTTTGCACACTGACACTGATGCTTATCTCTAAAATAGCAAGAATAGCAACAATATCATAAAATCATTGATGACTCACTCTAAGTTAGATTCCCCTTAGTAATAATTTCTACTTAATCCAGGGCTTGGATAAAGGAAGTAATTAAATAAACAAACAAATAAATATACCAAACCCAAATGCAGCTGGTAAGGTATTTAAATTCTAACTGGTGGTTTCATCAATGTATTTTTAGGGTAAGACAGGACAGATCCTCTTTTACAGTCAGTGCTCTAAGTGGAGTGGGATGAGTCATTACACTTCATTTGTCTATGCTTTCCAAAACGATCATAACAACACTTCTTAAGTCAAATGGCTGGAATACTTGCAAGAACTCAGGAAGATTTACCATCTTGTACAAATAAAAGTTATCAGCTGATCCTAATGACTTTCACAGAATAATTGAAGTTGGGAGGGACCTTTGAATACTGTCTAGTCCAATCCACCTGCGCAAAGCAGAGGTGGCTGCAGCAGGTTGCTCAGGGCTGTGTACAGTTGGGTTTTGAATATCACCAAAGACAGGAACTTTACAACCTCTCTGGGCAAATTGTTCTGGTATTTATCTACCCTCACAGTAAAAAGATGTTTTCTGATCTTCAGGTAGAATTCCCTTTGTTTCAACTTGCATTCCTTGCCTCCTGTGCTGTCACTGGCCACTACAGAGAAAATATGAGGTAGCAGCATGGCTTGGGAGTTGCTGAAATTTTATAGAACACACACTTTCAGCCAGGATTCACTAAATCTTAAACTTCTTAGGAGACAACAGTTCTTGATACTCAGTACCCCTAGATGGGATTTACTGGTTCACAGTTGCAGTTAAGTTTTCTTACACAGAGAAGCTTTCTTGCGCTGAGACCAAGCTGGCATCTTGCTTCTGCAAGACACAGACTGCCAGCCTATGCTGAATTCAGAACCCTAACCTCCAGTTTCATAATGCATGAAGTCTTTCTTTCTCTTCTTGTAACATCCAAGTAGGGCTACCCTGAGAACCCATTTGGTAGAAACAAAGGTAGTTCATTTGTTAAACTGAATTAGCTTGACTAAAGCAAGTTTGTAAAGTGGTGCAGAACAATGAAGATGCAGTGGGATGGGTGTCAGCATAGGTTTCATAGCTAATGAATATCTACAGTCCAAGATACAGCTCTATGGCCTACTCTAAAGCTGGTGTTGCCCCACCTCAACTCTATTGCTGGCCTAACTAATTACATTATTTCAGACATGCCCGTCGTGTTTCCTATAAAGTACAGACATTGCCTGCAATGCATATATTAAATTGTGTGATTCTAAAATAGATTGTATTGGGCTGTGTTTCCATTGTTTACCGCTTTCCAAGTTATAAAACTAGTAAAGCATGTACTTGGGTGGAAAAAAATGAATAGAAATAATATATATATATAATTTTCGTTGAGAATCCAAACACACTGGCTTCAGAAATGTGGTATGCACTGTTTGTGATGAGTTAATGAAGCAAAGCATAGTAGTATTCACAATGGGTAGAGGAAGGGAGAGGAATAATCCACTGAGGCAGGAGAAGGTGCTGCTTCAGCATAACTGTATTTCCACCTAGAATGACACATGAATTAGTTGTTTGGGGGTTTTTTTTTTAGTAGTGGTAGTTAGGAAATATTAACAATTCAGCATCTCGGGGTGAAAACATAAAATCATTTAGGTTGGAAAAGGCCTTTGAGATCAAGTCCAACCATTAACCCAGGACTTCCAAGTCCCTCACTAAACCATGTCCCTAAGCACCACATCTATGCATCTTTTAGCACTTCCAGGAACAGTGATTCCACCACTTCCCCAGGCAGTCTGTTCCAATGCTTGACCACCCTTTCAGTGAAGAAGTGTTTCCTATTATTCAATCTAAACCTCCCCTGGCATAACTTGATGCTGTTTCCTCTTGTCCTGTTGCTAGTTATCTGGAAGAAGAGACCTATGTTCACCTGCCTACAACCTCCTTTCAGGTAGCTGTAGAGAGCAATAAAGTCCCCCTTTCTAGCTCTTTAGCAAGGATGGGACAGGAAGGCAAGCAGGAGGGGCTGAACATTTTGCAATGGAACAGTTAACATGCATGGAGCTTTACCTTGGAGCAAAAAGCAAGCTTCTCAAGGACAGACCCACATGGATGATGACATAGTAGGCATCTGCTACAGATTAACCAACAAACCTTCTAAAGCCTCATGAAGCCTTCTTTAAAGAAGCAAATAGCAGAACTACAGATCCAAACTTCAAAATATCTAATTTTATTTTCTTCAGGAATCTGATTGGAGGGGTGTTGTGGTTTGACCCCAGCCATCCACTAAATACCATGCAGGCACTTGCTCACCTCCCCCTGCCGGCCCAAAGGTGGGGAGGAAAATCGGGGGGAAAAGATAAAACTTGTGGATTAAGAACAATTTAATAATTGAAATAATAATAGAAATAATAATTGAAATAATAATAGAAATAAATAATAATAATAATAATAATAAATAATTTGAACTATTATTATAATAAATAACAACAACAATTATAATGAAAAGGAGAGAGAAGAAGAGAAGAATAAAACCCAAAGGGAAAAAACAAAAAAATCGGGTGATGCACAATACAGTTGCTCACCACCTGCTGATCCAGCCAGTTCCCAAGCAGCAGTTGTCAGGCCACAGACAGCTCCGCCCAGTTTATATACTCAGTGTGACATTCCATGGTATGGAATATCCCTTTGGCTAGTTCAGGTCACCTGTCCTGGCTGTGTCCCCTCCCAGTTTCCCATGCCCCTCCAGCCCTCTCGTTGGCAGGGCCTGAAAAACTGAAAAGTCCTTGACTTAGTATAAACATGACCCAGCAACAATTAAACACATTGGTGTGTATTCAATATTATCCTCATACTAAATCCCTAACACAGCACTACACCAGGTACTGAAAAGAAAATTAACTCTATCACAGCCGAAATCAGGACATGGGGGTGTGTGAAGACTGCCCGATATAGCCCAGGAGAGCTAGCTGATCTTCAAGGACAAGAGTCATTTCCAATGTCAGTCTAGTAATCATGTGAGATGGACAGCATAGATGAACAGGGAACACATGACTGAGCTCAAATGCAAAAAATTATGTACACACAAGGTGGAAGTGGGGAGCGGCTACCTGGGGGAAATACAAAGACATTGCTCAGAGTTTGAAATGAGAGGCAGAAGTTGAAAATTGAGTTGAAACTAGAAAATACTGTGAAAGACAACCAGTAGGATTTCTGTAAGTACACAGGCAGCAAAAGGAGGACAGAGAATAAATGTAATTACACTTGTCAATGAGTAAGGGATCTAGTGATAAATGATGCAGAAGAGACTGAGAACCACTTTTGTCTCAATTTTACTGACAAGGTCTGCTTTCCAGCTTACCAGGCCCCTAAGTCTGGCAGCAGTTTGTGGGAGTGAAACCATTGCCCACAGGAGAGGGAAAGAAATCACCAAAACAAGTTGGACATACATGTCAGTGTGATGACATGGGGAGCATCTGAGTGTACTGAGAGCCAATATGATTACAAGACTGTTCTCTATTTCAAAAGGCCATGGTTATTGAGAAATGTTCCCGATGACTGAAAAAAGGCAAAAAAACCACATCTTAAAACACCCAACAAAAAAAGCAAGGAGAAGGATTCAGGTAACTGTAGGTCAGTTAGCCTAATCCTGGTCCCCAGAAAGATTGTAGGACAAATGTATAGACAAAAGTAACTTAGTAGAGGAAGGGTCACAGTGTCATGTATCATATGAAATGAACTTGAGGAATGCATTCAGGATCTTACCTAAAGCTTGTTAAGCTTTGTAAATCTCAGAGTCTCAAAAACTAATCTCAGGATCTGAAAATAAGACCTGGAGTCAGATCCATTCTGTTTAGAATAATGAAACTCAAACAAAACCCAGCTCTTCCCCTTGCCTCAGATCTGTTTCCTTGCCTGGGAACCAGATGGTTTGTTCAGCATCAGACCACAGTTCAAATCAGACCATGAACAATAAAGAGGTTTGAACTCAAGTAGTTTGGATGTAAATCCAAGCTGACATCACAGCACAGACATAATCGTAACTCATGACACTTTCTTGCTCTTCTCTGACATAGTCTCCATCTCTCTTGCTATATGCCTTTACTGGGATCTGTGCCACAGACGTGCATACCCATCATTGGTTAAATCCCACAATGACAGAGTTAATGCTTGCCTACATGCATTCCACATCAAATTGCCTTCCTCTGACACTTCTTTGTACTCCATGAAGAGTCATAACAAAATGCTAATCCTCAGCATTATTTCCAGTGCAGATAGATTTTGAACTGTATCATGACAATAATGTGATGGACACTGATTTCACCATGTACAAGATATTCCTCTTTTACATAGCTTTCAGTCTACCTGACAGCTTATTTCCTTCATGCTTAGAAGGTTTTGCATTGCTCCTTGGCTACCTAAACTCCTGGGCTGATTTTAGCCCCATAGATCAGTGTGGCACGGGTTAATTAAATCCTCTGGAAAATTAAATAGGATGCAAAACCCAATGTTTTTCTTCTACTAGTAACACAAAAAGAAAGGTTATGCACAGTAACTACAAATGTACATGTTTGTTATTTGAAAAAAGTCACAAAAGAAAGTGTTACTTTTATACATAAATAAAATTTCACATATTTGCTGTCACTTCATTAAAAGAAAAATACTAGCTTGATTTAGCCATCCAGATCTTATCTTACAATTGTCTATGTGAGTCTGGTTTTGTATTACTTTTTCTTAAGTTAAGGTTACTTGAATGGAATGGGGATTATCTTGTATTCCCAGAGAGAAAAAAAACCCAAACACCAAAATGTTGTTAATTTGTGTGCAGCTTCCTTAAGCATCAGGATAATTTGTTTCCTTGTGATCACATGTAAAGTTTTTCTGAGAAACTGTTTGGACTTCTTTTCAGGTTTAAGCAAAGTACTACAGATCCTTCAGATCGCTTTTGAGATCTAAACATGTTTATGTAGAACTGTGCTCAAACAAGGTTGTTCACACTTAATTTCTGAAATACGGTAGGTACAGGACTTTTAAAAATCAAGAATTATCTGTCAAAACACTTAGAAGTTCATCTCTGTATCCTGAAGGGAGCAATACTGTGCCTTGTTTCAACTTCAGAACAATAACACCGCTGTTACAATGACTGTATCTTTTTCATCTATTATGTTACATTATGAAAGTCATTGTATATAGTTCATGTGTTGGTGTAATACAAGAAACAGAAGAACAAAATTTCAGTGACCTCTGAGCCCAATGATAGCTTTGTAAGGAAATAAATGATCCAGAAACCTATCTCAGTTAGGTATTTCCTAATTCCAGTCTACTGCATAAACACTAAATCAGCTTTTTGGCATTCTTTCTGGATAAAGGGCTGGATTTGTTAGCCAGTAGTTCAGTCAGGCTTCAGGCCTGCCAACTCAAAGCTACATTTTACAATCAAGCTCAGATTAGCCTGAATGAGAAGAAAACATTAATAAAATGTGACAAATAAATTAGTGTGACATGGCTTTAAAATATTGCTCTTTTTTCCTTTCTTCCCTCAAGCAAGAGAAAATTATTCTTTCCAAGATTTAGGCAACAAAAATATATTGCCTGTGTAATACAATGACAGCTAACGAGCCTTCCAAATCAGGAACAATGCCTTTTTAAATATGTATTAAAAAAATAATTAGTCCATGACATTGGCTTTGCACACTTCTACATGTGTGGTCAGAAGAGGCTTGCATTCCTCCAAGAATGAGATCCTGACCCTGGGAGCACTCTATGTGATCACTGCCACTGCTTATTTTCCCTTTCTCTGTCACCACTTCTGGGCTATCCAGTCTTTATGTGGAGGCAGAAAAGTTAAACTTGATTCTTCATGTCCCAGATCAAGCATTTGAATAAAGACAAGCAACCACCATGTACTGAAACATACTTGTAATTCAACATGCAAAGCTCCAAACACAGGCTGGTACAGGGAGGGGGGCATCCCTCCATGCTGCCTTGTTTTTCTCCAGTGTAGTTAGGGAAGAGTAACATCTCACTTGTCCTTTCCCCTGCGGAGATCCTGTGGAGACAGAGTGGTGCAGCACAAAAGTAATTGTAAGGAGAGCGAGGAGGTAAGGCAACTCTTTGTTTCATCTTTCTTTAATCTGGCTGCTTTCATGTATTTTAGACAGAGGGGACAGAGAGGGACAAAGGATTTCTGTTTAACACGGAGCTGTTTATTTGAGCTGCCATATGGTCCATCATGCCAACATCAGTTTCTCTGTCAAGTTAGATGCTGCATCTTCACCCCTGTGTCAAGGTTGGGAGACAGGCGATTTAGCAAGTACTAGGTCTCCAGCTGTTTTCTGGAAGGGATGCTGCCCCCAGGGAATCTTCTCTTAGCTTATTGCAAGGCTTCTCTCCAAGCTGTACTGAGGAGCATAAAGGTGTGGAAGTCAGAATTTAACCTTTAACATATAATCACAAGTTTAAGATACTGTCTCACCTCAGGCATATAACAACAAGCATTTTGATCATGACAGACTTGCTTCAACTCAATTCAGAAACTTTGAAGTCAGTTCATTAAACACGAGCTGTTGGGGGTGTGTGTGTGTTGGTTTTTTGTTTGTTTAGGGGTTTTTTTTTGCGGGTTTTTTTGTGTGGTGGTTTGGGGTTGTTTTTTTACATTTTATTTTGATTGCCTAGTGGAAGCATAGGAGTTTTTTTTCATTAGACCTGGAATCTATTCAGATGGGAAAGTATGTATTCTGACAAGGAGTTCTGCAATTAGCTTAACATAACACTTGTAGCTTAGCACTGACAATAAACTAGAGCTTCTGCCTGTTGGTTATCTGTTCACGGCAAAGAACTGGAATGTGGGCAAAGAGAAAATATCTGTTTTCTTTCATCAATTAAAATATTTTATTACCTGAAATGGATGTATATAACTCATTATTTCACACCTATCAGCTAAAGAAGTTTGTACACTAATATCGTTATGCATACCTCATATAGCTCACATCAGCTCACTTTTTATAAGGACTCTTGTTTCAGTTTGTATGTGGTCATGTTTCAGTAACTACGCTACCTATGACAGTGCCACATGGGAAGTAATAATAGTAAAAAGCCAAAATTTCACTTATGCTGCCACAGGAAATAAACTAGAATTTAGCTGATGTTTCTTTTAAAATAAAATCTATATTTAATCTCTGTAATAATATTTTTAAAAATTAGGGCTGGCAGAATCAGAAAAGATTTTATATTAAAATCATAATTATAATGAACAGAAGATAGAAAATTGCATAAATTAGAAGTTATTTGGACTGTAACAAAATCCCAAACTAAAATGTAAAACATCAGTTCATCATGTGAGTAGCAGAAGCTTCCTAGTTCAGAGTGGGAGTTTACAAAATACTGATGGGTCTTCTATGCATGCCCTGAACCAGTCCAATCAAAGCAACTCAGCATCTACTTCCAGAAACTAAAAAAGTGGTACCTACACTCTCCAATGGACCCAATGCAAAGATGTAGCTATACATGCCCTTTGTAACTGCTAGAGATAATGGCACTAAAAAGAATGGTCTGAAAATTAAGTGTTCATTCATGAAGTGAGGAAACAGCCCCAGATCCCACATTTCAACATTGTCTCACCAGCTACACGTACTGTAAGACTCCCAAGTAATCTGACTGTGGAGTACTTTCCACTGCTTTTATTGAAGTTGGTCCCCTGTACAAAAATACAAGGTTCAAGGGGCACCCAGATTATACGTTCAAATTTGTGCTGTTTTTTCTATAAAAGTGCTTTGAAAGAACAAGTCCCAGTTTAATAAAAACATGACAAAATGCCTGGTTTTGTTTTGCAGTACAGACTTAAATGTCTGACTTTATAACACCAATTTTGAAAATATTAACCACAAACCTTCACTTAAACCCTTACTAAAGCAACTAAAAACTACTGATGGATTTGCATTATAATGTATTTCAGTGTTTCCTAGGAGCAGAATACAATATTGTAGACTCTGATAGCATGATAGGTAATGTGGCATAAGGACTAAATGAAAAATTGAACATGTTTCTTATAGTCAAGATATTAATTTAGAGTTCTGTGCTTCATTTTCCTCAATTCCATTGATTGTAGGACTATGACAGAAGCTTTCCTGACTCAGTTCAGGGCAGTAGCAAAATTTCATTATCAGCTACAGCAAGGGAATCCAGAAAATCTGGAGGATGATTTATGAAAAAATAAGGAGTTTAATTTATTATTTTGTTTTGTAGCAATATTTTTATAACAGTTGTACAAATAGTCCAATAATTCTTTAACCCTCTTTAGTTTAAGTGGGGCTATTTTGGTAAGATCTTAAAAAACATGATGCAAAGAACTATGTATTTTTTACCAAATAGATGATAGAACTTACTGTTATTTTGTAATAATCAAACTGACATAAAACTTTATCATGCTATCTATTTTTCTGCTGTTGACCTTGAACAAGGCAAAATGAGAGCTTACTATCAAAACTCTTCTCAAACCATTGTAAACATCAGTGCTTAGTGGAACAAAGATCTCTGCAGATAAACTTTTGCCAGCATCAGCTTCAGAGTCCCTAGCAGGGATACTGTATCAGAGAAGAAGCAATTTTTTTTTCTTCTCCCTTGTGAATCTAGTTGTTTACCTGTGCTGAAAATTTAGAGAAATGGCATTGTCATTGATCTGAAAGTGACACAAATACCTGACTTCCAATGACTCAGTAACAACTGTTCATTTGACAGTGGAACTTTTACATTGACTGCACTTTTAAAAAACCTCACATCTTTCATGAGAAATATTGGGTTTAAATAACCATATTTTAAAAGAAAACTAGGATTTAATACAATTTTCCAAAAGTAGGACTGAAATTATAAATTATCAAATAGCTTGTTTCTCTATAATAGAAATTATATTAACTATAACTATATGCTATAATAGTTATATGCTATTAACTATATAGCATAGATTTCAGCATGTAACAATACGGTGACATGAAGGGATGTAGTTTATATAAACTACTGCATATTTTTAAAAAATTTTAACTACAACAGTGTGAAAAGCAAAATAATATATTTACTGGCTCTAAGGGCTAGCTGAAGTTCAGATATAAAATTTCTTAAATTGAAATACCTAGTAACACATGAAAATCAGGCTTGATATGTTGTATGAGAAAACACCTCTAAATAAAATCTGCTGGATTATAAACAGGTATGTAAAATATATTCCCCATAAGTTAATATCATCTAAGAAAGATCACAATCCATGTATTTGTATGAGACTTAGGGAGTGGAATATACCAAATGGATTATATCAAGTTATTGTTGTGTTTCACTGCATTTACATCATACAACTGGCTCAATTTAATTTCTGACAAACTCTAATTTGGAATCTTATTACTCTGCGAGGCAAATCATCAGACAGGTGACTAAACCATGATGCAGGCACTACAGTAAAACCCTTATATTTCTAATGTGCCCGAGAAAGAGAATACAGAATTTAAAGCTCTCAGAAAAATATTTTAAACCCAATGAAAGGGTAAAAGTAAACAAAGGTAAGATAACAGAAAAAAAGATTTGATTGCAAACCTCATGTAATATTTAAAGCATACGTATACAACCATGTATCTAGTATACCAGCTACCTGAGATTTACTCAAACACAAATTAGGTGGTGATAAAATGGTTTGACAGCAGCAAAGGCTCTACAGAACATAGTCTTTGCCTCTTCTTTATGGCTAGAATTAACATCAACAAGAAGCCACTGTTGAAATTATGATCTCACTCATATTAGTCACCACATTTTTAATGGTTTTATATTTTTAAAATGTAGCCTGTATCCTCAAGACTAAAATTTTTGTGAACAGGAACTGATTTGCTTTCAAGAGGTTGTTAAATGTACCTGAGCCAGAGTCATCCCCAACCAGGAGGAATACTGTGACTTTCACCACCCTTCCTAGGGATGCTGCCTTCTAAACCAGCCTAACTACTTGACCATGTGATGTAATTTTCCCTGGTCTTCTCTGACATCATGTGATGCCCTTGAGGTTCTAAAACACCATCATTACTTGAAGAGGTGTTATTTTCTTCCTTCCTTCTCAAGTCAGTGTTTGGAGTAATGCAAAGACTGTGTAACAGCCCAAAACAATAGTGGTTCTATATCATAAAACTTATGGCACATACTGCATGCTCTAGGACAGGGGTCCTCAAACTTTTTAAACAGAGGGCCGGCGTGCGGATGAAGTGGCAGGCAGTCATCTGCGGCTGCTTGGTTTCCCCCCCCAACCCCTTGGGGGGGGGGGTGTCTGTAAATACTGGGGGCCGGATTGAGGACCCCGAGGCACCGTATCTGGCCCACGGGCCATAGTTTGAGTACCTCTGCTCTGGGATTTGGTATGAGGGAATGTGCAGGTCTTTCTTTTTAATGACCTGTCACAACAGGGCTAGAGAAAGAGAATGCCAGAGCTAGGCAGTTTCAGTTCCTCTGTCTATTGAGAAAGGTTCTAAGACAGGATTATTCAAAGACCTGCTGAAGACAACTAGCTTTACTCCAAAAAAAAAAAGGTCTTTGTGATATCTTATTTCTTTTTAAAAGCAATCTATATACATTTTTCTCTTTGACACAGATATATGCAGACATTTTTCAGATAGGTACAGATGCATTCACAGGAACACCGAACACAATTTAAATATTTATATTTTGCCACAAATACCAATAGGTTTTTTCTATGTTTAATCCATCTTTCCTACTATATCCTTTAGGAACAGCTGCAGTTACCAAATGTATCATTACAGGAAAGCTCTTAAACATGTAGTTGAGCCTTTAAAATATAAACAGTAATGAATAAATATATTTTCATGGCCTAATTCTCCATTTCTATTACCAGAAAGCATCACTGTGACTCCATTGTGTTATCTGGACACAAAAGTGTTTGGAAAGAATCTAGCTATAAACTTGTGACATAAAAACACAACATTACAAAACACTTGCCTTAAAAGCATTCTCCACATTTACATCCATTAAAATATAACAGAACAAGAAGTGGTTTGGTCAAGCTGACCTTTTGTCTACAATGAAACATTTATTACCTTATTCTACTTGCAGAACACGAACATTCTTTGTACCTCTGGAAATAAAGTAACAATTTCTGCCTGTTTGGAAAGCAAATTTATATTGAATTAAAACATTCTGGATCTTCATAATATCAAAAAGTGAAGAAAGAAACTTAATACTTTTAACACCAATTTCATAAGGCAGAATGATGATCATACAATATGAACGACCTTGAATCTGATTCAGGAAAAATACATCTAAGTAGTTTACATAATAACCCTGAAATTACCATAGCTTGCACAGTGCATTAATGAAAGACAAACACATCCTGAAATCACACTCGGAGAACCAGGTGTGCGCTGTTCCTCCTTCCATAGTCCCCACTCCAAAGCAACTTAAGTCTACATCCAAGGAAAGACAGAATTTTAAGTGCTACTGATGCTACCCCACTTTACCCAGTAATTAGAGTTGTAGGGTTTACGCTTCCTTGAACATGAGGGTTTCTGTTCTATTTCACATCAGAATGTCCCATCATAGGTTAAATCAGGGAGAAGGAATGAAATATTTTCTTTACCACCCTTATAACCACTCCATTGTGGAGCCAAGGACAGAGAATTCACAAGAAGAGAAAGCAAAACAGGGTGTATAGGCCTCTTTAATCCACAGTGAAGTGTTCCTCTGATTGAGGGAAGACCTCTGTCCGTAGAGCAGAAACATGTTCTTCAAACACTGAAATGCCATAGGCAAAAAAGGCAAGAGAAGAACCATGACTCATTCCTTGCAAGTCTAGACTAAAATCGGTAGGCTACAAAAGTTCTCCTTCATTGCTGCACTGACCAGTATTTTGTCTCTGGACACAAGACTTGTGTTCTTGCCTTCATAATAGTAAAGTCAGGACACAAAGCACTATTACTTAGTTTTTAAAGATTTTTGAAAATTTCCAGAGAACTCTAGAAAGTGAGGTTTTATCAGCTGAGAATCATGAAGGACACTGAACCCAGGTTATCTTCATCCTGACTTCTCTAATGTTTAGGTTTTTCCTAAGCAGGTAGACATCATTAGCACCACTGCGTCCATTTTCTAATATAAATTTCCACCCTAATCACTACAGATGATTTTGCTTTTTAAACTGAAAGAATTCATAGATTTGCGTCTCAAATTATTACCTTATTCAGGGCTGCAAAGGAACCCTTCACCATTGGAAATTACATGGGTTTCCAAAAACATCTATTGGTTTATTCTTCACTGATTTAGAGTTATAAACAGAATACTGACTTTTTGGAATGTTTTTTCTTCTCTCATAGTATCTCTTAATATACTGATTTCCTTTCCAAAACCAAGGACTACAATTTAAGCAGTGAGATGCTGACCACTGTACCTTGTGTCTCATGAGTTTCATTCCTAATGCCTAACCATGTACTTGTACTGAGGGAACTGGTTATCTTAATTTCACCATTCTCCATCTTCAAGTTCCCCTTTTCTCTTCTCTGTTGCGGTTTATATGTAAATATTTTGCCCATTCTTTATCTTGTCTTTCTATATAGCATTGACTTACCATTAATTCTCCACCAACAGTTTTTATTTTTTTTTCCTGGCACCCCAGCAAAGGAGACGAACATCTGCTATTCTCATTTTACAGGTGGAAAAATGAGAGAACCTGCCTGAAACTACAAAGTAAGCTACTAGCACTGTACGGATTGCCTCCTAGCTGTGTCATATAGCCCCTAGTAACTATTTGATACTAGTCTGATTTAACAATCACTGCCAAGCAACACTCCTGAAGGTGGGAAATTGTGACCTGTCAACTGTGACCACCAGAGAAAACCAAAGGATAGGAGTAGAGCACTAGTGAAAGACCAATTACATTGTTACAGAGACCATCATAAAATGAACGCTTTTGCATTCCAAATCACACAGCTGTACAGGCTGGGATATCCAAAATCTGAAATATGTGGGGACTTGGTAGTCTCCAGCTAGCTTTACTAAAATTCATGAGTGCAGCTGACCCAGTTTTGCAGTCCCAGTCAATGATTTGTCCCAGCTTTATAATTTTGGTTGTACAGCTTTAGGCTTACTCAAAGGCTACAATGAAAAGATCCCATCAGAAACCTATAATGTAGCCAATTCTAAAGATGTTTCATAATACTCATATATTAAATGGTTTGAAAGAATCAGATTTTGATTGATCTACCTTAGAGCCTGAATTGCAGGCTACCTTAATTTTCTAAGGTGGAGACATCTTACATACACCAATAGCATCAAAAAACAATAAAGTACAGAAGCTTGTCAAATAATATTTTTACCATGTTTTGCACATTGTTTTATCTTCATGCTTCATATTCAAGCATTGCAGATATTGAGATGGAGTCAAAGCTGTGGCTTTGCTTGTTTGGTTGTTTAGTGCCAACTATAGTGATTCAGCAGTTACTTCAAAGTAACATTCAATATTTGCTCAAGCAAGGAAAACAACATAGCAGTATTCTGAGTACCAAAGAATTACAATCTTGGGGTTTGGGATTTTTCATTTTTTTTCCTGTTTGGTTGGTTGCTGTTTTTTCTGGGGGGAAATGAGGCAAGTATTGCTTTTAAAATATCACTAGTAAATATGGATCTTGGCAAGTATTTTCTCTGTAAAAAACCTCAAGGACTGAAAATAATTTTGCATTGGAATTAGTGGGTGTTTTTTTCATTTTTTTTATAATTGAAATTGAAAAAATATTTCAAATTAATTTGATTTTATTCCAAGATCGATTTTATCCCAGGATTTCAAAATCTGTTTAAAACACATTGAGATTAATTCTATGTAACCATAGCAAAAGCCCATACAACTTTCTGGATAGTTGAAGGAAACAGAGAGATACATTAGAGACTTTTCTTTATTTCCCACAATATATTTTTAGAAGGATCTTAGGCTTACTAGGTTCTTAAGTACTTCAACTAAGGGTTCTGAAGATACATTTTCATGAAAGTGACTCAATTTACCTATGGCAACAGAAAGGAGGCTTGTGGATTGTCTAAAGGAAGAAAGTATTTCAGTTGCTGGCTTGAAGCTTATCTTGGAATACCTGGAGTATTTTTACTTCAAAAAATACAGAGTTTAAAAAATAAAATCTTTAGAAGTGGTTTTGTAGTTAATATTTTACTCAAATGCCAGCTGATAGCTGGGCATGTAAACATAGAAGTGTAGGTGAATGTTGGAATGCCAGCTGATAAAAGCGTGCTTTAAAGAGATTGGAATGAAAAGTTACTTAATTGGCCAAAAGGAGAGAAGAGACTGTGCCAGCTGTGGTGGGATGCAGGTAAACAGATTGAGTAGCAACTTGAAGAATGCATTCTGGGTTGAAAAACATGTTTGTTGGGCTGTATTTGGCAGAACACCTAACATTCACCTCTGTGTAACAGTAGGCAACACATTTAATTTCACAGATCTTTAAGCCTCAAATAGACTATAGATCAAAGTGTGTGACAGCTTGTCCAATCTTGCTTTATAAGGATAAATAATTCCTATTTTCAGTCTTTTGTGCAAGAGTGTGTGTGGTTATTTCTTAGTTTTTCACAAATATATTTCTGTAATATACTTCAGTTAGACAAGAGACTCTATGGCAACCTGTATACCACAGGTTTTGGAGGTATATCACAGGCATAGCCTGTAGTATATGCCACAGGTTATGCCTACAGGTGAAATTGAACTGACCACAAAATACTGCATATGTTCTTGCAGTGGCTGAGGAGGGTCTTAGGCTGCAAAACCAAAAAGTGTCACAGTAATGTCTTTTAGATTATGCTGATTTAATTATGAAAACTCTACTGGTGCCACAGTTGGGATCTTCCAGTGACTGGAATAGCAGTGTAGTATCTATAATTCCTTACCTATGGAGATCTTCAGTGAAAAAGGAAGGAGCTAATCCAAGAGATTTTACCTCATACTTTGTTTTTCTATCTACAGCCAGGCATAGTGAATTATTTCTATGTCCTTTCACTTTCTATAATAAAAAACAAGCATAGACTCACATGGGTAAGTGGGAATCACTTAAATTTAGACATCTGAAAATTTAGACATACATTTTTAGTAGTTGAAAAAGAAGCAAGCATATCAAAATAGAAATTAATCTCACCGTTTGTGGGTGATATTTTAGGGTGAAATGTATTTCCTCTAGGAATTTTTTCATTGATTAAAGATGAAGAAAGACTCAAGATCTTAAATATTAGAAACAAATTTTAAATTATGCTAGGAAAAATAAATCTGCACAATAACTTCTGAATGAAAATACACTGACCCACCCCCTAACACAGCTTGTAGAGTCTTCATGTTTCTATCTGTATCATTTGCTAATGGAGCCATTATCTTTAAAATTGTCCTTTCAGTAGAATTGAAAGTGTGAGAATCAGAAGAATCTTTAAACTGCACACAGATTGAAATGCCAAACTGGTCATGATTTGTGACCTCAGGACAACTGAGTAGTCATTTCAGAAGAAATTCTGGTCATCTGTGTTATTGATGGATGACATGCGAAAATACAACATAGTAAACCAGCTTGTGAAAATATAAATTAGATAAAGTATAATTTATAAAAAAAGGCAGGTTATGAACTTTTTTGACAAAGTGAAAAATTTCCTAGGACAAACCTTGTTGTCTGTGGTAAGAGCAGTCAGACCAAGCAGAATACACACAGTGCAACTCATTTCATAATTAGGAAGGTGAAGGTAGCATAAGTAGCAATTATAATAATATATTGGTATATATGTTTTTCAGCTTCAGACAAGTTTCAGAAGTCCCTCATTTGTACTTTCAGAAAAGACCATCAATAATCTGAACTAGAAACACATCTTACATTGATTTATGAGGAGAAATAATAATTGAAGGTTTTAGAAGATATGCTGAAGATTACTGCATTCTGATAATAGAGCTAAGATTTCAATATAACTATAATAGAAGTGACAGAAGTGTTCTCTTTGGAAAACAGTACAGTCAGGACAAAATACATCTGAGTAGCCTTTGAAGATGGGCCATCACAGGGCATCCTAAAATGACAAGTAGTAAAGAGATTAGTTTTAAGTCTCAGTGACATTTTCTAATTTTACTGGATTAAGACTGTATTTTCTGATTTCTTTTTAACCATATTTCCAATATTATATTCAATAAGTGAAATTCCTTTGTACAGCTGAATATTTTTTAAATTTAACTCAGGGGTAACTAATAAATCTGATGTCTTACTTGCATCCACTGAGGATCAAAGTATAGAAAAATCCAGTTTAAGTATATTTTGGGTACCTGAAAATCAAGAAACTAGCTGAGTTCTATTTCCTACCAAACATTATTTTGCTTCAGAGTTCATAATATTTTCTCTTGATATAAAAGTTCCTCCCAGTGAACATATTCTGAGAAACATCTGGCCATACAGAGACAGCCTGTTGTGTTTCACAGAATCATTAGATGTACTAAGAAGGTAAAAAAAAGTTAAATTGAAAGCAGGCTAAAAGATTAAAGGGTTGAGAAAGATAGAATTCCAGATTGTGCATTAGAAGAGGAAGAAAACTATTAGGAAAAGAGGGCTGAAGCCAGGGTAAAAAAAAAAAAAAAAAAAAAAAAAATCTATGTGTTACTGCTCTTTCTTCAAGTACATTTTATAAAGTTAAAACATGGAACAAAGAGTAGGTCAATAAATGTAAGCCAACCAAATAAGAAGGGGGAGAAAGTATAGAATTTAATTACGTAAAAATACTATATGAAACAGATTTATTGCAGGTAGCTTTGCAAAAATAATTTTTTGATTCTTCAATCCCTGGGAAATGTTTTATTTTCCACTCTTATCAAGATTTCCTAAAAAGAAAGAGATTGAAGCAGGAAACTACTTGTTTTATGCTACTCATGTTTAGGCTTAGAAAAAAAGTTCTCATTCTTCATGAAATAAAAAATGATATATTTTGAAAACTAGATTCTAGTACTAGACATCATTAAGACAAAGAATTGTAGATCAAACTTAAAAAAAACCCAAACAACAAGGCAGAGAGAAACTTACATACAGGTATTCCAGGTGGTAGTCCTAAACACAAGACTGATATCTACTGTAATTGATAAACCTTCCTAGTTTTTACTAGAAATTGCATCACTTCCAGAAACACAAAATCATAGAATAATTTAGGTAAGAAAAAAAACCTTTTGAGGCTACTTAGCCCACTCCCAGCTCAGAACACATCTAATCAGATCAAGATTCTCAAGCCTGTGGTATTTTAGCCTTGAACACCTTTAAGGACAGACAGCCTACAACCTCTCTGAGCAGCCTGTTCCAGTATTTGAGCATTCCCATAATAATTTTTTTTCTTAATATCTAAGCAGTATTTCCATGTTCTTTCTTTTGCATCCTACCACTGCAGGATTACAAGAGGAAGAGTCCCAGAAGTTAGCTCCATCCCAGCATATGTTTAATCACTTTAATATAGCAATTTATTAGGGTGAAGGAAATGTTTTGTTGGTTTTTGTTTGTGTGTGTGTGTTTGCTAAGACATAAGTTTTTAACATTGAGGAAATATTTAATGTTGACAAATCAATATTTTCTAGGGGAAATAAATATTGAAAACCTGGTGACTGAATCTCGTCAGCATTCGGTATATCTCATTTACATTAGCTCTTGATTAGGAAATTATCTGAATAGCCAAGTACAGCTGATGATTTGATGTTTTAAAAATCTCTAGATTTTTTGTGTTGCTGATTTCTTTCTAATTGAGTTCAGACACAAATAGCTGCACAATAATAATGAAACTTCTAACAAATCATTCAGATTGCCAGCACAAGCATTTTAGTGACATAGGTTGGGTTTTCTGCATTGCTTTTTCATCAGTATGCTGTCAGTTCTTGCCATATACCTCTTTCAGTCAAAATAGATCTTTAACAACAACGCTTTTTTTTTTTTTTTTTTTCAGAAAGTTTCTCCTTGAGACTGTAAGACTATCAAGGCCTGGAGCCACTGCTTATTCTTTCTCAATGTTAACTTAAGTGAGTATTAGAGTTTCTTTGATGGTTTAATGAATGTAACTAATCATGGTAGGCTGACATCCAGCTATGCTACAGGCCTAATGCCTATAAGCAATGTATTTCCTTCTATTCTGATCAAATAAATGTATTTTAAAGGTTTTTTTTCATTTTTTACTGCATTTACAATTTCTCAATATCAAACTATCACTTACCTGGGCAGTAAGGGAGTTCCAACTTTACTGTGAAGGACTGAAGTAATTCTTCCCTTCTCCACTTATCTGTCATACTCTGCATGCTGCCAGTGACCTCAGCCATCTATTTTATCCCATCAACTGTAATATTTATTCACAGAACAACTTTTCATAACAGGTTGGCAGAAACATAGTCATTTTTTCTAATATCCTAATTCAAACACTTTCCAAATATGCCTAAGCCACAACTGTGATTTTATGAATTTTTTCATCTGTATGATTTTTTCCCCAGAGCTGTTCTATTCTATTAATTAATTCTAATTAAACATTTAAATACATTCTATTTAAACTTCTAGTTAAAAATCATCTATCAGAAATAAGTATGGCTTGTTGTTTTAGGTATGACATGAATGAGGATAAGAAAATATAAATTCTATGAATTAGGTTCTTATTTTACAGAAAGAAGGGGTGGAATATTGGGAAAGAAGAGCATTGATTTCATTTGAAAAGCTACCTTTCTTCCCTCCCCCTCCAAGAAAAAGTGCTCAGAGTTTCCTATACGTTGGTGCTGCTTGAGAACAGATGGAAAGAGCTGTGAGGGATGATTAGAGAAATATACATTAGCATCTAAATAAATGCAATATTTTGAATTAGCCGAGTTTACCTGTAGCGATAAACAGGAACTCCACAGCCAGGCAGGGGAATGGCTGTGGCTGAGCAGAAGACCAACAGTCTTCCCACATAACTCAGGAAGGGCTTGTGGCCCCAGGAGGGACTGAAATAGTCTTTGGCCCTATAGGTGTGGCTGGAAGCCTCAGGTGAGGCTGGTAAGGCCCATTAAGGCTGATTAATGTTCTCAGAGCCCTGACATCAACCTAAAGGTGCTAATGCATCACGGTGACAAGTTTGGTACTTGTTTGATACTACTCCAAGTATGATAGGCTTTGAAGGCAGAAAACTGCTGAACCAGCTCAGAAAGTAAAAAATGTTACTGTTCACCAGCCGAGCATAAACCATTATGAACCTCCTTACTACACAGCAAAAAAGGTTAAAATACATCTGATCAGCTCTATGTTTATTAAATTTGATAAAGCCTATAGAAATGGATTTTAGGTAAATAGGCAATTATACTTGTACTTTATGATCTCCCTGGAAGAAAGCATACAGGAAGTGCTGAATAAAATGTGAAGTAAACATTTCACTTAATCCTTCATCTCTCTGCTGGTTTTAAGATTAATCTCCAAGGTTTTAAATAAGAATAATTTATTTTGTATAGAAAAAGACAACGTTCTTTTAAAAAATCTTTGAAAATTCAGAGGATTGAGGTAATTGATCAGTTTTAATTGATCAAGGCAGTTTTAAAATAATTAAATGGGAGTTAAGTGTATTCATTTTTTAACCAGGTGTGTGCTTTCTCCTTATCCCTAATTCTCATCATTGTTACTAGAATCTCATTTTTATGAAGGCTTATAGGCAAAAAAAAGTTGTCATTGAATAAAGTAAAAGTTTCTGCAGTAGAAAATATAGACAGAGGCAAGCTCATATGTTTGTCAAGATTTAAACAAAGTCAAGTGGCTCTAGGAAAAAAAAAAGCAAGCAGGAAATTTTTTGGCAATAAAAAACCCCTTTGATTTGATGCAGCAAATACAACCACTTTACTGTATGACATGGAACTAATGTAAATAAGTTAGATTAGTGCCTTGTAAAAATTTAAATGTTTCAATTCACTCAATACAAATTAATCTTGACATGAAAGTACTCAGAAGGTGCCTGTTTGCAGCCTTATACTGTGAACTGCTTCAGCAAACTTCAGTATGTTTTCTGTCAAAAGACTACATAACAAAATGGACTTTCACCTATTAATTTTGAGGAAAAGCTAATTAGACTGGGGGATATGGATGAGTTGGTTTGGTTTTATGTTTTGTTTTTTTTTTTTTTTTTTTTCAGAGAAAAGTCTGGGTAACACTTATTGACAATAATATAAATAGGACAGAGGGAAGAAAGTAATTGACTTAAAAAATGAATTTACTTCTACTGACATGACTGTTAAAACTGTTTAAAACCGTTTTGTGTGAAGTCAAAATTGGAACATATTCAAAAGAAAAAGGAGAAAAGAAAGAATCACAAGATATCTAAAGTATTTCTATTCAGGAAAATAAAACGGTATTTGGCAAGGCATAATTTAATAGTGACATCTTGTCAAACTTAACAAAAAGTATGTGGATGCTCTTTGAACCCAAAGAATCTCAAAGCAGATGGCATTAGTGAGATATATAATGTTGCTGAATTGAGCACAGAGAAAAATACGATAGCAGATCTTTTAGCTGTTATCCTTGGAGTTTATTCTCTCTCCTAGTACTGTAGTATGCAACAGCTTCTTAAACTTTTCTGCATTAATGTATCAAACGTTCGTATTTTTAAAATATTTAGGAAAGTTATATATAATTCAAAAGCTAGAATGAATCACCAGTAGTAATGGTGATTATTAGGTGGCAACTTCCATGGTAAAACTAGAATCCTAAAGAGCTTTAAAATTTCCAGCAGAAACTTCCAAAGAAAAGGGCACTGGCTGGACCTTAAGGAAAAATTCATTGAGACATGGAGAAATTAACCTGGGATTCATTTCAACCAAAGCTTAACTTCATCAATTATCAACAGGAATATGCAAGTAGTTCCAAATGGTGATTTTGTCCTCACTGTTTCAGTTACCTGAAGAATGAAATTAGCTTTGGAGGTACCTGTACATTACTATTGACTTAGCAGCTACCAAGTGTAAGGTACCTAAAATTAAATTAAATAAATCTGATACTCGGTGATTTTCCCTATTTACACAGGGGATAAGTGGAGCAGCTGAAAAGGTGCTGTTACCTTTCTTATGTGTTTTAGCAGAAAATAAATCATGGACCACACCTTTTATATGCAATAACACCTGTGCATTGGAATCTTGATGGCTTTAGAGAATTAGATCATTGTTGAAATATCATAAATCTGAAATGACATTAATATGTGACAATTCAATCTGTCTGCATTGATGTCAATGGGAAAGTTTCCACTGACATCAGATTAACAAGAGCTACTGGATATCTCCATATGTTTTAAATAATTATTGATATACCTAGAAGGGATGTATGTGGCTGTAGCTGGACAGACCAAGGACTCACAGATAACAAAATTCTTTGACTCAAACTAAATCTTTTTACAGGCTTGTAACATTTGATTTGTTATTATTACTCATTTTTTTTTCCTCTACATCTTTTAATCTCTCCAGAACTAGTGCTAAAATAAGATAAGAAAAGCTATTTTTCACTACTCACAAAACCAGCTGGCAGCAGGAAAAAAGTCTGTGCCTTTAAGTTTTCCAGACTCAATTTTTTCAGACCTCAGGGCTTTAGATAGCTCAGGTACCTTAGCAAAGTTCTTTGTATGTATGTGAATTTAGATCAAGCTCTTGAACCTTTTAAAATTTTGCTCATTACAAACTCCCATTTATATTTATATATCATTTCATATGTACAAACAAGCAAATATTACTTTCCTTTTGTCTAAACATTTGGTAAACAAGTTACAAATGTTAACAAGTTTTGCTAAAAAATAATAATCAATGTATATACCAATTAGAACCTCAGATAATACATTAGTATTACAGATAAAACATTAGTAATAGAGGAAAGAGAAAACTTTTAATTAAGAACTTTCATTGTCCAATTTATAGACAGAGAAAAAGAAAATTACTTGTCTACAAATGTAAGACCAGATTAATTGGTGAAATGTTCGAATAACATGGACTGGTCTTTTTCAAAGCAAATGCAGTTTACAAACAAACCTTCATCATAGCCATTATCATCTTGTGATTTTTTCAGTAGAATATATAAAAAACCCCACAGTTCACAAACCTTGGGTTGATTTTTTTTTTTTTTAAATGCAGTTCAGAAACTGCCTGAACATTTGTAGAAGTTTATGTCAGGAATTTCATTACAATGCTGTCCTTTAAAACTTTTAAACTACTAACTACATAACTAAAAAATGGGTCATTCAGGCAGTTCCTTTTGAAAGTAGAAACACAATGATGAAATTTGTAAAAGGACAGTCAGAAAGCCAGTAATTACAATCTGACTTAAGCCAACTCTCAGTCCAAGCGTCTTCTTGTAGATAATGAGATATAATGGTCTGCAGTTCCCTGGATAAACTTTTTCTTGTCATATCTTCATGACAGATACTTTTAGTAGGAAAGCAATTAGAGAAATGTTCAGAAACCTGGACATTAGTAGTTGGCTAGGTTAAGTTAGATTTCTTAAAAAAATAAAAGTAATTTTTGAAAATGAAAAGAGACCTCCTTTTTAGACTCCATGTTTCAAAGTCTGAAATTCTTGAGTCAGATGAGACTGAATCTTGTTTTAACTTGGAAAACAAAATGAGCTCATTCCATAACATCAGTTCAGAAGATGAATGATATAAAGGTGTTACGGGTTTTTTCCTAAATCCTAGATCCATGCATTTTGATATACAAATGCTATTAATTATAAGGTATGACTTCAATAATTTACCATTTTTTTCTCACTTCTGTTCCTTTTTAAGTGGTACTCAGTGAAAAACATCCATGTACAAAGTACTTAGACCTTAATAATTGGATACAGTTGGATTTGGTTGCTTTTTTTCATTTAATGAGAAGTCCAAGCTAATTAAAGAAACGTTGAAGAACCTTTGCCTTCTCAAAATAAGTGACAAGCCTGAAATCCTTCAGAGTTTATATCTCTCCTTCTTCAGTACATCTGTACTGCACACTTCCATGTCTTACACCACAGGTAAGATCACAAATCTTAAGAACTGCTTTTGCTCAACTATTTTAATTTATGCTTAGTTTGACAACTATGCTAGAACATCAACATCACATCCCACCTACAAGAAGTGAGTAAGATTCACAGATCCTCTCAGTGTAGATTAAGGTAAGATAACACTCAAGGCCCATACATAAACATCAACTTAAATGAAACAAACATTCTGTAAATGTTGACCTTCTCACAATTATATCCACCTAAGCTATGTGGCTTTACAAGAAGTCAAGGTAGGCCTTGCTTTACTTAAGAACTTGGAGGGACCTCACCAGTCCTGGATCCAGCATCAGACCTGCCCTAAATCTAAATCAGACCAGATTTAGTGGCCCCAGTTCCTTGATTTCTGGAAATTTCTCTTGCCCCAGTTCCAGAAATGGTTGAGACACCAGTTAGTCAAGGGAAGTGACACCAGGCCTCTCCCCATGACTTCCTTTTCGTACTTCTATAGAGTATGTATAAATCATCATTCTGGAGTCTTATAGAGAAATAGCATGTAGGCTTGGTGAGACCAAAAAGCTTATGGATTGATTCACTTCTTTGACTTTAAATGTGTTATTGAGATACCTAGGTTGCTCTTGTCTTCCTAAATAGTTATTTAAAATGAATAGGTACTCTGGAAGATGAGAAAAAACAGCTAAAATCTAAACCTCTTTCTGAATGAACTTAATCAATCTCCACTGCTATCTTATGGCTGCATACTATTGTTTTTGTGGTGTTTTCTTATAAACTGGATGATTTTATGTACCAATATGAATTCACAAGATATTTTTGGTTAGTAATATAAACAGCTATTTGATTGTTATTTGAATTAGCTGATGAATTCATTATGCTTCTGTTGTGTCTCAAGCCACTAGGTGAAGTCAGAAAAAAACCACTTTTCCAAGGTTAATTAAGAAGAAACAATGACTATTCAATGACCAAGAAAATTTAATACTATTTTTCATTTAAAGACCACTACTAATTATACAAAATTAAAAGATTTTCTAGATTTTTACATGAAAGAATATTTCAGAATTACAAAGACTTCTTAAAGCCAAAATTATACCCTGAAAATGTACTCAAGTGTAAAACTGAGTGTGATTTAGCAGACTAAAAGTCAAAGTCTAGACATCTGAGTTCTCATTTTTGATTTTTCTTCACTCTTTTTTTATTCCTTTGTAAACATCCTGGCTATATTCCTGACACAAAACACATGGAGCTCACAGCTTCTAGGTAGTTGCAGCTGGGTGTCTAGACACAGGAACTCAATCTTGTCTCTCTCATGTATGTACCATGTATATAGTCACAACAGCCTATGCCTTTTCCTGTCACGTGATTCATCTACTCTATTCTAGATAGCTAGAATGCACATTAATACAGTCATAACCATCATTGGCATACAAAGAACACATTTTGCCACCTTTAGGTCCATCTGTATAAGCACTAGAAGGGATATTTGCTGGATAGATCTAAGCACTAGTAGGGATCTTTCCATTTCCTTGATCAACCGAGCACATGGCTTGACTTTAACTAGCACCAGCCTGTGTCCATGACCTTGGGAAAGTTCATAGAGACTCTGTGAGTGAGTACAGTGCACATTTTTTATTTCCCTGTGTATCTTCAAGGTAATTTCATAGAAGGTAGCAGTAGCACATATGATGAAGAAATAAAATTGTGTAGAAGAGCTTGGAGCAATGAAGGGCAAGTATGACCAAGCTGACTTTTCTCTTCCCTAAAAGCACTACTTCTTTGTAGTGAAGTTTAAACTTCTTAGTGAGCGTCCTACAATCTAAATCTACAGACCTATGACTAAGGTAAGTACAATGCTTTGCTGTGTGTAAGTAAATGGACAGATAAGAAACTCAGTCCAGTTGTCCAGACACAGGGTAATAGTGTACCATGAGATGCACTAGGATGATTCTGCTGTATTTCAGTTGATGCTGCAGAAAAGCACACATTTCTCAGTCACCTACTATGTCTGCCAGCCTTATGGGGATAATATCTTGGACAATTAAGGGCATCTCAAATGGTATGAGATAATTCTGTGAGGATGACTGACCCAAAATAAAAATGTCTGCCCTAGGTTAAGAATCTACATAAAGAAGAAATTACCACCTTCTTTGTAGATTTGCTTTTGGCTAGTCTGTAGTGACTTAAGAAATATTCACCAAAATTTGTGAAAATCTTCATACAAGACCTTTCAGGTATCTAAATAAAGGTATCAAAGTTAAACCTACAGTTATCCAATTACCACTTGTTCCATACATCAGGCACCTGAGTTGTTCATACACTTTCACCTGAGTTAGGATTCACTTGTTGTATAGAGAACTAACCATTTTCATCTTTACTAACCTTGAAAGGATATAAAGAGGTAGAATATCTTCAAATGTAGAGGAAGAAGATCCAGCAGTAGCCACAGTCAGGAGTGTCTCCATCCTCCTGGAACTCAACAGGTAAGAAAATAGAAAGGATGCTCATTGTGTATTGGAATCTGCCACCAGACTCCATTTCCTTGCAACTTTGTCTCATCCTTTGTCCTCCTACGACTTGTGGATTTTCAATACATCTACAACATAAGGCAGCATTTCTCCCAAAACTAGCTATTCCAGCCTGCACCGCTTGCATGGTACATCAGCTCTCTTCATTGCTTCACTATGCTGAATATAACTGTCAGCATCTATTCTGTTATGTCAGAGCACAGAAACAAGTAGTGCAGCTCAAGATACAGGTCAATGCACTCCACAGCGTTTTTTCTCTCCAGGGAATTGGAAAAAATAGGATTAGCTAAACTGTCTCAGTGGATGCACTAACATGTTTCCATTTATTCCACTGATTTCCTGCCAAAGAACTGCACCCTGCTAAGTGAGAAGGGAGCAATGATAGAGCCCTTGCTAAAGTAGCAGAGGGATGGGGCATGCGGATGGTGAAAAGTTCTTATCCTGAAGGTAACTCAGCAAAGGGTAAGAATGATTGCTCTAAAAAAAATCTGCAAATAACTTTCTGTGTGCACTGGCTCACACAGCACTGAATTGACATTGGGAGACCATTATTGAATTTAGCCTTTCATTTCTTGTTTCTCTGGACTATGAATTTTTAGTAATACTGGGAATAAAATTGTTGATGCTCAACTTTTAATACACCTGATTCTTTTCCACAGCAACAATTGTTTAAAGAACCTAAAATTTTTTCCTTTTCTCAAATGAATTTTGTGAGGATAAATATATTAATATATATGAGACGAAATCTACAGAGTTGAGAACCATCAAAATAGCTTATAGAAGAAACAGTGTGTGTTTTACTTCATTGCTTTGATAGTGTAGTTGTAAAGATTCTGATTCTGACCTCACTTATGTGCTTGTAAATCAGGCCTATCTTCACAGCCATGCAGTTGCTGGTGTAAATGAAGATCAGAATTACATGTTACCAGATAAATACTCAGCTGTTGTGGATTGATTCATCACTGCAGACATAAATGAAGTTTATAGCAAATGAAAATATATCCTTATTAATCTTTTCTTCTTAGATCACAGAGAGTAAAAACTCCTGTTGATACTCTCCCCTTTCCCATCCTTAACCTCAGTTTTACTGTATGCTGCACAGCCTGTGTCCTGTGGTAAGCAGAAGCTGTGCCACCATACTTTCCTTTCCATATTAACACTGTGGTTAAATGTACAGGTAGCAAACAGATTTCCTTTTCATCGCAAATATAAGATAACCTGAGATACATCACCAAGGTTACAACTCTTCATCCAAAGTTATTATAAATCATTAGGAATATTGCATTGATTTTGGATGAATTTTGCATCATACCATAACATGACAAATCTAAGAGCTCACTCTGATTGCACAGAAGTTGAATAGCCAATAAAGTATAGAATAATATGTATCCTGAAGGGAGATAGTTTATTATGTATGTGGTGATAGCAAGGACTGAAAGTAGCTTTGATGGAATCTTGGAATTGGCATCAACTTAATATGAAACAAAAGTTGTTGCTTTCTGTAATCTCTCCTTAGAATAGTACCTCTGTATTGATTATTTTCTTGTTGCTTAACAAACTCAGCACTTAGACATGAAAAGTATACCCAGTTCATTCTAGATAAGTATCTTATAATTTTATTTTGAATTTTCTTATAAACAACAACATGGGCAGCCATTTGTAAAAATTATAGTTTCTATTGACTGTGGCTTTTCATAGAAAATACATTCTGTGTCACTATTTTTCTTCTGATTAGACCTTGTCTGTAAAGAGCACTTTGGTGGTACTTTAGAAAATGAAACATTAAATAAAACTGTGAACTAACAACAACCTGTCAATGGGAAATAATGATAATATGCTCGGAATGATAGCAATATTGCTGCCCAATTACAGTAGGTGTCTCATGCTCCAGTCTCAATCTGTGGTACATATATTAGTATTTTTGGTTTGTGCTTTGTTGCTTTAGTTCATTGAGAGTATACCATGCATAACATATTTCAGTATATTGTGCAGTGCAAACAATAATAAAGTTAAATTTATTAGAGATGGAATGTCTTAAGCAAGAGAAACTTTGGGTGTTCAGAATACTAAGGAATCTAAAATTCATTATATTCACAATATTTTTTAATGCATTCTTTGCCTTTAAATGGCTCTCTGGTCAAAATGAATTACCTAGATAACGAGCTTCAAGATTGTCCTTTCAGTAAAATTATTCTTGACATTTCTTTCTGTCCAATGCATGGAAAAAATAGACTACACCTCCCTTTTCCCTATCCTGTTCCTGTACCTCTTTCTCTACAACATGCCAGTAGAAATTAGTATGTTCTAGCTCTTTCCAGCTAAGGAGGAAATTGAATCCACATCTGTGTGTAAAGTAGAAAGGAGAAGCATGTGTTGTAGTCACCAGACAACTTTACTAAAATAAAGCTCATCTTTCATCTGTTTTGGAAATGTGAGACTTTTTCAGATCTCTGAAAGAAAGGATGAAACTGTTAATGGTTTGGGTTTGTACACCTTCAAACACAAATGCTTTCTCTAAGCCTGGATGTATCTCCAGTATGAGATTTTTGATCCCCATCTGTATCCAAACTTTCTGTATTGGCCAGTGGGTTAGGAATTCCTTCATGTGATAATTTGCACATGCTGATTCATTTTGTATCTTGCTGTATTACTTTATTACTTCTGTTTCCGTAGAGCCTAGACACCTGAAATTTTACTTTGCTTGTCAATTATAAGATACCATGTCACTTTTTTTGTTGTTCAAAACATTTATGTGATGCATTTTCTCTCTACCTGTTTGTTTGGTTTTTTTTAAATACTCAACCTTCACAATAATTTTCAATCTTTCAATACAGAATTACTAATGTTAATAAATAAATAATTTATTTCATTAGTTGAATGTTGCCTGTTCTACACCTTCTGAATTTCTGGACATCAATATCTTAAGTGACAACATTAAAAAAAAAAATCCATCTTCTATATATGAAACTTGTTATGCATTGCCATTTTGGACATTCTGTAACTGCTAACCCATAAATTTATCTATCTCCTTTAAGTCCTGTATCGTATCTGCCAGACTCATGTAGATATATCAGACGTCCTACAAAATCTTGTAACAGTATTATATACACATATTTAGGCAATTGAATCAAGCTTTTAGTGGCTGGTCAAATTACTCTTTAAGTGTTGACTTGTTTGTTTTTTTTTTTTTCATCTGGACAAACACAGTGATGCTTGAGGCACCCTTGAGTATGAGAGACGTCTACATAGACCTGCATAACTTGTAGACTACTCTATAAATGGTTAGGAGCCAGACGAACTATAGCAGGGCATCTCAAATTAACTGGATGCATATATCAAGCACATTGAGCTCCACTGACTGGAGAGAGAGCATAGGTGCCCATGTAGTATATAGACATCTGGGTATGTAGGTATCTCAACTTCAACGTGAACCCCACATCAATCACAAAACATAAATTATTAACTTATGAAGCTGTGTTTCTCAAAGCCTGATTTTTGTGGGAAATATTCAAGAAAACCCCAATCAATAAAACCAGAACCAAAGTAAGGTAACTGCAAAAATGGAAATAAAGAAATGCTGAAATTGGTACCTACTCAGGATAAATTAGCCTCTATTTTTTCCACCAGGGGAATTTGACATCTTTGGAATTATCAGTTTTGGAAGACAGCATGTCCAGTGACAGATAATTCATAGGAAAATAAATTATTTTTGTAGGAATAATCCATCACTCCTACGAGTGGTTATGTCCAAGGCAGCACCCATCCCCCACCAGTTAACACAGGCAGGTAAAAATAAAATTGCTGGCCTGTGGTCCCTGTTGTAAGAATCATCTTTCACAGGGACATCTTCAGTGAATACCAAGCCAGAACAAACTGGTAAAAAATAAATAAAAAGGAGATGAAATATATGACAGCATCATTAGGTAGAGAGAATACCTGATGAAATTAAGACATAAACAAAGACCTCAAAAGAGACTTTAGAAAGTACAAAAGCACAGGTTTAAAATTATGCACATCTGAAAAAGGGAATATTTTTGTGGGAAAGTTTTGTATACAAGCTGTCAGTTCCTGCAAAGATTGTTCAATTATACTTTTGAAAGGTAAATCATTAAAGCAGACATATTCAACTATATTAACAGTACTATCCAAAGTCAACACTCTGCTACTTTATAATCTGTACTTGACTCATCTGTCCACAAAAACATAAAAATGAAAACTTTTTTACAAAATCCTTTCAGTGGAGGTAGATGACTCATTTAGAAAGTCTCAGCTCAGAAATTTTAAACTTTATTACAAAATGTAGAGCTGAGAGGAGTAAATTGTTCAAACAAGAAGAAAAGCGGTGATTGTTTAATGATGTTTTGAATTCATAAAGGGTAAAAAAAGACCTTTAAAGTGTTTTTTAAGAACAAGCTAGAATTAATGTATTTGGGAAAGACAGAGACTCATAAGCAATGCATGGCTGTTCTGTGTCTGTTTCTCACTGTTAGTTCCATTCACAAAGAAGCAAGCCTTAAGGCATCCAAATGCTTTGCAGTAATTATCCCCAAATGTTTGGTATTTATGAAAAATGCAATTTACTGTAGGGGATACTTCACTAACTTCACTACAAAGGCATGTCACAACAGTACATTCTATCATTGCTATGATTATCAGCCTATCACTGATTCTTCTTTTCTCATAGGCAAGACTTTTCTTATAAAAACTTGCTCAAGGCTGAACTTTAGCATCGGGAGAAAACTGGGGATTTTCCCCCATATCTAAGAAAGCTGATCTCATTTGAGAATTCAAGGATCAGATCAGAGCTGCCTTTTTTTAATAGGAACACCAGATTCAGCCCACACTGTCATTTAATACCACCACTTCAATATGCCAACTCAGAAATAATGCCCAATAGTTAAGAGGCAAAGTGTCAGTGTAGCTGCTTCAGAAAATATCATAGAAAATGGGTTTCATTATTAATAATAGAAGTCTAGACAGTAGGCAGCCTTCATGTGAAAGGAGCCTGAAGCCTGCTCAAGAATTTCCTAAGCTGCACTTTTTGCTACAAAGAGATAGAGGGAAGCAGACGGACCCATGGCTACGTGCAGCAAATGTGCTGGCTTTGGCAGGGGTCTGCATGTCTTTGGGTGGGTATTCTTCCTTGATATTCACTGAAGAACCCCATGGAGATTGCTACTTATCTCACATCTCTGTAGGGAAACCACAGTAACGCTAACACTGCAACACTTCACAAATATTTTGTTTGAGAGGTTATTTTCACAAAACAATTTTTGTCTAAAGACTCTCTTAAGGAAATTACTAAGCTGGTCCTGTTTCTAAACCATAAGGCTTCTTTTACCCAACTGAGAATAAAGCAAGTCAAGAAAATATGCTTCTTGCACAATATAATTAACATTGGGCACTAGTGACTTTGAAGATTCTTTCTTTCTCTTTCTTTTGTAACACTGGGGAGTTAAAATGCTGATTTGGAGGGGGCTATTAAGCATAACAATTACTTCACACAGTAGTGTAGTTTAACAGCTGAAAGTAGTTTAGTCCAACATGCCAGAATCTAAAGACTCAGGGATAGAGAGAAAATGCTCTTTAGTAGGAACATTTTGCTGATTCCTGGGAAGTTAGTGCTTGGAGGTGGAACCCAAGTCTCCTGTTTGTCTTGTGTGGTTTGCCACTTTGAAGTACATGTCCTGGAACATCAAAACTCCAATAGTCAGACCTTTCCAAGCTAACTGGTAAGCCTTAGCTAAAAGAATTATATTTGCAAGATAATCCTACTGGATCATTTATACTGTAGGTGATGGCCAAAAGTTAGCAAGAGAATCTGGGCCTAAATGTACTTCATAGTTAGTGGAGCACATGCTAAGAATACACACCCCACAAGAAGATATGCCATTGACAGAGATAAATTTTTGATAATTGAATTTTAAATATACATAAGGAACTGAAAGACCTAATTTGGGCTACAAAATCAAACAATGCTTATAAAAATACGATCTTGAACAAAGATGGTGAGTATAAAAGTAACAAACTCCTGAGTTGTTCTCTGTAAGCACAGGACTGAAGTCAGGAAAACTGATTTTTTTTCCTTCATCTGTCACTAGCTCACTAGATGGTAGTGACTGATTACTTAGGTTAAATATCAAGAAACCAGGTGAATGCCACAACATATTTGGATATGCACATCTCAGCACACACATCAGAATAGAGGTAATAAAAATGCAGCAAATGAAGGTTCAAGAGGTATTAAGCTTACCAAGTCAATTTAAATTGAGCATGATGTGTACAGAATAAATCTGAGCAGCAGTCAGATACTTGATTTTAGTGACAGTGAAAGTTTTTGGTGGTTTCAGTCCTTTTCTAAGGTGATAATAAATACTTCATTCATAGATATATTTTGAGGCTTAACATTCAAAGAGTTAAAAAGATCTTTTGTCCTTGAATGGAAAATATTAAAGTGGGATTTTTTCAGATACTCTCAAAACAAAGAGGTATGAGTCTCTGTCAACTTTGATTTTAACCTGCCTTCTAGAATGGGACTCCTTCCTGCTGACTGCTGTTACAGATGCAAAAGACTGTTCTGCAGTGTCAGCAGGATGCAATTAAGGACAGACTGTGAACTTAGTCTTTTAGCTGTAATTCTGGTTGTTTGCTTTCTTTAGACTTCATTCAGGCCCCTTGGGGGTTATTTTCTAGGCAGCCATGTGCTAAATTATACAAAGCCAGTATACATTAGTTTTAAGGGACATGGTCTCCTTTTACACAGAGCTTTTAAACTCTTGTTTGAAATCACCTGTTAGAAGCTTAAGAGTAAAATACTTTTATGATTTTCCCCTTGTTAAACTGAAAAAAACGTTTGCCAAGCATGTGCAACTTTTACAACTGTATTGACGTAAATAAATTCGGTTATTTATATAGAGTAACACATGTAGAATCTGCCAAAGTATAGCCCTAAAATATTTTTTATTTTGTTATCATTATTTGACCAATGTTTCCTCCAGTTACTGTACTGGATCTGGAAGAGATGGAGTTAACTTTCTTTGTAGCAGCTTGTACAGTGCTGTTTTGAATTTGTGATCAAACCACTGTTGACAACATGCCAGTCTTTTGGTTATTGCTAAGCAGTACTTGCAGAGCGCTGAGTTCTTTTTCCCACTCTGCCCCTGAAGTGAGTAGGCTGGGGGTGCAAAAGAAGCTGGGAGGAGACACAGGCAGGACAGCTGGCCCAAACTGACTAAAGGGATATTATATACCATATCATGTCATGCTCAGCAACATAAGCTGGAGGAAAGGAGGAGGAAGGGCAGATGTTCAGAGTTATGGCATTTGTGTTCCCACATAGCCGTTAAGCATTCTGAGGCCCTGCTTTCCAGGAAGTGGTTAAATATCTGCCCATGGATGGGAAGTATCGAATACATTCCTTATTTTGCTGTGCTTGTGCATGCAGCTTTGCTTTAGTTTTAAAACTGTCTTTATCCTGACCCATGACTTTTTCTCATTTTTGTCTTCTGATTCTCCCCTTCCTGGTAGAAAGGACTGAGAAAGTGACTTGCTGGTTGGAGTCACCCCATCACAGCTGCTGTGTACAATCTGAATCATTTTTATTAGCCACAGAAAGCTGATGTTGAAGCACACTGTTTCAGTGATGTACTTCTGTCTGAAAACAAATATCGTGATCACAACATACAGTCCCTTCATTGTATCTAACTCTTATCTGGACAATTTCCTAACTCTGACCTGGCATTTAATTAAAACATATATTGACATTGCATTACAGCAGCTCAGTAAGTTTTATAAATCTGTAGATATATAACTAAACAAAATAATAATTCATATGATCAGTATTACTTATCGTGTAATTTAGTAATGTACAAATTTAGAGCTGTCTTCTTTAAACATTCATTTGATATTTTGTCAAACAATTCCACTGCTGTGGTATTAATAAGTGAAAGCTAGCTGCCCACATGTTTTGTAGGTGTCTGAAAACCCAAATCCTACAGCTGTAAATCACATGTTTAAACAAACATTGTTCTCAGACTGTCTCCAGTTAAAATAATAAGCATGACATTTACAACTGTAGTAGATTTAGATGTGGCCAAGAATTGTTCTACTCTTAAAAGAACTTGCTATTATTAATTTGGAAGTTCAAAGGTGTCAGAACAGTACATTTCAACAGCTTGATATTTTACCTTTCATAATAGGAGAGGAATAGAAATTGGCCTTTTTCATTACACAATTTTTTCCCTTCCCTCAAAAAATATTTTTTGTTAATTTTTATTTTCAACAAAAAAAGGTTTGTCAAAAATGTCTGAAGCACAGTATGCAGCTTTCCTCTTACCCCATTCTTCAAGTTCAGGGCTGAATACTTTGCAGATCTCATGGTGAATACAGGATACATTTCTTTACAAACCCACCATATGGTCTCTTTAGCTGAGATTCATTCATCCAAAGCTGTCCTTTGGATGCAGGTAGTAACTTTTAACCACTCGATTAACTGACACTGTATATTTCCCTCTTTATCCATAATTATCTGAACAGCAGAGTAATGTAACATTTTACAGAAGTGTCACGAGTGCTAAGAAACTCACAAAATAAGTGGCTTTGCTTTGATGTTACAAACTTAATTATAGGCAGGATCATTGTCTTGAAGCCACTATTACATTTTATATCAGTGCCATAGAAACTGGTCTTACTGCTTACTCCTAAATTGATGATGAAAATGGATGTCTCACAGGGTCAGACAACATCAGCTCTCTCCAGCTTCTGTGAACTCCAAACACACAAAACATGTCTCTCTTTTGTCAATTTATAAATACAGAGGGGGAAGCGAACTTTTTTTGTTCTTTCTACAAGAAATATTTGATAACACATTTTAAAATAGTAAAGCACAGGACCAATTGCAGATGCCAAGGATGATGCCAGCTGGCTCTAGACATCAGTGATAAATGTCCACATTTGAGACAGACAGTTGAAGCTTCTTTTTATTCAGTTTAGAGGATAAGGCATACTAAAGAGCAATTCTGATTAGGATTATAAAGATCGCAACCTGAAAACTGTTAATTTTCTCCTTTGACCACACGAGGAGTTGGGCTGTCTCACTTAGATGCATACATTATTGACATCTACAGCTGGTGAGGGACAACTCAAATTTAGTAACTTTTGGATCACCTGGGAAGTAGCTATGCAAGCTGTAGCTAAATTATGCCAGAGGTGCAAAAAGATCCCAGTTGATCTAGGCAGGCCAGTTCAAATGATGCACAGATTGCTGCACCAAGTGTAGAGGCATGTGACTGCAACGACATCCATCTTTTGCCCAGAAGCTTTGTAAGTACTTCCATGCTGTGCTGAGCCCTTGTCAGTGATCACAAGCTGTCCCAGCTATCTTCACACCACGCACTCTGGCATATCTGGAGGGCTCATTGGCATAGATGCTGTACATCAGGAACACAGCTTCAGAAGTGGCTCCATGCATTTGGACAGCATAGCATCTTTCATGGACCCAAACGGACTGTTCATGGGGCTGATCCTGAGCAAGTAGTAGCTCAGTGTGAAAACCATAACATTACCTCTGTTTTCAAAACTCTGCCAAGTTCCAATTAGCATAGATAATGAAGAGCTGATTACATCAGTAGAAGGAATAAACTCATGCTGAACTCAGTGCTGTTGGGACTTCACTGCTTCTGGCACGTGTAGTGGTTCAGGTGTCTCTTCACTCTACTGCAGGCTATGCTTTAAATGGAGTCAGTGGGATTATAGATGCTAGTAATTCACAAAGCAGTGTGTGAAATGGCTTTCCAAAACGTAGGTTAAAAACATACAAAATACAATATTTAATTCTCACTTGAATCTCATGCTGCTGAGTCATATTTCCTGTTTGCATATTACATAAAATTATCTTTATAGGTAAGTTTATCAAAATAGTATATATGCATTTGTTCATCATCAGCTTTTTACCAGCCTTTATGCCTGACATATTTTAAAGGTGTCCTTAAGATATGTCCCTTTACTATATCTTTCTCCTTTTTTCTCCCTTTACAACTGCTAGCCTGGAATGGTTAAGAGAAGGTGGATTTTTATACCCATCTGTCTTTCACTTCATTTTAGTTTCTCTTACTCGAAAGAGATGTTTTATTTTTCACAAAAAATAGCAAATTTTCACAGAAGTGATAAAGTGCTAATGAATACTACTGCTTTGGTAAGTTATTCACTCAAGAAATGTAGATACAACTCTATTCATAATTCATAAAGAAAAACCTAGAATTTCTGTGGGTGCTCTTCTATTCTGAGAAATAGGTTGAGATTTTTTCTGATTTTTTGTTTGTTTTGTTTTACTTTCAATTTATTTGTGAATTGAAGAATACCTGACAGTTTATATCAAAAAGATAGGCAAAGTTCTGATTTATTCTTTAAGATCCTACTAGAGATACTACCTTTAAGATACTACCAAATTAGAAATAAAAATAAACCAAACCAGTGAGTCCTCCTAAAGAAGAAAACCAGATAACTTAAAAGAATGATTTTCAGAATGCCTAGATAGGATCTTAGAAAGATAAAACAAGCCAGCAAAGTTATTAAATGATTTTCCAGCATAAACTTAACACTTGTTTATCTAACTTCTAACAAAATAGTGGATTACATCTAAAGAATATATTAAATTATACAGGAAAAAAAATCGCCGAAAAATGCAAAATTTTGCCAGTAGGGCAAGCAAACAATAATGAGTTCAGAAAAAAATATTTACAAATATGAAGAAGTACACAAAACTTTCTACAAAATCAGTAATTTTAGAAATAGTGTTACTTTATGACTGAGTTCTATGCATTCAAACCAGGAGTTCTAATTCGAATGTAATTATTAGTTTTATTTTACAACTGTTTTAGTAGTACACACAGCTACTCACACCTTATTAATTCTATCTACAGATCAGAGTAAGCACAGAATAAGACATCATGACCCAGGGGTCTCCATCCCAGGCTGATGGATGCGCTTGCTGCTTTCCCGTTTGCAGGTTCAGGGCACTGCCTTTAACACCCACATATAACACACAAACCATGACTCTCATAAGCACTGTTCCTCTGTCTGAGTGATTTCAATAGAAGTTCACTAGTGAAAACACACACGTCCTCACTCACCAGATTCACAAATACATCCATGTTCTCAGGTCCCTTGAATTCCCTGCCTGGATCTCAGGCCCCTTTACCCTCTAAGTGGGTCCCTTCCTACTCGCTGGCTTGTCCAGCTTGAAGTTGACTAGTGAATAGGTGCATGCAATCACTCACCTGCTTCACAGTCACCCCCACACTCACAGATCCCTTGAATATTCACACAGTTTTTTCAGCATTACTGATATCCATGACCAGACCTTGGGCTCCATCCCGCCACTGTCTCAGATCTGGGGTCTTCCCAGGTGCAGGTCTTCTCCTACTCATCTGCTAGTCTGTCTTGAAGTTTTCTAGTGAATTCTGCATACACACACATGGAGCAGGATTAAATTACCTGGGAAAACAATAAACACAGCTGTCGTCGCCTTCTCCTCAGGTCTGTATAGCTGTGTGCTTAATTTATCACTTTCCTCATTCCTTTGTATTTTTTTTATACTTTTATGTTTTTGTAATTAAATAGACAACATAATGAGTCAGATTCTGTCACATTCCGTATACTCTTACTGAACTAACATTGCCAAAATGCTCCTTCTGCAGTGCTAAGTGTGCCTGTCCTCTATACATGGTCACAACTTAGCAGCAATACTATTTCCTTGCTCAAACACCTCTGATTTCAAACGTTCCAAAAGTATGAGGAGCAATTACAATATTCATCAGATACGTACCAAAAATTAGGCACTCTTTAAGCCCTAAATATCCATTCTTCTTCTGAGGAAATAAATCCTTAGATCTCTACCTTCTATTTCCTAAAAGTTGTGTAAGAAAACCTCAGAAAAAAAAGAACTCAAATATATGATTGAAGAGTTCCCATGTTGATTAAAAAACCTATGACTGTAAAAACAGCTTGAGCAAACACCCGGTTCCAGTCTGACCTTGACATTACAGACTTTTTGGGGTCTCTGGAGATATATTTTTCATAATCCTGAGAAAACTAAGAAAAAACTGTTCTGAATGACAACCGGTGGAGTGCACCTCTATACGCACCTAAGATTAAGTCGTCTGCTTGTGGTATTGTATCATCACCAGAAGTTGGAGTGCATGATCTACAAAATGCATTCTTCAAAAAACTTGATAATAAGAATAGAAAAATCAGTCTATCTCTTTGCACATCTTCCCACCTTTTGTTTGAAATGGAAATATATTTTTTTTCAAGCAGATCCTGCTTTCCACTACCTTACCACAGTCTCAGCTAGGACCATTGCATATGCTACAAATAATAGCGCTTGTAGCAAAAATTAACCGTTGTCTGTTACTCAGAAAACTTCACCTAGAAATTCTGACAGTTTGTAATATAGTTTGATACAACTAACATTCTGCAGAATATAGCAGTATGTTAATTAGCCCAGCAGACTAGAGCTGAACAATGTGTTTGTGTTAAGGTGAATCTTGTACCCACAGCTGCTTTCCTTATAGATAGGCTCAGACTTCTACTCAGAGGACAGAATCCCTTGGGTACTATGATGAAAAAAATCCTCCTCTTCTGTGATGGGACCTTTATTCCATTTTACAACACCTTTTTATCTGGTCTAGACAGGCTGATCTTGAAAAGGCACTACTGGCTTATACATCTAATCCTAAATTAAAGAATATTGTCAAATCCTTATATGCTGTTTTGAAGCCTGAGAGGTGATGCAGACATACATGAAGGTATCAATAAGTTATCTCAGGTACTAGAATCATTCTACCTGTGGTACTATGAAGAACCTTGATGAAGTAAGTTAACCTATATGTGGCTGCAGATACATTAATGCTATTACCCACCACACTGTTATAGTTATGACAGGTATCTTACTCTATACTAAAGGGTAGACAAATCTGGCATTTTCAGCTTCAGCTTCAGTTCCAGATTCCTTTTTGAAAACAGAAAAGACAATTAGTCATTAAAAAAAAATTAAAAAAAAATCACTGGTCATTTTAAGTCAAACCTGCATCAAAGTTTTTTTGGATGTCTGAAAATTATTTACATAGTCAGTTTTCCAACACCATTTTCTCTCATTTCCTGTATCTTGGCAGCTTTGGGCTCTGCTGAGACAGGAGATGGAAATTCTGAAATATCAAAACAAAATCTGCTCACACAAGATTTCTACCAGAATGTTCCACATCATAGTGGGGGTTGACAGATAACAGATGAGCCTCAATATAGAATCTTTGGAAGTTTCTCCTTCCTTATTGATTGTGCTATAGTGATCTGTTAACAGTTTCCAGTGTTATGTCTTGTCTTTCTAAGTTCTATTCCCATCCATTTTTTCCTTTGGGATATTTAATGTAAACTGCTGCTTGCTCTTCTGAATCATCCTCAGTCTTCTGGTTCTGAGAACTGAAAAGTATCATTATATTCAAACAGATTTGGTAACTGAAAGAAGTATCCTCCCAAACACTGTAATTACACAGGCTGTCAATGTTCTTTTTCAGACTTTTCTTCAGCATTAGAATTCTACACAGTTCTGCATGCTGTATATTAGATGAAATTTTATTCTTGAACTTTCTTCCTATTTTCACCATTCCTTGCTACCTAATAACTGAACAGAAATAATAGAGATACAACTAGACAGGTTAATATTCACAAATCCTCTGTATCTCTTGCTTTTTTTAACTGCAATGAAATAAACTGATGGAAATTTAGCACATTGCATAAAATTCAAATGAGAAGAGTTGTCTCACATCATGTAAAAGTTAATTTTCTGGACAGAAAAAAAAACCCCATAAAATTTAGTGTAATTTACAAGACAGCCCCAAAGCAATATACCCTATAACTCAAGTCTAGAGCACTTGCTTATCATGTGGGTGCCCTGATCCAAACCTGCTTCATTCTAGGTTAGAGAACTTACCCTGTTTTCTTCTCCCACATAAATGTCACAACCTCTGTCACACAGAGTTATTTTTGCACTTGTTGTTCCTGTAAATATTTAATTAGTTACACAAAGTGAAACTACTCCAGCACGGCTGATAAATTCACACTTCTAGTAGCATGGAACTGAAAGCTTTTGTATATACTATAGAAGAAAGATTCTGAACCCTTCTTTTCTATATTTGAAGTGAAATCTGTGACGCTTTAGCTACTTAAATATTAAGGGGAGAGCTATGCTTTCTCTAGCAGCTGACTGCATTGATGATGGTTTATTTGAAGTTTCCACATTACTGCCCAGAAGTCATACCCTTAACATTTGATATTTTATCAAAAAGGCTCATTCATGTCTAATGCTTAGTTATCATTACCTGCCCATTCTTTGCTCCTGACCTAGGCTCACATGGCTGCCAGGAAGAGGGTTTAGCAGGCTATATGAGTATGCAGAATCACTCTAAGTAGTGTGAGAACACATGGTGAGTCTTTTCCTTTACTTTTGTCTAGTTCAGATATACAGGACATGGTATAAATGTAGGACTTGGTGAAAAAAAGCTCAGAACAATACTATCCAAAACTTACAGTCATCTTGAGGAACATTCAGTCCTCTGTTACAGTCCAACTGCTTCTCTTATTTGCCAGGCCAACTCCTTCAAATACAGACTTGTGTTACCTTCTCTTCTTCATATGGCATGTTCAAAATCTTTATGCACAAGAAATAGCCACACACATCTAACTGAATTACTTTCTTCTTGAAAAGTAAAAATGGAATAACAGAGACTCTTCAAGAGAGTCTTGTGGCTTCTGCTTTTGTTCTGCAGACACATACTGCAACTTTAAAGGATAGTATGGAATAATCAAATGTAACTAAAAAGTTGCATAAGCTACTTCTCTGTATCTTACAATGGGCATGTAAGTAAAACCTCTCTCAAACTTTCCCTTTTAATGTGAAATACTTTCTTATCTGGCTTATTTCTATGACATGGAACCCCCCTTTTTAGCTCATATAAATAATTGCAGTGTACTTCACTGAACTAATACACCTACCATGTGTTTGAGTATATCCAAGATGAGGAGTTTTAAGATAACCAGCATCAAATGCCTAGATAATTTGTTTATAGCACTGTTTACCTTGCAGTGATCATGATAGATTGCTTAATACTTTAACATACATAAGGAGATTAATAGAGCATTTTGATGTAGTAGATGAATATTACCAGACAGAGGATACATAATGAAAAGACAACTATGATTCTTCTCTTAGTGTAATTTTGGGGTTTTGTCTAAGAGTAGTTACATGCATTTCCTGCAGGGGTTTTTTTGGTTTTGGTTTTGGTTCCCCACCACGACCAAGTAGCAGCTACACATGTTCATCACCACTGTGGTACCCTGAAATGTGTAATAGATATTTGAACCAAAAAACTTTCCTGAAATATGCTGGAAAATAATCAGACCATTTACTCTGTTAGAAATGGAACTAAAGATGCTAAGTGCAGGTTTTGGGGCAGGATTGGTATTTCTCCAATCTTTTCTCCTATACAAATTAAAACATAACTCTGATGGTCCCAGCAGACCACAATGCATTGTTATAAAAGCCAAAACCAAGAATTGTGTTCTTTTCAGAGTCTGCTGTCATGATGTCAATAAATATTATAGTATCAAATTTTCAACTGAAGGCATTTATAGCACAGAGTAAGCAAGATAATATGGTTAGTGCTGCTAGACTTTGAGCTTCATCTTCTAGAATGTTTTGTGCCTTCTGTCATTAAAGCTATTTGATTTACTTTCACCTGTGTCCAGCTGCTTAAGTATACTTCTGTATTGAAATACGTCTTCACTAAAAAGTAAATATGCCTATTCCATTGACTACTCTACACTGTGTAACAGTAGTTGTATGGAAGTCTTTGAGGACTGCAGGGATAATGAAAAGTCATAACCTGTTCCTTTGGATGTAGAGCTTTTTCCCAAATTAGGGGGTCTAGTGTTTCACTGGTATATTCCTAATGTAGATATACATTTATTCAGATCACTTCTAGAAGTAGGTACATTAAGGTAGATATAAAACCTCTGCCATTGTACTTGAGATTCAAACCAGAATTTTGACTACAGCTACATTAGCACAAAAAGCATGGCTATGTCATATACGCTGTTAGGCATCCACCCTAGGACAGTAAATGCCATTTATACTCTACATTTTAGTGATAACACCATTCAGAAACAGAATAACCTTGAGAAAAGGGGTTTTGAACTTGGTATAGGAAAAGTAAACCAACCAAATCAACAGAACAAAACCTGGCATACATTCCTTGTATTTTTCTAAGATTATACATAGTTTGATGACTAAAATTTCTTAGGTTTGTTTGGTTTGGTTTGATTTTTATTTCTTTTTTCTGATAACAGCAGTTTGTGCAGCATATGCCTACAGTCTAACAGTAGTTACTATTAACATTATTTATTAAAATTACCCAATTTGGACTTACGTACACACACACTGCACTGAAAATTTACTCCATTTAAATCCATCCAACTTTTTATAACTCTGAAAATGCATTCTAACTGTTACTAATGGGTTTTCAATAATATTTAAATCCTTTCCTGCACAACAAAAGCAAGGCTGTCTCCGAGACTGCAAAAATTCAAATGGATTGGAAAATTGAATAGGTGAAAATGCATTATGTCTCTCTCTCTCAACTTTCTCTACCCAGTTATATCTTCTTAGTTTTGAAATGAGGATAATCTGAAATATTGAGGTAAAGTATTGGAATCTGCTATCCCAGGGAAAAAAAAAAAAAAAAAAAAAAGAAAAAAAGAATCTCTTGTCTCAGTTTTTCTGCTTTATAACTGAAGGTTTGAGCGTCACATTTTCCAGAACTGACATTTGTTCTATTTAAAGGAGAATGTCTATGGTGCTGAAGTAGACAAAGCAATAAATGACCTTTGTAGAGCTAAGGCATTTAATCAACTGCAAAACTTGTTTGCTGCAAGCATACTCCCGCACCACACAAATTATTACTATCAAGAGGACAGTTTCAGACATCAGCATCTTACAGAAGATGTAATTTTTCTTCCTTTTGTGAGGGTTTGGAAGAAGTGTGATGTGTTTCTGTCACTCTCTCCCTGACACTTCAAAATGATGCTGACATCAGGAATGTAGCTTACTCTGGGTAAATGAGAAATCCCACAGTCCATAAAGAACAGTGAGAGTAAATTTCTGATAGCAGGAGAGGAAAAGTCATCCTCTAGCAGTGCTATGCCCAGTGAGTAGGACACGAGGATGGAAAAGGGGAAATATACATTGGTGCCTCAGTGTTTACCATTTGTTTTAAATCTGGGTTACTGTGTGACCCAAAGCTTACATAGAAACATAAGATTTTTTCCTTCTTCTACTCTCCTACTATTTGTTCATTTTCTCTATTTAGGTTCTAAGGCTTCACATGTCTTAATGTGCGGTGTCTAAACCTACACTGCTGAATAGCTTTAAGAATTACATTCTAAGTGTGCTAATATTCCTGCGAGTGAAATTCTAGTGGGGTCAGCATAGAACCTCTTTATACAGAAGATATTTTGAAGGTTAAAGCTGATCTTTGTAAAATGTGCTGTAGGAGGACAGAAGCCTGTTTGCTCACCTCAGTTAAAACATGAGAGGCTCCTTTTAACTTGCACTGCTTTCTGAAGGTTTGCCTTCATTTCTAAATACCTTGCAGCAGGAGTTCCCAATCTCGCAACACATTTACTGTAGACCTTATTCCTAAAGTAAACATTGATGGAAGCTGAAAAAAAGACCACTTCAATTGCATCATTCAGCGATATACACCATGTTCAACATTCCTGAGAGCTGTCTGTCTGTTTTATCTAAGCCTCTCCTTAAACCAGACAAATCTTCAGTGCATTCAGCCTTTGTTAGTTCAGAGGAAAAGAAGTCCTAAGACAAAACCTACTGCACAAACAACTACCTTACATGTAAATTAATCTAAAGCATCTCTGTTGCAGCATTATAGTTTTGAATTTAAAACTGGTTTTATGGCATACTCTACACAAGGCAAAAGATCAAGCATTGGAGTAATGTCTCACCCTAGACTTTCAACCAGTAAGTATAAGTCAAAAGTCCACTTGACTAATTCACAAATATGCAGTAAAAGGTCATCAGAGCAAAATTACAGAAGGCAGTAGAACTGGCAGACGTAGTACTTATTGAATTACCTAATTAAGTGGACAAGCAACTCACAAGTGATTTTAAATGAGTTTGTACACTGACATGTCACACAGGAAACTCTTATGACTTGCAGTAGAAATTTACATTAAACTATTAGAAAAAAACTGTACTAACCACAGTTGCTTAAAGATCTTACTAGTACTGAATGTACTACTAAATATATTAATAGTGAGTAATGACAAACAAAGGCAATATGCCTGATCTTATATTTTTCAAATTTATATTTAATTTTCTTTCCTTGCAATGTAAGTCAGGGAATTTATTTAGCCCCTAACTCAAGTTAGAGGAGCTTGTGACATCTTTCAGAGACATACTACACATGGTAAGGTTGTGTCTGTGTTACTGAATAAAAGAGGGTCTCATGGTTGAACATATGTTTGATCCTACACTGCTTATGGTTAACTCACTCTACATGGTGTATTTGTTTTGGACAGAACTATTCAGAATATTCTATGATAGAGCCAGGAATAGAGATGACAGTTTATTAGTGCATATGCCCAAGGTCTAGAGGTCAAGCTTGCTCCTGATCCCTTTATTTAATAGTAGAGGTGCAGCCCTGAGAGCCACCTCAGCATTTTGGAAATGTTAATTCTGTAATAATAACTATTTTGTAGCATTCTACCTAGATCTACCCAGGAAAATAGGGCAAATTTTGGGAAATCTTTCACTGAATATCTTCCTTAGAAAACAGGATCCAAGTTGTTTCAGGTTTGGATCCCTCTGTTCTATAGGGTCCTACAACACCCCAGAAGCATTTGCTCCCACAGATGCTACCCTATACTTTTATGTCACATACCAGAGCCAGACCTTCTGATACCTAAGTTTTACTCTATCAATAGACCCCTGTGGTCTGTGGGCTGTGCTGCAGGTATGCTACTTCAGATACTTTGAACTGAAAACCACCATTCAGAGTGGACAAAGCCTATCTGTGCTCCAGGGAGTTAGTCCTAGTTAATGGACATGAGACTTTTTGTACTTCATGGACTTAAATCCAGGGAGTCATACCCTGAGAAAAATCATGTACTTTGAAAAGAACAAAATAGCTCTTTTGGCTAATATTATTGCAGAGCCAAACACCTATTTTACATCCCAAAACATTCACTTCTCAGGAGCAGGTCAGATCTTTACATTGGCAGTGTTGGATCTTTGTATCATTCAGAAAAGCACTGGGACAAGAATACTTGGAAAGCCAAAACATCTTTGGGGGATTTATCTGAATAAGTGCCTTCATAGCAGGTCTCTTCTGAGCTAGCCACCCTCAAAACCCTTTATTGTCAATAGATAGAAATATGTAGTACAATTAATCTGAAGACATGTACTTTAGGTTGTGATGAATTACTTTCTAGAACAGCCTTTTCTTTCTCCACTAAGCAGAAATAAATTCCATGCAGACTAATTCAGCTTTTAGCTGAGAAAATACTAACATTTAATGAAAACAGAATAGACTCAGGCACTGTCTTAGAGTGTTCAATGGCAAATTTAATTTCTTTCCTGCATTAAGATTTTTTGTCTTTGTGCTTAAATTATTTTATTTCATCTTTTTCCTAAGGTTAAGAAAGTTGTATCCACAGCAGTGTCTGCAGGCTGAGTCTAGTAAACTTTGTTCATTACAGTATGAAGTCAATAATTTTGCTTAATTGGCATTTTGGATATTTTGTCCCATTCTTTTCAGTATTGTTAAAGTAAGCATTTTATTAAGAAAACTTGTGCTTGTGCTCTTTTGTTTTATAGTTCAGGCCAAGTTTAAAATATTATACTTTACCATTCATAGTGAATACTCTGTTTCAGGGGACATTTCTGAATTTCAAGTATCTTGATTGGGAGATTTTAGGGGTTTTTTTGGCAAGCATTGTAATTATATGTGGAGATGGCACTTGTTATTATTATGATTATTATTAAAATCTAGTTTCAGTTATTTTAAATTTTGCTTACCTTCGTTCTTTGTACTGAAATTTTCCATGCCAAGTGTTTGCCTTAGGCTGGATTTTTTAATTTATTTTATTATTATTTTCTTGAATATTTGTACCAAAAGGCATCAGAGAAAAAGAAGAAAAGATATTGTTTCAAAAATCTCTTCCAACCATTTCACTGAGAAGCTCTCGGCCAAGACATTTATGTAAAGACAAGCATAGGATGAAACACACAGCTCAGATGGAGAAGTTAGGACTGAATAAACTGCAGCATTAGTGCTGGATCTGCACTTCCAGGAGCCCAGAGGATGAGAAAACTGTTGCTTGATTTTTCTGGCTTCCTGAATATGCTTTTGAATGTATTTAATGTTTCAGGGTTTGTTTACTTGCTTGCTTGCTTTATTTGGTCTCGTTTGTTTCCTTTTTAATGAGTTTTTTGAAAATGGATTAGGACTTGTAATTACAGGAGTATGAAATTGTTTGAGATAATAGCCTTGGTTATTTTAAGTAGTTACGCTTCTGATAAAATACTTTGTTAGTAGGACACCAGATACATAATTTAGCATTTTATATATCTGAATCAATAAATAACCTTAACCCAGAACAGCTGAACCTGGGGTGTCGAGTGTTATTGAGAGTGACCTGCTGGTTTATATGTCAGATTGATGTAGCTTTATATCACATTATATCTTACTATGTTAATGTTATCACAGTAAGTGTTAGTATGGTGGAATTTATTGTTCCTTAAAACATCTCTGAAGCAGCCCCGACAATGTTTAAATGCAGTAAAGGTGAATGCAACAGTGAATTATACTTTTAATTTACCAAGATACTGCTCCAGGATAATTTTCCATGGATCATGTACATACGCTAAATTTCAGAGGCAGTGAAATCTATTTAGATTAATTACTAGACCACAGCAAGCTTAAGGAACACAAAAGAATCCTTATCTGATTAAAGTGGTTAATGTGGTTTCATAAAACTATGATACCGAGTGCACTATCAAAGTTGGGTAGTAGGGACTGGATTTCAGGGAAGTTATATCTCCTCAGCTTAGCATTAAGATTCAGAGATATCTTCAGAGGATTTTTCACTGCTTGTGACAATGCCCCAGTAATAGGAAACAGATTACATTGCAGTATTTAGTTTTCTTGTATGAGAAACGGGAACTAAATACAAAAATCAAATCTAATTCTTATCAGATTTAGTACTAAAGTTACAATCTTTCATTTATTTATTACAGTTCATTGTTACAGCTGAAAGCATTCACTATCCATTTGGTATTAGAACTACATGTGCTTTGAAATTAATGAGCCAGAATGAAGCTCAGACCTTACAAGGTTAATTTAAGCTTGTCCTGCCCTGTGTTTTCCTGGAGTTTTACATTATGCAAATTGCAGGTGATAGTGTGAAGCTGACAGAAAACCCACAAGTCATGAAACCAAGTCACAGCTGTGGAACAGAAATTAAAATAACTGATGACCAGAGGAAATGACCCTACCCTGTCTTTCTCAGCAACTCATGCAACTTTTCTTCCTTCTAATGCAGGCTTTTGCAGAGCTTCTGCTTTTATCTCTTCAATGATATTACTTGAGACATAAGCTCCTTTAGAGCTAAAAAGAGAAAAAGAAAAAAAACCCCACCCTATCTATATATATATCTATATAGATAGATAGATAGATATATATCAGGGTCAATATTTCTCCAGAAAGAGGGGAAAATTTGAAAGAAAAAAAAAAAAGGAATCAAAAGAAGAAGAAAGAAAAAGAGAAAAGAGGAAACTTTATGGTGCTTTAAACTCTCAGCTGGATTCCTACTGGCTGAAGTGCCTTAATGTACTTTAGTCTCTGTATAGATGATTCATTACATGATCACATTCCATCTGAAAAAAAGATATTTTAACAGCAATTATCCTGTCATTCTGCATTACCACTAACTTCACAGACAAAAGACCCATGGGGAGATAAAACCCACCACAGGTCTCAAGGCTTAACAGTTCAGGTAGAAGACCTTTCATTTCACTAGAACTGTTCCTACTTCTACCAGTAAAGAACTGACCCTTTTTCCAATTGCTCTTATTGTATATTTCACAACACTTTGAAAATATATTTACCTCACCATGTACAAGTAACATGATTCTGAAAGACTTTTCACATTTTGACCACACTATGGCATGCACTGGCATTATGTTTATATGTAAAATGCATAGATGTAGCTACAGATTCAGTGTGTTTGGTGACTTTTAAAATATAAACTATTGTTATAAAACAATATTGTATAATATTGAAGTATTATAATATTAAAGTATTATTGATTACTCTTGTATTTTTGGCATGCCTGGAAATTTGATGTCTGAACACTCACAAACCACTAAAAGAAGTGGAGAGTAGCTGACATGGTTTAAGCTAATAAACCATTCAAAGCATAACAATACTGATTTGCCTATATCGTCTTCATTAAATGTTACTTTTAAATCATAGGCATTTGTGTGAAAAGTGCTATAGAGACTAGCAAGTGTTGTCATACTTTGTGCCAACATTTTTCTGCCCATCTGCTCTTTTTTCAACCTTACCTCCTTCTGCTCCTTACAGCCTCTAAGCTATATCTTTATCTTTTAGCTGATGCTTTAAACTCCTATAGCTACCCACTGCTTGTTGGACACCATGAGTAGCAAAAGCTCCATAGCAGCCAAAATAGAGGTAATCTCAAGCCCTACTTGCACACCATTTGCAGTAGTGATATGTGCCATGGGTTCACCATCCCTGTCGTACAATCAGCTCTAGAAAATTTCTGCCACTGCAGTTCTAAAATCCCTAAGGCACTTAATTCGGTTTTACAGACACATAATCCCTTTCCCTCATCAGCATGGAAAAAATGGTTACCCCTGCTGTGCTGCTTCAATTCCCCAGGCCAGTACAGGGGATGAGGGATGGTTTCAAAGTCTTCACCGTGTGCTGCTGCTGGGTGTAGAGATGAGTAGGATTGGTGAAATGCTGTGGTTCTCTCTGTGAAAGCAAAATCTTGTGTACGTCTGCCTTCCTGTAAGCATACTTAAACAGCAGTTTTATAAGCAAGGCTCATGCACTGAAACCACGTATAGGTAGAAATGAGTTAGGTGAAAATGTGGTGTGCAAACCATACGCTATACATTGCTGGTAGCTATTATACACGTACCCTGCAAGTTCCTTTTACTCTTGGGACTGCCTGTTTCAAACTCAGTCTGTACCTTCATTACTTTTTTCATGGTTTTTTTGTTTGTTTGTTTGTAGTGTGTTATTCAGTTTGCTGCATGCCAGAGCTGTCTGACATATCCCACAATGAGTCTCTGTAGCAGGAGAGGCCAGCTTTCTGCTTCACATAGATAAAATAATTTCCCAGTACAAGCCAGGGTGCACTCATCAGACTTGCTCTGAAAGCTAAATCCCTTTCTTCCTTTCTGCCTTCTCCACTCAGACTGGAAAGACTCATCATCAGGACGATGCAAGAGACCAGAATCCTATTATTTGTCATTAATTATTGAAGCATAGGCTAGAAGCAATATTGTCTCACTTTCTCCTTTCTCCCACTGGAGTTTCTCAGATGAGCAGTGTTACATGCAGAAGGCCTGCAACAGCTTCTCTAGCTGCTCTGCCACAGGAGAGGGGAGAGAGAGAGATTTACTGCAGCTTTGCAGGGAGGGGAGAGCAGAGCTGCCACCCAGCCTCCTGACAGCCACTGTGGGGTTGCTGTCAGCAGGTCTGTGTGTTGTGCTCTGCAGGGGGATCACCTGTTAGAATCAGTGAGTGCATGTTGCATAGCTACATTGCAAAAGCCTATGCATCATGTAGTCAGTCCTTGGCCACTGTTCAGAGTTGTTTAATTTCTATTCTATGAACCTGCAATATATTTTGTCCTGCCGAGGTTGGAGAAGCTCTTGGAAATAACCTCCCAAAAGCCTAGCAGCACTGTGACTCTTGCCCATGAGTAAATGTATTGTTGTGTGAGCTTTCTATTTTAAGAACTGATTTGTTTTGTTGTTGCTAGTCCCAGGATTGTACACACATCTCCTTCATGGTCATCCTGTTTCATAATGAAAACACAGGGTGTCTGTGTTCCTAAAGATTTCCTATAGTTGAGGTATGGCTTTTATTCAGTGCGCCAATTTGTGTTTTGACATTGTGCTTGATATTCCTTGTGTACACAAAAGATTTTCTTACACAGCCCTCTATGCATAACATTTAAGTGGTTTTGTTGCTGCTGTTCTGGTTTTATGCAGGGAACTGTTTTTCATTTCAAAGTTGTCACATCAAGATTGAATTGATATACTTATGCCAAAAGACATTGTATTTCCTGTGAGCAATTATGGAAGCAATAAAATTTAAGACAAAGAGCTGTGAGAGTTTGGGAGAACTCACATGGCAGCGAGGTTGACTTTTACAGAAAAAAATAAAGTGCTAAGTATTCCACTAGTATGTGATAGTAGAGCTTAATTAAACTGAAAAAGGAAAAAAAAAAAAAGTCTTTATACAAAGTAATGCATTTGGATTGGACCAATTACAGTCTATGAAGAGGCAAAGAACAGATTCAGGCATGAAATAAGAGTGATTATATCACTGGCAGCATCACTGTCATGAAAAAATGTTAGCCTTTAATCCAACATAGAAGTCTACCTAATTATAAGCAAATTCTTCTGTGGTAAAGAACACATTTCCCATGTGCAAGTGGTAAGGTAAAAAGCATCACACAGAAAATGGCATATCAGGGGAATACGCTCCAGAGTGGCCTAGACCAGAGTATGAAAGTCCTGGAATGCCCCTCCTTTCAGAGAAATCCATTGTTGAATAAATATTTATCCAACTTTTGGCCTCACATATGTCTTATCAAATATCCTAACAGGTATCTTCTGCCATTTAATGAGAAACAAAGGCCAAATATTATTTTACAGCAATTTTTCAGAGGTATAAATGAAAAACTAATCAGCTTGCTGATTCATGCTTACTGACTTAATGCGATCTTAGATCTGTTCTTGCACTGTTCTGCGCTTTACACAATTACTTCTCCTTGGTAGTATCTACCCTACTTCTCACAAGTATAGAAGCTGTGGTTTCATATGCCTTCAAGGAGAGATTTCACTACTTTTCACTTTTCTAAAAGCCCTGGAAATGCTGCATCCTCACAAATTCCTTTGGACTAAAATAAGTCTTCCTCTGCTCCTTCTTTCTAGGTCCCAGAGAATGTCATCACTTTTATAATTGAATCTAACTGCGGACAGACTCTGAATCTGGGTTTGTTCACCTGCCTTCAATGCATGCTAATCTATTTCCGAATGTACTGTGAGAAGCAGTGGATGAAACACTGCAGTATGCGTAATTTTTTATCATAAGATATGGTATCAAACTGATAATGAACTTATTTGCCTTAATTAACATAGTTAATCTCTTCTTCAAACTCTTTCTTCCATTGAGACCAGCATGGAGAAAGTGTAACAAAATTGGCACTCCTAATCAGAGAATATTCTAGTGGGTTTTTTCCCCAGCACTATGGCTCAAGAATCACGTTTCACTGAAATCTAGTTAATGACATTACAATTTGTTATGGTAGTAAAATAATATAAAATAGAATCCTCTTCTTTGTAATGCCCACCTCTAAATTTGTCATAACAAATAACCATCACAGACTGTTAACTTTCATTCTTCACTTTTTTACAGTAATTGAACTGCATTGATCAATAACTTACTGTATTCACTCAGTTTTATGAGCGTGTACTCTTCTCCACCTGCAGGTTCCACTAACTGGAAAAATCATCACTTTGTTTCTTATTCCTTCTTCCATCTAAATATTATCACAGTTTCACAACTGGGAAAAATAAGTAAATACATACATACAAACACACACACACACAAAAGAGTTACTGGTTTGGCAAAATACTTGGCTTCATAACTAAATACTTGACAATTAGATTTAAATAAGAGAGCCAAATATTATGTATGTCTGCACCAGTAAGTATTAGGAGTAAAATCTTACTATCTTCTGTGATTTCTAAGGCTTAAGTGTGCTGGCACTGACCATATGAGGTTTTGGTTAAAATCATTTGATATCACTTAAATGCAAAATCGGCTGGGAGTAAATCCGTCATCAGCTGACTGAAGCATCATGTCTGCATTCCCACAGGAAGAAGTATCAAAAAGCACATTGTGCATTTCCCAACCCTTATTTAAGAACATGCCAGATTCAAACACTATGTGGCATACTGTCTCCAGAGAACAAAAGCATAATTACCTTTCTGATGAACTCTCCCTTCTCTACACTGGTTTTGCAGGAGACTCAGAATTCTAAATGTAATTCTGTTTTAAACACAAGCTTTCTGAGTTCGTGACAATTTTCTCATGACCCACATGGGTGTATAATATACAGGAGAATAGGGCTGCTAACTTGATTAAGTACAGATATGAATGGCTGTAAGGAATGAACAATTTCTTCCCTTTTTTCCCCCTGCTTTCACCAACTAAAGCAAAATTGGCTTTAAATTGATACACCCTCATGTACAGCAATAGCTTCAACATAAGTGGTGGAAATAAGCATCTACAAAAGAGAAGAAGTTCACATCCCAGGAGAAAAGCAGCAGTTACGTTTTCACTGTGCTGATGAACTCTGGCAAATAGGCTGAAAAAAAGCCCTTAGAACTCATAAGCTGATTGGAGCTTGCTCCACAAATTCACTTTGCATTAACGGTTTGATTGTGTTCACTAGGGCTTGCATAAATATGTCATCTAAACAAATTTGGAAACAGTGTACTAGAAGCTGATGGAAAATTAAAACACAGTGTCACCATGGGAGCGGTAAGAACAGCTGAAATGAAAGGAAATGTTAGTTTTAGAGCTCCATGTCCCCATCTCTTCTTGAATTGGTTTATACGAGGTGAGAGCGTCTTCTGAGGTGTATCTTCAAGGACAGCTAGAAGGCCACACGAGGGATGAGATGTATGAAAGGGTGGAGGGAGAATTCATTGAACACAGAACTGAACACTATATACAGTGGTCTGAGAAAACTTTTTCTGAAGTAAGCTGGGTAAAGGAAAAAGCTGTACTCTGTATTGTTCCCTGGAAATGTAGACAACAGTTCCTCCTTTTAACATTGCTGTCATTTCAGCAGTGGTATAGAGAGTCATAAAAAAAAAGAAACAAATAAAGAAGAATCCTGTGTTGTTATTGATCAGTGAGTACCACGTGGAAAGGAAGATTTGTGTTTCTATAGGAAAAGACGAGCTGGAGCGCCAGTTGCTCTTCAGAGAGCTTGCTCAGATTGAGGATTTGGCAAACAGAGCAAGACAAGTATTGCAACAAAAAAAAACCCAAAACCTTTGGCCTCCTGAAAGGAAAAACTCTTTCTAAATCCAAGAAAGAACTAAAACATCTTGTCAGAACAGGTTGGAAGGGGGAAAATTACATTATGGTGGAGGAAGCTCTTGTTTCTGCTTTTTATTGCCTGGCAGTAGTATAGTAGAAGAGGTTTCTCATAAACCGGAATCTTTGTGACAATTTGTGTGTTCATCTGGAAATGGGCAAAGAGGAGATTGCTATAGTCTTAGATCCATACCACCGAAACCTGAAGCTGGAGCCTGTAAGAATCAATATTATAGTTGTTATGTCTTAGCAGCTTACACTCAAGTTCTGGAGACCAATGCTGTAACTTGCAAATGGTTTTCCACATACCTGCTTCAACCTGGGATTTTGCAAGCTATCTGGAGGCATATGATAGATTATACACAAGGTAAATTATATCCATGGCCTGCTGGAAGGTCGGCTGGAGTCTGGGGGAGATATCCTAGAGCCTTCCATAATGCATTTCATGTTTCCGGGTAAGCGCTGAATCACCCCTCTTATTTTCATTAGATAATCACATTAAACACCTAGCTGATGTGTGAATGTCTGTTTTGTAGTTACCTGAAGTGAGGTGTCTGAATCTGACTTGAATCCCACCCCATATTATGACACTTGTGACAAATCACAGGAGCTGGCAACCCAAACCCAGGTATTACTCTAAACACATCTTTTCAACAATGTCTTCTGCTTATGCATGAGCCTCAGCAGACATACTACTACTATATCTAGACATACTGAGTAGTCCTAATTACAAAATCCTAATTACTGGTGCAGCTCTGGATGAAGAAAATGTGTGTGTGGATTAAGGCACACAAAACTTTCAGAGGGAGAAAGACACTTGGGTGCTTCATCTGAGGTGAGACTGCTCAATTTTAGACACTTTTTTCATGACATGCCGTGTTGATAATAGGACAAGCAAGACCTTTTATGGTAATTCACTTCAGGTGCTTTAGTAAGATATCCTGAAAACTGCCCCATATCATAAGGTCTTTTTCAGACTCTAAGCTGTCTAAATATTGACTCAAGTGGTTTGCGCGAGATTTCTATCCTGTTACAGGTAGCTTAGTACTCTACCAATAGAGAGAATAAATAATCAACAACATGAGAGTTAGAAACACAAACATAATATTATTGCCACCTATTTTGATATCAGGGAAAGCAGATATTTAATTTACAGATGAAGATATTTATAAAAATAATGATAAAAAAGCTAAGGAGTAGCCTGGCAGTTCCACTAATCAAACAAAACTCCCACAGCGTAGATGTATATTATATAGAGGCAAATTGTCTGTCATGGTTTAACCCCAGTCAGCAAATAAGCACCACACATTCACTCACTCACTCACTTCCCTCACAGTGGGATGGGGCAGAGAATCAGAAGAGTAAAAGTGAAAAAACCTCATGGGTAGAGATAAAGACAGTCTTATAGGTGAAGCAAAAGCCACACACACAAGCAAAGCAAAACCCATCAGCAGGCAGGTGTTCAGCCATCTCCAAGAAAGCTGGTTTCCATCATGTGTAACAATCACATGAGAAGACAAATGCCATCACTCTGAACATCCCCCCCTTCCTTCTTCTTCCCCCAGATTTATAAGCTGAGCATGATGTCATGTGGTATAGAATATCCCTTTGGTCAGGTAGGGTCAGCTGTCCCAGCTTTGAGCCTTCTGACTTCTTGTGCCCCACCAGCCTCCTCACTGGTGGGGCGGGATGAGAAGCAAAAGATGCCTTGGCTCTGTGTGAGCACTGATCAACAGTAACTAACACATCCCAGTATTATCAACACTTTTCAGCGCAAATTCAAAACATAGCCCCATACCAGCTACTATGAAGAACATTAACACTATCCCAGCAAAACCCAACACATTCACCACCTCTAATTCCATACTATTTATGTCATGCTCATATCCTACAAATCAAATACTCTCTCATTAACCACCACTCCCCTCCCCATCGTTTGATATAATACACAGATATCTTTCCCTTAGTCTATGGACCACCCCTATGAAATGTCTGTAAAATGTCCGTTTAGTTCTTTTAGCCCGTGACTGTTTGTTATGGAGGTCACTCAGGACAGGAGAGGAGGTGTGTTGTGTGGAGTTACTGGGCACCAAAGCCAACTCAAGTCAGGTCACTGCTGCCTTTGCAGTGCTTCTTGTAAGGCTTGTTCTCCACTGGGTTAGGTGGTTACTGCTGTAGTCATTTCTATAACATGCAACTTAGATCCCAGGTTACAACACTTTAAAGGTATTTCCATTACAATTTCCAATTCTGGTCCTTTTGGACCAGACCATTGGGTTTAACATTGCAAGGAACTCCTCCCCTTGCCTGTGCTCTGGCTTGGACTTATCCACAGACTGCAGTCCCTTAGGGGTGTATCTACTACAAATGGAGCCTTATCTATGAGTCACAGTGTCTTCAGGGTTATGCCTGCTGCAGCTGAGACTTACCCACAGCTACAGTCACTTTCAGGTGCACATGTACCAGCATGGCCTTACCCACAGCCACAGTCCCTTCAGAAGTAAACTTGCTTCAATGTGTCCTTACCCCTGGCTGCAGTCCCTCCAGAGGTGTACCTGCTTTGTTGTGGGCTTATCCATCATGACCACACTCATCAGGTGTAGTATTTATGCCCAAAATATGTTACATTGTGCAGTACTCTTTGAGATCTCTTCAGATATCTAAAATGTACACTTCTTCTGGCAGATACAACACACATTCTACAGGGTTCTCATGGTTTTCTGAAGCAAACTCTGGAAACTGGGAAAGATACACTACAGTATCTCAAATGTCCATGTATAAGCAGCCCATCTGTCATCCTAATCGCTCTGAGCTCCACTGAGGTTATTGACTAACTCTTCATTAACTGAATTGGGAACTTTCACTTTTAGCTACCATTAAAAAAAAATTGTCTGGAAACAAACTCTGATGTCCTTGGATAACTTCAGCAATTTGAGAACAATCACCTACTGTCATTTTAGGTACTGTGGTGGTGTTCTAGGCTAGCTGCAGATCCCCAAAGATGTGTGTCTTCCATACATCCCATGTTGTATCTCCCAGACCAATAAAGGGCCACAAAATGCAACTGGGCATTTATGTTTAGATAGCTGAATGCAACTTTTAATCTACAACTGTATTTCACTCTGTTCTGTGGCTAAAAGCCATACCCAGACATTGTGGTCCGGAGCCTCTTCCAGGTAATTTGCAAACTTTCTGGTGAGAAGCCAAACAAATGTGAGGCAGGCAGGTATTCATGAATGCTCTGAGATCACTTTTACTGAAGTGTAGACTAACCCACTGACTTCATAGCAGTTTGTCTCAACAGTTTAAGGTCTATTCCCTTATTCAAAGAAGAATTATCAGATCTGATGTCTGTCACAGATAGTATAATATCATGAGAGTCTTGTACAGAGCAGCCAGCTTTAAAGTTCTGCTTTAAAACTTTGCTATCAGAATTTATAGGACATGCTAAGTTTGAAGCGATTACTTGTTTTTTCTTGTTGTGGTTTTGTTGTTTGGGTTTTTTTTTTCTTTGCTGTGCTAAGTTTAAAACTGGGCAAGAAGTGGAAGATCTTGTGATCTGACTAAAGGGCTCAATTTTCATCTGTGCAGAAGAAAGCTGTCATTAATAGAGAGCTCTCGTTGTTTATTCTTTTCCATGGTATTGATTTCTATTATCCTCTCTACTGTGAATCCAACTCAGTGACTGAGTCATAACTACTGCATATGTAATGAAAAAGAATAAATCATAAACCATTCGGCTGGGCAAAAAGCCACCAATCTCCCAAATGCCCTATCCCAAATTTTTCAATCTTCATCAGTTATTTTGGTTCATGAAGCTAATCTTAGTTAAAGGAGTATAAAACCCATGTCAAATTGGCCTCTGCTGTAATTTCTGTTCTTTACCAGGGACAGTTCTTTCCAAAGAAAAAGAACTACAATAAAACTGGCAGGAACAAAAGACTAGGCAGGCTCAAGTTCTGCTGGAGTCATTTTAAGAGAGTGGTGTGCCCAAAGCAACTTCAGAACCTGGAAAGCTACAAAACCTTCTCAGGCCTTTTAGAAATTCAATCCTAAGAAAAAAAACCTTTTAAACAACAGAATTGGGGTGGTTTTTTTATTATTATTTTACCATTTTGTTTTTTCACCCTATAAAGAAGAATATTTCTGTATAAAACCATTTTTTAAGCTAAAAATGCTTTTATTTATGTTAAGTCAAGACTATTCACAAAATATTCTATTTATGTATACCTTTTAGCTACAGATTACATTCTTAATAAACACTTCACAGAGTTTCCTGTCTAAATGTACTTCCATTTTAATTTTCATGAATCTTTCAAAAACTATGCCTTTCTAAAATAATCTACTCCTCTTCAATCTTACAAGGAATTTTCATGGAAAAATAATGCATTTGGCAGCTGGATCCAATCAGAGACCACCTAATTGTAACCCAGAACTAGCACCACTGAACTAATGCTGTTGTATCACGTGAAAATTATTGACATGAGATAGTGACATTAGTCTTTTTCCAGAGAAATAAAACATGCAGACTGTGGTTGCTCTGCATTTAAGAGCCAGGATAGTGTCTTTGGACTTCAAAAGGAAGGAAATAGTTTTAATTATTGTTTACAGTCATTAAAGGAAGATATTTACTTCTGTGTTTCTTATAAAGGATTTATATTTTGAAAGAGTTTTAACACAGATGTTAGTGTCTTCCTATTACAGTACTGCCTGTAGTAGAACAAAATATTTTTGAATTGGCAGCATAGAGATAATATAAAAGGGATACAAGTTATCAACCTCTATTCAAAGATGATATACTTTTAAAATGACATTCTATTTTAGAAAGTTAGGAACTAATTAAGTGACATTGTGGCAACATCCAATGCATTTCTTGAAAAGTGTTTACAACTTTCAGGAAGACTTTGTAAATAAAAAAAATAGATTTTCAAATTCCAGCTGAGCTCGTCTGTTTATTACTACATGCTGTGATGGTTTTGTCTTCATGACCAAACATACTTCATCATGAAGAAATGCATTGCAAATTTGCGTTAGCCACAGATAAAATGGAAAGTTCCAGTTCATCTAGGTTTGTGGTAAGAGTGCATTTGAAGCGCAGAACAATATTTGAAAATTATCTTTTAATGAAATAATTGAACTGATTTAACTTTATTTCCATTAATTTGTTTTCAAGAAAAGAATCAAAACAAGAATAGGAATATTAATGGTTGCTTACACCATGTATTTGTGTATTCTTATATAGCATCTATTTTCATGAATTTATTGTACATTTATATAATTTTTGTTTCTTTTACTAAACCATAGTGACATTTAAACATACAGAGTAGAACATTTCAGCCCCAAACACTGAAACAAAATAGAGCTAGTATGCCAAAGCACTATTCACTGAAGAGTAAAGGATTCATAAGTAAATAAATAGCTAAATAGTATATAAATAAGTAAATAAATGGAATGGATAAAAAGAAATAAGACTGTAAAGAGCAATAAGTACCCCTTCATATGCATAGCTTTTTATAGGTAGTGGGATGTGCAGGTCATTGTCAAATGTAAAGGGGGATATTGTATGAGTAGGGCCAGCTAGTACAGATGGAACTTTGGCTATGACAAAACACAGTTATAGCTGCTGACAAAACTTATCTCCTGAGTAAATCAAAACAGTTCCCTTAGAGAAAATTTTGTAAATGATCTGTTTAGGGATTTTTTTTCTTCTTCTGTTAGTAAAAAAATGACAGAAGTAAGTTTTAAAAAATCTATTTAAAAGTAATGATTCCTAAAAATGCTGAACGCTAATTCTTCTTATGATGCTGTTATCATTGTTGTTATTATTATTACTATCAGTCCCAATAATTTCAGTGGAGAATAATGAAGTATTTAATATTAACAAAACTAGTTGAACTGCTTGTTCATATATGTGCTACATTCCCACTGACTGTATAAACTGATAGTGCATGCTCTATTTGCTGCTTTTAAACATACCTCTGTATTTTAAATCTTATTTTTATTGGCTTTTTTGCTAGCTTTACACATTAATAAAGTTACTGTTAGACCTGCAAAGCTTCTCCAATCTTCTTCTCAATTACAGCCATTTGGGAATTTTATTGAAGTAATTTAGAAATGTTGAGGCTATTATAACACAACACAATATTCAGTTTAGACAGCGTGCCTTTATTGCTTTAAGAATCCAGGTATCTTTTTATTCCCTAAAGAAGACACATAGGAAGATAAATAAACTATCAAATATAATTAACGGAAATGTTTTTGCATCATGCAGTGCACAAAATATAGGTTTTCCTATGAAACAAACTACCAAGAAGTTAAAGAAATAATTTGATCAGAAAATGAAAATACCCAGGGATATTCCTTTCTCTGTCTTCCTCTATATCTCTGTTTCTTTTTCCATCTCCTGGACAACTTGTGCAGAGCAGACAAGTACATTAAAATGTGCGGTTGTTTTTAAGTTCAGTCTGCCTGATTATTTTGCCTGAATCTTTAAAGGGCTCAAAAGGGTATAGACCCTTTGCTAGGTCTGTTCCCAGTAATGAATTTCACCTTTTCACCTGGGAAATAAATGTGAGAATTAAAACGAGAGGTTAGTAAATGTAATTTGATAGATTTCAGTGCAACCTTAAGGCTTAGGATACAAGCAGTAGACGTGAGATGGCACTGAGTTTGTTTATACCACCAGTGAACTTGGGACACAGAGTATTAATACATCTGGAACCTTAATTCTGACAGTTTACTTTGATACTTAGAGACCTCTTAATCATTTGCAAATGTTTAAGTATTTTCACGCAAAACCTCCAGATGCTAGTTGTGAGTCTGACAAAAATCATGCCTCTCTTAACACAGAATAAATCTGTAGCTGCATTACTGTTAGCTCCAGTTACCTTTGGAAACTCTTTCTAGAGATAAAAACTTGCACTTATTTTAGAAAAAAATATATTGTAGTCTTTAAAAGTCACTATGCCTTTGACTATCTTCTTTGAAGTCAGCATAGAAAAGGGGGGCAGGAGGGAAGGTAGTACTTTTCTCATATTCTCTTATGAAGTATAATATTCCGGGTTTTTTCCCTACCCGCCCCCCCAGTCTGCTGCACGAGAGTTACAACAAATGAAGATTTGAATGCTTTGGCTGAAACCATCTGCCCTGTTCTGTGCAAAGTAAGGGAATCCCTGTGAAATAATGAGATCTTATTGCTGTATATCATTTCTGTCACACACTAAGGGGTTGTGCATAAAACGCTACAAAGAAAGTTGAGGATAGGTATTCAGGGTGCATTTTTTCTGAGGCTTTATTTTTAACTGGAGATTTTTCTCCGTACTTGACAGAAACCTGGTTCTTTTTGCATTAAAGTTAATCAAAGACTTCTATTCAATGAATGAGTGCTGGAGTGAACTGTCTGCTGGCCAAGTTACATCTTCCACGAGGAGTTAGCTTCTGTTATATAAATATTTTTGTTAATTCCTCTCAAGTTTTCATAACCTGATTAAGGTCAGTCACCCTGCAGAACAAAGCAGTTATAGTCTCCAAACTACAGTTTCTTACTACGGTAATACACATCTATAATCTCCAGCTATAGACTACAAATACCGGTGACAGTAGCAATCTCTCTTCTGTGGCTGTATGAGTAGTTATCACATACCCCAGTCATTGCCCAGACCCTGGAAAAGGCCTGTTAAGTTTTAATCACCACTGAACTATGAAAAATGTTGGTATAACCTGTACTTGCACTGCAGGGTACCCCAGACCTCCACAGCAGAAACCTGGCAAGGTACTGAAGTGTTTTCATTTGGTGTGCCTGAGATGGGCAGTATGGGAGACAGCTGGCATATTTTCTCCAACTTTATGATTATAGTACTCAAGTAAGGTATTCATGGTTCCGTTCACGACTGGTTCAGAACCACTTGGGTCTCTCTAGAGAAGATCCTGAGATTTCCAGCATGCCTGGGGAAGGACCTAAACAGGCTGTATCTGGTCTCTGTGGAAGGTCCCCTAAGTGTCTTTTTAGATGAAAACTCTGTATAGACATCTCACTCCTGGGTGGTACAGATAGTTCCCCACCCTTGAAGGTTACCATGAAATCAGGAATCTATTTCTATGGGCAGCAGTGCAGGGAGTGTATCTAGGATTCTGGATATCAGAAAAGGGGTATATACAGCAAAAGGTTTACTTGCAGGCATGCCATGCATCTGTGTGGAGATCAGACTAGTTTCTCATAATGGTCCAGTTTGATTTCAGAAACCATTAAACCAGTGTTCTGTAGAAAGATTTGCAATTCTTTCATTTTTTATGACAACTCTCAATGTAAACATAATTTGAATGGTATAAAAAGAGAAAGGACAGGAGCTGGCAAACAAGAGACCATGTACACTGAAGAGAAAAAAAAAACAACTTTTTTTTTTCTCTTCAAAACTGATGTAGAGATAAATAATAATCCAGAAGTTATTTATCTCAAGTTCTCTTATTATAGAAAATGAGCTCAAAATAGTCTAACAGATGTCACATCCTACACACCATTGTGAAAGGAGAAAGCAGGATGAATTTTCTTCCTGGACTTTCTTAGCGTTTTTCTTCTGTAGCAGAAGTGGCATAGGTTTTACTTCCTTCAGAATCTCTGATATAGATCTACTTAACAGTTTCCTGTGAGTTCTGATTTTTTATTTCAAGTCAATGAAACATCAATAAGTACTTCAGTGGATGTGTTCTTTCTCTTGCCATCAAGCAAGGAATTTAACATTCTCATTTCCTGGGAACATTTTATCTCTTTATCATTTCATGTTGCCTTGGAGGTAAAAAGAAAAAATATTTTATTTTTTTATTTATTTTATATTATCAGGTAAAACTGAGAAAAGTGCTAACAGTTATGTAAATAGAATAAGACACTGCCGATCTTGTTTTGTTTGCTTTAGCCCTCAGGATGCCTTTACCAAGACCAATCAAATCTTAACTACTTAACACCATTCTACAAGAGAAACTACACACTCAGACAATGTCTATCTATCCACTGTGCTTAATAGCTTCTGGATTAGTAAAGGAAACAAGCTACCAATCCAATCTGAAAAAAAGAATGCAAACATAAAATGCAGCTTATTATAAATGTTAGGAGAGCTGGTCAGAAACTGGATAAGAATAATGCTCTTTCTGATATTTGTTCATTTTGTGTAATGTATTAAAGAGTAAATGACCTTTCTGGAAAACAAGCCTTTGAAATTATATATATAGTGTATCACTGACCACATTTTTCTTCTTATCCATACTTGAACTAGGCAAGTAATTCTGATAATTCCAGATATACAGTATGTACTTACTCATTCTATTGCGTGTATTGACAATATGACAGAGAGGATAAACTGTACTGTCCCAGATTAGGACACTCTAAAAGTTTCTGGTGTGCATATAGCTAGCTATAGTAAATTAATTTCATTTTTGATAACTAAAATTTCCTACTGTCAGTTTCGGTCCTTTTCCTCATGCCGAATATCACCTGACATCATAAATAGTTACTTCTAGAGTGAAGCATCTGTGAATCTTGTACTTGAGTCTTTTACAGTATTGCTCTCTTAGAAGCACGAGTAACTTGCAGCACCAGCTTACAAAACAGAGATGCAACTCAAGAGAGCAAGCAAGGTGTGTTGAACATCCATGCAGGTTTATGTATCTCAGGAGAACTACCTGTGCCCTAGGGAAAAGTAGTAGAATTATATATACCCAAAACTAAAGGTAAAAACAAAACAATAAAGATCTGTAAGTACAACCAGATTCCTAACCCCTTCCAGAAATCGGAGTATCCCTAAGTAGACACAGAGATTCATATCTGTGGGCTTTTATTTTGGGTAGAAAATGAGGGCTGAAAAAAATCTGTGTCAGTGCTGTCAGATTCCCCAGCCTGGAAGGTTACAGACATTAGACTTAATAGATATACCAAGTAGTACAGCTTGTTCTGTCTCTGTCAGTAACTTACGGCATAGTTCTACAATGTTGGATCCAGTACTCTGAATTTATTGATAAATTTATTTATTTTGGACAGAACATCCTAAGCTGAGCTATTAATAGCTGTATCAATAGCTATTCTGGTTTTATTAAGAAATTCTTCATAACTTTCAAGCTAGTCATCATTTCAGGCATGAGAAATTAGTCATCTCCTAAGCACAGGAATATATCTGAGAATATTTCTTCATGATAAGTAAAAATGCTAAGATTTTTCTAGACACATATTTGCAGAGATGTCTGAAAATGAAACTCAAATATATCCCAAAGTATCATTCAACAGAAAGAAAATGGTATAAAATCCTCATAGTCTGAATGTGAAATATTACAAATTTTAATCCAATATGATGGCTGACCCTTTTTTATTTATTTAGTATATGCAAGAATGTGAAGCATTTTCAACTTAGTTCAAAACATATGAAGCATCAAAAATGAAGTTATTTTCAATAGCACTGAATCTTCTTTGACTCCTTTCAATATCACTGGCACTCATAAATTTCTTGACCAATTGAGGCAATTTTTTGTATTCCACATAAATTTGCCAAATATCTTTACAAGCTTAAATTGAGTTGTCGAAAAACACATGGTGTTGATCTAATCTGCTCTTCAGTTAGGTAGTTCTGACACTGTCTATCAGACTAGATCAGCATTGAGATCTCTACATCTCTACATAATATAAAAGGCCAAACCAAATTTTTCATCTGTTACCAGCTTTAACATTAATTAAAATCCAGATTTTTCCAAACAAATTTAATTTGTGGATTTCATATGAATATATGTAACACTTCATCATAGCATTTCAGAAAATCTTACTTTAATTAAATATGATTAAAAATTTAGAATTTATGTTTAAAACCCAATTAAAATCAAACCAAAAAAAACCTTGGAACAAGATTTATTTTTCTTTTTTCAAACTGATGTACTGCCACTTAACAGAGAGCTAGATTGTTCTTGTCTCTGAAGTCTGAAATTTCAAAATCAACTCATGCTTGTTTATGGGTAAGATCTCTTATTTTTATTTATCATATTGAAGTTCTTCCTTCTAAGATATGGAAAAACTGAAAATCTTTAAAATGTGTTTAAAATCTTCTTTAGTTTAATGACTTTCTACTCCAGATGTTGAATTTACAGAAACTTGTGAGTAGAAACTGCAGATGAAAGTAGTTTAGAATGAAAGTAATTCTAATACCTTGAAAACAGCTTATTTTTGCAACCACAATTACATAAAATATACTCATGGATTAAAAACCACTCTTGCAAAAAATAAAATAATAAATATCACCCTAGAATAAAATTAACTGAAAACTTGAAAGATGAAAAATTCCATATGACTTTGGTGTAATAATGGTTTTATCTTTAAAGCTGTCCAGAAAAGTTCAGAGGAGCACTGAGAAAATCAACAGAATTTTTGCACATATGGCTATAACACTAGGATATAAGTCTAAAAGAATGTAATGACATTCTATCATAGAGTAAGTTTCAGTTAGATTTTTATAACTTCTCATCATTATATTATTATAAAGTTCTTGAAAAAGTCTAAGTTAGAATGATGCAGAATATAGTAAGGTGAGCTATAAAATCAGCTATGCTTAAATGGAAAGAAAAAAGAAAACAACAAAAAAAAAGACACTGACATATTCCATCTCAACGTGAGATATATGAAATTTTAAATTACGTCACCCTCAGCCAAAAATATTAATGTAGTATAGATAAGAGGTCAGATAGAAATTCAATAACTTAAAATGCAGGCTAAAGAAAAGGAAAGGTAGAGGGAAATTTTGCCTTCTAAATAATTTTGCAGTGTGGAATTACCGTAATAGATCTGCCAATGAAACAAAATGACTGTAATATGTCATTGGAAAAGAGAGAAAAGAAGAACATAAAATACTTAAATTTGTCTTTAAAATTGATTTGTCCTATTATTTCCACTGATATTTTGGCTCTGAAAGCCAGTCTATACACTTGGCATGTAGGAAATTAGCTCCAGATGGCTTAATGAAGGGAAAACCCACAATGTTTTGAAACAACTTTTGTATCTTACCTTATCTACCTTAACTCAGGGTTTAATCCTTTATCTTGCTAAAGGTATGCCATAACAGCTTCACATAGCAGTATAAAGTGGAGATAATCACTGTGGTTCTGAAGAATTTATCAAAGATTATAGAATAGACTGTGTACAAGAAATTGAGAAAATTAGACTGTACTATCCACCTAGACTTCGAATTTGAGCTAGCTCACACAGGAATTGTTTGGATGACTTTGAAATACATGACAGTTTGCAATTAAAAAAATATACTTATGTTCTGCTGTGATGAGAACCAAAAATATATAAGGTGCACAAGACATGGGGAGTATCAGGACACAACTGGCTGGGTTCTGTACTTACAGAGAAGAGAACATCCTGCTCCAAAGTGCTTACCTTCCACATTAGGAAGGCAAAGGACTTAAGGAGATAAACAATATCTATTTGAATTGGTTCTACGAAGAATGTATGCAAAGCAAAAAATGACAGAGCAAAAACAGTATGTCACAGAGAATAAGTATTTCACCTCGGATCAGAGAATGGGTTTTTATGCTTGCTTACATAACAATAGCAGAAGACACCATTTTGAACTGAAAAAAAAAAAAAAGTTTATTCTTGGCATCATTCTATCTTGAAAGTTCATAGAATGACACACAGAATACAGTGGATCCAAAATGTTTCTTTGTGTTCTATGGTTGTGAAGGAATTGACAACTAGAGCCAACTGCCTGTGGCTGTGAATGTCAGGAGAGATTGCACTCATGCAGTGAGTTTCATATGAACAACTAAGCTCAGTATTTGGGCTTAAAGGAATAGATGTTGCCACAGCTGCACTGATAGAGAATTTGTTTAATTTTAGATTAACAAATATGAAAGGCAAAAAAAAGAGAAAGAATATGTCAAATTGGGAATAAATTATTAAAAAGCAAGTTTAGGCTCCAATTAGCTCTTCTTTCTACAATGAGGCAAAAAGACGAAAATTTTAAAGAACAGTTGAAAAATGCAGGATAGTTGTGGGGTTTTTTTCTTTGCCAGATGTAAGAAGCTAAGCTCAATAGGGGCTATTTCTGACTTTGCGTAGTTGCTGAGTGCAATATGTCATAGTTTCCATTACTGTGAGTAGAGACTAAGAAAATGATCCAGTATCAGTGGGAAAGGAAAAAAGCTATCCTCTCAGTAAGCCTCTTTGCTTTAATGTTTCTGTTTTCCCTCTTCCTTTTCTTAAGTTGTAAAAGAGGTATTAAATCCTGGCTGTTCTGACTTTCTCTGATGTTTGGATTTTAAGTAAAAGCCAAACAAACAAAACCAAAACAAACAATTTTTATGGCAAAAGGGAGCCAAATCCTCCGTTCTCTGCTATTTTGCAAAAATAAAGACAATAACAGGAATTATTTATTTATCCATCATTTTAAAGCCCATAAAGTATCCATAAGCTTATTCTAAAGACCTCTGGAACTCAAGAGGTAGGGCATGAAGCTCAGACCACAGACTCTTAATCTTTGTGACATTACCTTTAAATCCTGTAATTCCTCTCTTCAGAACTGCCACAGGTTACACTGGGAATTTTGATTTGATAAAATACTAGGATCCAGCCAGATCCCAGCCAGAATATGCTTTACTCTCTAAACTAAAATTGCATATGAACACTGTTTCAAGGTCAGTTTGCTTATGAAACTTGTCCCTTCTGCTCTGTTTCACGTTGCACATGCATGATCAGACGCACAGCATGCTCATTCAGGAGGATGTCTCTGCCTGGCCTCAGAAAGTCAACAAATATACCATATCTGCATCACCACTAAGATGAAGCTTTCCATGACCTGTTTGACTGTGTCATTTACTGTGACCAGCTAGAGGCGATGATGAGAGGGCCCCCGGAATACACTCCTCTTTAGAAGATTGTTCCCTCAAAGGTTTAAGAAATTCTCTGGCTAGCACAGCTCTTTCCAAAAATAAAGTCTGCACTTTCATAGTTCTCTGTGGCTTTTCAAAAAGTACTGCCTACATATTAAAGTAAGGCTCTTACAGCTTTCAAAACTATGAAGATTTTATTCTTCCCTTGGAATTATATGGAAGTACTCCATGTTATTTGGCTGATGCTGTGTTTCTCACACAGATACTATGGGACATAAATCTAACTTTTGTAAAATGCAAACAACTGAAAGTCTTCTGAAAAACAATAGCTACAAGTACTTTGCTTCTTGTTTCAGAAATGGGTTTGTTTGTTTGTTTGATTGATTGATTGGTTTTGTGGTTTAGGTTTACAGGTTTTTTAGGGGTGTAATTACCTTCTGGGAAAGATTCATATTTTGTGTTTGTTGGTAACAAGCAATAAAAATACTTTTTAATCCTTCTTTTTTTAAAAAAAAAAAAAGTTTATTGAAGTAAGGCCTACCATCCAAAAAGTTCCTTCATCAGACTTCTCTACAAAACATAGAGCCTGGTCACCACAACATAGATAGACTCATTATTCACTCTAAATTCATTGCAGTAAACACCAAAGAAACGATATGTAAGTATCTTGTTTGTGCTTACTTATGGCTCTGTGCATCTCCCCCACACCCCACTCCCCAGCAGTATTCTCTTCACTGTTTGAAATCTTTTTGAAACCAGATGTATTTCTGTTTTATTGGCACTATAATTTTATTGTAACACCCTTTAAAAATGCATGGAAAATGATTCATTATTCCAAGGTTATTGAATCATTAACCTTATAAAGATAGCCAGTTTTCCTCACTCTTTTAACAGATTTTACAGATTTAACAGGTTTGAACAGATAAATTTCAAATATTTTTTTATTAAAACATTTGAAAATATTAATTGTAAACCCCATTGGAGTTACTAGTTACCATCAGTATATTTACTTACTGAATCCCATAATTGCAAGCATTTGTAAATAAGGAAAGATATGAAAGTCAAATAAATTTTAGTGCATGAGTGATAGACGTGCTATTCTTACTGAGCAAAAAGGAAGGCGTATTTAATCTTCATGATGGTGACTTATTTAAATGTTTTAATTATATGAATATCAGTCATTTCTTTAGACACTTGGATTAAATTCAATTGCATGTCACGGCTGTATGGATACGTGTATAGAGACCAACAGAGAGAGGAAGAGAGGAGACAAAAAATAATAATGAACAGTTGCAAAGATAAGCACAGATTTAAGGCAGTTTGTGTTGCTGGTAAGATTCAACATTTCTACAAACTAGAAATTAGATTATCGAATAAAAAACAAGGATAAAATTGCTAACAATCACTTGTGAGTAATTTCTTCGAAGTGATCATCAAGCATTACATAAAGACTGTGTGGCCACAGGCATGAAAGACTCCAGTTTGGCAAGACAGCAATCAAATGCAATAAGGATGAGACCATATTATTTTCTTGCTATTTTCTTTGTTGTTCACTACACAATACATAAATTCTGTGCTGTTCCCTGTGCAAAACATAAATTAAGCAGATATCCTGCAGGACTGCTTAAAACAGAACACTGGTTTATAAACAAAAGACATTTATCTTTTGAACATTTAAATGTCCTATAAGGGTGAAACAAATGACCATGTAAATAAGGTCTGTCTGACCAGTGACTGATTCCTCAACTGGCAATATGTACATTGCTAGCACTGCTAGCAATAGCAGTGGTTCAGTCCCAACAAGCTAGAATATAGCTATGCAGAAAAGGACCTACAAGAAAGCAGGTTGAAAGTGAATTGGCAAAGGCAGCCAAAGACATACTGACTCATATTAATTTACCTGTCACGATGGTATAAAACCTCAAAGCAAGACCATATTGGCAGTGCACAGTGAAAGGCCGAGAAGCAACAGATGTGAGTAGCCACAATTAAAAATAGGCATTAAGAATAATATTGTTTACAGTGAGGGCTATCAAATATCAGAGCAGGTTGCCTAAAGGGGGCTGTGATATTCAGATCTTGACCTAACAGGGCCCTCCATTAGCTTGCTTAAAACTGTCCCCCTTTGGCCATGGTGTTGCATCAGGTTATCTCCCAAGATCTTTTCTGATATAAAACACCCTAAGGTTTTCTAACTGCTTTTTTAACATTTGACTTTCAAACTTGAAGTAGTTTTAACTGCATGTAGGTGGCATCAAGGGGTGTTTAGCTACAGTTAGTACTGTCAACAGAACATTCTATAAATTAAGGGCTTTTTCTTTCTTTTGGGTACTGTATGTAGGCCTATGGCAGCGCATACTGTGCTGAAGAAGAATAAGGGACCTCTGTTTCAGACATTAAAGATAAGCCTTCAAAACCACAGAACTACACAAGGCCACCAGTCCTCAAGAAAGAATGTTCTAAGTACTATCTATTGGTTAAAATAGGCAGAAAGGAAGGAAAAGAGCAGTTCTGAGGGAGAAACCAGGTAATGGAAAAAACCCAACATTCCTCAGGAAGACTAAGACATCTTCATGGTTGTGAACTCTCCAAAAGAATTAATTATCTCCTTTCAACACTATTTGTGTTGTGAAAGTGAAGTTCCAACATCTATTTGAGGAATAAGGTAAGGACATAATTGCATTTTCTATAGATTAATTTGTAATGAACAGCCAAATATTTTTACACTACTTCAAAGTACCAGTTACCATATTCTACACCAGAATGCTGGTTTAGGCATTGATTCCAAACCTGGATTTACAACAAATCATGAACAATGATGGAGACTTTTCTGCAGAGAAATTCACCTTGTTTTAAAGTTAAAAGGGCTTTCTGCTGGTCATTGATGCTAATTTAACCAATGCTCAAACTAGAAACACTCAAAAGTGAATGTCAATATTCTTGCACACCCTTGAAGGTCTCATCTTATGCTTATTTCCAGGTTTTTTAAAAAGGGAAATTATTCTTCCTTATTTTCCTGCAGACTCCTAAATTAGCCATGTCACAGTGTAATGTTCACTTTAAAGCAACATAAATCAAGACTGCAAGAGCTTAAAGGTGTGCTGTGCTCAATTTGTATAACTGATCTATTTTAAATCCACTCCCTCTCTTTCTCTTTTTCTAACCCGCCCCCACCCCCACCCCTAAGAAAGATTTTAACCCACTTTATTTCCTCCTGGAAGTTCACTGGCTGGCTCTGTAGATATGTGCACCAGCACAGATGAGATGACAGTTACATACACAGAAGCAGAGGAAGAGGTTTTTTTTCCTGAGGCAGCAGTAGCTCATGCTGACATATACTGAGCAACAAAGCACAGGGCCAAAGAGCATGGGAAAAAAAGGTAGCAAGGTTTAACAAAGGATGTCAGATCAAAGTAACATGTATGAAACCTAAGGGATAACTTTTCTTTTCAGCAAAGCGATTTATTCTCGGTTCACCAGAGAAAGCACAATTCTGGGGGAAATAAGCTGAGGTTTCTCTAGTAACAGATCTTTGCTCTGGAGAAAGGGAAATGACACTTTCCTGAGAGGAGCATGATGACTTCAGGGAGGGACAAGCATGAAAAGAAGTATACAGAAGTAGCAACAAAGGAGGAGAATGAGATTTGGAGATCAGACCTGGTCTAAAACCTGAACGTATAGAGAGAAGGAGACTCTCCTGCAGAGGTAGGAAGGTTGTGTGTGGTTTACTGCAGCCCAGGAAGCCACGGACCAAAAAGCAGAGGAAGCCACTTGCTGGATTGGGAATTAGACAGAAGTCAATGATCTGCCCTAGAACACAGAAGTTGGGGAGGTGGTTGGTTTGGCACTCTGCCCTTTCGTCCCCTGGTGATTTTTTTTTTTTTTAAAAAGATCCACTATATCATTTTGTATCCTGGTATAATGTAACTTTACATCTTTTGCAATCTTTTGACATGCCCCTTTCTGTAAAGAGGGAAAGGTTTAACAGTTTAAACCACAATAATCCAAGTATTTCAATATCCTCCTACAATTTATTGAAAAAGGGAGAAAAGAAAGAGGAATAAAAGATGCACACAGGTTTTTTTCCCACTTTCACAGTGTGTTTACTGTACAAAATGTGGGAGGCCCAAAGTAATTTTATGCCTAGAAACTTTTTATAGTATTCGTTATTGTCAGAGTAATCTCTTTACTATATACTTAAGTATATAGCTAATTTATCTCCCCAAGGAGATTATATTACATTGATATTTTTTTTAATCAATAGGTAACTATCCAAATTTTTGCTGTGCCTTAAAAAATTTAATCTTCAGACATCAATATACACAGATACATGTGTGTAAGTATATTTAGTTTGGAAAGAAAATTTTTTTTCATCTTGCCATCTTTTATGATCAAAAATAAAGAAAGGATAACAACTATTATTGCTCAGGGATTTGCTATTGATTATGAAGGAAAATAAACACTTAAATTTCTGATAGAGCTTTTATTAGGCTTTTCTTTAGAAAAAGATACATTTGCATTAAAAAGAAAAAGTACTAAGAAAATGGAGGACTCACACAACAAAAATAATGGTAGAGAACCAAACAAAACTTTCTGTCAAATATTGATTTTTTTGTGTTACAGCTTTGAGGGAAGATTTTTAATCAGCCTTGCTGACAACTCAGTGATGATGACTGCTGTCCCTGTATATTTTGTATATAAGAAATTAAGAAAGAGGATATTTTCTGTAATTAGATGATTTTGCAGGGAGGCACAAAGGTTTTTCCTGTTTTTTTCTGAGTTTTTCCTGAGACAGATGGTAAACAGCAGTTGCATATTTCTACTGTGTTTTAGATTTATCAGTCTTCACTATACTCAAAAAGCAATATTCCTTAAAATTTTTTAGGACTCACTCAATTCATATTAACCATAGCAAAGTCAGTTTTGAAAGATGCTCTTGGCACAACTTCCTATGAAAGAAAATCATGCTATCAAGAACAGGTTGCAATATAGGATAACGAGTAATGGGTTTAAATTGCAGCAAGAAGATTCAGTCTTGATATTAGGAAAAACTGTCTAATAGTAAAAATAATGAAGTTCTGAAATAGGTTGCCTGTAGAAGCTGTAAAACAATTGTCCTACTTGGGTTTTAAAACTTCATTACTCAAACAGTTGTCATGAGTGAAGCTCCCATATATGGTAGATTTCCTTTAAGGACAGCAGTTAAAGCTAGCGAGCAAGCCAAATGTTAAGCAGTACGAGATCATGATTGGTCTAGTTTGCCTAAATTTTGTGTCTTGGCCTTGAAAGTCTGTTAATAAAGTGCTCATAGAAAAAATATTACATATGTACTATGGGATACTGCTTTAAATGTTGCTTTGTCAGTTACTGTGTGACATAAAACGTAGTGAGGGGTTGGTTCTGTGAGTGTGCGAGTTGCTAGAACACAGTGATTAAAATTCCAGTTTATGATTAATCGTGTTTAGTAAAATTATAAATCAAGACTTGTAATAGGATGACTAAAGATATCAGCAAGTACATTCAGCAATGCAAAAGGTTATATAAATTAAGAAACACAAAATCATTTGATTTGCCTGTATTGCAGTAAAAAGTATTCCAGAAAAGGCTCTCACTCAAGGACAGAAAGATATAGACAAAAAGAACAAGGACAGAAATACATAAACTGGTGACTGAGAGGGTGATCATCTGAGTGATTATGTCTAAACTGCTTGCATATTCTGTTAAAGAAACCTTTGCTCTGGCAGACAACTGTAGTTCATGTGCTGCACCAAAACTGCTTAGGTTCATGGAGGGGCTCAGTTCTTGAGCTTACTGCCTGACCTTTTTTCTACAAGTAACATAAGACCAGCCCTGAGGTATGTTCCATACTCATTGTGACTGCATGTCTTTTGAACAAAAGGCTTTGTTTACTGAGGTAGGGACAGAGAAGGATGACAGCCTCATGGAAATAATCTGCCTGTTCTCCCAGAAGAATGTTAACAGCTTTTATATTGCACCACATGTATGTGTCATCTCTAAATCAGCAATTCATTTACTCTTCTCTCAAAAAATGAATGTATTGTAGCAGGAAATGTATAAGGAGAATTTAAGGGGAAAGTAAATCAATCTTGTCTTGGCCAACAAGCAATATTATACACTAACAGGGGGCAGGCAGAACTTGTCCAACATTACTACTTGCTAAAGAGGAAGTTATTGATTTGTGTTTGACTTTTTATATTAACACTAAAGAGTCTACGGCACTTTCACACACCATAGGATAAAGCTTAAAGGTGTCAAAAAGTAATATACAAACCTCAGAAGGTTTGCAACTTTGATTTGTGAAACCTAGGGGCATTTTGAATGCTTATTTGAAGGGGTTTTTTTTCTGCATCATCCATCTTCCTTCAAACCGAAAGAACTTTTCTTTTGTCATTGATCTTCTAATAATCTCTTCTCAACAGATCAGTTTTCACTGTCTAAGCAGTCCCAGTCACCCTTGCTGCTCTGTGATACCAGACTATACTGAGAAGGGTCTTACACATAACCTTTATCTTTATATAACCAATTTGATGTCCTTGGGCATAGAATCACAGAATGCTTTGGGTTGGAAGGGATCTTAAAGATCATGCAGTTCCAATCCCCCTGCCATGGGCAGGGACAACTTCTGCTAGACCAGGTTGCTTGAAGCTCCATAAAACCTGGCCTTGAACACTTTCATGGATGGGGCATCTACAACTTCTCTGGGCAACATGTTCCAGTGCCTCACCACCCTCACAGTAAAGAATTTCTTTCTAATACCTAATCTAAATCTACCATCTTTCAGCTTAAAGCCATTCCCTATTGTCCTATCACTACATGCCCTTATAAAAAGTCCCTCTCCAGCTTTCTTGTAGGACCCTTTATGTTCTGGAAGGCTGCCATAAGGTGCATACCGAGCTTTCTCTTCTCCCGGTTGAACAACCCCAGCTCTCTCAGCCTGTCCTCATAGAAGACGTGCTCTAACCTTGATCATCTTTGTGGCCTTTCCTCTGGACCTGCTTCACCAGATCTATGTCCTTCTTATATTGGGGACCCCAGAGCCAAATGCAGTACTCGTGTGGGTTTTCAGAAGAGTGGCAGAAATGGGGACAATCACCTCCCTTGACCTGCTGGCCATGCTTCTTTTGATGCAGCCCAGGATTTGGTTGGCTTTCTGGGCTGCAAACGTACATTGCCTAGTCATGTTGAGCTTTTTGTGCACTAGTACCCCCAAGTCCTCCTTCCCAGGGCTGCTCTCAATCCATTCTCCACCCAGTCTGTGTTTGTTCTTGGGATTGCTCCAATCCACATGCAGGCCTTTGCACTTGGCTTTATTGACCTTCATGATGTTTACACAAACCCACCTCTCAAGCCTGTCAAGGTCCCTCTGGACGACATCCCTTTCCTCCAGTGACTACAACAGACAGCTTGGTGTTGTCAGTAAACTTGCTGAGGGTGCACTCAATCCCAGTGTCCATGTCAATGACAGAGGTGTTGAACAGTGCCAATCCCTGAGGAATGCCACTCATCACCAGTTTCCATTTGGACACTGAGCTGTTAACTGCAACTCTTTGAGAGCAGCCATCCCACCAGTTCCTTATCCACCAAGTGGTCCATCTGTCTCTCCAGTTCAGAGACAAGGACATCATGTGGGCCAATGTGTCAAATGATTCACACAAGTCCAGGTAGATTACATCTAATTGCTGTTCCCTCATCCACCATAACCCTGTCACAGAAGGCCACCAATTTGTCAGGCACAATCTGCCCTTAGTGAAGCCATGCTGGCTGTCACCCATGAGCTCCTTTTTTTTCCACATGCCTTAGCATAGTTTCCAGGAGAATCTGCTCCTTGATCTTGCTGGGCATACAGGTGAGACTGACCAGCCTGTAGTTTCCCAGGTCTTCTTTACTTCTCTTCCCAAAACTGGGGGTAATGTTTCCACTTTTCAAGTCAGTAGGAACTTCACCAGACTGCCACAACTGTTTAAATATGATGGATAGTAGCTTAGCCACTTCATCCACCAGTTTCCTCAGGACCTGTAGATGCATCTCATCAAGTCCCGTGGACTTCTGCACATTCAGGTATTGGCCTCAATTTCTGAAGCAAATCATAAAAATACCAAGAATTCTGACTACAGAAGAGTTTGCTACAGCAGTGTGTTTTGATATAAATGTATAGGATATAACGAAATATCAGGATATATATGTCAACTGACTAAATGCAAAATATAACAGAAAATAGGTCAATGTTAGCCTTCTGAAATGTGTTTGGCCAGGGCCATCTATTGTCTTGCTGAAGAAAAAATCCTTGCATTACTCCTACTGAACTCCCACATGCCTATAACATGAATAATTTTTTTATGTATAACTCAAGTTTTATACTTAGTTGAAAAATATTCAGTTGGCATTGCATGCTGAACTATATAATATGACCATGGAGTAAGAAAGACATTAACCAGATCCCCAAAATTCACAAAAATATACTTTAAATTGTACAAGGTGAAAGAAGATGTGTCAAAAAAATGCAGTTCAAAGGTTTATAGGTGAAGGTGACATTTTAACTAATGAGTAAATGCAAAATGTATCCTTTAGTAAGCAACTGTGAACAGAAAGAAAGAAAACATTTATTAATTAACAGATAAGCTATGGGATATTCAAGCCTTTGTTGAGAAGCTAACATGTTCTAGAGAAAAAAGGAATTTTACAATCCTTGTTCTTTGTCACTTTTCAAAACTTCTGCTTGCAAAAATCACTATATATCCGAGCAGAACTGAACTTCAAAGTATCTCTAACACTAGGAACAATCAGAACAAAGAAATACAGAGGGTACTGAGTCATATCCTCAGCCACAGACTCAACTAAAGGAGTTGTGTATGTGTCTGAGAAACATTTACAATGGCATAAATTAATGCTTTATTCTTTGGCTTAATTCATGAAAAAAATTTTCAGTTTAATTTTCTTCATTTCCCTAGCAGCTGATAGACATGGGTGGCCATTTTATATATCAGAGCATCCTGTCTAGCCTTCAGCTGGCCAGGCTGCCTCAGTTTCCGGGAAATGCAGAAGGCTGACAAACATGTCATAGGATTTAAGAGAAATCAACTTCTGCATCAGCTGGAGGTCAGATGCCATACAGTAAGGCACCCAATATGGCATCGAAAACCTGTGTTTAAGGACTCAACCCTATCCTAGGTGACTAATTTAGGGTGAGCTGAATTGTCTTCTAAGCTTGGGGCAAAATTCAGCTGCCCCATGGCCTCCTAATGTCATTTTAGGTATTGTGAGGCATCCTACTTGATCTCTAGTGGGCATTCAAGAAAGTCAATGGTTTTCTCTTAAGTCTTGTGTCACATTTGGTAGCCCATGCAGATGCCTTTCTCATAATATCACCCTGCACTGTCTTATATGACTCTAGTCATCTACATTAAGATAAACCTTGCTATTCTGAGCTGACAGCTAAGTCAGGAGGATTCTTCAGGGTATCCAAAGTGGCAGTAGATTCCTACATTTGTTCAACTGAACTGAACTTTTTTATACCTTCCTCTCATTCTTTCTTTTTACTATCAGAAAACCGCAGCATTTTTCTCTCAGGTTTCATGAGCTAATCTGATAGTTAACTACAACTCTGAAATAATAACTGAAAGTCAAGGCTCAGTCTGTTTGTAGATGGAAAACTAATATATGGGGGAGGGGGTAGGTTGTATACCCCCAAGTGAACAGAAACATAAAAGCAGTACATTGAACTTGTTTGTTGTGTATTCCATTACCATGTGATTTACCCCAGCAAATATTTATCCCATTGTCCGTAAGGGGATGTTGTTATTGATATGTTCGGAAATCCAGCACAGACAAGTCACACACGGACAGTATTTCAGGGAAGTTTTCCAGGGTCACATTGGAATCACACTACAAAAATTCAGTCAAGAAGGTTTCAGATATAGATGAATGAAATTTAAAATTTTCAGATAATGAAACTACCATGATTCAATTTATATCATCTGATCTTACATCTGAAGCTTGGCCTTACTGATGCATAAATGGTGTAAGTCTCAGTGGAATGAGGCATGGGATTCAGATTTTTAGACATTATTTCTTCTTAGTGGGAAAACAGCTGAAAAATTTATCCTGCATAATAATTTTAGCCTCTCACCCTGACAACACCCAGGCATATGCATACATTGTCTCTTTTGTTTTATAGAAGATATAGAGATTAAGCTAAAAATGTATTTTACTTCTTTATATGATTTCAAGCTAGATATTGACCCTGTATAGCATTTATTAAACATAACCTTGAACAAACTGTGAGGCATATAGTGCACTCCACTGTATTCTCCAGGCTCGGAGGCTGTGTGTGCTTCAGACCAAGAATGCTTGTCTGTGATTTGTCTGCATTTCTGAAAAGGTGACGGGCAAGAGACATTTTGATCTTGAAATTTTGGTAATCTGGTCTTATGTTTGACTGATACCTCAATTAAAAGCACTGGAGTAAGTCACAGTTCTTTCAGCCTGTGCTGGTATTGCTACAGCTGCTGCTGCTGGAACTTCTTTAGCATTCCATTAATCCTGTAAAAGATAGGCTTGTTTTATAGTAACACCTACAAAGGCACACACACACACAAAAAAGAATTAAAAAAAAATAATTATAAAGCACTGACTGATAAATTGTGATGTTGTAATTGGACTGTAAGAGGGGAAATCCATTTTATGTGATTAATGTTCATCTAAAATTGATATGTTTGATGTCCTTTTGATATGTCTGTTATAAACAACCCATTCTATAAGCTTGTGGTGTTAGGTTTCTAAGCACCTTATAAAACAGGAAAGTATTATTCTCCCCATTTTACAGATTTGTAGACTGCAGCAAAGATTGGTGTAGTGACTTGCCTCGTATAGGGTCAGCTTTCTTAATATTACTGCTATAATCCATTTTAAAGCATTGGTAAATTTCTGTGTTGGAGTTGCCTGCAGCCATTATACATGGTCACTAATAGAGTTTTTACCAGCTTGAGATACTAACGTGCTCCCTCTGCAAGCATTCTGGAAGCAGTTAGGTAACTTTTCATGACTGACATCCACAGGTAAATCCCACGTGGGAGTTCTGTTTTCCTTCTTCCTGGAGCACTACAAATACAAGTAATCAAGGGAAGGTTAGGAAGCATTAGCAATGGTTCAGAAAGTGTCTTGCACTGCCCCTCTTTAGTGGATGTGTCACTAGTCCATATACCCCCTAAATTCCCATTGTAAAACTTAGGTCTAAACATGTCAGAGGAAATCTGCCATACTAAACCTAAAATACACAATATTATAGCATGGTTGTTTGGTACTCTGTCTGAATACTAACTTGTTATTTTAATGCTATCCCACACCATTATAGTGCCTTCCTGGACTTTTGGCCAAAAATAGGGAATATTTTCTTGAAGACATTTGTGACTCAACCAGCAACTCATTTTGACATTTCAGTGAAGCAGAAAATTCTTCATTCTCTTCTAGCCCCTGGACTTCGTAGCTGGACCCCAAACGGCTGTGTTAGTCTGAGTCTAAATAGAGATTCCTTTAGGGTATTTGAATAACCGCAAAATATTTCATTCACTAAGCATAAACTGTGCTATATTAAATACTACAGTAGATAATGATAGACACAATACCATTGAGACAATATATTATTTCTGATATATACTGATCTGTATTGGTCTGTTGAACTTAGAAGGTCAGCTTGTCTGTAGTTTCCACCACTTCTATGGACTGTCTCAATGAGAAGTATAAAAGAGAGAGCTAATTTCTTTCCACCACTTCTTTGAAATTTCTCAATGAGAAATATAAAAGAGAGCGCTAATTTCACCAATCAGAACATCAATGTCTGAGTTAATTTTAAAAGTAGATTGTTATCTGTGGGTCTAGTTGTAAATTTAAATGAAGTTGGACTTACTGAAGAAGTTGCTTCCAGTCATACTACTTTATAGCACAACAAACTTTGTCCAAGAGAAATGGAAAACCAGTTGTTGATTGAAAAAAAGCCGTTGATTGCTGATGTCTTCTCCCTGGGATCCAGTAATAGAATGCATGGGGATGGTTCAAAGCTTCACCAGGGGAGTTTTAGACTGGATATCAGGAAGCATTTTTTCACCAAGAGGGTGTTCAAACAGTGGAACAGGTTTCCTAGAGAGGTAGTCAATGTCCCAAACCTGTCAGTGTTTGGACAATGCCCTTAATAACATGCTTTGGCTTTTGGTCAGCCCTGAACTGGTCAGGCAGCTGGACTAGATGATCTTTGTAGGTCCCTTCCAACTGAAATCTCCCCTCCCCTCTCCTTCCCCTCCCCTCCCCTCCTTTGATCCTTTTGTTTAGTAATTGAACGCTATTAGTTTCTAGTTGCAGTGTAAGTCCTTTTAGATAGTCATATAACATAAATTTCAGAAGCAATAATAATAATAAGCCATATCACAGGTGTCAGATTTCAAAGTGCAAAAATATATGGGGACAAGAAAACTGAAGACATACTTTTTTTATCCAAATAAATAATTTAATGCACAAATGGGTATTTGCTGTAGAGATAACGACATTGTACAAGTTAGTGCTAGTGCTGCAGACTTCTAATAGGTGACACCAATACTGATGTGCACAAATTATTCATTTTTCTATGTTATTATTTCTTCTTGCCTATTACCATTTGTAATAAAAGCACTGATTTATTTTTTATTTAAAAAAAAAATAATCTGTGAAAGCTCTTCTGCTTTAATTGAATAGCATTTACAGCTGCAAGTGCTGAGTTAAATGCAACTGAAACTAGATTCAAAGTTTTTTCCAGAAACCAGCTTTAACAAGCATGCTATACCAAAAGCTAGAATCAAAGTTTGGGTTCTTATTTTATGAGTTCTCAAATTATTTGACTTGTGAAAATAATAGGAAAAAGAAAATAGGGCCACATTGTGTTCTCATTTATACTGATTTAAACATGGAGTAACTTTGGAATATGAGGAATGAAGTTTGCTAGAGTGGGCCATACCTTCTTGACCTTCAGATTCTATTATTGTAACTCCTTATGTCTGGGAATGAATCCAAACAGATGTTAAAAAAGAAGTTTCAAAATGCATCAACCCGTCTTCTCAGTAACGCATAGGTCTCTGATCATCCCTTGCACTGCTATGTGCACTGCCTTCCCACTGAATACAGGAATCAATTTATAGTTTATCTTAATATTCAGAGACTTCTATAGAAAAGGATCAAGCTTTTCTTTTCAGAAATCGTGACCTCCCTTGGCAGCTGTTACAATTGAAAGAAATGGTAAAGTCTTCTGTCAAGAAGGAAAGATTTGCAACACAGGAGATAGAACTTTTGCAAAAGCTGCACCGAGATCAAGGAACTCTCCTTTACAAGTGATATGAGCTTGTGAAATGAGATCATATTTTAGAGCTTTCATATTTAAATGTAAAAACCATTTCTTTCACTTAGTGTCCTCTAAATAGTCCTCTCACATAGTGGCTTCTTTTGCTGACCAAGCTTAGTTTTCTTGTTGTTGAAGTGGGAGGCTGGAGGACAAACAAGTACCCAGACAGACCCTTGGAACAGCCTTTCATCTCTTTTTCTCATCCCATCCACATTCTTGCAGATCTTCTCAGCATAAGAATACAGAAACTTTGTGATGGTTTTCCTTTTCTCTCTTCAGTGTAAAATTTCATAGAGATGTCCATGCTGGCCCTTTTAATTATCTACCTCTGTCTGCACTAGTCCCAGATCCATAAATCACATGCATCCTACAGGCCAGGATGGCTGGAGACAAATCTGTCCTGGTGTGGAGTCAGTATGGCTCTGTTTACATGAAATGGCTACTGAAGGCTATAGAGCAGGATCTATGACCTTTGGTGCCAAACTACCTAACCAGTACTTCTGGATCCAGGCAGATTGGTTTTTCTGATACTGTGCTGAGCCAAGTAGGTTGAGTGCCTGATAATTCATTGATCAGTACCCCACATTCAGTGTTGGAGACTAGTTATTGGTTGTCATGTGGAATTGGTTATGGACTTACAAAACTGTAGTCCAGAACTGAAGGTTCATTGATAAGTACAAATCAACAGCCAGATCTTTATCCAGTAAATCTGGTTAGGCACCACTGCCAGATCAGAAGAGCTATCCCAGCTTTATTCTTCCTACAGGAAAAAGTAAACACAAATTTCTTTCTGTCAGAGCCAGAAAAATGTTAACTTGGGTTCTGAATTTTTTTTTTTTTGCATGTTCATTCAGAGTATCTTTATTGCGATGATCAAATTATATTGCTATTTGTAGTTCCTTAATGCCATTTTCTTTATCATGATAAGCAATTAATTTTGTTCACAAGAACACAGTAAAGCATTGCCTGTTTTTCTCTCAGTCTTAGCTTGGTGGAGTCAAATCTACTGACAGAAAAAGTGATTTTATTTATTTCAGCAAAGAAGTTATAACCCTTACTATGAGCAAAGGAAGTTATTTTCAGAGAATAGCTTTGCAGTTGTTTCTAAAAAGGGAGATTTAATTTTCTGTATTATACCATTGCCACTGTCCAACATATCCTGTGTAGGTGAAAACCTTTTTAATAGATTCAATTATTTATAAAAATGAATACTTTTAGTTCATTTGAGTTTAGGACCTGATAATCAGTATTATGTATATTATGTGTAGTTTTTCGGGGTGCAGTTTTGCACCATACCAATAAGGCAAATAGCCTTAGAGACTAAATATATGAATATACTTTATGATTTCAAGATAATTCCATTACTTTAATAGACACTGAAATGGAAATTATGAATCTATGCAACCCAGCTCTTTCTAGATCATCTCTAACACAACCAGCAGAATGCAGTCCAATGTATCAACAGCCTTATTCACAGAGAAACCTATCAAGATGAGTAAGGTCAGAACTGCAGAATTTCATTACAAGCTTGATTTTTCAGAGTAGGAAAGACAGTGAAATGTTCCTGGTTAATCAAAACTAAAGTGACATATCTGTGACAATAACTTGCAAACACTGTGTCAACAACACAGGTAAAGTTTCTTTTGTTATATCTCGGGGGTGGGTGTGGGGGTGGGTGTTGAGGGGTTTGTGAATCAATATGATATTGAAAAGTACAGGAATTCTGTTCTTAGAGGCATTTGTGTGTCTAGGTATACCATATCTACAGAAATAGTCAAATCAGCAACGTAGAAGGAATGCATAATATGGAATTAAACTGGAATATTTCTACTAAATGTAACTTTTTATATTCTACATTGCCAAACATAACAAAAGGATAAATAAAGAGAACCATCCCACTCACTAAGTCCTGCTTTTTGTTCTTGCTGAACAGTTAATATATTTAGCACTGAGGAAAAATAAAAAGGCGTACCATATCTCTTCACAATAATTTAATTCCAGCCCTACATTACAATAAGAATTATTGAGCTGTCATCTTGTTTGTCATTCTTTTCCATACAGCTTAAGTCCAGCTATATTCCTCTGACTTAGGAAAATATAAAACTAAATAGTGCAACTAACGTGTTGTCTGCTGTTGTCATATAATTATTGTGCAGTATGTTTTACGTTCCATTCTCCAACTCCAGGCTGTTTTTATCTTGACTGTCTTCAAGATAGGGAGCATCAAGTAATCAATGTTTATGCAATGCTTGTCTCAGAGTAGTTCTTTTCTTCTTCAGCCTTTGGATAGTGCTATAACAAATATGATCAATAATTATAATAGTAATAAATACCGATCATTACAGCTCATTTTCAACAATATCAACACTGGATGAAATGTAATGGCCCACAGTATATTCCAGGCTTGACAAAATGATCTAATAATCCCTTTGGCCTTAACCTCTGCAAATCTATGAAGATAATTATCTACCTCTCCTAACCTTAGTTGCTTGAAATAGCTTCAACAAAACAGCTATGGAGATTAGATACAGATACAGAATGAAATAAATGACTGTGTGCAAAGACCACATTATACAGTATTGCCAAATTTCTGTTAAAAAAAAATCCTTAACATTTTCAAGAGCAAAATACTATGTCTACTTGTATTTTCAACTAATGTATGTGAATGGAATTGTTAGGCCAAAGCGTGCAAGAAGGCATTTATATAGCATTCACTACATTGCTGAATCCTTATGTAAACCGTTATTTCAAGGTTACAATTTATAACAGGCTTCCATAACTCCTAGTTATTGAAGTGGAAATAATCTCAAGTTAGTTGCTAGGTTTATTCCAGTAATAACCTTAAAAAAGTACAATTGCTTTTATACCAGTCATTGTTTGTAGTAGAAACAGAAATTAAGATTTGCATTGCTGCTGTCTAGTGGCTGACTGCCTACCTTGTTCACCTTGTCCACAGTAAATGGTGAAGTTAATGGAATAATCACAGTGGAATTAAACAAATGAAGAAGAGCAAACATAGTATCTTCATTTAACAGGGTGGGAGAATGATCAGAGTCATTACAGAGTTGATAGTTTGATGTCAGTGGTTTGTAAATACTCAGAAAAGGCTTTAAAAGAAAGATAAACTGAAGACACAAACAAAAATAGGATTAAAAATAGCTGTGACATTTAGACTGTGATAGACTAATTTGATAACAGTTTTCAGAAGGACTATTGATTTTCTAGGCAACGGGAATTTAATTGGCTTAGTCTAGCTGTACTTAATAAAGTATTTCATACGGTGTTACATGAAAATCTGTTAACCAAACTGTGCACAAGGCTATACAGTAACTGACCTGTGGAGAGAAGCAGTGAACAGTGCTGAAAGGGAAAACATAATTGGACAGGGAGGTTACTAGTGGAATATTTTAAGAGTAGGTTGTAGGAGTAGTCCTATTCCATAAGATTATTCATTTCCTTGATGTGAAAAATAGATTTGTACAAGTGAAAATTCCTATTGACTCAGAGAGGTTGCTGTTGATATAGGGGGTTGATAACTACAAGAAACAAGAAGTCCCTTATTGTAAAATCCATTCACTTAGATAAAATGAGAAAATTCTGTTCAGTCACAGACTCTTAGATTTCTTTTTTCTTTACATATATCACATGAGCTGAATGGAGTTTCAGGCCAGAGCCAGTGTAGAAATCGAGTACCTTTTTAGAGGTATAAACTCCAAGGAATGGTTGACATGAGCCTGAGCTTGCTGGAGAGCCAGGTCATCAGGAATGCCAGCTGGAGTCAGGTGAGGTAGAGTATTTCAAATGACAACTGATAACTACATGTGATATGGAGTAACAGAATCTCATACTGCATTTTTTACTAATGCAAACCTATAGCTCACCTAATTTGCATATAGAACCTTCAATTTAGATAAAATTAGGTTTGAGTGTCTTGAATATGGAAATGAATCCTACTTTTTGAGCTTGTTTCTGTTGCCTGCATACAGACATTTGGGGTCAAATGAGATGCCTGACTTAGGCTGTCACTTTACAGTTTGTGTCACATCTGCCAGCCCCATGTGATACCCAAGATGATCAATAGCATCTCAAATGACACAGAAGTCCTATGTGTGGACAAGTTGAATACTTTGACTTCATCTTTCCACTACCAGATGTGCATATCTCAATTAGTATTAAAAAGGGATCTTCATATGTTTTTGTTTTAGATTAATAAGATAAAAAAAATTGGAAACAGGAAATAAGTTATGGCTTTGGATGATGGTGAAACATCTTTTGTCCCCTGTACAGTGAGTGTACGAAAAAAACCCCGTTGGCTTTTTAGAATATTGCTACATGTAACAACATGGTTTGAACCAAAAGATAGACTTCTTGAATCCTGTGACTTTCAGATGAAACTCCACTGCAACAGATACATATGATACTTTTTTTCAAAACTTTTAACTCTATACAAAAGTAACACCACTGCCAAAATTTTCCTTCTCAGTCTTGCATAAAGAATTCACTTAAATGTTGTCCACACTGGACAGTAGAATATATGTTCAATTTTGGCTAATTTATCTTTAATTACTATTTCAATTTTCTTTTTTTTAACTAAATAAATTATTAGTTTTTGAAATGTCAGCTCAATAGCGGACTTTTAAAATAGTGATGCATTTTTCTTTCTTGACTTTTAACTTTGACAAAAAAACTCCACCCTGCTTTACCATCAGAATAGTTATTGTTCTTGCTGTTATGAATCTGGCTTTTGAGGTCAGGGGAGCTTGAGTTTCTTCCTATTTTTCACTGGTTTGGCTTTTTCTACTGCATTATAAAGCACCATCATACTTTATTTCTCACATTAATTCTATCTCTGGAGTTAATACACAAAATCTATTTATCTCTAATAAATGACCTTAAAATTGATTATTTTCAATCATAAACAGTATTTACTGAAAGCAGAAAGTTATAAATCAACTCTGCACAGTTTAAATTTGGTCTGACAGAGCCAGTAAATAAAGCTATTTTTTGTCCTCTGATTTGGCCAGGCTTAGTGTCAGGGTTATTTTTGTTTGTCTCTTAGAGATCAGAAAAGAAAATTAGAGAACTCGTCTTATAAAAATATTACTGGCTTGGCTGATACCACTGTATTTGATTAATATTGGCTTTGTCTACATAAGGGATCTTCAGCAATCACAAAGTCATTTATTTCACAGATAGGTCAAAATTGAGGTTAATTGTTGTTCTTGGATAATTCATAGTTTAGCTTAAATTAGTTGATAAAGTGGATGCTACCTAAAGGCTCTCCATCAGCAAAAAAAACACCTCTTTGTAAGGCACAGGTTTTTGATAGAATTCAGGGATCTTTTCCCATGTTGGTGTCCACCCATCCACAGCATGAGATCCACTGAAGCACCTGGGAGCTAGTGTCTGCCAACAAGTGTATAGACATCCTTATTTATCATAACTGAAGAAAATTCAGTATAAAGAAAGTTTCATTTCATATAATTAGGAAAGGATATAGAAAGGAATAAAAGCAGAATAATACAGGTTCTTTTAAGGGTAGTAAACTTAGAAAGGTTATGTGGATTTGTAATAGGGACTGCAGGTAGGAAAGATTTCTGAGTTCTTATTGCAGATCCTCTTTTCTTCAGATCTGAACCCTATTCTCATTCAGTGGAGAGAAATTATCAGTTTGGGGTTTTTTGTTTCCCTCTTACAGGGTCTTCTGCAGAGCTCCAGGAAAGCTACAGGGAGCTGTAGGAGGTCTGCCAAACCTCTCTCCTAAATGCTTTCTTACTTCAGGAAACAGCAGTATGGCTTACCAAGGAGCTGCCAAGAGCCGGCCAACTGGGGCTACCAGGGCAGCTCCAGCCCCAGGCATCAGACACCTGCATGGGGATGGATGGGGACAGGCCAAGGCTGGGCTGGGACACAGTCCACAGGTGGGCCCAGCTTGGCAGGGCCCACAGCCAGGGCTCATCTGCTGCAGTGCCACTGGGGCAGGGGCCAACAGCCCTCAGGACCTGGAAATGGGGTCCTGGGTCATAGGCAAGGTAGGAGGAGTCCAGGAAGAGCTTGAAAAACTATGAATGAAGGCTTTTAAAAGGCTGGGCTATTAAATTTCTGTCAAATCTTCTCTTCCTTCCTCTACAACATGAGGAGAGCACGGAGAAAAAACATGTTGAACAGAGCACTTCTCTCTGAAGCAGGAGAAAATGGAGGTATGGTCATCACAGAGGAGCCTGAGAACACAATTCGGTTGCCTAGCCACTGGGTAAAAGGCTTGCTATATCAAAGCCTACAGAGATATGATAGATCGATGTTGCACAGGTTGTTTGTAAAGACATTTCACTTCTTGGACAAATGGTGAGACTCTATAAAGAAAAACCTGAGGTATCCTAAATATCCCAAACTATCCAACTGAAAGATTTACCTGTTCCCTCATGCAAGCTATGGCAATGGAATAAGGCATAAGGAACTATTTCTATAGCTGACTACCCCTTATATAGTGGGAGGAGGGACAGTGCTTCTGTACTACTCCAAGTCACAGTCTATACATAAATATGTCTGTGTTGTTGCACATGAAGGAACTTAATTTTATGATTCTATTTCCGATCTTGATCATTCACATATTGTGGGATTTTGTTATTTTGAATAAACTAATTGAAGTATATGGAAATTAAATACAATCAGCAGTTGATATTTGGCAATGAAAACGGTGTGGTGCAAACAACTATTTCATTTGTTAAATACAACTGAAAAAAATTAAAGAGTCAAACTGACATTTAAGAGACATGTTTGAGGACATGCAGGCAAGGCCATGACTTGAGTTCAAGAGTCTTAAAGGACGTTGGCAATGTCTTATTCACAGGACTGGTACTACGTAGTATATACTAACATATGAAAATCACACCTCTGTGATTGTGCAAAACTGCCTTTAATCATCTTTAGTCATCTGAGTCTCTGAATGATATTTAACCGACACATTCTAATTTTAATGGGTGTCCATATAGAAGAATTGAGAGTTTATGTTTAAATTCTTTATCATCAAACAGTATGGTAGCAAATAGCTTATGGAGTATTGTCCTAAGAGATTTACATTACAATGGCACAAAATGAAAGCCTGTTCCTGTGTTTTATAAATGCTTAATAATATGTTGTTTTCTCTAATGTTTGCAGCCATGCTCCAAGATACCAGTTAGTCACATAACCAGAACTGTAGAGGACTAATTTGATTCCCTTGCACTTTATCGTGCTCTAAATCAAAAGCTGGATTCACACCTGACTTAAAAGGCAGAATGTGAAAGAAGTAAAGTAAGTGACTGTTCTGTTTTCTATGCATTATAAACAGTTTTGCTAGGGGAGGGAAAAAAAAAAAACCACCACCAGAAAATGTTTTTTTTCTGTTCACAGGTGTTAGGAGAAGCAGGATTTGGACATCCCCACCACCCCCACCCCCCCACCCCTCCCCCCCATTTAGGAAGGTGGCAACATACATGGCATCATGTAGAAAGTTATGCATATGTTTTGTGGACTCTGTTTCTTACCTAGAAGAACCTTTCATTGTACAAGGCGTGAAGGAAAACAGAACTCAAATCACACCCAGAGGAGCTTCACTCTGTCTTGGAGCCATAGATACATCTGTCAGTTTCAGATGGAGCTCAACCTTGTAGCCAAACTCCAGCTTCAAAGAAAATTTATTCCCTAAACTGGACAGGTCCCAAAAGACAACAGAGTTACCTAAACTATATTTGAAAGTCAGAGTTCTGGCCCTAAATGTGGTGTTGCACAGGAGCAGGGAAAAGTTAATATGAGGCATAAATCAGTGTTCTTTCATGTTCATTCCTCTGATCTGTGAAAGAAATAATGAAATGGAATGTTATCATCTTTTCTGTTATACTTTGTAGTTGTTCAAAGTGCTACTATTGTTCTCATTTGTATACCATTCAAGGTATGTATAAATGCCAGCATTTAGTACAAAACCATCAAACATCAAAAAAATCAACCAGGAGTCAAAGTATATTTTTTTTCCACCCTTTTTCAAATAGCTTAAGTACCTGGTCTTTGGGGATTTTTTTGCACTTCTTTGTGCAGGGTATTTTGCTTGTTTATTCTGATTTTTGGTTTTGTTTTAGGGTATGGGTTGAAGGTTTTTTTCGTTGGTTTCTTTTTTAAAAATGTGTTTGGTTCATTGGATTTTGGTTTTAAAACCAAACTATTAATGCATTTCATTTAAGCTTAAGAACTTTGGCTAGGATTCAGCTGCAGAATTACTTATCTAAATGTGGAAGCTTACCTATAAGTATCTAACACTGAACCAGGTGCATTGGATCCTGTTATAGCTACCAGGCTTCCAGTGGCCCTTGTAGTCAATACATACTTAAAACACTAAAAAATAAATCTGATTGTCTTAATATGGGCACCTAAGTCAAGATTCATTTATCTAAACATAGGTACCCAACATATATAATATACAAAATGTTAACAGACATGACGCAGAGTATGCAGAGTGTACAGGAAACCTATACTTTTCTGGAGTAACAGCACGAGGTGTGGTGGGATACTCTATGGCATCCCAGATAGCATTATTTGTTTATTTTTAGGTAATTGAATCCCTCTCTTCACATTTCTTAGTCTTATGTTACCTTTTTGGGGAAAACCCCAGCATTTTCAATGAAGGAATCCTATAAAAATAAATATCCATGAGAGGTGGAATGAATAACCCCCTGTACATTCTTATTTCCTTCCATCTAAAACAGCAGAGAATAAGATGGATAGAGATAGACTGGTTAAATTCCACTTTTGTCAATTTACAGGAGATATGGATAGACTAATTTCAAGGGCAAACCAACCACAGTGAATAATTTTAAATATTCAAATGGAATTTATTGCTATCATCACTATTGTTATGTGAAGTGTTGCTGCTAATTATTTTCATGCCACTCCTAAAAAAATATTTAGAAATAATTATGTAAGTTAAAAATATAGTTTAAATTGCAATCTCAAGGGGCAGAGATCATTCTCTTTTCTATGCTTCATAGAATCTTAATCATGTTATTAATCCCAAATAGAGCATTAATGTAACTTTAACTTTCCATTTCAGACAAGTACTATTTATATTTCCATATTGGGCATAGTTTCATCTTCCTTGTCCCTCTGTTTACCTGAACTATGCTACCCAAACATAAAAGAGTAGAAAAATAATGGTGTAGAAAAATGGATTGTCGTGGTTTAACCCCAGCTGGTAACTAAAGTACCACACAGCCTCTCTCTCACTTCCCCCTCCACCCCACAGCACAGTGGGGAGGAGAATCAGGAAAAAGATAATACTCATGGATTGAAGTAAGAAAAAATTAAAAATTGAAATAAAATATACTGCTATTATTAATAATAATAAATACAACAACAATTGTAATGAGAAGGAGTGAGAGCAGGGGAGAGAAATAATACACCCGCCCACCCCCTAAAAAAATCCAACCCAACAACAAAAAAACAACCAAGTGATGTACAACATAATTGGTCACCACCTGCTGACCAATGACCAGCAGGCCCCCATCTAACTCACCTCAGTTTATATACTGAGCCTGACGTTCTATGGTATGGAATATCCCTTTGGCTAGTTCAGGCCAGCTGTCCTGGCCCTGCTCCCTCCTGGCTTCTTGTGCCCCAGCTCACCGGCAGAGCAGGGGACAATGAAAAGCCCTTGCCTTAGGGTAAGCACTGCTCAGCAACAACCAAAACATCAGCGTGTTATCAATGTTATTCTCATGCTAAATCCAAAACACAGCACTGTACCAGCTATTAAGAAGAAAACTCTATCCCAGCTGAAACCAAGACAGAATCCTTATTGCCTAATTGTGTTATCTATGTTGTTGCTTTTACCACAGTGATGAAAAGAAATTTGATGTTAGTTTGGGTTCAGAAGATGCAGTAACCAGAAAATGCTTTTCTTACTGGTGATGACAGTGATTTTTCTTCACATGCTAGAATTGTTTTGTGGATTTTTTCTCTTTAATAAAACAAGAAAAGTTTGAAAGTATATTTTCAAAACAAAGCAACATCAACACCCTCCAAAAAACCCAGGAACCCAGTAGTAAAAACTTGCACATTAATAAGCATGACAGATGGAGTAATTTCTCTTAAATAATCAGCTCCAATAGGCACGGATGTACTGAGAAATAAAGGGTAACCACACAGTATGACTACCTCACAGGCATGATAGTAGAAAAGTTAACTACAGCTTCTCAATTAAACAGAGGATGTGGAACGCAGGAAAGATACCAATTTGGCTAAGGTACAAAGTACTCTTCAGCAGCAAGCCTGATAAGGAGAAGTATGTTGTACATGAGGAAAAAAAATATCTTCTGAAATAAGATCTTGAAATCACTTTCTGTGATTGCTCCTGTGAATATCTGTTATTCCTGCCCAGAGACCTTTGAAATCCACCTTTAACTTCTTAATGAGTGGGGGTATAAAAGAATTGCCCAAGGTTTTTGGCTATGTAGGTATAGAGAGCCTCACTTTAAAGCATCTATGGGGAGGAGGACAACAGGGCAACCACAGGAGTGTGTGTTTTTTCTTAGATTTAGTAAACAAGAAGTCCCAATAAAGATGGAGAAGGTAATTAGTATCTTTAGATACTGTGGAGTAGAGAAATGCTGGTAGCTGAATGTCTGAATAGGTAAAACGTAAAGCCTCAAATATGGTACTTATTTATTCCAAATGCATAGCTCTTATCAATATCTTCCTAAATAGTACGATCCAGGTAAATGCAACAGCATCAATATTAACATAATTACATCTACTTTTATAATGAACTTTTTTACTCTGTATTGTAACAGGAAATTTTGATTCATAGGTTTCCCTACCTGCCCAGCTGACATTTCTCAGGATCCAGCTGTCCTTTTCTGTTTCCCTTGCCACAGAAAGTGTGCCTTTTTTTACCCTGGATGGAGGTAGGAATAACTTGTGAAGCTTGCTTTATTTACATCTACACTCTGAGAGAGACAGCCAGGATGGGTATCCTTTGGTCCTTTCTGGAGCTCTGGTTTTAAGTCCCCTAAAGTTTTAAGTCATATGCAGGTTCATAATTAAAGTGTGTGAAAATTCATTAGAGCCACTCCAGTTGATGCAGAAGAAAGTTGTGCAGCAAATTCATCACCAGCTTGAAGCTGTCAGTCCTTTCACCTCTGAAGTTAGAATAAGAGTTTATTTGTGTTCCCGGCACAGAAAAAGGGTTGCATCAGATGTGTGCTGTCAAAGCTCCAGGTGTGGTTGACAGCTACTTGACCACAATGAGTAAGAAAACTGTGAGTGGAGGGGAAAAAGAAAAAAATAGTTCAGATATTTATATCTGCATCTGTATGTACATTTTCATGGATCTGACTGCTCTCAGTAAAAAAAGTACAAAAATTATAAAGAGTAATGGTCGAAGCGCTGAGCTTCAGGGCAATCTGAAGCAGCTGCATGCTTTTATTAAAAGAAAGCTTGCTCAGTATGGCTTTACTAGCACAGGTGGTACAGTACATTATTCTTCCTAGAAAAGAGTTACTATATTGCATTATACCCATTATTCAGAATTACAGCGTTCTTCTTTTCAAAGGAGGCAGTCGAGATGAGCTTTGTAACTTGAACTGGGAGGGTGTATGCTGTTACCTGGAAGATGATTAACAGTAATTTGATGCAACATGCAACATTTGCAAAAGTGAGAACAATAAAATCAGTGAGGCAAACAAATGAGCCATATGTTCAGTTATCTATCACCCATGAGGTGTACTAGGAAAAGGATGCTGATTATCTGACAGAGAATTTTCTGAATATATCTATATTACCAATTTAAGGCTAGGATCTTTATGTATGACAAACATCCGTCGTTAGCACACACAATCATTTTGAGAAAATAACTTTTTCACTATGATTTCTTATTGCTTGTATGTTGGAATGTGAGCGTTCCTCACCAATCTATAAGCACTACTATCAAAGTAAAGAAATTTGAATTGTAGAAAATAAAATTTTACTTTAATATTCAGAAGTTCATTTTATCTCAAGAAAAATCCATTCATGTTTTATCATAGTCACAAACAGATACACCACAAATTAGTAAGCAATTAACAAAAAAATGTAAAAGAAATGGATGAAATTATGCCCTTTTTTATTTTCATTGCTGATCCTTAACACAAGCAGCAAATAAAGAAAACTCTCTGACAGTTTTTTGAATGCTTCATGTTTTTCATATATGGATTGCAAATATAATTATAAAAATGTTTCTGCATTTGCCAAATCTGAACTGTTTGAACTTGCCATAACTGTTCTACTTAGAGTGACAGCATTTTGCTTTCTTTTTTCCTATGTAATTCTGTGATTTTCTTGTACCTGAAAAAAAAAAAAACCAAAAAACATCTGAGCCTCTCTTTCTTCATTTTATTACTGTAAAAATGCAAAAACTTTTGGAGGAATAAGAAAGCTTCAAAGTAACTATGAAATTTTTCCTAAACATGGTCAACAGCTTCCCTCCTCATAATGATTTCACATAATGATCTATAAGAATTTTTTTTACATTACCTGCAACTATGTTATTCCTTGTGACATAAAAGTTTTTGACAGAATTTATGACTTGGAAGCTGGAAACACTAACAAACGAAACCCCTCAAATTTCAAGCATCCTTTGTTTCAATAGGTTCTTACAGAGTTGACATATTTGAGCAGAAGACCTTTTTGCTTTCATTTTATAAAATGTTTAACTAAACTGCTTATACCTCGACCGGCTTTTACATGCCTGTTGACTTTTATCACATAGACAGAAATTATGTAAAAAGCTTGTAGCCCTTTTTCTCCGGTAATACCTCAGTAAACCCCTTTTCCATTGGGCTCAGCAGCCTGTGCTACATGAGTCCAAGGCCCAGGTCTGATCTTGCCCAGCAGCATAACCTTGCCTTAGACTTCTGAGAAAATCATTAATTTATAAGAGAGAGCTGTGAGAAAGAGGGCAGAAAAATGAGAAAGATAAAATCAAAGCCACAGATAGCTCTATTGAGACAAGATCAATAGTAGCTCAACCATTTAAGGACAAAAGCTCCAGCATGGAAGAACATAAAATACTAAATGAAGAACTGGGAAAGCTAGTTGAGTAGTGGGGAGCCACTAAGGTTTTGCATCAAGCCATCAGTGTCACCAATGATGACACAGCTGGTGGGAGTTGGCAGTGACTCAGCAGCACTCAGGACTGTTCAAGGAGTGATAGAGGCTGCTCTTGCACCTGCTGACTGATGCCTGTGTGGCCAACAGAGATTCTTTGGGTGACTTAGGAGTACTGGTGAGAAAACTAATGCTTAGCCTAATACATCATTAAATCTTAGCCAGGTTTTTGTGTACTGAGCTAATAAGTAATTAAGTTTTACTTTTCAAGTTGTGTATATATCACTTACACAGTCTCTGCACCACACAAAAGATGCCTCCATAAAGATGTTTTCATAAAGAAGAGAGGTAACAAGCCTCAGTGAAAAACAATCCTACATCACCTCTTCCTCAGTGAGCACTGCATAAGGAAACTAGCAAATGAAAATAAGGTTAAGTAGGGTAGTATCCAAAGTATCAGAGGTTTGGTCTCCTATAGCAGAATTTTGTCCTTTCTAATACCTGCTCTTTATGTACAGTTTTGAGGTTTTATTTTTTACTTACCTTTCCAGAGGAAATTTAAAAATAGGAGACCAAAAAAAGGTTAATATGACCTACCTTTTTAAAGAAAGGCTGATGTTTGGTAAGGAATGGACAATTTAAAACTCCTGTGTGTTTTTTCCCCATCTGTGATGTTCTCTGGGGTTTCTAAAGGTTACTGGTTTATCAGAAATGCTGGCAGCTAAAAGCTGCATGAACATTAGCTTTCATTCTGCAACTAGGTGAATTGTAAAGAAAACAGAAATGGAAATTCTTCCTGAGATTCTAGACCAAATTTCAGCTCAGACAGGTTCTTTACCTTTTCATGTTTATTTTCCATGAATTTTTGAGTAGCTGAGATTAACTAGATCAAACAGGCAGAAAAGCAAAACTTCACACAAAATATTATCAACAAATTTTGAAAGGATTGCAGTATTTGTAATTCATGTCCAATTCATTGATTGCTGTGCTGAAAACACATGAAGTGACCCATGAAGTAAGGTTTTGTGCTGTACCTTTGGGACTAATGCTCCTGTGCCTAAGGGAGGAGGAACCCTGCAGATATAACTGATTTAAACTGAGGGGGCTACTCAGCCATACAGCAAACAGTAATGCAGGAGAAAAAAACACCAGCCACCAGAAGTGAACGTTTCTTCCTCTCTACACACTTATATTGGTAAAACCTTGTGTGAAATATCGGGGGTGGGGGGTGGGGGTGCATTCTGGAGTCTTTCAGCTACCTCTTCTTTCCCAATTCTTACCTCTTGTCTATCACTTAGTATAGAGGCAGTTGGAACACACATAAATTATAACAGCTGTAAGAGCTATAGACAACGTTCTTTGCAGGCCACCAAACCTCCAGGAAGGGAGAGGGTGCACTTGGGGCAATTGTACTTGCTGCCTATATTTACAGTTCATTTCTTGTAAGACAAATACAATGCTCAGTTCTGAGTTTCTTTTCTCATGTTAACCATGAAAAAAAACATACAGAACAAAATAGGAAGGGCAGTGTACAGAATCTTCCCTCTACTTAGTATTTTTGTGCCCATTCATGGATAACTTCTGTAGTTAATTTTATTAATTTTATTTGCCAATAAAATTCAAGGCTACAACCACAATAAAATTCAAGGCTACAACCACAATATGACCTTTGTAATCCAATGTCATGATCTTTCAGAATTTGTAATGAGGTATTGTATTACCTAAAATGTAGTTTCTGGCACCTAAAATGATATTCAGAAGCTTGTGCTATGCCTCAAATTTCCACACCATTCATGGAGAAAGTACCCTCCAAGCCTTCTGTCACAAACAGAATGTGGCTGCACTATCTAGTGGGACACCCCAACACACCAAAGACTTAGACTATGCTTCCTAGAAGCATTCGCTAATCTCTCAGTGGAGAAGTCAGGTGGCACAGCATCCCAGAGATGCACTGGAAGTGGGTTTAGGGTTAGTTTTTTGGTTGTGGGTGGGGTTTTTTTGTTTTGTTTTGGTTTAGTTTTTTTTATGATGGCATGCACACATCTTTTAATATGCATTATAATGGATTTTCTCCCCAGTCCTTGTGAAATCCTGATAAACTTCATATCCTCCAAGACAAATCAGGAAACAGATTGTCCAGGACTGTCCAGCAGGAATGTAGACAGAGCTATTGCACAAAAGCAGTACTATGCCTATGTATGCAGAAAACACATGATCAAATGGCCCTAAGACTTGCATGGTATGGACAAAAGCCAGTCTGCCATGATGCAGTGAAGGCAAACAGAAGTCTGATATGCCACCAAAAAATGTAGAAATATAAAGTCAATATTCAGCTATCTAGCTAAGGGAATAATTTAGCATGCACTGAACCCTCAAGTTCTTTTCTGAAGGTGCACAGAGAAATACCTTCTTACACCCAGAATCTCTCACCTTGATGCTTCTCCTGAAAAAATACATTAATGACTTCTTTTTCCATTTACTGATTAGGTCTCGCACTTCTCTTTTATAAATCAAGGTGTGGCGGTAATGCTGCTCACTTTTCCCTTTTCATCCCACAAAGAATGAGAAGCTCAGATTCAGTTTACTCCACTTCCCAAAGGTGTTACATTTCACAGGCGGCTGCTCTGAGCACCGATGTTGACTATGAAGGGTGGAAAACTGTCCATCAAGATCTACACATCCTGCAGACTAGAAAAACACTGCCTTCTAAGGAATAAGATAATTTCTTGTCTGTTTTGGGAGGCTAAACTCTTGACTAGATCCAGGTTGGATTGAGGTGGGTTTTAATACTGGTGACTGACATATATGTAATATTTGCAGCAGCAACATGGGGATTCACTACATGGAGGTAAAATGCTGGTAATCTTCTGATAAATGGCTAATCCACTGAGCAGCAACAATTTTCTTCTTTCTAATTTTCTAGGCTCTAAATAAAGCTGAAAACCACTTTCAACTTTTCTCTCTTCAAACAGTTTTGTGGCATTTTCCCAGGAGATACAATTTAGGATTGGGAAGATGAGGAAATTAAACTTGGATCTCATTTCCCAAATGAATGATGCTTGGTACCTATCCATTTTAGTACACCTGGCCGCACCATCAAAGCCTTTATTTTAATTTTTAACTTAAAAGAGGAGTGATAACAACTATGTTTGATAGCCTCAGGCTCTTACATATGGGTATTACCTTTCCATAGACCCTGCTGAGGCTTTAGACCTTTATCCCCTGTGCTCACACAGATAAAAGTGCATAATGAATCTTGGTTTTGTCACTGTGCTTGACAGACCTTACGCAAGTTTTTGTGTATATATATTGTGTATATTAATTTCATCCCACAGGTTTCTCTGCTTTAGATTGAATAGTTCCTTCCCAGTTGATATACAGTGCACAGAGAACAGATGTATTTATGAGAAGCAGAAAATGAATGAACATTCTTCCACATAGAATACTCTCTCAGTGATTTCTTTACACATTGACATGGTGAAGCCATGGAAAAGAGAATATATTTGACATTATTAAATATGTGACCTAACAAAGGAAAAGAGTAGATATGCTTTCAAATAACTGAATTGCATTTGCAAGCAGCAAGGTTTGTTTTTTTCTTTTTTTCTTACATAGGTCATTGGCATCCTCGTATATAAGTAATTTAAAAATCGGACATTCATTGAATGCTAGTTCCTGCCACCTTAGTCAAGTAAACAGTGCCACTATCTTAATTTCAGATTATTTCTAAGATTAAAAAGAGCATCATTCATCTTCCCAAGCAATTTACAACTGTTCTGGGCTCATTTATATCACTTAATAGAGGAAATCAAGTTAATCAAAGAATAATTCCAAGTGGCATTTTTTGTCACAAAATCCCTGGAGTAGATAACGTTTTCTAAGCCTTACTGAAAGAAACAGTAAGATGTATTGGGCAGTGTTATCTTACAACAAGCTCTCGTCTGATTCCACAAGTCACAGCCTTTTAGTCAGTGCACATTAGACCCGCAGTAGGTAACAGCCCACATGGATTAGTGAAAAGAAAATCATGTCAAACCAGTTTAACTCTTCCTAGGATAATGTAACAGGTCTTACTGGCAAAAAAAAGAAGCAATATATCAGACTTGTGTATTTGGCTTCAGTAAAGTTTTTGACATTCTTTTTCATGTCAGCATCACATGTAAGCTAAAGAAAACTGTTTAAATGCGTGTATGAGAAGATGATTGCAAAACTAATTGAAAATATACAGACAGAAAATGTTAATGATTCACTGTCAAAATGGAAGGATTTATCAAATGAAATTCTTTATGGGTCTGTCCCAGGGCAGCTGCTGTTCAGTATTGGACTTAATGACTTTAAACCATGAATATGAACATTTATTTTGCAGTTTATTATCAAGGCAGGAAACTGCAAGTATATTAGAAAACAGGAGTAATAAAGGAATGAATAATAGGGTGACATTTTACTTTATTTTATAGGTTACATAAAATACATAAGGTTTAGGTAGAAATAGCTGCATAGACATGCAGAGCAAGCAACTCACTATCTAGAAGTTCTGCAGAGCTAAAGGTAGTGATACAATAAATCATAGTCTTGAGGCATCACTGTCATTGGAAAAAATAATCGCATGATAATATAGCTTAAATAGTGCGTTTGGGAAGGTTTGGTGGCATTATTATGGAAGTCTTTAGGAATCAAGTGGACAACGTCCAGCAACAATGATGTAGATAGATATTGTTGATATTTTTTTGGAGCAGAAAGATTGGCTAAACAACTCTTTTTGGTCCTTTCCAGGTGTATGATTCTATGAAAGCTAATTTTAATGCACTCTGATTTGTCAGACAGAGACAGAGACCATGCTGCTGTCAATCTCTGCTCTACTCTATTTGTGTGATGTGGTTGACTTCATGGGAACAACTCTGACTGACATCAGTTCAGAACCTTGCCCCATAGATGAAAGAATCATTGATTGAAAAAAGTACACCTAATTCTGAAAGTAATTCTGATTTCATATAGAGGCAAAAACCAAAAAGGAAAAAGGAAAAAAAAGAAAAAAGAAAAAAGAAAAAAAAGCAAGCATAGATTACACTGTGTCTTAAGAACCACCAATATAGAAGTGCATGTAAATAAGCTATATTGTTATTAATAATACTATAAAATTAATTCCATATGATCTGAATGGACATGAAAGTTTAAACCAGGGGTCCTCAAACTTTTTAAACAGGGGGCCGGCGTGCAGATGAAGTGGCAGGCAGTCATCTGCGGCTGCTTGGTTTCCCCCCCCCAACCCCCGGCGGGGGGAGGCAGGGGGCGTTCTGTAAATACTGGGGCCAGATTGAGGAACCTGGGGGGCTGTATGTGGCCTGTGGGCCGTAGTTTGAGGACCCCTGTTTTAAACACATTTCATTTAAAGATAATACATTGGTGAATTTATCAGCTCCTTTCAACTTTATAGATTTTAAAAGAATTTTATTAATATTTGGCCCTGTCAAATAAATTATAAACTATGACTGTACCTCAGTCTTGGAGAAGCTGAAGATCTGACTTTTTCCAGCACAAATTTTAAAGCTTATAAAGCACACCTTTCTACCATTGCTTCTTTTTCATTTGACATGGTGCACAAATATTTTCCATAAAAGTGAAAAATATGTATTTTTAGTCATTGTATTTTTTTTATTCCCATTAAGCTATATTTGAATTTACTTTCCTCTAAAAAGTCATAGACCAAATCACGTTTCAGTATCCTAATTCCACTGCAACACAATTTCCCAGCCTACTGATCCAGGTCTACAAATGTGGTGAATACACCTCCTTCAATTTGCAAACAGCACTAAGCAAAACAAACAAATGTGAAGTAAAATCAATGATATTTCAGAAACAGAAATGCTATTTTGGAAATTACATCTGTCTTCAATTAGTGAGGGATTTACATTTACTGCTTACATATAGGGTTCCTTTATTGTAATATTTATTGTGTAGGCTTTATGTTGTTATTTTCAACATTTTAGCAACTTTTAAGTTAAAACTTGGCTTTTAATTTTACACCTTTTCTCAAAATAAAGAGAATGTACATAATGCAAACATAAAGAATGGGATTTGGTACAAGATTGAGGTACTTCAGTTTAGACATCACCATGTAAGCTGTCTGCATATGAACTAGCTCAATAATCTCCCTTTATAGCACTGAAAACCAGGTCAGTCACTCGATAACTACATGGAGTTCATACAGCTATTAGGTTGAAGAAGATCTAGACACCTGGGGCTTGATTCAGTTGTGTAAGTATAGATATCTAAGGCTGACTGAGCTGCACCCAGCATCAACAAGGGTTAGCACGTATTACATAAAAATGAAGGGAAAATTATTTTCTTCTTGGAATGGAACCTGGAGGTCTGATGGCTACCATGTGTCATTTCACATGACACTAGACACTTGCGTTAAGATAAAGGTATCAAACCCTTGGTAGCCAGTTATCTAAACTGTTCTGAGCATCTGGCACTGACTGGGACCATGTTTAATTTGCCTTTGCATACAGTATTTGAGATGCAGTAGCTCACATGAACTGCTTGGAAAGGCATGAGTTTCCTTGTTTTCTGTATCTATGATATCTGTGATACTGGAGGGTATCTCAAATGGCACTATCCATTTACATTTGGAAAAATGAATTAAACCTTTTAATGGTGACTTATTCACTGGCTCATATAAAGATACTTGCATAGTGCCAGATACATTTTAGCATCTTGATCTCAAAGTGAATGCCACCAGAGGTGCAATTTTCTTAATGAAACTTCTCCCTCTTTCATTTGCAACTCTTCTGTGCCAAAAGGAGGATACCTGCAGTGCTGAACAGAAGATGGCCAGTGAATAAACTTGAGCACTGAAACCTGATCATCACCACACTAAAGAAATGGTATTATGCTTTTGGACTGTTTTGGAGCACTCCAAGTTTCTTTCTTAAAGACAAAATCTTAGTGAAGTGTACCAGGTATTGCACTCTAGGGACTCCTGCCACAAGACAGGAAGATTAGGACCTCAGTAGATGTGGTTTTCTCCATCAAAACAGTCTTGTAACACTGTACCGCCAACTTTTGCACCCTGAGGGACCCTAACTACCACTTTCTACCACCTGATCACACACTTCTCTACATTTTCAAGCTATAAACAAAAGGCATGCTTCTGACTTTCAGCACAGCACTCACACCATTTCAGACATGTTTGATTTATTTAAAAAAGATACACCAAAAATAATAATGTCTTGGAGCCATGGATCACAGCATGTTGCCAGCAGAAACTCAGAGCCAAAGTCTATGTGCTGTTATCACACCAGTCTGGTATAGAAACAATCTCCAAATGTTGTACAAATGTGACTTTCTGCGCAGTTTAGCCTTAAGGCTTGAGATCATATCCCAAAACTGATTATTTCATGTAAAGTGTCTTTCAGAAAACCTCCATACATGCCACTTAAGATTGGAAATATCTACATTTTCCAGGCTGCTACATTTCTACTGGTGAGGTTCCCTGACTTCTTAACACTTCGTAAACACCTGCACAATTTCCAACATAATATACCCACTGGCAGAGTGTCTAAGACCATTCAGCAAGATGTTCTAGTCTAAGTATTGCCCTGAGTACCTTATCTGTGGTGTGCGATTTGAAATTCTTTTTCAAAACACAGACTTGCCTTCTGGGGGAAAAAAAAAAAAAAAAAAAAAAGAAAGAAAGGAAAAAAAAAAACCCCAAACCCAACCAACCAAACCCCAAACAACATGTCCTGGAATATTACCTGAAGGCAATGTACCCAGACCCAGCTTCATGCTTTTTGTGCTGCCAGGAGAAATAGTCTTAACACTTTTCCTAGTTAATACAATTCCTCAGCCACTGGGCTGTTTTAACTGTAGTGCTTTTTGTTACTTGCAGTGATGTCATGCTTTCAATTTCTCCATTACAAGACTTTATATTTGATCAAATGTTTACTGCAGCAAATTGAAAATTATTTGATAACTTGCTGGCTAGCGTGCTTCTATATGAGGCTGAGGTTTTATTCTAATGAATACTAAATCAAATTTAAATAGGTAGGATGAGAAAGAGTAAGACGATCTCACTTCAGAACCATTTTTCATGCAGCATCTTGAACCTTCTTCTCCTAACTAGGGATATCTCTACTTGGAGACCTTTTTGTGGTTGTTCAATACTTAAAGAAGGCTTATAAGAAAGATGGAGAGAGACATTTTACCAGGGCCTGTAGTAATGAACATACATTAGAAACACAGAATTATTTAGGTTGGAAAAAACCTTTCAGATCATTGAGTCCAAACATTAACCTAACACTGCCAAGCACACAACTAAAACATGTCCCGGAGTGCCACATCTATATGTCTTTTAAATATCTCCAGGGATGGGGACTTCACCACCTCTCCCGGCAGCCTGTTCCAATGCTTGATCATCCTTTGAGAAGAACTTTTTAAGTTCCCCTTGCAGAACTTGAGACCATTTCCTCTTGTCCTATCACATGTTACTTGGGAAAAGAGATTGGCACCCACCTCGCTACAAGAAACTTTCAGGTAGTTGTAGAGAGTGATAAGGTCTCCCCTCAGCCTTCTTCTCTACAGACTAAACAATCCCAGTTCCCTCAGCTGCTCCTTATAAGAATTGTTGTCTAGACCCTTCACCAGCTTGGCTGTTCTTCTTTGTTTGTGCTCCAGAACCTCTATGTCTTGCAGTGAGGGGCCCAAAACTGAACACAGTATTCAAGGTGCAGCTTCACCAGGGCCAGGTCCACGGGGACAATCACTTCCCTAGTCCTGCTGGCCACACTGTTTTGGATACAAGCTAGGATGCTGTTGGCCTTCTTGGCCACCTGATCACACTGCTGACTCATGTTCAGCCAGCTGTTGACCAACACCCTGAGGTCCTTTCCTAAGGGCAGCTTTCCCAAGCCTGTAGGGTTGTGTGGGGTTGTTGTGACCTAAGTGCAGGACCCAGCACTTAGCCTACTAGAACCTCATACAGTTGGTCTTGGCCCATTGATCCAGCCTGTCCAGATGCCTCTGTAAAGCCTTCCTACCCTCAAGCTGATCAACACTCCTGCCCAGGTAGGTGTCATCTGCAAACTTACTGAGGGTACACTTGGTCCCGAAGACAGGACAGCTGGTAATGGTTTTAAACTGAAAAAGGGTAGATTTAGATTAGATACAAGGAATAAATTCTTTATTATGAGGGTAGAACAGGTTGCCCAGAGAAGTTGTGGATGCCTCATCCCTGGAAGTGTTCAAGGCCAGGTTGGATGAGGCTTTGAACACCTTGACCTAGTGCAAGATGTCCCTGCCCATGGCAGGGGGGTTGGACTAGGTGATCTTTAAACGTCCTTGCCAAACCAAACCATTCTATGATTCTATTCAAACAAAAACTACAAGTCAGGTAAATGAAGGCTATTTGGTAGTGTGGAGAGAAAGAGAAATAGATGTTAGCAAGGAACGAAGGGACTAGTGGCCTGACTTAGTTCCTTGCTTCATGAGACCTTATAAGTCTGAATCCTGGGAAAGATACAAGTCCGCTTGCAGCTTATACTCTGGAGCCCTGCATCTGTAGCCAACTTGTGTTTTCAGATTCCTTTTAATATATTGCTTTGATTAGTTTAAATGTCCTACCCTGTCCATTATTTATCTTTCAGTACCATTCCACATGCTTGACTGTACTCATGCATTCATGAGACCATCTAAATATCTGTAGGTCATGTACTGAACTCAGGAAACCATGTACACAAGAGGTAATGATTAAAAAAAACCAAAGCCTTTTTTCCCTTTAGCTGATTTCATTTTGAATTCAGTGCGATCTTTTTAAAAAATGGCTGAAATGAGGGGTTTGTGAAGAAGATAAAAAGAAATGTTGGGAAAAGTTGTCTGAAGGTAAATAGAAGTCTGTTCTTGGATACTGAGCATTCAGGATTCACTAAATGATTGCACTGCCACTTGATTAAGCAAGAGAGAAAAGTGGGAGTCTCTGGGCACACTGCAAGATGCATATGATGTACCACTGGCTTCTCTTGGAAGCAGGAGGTTGATTTGAGAGCACAGAGTACAAAATGCTGACCATGAATATTCATTTGACTTTTAAAATCAACTTGCTTGACTATACTTACGTCTGAGTTCATGTTCCATAAGCATTTTAATAAATAAGTTTACTCAAAAGAAGTTTGTTGAAATTGTGAATTGTGCTTGACTGTTTCGGGATTACTCTCAGAAGCTGTTTCAGACCTGTAATCTTAGATGTTTAAAGCACAACACTGATAAAAATCTCTACAACACAGCTGATATATTGAAGGAAAACTTACTGAATGCTAAATATTTGTCAACAAAAGGGGATTAAAAAAGTGATTGGTCAAAAGAAATTTAATTTACAAGGTCAAGATATTTTAAAATTTACTGATAGACAATTTAGAGATAAAATTATTGGCTACTTATCCATTATTCATTTACTTTCTTATTGACCAAAAAAACCCCCACCCCCAAAAAACCCTGGAATTATAAAGGAATCATCTGTTGTGAGGTGGCAGGGCTGAGACATGTCTCTGCTTCGTAAGGACTTTTTGTTGGGGGTTTGGGCTTTTTTTTTAATTTTTATTTTTTTCCTCCTCAGTGGTCAAACTACAGTATGAGTTGCAAAATGTAAAGAAACAAATATTAACAAGACACATAGATACATATTAAGGTTTTACATAATTTTATATCTATTCATTAAAGTAACTTTAACTCCAATAGGATTAATTCAATATGGAGCTATGCCAGATGTTGAATTTGACATGAATTTTTCAAATGAAAGGTGGACATCTACAGAAAAATATGTGGTTTTTCCTGCATGTTCCTTGTTTTTTTCTAGATTTATAGTTGTTCATTGAATGTAGGGAGATGTTCTTGCTCTTAAGTGCAAAATTGTCTGTTTAAGCTATGCATCTTTTAAAATGATCATATGAAACAAAATTCTTCAGAAAATTTAGTTTCTAAATAGATTACTGTTTTATAACTTTAGAACTTCTAAGGCAATTAAATTAACAGCTTCATCCAAATATTTAGCTTGCATATCAAGACACAGCTTGTTTGGTTGTTCAAAATATTGAAAGCATAGATCAGAAAGGATGACTCAATATTAGCTATAAATCTACGTCTACAGTATTTTAATAAATCTCTTGTTGCAGTATTTGCATTGTAATTAAAAGTTATTCAAGAAAAAAAAATAAAGGAAGAAAAAAAAACCCAAAACTTCTCAAAGACTGGAAATTAGCTAAAACTGGTTTTTTACTACATTGATAAATTGAGCATGAAGAGCTATTGTTTTAATTGCTGTTCTGAAAAACAGAAATTAGCACAGAAGATGTGACTGAGCAGACACTTCCAGAAATAATATATTTTATGTCTTCTTCAGGCTCAAGTATTCAGTTAAATGAAAGAGGCTCAGTTTTCTACCTCTTAATAAAGACTGCAAAAAAAGTATTAAATTAATTATTTACATTGTTTTCAGAGAAGTGATCATGTCTGGGTTTTCCCAGGAAAATGGAGAAAGAGATTCTCAAAAACAGTTACCATGGAGACATAAAATCAAAGAAAAATAATTATTACTCAGGGAGAAGAACCCAAATCTGTGCTGTTCACTGAAATAAAACCCATATCAGAATTTAATTGGAATTGTTCCTTCAAAAATCTCTATGATCAATTCTAAGGTATCTGAGAAAGTGATGTCTAACCATTTTAATACGCTTCAGTTTTCCAATGAAGAAGAAATTTACTTGACATAACAGTACCAGATACATAATTTATCCCAGTCACTCTACTAAGGGTAGTTTCTCTGCTAAAATTCAGGCATTTGGGTTGTCTGCTGTTCTATCAGAAAAAAAAAAAAAAAAAAACCCAAACAAAAACAACCCAAACAAAACAACAACAACAACAAAAAAAAAACCAACAACCAACCAAACAAACAAAAAACCACCCCAACCCAAACCCAAAAAGCAGCCAGCAGCCAGAGAACTGAGAACTGATTTCATCAGCTTGGAGTCCAGTTTTCTTCAACAGAAAGTTTGTATTAGGTTCCTGCACTATTCTCTTCTCAAAATATATTAACCAAGTATAAACTGGAAAAGGTACTGGCTCGTTATTCATTTCAGAAAATGCTCAGCTTACGTGTAACCTAATCAGCTAATTAACAGAGTTCAGAGAACTCCTGTATTTGTTTCAACATTTCTGAGCTTTTTGGAAATACAGTCTATTTTTGATGTATATGTCTTTGTATGATCCTCCAGAAAGTAATATTCCCCTCTCTACCAGCTCATGTTTAAACCCAAACTCAAGTCCAATTATGCATGTAACATTTTAAGCTATGAAAACAATCTAATTACCTCTAAAGTGAGATGGGGGAGACAGTGTTAATTACTGGCAACTGTCAGTAATTAATTAGCTTGCAGGCATGGTTTCAATAAACTAACAGTAACTGGAGATGTATGTTTCTGTTTAGGAGGAGCTGAACCAGTTTATCAAAGAAGTTAATCTTTCTGTGTATATGCTTTCCTCTGTCATTTTTCAAATTTTTTGAAAATCAGCGACCTAAACTTTATCAATAATATCAGTGCTGTACTAGTGCCAGAACCTATCGGCTACTATCTGTTCCTTTGCAATTTTCAAAAATCTCCCTATCTGTAATCTGCATTTATTACACATGCATCTAAATGTTGTGGGTTTACATACATAAAAAAAATATTTATTCTTCTGGCAACATTTCATCCATGTCCATAACTACCAACAACAACCAAAAGAATGCCAACAGACCTAACAGAACTCCAGCAAGCTTAGTCTTTACCTTCCTACCCTTGAACATCTGTACAAAACTGTTGTGAGACTGAATTGCCCATACTAGCCATGTGAAAAATGGTTTTGCACTAATTTTACATTAAACAGAAATTGAATCCTCTCCAGGGTTGGATTTTTTTTGGGTAGAGGGTTGTGTTGTTTGTTTTTTTTTTTCCCGTATGTATTAAAAAAAGCATTTCAAGGAAAAACATGGAACAAGGTAGAAGCAAGATAAATTTGAATTATGCTAAAAGCAGCATGGATAGTAGAACATCTTAATTTATAACATTTTCCACTGCTGAAATTCCTCTCATGTCTATTCAGATGCCTTAATGCAACTCCTCTGTGCTTGTAATCACTTTTTTTTTTTTTTCTGGGTTTTTTTTTGTTGTGTTTTTTTTTTTTTTTATTATTATTATTATTTTGCTCTTCTTATACTGAGGTAGAAATCAAAATTAACTGTCACCTTCTGGCATTCTTTGACCAAACCTCTTATCATGGTGACAAAGTTCAGATGGCAGAATGGGAACTGAATTGAATTTTGCAAGTGATGCCTATTTGTTTCAGACCAGAAGCAGGCACAGGGTTATCCTTAGCTAACTCAGTCACGTCAAAACAGGACCTTTGAAATTTTTCAATACCATGTAAGAAATAAAATGCAGGAATACAAAAGGTCATAGAGCACAGATTCCTATTGTTTCAATAGATTATGACCCTGTTTGATTGTTAAGTTTTCTGTGATGGACAGTTCATAACATGTCAACTTCCCAGCTGTCATGATACCCTTTTTGCTTGCCTTTAAGTTACCTTAACAGTGTAGTGTGGATAACAACATGTAAGTGAATTAAAAGCTTTTTCATGTCTTCTGTTCAGCATCTTGCTTTCAACCTACAAAATTTCTGTCATGTTTTCCAGAAGACAAATCACTGAGATTATGAATGTCAATTTGTCAAATTGTTTATCCTATCTGATTGTCTTTCAATCCAATTTCTTCAAGAAGAGAAAATTTGAACCTTTTTTTCTGTAATGTCATATACTGATGGCTAGTCCCACAAAAAAAGAAGGAAGTAAAGATACAGACATAGTCTTTCTGACCCCTCTCTACTTTTCAAAAATATTCTGGAATCCTTAAGATAAAAAGCTTCTTTTTGAAAATGTTTTAACTGTCCATTCAGCTATTATTAGCATTTGTATGGTGCTGCATGGGATATGCTTTTTGTCAAAGAATGGCAATCCCTTTTATTATTATGCTAAAACAGGCTACTCTGAAATAGTTTCTTGTGAGTCAGCTTGCACTGGCTCACTTCCTGATCTGTGGCATAAAGATCTCATTGCAATTAACTGATCTTGTGAATAAATTAAAAGCTGCTTCTGTAGTATACCCTAGTTCTACCACCTATAGATTGCATCTGTTGCCTAAAGTATCTCAAAAATAGTTACAAAGAACCAAGGCTGATATTCATTCTCACAAAGTTAGCAATCATGTTGTTCCAGCTGCAGTATTTGACCCTGCTATGACTGCCACACCAGACTGTTTTCCAGTTCAAATGAAGTTAACACTACCGCAAAAAAGCCTCTCTGTGCTAAATTACCTTTTATTCTAACAGAAGTGGGCTCAAGCCATACACAAAGATTTGTTTCATGGTAGTATCCATCAAGAAAAAAAAAACCAACAACAAAACAACAGCACCAAAACCCAACAAAAAAACAGAAACAAAATCCTTATATGAAAATCAGGGGTTTATTCAAACTCATTGTGGAAGCGGGTTCCTATATAAAATCTGAGTATCTGAATTTTAACTTGACGGTTGCTTACATATGAATGGCTTCTTTCTGCTCATCTGTTCTGTTCCCTGTGCATATTTAGAAAGTAACCTACTTGTATTTGTAACTAAAAACAGAGCTAAAGAAGGAAAAGTAGAGAGCAGATTCCCTTTTTTGTTTTCCTTCCTATGCACAATCACTAAAGCACAGGGCATTGCTCCAAATGTTGCATGGATACAGAGCACTGACGATACTGTTTAAAGAAATACATGTCAACTGAGTATGAGGAATCAATTTGATATGAAAATATATATTCCTGATCATTATTTCATGCGAAAAAGGAAGGACAGTTCAGTGATTAAAGCTCTAAGTAACCCAGGATAAGAGGCTTATGTTTCTTCTTTATGCCAATCAGACTTGTTTGTGATTTTCAGCTCCTCACAGACAAGTAAGTATGAGGGCTGTTTTTAAAACCCTCCTCAGTCATTTATCTCAATCGTTACATGATTAAGTATGTTCAAGACTGTCTGTTAGACTTTTAGGATGTATATAGGCTTTGCAGTAAGGCAGCTAGCTCTGTACTTCAAAGATTCTAGCCATATGAACATGACATTCATTAGAATAAGGTGGGACAGTAACACAGTATCACAGCTGGGTTACCAGCGGGTATGTCTACATCACGCTGTGGGATTCTAATCATACATGTTTGCCTCGACAGAGCTTTGATATTTTGACAAAATAGTATGTAGAAATACTCCAAATATCTGTTTCCCCATGTGTGAAGTGGTAATAGTAACACTTTTTGAATTCAAAAAAATTCTTTCAGTGTTAAGGAAGACAAATAACTTTAAGGATAAAGTATTTTTCATGTAAAAGGAACCATATTAATATTTAAGTCTATGACCATACAGGAAATGAAACCAGTAAAAGGCAAATACAATTGTTTTGTGTATGGGTAGCCACATAAGCATGACTCTTTGTGTCTGAGCTTTGTGCAACTGAGAGACTGACTCTCAGCAAACGTGCATAATGTAATAGCATCCCTCATACATTTTGTGTGCTGAAGAAACATGCAATACAAGCACAATGAAGGATTTCTATCAGTAGATTATCTTTACATCAGCCTAACTTTTAGCAGTCTAATCAAGGAATTATTAGCATTCTAATAACTATATTTATTAGTATTCTAATAAATGCTTATGTTTATAATCCATATTACCTATTACAGCTAATTAGCATCAATAATATAGGAAAAACTATTATGCACAGAGCTCCTAGTATCTACCACTTTTCTCTGATGTTACATTCAACCTAATTCTCCAGAGGAAAGGAGAGGTGGGTGTCCTCTGTTTTACTCTTGTGTTTGTTTGTGATATTGTCATGTGTTTTCTAACACCACCTTCTTAATAGGTTTTTGATTCCACTTTATATCAAATCTACTCTGTGGTATATTTTCCATATGTTGGGTACTTATTCTTTGTTTTCTTTGTTATCTATAAAACCATCTGTACCCAGCTGTCAAACCTGCACTACAGAGGTGGCCACTAATTGACCACTATTCCAGTGTTTATAGCCCTTGGCCTCTGGTATCATCCTGTGCCTCTGCTTTCAAGCTTTCTCCCATCATCCTGTAGCCGTACATTTCTATGTTGCATTTATATTATTGGTTCATAGATAAGTTCACTCTGTGTGCAATAGCATAGTAAGTCCAAACAAAAACTTGGTAATTACTAGTTCTGAGGTTTTGTGGAGTTTTTGTGGCCTTTTACTAGCAATTATAAGATGTAAACCACCATACAGGGTTGCAATAAACACAGTGGAAAATAAGATCACTTGAGTGAATGTAGGTCATGGTACTCTAATAGTCATACTTTAACTCAGAACACTGATACCTTAAGTATGGACATATTCCTAAAACTATTTAAAACTCATTGCCATGCTTAAAATTATTTCAATTCTAAATTCTCTGCTGAGATCAGTGGCAAAACTATACTGAAATCAATGGGATCTGTGCAATCAAAACCCACTCAGAGTAAAACACATATTTGGTATCCAGGATCAGCACCAGTCCACTGCACTCCTGAAGCCACCTCAGACCCTGAAAGTAATGCTACAACCTGAATCTCAGAATGCAAGAATTTTCTATGCCTCATTGTTAAGTCTCCTGCTGCCTTTCTGTAGATGAATGATTTTCTCACCCATAATAGCTATACTTTTTAGAAAAATGCTTTGGGATTGTTTTTGGTTCTATTTATGCTTTTACGGCAGTTTCTACTGCTTTTTTCAAATGCTTTCAAAGAACTCATTTGGATGTTCATATTAATGTCAATTTTTAATGCGGCATCATTGCATAGCATTAGCTTCTGTGGCCTTCTATACATATGTGGTCTTATGTAAACCCCACAAAGCATTTTTAAAATTATTGTTTTATTACTGAATGCAGTATGCCATAGTGACTTGCATTCTTCACTTAACTGAAAATAAGTTTAGACCCCATTAGCTGATGATTTTTAGAGTAGATGTCATAAATTACGCTTCAAATCAATTGTACTTGCCATTTGTTACTCTACCAATAGAATTAGAGATGTTCGTTCATTTTATGTTGTAAAATTCATTCTGTTTGACCTATAATGAAAGGATGCCTCAGCAAATTAAAGATATAGGCAACTTTTATTAATACAGGATTTTTTTCTCTTTTGAGTTTTTGCATAAATTTTGGTAACCAAAATAATTTACCTTCTTTCCAGTAATTCTTCCATCATTTTGTGAATGACTTGAAAGAGTTTAATTCTTTTACAGCAAAGCTACCACTTTTTAATGGAAAAAAAAGATGTTATCAAAGAACTCTGAGTTCAGCTCCTAACACAAGCACCTACTGAAACTGGCTTTATTTTTAAGGAAAAGAAGTAAAAATCAATAAAAATCTGGAGGCCAGCACACCAGCATTATTGTCTATTTAGAATAACATTAAAAATTATTATGTTTTACATGTGTACCTACATTATTTTTCATCTTCTGAACCTCAGTTCTAATACAGAAATTGTCAAATACTGAAGTATGTGTCTCATTTAGTGTGGAGTATTCTTAAAGTAGAGTAACTGGCATAGCTGTGACATAAAAGATCAGAGGGTGCCTATCTCCTTGCTTATCAGTACTCTTAAATCCTTTTTAAATTAGTGCTTGACAATTTCAGCCTAAAGGCTTCTTTTATATACATACAGATATATACAATACACACATATATGCCTTATAAATGTTCACTTCCAGCACGTCCCTAAATGAAAAAAAAAAAAAATATTCTGGGATGATCTTAGTGCAAAATTCAGCTATATGGCTAAGTAGTGAATCCACCTGTCGCTCCAGAAGTGATTATACTCTTTGAGATAGTTTTACCACTGCATTTAGAAACTAGTTTGCAATCAGATGTCAAGTTGAATAGGAAAAATAAGGAAGGCACGTAATCTTCCAAATCAGTTCACAGAAGGATAATTGTGTTATTCATGTCCACAGGCACTTGTGACAATAATAGTCATCTTCCTGAAGGGTTGAAAGCTTCAGTCATAGCCAGTTCTTTCCATTTCTTTTCCCCTTTAAGTTTAATTCATTCACCATTTCTATAGCTATTTTGCTTTGGCTGCTGTCGGACTTATCAACATGTAATATGTAGTGCCAGTTCTTACATTTATTTTCCTATCTCAAATTATGTTAGCCTCATTGCTTTTGTAGTCCATTCTAGTTAAGAGACTGGTCTATGCAACAGAGAAATATCCATGAATAAAGATCTTTTTCTGGGCTGAGGCATTGAAATCTTTTCCATCTGCTGTTGTAGATATTCTTCTGTCACTAGCCTAAATGCCTGAGGGTAATGTAGGAGAAAGGACTTAGTTATGGAAAGCTTTGTATGCTAAATTAGTCCCCACAATGCTTTTATCACTTCAGTGCTGACTTCAAAGTCAGGAGATAAGTGCCATGTGAGGAGGAAACACATACAAATAGGAAGGTGAGTATGCAGAGGAACTAAATAATTTCAGAGCACCTTAGAGCCATCTCTAATGAAGACACACTATGGATGAAAATCACTCATAGGGCAAATCTTCTGAGCGCAACAGAGCTCCACCAAGTACAAAACTGCTGGTAGCCTGCCACTGCAACATCTTCTCTTGCACAGCAAATTATTAGTTATCAAATCTGGGCCAAATGCTGCAATACCCAACTGTCAAGTGTTGTACAGCCATTGTTCAGGCAAAAATATCACTTTCTGTGTTTCCCAGTGTAAAAAATCCATAGGGATTTTGAGACTGGACCTGGTTATTAATACTGGTATCATGGTGTTTCTAGGAAAATTTTATGAAGGGCAAAAGAAAGATATCAAAATGTGTTCCTTTAGATTACAAGGGATTAGGAAGATTTGATTTAGAAAAAAGTGACAAGCAATGCATAGATACTTTTTAGAAGATTTTAATCCAAAGAAATTTGTAATGCTGAAACTGATGGCCCCGTTTTGTAAGATTATCAAATGACATTTCATATGTAACATACTTTCAATGTATCTGGGAAAGGATCATGCTGCTCTTTCTTCAATACATTGAGCAGGCAAATAAAATAACTTAGACGAAGCTATGACCTCTGTACAATTGAAATAAATATGCATTTTCTGAAACTATTTAAAAGAACCTTTTTCTTTTACCTTTCAGCTTCTGATATTTGTAGGGTTGCCTTTGCACAGGTACTGTGGAAGTGCAGAGCATAAAAAAATCACTACTTTCGGCAAGAGAAAGCATGGCATCATCACATTTCTGATTTGTACATTTGTACTTTCATGCAAGGGATCCAGGTTAGTCACCCAACTTTTTTGAAAATGACACTTGATAAGTCATAGGTAAAAGTGACTAGTACGAATGTATTTACAGTAACCTCTGAAGATCATTTGAATATTCATGACTGAAAGATGACAACCTAATTAATAGACAATATTAGATTAAAAGTTTCCTATTTGAAACCTTAGACAAACAAGAAATATGACAGTTTCCATAGGGAGCCTTGAGTACCCTAAATTGGAAGACCTCTAAACATTTAATTTTGTTCTGGACATATTTCCCCAGTGACTTACAGAGACTAAAGTATTATTGGCTCAGATTCATTCCTACCTTAACCATAAAAGAATATTTTTTATTTTACCCACTTGGCTAATCATGATGAAATAATTACACATACAATAATTTAATTCAATAAACAACAAGAGCAAGACATTTATTAATGACTCAATTTCTGTTTCAAGTGCTCCTGTAGATGTAATGTTGAATTGCAACTTACCATTTAATAATATTATTATTAATAGTTTAAAAAAATGTTACAACTCCTTTTACATTGATTATTATTCCTGATCTGTACCAACTGAAGACCTGTGTATTTTCAAATAGAATTTCATATAGCTAAATGATTTATATACAGAATCGTTCATTGTTGTCTTGCAGTGAAACATTCAAAATAATTGGATAATCTCCATTTCAGATTACTAATTAGACTGACAAGAGGATGAAATTAATTTTCTGACTATCAGGAACCAAATTTGCTCTTAGTGGAAAAACCTATTAATCATTTGTAATAGCAAGCTTTCTTTTTCAAACTTAAAGAATAAATACTACAGTAGAAAAGTATAGCTCTTCAGTATTTTAACAGATGCAACAAAAGTCCCCTGTCTCAGTAATTTTAAAGAGTATAAAAATGGATTAGGCAATGTATATTATGCATTCTTTTTCAGCTACAGAAAGTGAGGCTTCTGATTGGTTTATGAGAAGCTTATGTATTCAAAACCAGCACAAGCTGTGATGGGCCAAACTTAGCTTTAAGATCCTTTCCAGATGACAGTGACGTGCGGAAAGCAGACTCCACAATCTGTAAGATTGTAAAGTAGGTATGTTTATTCAGCGCTGGGCAGCACGGGGGAGTAGTCCCGCCAAAACCGTGTGCGCCTGATACGAAAACTTGCTCTGTTTTTATAAGACAACTCATTACATATTCATAATATGATGTAATACGCCTATACATATGCATTACCTATCCCCGCTTTGTATTAAAATTAGTTCTGCAAGTCATTTCCATATCTCTCTCCCGACTGAGTTTGCGCAGTGTCCCCTGGTGGTGGTCGTCAGGGGTCCTGAGGATGAAGGCAGGTGAGTCTTCCTCGTGACCCCCACATCTGGCGCAGGCTCAGTAACGTCCTGCTCTTTGTCCAAACCGCAGAACCAGCTTTGGCTTGTTCTTGCAAGGTTGTAATCTTTCTTTGGACTTATATGGTCATAAAGCTGGACTTACATGGTCATGAAGCCCTTTACTCCCGTACACCTTATCACAGTACCCAAGCAAACCGTGTAAGATTTGGCAAACAGCTTAAATTTTGCAATTTTTACCCTAAACAGCTAAACAGACTATTACAATTGTTAAACTCTACCCTATCTCTTACCCCCCCCCCCTCTCTCAGTCCCCCCTTTTCAAAGAAATTAGTAAATTCTTTTACTCAGACTCGAAGTATTGATTAGATTCTAATTTTTGTTGCAGTTGATTTCTCTTCCATTCGCTATAGGAATTTCCAGTTCCCTTAAAACACCAAAATCCACAACGGACAGCTATACTAATAATTAAAAATAGAAAGACAATTACAATGATCATTACAAATAATTGTTTTAACCATGTTAGATTGGGCAACCAGGATGTCAATTTCTCCCATAATTCAAAAAAACTCCAAGAAGTGTTGTCTTGTGTCACTTTATGTAGAATATTTACTTGTTTCCTTATTTCTTGGAGGTCCTCGGTGATTCGCCCGCTCTGATCTGCATACATGCAACAATCTACATTGATCACAGTGCATACCCCTCCTTGAAAGGCTAATAGCAAATCTAAGGCCATACGATTCTGTGATACTATTTTCGATAAGTCAGTAACTTCCTCCTGGAGTGCCAGGAGGGCATCAACTGTTCTATTTTCCACTGTTTCTATTACAGCTGAGATGTTTATTATTGCCTTTTCCAACTCACTAACCCCTAAAAACGGAATGAACCATCGCGCAAAACTGTGGAAACTCGTTGGTCTGTTTATGAGGGGGTTATTTACAACGTTTCGTTTTTTCCTTATGGGGGGTTGTATTAACCTGTCAATGATAGTAATATTGGGGACCAGACCTCCCAGAGTGCATGCTCCTCGCCATCCTATGGGCAAGACTTTATGAGCCGTTGTGCCACACAACCAATACCACCCTGTCCCTTGTGGGGTCGGGAGACCGGTATAGTTCAATTTCAAAAATCCCAAATCTTTACCTGTCATATTTAATGTACGACTTCTGTTACAATTTAGGTGTTCTCCCATAAACAGCCCTTTTCCCGAACTTACCAGGTAGTTATCCTCTAATATGCTGGTCTCTTCAACAGTTATTTTTAGTCCTTGTCTCCACTTAATCTGAGGGTCTGTGCTCCAGATTGTATTTCCCCAAAAGGAGCCGTCTTGGCGGTTCATTAGGGAAACTGGCAGTGGGATGCCTATTAACGGTATCTCATAACCAGCATGTCTTGGTATTTGGGTACAGATCCAGCAATCTGTTTTATTTAAAATTTTGGTGATGTTTTGAATCGCCTGTACATACCAGTTCTCTCGCCAGGCCGCTGTGTCTATCACCTGTAAAATTATCAGAATCATGTTAAATTTAACCCACATCCTATCTTTTTAGCTTGAGCTTTAATGGCCCTTGAATTTCTGATGTCCAAAGCTTTTGTGGCGACTTCTTCACACGGGTATGATGAATCCAGGAATTCTGTTCTTTAATTTTGATTGCTGTGAAGGAGGTGAGGAGTACTTGGTATGGTCCTTCCCACTGTGGTTTCAAGGTTTTTTCTGCAAGAGACTTTACATATACATAATCTCCAGGTTGAATATCATGTACAGGCCCATCCAGACCCCTTCCTCGGGTCCCAATTACATGTTTTCCAATTTTATTGAGCTGTTTGCTCAATGCCACCATATAGGAAGTCATAATTTCGTCCCCAATTTGCATTGATGTCCCCTTTTGTATTCCATAGGGGCGTCCATACAGAATTTTAAAAGGGCTCAGTCCTTCCCTTGCCCTCGGTCTTGTCCGTATACGCAAAAGGGCTAAAGGGAGAGACTGAGGCCATGGCAAGTTTGCTTCTTGTCCCAATTTTACAATTTGCTGTTTGATTAAGTGGTTCATTTTCTCCACTTGGCCACTCGACTGAGGGCGATATGGGGTGTGAAGTTGCCAATCTATACCTAAATGGTGGCTGGTTTGTTGCACTATTTTTGAAACAAAGTGTGGTCCTCTGTCAGAGGATATGGTTGCTGGAACCCCAAAACGCGGTATTATTTCTTGTATTAGTATTTTAGTTACCTCTCGAGCCTTGGCAGTTCTGGTTGGGAACGCTTCTGGCCAACCTGAAAAGGTATCAGTTAATACCAGCAAATATCGGTACCCCCCTTTTCTTGGAAGTTCTGTGAAATCAACCTGCCATTGTTGTCCAGGCCTATTACCCTTTCCAATCTGGCCCATTTCTAGTTTGGGAGTATTCTTTGGATTAGTTTGGAGGCAAAGTTCACACTGTTGAGTTACCTGTCTCACTGTGGTATATAAGTTTCTAGCTACAATATCTTTTATCAGATGCTTATACAGAGCCTCCATTCCCCAATGTCTCTTCCTATGTTCTTCCCGTATTAAATGCCACAGTAAATATGAGGGAACAATTAACTTTCCCTGTGGGGTATAAGCCCATCTCTCTTCATTATACGACCCTGCTAAGTCTGAAATGAGTTTCTGATCTTCCGTAGTATATTTTGGTTTATCTTGTAGGGAAATATGCCTATCGGGAATTAAAGCCCCTGCCACTCTTATTTTCATTTTGGCCACTTGTTTTGCCTCTCTATCCGCCAGTTCATTCCCTTTTTCCAAATCTGAGCTCACTCTCTGGTGTGCCTTAATATGCACAATTGCCACTTTCTCAGGGAGTTGAACAGCTTCTAGTAACTTCAGAATTTCTTCTGCATGTTTGATATTTTTCCCTTGGGAGTTCAATAAACCTCTTTCTTTCCAAATTGCTCCATGTGCGTGTACAACTCCAAAAGCATATTTTGAGTCTGTGTAAATGTTTACAGTTTTGCCCTGAGCCAACTTCAGAGCTCGAGTTAGGGCAATTATTTCTGCCTTTTGTGCGGAGGTGTTCATGGGCAAAGGTCCTGACTCTATTACCTCTTGACTGGTGGTGATGGCGTATCCAGCGTGTCGATTGCCATTCAGGACATAGCTGCTCCCGTCTGTGAACCAGTTTTCTCCATTTTCTATGGGGCTATCTTTTAAGTCTGGGCGACTTGCGTATGTCGCTTCAATAGTTTCTAGGCAGTCATGATGCACTGGCTCTCCTGTGTTTCCACTGAGAAAAGAAGCTGGGTTGACAATGTTAGTAACCACGATTTCCACATCATCCTGTTCCACTATTACAGCTTGATATCGCAGGAATCTTTGTGGAGATAGCCAGTGTCCACCCTTTGCTTCCAATACTGCTGACACCACATCCGGGAGTCCTAAGGCCGGGGCTGACATCAGAGCTTTCTTTAGTTGTTCAAAAGCTTGTTTGGCCTCTTTATTCCATTCGAGGTGTTTCTGCTTAGTTGCTGTCAGCGCATATAATGGTTTAACAAGCAGTCCATAATTGTAGATCCACAATCGACACCACCCTGTCATTCCCAGAAAGGTTCGCAATTCCTTTACCATCTGGGGTTTTTTAGTTTGGCATATCACCTCTTTGCGGGCCTGCCCCAAAGTTCTCTGTCCCGCACTGATTTCATAGCCCAAATAATTCACTTTACGCTGCATTACCTGAGCCTTCTTCCTAGACACCCTGTATCCTTGAAGCCCTAAGAAATTCAACAGACTCACCGTCCATGCCATACAATCTTGCTCTGTGTTGGCAGCGATCAGAATGTCATCCACATACTGTAACAATTTTCCTTTCTCGGACGGGGCTTCCCAGGATTCCAGGTCTCTCGCAAGCTGATTGCCGAAAATGGTAGGACTATTCTTAAACCCTTGCGGCAACACCGTCCAAGTGAGCTGGGTTCTTCGACCACTTTTAGGATTTTCCCACTCAAATGCAAACAACTTTTGACTGGCTTCGTGGAGAGGGAGGCAAAAGAAAGCATCCTTTAAATCTAGAACAGTAAACCAGATTAATTCAGGTGCCAATGCAGTCAGTAGGGTATACGGGTTTGCCACGACTGGGTAGAGATCCTCAGTAATCCTGTTCACTGCGCGCAAGTCTTGAACCACCCTATATGACCCATCGGACTTCCGAATAGGTAATATAGGAGTATTGAATTCAGACTCACATTCCTTTAATAGTCCTAGCTGCAAAAATTTTTCTATCACCGGCCGGATTCCTTCCCTGTCCTCTTTCTTTAGAGGATATTGTTTAATTCTTACCGGTCGTTGACCTTCCTTTATCTTAACTTCAACAGGTGGAGCATTTTTCGCTCTTCCAGGCACATCAGTAGCCCAGACTCCTGGATACACTTGGTTCAGAATTTCCTCATCGATTTTCCCTTCTGAGGGGAGACTAGTTAGGACTAGACTTAATGCCTGTGTATATTGTTGATCCTTTACCTCCAAAGTAATTTCCCCTTTTTCAAACGTGATCTTTGCTCCTAATTGTTCCAACAAATCTCTCCCCAAAAGTGCCTTTGGAGAGTTGGGCATATATAAGAACTTGTGGATACCCCATTGCTTTCCCAATTTATACTTTAAAGGTTTGCAAAAATACGCCTTTTCACTTTGGCCAGTTGCTCCCTGTACTACAACGTAATCATCTCCTAAAGGAATTAAGGCTTGATTTAAAACTGAATATGTTGCTCCTGTATCTATCAAAAACTTCACTTGCTGCTGCTTTTCCCCTAGCTTAATTGTAACCAGTGGATCCGCTAGGGTAGATTCCCCAGGTTCCCATCAGTCTTCTATTACATTGGCTATCTTCACATTCGCTGAGGTTTTCCGACCCCCTTCCCTGTTTCTAGGACATTCCCTTTTCCAATGACCAAAGCCCCTGCATATAGCGCACTGATCCCTTTCCAATCGAGACGAATCTCGCCTACCACCTCTCCGTTCCCCTTTTTCTTGAATGGCAGCTATCAATTTCTTTTGTCCCCGCCGATATTCTTCTTCTCTATTACTAAACACCCTCCACGCTTCATCCAACAATATCTCTAAGTTTCTACCTTCTGTAGAACGCAGCTTTTGAAGTTTTCGCCTTATGTCCCCTGCAGATTGACCCAGGAATAAAGAAACTAATTGCTGGATCCCTACCTCAGACCCAGGGTCCAGCGGCGTGTTACGACGCATCACATCCCTCAGCCGATCCAGGAACTCAGACGGGGACTCAGAAGGAGTTTGCTTAACTGCATATAAAGCTGACCAGTTTATAGTTTTGGGAATTGCTCTCTCCATTCCCTTCAAAACCCATTCCTGATATTCCTGTAATCTTTGTATATGTGCTGATCTATTAGCATCCCACTTTGGGTCTTGGAGGGGGAAATGTTCCTTAACATCCCCTCCTGTAATTTTATAATGATCTTCGGCCAAATTTCCTGCTGTTTTCAGAACTAGCTGTTTTTCAGTTTCAGTCAAATATTCCAATAATAATTGTATATCATTCCAATCGGGATTGTGTTGTTTTACGATAAATTGGAAATGCCTGGCTACACTTATCGGGTCACTTCTATAATCCTTTGCAATCTTTCTCCACTCTCCCAAATCAGCAGTGGAGAAAGGCACTTTAATTAGCATTGTTCCACCATCTGGCCCCACCGCCTCTCGGAGGGGTGCTTGTAAAGTAGTCAGGGCAGACTTCTGCCGAGTGTGGGAAGATACAGGGCTATCAGGAGGATTAAAAGCTCCTTCTGAATCCACATCCTTGTCCCGTGCCCGGGGGGGAGGTTTAAACAAGTCATCTAAGTCTTGTTCTGGGGCTTGGTGAACTTTGTCTGCCTTTGTACACCTCTGCCCAATGCTGCAGGAAGAACAGCATCTTTTTAATTTACTTCTACCCCCTTTATTTTCTCGCTCCAATGCGAGTACCATAGGGTCCTGTGGGGGTATTATCCCACAGTCCCTTTGCCACTCCGGATGGTTTCGCAGAGTGAAAAACATATCTGCATATGATACTTCATCCCATTTCCCTTCTCTTCTCAAGAACAGCATAAGTTGTAACAAAGTATTATAATCCAATGTTCCATTAAATGGCCACTTAACTTCGCCCTCTAACTTATACAATGGCCACCACTGATTACAATATTTAATGAGGGTCTTTTTACTTTCTGTGCTTCCCTTCCCTACAATATCCTTCCAATGGGCGAGTATACAACCCAGAGGACTTTTTTCAGTATCCCTCCTTGGGTGTTACCCATTTTCAATATACTCTTAAGGGATTTAAACTGACTTTTAAATTCTCTTTTCACGCCTGTCTGCCACACTCTCACTTATTCTCACTCAATTCCACTCTCACGGACGTCCATGCACTCAGAGAAAATCACACACACATCACTTCACACAAACATTATGGTTCGACAAATTCAAATCGGTAGTCTATTCCAAATGCCTTATTGCCATAACCAAAATCAATACCAAAAGAAAGCTAACATAGCATCGCTCCAGTTAACAACCTTCTAGCAGCTGCAAATATCTTGTAAATTACAAGAGGCCCGCTTACCCTTCTCCTGCTTCTCATATACCGGTCATTAGCAGGTCCATCCTGGCTCCCAACAACGGGATACAGCGGTTACCTCAAACTCAGTCGATCTATCCCCGAGATCGCTACCGGCCGCTCTATCGGCCAGCGAGTTTCCCAATTGCAGTCCCAAACTGCAGTCCCAAACCCTACAGGTACCCAACCCACGGGCACTATGCTGCACGCCAGACGTCTCTGCGCGATTTATCAGCAGCCCCGAATGTGCGTACGCTTAAATCCCTTCGTTAAACATACCGTTAAATCCGCAGCTTCAAGAGGCTGTTGTCCACTCCCGCGGTGATCGGCCGGCAGCGGAGACTCCTCCGAGTAAAATGCTCGGGGCGCGCCTAGGAGCGTCCGCTCCACAGTCGGTCCCGCAGCCGAGTGGAGATCCTCCTGGCTGGCTCGCCAAAACTGACGTGCGGAAAGCAGACTCCACAATCTGTAAGATTGTAAAGTAGGTATGTTTATTCAGCGCTGGGCAGCACGGGGGAGTAGTCCCGCCAAAACCGTGTGCGCCTGATACGAAAACTTGCTCTGTTTTTATAAGACAACTCATTACATATTCATAATATGATGTAATACGCCTATACATATGCATTACCTATCCCCGCTTTGTATTAAAATTAGTTCTGCAAGTCATTTCCATATCTCTCTCCCGACTGAGTTTGCGCAGTGTCCCCTGGTGGTGGTCGTCAGGGGTCCTGAGGATGAAGGCAGGTGAGTCTTCCTCGTGACCCCCACATCTGGCGCAGGCTCAGTAACGTCCTGCTCTTTGTCCAAACCGCAGAACCAGCTTTGGCTTGTTCTTGCAAGGTTGTAATCTTTCTTTGGACTTATATGGTCATAAAGCTGGACTTACATGGTCATGAAGCCCTTTACTCCCGTACACCTTATCACAGTACCCAAGCAAACCGTGTAAGATTTGGCAAACAGCTTAAATTTTGCAATTTTTACCCTAAACAGCTAAACAGACTATTACAATTGTTAAACTCTACCCTATCTCTTACCCCCCCCCCTCTCTCAACAGGTCCAAAAGGATAGATGGGCAAGCAAGAATCTGGGCAATAATATCCTGCAAAATCAGCAAATACTATACATCTAAGTTTTTTTCATGAACAACACCCTAGGTTTTTTAGCTATTTGCACCAATGTAACTATCTTTAGTGTGCATTTTCTAGGGTTTTATGTGGGGAAAAAAAAGGAAAAAACACTAAGGCAGATAAGACTGATTTTGATGTAAGGAAATCTAAATTACCTTTTCTGACAACTGCAGAATATATGCTCAGATGCAGTTAGGTCACAGCATGCAAGTATGCACTTCTATTCCTACTCTGAAAGAATTTTTTTTAAAAAAAGGTTTAATCTTACAAGCAGAATGTGAACAGAAAATAAATGGTTTGCACAGAAAGAAATATAATCTTCATTTACTTTAGAAAATTATTGTGTAGATTAGCTTCTTGTTGTCTTGCATTATCATAAACACTGTAATTATATTTTCATTACCAAAATATCTTTTCCCTTGCTACTCCTTTCAAGACTGTCGTGGTTTAATCCCAGCTGGCGACTAAGCACCACACAGCCACTTGTTCACTCCCACCTCACCCAGAGGGATGGGGAGGAGAATCAGAAAATAATGTAAAATTTGAGGGTTGAGATAAGAACAATTTAATAGTTGAAATAAAATTTAAAAATGAAAGAAAAATAATAATACCAACCATAAGTTATAATGAAAAGGAAGGAGTGAGGGAGAGAAATGAAATTCAAAGGGAATGGAGGAAAGAAAACAAGTACAGTCACTCACCACTCACTGACCCGCTGACTGATGCCCAGCCAGTCCCTGAGCAATGACTGGCAGCCCCAGCCAAACCCTGCAATTTTATATACTGAGCTTTATGTCCCATGGTATGGAATATCGCTTTGGCTAGTTTGGGTCACCTGTCCTGGCTGTGTCACCTCCCAATTTCTTGTGCCCCTCCAGCCCTCTCGCTGGCAGGGCCTGAGAAGCTTAAAAGTCCTTGACTTAATATAAATATTACCTACCAACAAACCAAACCCACCAGTGTGCTGTCAGCATTGTTCTCACACCAGAGCCAAAACACAGCACTGCACCAGGTTCTAAGAAGAAAATAATCTCTACCCAGCCGAAAAGGAGACTTTCGGTTTTGTCTTTCTTAACATCCACTAGCAGGAAAAGTTGCTGAATTTGTGAAATTCCTGTTTTCAGGAGAACACATATTCTGGGAAAACAGCCCTCAGGATGTAAATTGTACAAATAGCCAAATGTTTTGTTTCACTCTAGCTAGAAAAAGATAGAGAGAGTTCACCAGTTTTCATTTCAAGGCAAAAGCAGCTATTTCCAGCAGTTGGTTTACAAGGGCAGTGTGTTGCCAGCCTTTCAACATGAAACACATTTGTATTCCTGTCCTTTCCGAGTTCATCCCCTTTCATCTTTCTGTCTGTCCACTCCTTAAAAATCCTGCCTAATTAATGAGGGAATTTGGGAAACAGTGCAACTTAGAGACCACTACACTTTGACTTCCTTAGAAAGAAATAATTCCACAGGCTATTGATCTAAAGAATATATCTTTGACAAAGAAGTCTTCCTATACCCTGTGTTTTCCAGAAATACAGAACAATATTATCATGTACTTCCCAGAGTACTGAAGGAACAAGGATTTGAAAGTAACAGCATAGCTGTGTTTCACTTCTTCAGAGCTGTTTGACTGGATCAGACAAGCCCAAGGAAATTATATCGTTGAGACTTATTCAGAGAATAAGTTCAGCAGCATGGATTTGAGGCAGCTGTGGCTGGATGTGAGTAGTGAATAGGGAAGGAAATCCATTGAGAGAAGCTGACTGAAGGTGAATTAATCTGAACAACTCAGGTATTTTACCAAGAAACATCTAACATTCTGATGGACTGTAAGGAAATGCAGTGGGATGAGCTGATGTAGAGCGGGCTTACCTCATTTACTGAGAGCTTGTGGCTTGTGTCTCATATATTGTTATCAGAGAGACTAGATATCAGTTTTGGTTTACACCCTAGTTAAGCTATGACTTTGCAATCAAATCTGTTAAATTTACCATTTCCTGTAATTTTGGTTTGTGGGGGGTTTGGTTGTTTTGTTTTTGTTTTTGTTTTTGTTTTTGTTTTTTTAAGATATATTTATTCAATATGTATTATTTTAAAATATATTTATTTTTATTATAGCCAAAGTCTCACAGGTTCCCTAACAACAGTTTATCATTGCACTTAAAAAACATACAGCAAGAAACCAGTTCCATGTCACAGGCCTTACAGTCATGAGGTAGTGTGTGTGGTATCAGGGATGTAGGGAAATACAGTCTGTTTGGAGAAGATCTTACTTTTTCTTTGTTAGATGACAAAAATTTATATATAGAATTCTTCTTTGCAGCAAAATAATATAGAAGATTGCTACACAGAAATAGGCAGGCATATTCTGAAATTCTTCTTCCTATTTCTATATATAGTGACTATTTAAGCTACATAAAAGGTCATTTATCTCCTCCGGCTCTTCCTAATTGTTTCAAGTTTTACAATGCATACATAAAATGAAGAACAGGTTTACTACTGCTTTTTTTTCTTATCTTTGTAAGATAATGTCATGCTTGAAGATGTGGTAGTTAGTCACATATTTATATATTTAAAATTATTTTCTCCTATTTCTAAAAGAACTGATTTAAACTTTTATACTCTTTCCAGTTCCTACCTAACTATAGTCTTCAGGTAAGTCAGGAGACAAGTCCATCATGTTTGAATACTTTACTAAATGAGAGGGACAGTTTGGTCATCTACTTTATTCCTACATATTTTTCCTAACAAAACAGATGTATTTCAAAAAATCAATTCCATTTGAAAAGAGTCCAGTGGGCTGAGTGCTCCTTTTTTAAAACATAAAAGAGGGAACACTGTAAGGATCAGTTCAGTATCTAAAACTGGAATCAGCTCTTCAAGTGAAATTGTGTTAGTGAAAGGTACTGTCTGATTTTTTTCCTTTTTGATACATATAGTATCAGTATTTTGAGGTGATTTCAGCAGCTGGTGCCATGGTCTTCCCATGGGCATTTAAGGATTTCTGAGTAAATTTGTTATTTACCTGTAACAAAGACACAAAAAGGCATCAGCAGAGGGTTCAAGGGAAAAGGGAAATCTGAGGCAGGAAACGTCATTTTTTTTATGGACAAGAGAAAAGGCCTTGGTGCCTTAGCTAACCATTTTGGTATATTACCTGTATTTGTGTTAGGTTGGCAATCTCAGGTTCCCTTCATCTGTGACAGAGACTATAGGATTTCTCATTGAGCAGGTTTGTCAAGGAGTCCATGAACAGCATAGAAGCAGAGCCTAAGGGGACAGTTTGCCACCACTACACAGGAACTTCCCATAATCTCTGATGGACTATGGGATTAAAATATCCTCCCCTCGAGTCAGAGGAACTCACTAAGCAGAGTGTTGGGGCAATTGACTGAAAGGGAGTGAAACTGCTGAGGAGATTACATCATCAGGCTTATAGCTGGTTAGAGGCATGGCTTGTGACACTTTACTAAAAGGAAGTGGAATTAACTTATTAATTTACTATATTTGTGCTAAACCAAAGAAAAGGTAAATATACTGAAGGGAACAAGACTATTTCTTTCTTTGTGGAATTTGTAAGCAGTCATTTCAGATCAGAAGAATTTTACACGTTTGATATTCTTATACTTCCCATCATGTCTTTCAATGAACAAATATAAATCAAGAATTTCTTCTTTTTTATCATTACTCCAAGAAAAAATATCCAAAAATTTCCTGTTGTAGACAATACATTTTGTTTTGCTTTCTGTTCTTCCAACTAAGAAGAAAACTTATGCAGATTTTAAAACCACAGGATATTCAGCAGGTAGAAACACAGACTTCAAAGCTGAGAGTGTAAAGCAAAATGTATCTTGGGATTGGAGTGTCCACTAATCAAGTCAGAAGTTTCCATAACTTTATTCCTCTGACGGCTAGAAACCTGTTTCTATTGACCGGCCTACATTTCAGTCACAGAAATTTTATACCTATTTATTTCCACAAGCAATATCTATTTTATTAAAAAGCCTTTCCTTACTTCCTGATCTTTTTTCTTCTAATGTGCTTATAAAGAATATACATTTCCCTATAATTACTGGGGCGTTGTATTTAATTAGGCTGATTTTTTTTACCTTCTGATTTTCTTGGCTGACTGATGGTTTCTTGCAGCCTCGAAGTCTGAATTAATTTTTCTAAAACACATTTTGACTTGTTAAAGATGTGTGTACGTCTAGCACAACATTACTACTTTCTTGTTTCTACTGGAAATATGTTTTCTAATGCATTCAAGAATATTTGCTTTTCCATTGCTATATCCTGTTAGATCTTTCTTCCTTTGACATTCCCAGATGATGAGTTCCTAGCCAATACCAGAAATTATGCTTACAACTCCTTAATTGTGTAACCAGCTATTTTACCCTATTTAACTCCACCCTCCTGTTAATATCTCAGCCCTTCTTTAGGTCATCTAAAACTCCCTGTAGAATTCTCAAACTTTCTTGCTATTTATGGTGTCTTTTGACTTTATTATACCACCTGTTTCCATTAGCAAATGTTTTGAGGGTATTACTACAAGTCACAAGTAAAATTTGATTCAGTATGCCTTTTTTTTGTAAAGTAAATCCATTCATTTCTCTTTGCATTCATTGTTTTACATGAACCAGATCTATATTCCGCTAAAAAATATTGTCCTAGACCCTGCATCCTCCAGTTTTGCTAAAATTTCCCCAATGCTACTATCAAGTGAGGTAAAGCTTCAGATTGAGACAGCACCTGTATAAATTGCCTGTGTCTAAACTGGATGTTTAAAGTCCAACTGTAGTAAATGAAGACCAAGTCAATGCAGCTAGTGGAGCAGGAGGGAAAAGTCTATTTACATTAACGTAGACAAGGATGATTGGATTTGGTTGTGTAAATATAGATATGCAATGATACTTCGGGTCTTTGCCATACCCACTACATCTTCAGCTATCACTCCAAGGAAGCATGGATCTCCCATAGGTTCTGTGTTATTTCAGCCTTTTACACACAAATGTCTTGAGTACCCTATAGCATCTAGAAAAGAACAAGGCTTTTGAGTTCCACCTCTACATAGCTACACCTGAAGCTGTTTACCTGAGTTTCAAACTGACTGCCTTTACCAGTTTTGGCTGGGATAGAGTTAATTTTCTTCATAGCAGCTAGTATGTCACTGTAGAGGAGTGAAGCTGGGTTAATTAGCATTGATAATATACAACTATGGGTTGGCTTAAGATGTAGATAAGGTGTGGGTGTGGCTGGTTAAGTTAAGTGGTTGAGAGCCAATGAAGAGAGAGCAGCCGAGGAAGAGAAGGTGGGAGAGGAAGAAGCAGCAGGAAAGAGAGAATGGGGGCCTTGGGTGAGGTGAGAAGAGAAGGCAGCAGAGGCACTGGCATGAAGAGTATGCTGGTATGTGGGGGTAAAAGATCTTGTTGTAGCTTGATAGTTTGGAGAGTGCTGTGACATGACACTATGTTTTGGATTTGTGATGAAAACAATGTTGATAACACAGGGATGATTTTGTTATCACTGACCAGTGCTCACAGAGAGCCAAGGCCTTTTCTGCTTCTCGCCCCACCCAGCCCACCAGTGAGGAGGCTAGGGAAGCACAAGAAGTTGGGAGGGGACACAGCTAGGGCAGCTGACCTCAACTGACCAAAGGGATAATCCATACCATATGATGTCATGCTTGGCACATAAAGCTTGGGGCAAGAAGAGGGAAAGGGATTTGAAGAGATGTCACTTGTCTTTTCAATTAATTGTTATGCATGATGGAGCCCTGCTTCCCAGGAGATGGCTGAACGCCTGCCTGCTGATGAAAAGTAGTGAATGAATTCCTCGTGTTGCTTTGCTTGCACATGCAGCTTTTGCTTTACTTAAACTGTCCTTATGGTAGGCCACGAGCTGTCTCTTTTACCCATCTGATTGCCTCCCCCATCCCACCAGGGGGAGTGAGCGAGCAGCTGTGGGAGGCTTGGTTACCAGCTGGGGTTAAACCACAAGACTTCCACTCCATATGTGATATTTTACTGATTACATTTCTGATATACAAATGGATGAGGTTTACTTCATTTAATTAATCTAGAAAGTTATCCAACTTACTAAATAAAAATATCAAATTGTCTTGGAATACTCATTTTTTCATGAGTCCAGGCTGTATTTCATTTTACTTTAAAATAGATACATTTAACTATGAGTAATATTAAAACTAGTGTTAAAGCTTACCCATTATTAAAAGCACTTCGAGGTGACCTTAGGTTCTTAGAGTCACTAAACCTACAGAGCAACCTCTTACTTGCTGTCTTTAACTAGAATTCCTGCTGTCAGAATGTGTTTTCCAAATGGAAGATGTTATCTGGACTTCACTGGACTTAATTGGAGATAATAAAGTGAGATATCCGAAAGAGTCCTAATGGCCATCTGTCACAACCTTGTCATTAGTATTTTATAGGAAAGGGAGTGACAGATCAAGGAAATATATTTTGTGTTCCATGGCTTTCATTTTTGTATTTAAATAAGGCCTGGAAGAATGATCCAGAAAACACTTCACTTGAGAAGATGAAAACGACAATTATCTTTCATATTCAAAGAAATATCTGATCAATACACTGTATCTGATTATTTTTTTTACAAGTATGGTTATGAGTGACCTGCCAATTATGTTTAGTGACATTTGACCTCAATTTAAACCCATATACTGCAAATCCTTTGAATTCATCCAATATTCGCACTGTTGTGAATATATGGAGAGGAGCACAAGTTCCTTTCTGCATTCTGCTTTCCTACAGTAAAACAGTTATATTTCATTCTTTTCTCTCTCTCAAATCATATCCTCCAAGATTAGAACATCTTGCTTGTGGCATTAAAGGTAATAAGCATCTTCTCCTGCATTTCCTCATGAAAGACATTGCTTTCAAAGTTCTAGGTAAGTTACTGAGTGCATTTGTTCCAATACTTCCTATGCTGTATGCCAAGATTATTGATAGCAGTTAACATTTCAATTTGTTCAATTAATTTGAGGTAGTATCTCATATAGGTTCTTAATAATCAGGCTTAACATTATAAAATAATAGAAACTTTTTCTGTGTTTCATGACAGCAATGGATTAAGTGTTTTTAGTCAAGGGTACTCAACTGTGAAACAGCCTAAGGAAGAGTAAACATTAAGCAAAGTATGCCTTCAAAACATGCTGCAAAATCCATTTTCTATACCCTTCTCAATTTCATTAAATCAGTGGCCTTCACCATGGTGTATAATTGTAACACAGGAATTTTTACACCAATATTCATATTACAATTTCTTGTTCAGTGTCCCATCTCTGATATGGGCCATACCATGCATGTTACAGAAAAACACAAATGCTTCATAGCAAACAACTGATAAATAATTAAGTTACAGCAAACACTTCCTAGGTTCTGCAAATAAAATTAATCAGAAAAATATAACTAATTGTCAAAATGTAAACATTTAACACTGGATATTGTTTAGCATTCTACTGGAACACTTCCTCAGAGGATGACTTCAAATTCTGTCTGTTTTTCCATCCACTCATTCAAAGAAATGCTTGATAATGAAACTGAATAGCTGAGTGACAACCTGCTGAAGTGTTTCAGAGGCAGAATTTTCAGCATTTCTTACCTTTTCTACAGAAGGCTTAGAACTGTATTTTATTCTTAACTAACTGCAAGGTGGGGGAGGGGGGATGATGATGGACCTTCTACAAAACTTTATTTCTGTATTACAAACAACTCTGTCCAAAAGTATGAGAATTTATTTCCCTTTCTAATATAACAGGGTAAACTTTGTGATTACTTATATAAATGTTCAATTAGCCTTAATGATATTTTATGGTGACTAGATTCACAGGCTGAACAGTATTATTGTTTAGCAATACTCATGGGGAAAAATAAGGAGAAAGGCAATTTCTACTTTGTATGCACAGTGAAGGACTCTGAACTAGCTTGTACTACAGAGGAAAGACATCTCAGTGTTATAATACATTATTCTATGAAAATAATCATCTTAATGTTCAGAAGCAGTCAAACAAGCAAATTGAGTATTAGGATTTATTAGGAAAGGCATGGAGAACTAATCAGAAAACAATGTTGTGGCACTGTAGAACACACAGTGTTCCTGGAACATTAATATTGTGTTTGTTTCTGTTTCCCTGATTAAAAAAAAAAAAAAAAAAGGAGATAAAATAGGAAATAGGACTTGGGAAAAGTACAGAGAAAGGAAACAGGATGACCAAAAGAAAAGAACTTCCATATAGATAAAGATTAAAATCACTACATTTTGTCATCCTAGGAAAGAGTTGAGTAATATTTAATATGATAAAGACTTGTCAAACTAAATTGGAAACATGTTTTTTTACAGTTTCATAATTTAAGAAACAGGAAGCAGCTGATTAAATTGTCAGATATCAATCTGATAAACACTTTTCCACATAAAACACAGATAAATGATGGAATTCACTGTCATAAGATTTGTGCATGAAAAGTTTTATATGAGTTCAAAAGCAATTAAAAAGAGTTAAAGGAAGAGCTACTAAAAGTTATTAAACACAGTTCAGCAACTCATAGCACTATCTCAAATGGAGCAATCAGTAGAAACCAGAAAAGCATAACACAAAAACATTGTAAAACACTTACCTTGTTCTTGTATTCATTCTAAAAAGTTATAATTAGTTATTCTTGGTGATAAAATTAGTCTGATCAGCACATGATGTTACTGCAGAAGAAAGGCTAAAATAAAATATTATTGATGGTGATACTAAACTGGGAGGTGATGTTGACTTTCTCAAGGGCTAAGAGGCCCTGCAGAGGGATCTGGTATATTGGAACATTGGTCAATCGCCAATGGCATGAAATTTAACAAGACAAAATGCTGAATTCTGCACCTGGGATGGAGTAACACCTGGCACAAGTAGAAACTGGGAGAGGGTTGGAGAGCAGCCCCACGGAAAGGGATCTGGGGGTGCTGGCTGACGGCATGCTCAGTGTGGGTCAGCAGCATGCCCTGGCAGCCGAGAGGGCTGATGCACCCCAGCTGCACCCTGGGCTGCATCAAACACAGCGCAACCAGCCAGCCAAAAGAGGTGATTATCCCACTGTGTTCAGCATTGATGAGGCCTCACCTTGAGCACTATGTGCAGTTCTGGACCCCACAATTTAAGAAAGATGTTAGGGCACTCTGTGTCTAGAGGAGGGAAACAAAGCTGGTGAAAGAGCTGGAAGGAATGTTCTTAAAGGAATGGCTGGGGATTTGGGGTTTGTCTAGTTTGAAGAACAGGAGGCTGAGGGGTGACCTTGTTGCTCTCTTCCTGAGGAGGGGAAGTGGAAAGGGAGGTGCTGATTTCTTCTCCCTGGGATCCAGTGGCAGGACATGTGGGAATGGTTCACATCACTCTGAAACAGAACAAGGTCTTGAAGAAAAAAAAGATTAGTCAGGATGAGTTTGGTATAATGCTCTGGATGATGCTCTGTATTGAGAAAGCAATGTATTCTGAATAATTAGAAAAGATGAAGTGGCCACCTGAAGGAGATAAGGAAACCATCAAGTCAGGAAATCGTTGAACAAAGAAAATGGAAAGGTCTATTCCACCTACATCCCACCTATTATGAATGGAATGATTGGGTGTCAAAATCAAATTAATATGTATGTAAAGGTGTAGTAACCTCTCACAAAAACTGTATAAAATAACTAACTTTTCACTGAAAACTTTGGAGCTAGTTTGTCTGGTGCAAATCAGCTATCTCCTCGTTGCACAAAATAAATACCTTTGCTGCTTAAAGACAAAATTTGTCTCTGAGCAGTTACTCTGTGCTGTTTTGGCATCGACTCCCCTGCATCATGGGGAAGTTTCAGATTTGACATTAGGGAGCATTTCTTTACCAAGAGGGTGATCGATGCTGGAACAGGCTTCCCAGAGAGATGGTGGATGCTCCATGCCTGTCAGCATTTAAGAGGTATTTGGACAAGTCCCTTAACAACATGCTTCAGCTTTTGGTCAGCCCTGAGTTGGTCTGGCAGCTGGTCTAGATGGCAACTGTACGTTCCTTCCAACTGGAAGTATTCTATTCTACTCTATTCTATTCACCTTTGATCACACAGCTTCAAAAACTGTGATCATAATTAAACCATGCATTCTACATACACCTGCATCAAATTATTATCAGAGTTAACAAAAGTATATTCGTCTTCTTAAACAGCATCTAGGAACTTGTTCATCTCAAGCCCTTTCAAGCTTATTCATGTCAAGCCTAGTCTCCCTTAGAAGTACAGGTACCAATGATGGTAAACACAGGCTGTTAGAAAAGAGATAGATGCACCGTGGCTGCAAAGGCAGTGAGTATTACCCTGGGTTGCACTAGGCAAAGCATTGCCAGCAGCTGGAGGGAGGTGACCCTTCCCCTCTGCTCAGAGATGTTCCCAGGTCTGGGTCCCCAGCAAGAAACTGCAATGGGCATACTGGGGAGAGCTGCCCGTCTCTCCCCCTCATGCCACACACTCCCAGCACTACTGAGGTCAGAACAGGATGCTGTGTGGACCTGGTGGTGGCCTGGCAACAGCCCAAGGGCCTGCAGGGACGGTCCTGTGTCAGCACAGATCAGCACTGGGGAGAGCCAGGCTCTTGCCAAGGCAGCACAGATTGGAACTGGAGAAAGTCAAGCTCTTACCAAGCAGCACGGCTAGGCACCAGGACCACCTTTGCAGCCTCACTCAGGCCAGTTGGGCAGTAGCCTGGAGATTTTTTTTTATTATTATTATGGTTTTTTTTGTTTTTAAATACAGCTGAAACAGGTGAATGTCAGTGTATATTAGAAGAAACATAGGCCAGAACACGTCAACTCCATTAAACCACAGCCATCCCCTGCACAGTTACTCTGTCATTATTTTAGCTTGTTTCAAATGTTTATTACTATTATTATAATATTATAAGAAAATGTAAGAAAGTAAACTGATGTGGTCACCAAATCCAATGAGCTATTAAATAAGTAATAGTAATCTTGAAAGACAGTTATTTAAGTAGCATAAATAAATATTTCAGTTGAATAAAAATATACAAAATGAACTCTAATAATATCATGGTCTTACTTCATAGTGACATTGCATTTATCTAAAAAACCAAGAGACCTCTTAGTTTAACGTTAGTACCCATAAAAGCTATGGAGAATAACACTGGGTGCTATTGAAAGGCATTTAAAGGACAATGCAATCATCAGGCGCAGTCAACTTGGGTTCACAAAGGAAGGTCCTCTTTAACTAGTTCGATATCCTTCTACAATACAGTCCCCCACCCAGTGGGTGATGGGAAGGCAGTGGATATAGTTGTTCTGGATTTTAGTAAGGCTTCTGCTACTGTCCCTCACAGCATCCTTCTGGTTGTCCAAGTGTGAGAAGAGCAAGTTAATGATACACTGAGTGAAGAACTGGCTGAACAGGCAGAGCTCAAAGGGTTGTAGTGGATGGAGCTGCATCTGCCTTGCAGTCAGCCACCAGCAGTGTTCCTCAGGTTTGGTGTTCAACACTTTAATCAATTAGTTTGGAGAGAAGGAGACTGAGGGAAACCCCATTCCTCTGTACAGCTTTCTGTAAAGGGGAAGTGGAAAGGGAGGGGATGATCTCTTCTCCCTGGTATTCAGTACCAGGACAGGTGTGCATGACTTAAACCTGTCAGGGGAGGTTCAGACTAGGTATTAGGAAACATTTTACTATAACACAGTAATGGTTTGCTTTAAACCAGTGGATATTTTATAGAGTAAGGTCAAAGACAGCAGCAGAATATACCTTAGAAAAGGGTGAATGTTGGGAAGAAGTGAAAGGAAGAAGTAATGAGGAAGGAGATATAGATATCTTAAGTGATTTGACATGTGTCAGGCATTCATCCTCATGAAAAGCAACCATCTTCACCAATCCTTATAAATTCCTAGGTCACAGGTGGCTGCATGAGTCAAATGGTTGATTAAAAATAAAAGTAAGAATAGAGGCAGTCAAGATCCAAAATCATAAGGTTGAAGGAAAGATAATGTTACAATAAGGTTTCTGTGTCTGAGAAGGTGGGCGAAGAAAATTAATCCATGGATGTTACGAAATAGATTTTGAAAAGTCTTAGGAACTACAACTAAATTTGCAGATAAAATCTCTTTTTCTTCTAAAATTTATCAGTCGTAAGTTTAAAAAGGTAAAATCACTGACGTACAACAAAGAAATAACATTCCTCAAAAAAATATTTTTTATTACTTTTAAATTTGAATGACATTATGGACCTTCCTGGAATGAAGCATATGGAAGAATATGAGTAGCTTTAGAGGTTTATCTTGAAAGTCTGGGGACTTAGTTATTGATTTATGTAAAATAATAATGCATCTTGCAAAAATTGCCTTCGTATAAGAATATATAGTGGACAATTACAGCTTCTAAAGAGACTGTTTTCCCTCACCTCAGAGGTTTTCTTTCTGTTCTTTCCAGCTCCTCACAATTGTCAAGATATTCAAGCCAATAGATAATGTCTGTACTTTTTTTACATATTCACACCTGTTAAATTTTGTCTAATTCTGACTTAAGAGCAGAGGAGTGAAGTAGCAGCAACTGTATTTCGGGTCAATTCAAGTCAAATCTATCTATTTATGAAGGAGTGAAAAAAAGAAGAAAAAAAATCCAGCCATGAGTAAGACAGGCAACACATGATCTGTTCAGACAGGTTCATCATGGAGATGTTATGTTCAGTGCTGGAGGTTAGAGAGAAGGACCAGGAAACGTGACAGATCCCCAGCCAAAGCATTCACAAGCAGTACCCAGGCACTGCCAGGTCACTTACATGCCCACCTTCTGCTTTCTGCTGCTGACTAGTGATACTAGCCCCTCTGAGCTGGCCGGCTGCACAGAAAAAAGCCCAGTAGTAACCAAACAAGTCTATGCAATTTAATCCCACAAGACAAACCTGAGGCTGACCTTGTCTACTCCATTGGCAGAGTTTGTCCCTTCAGCCTTGAGACTCACCATGTGTTGCAGACATTTGCTTTCAGAGTTCACTCCATGGGACAAATGGACTGAGGATAAAACTGTATCAAAATTTTAACAAAGACTTTAATCACTCTAAAGCTATAAAGTTAAACACAGAATGTGATTTTTCTAGAATGAAACCAGAGAAAAATAACAGATCAGATGTTAAGATCAAAAATTAGAAAAGAAACCGTGGAAATACTAATAATCTGAAGTTTATCACAACTAGTTATTTATGGTACCTGCAGCAGTCAGTCTGTGACTGATGCAATTTAATTGAGGAGAATTCTCTAAAAATACTTTATATCCAAGGAGGTTTGCCTCTGATGTTTAGAGACTCTCACGTCTGTAACATAAATCCTAGAACAAATGGTTTTGTATTAGTTATTTTAACTATTAAACCTGTTATTAAATGTAAGTTACATGCAATAACGTGTTTTCAAGTGACTGCTTAAATGTATAAACTTCATTTTTCATTTGTTTCCTCAAGCAAACTATTTTTAGTTATGTCATGCTATAGAGAAAATTTGTGGGAACAGAAAGTGCAAATATTACAGGGAACAAACTAATTTAATTTTTAACAGTTGTAGTAAAGATGTTTGTAAACCACTTGGGAAAGTAGAAGTTACAGCAAATGGTTTTTCATAAATACTTTGACGTTATTACAGTAAACCCTGTTTTCAGTATCTTGTAGCATTTCCATGACAGTGAAAGTCAGCTAGGGTGAGTGAATTAAGCAACAACCAGAGGGAATTTGTATCAGAGCCAAGGACAGATCTCATGAATTTACTGCTCTGTACTGAGGCTGTTAGGGTATGTATTTCAATTGTGCTTTATGGTATCTCTTTAGACACTGAAGACTTTTCAAGTGAAAATTGAAATTTGAAAATAATTCTATTTAATATTTTTACATCATTTTTACTCTTTTGTATTCTAAAGGTGTGTCATATTTGTAATCAGAAAAGTGATTACTAACCAAGCTATCTTGGATCCTGACAGCAACAAAGGTGTCCTGATTGAAGCCAGTGCAGAGGTCCTGAGGTGTACATGTTTTTTCAATACTTCAGCTGGTGAGATAAAGGCAACTTTAGTATATCTGCAGCAGAGACAGCCACTCCTGTGAGTGTGACACATACCTGGCCTTAGAGTGATTTATAAGGAGATTAATGAGGACAGTCAGTTATATTCCATTAGGGAACGGTTTATTTTAAAGACAAAAAATATTAGAATAACTTGGAAATCAGACACCATCCATCCCCTGAACATCCTGGAGCAGTGAGCCTTAAGGGTATGTCAGTATTAGTGAATGAAATGTCCCTCACCAAGACCATAGTGTGTCTTGTCTTCATGTGGCAAACTGTCTTCCCTTCCAAATCTGATATGATAGCTCCTGTTACCTGTTGTGTCATCCCTGAACCAGGCTGAGGCAATGTCTGGGATGATATTTGTTTCACAAGCCAAACCTGCATCAATCTGCTCATGGAGAGTTGTGCTTGAACCCACTGTCACTGCTTGTTTAACTAGAACTGACATAGCATACTAGTGTGGCCAAGTCAGCACCAGTTCCTATGGTGGTATTCTCCAGGCACTAGATGACCACAGCTTTTGGGTGTCCAGATCCATGTCAGCACAGACAGGGAATAGCAAGGTACTCAGAAGCCAGGGGTGTACAGCAGATCAGGTTTGCAAGTGGGGCAGTGAGGAGAAGAGTGAAGATGCTTACAAGCAATATGGCAGAGTTTGGGTAGCGTTAATTAAAAAAGACCTGCACTGAGGCATGCTACAAACCTGGCAAATCATTGTTCTTCAGTGGAATAGTGTTTAGATGGGGCATTTCTGACCAGTTTTGTCACTGTATATGTATTGAACTAGCTCTCACTGCTTTCCCTCGCTAGCCTTAGGTTTTTCTTCATCTCTACAGCAGCAAAGAGAAACAGAGCTGCTACTGCCCCACTGAAAAGACTGTCACCTAGTTCCACTCCCCAGTCCATATTACCTTTCTTAATAAAAACATAGGAAAGAGGAAGCCAAATTTGACCCATGACCTATGAAGACCCCCAGACATGCAGCAGCCCCTGCTGCACCAGAAGGAGGTTAGGGCAGAAGAATGGCTTTTAAATGACTTCTGAGGGTGGGAGAACTGAGTGCTCCTGCCCATGGTGTAAGCTGCTCCTCACAGAACTCAGGGAGGACCAAGGATACTGATTTTCTGTTGTCAGGTTCTGTTGAACACTTTTGAACAACATTTTTCAAGAAATTCCAAGTAGTACATGCTAGAAACTCATTGTTTCATCATTGTTATTATACATCAGTATGTGTTTTTACTCTCCTTGATCCTATATGATCTTTACTTAAACAGGTTAAGACTGATCTATAGTGGATGCAATAAAAAAATGTGTATGCCTTTCTTACTCCTACATTATAAATCAAAAAATTATCTTCTGTTTTCTTTTGGAGAAGGTATTTTATGTTTGTTTGTTTCATTTCTGTCTGTAACTGCAACAGAATGATATACAAATTTGGAGAAAATGCTCCCTTCTTATCTTTCCTGTCAATTAGTAGGTTCGGTTGGTTCTTTTATTTACTACACCAAATGTTTTGGCGTAATCATTCTTCCATTAACTAGTACATAGTCCTTACAAAGTCTTGAACATTGTGCTGTGATTTATATCTGCTTGCAATGCTGTATGACTGGCAGTGTGCTGTGTGCATTTTTGTGTTTATATATCAACAGAGTATTTAAGATAAATCCCTGTCTCTCTCTAAAGAAGTAACATCTTCTATATCTTGACTTAAATCTTCTTACTTGGATTACATATCCTCTGGGAGAAAATATTTTTATATCTTTAAGGTTAAATCCAGATAAATTTGAAATTTAATGAAAAATATGAAGTAGGTAACAGGAGCAAACTATTTTTTTAGCTTATAAAAACCTGTGCAACACTATTATTTTCTATTTGCAATTAATATGCTATCACAATAATTTGCTGAACACATCAGCTGTAGTGGAAAATGTTTATATTAACAAATACATGGATTAAAATTGACATCCTGATGTGTTTATTTTAACAGGAATTTCAAATTAAGAAAGACACTTTCTTTAGACATCAAATCTACTGAAAAATCCAAAGTGAAATCCATGAAAACACCTTGATTATGCATATCTGCCTTTAGGTATCAACATATTTCACCTGCTGTAAGCATTTACAACAAATCCTTAAGACAGTAAAAGTGCCCTAAAATGGTATAAAAATTACATTAACATTTGAGGAAAGGTAACCTCCAACATACTGCTGCATGCAAGCCAATAAATACATGGCAAAGTAAGATTAACTGACATCGTCAGTAATAGTTTATTTCAAAGGGACAAGTTGTCTGAAAAGATTCATAATGGAATATTGACTTTCTCAAATTTATGCCATCAATTTTGCTCCAACAGGTTAGTGCAAATACTTTTATTTCTAGGTTTTGGCAATGTAGGTATTTAATTGCATATTACTTGTATTTATCCATTGTTGTATGTATAGCACATGGTTAAACATAGAAAAGTGAATAGCTGTTACTAATATGCATAGCTATAGCATAATGTCAATACTAGTTATGATTTTATTTTTAAATCACTAAGGGAAGTTGCTGCTTAACAAAATTGAATCAGCCTGTCATAAGTGAAATTAAATAATGAAATAAAAAAGTTAACCTGCTCCTAGATGCAATCAGCTGTAATAGTCCATGTAATAAAATAATTTTAAAATTATAAAAATAACATACAAATAAAAATAAAGCAAAACATTGCATTAAATGTTGAAATTTTCTTACATTAAAACATTGAGGATGTAATGGAAAATAAATTCTACATTAAAAACCAATTCCATTTCTAAAATACACATTTCAACAAAAAGGAAATCTTATTTTGGAAAAACTTATTAAAACAAAGCATTCCCGACATCAGTATTTTGCTCTGGGAGAAGAGAAAGAGATCTAGCTCTCGAAAACAGCTGAGTATCTTCTACCAAAGAAAGGAGAAATTCATTTATAGAAAATCCCTCCATCTACAGACCTCTGGGACGTGCTCTGCCTTTCACTTCCCATCAGTCCAAAGCAAACCTGCCAGACCCAGCTAAGGCATTGCTCAAGTGTACAAAAAGGGTAATTCTTCTTTCTCCTCGTGAAACTTTTTTTTCAACCGTGTCATTTTTAAGATTGCTAAAGTGACTACTGGGACCTCATGAAATTCCATGAAATTTGGACCATGCAGCTACAGATTTATGCTTTAATATTTGTTTCCTTTCTTTTTTTTTTTTTTAATTACTGGATATGCAGTTTATGTTTCCTCTCAAATAGAATGCATGCAGCAAGTTGGTTTAAAAAAACCCAACCAAACAAACTTAATTAAACATTAAATAACTGTATTTTTGTGTGTGTGTGTGGTTCTTTGTTTAAAGTAACTATAATAAACTCTTGGAATTAAAAATTCAGGTTGCACTATATTTATCCAAGTTTAAGTTCTAAAAGTTTTTTTTGTCCTCTCTCTTTGGAGCAAAGACAGATATTGCATACAGGTGGATTCCTATTGAAAAAAGAAGTCTGTGCAGCAAAGGAAAAACAGTTTCATATTGTATTGTATCTTGTATTTTCCATTTCTTTACACTATTCCTTTGCTTTAAATAATGCCGTTTCTGCTAGATATCACAACACAGAGGTGATATAACCCATATACAATGAGATATGAAAAGAGATTAAGTAAGAGATTTAGTAATAGAAGTACATTGTTTGGAATATTTTTGCCACAAGATAGTACATTAAATAGTTCTGACTGCAATACAAGCAAGAGTGAAAGTGAAGAGTATAGATGAATAATAGTCTTCCATATTATTTTACAAGCTTTCTGGGAAAGAATGAAAGTAATTTGGCAAACAAAATAGCTTTGGCAAATCACAGGAAAATGAGGAGAAAATAAGACTTTATGTTTTGCTTTACAAACAGCGACTAACAAGTATATGAATATTAAGCAATGATTTAATGATCTTATCAATATTGAAATTATTGCTTTATTTTTTTGCTAACTTGAATGAAGGAAATTACCCACAATGGAAGATACCTAGCTTTAAGCATTAGCACAACGCTTCACCAAGGGCAAAACCAAATGACTGCAAACTGAAAATATCAAGACAGACGTTCACTGTGACTTGATCAAGCTTAGACGTAGGACACCCCAACTGCGAATAAGGGCAAGCAGAACATGTTTTGCAGATAAATTGAGTAGGTCAGTGAAGAGACAACATGGTTTCTAAGTTGTAGAATTAAAAAATAAAAACATGGAGCACAGATCAGACAGATTTTTTCAGTAGTGGTGAACAGAAAGATTCAAGTCAAGGAATCCAGGTAAGACCTATCTTCCTTTGATCCCTTCACTGAACAGAAACGCACTGGTCACAATCTTGCTGATTTCTGATTCTTTACTTGACAGGCCATGATTCTCACATGCCAAGTAATAGGAAAATGGGGTGAAAAGTCTAACAGAGAGCTGACTCTGGAAGCAACTTCACAAGCAAGGAGCCTGAGAGGACCATTACCTAATCACCATTGGACTCTTACAGTCCACAGACAAGGACTGCAGAGGTGGGCCAGTGGCAGCAGTAAGGAGAACAAAGCAGATGGGCTTCCTAAGGAGACATACCACAGGCTAGCCCTGATTAGCAGACCTATACTTTCCTTATCACATCCAACAGGGGAGTTAATTGCTGGAGATTGAAGCTACCACATCTTCTACTGGACAGGTATCCAGTACTCAGGCTAGGCTAGGTGCTATGGTTTTCTCCAGAAATTACACAGCTTTAAGTGTACATTTTGGTATCTGGCATGCTTAAGGAAATCCTACTAGTTGTATTCCTGGGGGCAGAAAGTCTGTCCCAGAGCCTTCAATAACTGCTATGTGCTTATTAAGGGCCGTGAATCTGATCTAGGCTAAACATGCACTCTCAACCTACAAGCACATGCTGCTTTCAAGAGATCCAAGTGTCACATCCTGAAATTGCTCTTTCTTTCAGCAGTTAGGAAGGAATCTCTCTGGAAAACATCCAAGCCCAGTGAAAGTAATGGATACACAAGTTCCAGTAGGGAATCAGGACTTTCTCCAACAAACTCAGGTCTAGAAGCAGCACAACAGAACAATTAATCCTCTCTCTCCTCCCATCTTGCCCTCTCTTCCCCATGTCAGTAATGCATCACACACATGTAAGATTTGCCCTAAATTTTAAAGGTGGTGGTCTAGCTCAGTTGCTCTGCTCTCAAGATCTGAAAGCTTAATCATTTAATTTGCTGTAACAACTGTGATAAGATAAACAGTTTTAGAGAGAAGGACACATTCTGTGTGTTGTGCATTTAAAAAATGAAGGACTCTTAGTTTATTTACGGTCTCATACAGCACTATTTCATTTTTTGGGTCTTCTCCTGTGTTTCTTCCTCATTGGGTTCAAGATGATCCTTAACTAACTGTACAAATTAGCAGCTGTTATTAAAACTATGTGCCCAATTCTCATGAGATGATGTTCTGGCTCTTGAATTTGCTCTTTCCTTGTAATTTCACGTCTCAACCTGCAATAAATTATTGAAAGCATATATGGAACACTTTTTTCATTGTTATGTTCTATCATAAGCAAAGTATTAAAGGATGTTGTACTGTCCCTGTGCATCTTATATATGCCATATCAAGTTCATTTCATAAACAGACATTAGTTTTAATTAACATCAGGAGCACAAACTTCAGATTTTTAATATCTTTATAGGAGATAACAGCCAGCCATGTTTATTTTCTTTTTAAAACTATACTGACATTACTCTGAGAGCAATTGCACATTGCTCCCTAAGCACTATTCAAGATTACTTTGGAGTATATGAAGCAAATAATGGCTGCTTAGCTCTTACTAATGCCAAGGACTTCTCTCAGAATCTCTGATTTTACTGAGTGGTGAGTAACTTGACATTAACTGGCACTGCGGGAATCAGAAGCAATAATTAATACCCTGGATTCATATTTTGATTTGTGGTTTGCTGTGAAATCTTGAAAAGAGGAAACGTTGGCAGAAAATAATCTAGCTATATATAAATAATCTTACATTTATCTGTAATTAAACTGGGCAGTGTGTGAGCTATGTAATTTCATCTGAAGAGAGTTTGTTACATCTGAGGGGGAAAGTTCTGATTAATTTCAAAGCTGTACAGTTTGCTTTGAAAAATACTTACCATGAAGCACGAAACTACAAAGTTATGTTCTTATAGAAGTATTTTATTGTTTATCTGTACTCTAAAGATATATTGGCAATATATGCATCTTTCTCAAATGGGTCTAATAGCTTTGGCCACAAAACACAGCCATCTGCATTGAGAAATACATCAAAATTTTACTATAACTCAAAAGCAAATGGAGCTGATGGTGTGATGAGCGTACCTCAGGTCAGTTAGTTAAAAATAATGTATGCAATTATTTTTTAAATGCTAGTCTCTCGAGTCCCATGTATTTTGTAAGCAATGATGTAGAGAAATATCCTAAATATCGTTTGTCTCAAGGCTTTCTTTTCAGTATCGCACCACTGTGTAGAAGGGTGGACAACAATTGTATTAGAGGCTACATGAGGATGTGTTGGTGGGAAATGGTATATGTGACAGATATTCCTCGCAGCATTCTATGCACAGCCATTCTGCAAAACACCAGTATGTCCAGACCTGTAACAAGAACAGGACATGGGGGAAGCCAGGAGATATTACAGTCTTCATGAAACACAATTAGGCTAGAGTTTGGTAAAACTCTCCAGTAAATCAGTGCTGCCTGAAATATTCTCTGTATTGTGTGACATCTATCAGAAAGCACCCAGAATATTTTTTCCGGTTGACTGCAAGGATCAACCTACTGGGAGTTAATGATGCTCTCTTTCTTAAAACGGGGGTACTGAAAGGGTGTCACTCTGCATATATACTCAAGGACTCAGAACGTTTCCTGTACAAATTCATACAACTAGCCCCTGCAGCCTTTTCCTTCTCCTTAGATCAATCTGCTTCTCCACAGCAAGACTGCATGTAGCCCGATAGCTGCATTTCAAAGCCTTTGTACATACCCAGCAGAATTTACTTTTAATTTTCTATCATATAAATGATAAGAGGCAAGAAATAGACAGATAGAAATAGATAGAATTTTCTATAATAGCACAAAGTCATATCATGCTTTCACATTTACTGAAGGTAATCGTTTTCCAACGGCTTGACTATAAACTGCATGACTAGAATTTCACGATCTAATATCACTGAAATGGGCATGGTGCCTTTTCCGTATGCAAGTATGTATAAAACATTACCATTCACTTCTACAGAATGTAATAAGGGAAATAGCTAGTAATGGAGAGCTTCCGTAACTGGGAACAGTTACATCAATTCCTGAAGTTCCTGCTTCAGAAGGGGACAGAGGAAAATAAATTGAGCAGTAGGCTGAGTTTATACCTTCTAAGGATTAGGGCACTAGCTGGGAGAAACCTGGTTTCCAAGCTCCAAAAATTACTTACAGATTTTAAACTTAACTTTCAGTGGGCAAATACAGAAGCAGTCCTGGGAACAGGGCCTGGAAAAGTAGCACAGCTATATGACAAGGAGCGGCGATACACAGGTTACCTAACAGTAAGACTGCACAAAACCCCATATGTTTGTCATTAAGGAACATTAAATACCTCTTGTGTCTCCTTAGACCAGCACTCGCCCTACACACTACGGCTACAAGTTGGCTTAGATTGCACCTTCCGGTTAGGTGTGGGGACTTACACAGAAGAACCCCTAGTTCCTTTGTGCAAGTCAGGCACAGATGGAAGAGTGGCTGGGATATATTTAGACTTCAGTATTTCCCTGTATTTGCTTAAGAACACTGTGCTTCTAGAGACTGCAGCAGCAAAGGAAGGATTTTCATTTGTTTTATTTATTTATTTTTGATTACAAGCCTTGCTGGCTTCGTTTTGTCTAAATTATCCTTTGGATGCCTGATTTATATTGACTTTAGCCTTAGGTGGTTTACTGGATCATGGAATAGCTTTCAGATAAATAAAATGGATTTATACTGCTTGAATTAATAATAAATTGGCAGACTTCAAAAACTTCAGAAGCCAGTTTTCATCCACTATAATTTACTGGTGAAGTTTGATTTCTGTAAGCATTTTAGAAAATTTTCTGAAATTGGTCTAGTGGTGGAAATAAAAAAGGTGTATAAGAGTTTGAGTTCAGTTTGGATAATAATAAAAAAGCTCTTTGACAGAGTTAAGATAGACTATTAAAATAAACACAGCAATGTGGTAAGCTTCATCTCTGATTATCTTAAAGAAATATACATTTCCTAGGAAGACAGACTTTTCATTGGTGAATAAACTTCACCACAAAGAAGTTCCCAGCAACAGCAACACAAATGCTAGCTAGTGGGAGATAGTTGGGGGTGAGGGGTGGGGGAGGGGTGGGGTAGCAGGGGTGGGGAGGAGTTTTCCAAACCTGCCTGAGCCAAACTTTGTGCAGGTTTGATTTTGAAGAAATAGCTGCATGTGAAGATATGGCTTTTTTGTCAGTTGTGGGCTGTGTTCTTGCCAAAGACACTCCTACTCATTTGAAGACAGCTTCTAGCACAGAAATGTACTGTATTGCTGCATTCCAGTTGCTTGAGCTTCATTAAGGGACAGTATGCAATCACAGAAGAGTCTGGGTTGCAGGGGACCTCTGGATACCATTTGATCCTACCCTCTACTGAAAGTAGACACTTAGATTAGGCTGTTCAGGGACCTATTAGTATGAATTATTATTCTTAAAATGGGCACAACTACTAACTAATTGAGGTGCGAGTTGTATTAGAGCAAGGAAAGCGCTGCATTGCAGATCTAGCGTTGGTAACAAGTGTAGCCTACTTCTATGAAAAGCATCAAATACTTCTATGCAATTCTTTTCAGTCACAGTTCTATGCAAGTCCTCTGCAATTCTCTTCAGTCACAGTTGAACATAAGCTGAATATAAAGTTATGATTTTTTGAAAAAGATTATCCTAATGAGGTATAGTTGAGCATACATGTATGTATGTATGCACTCTGTGTGTATTACTGCATTCTTTCATGTGCTTATGAAATGGAAATGCTTCACATCTTTTTTCTAAGTACATTATTAGGAATAGTTTTTTCTTTCAAACTGCCAAATAATATTGGAAAAAAATAATCTGAAAAGAATTTGGAATATGAAGAAAAGCAATATTATTTTATAGGTCAGAGTTTATAATGAGCATTTTACAAGAAAGCTATAGAAGAAGTATTATAATATAGGTAAGGTGATAGAATAAAAATATTCTCTTTTTAATTGATGAGCAGAAAATGAATGCATGTTATATTATGGTAAAATTCAACCTGCTTGTTACTAAAGGGCAGAAAAGCGTGGAAAAATCTGTATCTTAATGCAACCATTATCAGAGCAGTACCATGTTCCTTTATATTTAGAAACTTTAAAGACTAATAAACATTACATTAAGCCCTCTTGTTTTCATCTCAGTAGGTTAACAATGTCTTTTAAAATGAGTATCAGTTATAACAGACTAAAGTATACTAAGGAGTTCATCTTTTCAAAGACCTGACTATCTCAGTTGAAATGATGTGACATCAAAACCTTGAAACACTGCATGGCCTCTCCTGAAGTATCTATCAACTATGACAGCTAAAAAAATTGAAATAGGACCACCACATGCATCAGGTGAACAATTTTCCTCTGAATTCAGTTGGAAAATGGTCATAACATACAAGTTAAAGCTGTATTTCTCTTACATCAAAAAATAACATTAGTTTAAGAAACTGTTGTTTCTGTATGTATTTAGAAAAGTATATACAGAAGGAAAGCAGAAATCTATTTAACTCTCAAGAAGTCTTTAACGTTGCTTCCATCTGTATGCAAAAGACTCACTTTTTTCCTGACAGTTTTTTTCAGATCTGACTTATTAAGAATAGTGTAGTTCCTAAAAATAATCCCAGCATTTTACTGTGAACTTTTCAGTTGAAAAAGTACTGTGTGATGCTAGAAAATCAAATTTTAGAAAAGTGCCTATTTCAGATCAGAAGATATCTTCCACCATTTCTAGACAATAGTTAAAGTCATTCAGTTGATTAAGTGCTATAATGAAGTGTGGCAGCACTTCCCATAAGATTTCACAGATTGGGGCAAGGGGAAGTTTAACTTTAGAAAAACATAAAGGAATGGAAAAAAAGGAATGCTTTTGAATTTAGACAATCAAGACAGAAGATACCAAGGACTGCAGCCCACTTTTGAAAATTCGGCCTTCTCTGTTATTCCTAAGTTTGTTTTTTGTTTTTTGGTTTTTTTTCCAGCAAATTGATCTTAGAAACAGGAATGGATTTTAACTCTTAATTATGTGAGTGAAATTACTCAGCTGGTTGTGACTTTTCATTTTAAACAACCATAAACTTTTCTTAATTATCTAAGTTGGATTTATGTTTTCCATGATAGAAGCAGCACCAAATAACTAATATTTCTGACCCATAGATTTTTTTGAGCTACTCAGCATGAATCTGTCTTTGAACAATTGGAATTTTTAACCATCAGTGGGAATTTGATAATCTTCATTTTCAGACTATCAGTATGTGATGAGAAATTTTTTTTCCCTATTCATCCATTTGCAAAAAGGATAACTAATCATGGAGCTATAATGTATATTTCAACCGGTTTGAAGAATCCTCAGGAAAAAAAACAAAATAAACAAACCACCAACCCCACATTTCTAAACAAACATGCTCTTTTTGACCATGAATACAAATAAAAATGAGTACTTGATGTGATCCACAGACATGAACAGTATTACACTAAGAGAACAGATGTCAGAAAACAAGTGCCAAATGAATAAGAAAGTTTATGGCAGGCCAGAAAGCACTGAAAGCTGCTGATGTGAGCAAGAATGAAGAAAAGGGCACGGTGCACACATGGTGGGCTTTGTTTTCAGTGTTCTTTGATTCTGTCTATCCAGCAAAACTCCTCCATTAGAAGGTCACCATTCTAATCTGTGTCCTAACAAAACTTTGCATTTCGGTTTAGGAGCTCTTCAGCTTCACAGGGTGCACTCTCAGAGGAAAATACATAATCAGATCCATCTCAGTGCTCTGGACACAGTGAAGGGTTCTGTCACGCCCATGCAAAGGAGTGACACAAGGGTCACATTCAGGTTCTCTTTCATAGATGGATGCCCCAGAGACTGCTTTGGCTTTCTTTGCAGTCCAAAATTTTCCAACAGTCTAAAATTCATTGGACCATTTCTCTACCCTCTTAGCAATAAGCTTACTTTAAACATACTGAAATGCTGCTTTAAGACATTCAGTTTTCTTCTGGTTTTGTTGCTTAAACACTGTTATTTCAGAAGCATGGCTGCTTTTCTTTCTCGGGTCTGCTTGTGTATTAGCAGTAGAATTTCTGTAAAATTAAACTTTGCTTGGATTTTCCCAACCTTTCAAAGTTCAAATGATTTCACCACTCACCAACCAGCATTTCTCATAAACATGCTCATACTGTCTCCCATATCACCCCTAAAGACAGTATGAGAGATTTAATCTAAGAGCCAGGATTGCTGCCATGCTATAAAACAACCCTGTTGGCTACATCTATGCAGAACCATGCTAAAAAAGCTGCTTAGCATACAATAACTTCCTTGTTTCAGTTCAGCTTTTGTCTCTCCCTCTCTCCAACCCGCTCCACCTGGCTCATCTGGCTATTCAACCTTGTCAAAGGCCAGACTCTGAGTACTTATGGATAGAACGTAGACTTTTTATTGTGTTTCTGTTTTCTAGCTACCACAATGGAGCTTTTAACCTTGATTTGGTCCTCTGTTGCAGCATAATGGTGAGGTGTGATGATAGAATTCTGCAGCTGGTCTCTTGTTCAACAGAAGGTAATGTAATATCTTCAGAACTCTATAACAATGTGAAAAACAATGCCTACCACAACCAGAGATTACAGCCTGCAGAAGTCCAACTGCAACAGATGGAATCCAACAATGAGTTAGTTATCTATTACCCTTCTTGAAGTACCAGCTTAACATAAAAAAAAAAAACCAAACACATTGTTTTGGTACCCTTTGCTAGTTGTTCTTTCACATGTAATGATTTAAAACAGGTTGGAAGGAATGATCTTTGATTAACAGCCATGCCAATTTAAGACATTCTATATAAGAAATAAAAGTACCAGTTAGGAACTCTTCAAACTTTGTTACAAAATTTAGCCAGAGGTCTGCAATTTTGGTGCTGTAAATCCGTTGTCCATGCAGAATATTTATTTCTGCAAAGATTTCAATCTTTCTTACTACATTTGCCTCCAGTAATTGTAATTAATTTAGGAAATACTATGGTAGCTTTTCCTACAAATTTATTACAAATAGAAAATAAATTAGCCACTGTAAAATTATGAGTATGCTACTGGCTAGGCTAAGTAGTAATGTGTTTCAAGCTGAGCAGGCAGATGACACTATTTTTATTCTCTGCTTATGTATTTTAAAGTATATGGTTCATTATTTCTTAGAAAAAATGTGCTCTGATACACTGTGGGTAAAAATATAGCAGTCAAACATTTTAGGAAGGAGTTTATAATTTTACAACATCATTTTAATACATATTAAAAATAAATGCTGGTTTAAACCCAACAGAAATCCCTCAATATTTGCAAAATATCCTTATGTAAAAAGAAAAGCTGTGGATTACTCTAAAACTTCTCTGCCAAAGGTGAAATAAAATTCAGAATGCCACTCTCATACTGAATGTGATGTGTTTTCACTTAAAAAAAAAAAAAAAAAAAAAAAAAAAAGACATGAAAATCAGAGCCACTGTTCTAAAGAAGGTAATATCCTGTAACATAAAATTCTTCATTTATTCAGTTTCTCATTCCCTAAGTGGCATTGACTGATCATTAAATGTAACTGTAGAAAACTGGCTACCAATAGAGCACTGAGTATCCCAACTAATCAAATGTGTTTCTTAAACTGACACAAAATCCTTCCAGATAGAAACATCATAAGAAAAGGCAAAGGAAGATAATAATAACAACAACAAAAAACCAACCAAACAAAAAACCCCAAACCAGTCTTCTCAGCAAGCCCAGGTCAAATTAGACTCAACACAGACAATCAAGGACAGCCACCCAGTCATGCCATTGAGTAACAGAAAAATTCCCAAACCCACTGCATTGGGTAATGTTTGTTTCCTTAGTTACTCTTTGCCAAAGTTAATGATTTTATGAGAAGCCTTTGGATACATAGAACCTTTCAAACCTTCATATGACCCACATGTGCCATGTATCCCACAGACAGGTTGTATTCACCCGCCTTTCTTACATTTCCAGTCCTAAGGAAAGCACACAGGAAACTTGCTGTGTCCACTTGAGTTACTGGTTTTCAGCTTCATTTGAAGAAGAACAAGGAGAGCCCCCTGTTAAATGTGATTTGAACAAGCCATTAGAAAGTACCTATGTTTCACAGAATATAAAAATGTTCATGTTCAGGTTTGTAGGTAACAGGTAATCTAGAAATATCCTTTTAAAATTATGGAATATACTCATAATGACTTGAAAGGAGCCATGAGCATCATCGTGCTGGTATCTTACTTTAATATTACCTAGAAGCACTAACTTACAGAAGTTCAATGTTGCTTCTGAGAAAATAATAGATACCAATTAGTTTTCCAGTAATTGTATATCCAATTCAGATACTTAGAAATGTGGAAGGATATATTAATCTCCCACACAGATTTCCGGGGGCTGGGGGGGGGGGGGGGGGGGGGGGGGCGGGGAGGGAACACCTTCTTGTGTTGTTAATGGAGAAAGGATGGTTAAAATGAGATTATAAATTTGTGTCCCAAATTCTACTTTCATAAGCTCTCCTATAGGTTGATATCACCTACATGTCTGGTCATACTTGGCTGTATCATGGACAGGGAAGGACTCTTCTGTAAAAAATTTGCTTTTGTACTTTTAGGAATTAAGTTTTATATATTAATATCAGTGCATAGTGTTTGGGTTTTTTTTAGTCTGTGAGTAAAATATTTATAGTTGGTTTAAAATCTGTAAACATTCAAATGTGCCTACATACACACACTTGTATGTATAAATCTATTTATAGATCTTGATTTCCCATTCATTTTTCTTTTAAAAAAAACCCTCTTTGTTAATGCCCAATGAGGCATTTGCTGTTTTCTACAGTGATAGTGTCCTTAATTCTTAAAATGACTCCTGTAAATTTTCTAGTCATACTCACATCAGGGATTTAGATAGACAACACCTCATTTGGTTGTCAATTCCACAGTAACCAAAGAGTTCTTATCTGTAAATATCATACATTTCAACTTTTAATTTCATTATGTCAAAATAGCATTAGAACATAAACGGCATTGTGAGCTGGCATTAAAACTGAAAACAGAACTAGTATTTGCTACTGTAGATAATTATGCATCAATTTCTTTTCTCTATTATTACATCTGACAATGCTTCAATACAGGTTTGTTCAACCATACCAGTTAGGGAACTTATTTTTCATTGCTTGTTTTACGGTTTTTTTTTCCCAGCCCGATCAGTCTTTTAAGCATCTGATAATTTTGTTTCTTGATAGGTACTTCCACTAATCTTATTGTTAGCTATTAGAAAGCCAGATCCTTCTGCTGTTTGAAATCTGCTGCACAATTCCAGTTATACAATTCCCTGAAATCAGCACACATCCAGCTTATCCTTTCGGCTCTGAAAAGTCAAAATATTACTGCTTTGCCATATTATTTACTATTTCTACATCTTACATGCAAGGATGTGTTCCTTGTTATATTTGCACTGCATACTGTCTTCCTCCCGTACATGGTTAGAAAATTCCATGTTTGCTCACAGATCAGGGAATGGTTCTGAACCAAAAACCTAGTACTTAAAGTGGTAGATAATTTTGGATTAGTACAAATTGCTAGCACTGCCAACACACGTATAGAATTATTTATATGAAACATACATTATTTGTATTCTGTCACATATGCCACTGCTTTTTCTAGTGCTATTAAGCTAGTAAAAATCATGGTTTGTGTTTATGTGTCAATAAAAGGTAACTATTTAGTGTGACATTTATCTTACACAAACTGTAGCTTAGTTTCATTTTCACCCATATGGGAAGGAGTATCATTTTATATGTTGAATTAGTCTGAAGTGAGGTTCACTCATACATTTTTAACTTCCTCCCTATTTAGCAAAGAGGAATAATAAACCTTTAAAGGAAATTCATACAATTTCAAAATAGGTCTATATGTTCTGCTTAGTGGGTGAGGGAAAGGCTGTGGATGTTGTCTACCTGGACCTTAGTAAAGCCTTTGACACCATCTCCCACAGAATCTTGCTGGAGAAACTGGCTACTCATGGCTTGGATTAGTGTACATTTTGCTGGGTAATGGTTGGATGGCCAAGTCCAAAGAGTGGTGGTGAATGGAGTTACATCCAGCTGCTGCCTGGTCACAAGTGGTGTTCCCCAAGACTCAGTGTTGGGGCCAGCCCTGTTTAATATCTTTATTGACAATCTGGACAAAAGGATCAGGTGCACCCTCCCTAACTTTGAAGACGACGCCAAGTTGGGCGGGAGTGTTGATCTGCTTAGGGGTAGGAGGGCTCTGCAGAGGGACCTGGACAGGCTGGACTGATGGGCCCAGGCCAGTGGTATGAGGTTCAAAAAGGAGAAGTGCTGGGTCCTGCACTTGGGTCACAACAACAAAACACAAGACTACAGGCTTGGGGAAGAGTGGCTGGAAAGCTGCCTGGAGGAAAAGGACCCAGGGTGTTGGTCAACAGCCAGCTGAACATGAGCCAACAGTGTGCTCAAATGACCAAGAAGGCCCATAAAATCCTGGCTTGTATCCAAAAGATTGTGGCCAGCAGGACAAGGGAAGTGATTGTCCCCCTGGACTTGGCACTGGTGAGGCTGCAGCTCAAATACTGTGTTCAGTTTTGAGCCCCTCACTTCAAGAAAGACATTGAGGTGCTGGAGCAAAACCAAAGAGGAGAAGCGAAGCTGGTGACGGATCTAGTGCACAAGTCTTATGAGGTGTGACTTAGAGAACTAGGGTTGTTCAACCTTGAGAAAAGGAGTCTCAGGGGAGACCTTATCACTCTATGCAGTTACCTGAAAGGAGGTTGTAGCAAGGTGGGTTGCTGTCCCAGGGGAGTTTTAGATTGGATATTAGGAAAAATTTCTTTAGTGAAAGGGTGATCAAACATTGGAACAGGCTTTCTGGGGAGGTGGTGGAATTACTGTCCCTGGACGTATTTAAAAAATGTGTAGATGTGGCACTTAGGGACGTGTTTTAATGGTGAACTTGGCAATGTTAGGTTTACCATTGGATTCAGTGATCATAAAGGTCTTTTCCAACCAAAATGATTCTATGACTCTATGATTCTATGAAAATAGGATGACTCGCTCCCTGAAGGTGCCTATTTCCACTAACTTTGAAAGAGTCTAGATAGACATACACCAGGTATCTAACTTTGAGATTTCTAAAGTTAGGAAAGACTAATCCTATTATTTACTTATAGGAGAAAAGAGATCTGAATAAACTATTTTACCTATGGTCATAAGGCCATTAATTGTGACAAAGATATTTTGACAGTAGAACATTTGCCAAAATTATAATTGGGAAAGTCTTAAACATCATGCAGCCTTCTCAATAACATCTGAAAGTCAGTAAAAAAAAATGGTAAATGTTAATGTGATTGACGTGAAAATGCTGACAACAGACACAAAGTCCCAAATGAAAGTGGAAGGTGCGATGTTTAACTTCTACAGTAAGGGGAAATTGTCAAAATCAAAACACAAGACTAAGAAATGGGACTGCAGAAGTGTTCATAAAATAAAAATCTTAAAAAAAATATTTCCTAACTTTACATTACTCACAGAAAGTATTTTAAAAATATTCCATGGTCAAAAAGCAAGCCAGTAACAGCTGAATATCACATTTAAATCAAGTCAATCAGGGAGAAACTTGCAAAAGGGCATGGATGCCTTAGAAGCTGATTTCAGTAATTTGTCTAAGTCCTTTAGGTGTTTTTTTGAACAGCTTTTTCTCAGTGATTACTTTCCTTTATGTTTCAGAGTTACTGATTTCATTAAAGCTTACTACTCAAAAGTTATATTGTTAGATTTTTTTGTTTTGTTTTGTTTTGAAAACTTGCATTTCCTGAGTTTTGTGCAGGATTTTTGGCAGTTTATTGTCCCCATTCCTGCCCCCTCCCCCCCCTCATTTTGTTGTGTATTTGTGTTGCTTTTACTGTTCAAGCAGAATGGCACAGCAGGGTGTGCATTATGGTATTCTAGTGACATTCTCTGGTGATTATTAGATAGAAAGCAGATGACGGAATGCCAGCAACCTTCTAGAGATTTCATTTTTTGTTCACAATCATAATTCATTCCCTGGAGTATCTTATCATGGTCATGAGCTTTTTAAAAAAAGACACAGGATTAGAAGAAAAATACCTTCAGAGTGGAGAATTTTTTTTTTTTTCAATCAGGCAAAATATGGTACTAGAAGAAATACTGGTACTTTCAAAGTGATTGTGATAGCATTTTATGTTTCCAGCAAATTTTTTTCGCGTAATTATACATTCCAGTAGAACGTGATGTCATTTTTAAACACTGTGCAAATGAGAAAATATGCATCCACAAGAGATAAAAACTAACTGAAGTGTCAATTTTTAGGAACAATTGATACTGAAATAAGGACCTGTCTTATACAAAGGGAACAGGATCTGCTTTCTTCAGATTACTACATTTTCTTCCAGGATCTTCTATCAGGAGTTGATGGTTCATACTGGGCCATCACATATGCCAAAATGGCTAGCATGCTCATTCCCAGAAAAGAACATCCTCCTTGTTCTGTGGGAAACAACACGAGTGAAGACTCTTCAGCTACCTCTACACCTGAATGCATCTGCTCCAAGAAGCCATCCCTGGCCCCAGGCTTAATGGTATAATATCTCTCACCCACACTGTTCAGCGTAGGGCAGCCTGCCATGCACTCTTTAGCTGGGCAGCCACCTCCAGATTTCACAGCACTTAGTCTTAGACTTCCTTTGGGATATAGGCCTTCAGACATTGTATTATGATTTTTGTTGCTGTGGGGTTTTGAGTTCTCAATGGGTGAAAAAATGTGGTGACTGCCACAGCTCAGCTGTTGTTTCTCTTTTTAGAACATGAAATAGCAGTATGTATTTCTCTCCAAGCAAAGAAAATCAGGGGAGAGCTGACCCAAATGGACTTCTCCTTTGAAAAGATTTGCAAATGTCATCATTCTAAGGTATATTTTGAATTAGTACAATGCAGTTATACAATCCCTCATGCACGTGTGTACCTGAGTCTGATGGTGTGCAGAAGTTGAATAGCCCTCTTATTTGCAATTATAAGTATACAAAAAACAAACCAGAAGGAATACACCAAGGTTTTCTTTTTCCTGTGTTGGTACTTCTGTATGTTTACACCTGTATTTCTGAATTTCTTTTGACCATTACACATAGTACGAATATTTCTCAAAAAATATATAGTGAGCACAGTTAAAAATGCATTTATCTGAGTCACAGTGCTTACTCTGTTCTCTACTATCAGACTAAGAAGATCAAGTAGCATGATAAATGTAAAGGTTTGCTGGTAGTGAGAAATATTCAGTTTCTAACATACCACTTGCATTTTTCACATGCTTAGGGGTGGAGGTGGAAGATTTTTAAGACAGATGCCACCTAGGGATCTTACTATCTCATTTTTAAGGCAATATAGGTTTCTCAGATAACCATAATGGTGGTTGTCTGTTTACAAGAGCTTTTTTGAACAAATTACTTTTTGTTGGAACTGGTATTTTCCATGGATTATTCTGTTTTTCCCAAGTGCAAGGTGGAATTTTTCTCTAAACTTTCTCTTGGGAAACTCTCCAGTGCTACTAGATGTGTTAATCCTACTTAAACAGCAGCTCTTGTTTGACCCTTGGGTCGCAGTGTCAGTCTCCATATCACTGAAATCATGCAACTGTTATTCCCATCTGTACCTGTATCCACAACTTTTTTATTTATGAATAAAGTAACTGGAGATATCATAAGCCACAGCTTGGATGGTTATACACATAACTTAAGCATTTTTTATGGTGGTGTGAATAGAGGTCTTCAGCACCTATTTTAGGAAAATAATATGTATAAAGTCAAAAGTTATCTTTGTTGATCTATTTAAGTGCTCTGAAGATTTATTAAAAGTGGTACTATTGTTCTTTATGTATGTCCACAATACAATTAATTTCCTTCATATAGGAATTTCTCCTACAGAAATTGAACAGTTGGAAGGTGAACATTGTTATCCAAAATTATCCTAAAATGGTGGATTTTCTTTTTCCTGGAGATTTTAAAGAATTTTAACCTTTAGGCACAGCAAGTCTATATATCAATTGTTTTAGGAACTGGAGCATTCCAGAAATTTGTAAATATGAACGTTAAAATATAAAATTTTGGCAGTTTTGATCAAAGCTATTTTGGACATAATGAAATGACTGTATTCATTCTAAATTCCTCAGAAATAAGAACTTATTTCAAAACTCTAGCTCTGTTTAATTGTTTGCTTTGATGCTTTTGAACTCAAAACATCATACAAACATATAGTTAAAGAATTTTTATTCCCTATTTTTCCATGGCTATTTTGAGTACAAAATGCTTCAGTAAACTCTAGTTCTAACTTTAGAGGAAATTAAGACTTCCACAGAGGTCAAGAAGATGTTCCTTATGAGGAAACACAGTGATAGCAAGTCCTGAAACTGTTGCAGTCTGTTTGCACTGGGAGAAATGAGTGACAACCACACAACAATCCCTCTGTCCTTTGCTTGCCTTTCCTCTGTCATCCTCTCTAGAAAAATAAGTACAGGAACCATCAGAAACCTGTACCTGCAGGAATCTGCTATCCCATTGGTGGTGGGAGGGGGCCCTTGCCCACTGCTCTCTCTGTAGAACTCACAAGAGGCATAGGATAGGGCATGGAACACATCTTATGCATTTTTTAATTTTTTCCTTCTCTTAAAGTCAGGGAAGAAAGAAAAAAAGAGGAGTCAAGTGTGGGGACAGGAAAAAAAGGGCAGATTTTTATTTCCACGTGAAAATAACTTGGCAATGAAGATACTGCAGTATGTAAAATTTCCAGTACCTGCTGGATTGATGTGCATGTATGTACAGATTTGTTTTCTCTTTGTGTCCCGTCCGTCCATCCGTGTCCCGCCCCCCAGTAAATTATACGAATTTAATTTTCAAGGAAAGGGATCTTTCAAAAATGCTTTATTATAATGTTTAAATAATGATAATCTAATTTTAAGTATTCATTTGTGAATAAATATATTGGTTTAGCTGATAATACTAAAGCCTTGAAATCCAAACACCTTTTGAATTTCCAATGTTTAGCATGTATACCATGTCCTTCTCTCGTTTAACATGAAATAAACCCTATGCCTTGCAAAAGTGTATGACACTGGCTTGGGAAGCATATTCTATTATAAAGTCTGTGTGAAAGGAAACATTTCACATCCTGGTTTTAAATGCATCTCAGATTTTTAATCTCTTTTTGAAAGTCTCTTGATTCTCATTCTATGATAAGACTCTGGTAAATATAGATGGTGCTAGCTAAAAAAACCATACCACCACCACCACCCAAAAAAAAACACCCAACCCCCCAAAACAAAAACAAATGCTCCAGACATGCCCTTCATTATGAATCTGGTAGACATAGCTAGTTCCAGTAAACAGGAAATTTTACATATATTCATGTATATAGTCTTATTTCAGAGAAAGAATATTTAACAACTCATTTCTCAAAAAAAGCAACAAAGGCCAGACTGATTAAGGACCCTCTGGGTAACATCCCAGCTATTATTATATGTTCAGCTGTTGCACTGGTTGCTGTTGAATTTATTAGCCTTTTGATGAAGTCACAAATAAACCCTCTGTGAGATATGTCTCATAGATCTCTGACTGTTCTCCTCTGACATGCTCTCACTGTCTATACATCCCTTCATTGATTATATGAGGAATGGAGACTAAGTGTCTGAATTTAGAGCTGAGAAGCAGGAAGAGTTAAGGAATATTCTAACCACCACAGGTCATCAGGTACAAAATGATCCTGATACTTCCCTAGAAAGTTTAGCAGTTGTTCAGAAAGTTCTTTAGAAAAGACTTTTTGGTGTTGCTATTGTTGTTTCGTTGTTTTAGGATACTAAGCAGTTAGCTTATGAACCCATTGTTTCTGTTCTTGTAAGAAAGAACACCACTACATGAAACTGCCTGCAAACTTCCAAAAGCCATTAATAAATTCTAAAATATTAGACTGAGACTTAGTTTAAAGAAAGTATGCAGCAGCCAAATTACATACGGTTTTCTATAATATTGTGACTGGGATTACAGATTACAGGTGTAAAGAGAATATCCCATACAGCAATAATAGCAATTAGGTTGTTCAACTTTGAAAATACTCAGAGCACAGAGAAATAATGCAACATGGTGCAGGTCAAAATCTGCAGATGCATTTTGGCACCAAGTTCCTATAAATATATGAAGCAGTTAAACACCCAAACATTTATTAATACTTAAGTCATAAAGTATTTAATAACACAGATCTGGCTCGTAGTAGTCATTATTAAGATCCTGTGAAGCCTTTACTTGAACAAATTCCAATGCTAATGAATAGGAAATTTATTCCAATAAACTAAGTAAAGACCTCATCAATCTGTAGAGGACAACAGAATTCAATCTGCAATAAAACCAGGTAATTAATCTGAGGAACCAAAAAAAAGAAAAAAGAAAAAAAGAAATACAATCACACACACACAAACAAACAAACAACAACAACAAAAAAAACTAAACAAAAACCAAAACAAAGAATTGCAAACATGAAAATTTAGATTCAGTAAAAAGTGGAGGAGTAAAAAAAGCAGTGGTTATTGAAGAACTAATGCAGGATCAAAACAGTGAGATAGGAGGGAAAAAGTTTACAGCCCAAATTAGGAGAGAAATATATATGATCTATATGGCAATGGAGCAACTGCATGTATGTCATGCTGCAGACATCTAAGTACTCTTATTCCCTGAATACTTAGAAAAGACTGAGTCTTTTTTAGACATCTACAAAAGAATACGAATAATTACTAGGGTCAGGAAAAGATTAAGGATGAGAAAACATTAAAACATGAGCAAGGTATATCCCTAGCTATTTTCTATATCTATTGGCTAATGTAATCTACTTATGTGTATTTTATTATGCATTTAATACTGTATTTCAGACAAAAGAAGACAGACACTCTGCTTTGAGGATGACAGAGTAATACTGACTGGATACATATATAAAACATAATGGGAAAGAATAAAAAGATTATATAGGATGATCCAAGAAATTATAGCCAAATTATAAGGGATCAAACATAGGGAATTTTTAACAAGTTTATAGAAGAGATCCTTAGCAGGTGTGAAATGCTAATTATCCATTAACTTCAATTGTAATTGTAAGATCTATCAGTTAATACTGAATTTTCCTGTGTAGCTTACAAGAGCATCTGTTGGGGTTGAACAGACTTTTAAGAGGAAACACCATCTAATTTCATACATTAAAAATTATTCATTTGTTGTTATCTGGTCATTTAAACACCCTCCACTGAAAAAAGAAAAATGGGATGAGTAGGTAACTGGAATTACCTTTCTACCTCTGCACTGTCTATAAAGGAAGTGAAGATAATTAATGCAGATTAGATTAGAATTCAGTTAAGTCAACATAAGTGTATAGGGACATTGACACAACATTTAAGATATCCACAGGAGGCTGACAGAACAGGACCAATGATGGTTCTGTGATCTTCTGGAGTGGCAGCAGGAGACAGGACAGGATACTGTCAGACAACTTAAATAGCATTAGGAACCTCTGTATAACAGCAAATCACAAAGTCCGTAGATGACTCATTTTTATAGAGTTAGGGCTCAGTTCAGGTACCCAAAGATGACTAACACCACCTGAAATGCCTCAGTTATGCAACACATCCACATGATGCTGAAAATATGACACTGGACCTATGAGCACTGTAAGCCTATGTAGGAGAAAGTGAATCAAGTTGTGGTCACCGTGCTCCTTAAATTAACCCAGTGAAGTGCACAAAGATATACATGCAAATCTTTTTCTGAAGGAAATCATTGTAGCTCTACTTGTTTCCTGTATTTTGTCAGCTAAATGTCAGTTGATGACCTAGTACAGAGTTTAAATGATAATCTCAGAATGAAGCTATAGACTGTCAATATTTACATCTTTTAGTTCTATGAATGGAGACATAAATAAAAATAAAAATCCGTAAGTTATAAAGAGAAGTGTAGTTTTCACATTTGATATAACAGGAGAATATCAAAATTGAAAGGGAAAAATTGTATTGTGTTTGTATTTTCTGTCTTCACTGGACAACAAAAGATGCATTTTCAGTAAAGTCAGCATAATCTGATGTAAAAGTAAATATGTAGCTGCTTTCTTTATGACTTAAACCAGCAACATGTTACAGATATATGAATCACTCAGATTTATGTTGTTAATGCTGTCATCTCTCAGTGTACAAGTACTCTTGAAAATAAACCTAACATCAGTCCCACACCTTCAGATCCTCAGAACTTACGAAGAATCAGTTTGTGGCTTTTACAGACATTCCTCAAAGTCTTCAGTCACAAAATGAGGAATTCTAATCTCTGTACCATAAAATACATTTTTCTTTTATGTCACATCAGTGTTCAAAAATTTCATATAAAACACCTGTATTTTGGTATTCAGAACAGTTTATGGTAGATTTGTGCAGTATATAGGCTCAGCTGCACCACAAAACAGAAACACATAGTCCTGGGCTCCTTTGTAATTTCAATTCTGATTAGAAAAATCATGTATCCATGGAAATCAGATCAGGGGGTTTCTACCCTTTCTGAAGGGTCATTCTCACTTTGAAATGGGTTTATTATTTTAGTAGTTTGTCTAGTCTGTCTTGAAATGAAAGAGAATACTATGATGACAGGCATGGATATGAACACAGGAAAATGTACAGGAGTGTCTGCATTGATTATGAGTTTCCTAGCTACTATTTCAGGAAATAGATCCTAGTTTCTCAACACTTCTTACTTTCTTTCACTGTGAACATGTATTTTAACCTCAGAATTGACTGTGGATTATTTTCAACATTTTCAGTCTAACACTGTTTTATATGATTTGTCATATACCTTGAATTTTATAATTCTTTCCATTGGCTATAAGGTAACACATTGCTTTCTGTATTACAGGTTGCAGAGGCTCTGATTCAGGCAGAGAGAGCTAGTAATGACTGGAGCATGAAACCGTCTCCTTCCTTCCGTTTCATGAGGCTGATGATTACATAGTGGTAAGAAAAGTGTATCCCACACAATAGATGTAAAAATATAACCCACAGAAATAATACATCTCAGTTACTTTATGTACGGTTGTTTCTCTTACACTCACAGGTTAAATTGATTTGGCATTCGTGTTTGCAACATGGGAAGGGCATGATAATGTTTTTTACTTCGTGTTTTTATTTATATTTCTGTTAAATTAGAATGGTCCTAGAAATATTTTAAATTTTTTTCCAGGATTGTAGAATTCGCTTAACACTTTACTTAGGCTGAAGTTTCCCCGAGCTTTGATTCTTGATTTCTGAATAAATTTCTAATTGGCATATTTTTATTACCTTGATTCCCCCCTCCCCTTTTATTCCTTTTGCAGTATTCTGAGAGTTAACTCTGAGAGTGTCTTAACCAGTTCATGTTCTCACTTTTGAAGGTTCTGAATTTCTATGCAGAAAATTCTGTTCACTGCAGATGACAAAGACATTAAAAACATCCTGCTGTACCCAGTCCAATACTGCTCTATGTGCAAGATGAATACTAAAAGCACCATTAGCAACAGAGACAGTTACCAATCACTTATTGACAATTATGCAATTAATTAAGCAGTTGCTTTACATAAACATTTTCAAACTGAGTTTACATTTTCTGTTATGTATCCAAAACCAAATATTTATCAAACTGGAGGACCAATCTGAGTTGCTTTATTAAGTGCTTTCTAACCAGGGAGCTGCAGGAAACCAGAATCATTATGCAGCACGTGGCTTTGGCCTGCATTCATGACTCATGACCATACTAAGCTTCCACAATGAACAAGATGTACAGTAGACAAGTGTCTTTACCCTTGTGTTAAAGCTTCCTTCTATTGTTCTGGATAAAATGAACCTCAAACTATCTTAAAAGTCAAGGATATATTAAGAAGAGAAATAAGCTTACATATAAAAAAGTTTGAATTTTGCCTCATAAAGAGTAGCCAATTGATGCATGTGTTTATTTCTGCTTCTTGAAACTCTACAAAATATATTACTGCATACTTAAATAAACCTCCTATCCACAGTGCTTTCTCTGGAAAAAATGGGTAGCAAGGACATCCTAAAAGTTTTCAAAGGAGACATTCCATCTATAAAATCTTGTGCCAGTAGGGTAAGCACCACAGATTTCCCTCAAACTTCTTTCTTATTGCTCTTATAACCAGATAACAGAAAAGTACAGTTGTATCTTCTGTTTATATCCCAGTGTAGCTACTTAATTGCTCTGTAGCTTGAGAAAAATATCACGATTTGGGACCGGGGGTGTGTGCGCCATCTGTGTGGTGTAGCATTACCTCCCAGTTTGGTATTTCAAAAGTATTGTGAAGTGTAATTAATGTATATTAACTTCTTTCTGTAGAAAGGCTTGTAATAATGATGAAAGAGAAAACAGAGCTTCATTCCAACATATTCTCACACAATCAGCCCTAGAAAACCTCTCAACCAGATATATCAGTGACTGTCTAATTTTTCACTCTCTGGGCTGACTTGACATCAAGGAAAAGCTCCCTCTATAGTAAACTGAAATGTTTCTCTGCAACATTTACAAGTTCCTGTAAAAATTACCTGAAGCCTTAAAAGTTTAAAGTTTTTTGTCTAATAATTTGAATAATCCTGTTAATTTAGTAAATCAGTAAAAAAGAAACAATGAAGACTCCTTTACATAACTTTAGATGGAAGGCTACTCTTTATGCTTCTTTAAACCAATACTATAATGGATTCTCTCCATCAGACAGTTATGAATACACCTGTCCCTAAAAATCCGTACTAGCAAATGGAAGTCTAAGAGAAGGCAATGAAACTACAGAGAAGGCAGTTAATGATGGAGGATTTATCAAGGTAACTATAAAGACAGAGGAGGAAAAAAAATAAAGCTGATGTATTAAAAATGCCTTTACTATTTCCACTTGGGAAAAGGGTCTTTTAGTCTAAGCACGCTTTTGTAAAATAAATAAACCGATATATGTTCAAATCAGTGGGCATGCTGTGAACAAACATCACTCATGAAGGCCCACTTACCTCTAACTGCCCATCTTTCTTCCAGCCACCTCTCATTTCTTGCTCGCATTTCCACACAACATATTGCTGTGTCTGCATCAGATTCCCATTCTTCATGCCTCTTACTACACACATCCTTCTCGTTAAGCTAAATGATATTCCTGAGCACAGGATGATATTACAAGGAGATGGACTGGGTAGCTCTAATCTCTTTTTTTTGCCTTCTTTAGTCAATAAAGATTAAATCACAGATGTTTTTTGTTTAACTATTTTTTTTCTTTATGTTAGAAGTACTCTTGAGATCACAGTGTCAGGAAATGAAAAGGTAAAGATTACAAACAAGCTAACTTCTCTGTATTGCAAACTATCCTTCAAAATTCTCTCTTCCCACATAGCCTTCAGATGCTGCTCAGAAGGGCCCATGCATCTCCTGGATGCACCAGTCTGTGAAATGACAATAGGAGCCTTTGTTTAGACAATTAAACTGAGCCACTCATCAATGTATTCCAGGTGTCTGGAGACGTTTTCAGCTGACCAGCCAGCCACAGGTGTCTCACTTGCAATGAAGTATAGAGACAGTAAGCCCTAGAAGCTATTGTCTGCATTGACTAAATTTTCAGTGATTGCCTGAAGTTTACTGTATGTCTCTCATCTAAAGCTGTAATTAAGAGGAAGTGCTAGCTTTCCTCTTTCCAAGATATCCTGGGTTTGTGAAAAGGAGGTTCTCTAGCATTCATCCCTCTGCTGTGGCTTTGAAGAGGTATACAAGCTAAGCACCTCTGAATACCTTCAACGGCTTCTCAGAGTCCATAATGTCCTATGCTAAGGGCTGTATAAAGCCATAACATAAATCTTATCAAAACAAAACCACAAGCAAAACATATATCTCCTTTTGTAGCTGATGTTTTTTGTTTCAGATAATCCTCTTTTCTTGTTGTGCACTGGAATCAGTGTCAGCATGTGCCACTAGCGTCTTTGCGACATACATAGGCACTTATATAGTGAAAATCATTATATTCAGTTCTTGGTAGGGACCATAACGGAAATGACTGTGTTACTCTGTTATGAAACAGATATTGATCCTTGTTCAGTGTCAGAGGAGTTAATATGGTAGAACAATAGAAACAAGGAAAGGACAAAAAGTGCACAGACCTTTACCACAGAGCAAACTTGCAACAAGTCCTGTGAACCTAATAAAGCTACATCAGTGTTGCATTGCAGAGAATGATTCTGAATCAGTATTTTGCAAAGGAAAAGGGTTATAGGTAAAGAACTGAAGACAGAACATGTTAATACAAAGGAACAGGTTTATGCTACTTCCAATTGTTTAGCTTATTCCCTTCAAGCCATCTCAGAGTAGGCATGAGAACATGCTTCCTTTGTGCAATATATTCCTTCCAAAAAGTTGAGGTCAAACCTTTCACACTCACCCATGAAAACCATGACTGATATGCTATATTTTTACTGGCTAATTTATTCAAAACATGCCTGAAATATTAAAATGTCAGCCACAAAGGATGCCCTGATAAGAAAAGGATTACGAGCTACTGCCATGACAGGACTTGAGGGGCTCAAGCCACTCTTTTCATTTGTCACCATATCAATGGAAACACATCTCTTAATTACTACTTCTCAGGCACGCCCAGCATTGCCTGCATGAGTGCTTCTCGTGAAAACTAAACTGCCTTGTTAAATCCCAGGTGAGCTAAGCAAACCTCCGCCTTTGAACCAGAAAAGGGTAATATTCTCTGACTCATACAGCTGTGTCAGCTGAAAGGCAACAGCTCACACCATCACCAAACAGTTGAGTCACTGGCTGAAGTGAGCCTTAAGACAGTTGTAAAAGCAGCACACAGCAACCTCCCAGGCTAAAGGCTGAGGTGCAAGCTTACATAAAATCTTAAGTATGAAAAATCTCGCTGAACAGATTCTGGGAGTTTTGGGTTATCACACTTTGTGAAGAGATGATCAGAAAGATTGTATTTTTTATCGGCTTCATATAATAACAGATGATAAAATATGGTGTAAGTAGTGAAGCATAAGCATCTTGAATCTGTTTTACTTGGACATTAACCAAAGGTTTAGACACTTTTGACATTTTTTAATGCCATAAAATAATCCAAAAAGCTGTTTGAACCTTAAAAGTTTTAAAAGAATCTGAGGTAGCATGCTGGTATGGGTAAAACATATATCACCTTTCATTATAAATCAGGTTTTCAAGGGTTCATAACACATTAAGAAAACTTACTCAAGACAAGCATAAAAAATTTAGTACGAGAGCATGTTTGGGGGAAAAACACAACAGAAAACTTTTGCCTATTTCTGGGCTACATATACCAAGTGAAAAATAAATAGCTTTTTATCACTGAGAATGAAAGGAAACCATGATACCAAGTCCATTTACTGTCAAGTTTATAATTTCTACATGCATATTTAAACCTGTATTTGATACTTAAGCAAAGCCTTCCTTTAGCTGAAATTTTCAAGGCTGTGCAATAAACAGATGCCTTTGGACATCTCTGGGAAGGACAGGGGAGGAAGCTAATGAGACAGAAACATCATTGTTTACAGATAATGTTTTCTGTGTAAATACAGCTAGTTTTTTTCCACAAAAAATTTACAGAGGGGTTTAGTATTCAGACTAACAGTTGCTGTATGTGGTAACTACACTGGTAAAAATAAACCCTAATAGGTCCAGTCTGCCAAAAAAAAAAAAAAAACCAACCCACAAACAAAAACAAACAAACAAACCTAATTAAAAGTACTGATCCTTAACCAAGTCTTAATTCATCCAGGCTTTTTGGCAGGCTAGAGGTTTTCAGTGACGCTTATTCCATATGTTCATTTGATGAACATCTGAGAAAGGTAGCTAGTGGAAATCTCAGATGCAATTTTTTTATCATCCATAAGCAAAATGTTATTTAAACAGCATCTGAAGCCCAGTTATTTGCCATAGGCATTTGGGTTTATTATGATCATATTTCCAAATTACCATACAAAAAATTTTGGATGTATATTTGTTTGGATAGAGTCTGCAGTGAAATCATTTTAGTATCCAGATTTAAATTAAAGCAAAGGAGAGAATATTTTAATTTAATTTGTTTAAAATAAATACTCTGCAAATGTAACAAAAGGTCCTCTACTGCTGTTATTGACTTAAATGGAAGTAAAACAAAATAAAAAATTGGCATATGTGTCCAATTACCTATAAGGTAAGACCTCTGCTTCTAATCAGTTCTGCATAGATGGGTCTTGGCATCTTTTAAGGAACTCCTGATTTCAGAGGAGGTTCAAACAAATGATCAACCATGCAATGCACTGCATAAGATATTAAGATAAAACTGTTAAACATTCTGTGGTAAGAATGCTAGAAACACAATCACAAGCATTTAAGAAATAAATGTTTTACCTACACTAGAAGATGCTTATCCTGTTGTAGAGTTGTAATTGATTTTAATTATTATTCACTCTTAAATGTTAGTTGATTGTTATTCTTTAAAGATCAGCAACTCATGAACAAATTACAGTGTTTTATTAATTATTATTGTTAGTTAGCTTCCAGCTTTCTGTTGCTTCAAAGTTCAATTTACCTACATGCTAGTAAAGGCCAGCTCTTAGAAATTTTCATTTAATCACTTCTTTTGTTTGTATCCACCCATCTTCAAAGAGTCTGTACCAATCTAATCAGTCCTATTCGACAACCTTTAATCAAAACAAAAGAACCAACAAGATGGTTTCAGAACATCATATAGAGTTTATTGAATGTGTCTTAAGCATTAGGGAGAAAATTTAGTGTTTAAAAGACAATTTAGATAGTGTCCATTGCATCCTCCTAGGGGTTTATGTCTTAACTGAGCATTGCCATTTCTTTTAATTTGTATCAGAACAGAGCTGAGAAGGGTGCCGTTCGAGGTCCTTGAAGTCAAGACCATGCAGAAGCTTCAGACAGACACTGAATATCTGAAGAGCAATCTCAGATATCTCTTTTTTTTTTTTTTTTTTTTTCATCATTTGTATTTACAATTTATGTCTCTGGGTACTCCTTTGCCATTTCCAGCAAAGTTTGGAATTTTTCATCATCCACTGTTTTGATGGTATGACATTTAGTGTCTTTCCAGATCACTCATAAAGGCTTTAAATGCTAAATTTACTAAGGCTGATTGATGACTCTTCTTCTGTACCACTGTACCTATCTGAAAGCATAACCCTTTAGCACTTTCCTTCATTTATAGTTTGGGGCTAGTTCTCAATACACATGAAACTGAGTTAACATTTTCAGTAACAAAGGTTGTCTTTATCTATTGCTTCCTCTTCTTTCATTAATGTTCTTTATTCCTGTAATTAATATGTTGACTGGCTTTATTTGTGATTGAATATTGTTCACACACCATAGTTATTGCTTCTTGAAATAACATCCAAAACATAAATGAAACATAATGTATCAAGGTTTTCTGTCATTTAACGAGAATTCTTAATAAAGCCAGACTGCCTTTTAGGAATATTGAAGGGCACTTTAGTTCTCCAGCAGAGTCTAGCTGTCACCATTTCTATGGGGTAAATAGACATATGAATCAATCTTAATGTTCTGAATACCATGATGAGTATTGAGTGCAATTTCAGGTGAAAACTGGTATAGGCCATTTAGAATTTTATTTATCTCACAGGTGATCTGAAACGAAATGTGCCTTTTGTAACATTTGAGTCAGGGGACAGATTTCAACTACTGTCATAAAAAAAATCTGTCATATATTGGCAGATAATTTTTGTGGTTTACCATTAATTCTGAATCATTCGGTTTGGAGGTCTAAAAGAATATGGGAGTCATAACTTTCAAGGACAGATGTAAAACATGTGTCTTTGCTCTGGCATTGCCTTGACAGTGTATTTGTTATCCATTCAAATCCTGATGTTTAGCTCTTGGGGAAAGTTAAGTGCAATTCCTTGACTGATTAGAGCATTTATTTTGTTTCTTATATACATATATTACGAACCTACTATGGGAGGGATCTCATGTAGTAGCCACAACTGCGAGATATGTAATTTCAAAGCCAAATTATGCTCTTTAACTATAGACATCTAAGAGAAATAATGGGTTCTAACAATATGAACTACTGGATACACACCCATACATCAAATATCTTTCATTATAAACTACATAATAATTTTAATTTATCTACTTCTGTGTATCTTGTATACGCCTTTCCACCACAAACCCATGTTGTCAAATACAAGCCATACAACCAAAACTGTATTGTTTATCCATTCAAGTGCAGTTTAAAGAAAACCATAAAGTGTTAAATAACAAATGCAAGGTTGTATGATCTACTTTTATTGTGCTTTTTGATATTCTTAAATTCCACATGCAAAACAATAATTTGTAGGCATCATTTCTCAATTAATGTGCAAGTGTTGATGGAACAGTGCACAGACTATAATTCCTCAGATAATTTGTCAGTTTTCAACAGTGAAAACTTCAAGACAATCATTTTGGAACATGTTAGAATGTCATCATGAATATTCGGTAAAAATATTTTATACGAAAATAAAACACATTGACATTTGGTATATTTGAGTTCTAAGAATGTTGTAGTCCCACTAAGTTACTTTTCTTCCAGATAGAGTACAAATAATCAATTCAAAGAGATAAAATGATGAATGTCAAGGTCATTAACTTTGCAGGAATAGTTGCAAATAAGTACATTACATTTAAAGTAAACACATTAATTTTATACTTTATAGATTAAATTTTACTGAAGTTATAAAATCACTGAATAAGAAAATAAATTCTTCTTCTAAAGTACTGCTTATAGAAAACTCATGCAAACCATGGAAAGTCTAATTGTAAAACAAGATGTTTGCATTCAGTGAGCAATGACTTGAAGCATACTTTGTTGTTTTACTATAACAATTTTCCTGAGCATACAATTAAAATATTACTTGTGATACACAAAGATGTTGAAAAAGTCTAGTAATGTGTCAAAGTATGTGAAAAAATGTCAACACAGACTTGCAGCATAAATTCCAAGCCAACAGAATCTCAGTGTAATGATATAGATATATATAGATACATAGATATATATTTATATGCCATTACAGTGTTATTTCATGGTTCAGGCACTGAATGGACAAAATTAGAATGATAAATCCCTCTTTATGGCTTCACACCAAAATCTGCTTAACTGAGAACCGATCTCCAAAGACAACATGCAAGGGACTGAATTGCAGCCCTTCCCTGAACTTTTTTGCATGTAGTCCTTGAATTCCCTCCTGATCCTTTTTTATAGTGCAGTGCAGAAATATTCATATTTCAAGAGAGAGAAAGCAAGTGCTTAGCATGCACCTTAAACTCAGCTTGAGAGCCTAAGTACAGCACTGTGCCAGGAAAAAATTCTGATCTTGTGCTCAAGTTTCATAAAGTTGTTGGCACAAGTTCCCTTAAGGAAATGAAGTACTGATACTGCACATCTTTGGAAGCACTGTCAGTTTATCTGAGCTGAGTGTCGAGACACATTCATCTTGCCAAAGCCCTTTTGGGACCCAGAAAAAAGGGTATCCCTGTGCCTAGACTCCATCAATGATTCAACTGGCTACGTACATGCAGTGTTTCTACTGCTCAAAACCTAGCTGGGGTACTCATCTTCTACAGAATAATGGTCTAATTAGTCCATTAGCTCAGAATTTTAGGCATAATTGAACCTAAGAAGATTTGTCTGTACAACTTTGTCTCCCTAGAACCCTGTTCTAGCCACCAGCTGAAGCAATGAAAATCACAAAACGCGAAAAACCTCTCCTGTGTCAGAATGCTCTGTTCTGATGAAGTTATGCCACGCTTCTACTAAGACTGAAAATGTCTGGATGCAGAATAAATGAACCTGCCTTGGTATCCTAGTGCTTTGAAATACTTCTTTACTGTATTATTTTACCTCTATAAAAATGCATTCCTGCATGACAAAATCTGGGAAATTATAGAACACAGGTCATCCCAGTACTCTTCTGTCTCAGGTTTTTTTCTGGGGCTGCAGGCAAGCTGATGAGAAAACAGAGCTCACTTCTCAAGATTGTTCATATTTTTGAGGTGAATGCAAATGCATACTTTCCTGAATTTCTGTCTTGGAAAAATTTCTGTCAGGTATAAGCAGTCTGCTTTCTAGCATTTAATGTTTGAACATGCCACAGGCCACGGAATAGAATACCCACACAGAATGCTGAAATAAGCTTTTTGTAACATAAGTTTTTAAAAAGTGTTTGCGATTTGCAGAAGGTAGCTGCAGCAGATATAACTTGGAAAAATACCACCAATGCATTTAACTTAAAGAAAAACAGTTAAGAAAGCTCCTGAAGTGCATCGTGACACTGGTAAAGCAGCTCTGCAGAGCATCTGTGTGGCTGTGCAAATTTAAATCACCCTTGCATTCTGATTATCTCTTGGTCTGGTTTGACTTCTGATGCAAAATAGAGCTGCTTTAGGGTTATTTTAATTTGTATTAACAATTAAGGCCCCCCTCCCCAACTGTTCCAATTTTATGGAAGTTGTTAGATTATGGCAGTACACCTCCACGTATGCATCCATTGTCTTATATAACATTCCTGACAAGACAAAGCTAGGATTTGCACAGAAATAGGTATTTTGATTTTACTTTGTCAACATTTTTACAAAAGGGAAATTCTGAGAAAACCAAGTTAGGAACTATTGTGGCATGCAAAGGCACAGAAGAACCTGGCAGGTCCCTGATGCGTATTCTTCAGAGAAACCTTTGAGTATGTTTGAAGCTTCTGTGTTAAGTATTTTCAGACAGCTTGGGGTTTTGCCCAAAGTCAGGGATGAAGTAGGGTCTGTGATTTTTTCTGTCTTATAATCAGACTCAAATTAAAACACTTACAAGCATGTTAGAGAAAGATCAAGCAAAAACGACTACACTTGGCTTCTCAGCTTCTTTTACTTTCAATCTCTGCCTTCCATTAAATGTTTCATAAAAAGCAACTACTAACAGTCTGAGCTCTGTAACCTCCTCATGATGGTTAAGGAGTATGTGAATAATGAACTACACAGCTCTAAGAGCTCTCCAGTGTGAAAATGTTTACTTCTCTTCTAGTAAAGATACTTCAGGAAAAAAAGTCTAATCTCAGTAACATCTATTTGGGGTTGTAAGACAATATGGCTTGATAGCTACGTACGTACTTTGCTTTACTTTAAGAAATATTTTTATTCTTGTTCAGATAGACTGGGACCTTGCTGACAGATAACACACTGATATGCAAGTGCTTCTGAATAGACATCATTGAAAACTTAGAGCTAAATCTATCTTGCATTGACCAGTGATTTAAAAGAAGTCTTTTAACAGTTCAAGAGAACTCTAAAGTTGATTGAAGCAACGTCCTCACCATACTCACAAAGATCACAAAAATTCAGGACTGATTCTATAATTAGAGAATCCCCCCAAAAGAAAAGTAGAAAGACTGACTGAAAAATGAGCTATTGAACTAAAGTATGTAAGAGATCTTCAAAAAGAACTTAGTAAGTTTCTAAACAAAGCTTGCATTGAGAAGCAATGAAAACATATGCTAATAGAGATATTTAAAAATTAAAAGATGAATCTTCTGGGGTTTCCTCTAGGATTTAGGCCCCTTATGTCCAATCTTTAATGACTCTTCTTCCTCTGAGTATTAAGGGCTTTTCATAAATCTCCACCAATTTAACCAATACACATCTTCAGAGAAGATTTAAAGTTTTTGAACAGTCATTGCATGAGGGTTATCTTTGGTTATACTGATTAGAGGAGAGCCAACAATTGATGCAAGTGCCATTGAATGGACCAGGCAGGCTCACAGACACACAGCTTAGTGCTTGCTCCATGTGTACATGATCTCTGTAGGAAACAGCTAGTTGGAAACGTCCAAGACAGTCAAGGACTAAGGTAGCAATAAGCAGTATGGGGGTCAGGGGTCTGGTACTCAAGCTCCGTTTCTACCATATTTTCATTTGGAAGTGAATATTTATTCATAAATATGACCACGTATTTTTTCAGTGTCTGGGGAAGTGCTCCAGGTATGATGCATTGGGCAGAAAATCACAAAGCACACATTACACAGCAATAAATAAAAATAGTACATATTTTTGGAACACCACTCTCCCTGGAAGAATCCCAAGCACTGGGTTAAAGCATATTTTAATATATTTGAGTGCTTAAGGTTGCTTGAGAGTCAAACATGTCAGAAAGTTTCAGTCTGATGAAGCATGATGAAAAGCAAAAGCAGTTACTTTCTGATAGTATAGACATGAGCTGGAACCCAAAAAAATCCAGTTCAGTTTTGCTCTCTGAAAACAGATCTGAACTTAGAAAAAGTCTACTCTGCTTCCCCTCACACTCTGATTGCACATTCTAACCACCAAGTTCTAACACACCCCATTCCTTCTATTTATTTTTGGTTCATTGATTATTTAATTATAAAACCAATGTTGAGGCGCTCTCCTAGAAGAAACTGAGCAGAACTCTATTCTGAATAGTGCATGCCCAAAGCTTTCTCTTTTCCTTCTCTATATTAGTCAGAGTAAGAACCTGTAACTAGATTGTATCTGTCCATAGACATACCTTGGCACCTGGCACAGCTGGCCCCATTTAATTAATGGGGACTGCTGGATCACTTTGTCATGGATGTTTTTCAGACACATACCATTTGTGCTATGATATGGAACAAATCCTAGGTTGCTGCTTATATTCCCTCCACAGAATTGTAGGTTTGCAGTTAGGCCAGGACTTATAGCAGTAGCCATGACATGTTTGTGAAAATTTTCTAGTGAACCATTATTTACAATGAGTCAGGTTTCTCTCTTATTAACCTTCAAGCCATATAGACAAATTAAAGTATGTTTTTCTTAACTTCACTAGTGAGGGTGCTCCTGCAGATGGGCAACTCAGAAGCATATTTATGGCATAACTTGACCAGCTGATTTTGGTTTGATTTTATAGCAAACTTATTGCCTGTGAGCACAGACAGATTAATAGCCCTGAAATCCTTCGTGAATTCACAGAATAATTATATCATGAGCAGTACATGCCTAAATCTTTACCATTCAAGTAGGGGAACCGCTTTTTCAGACTATAAAAAGAAGTTAATTTCCTGAAATCTGTTTAAAATATTCTTGACAACGGCACTAGTTATTTGCACTGGAACTGATTATTTGATGTGAATGTCTGTATTGTGAGGCTCAAATAGGTCTCATCTGGGGTTCTGCTTCCTGCTACTCCATTACCACAAAATAGCCCAAAATTAGCAAAAATTTCCCTCTGTTCATAAGCTCCTATGTCACAGCTCCCAGTGTCTAGCACAGAGTGCTCTTCCAGGGACAATCAAACTGGACAGGGTTAATCTGACAGATCTGAGGTTAATTTAATTCATGATAGGTCATAGCTGACTGGGGTATTTACAAGTTCACAAAAGCATGAAATGACTTAAAAGTCTCATTAGTCAATGCTGTTCTTCCCACTCCAGTTTCATAACAAACAGCATGACTGGAACAGACAATCAAGGTTGTCTTCTTAATATTGGGCGGGGAGTGGAGTGGAACACAAAACAAATACTCTGCAAAGCTGCTATTGTTTTGCTCATCTGACTGAAATGCTACACCTCTATTCATTGTCTTCAGGTATTAAAAACCTGCTCATGAGACTGTCTTAAAAGGCTTATTAATTTGGGTGGTTGACTCAGCGGAAAACACAGTGATTCACATCTTCCTAATTATCTTTTGCAGACCAGACTACGCGATCAGAGCTGCATACTTCTGAATGAATTGAAGACTGGCATTAAATGAATAGTTTGGAGCTGAAGAAAGTGAATGGGATTTATTTCAGTTAACATTAAGCATCTACAATGTGTGAGATATGAAGGATACTTCTCATAAGAATTCCCAGCAAAAATTTCTGGTTTATCCCTGAAGTATTGCAGGTCATCTTACCCTTTAAATGGAATACACTTTCTGAATTTAAGAAGGGGGCTTAGGTCTTGAGAATTTTCATAGTTAATTTCCCTCCACACTCACACTTGTGCCCATACATGCCGGTATGCCTCACTCAGCCCCTCCACACATTGGCTTCAAGATTTTGCAAATTATACTTAATCCTTTATAAAAGCATGAATACTATTACAATAGCAAAAGACAGTTAGACAGTGTTTGCAAAAACTTGCCAGTCTGATAGAAAACTTCATTAAAAAAAAATATTTAAAAATAGCAAGGAAAAGCATATCTTGTTTAGTCTAGATTTTTCCCATCCTAAATAAAGATGTTTCAATACAGGAACTAGATAAAGAGCATGCTAATATTAACCTACTTAGGAAATGAAGTTTAACACTAGAAGAAGAAACAAAATAGGGTTTAACTGGAGAAACCTAGGAAAAAGGGAACTGTTCCTAAGTGCATGCTTGTGAGTCATTATGAGACTTTTTCACTTCTGGAAATGTGTCATGTCACCCTATGGTCCTTTATGACCATACAGGAGAGAAAAGAGGAGAAAGAGACACATTTATACTGAACCTTCTTACCTACTAATTAAGCATCTGCTGTAGAATGACATTAATCCCAGTCTATGGCTATGTTTTTACTGTTGAATAAAAAGCTGGGTTCTAATCCTAGGTGACATAAAGCAATCCATATCAACACTTCTTAGGGTTCAATCTTTATGAGGCAGAGTTGTGCAGGACAGAATTAGAGGAAGAAGTTCAACGTAAAGACAGAAAACAAAACTGTAGGGCTGGTTTGTACTCAGTCTTTCTCCTTGAACTTCTTTCATTCAGCTGCATAAAAATGTTCTATAGGTGCCTAGGAGAGCAGGATACAGAGCGCCAGAAACAGGGATTTACATCACATACATTTAGTTAAGTGAGATTAATTTCTGTTTTACACTGCTGCCAGTTATCGCATTGGCTCATGGAGGTAGCAGGAATACCCCTATGCTGAGTGCAGTATTCAGTGAAGCAGGGGATAGTCTTGCTGTTTTCATTTGAAATAAAAGAGGAGGCCTGAGAATAGAGGGTTAATTGGCAACCCATCATCTTTCAACAAGTCCTTGAGGGAGTCTGACTTTTATATAATCATCTATTGAGTAATTCTATGTCTAAAGGAATTAGCTGCTAATGAAACACTACTATTACTTCAACAGAAGTCACAATATTTGACTAACTTCGATACTGTAAATTCGGTGATAGAGAAAAACCCTCTAAGACTTGATTTGAAGTTTAGAAGGCAGGTATTCTTTATTATAGCACTGGGTGCAAAGGGGAATGTTTCCTCCAAGTGTGCTCACCAGGTTACTCTAGGGTACATGTTATATACAGAAGAGTACTTGCACATTCATAGTGTATTACACATTGATTTTCATTCACATATAGGACTGGTTACAAGTTTCTCACTTATAATGCAAACTAGTATGCATCCTCCAATAGCACTACTGAAGTATTTTACTAACTCCATGTGCTCCCCAAGGGAGGGGTTGCCCTCTTTCAGGGGGGCTATCCGAGTCGGAGGTTGCGATCTCCCACTGCTGCAATTACCTTTGTCCTACTTCCAAACAGCTTTCTGTGAATTGCAACACTTTATCAGCTTGTCTCCTCTTGCAGCCAGAACTTCCTTACTTAGAGGCTGCTCTCTGCATAACTTAAGATAAAGTTGTTCTTTCCACCATCCATTCTTTGTTTCCTGTCATTCCTGAGACTGACTCCCTTGATTAAAAGTCCCTTCATTTGTCACTTTTAACAAATTTAGAGAGTCAGCTTGGCCTAAACTTAGTGCACAGATTTCTTTAACATTAGCTAAACACTAAATCAGAGTTTGGCAATACAGGAGTTTAGGCATCTTGTCCCTTTGCTGAGCCAGCAACCTTCCCTTAACAGAATACTTCGACATAAATGTGTATACAGTGGTATCTGTACAGTGGCATCATTCAGTATATGCCTTTACAAAGCAGAAATTGTTTCAGGGCTCTTTCAGAAGGGATGAATGTGAATAAAATGTGTACTGCTAATCCATTTTAATGGTTGGGAATATATCAATAGTTTATATTGAATTCATCTTTCTTTGCATAGTTATTTAATACTGTATTGGTTAGTACTGTGTAGTACCAACTTCTAAAAATTCTGCAAGTATCACGTTAAAAACAATAGCTGATCGCAATTGCATAGAGAAAAGTTGAATCTCTGGCTGTATGTTTCTTCTTTTACTAGTTAGAGTTACAAATGGAATTCAGCAAAACTGCAAATGTTTGTTGTTCAGCTTGCAACTTTATTGGCAGGATTATCTCCCACACCAGAGTACCATGGATCACAGAAACTGGCTGTTGATCAGATGCATAAATGATCTAACTGGCTTCTCTTGGATAGTTTTTAACTGCATCACTGTGGATTTTTCACCAGTGCAGGATAGGCATAGCAGAGTTTGCCTCTTCCTTATGCTTGCAATTTAATCCCAGTAGGCAGTTCAGCCCCATACAGTGACTCAGTCACTTCCCACCAGTGGGATTGAGGAGAGAATTGGAAGGCTAAAGTGAGAAAATTTATGTATTGAGATAAAGACAGTTTAATAGGTAAAGTAATATCCAATACATCTTCATTAACCACCCACCAACCTCTGAGTTCAGATCACTACTGCATTTGTACTGCTTCCTGTGATGCCCATCCTTCATTGGTTTGGGGGGTCCTGCTATAGTACTTTCTACAACATGCAGCTCAAATCATGGGTTACAACAATTTAAAGGTATATCCATTACAGTCACCACCTCTGATCCCTTTGGACCAGGCCACAGGGGTTAACGTTGCAATGAACTCCTTGTTCCAGTACAGTCCAGTACAATGAACTTGCCCCTGCTCCAGTACATTCTTATCCATAGGCTGCAATCTCTTTGGGGTGTACCTGCTCCAGTATGGCCTTATCCAAGGGCCACAGTCTCTTCAGGGTTGTATCTGCTGTGTTGTGAACTTATACATGGCCACTGATACTTCAGGGTGTACCTGGTGTGGCATGGATTTATCCAGAGCCACAGATGTTTTGAAATGTATCTTCTCCAGCATGGACTTGCCCTTGGGCTACAATCCCTTCAGGGCTGTATCTGTGCTGGTGTGTACTTATCTACGGCCACAGATGCTTCAGGGTGTCCTGCTATCATGTGGGCTTATCCACAGGTCACAATCCCTTTGACTCAATTTCACATTGGAGTTCCAGCATGTCCAGTACAGCAGCACAGGAACAGAAGCAATGCCCTGGCCATCTGCCAACCCAGGTGTATGTCTATTGCTATTATCAAAATGTTCACAGGCACAGCAGAGTAAAATAAGAAAGAGTACTGCAAACAGCAAATGCAAAAAGCATTAATGAGCACTAGCTTCACATATATACAGTAAGGCAAGCAAGCCCTGTGCCAAGTACAGGAGCCTGCTATCAGTAGATAAATAGCTATGATAGCTGTACATTCAGTCTAGCACACTCCAATCAAATCTATCATTATCTCAAGCCTTTCAAGTCCCATGTTGGGCACCAAAAAAGACTGCCATGGCTTAATCCTGGTAGGCTGATAAGCCCCACACAGTACACCTGTCCAGCATTTTTTTCCTTCAGCATAAGAAAGACTTGCACCACAGAGCTGGCTGTTCCATTCTACTTACACTCATAGACAATGGTCTGCTGAAAATCTGTGACAAAAATTGTTATTTTGCTATGATGTCTGACCAACACATAGGGTAAGTGCCAGCAAAAGCTTACTAGAGGATCTGGCTTTTTGAGCCTGGAGTTTGAGTTTCCCCATAGTGGAGTAGTCTAAAAATGACTGTTTATTATCAGTAGTTAAAATGTGTGCTTCGCACTAAATTTTGCTTCCATTTGGGGGGTGTAGGGGGTGGGGTATGTAGGAAAGGGACAAAATGCCTTTATGTTCAGCCCATTCTCAGTTTTCCTCCTAGCATTTCTGAAAATTGGCAAAACAGTATTTAAGGACTTTCAATTACTTAAAATATTTAAAGAAGTCCTTAAATCATTTTGAACAGAAAAGAAACATTGTAGGAAATAAAATGGTGTCATTTGTCAATATCAATGACGTATGAAATGACTGGTGACACCCTGGCTCCACAGAACTTACATAGGAGTTTCACCATCGATTTCAACGAAGACAGCTTTGGAACAGCTATGAACAAATACCTTGTTTTAGCAGTGCATTTTTCTGAAGAGAAGAGAAGGTAGAGAAAAACAGTATGCCCTTTCATAGAGCAGAGCAATATAATAGAAAAATAATATGACTGGTTTGGGAAGATGAGGAATAAGACAGAGAAAAGGGGTGAGCAATTGGAAACCAAAGAGATTCTTCTAAAAAGAAAAAAAAAATCTATACAGACAAGACAAACAATCTCTATTCATTATTTAACAATTCTAATAAAGTGAAGGAAGTTGTAGAATTTGGAACAGATTATGACCATTAAACATGAATATCACAAATCATGACAAGTTAGTAGCTGCCCCCAGTGAAGAAAATTTCCTAAGCTGCCTTGACAAACAATGACAGGTGCCCAGCTTCATCAGCCTGAATCCTCTTTGGAAGCACGTACTTCTTCCAGTCCACTGTAGTGGGATAACAGACACCTCAAGAAGAAGTTGACACTTGGCTGAAAAGCCACCAGGGCCAAACACAGGTAGGAAAAGAGAAAGTTTGTCTAACACTCCCAGAAAGATGGGTAATTAGGCTATGTACCAATTCTCAACCCCCAAAACCCATTTCAGATGCAGTTTAGCTTAAGAATTTGAAACACATTGATTTTCTCATTATGAAGAAATACAAGATGTGTTGTCCACTTGATAAAAACTGCCTTGTTCATCAGCCCTTCACTTTTGTTGGGACCATACTATTGTCCATTCCTACTGTTGAAACTGTGGAACTACAGAAGGTCATCACAGATTCAGTCAGGGCACTACCAGGCCTTTGTGGCCCTGCCCAGCCTCCCCAGGATCCCTCCCCAGGATCCCTCCCCACCCCTGTCCATGGACCCAGAGGTGACATAAAAGACAAGGCCTGAGCATCTAAACCTGGCCTGGGCTACAGCGCAGGTGTACCTGTGTTCAGCCCTGACTGCAGCAGCTGCTTTTTCTGCTCTTGACTGGATCCCATGATTCCACCTTGGACCTGGTTCATCACCTGCCATGGTGGGGGCTATCTATGGACCAGCCCTGGGCTCTGCCCACCATGCTCAGACCCTGCAGGACAGAGTCTCAGCTTGTTTGCCCTTGTCATGTAACCCCACCTCTGCAGCTCCCTGAAAGATTCACAGGGACAAGGGAAGAGTGAGTAACCCAATTATGCCATGTAGTAACTCAGTGCATTCTGTTATTATTTTTACATTTTTTTCCAACCTCTACATGAAAATGCAAAACTTTCTGAACCAAAGCAATTCTGACCAGGATTTAGTTCTACACATCTTGGACTATCAGCTTAGTGTGTGTTGAAATCTACTCTGCTCAAGTCTAGAGATGTGCTCTGCCTATTCCTTAAGAATTAGATGATGATGCTTTCTTTTTTTCTTTTTTCCATCTAAGATAGAGTTTAATTAAAAATACTCTCTTCTCTGAATGCAGATGTAAGCAGAAAACAGTCACCCAAGAAAGAAAAACTAAAGGTACAAAGTTAAAAGAAAATCTGACAAAATTTGAAAATCACTGAAAATGAGCTTGGGATTTGGGGGGTATTACACTGGGTAAGGGTAGTGGAGATTAGTCTTTTGGAATACTTTTGTGGTGTGCCCCTGACACTTGCTTTCATGTCAACAGTGACAAAATTATGCTTACATGCAGGACTTCAGATCTACCTACCATTTACATCCACATTTTATGTGCTATGATGCACCAAGACGCCAGTCCTGAGTTCTAGATCTGGAGACCCAGATGCCTGAAACGAATTTTTTAAGTGAACCTGGACATACATGTTTTTCTAAATTACTCCCCCCACCCCACACCCCAAGAAACCCCACAAACACAACCCAAAACAAAACAAAAGACATTACAAAACCTCTACCCTGTAAATACAAAAGCGCTTGCTATAACTTTAGGTTGACTTTATGATTCATCGGGAAAGGATTTCACTTTCCTGCAATTTATTAATTAGTTTATCTTAAGGGACAGTCCATGGAATCAATGTACTGTGCAATAACTAGCTGACTGAATGATCTAATTAACACTACCTTGTTATTTCCTTCTATTTTTTGTCCTGGTCCCTCTTTCCTCCCACTGCAGACAAACTGTAACTCCTCAGAGAAAGAGCTATGATATGATCAGTGTTCATGATTCACCTATTACAGAGAGCTGCCAAACCTTGTAGGATTTCTTTTTCTTTAACCATTGAACTACAAGTTTAAAAGTATATTATTAACTCTCATTGATTTTAGTAGAGGTAACTAAAGAAAGCCTATATAAATACCAAAACAAAATAATCAGACATGAGAAAGAAGCAACAATAAAAGGCATATTAATCTATATTTTATCATCTCTACTCTTAAAATACAAAAACTTATAAGCAGCTGGAAAAGATGCTATATATACAATATAAAGCTCTGGGTTGTTTTTTTTTTTTCCTTTCTGTGGCAAATGGTGCATTTGTTCCTACTATGTTTAGTCCATCAAATAATTTAGATCAGAAGAAACCAAATATAAGTGCCTCAGTAATGGAAGAACTTAGTTAATTCATTGATAACCAAATTGGGAAGACAGAAAACATTAAGTATGATAATTTAAATGTTCCAATGTGCCTTTTTATAGAAAAAGTAATTGCATGGATGTTAAATATTCACACTGCAAAGTAGTTCTGAAAAAATTGCCCATGTTAGATTTGTCCCCCATCAAGTTTCTATTTTCTAACATTACGACACAGTCCAAGAAATATTTGGGTTTAACTTGTTCTATTGATATTAATGCAGGCTATAAGAAAACCAACTAAAACAAAAAAAAATTCTCAAAGAATAATCAAGTTTATTTTTCAGTCTTGCTACAAGATGACCACTCTATTGAGACTGTGATGACCTCACTGTGACTATTCAATGAGTCTGTAATGCTTCACAGTGAAGCTTTTTGCTTTATGCTAATCAGTATTCATTATTTGCAATTAAAACCATGTGCTTTTATCATTTCACAAACATTTGATTGTGACAGCCAATTCAATGCTAGCTTTGTCTTCAAAGAAGTGTAAATCAATTGTGTCACAGTCACTGTGATGACATAAATTTACAATTAAGGATCTAGACAATTATCCTATTGCAATGATAAGGGATCCATGTAGATCATATAAGGGAGTTTATATCCCAGTATAGTAATGCAATGTAGATCTGTTCTACAAATTCTGGTATGTTTAACTAAGCTGGCTTCTTATTAATAAGTCATGCCAATGTTAAACTTTTCATAGTTTTTAAAACAAAAGTGCTTATTCGTTTTATAAATGACAGCATTATGCTTTGAGAATATGAAAAAGCTTTAATTAAATATTTTCTATGTTTTATTCAAAGAAATTATTAGGCTTTAAAGAAATATTAGGCATACAGTTTGTAATTTTACTAATTTGGCTTTTAAAATATTTCTTTTCTGGGACAGGTTGTATATATATGAGATTCTGTTTTCTTTGTAGACATTTACATTTTTTTACTGTATTTTTATTTCATTTATAACACTAAATCTTAGGCAAGAAATGTCATTTTCTGGTGTCTTTATCTTCTTCATTGTCAGTGTGTGATGTCAGAAAGTTCCTGAAATGTTCAACATTAACACAAGCTTTATTATATTCCTCTTTATTTTTTGTATTTATGTGAATGTAGCGATTCCTACGACTGTTTGTTAGTTACCTCAAGTAACCAGTTAGTCATTCAAAGATTACCTTCTGCTTCATTGGATTTGAAGTCTACAATCCCCCTTCTTTCTAGTGTTTCACAAAGATGCTAGCATGGATGAAAATCAGTTGAATAAACAATATAGCTTATTCCAGCCACTGGACAAGACTGCAATGGGTATATCTTACAGACCAAGGAAATTCCCTGTGTCCACATGGAGCGCTCATGTGGTCAGTATCACACCCACATCTGTGCTTAGCTAAATAAAAATCAGGCAGTAGAGTATGGCTATGCACACATACAACCATTTGTTTTTAGTTATAAATAATTCTAATGTTGAAACTGGTATACATAATTTGAAATAAAAAGCCTACTACTTCAAAAAGGCAGATGTTTATATATATCTTTGTAGTCAGATATGCCAGGACAGCAGAAGTATGTCATCTGCTAATGAGGTTTTCATTTTTGTTTTAAAAGCTGACAGAGACATGTTGGGACAATGCTCTGTAAATTTATAACAAGCTGTTAAGTGAATACTAGATTGACACCAAAATTCCAGTATCCTAGTAATAATGTCTTGCTGTTGCAGCACTGAAAGAAATATTCTCTCTCTAACACAACAATAATCTCCTTTGGTCTTTTAATACTTTCTCGTAATGGATTCTTTATTGTCCTAAAAAAAAATAAATTAAAAAGTAAAGGCACCTATTGAGATCTTGCAAAGTTCTTGTTTTACGGTGTCCATAAACTTTTACCCACAAGTCTTTCCTAAACTTCAGCCAATATTTAAGAATAAGTGGCAACTGGTAATTATCCAACTTCATCAGCCCAAGTGTTCTCTCAGTTCCTGTGTTAAGTACTACTGGTATTTCCTCCTAACTTCACGTAGTCTAATATAGTTTCAATGTATCTGTTGTCTCCAAGATCTCTCATGGCTCTCATGCATCAAATGTCTGCTTTCAATACATCTCTCCTAACAGCAGTGGAAAAATTGATCATTTATTTTTCATTGACATACACATTTCACAAACTGTCTTACAAGACCTTGAATAATATTTAACTTGTACATATACCTTAGACTAAAATTCTTTTGTGTGTGACTAGTTTTGTTAAGAAGAAAAGACAGTGAAACAATGAGGTAAGAGTAGAGAAAAGCACGGGGAAGGATTAATATATTAGTGCAAGAGTAACAGGCCACATCATGCTTGCCCTGCCCAAAGCATTAAATGAAAGAATTTGAGAAAAAGCAAAGCTTTCAAAAGACATGGAATTATTTCCTAAGTTCTGGTCATTACAAAAAGCATTTCCTAACAAAAGAAAAAAAAGCCTTAGAAACATTCTTTCTTTTATAACTTTTTTTTTTGCATTTCTGCCAGCTTTCCCAAATTTCTCTCAGCTAGTAGCTAATCAAATGGAAGAAAAAACTATTTCACCTGTAGCTGTCCAGAAAATTTCATTCCATCATTTCAGCTGATGATGATTCATGCTTTAGTAACCTTCATGTTAGATGAATGGCATTCAGAACTAGCATTCCCATCTCATTGTAATAGAATGAAATGGCTTTCTTCATCATCAGTGCTGTCTATAGGAAACAATTACAGGAGTTTTCTACTCAGTTCTCTGCATTTGTACAGAACCCTGAGTCAAATTCAAAGTCTTACTATCATTCTTTAAGAAAGTTCAGGACCATGTAACTCACAAAGTTACTTTCATGACAATAAACCTCCTAAATGTCTTTACATTGACTTAATTTAATTTTCTGTAGTGACAACAGCTATTATAGCAATGAGGGAGAAAGAAGATAGAAAAGCACAATCCACTGGCTACCTTAGAGTAAAGAATAATCAAATTAGACCATAGAGAAAAAATATAAAACTTACAGGGGAACGAGGAGCCAGTGCCAAGGAAATAAACAGTCAAAGAAATTTGATGATTCTTTCAGAGCAAGAAACTCTGAGTAACTTCTCTAGAGAGTGTAACAGTAGCATCATTGGCTGTCACCACATGCCTGCTGCATGAAGACTTCTTCAAACTTGAAAATGTCAGTGGTAGAGGTTCTTCTAACTGGATTGCGTGGACATGTTTGTATTTTAATTTGCTAACAGCTGATCCAGCAGAAAGGGGTTTAATTTTAAAAGAGTAAATTTTCATAAATTAGGGATATTGGTTAGGATATTGTGATGAGATTTCTGATGGGTTTCTCAGGCTGTGTACTGTCTCTCTGGGATGTTTCTGTGTAGGATAAAAGGTGTACAGTGTAAAGATCTGTACATGCACAGTACCCCACAATTATAGGAGATGGCTTCTTTAGTCTTTCCTCTACCATATGACAGAAAGTATTATCACTGACCTGGCATGACTGCATGCCTGTGACACTGTAAGGGCACAACGTTCACAATTTAAACTGATTGCTGTGTCTCCAGGAGTCTATGAAGCAAGGAACAGCTGTCCTTTGATCCTAGAAATAGTGGTTAATCTTAGCAAAAGGTGGCCATTATGCTTGGTCTGGTTTACCAGGAAACAATTATCTGTTGTCTGATGCTCCCTTTGCAGTGCCTGATGTTCGAACCTATTGCTTTTCTGCCTTAAAATAAATGTGGGAAAGGGAAGTACAGGCAGGAATAAACAGAACACCATGAACAGAACAGGTAAAGGAGGTGCCAAGAGGAGTCAACGGCAGGAATGAAATGAGAGCATTTTATCAGCCTACAGCTATCCTCCCAGTCTAGTCAAGTTAAAAGGCAACATTCAGGCAGACCATCAACTCATGCAGGTGCAGTCCCTCAAGTGTAAAGAATAATTTTCTGTTTGGCCTGTGGGAAGTGAGCTGTAGCTAAAGAGCAAGCAGTTCTTTTGGAGACCTATGTAAATGCACCTTAGATAACTAACTTAGGAAAGAGGAGCCCTGATCTGAAAATTATCTGCAGGCATTTATAGAAGGCATTGATCTCTTAGGTGAAATAAACTATTTCTAATGTTCTTTTATCAACTCAGATGCTGCTTTAGAATAGTAACAGCCATATATTTAGCTGCCTTTTCTAAACAAACAAGCTGGTGATTTGGTTTGGTTTTTTTAACTAATTGATATCACAAAGGGGAAAGCATTAAAAGCCTAAAGTCATCTGTCAATTTAAGTGAATTTTAGAATAGAAAATACTTTTAGGTCTCAGTGAAACCTTGTCCATACCACTGTGTGTTCATTTAAAAAGAAAGAAATAAGAAGAAACATGTGTTTAGCCTATCCAAAAAAAAAAAAAAAAAAAAACCAACCAAAAAAGCAACCCCAAAAAAACCTCAAAACAAATGCCGGGAGGAAATATCTCTGCCTGAAAGAAACAGCTCAAAAGAAATATGAGGGGAAAGAACTATCAAGCAAAAGATAGTCACATCACAAAACTAAATGCACCTCTACTGGTCATTTATTCCTGTAAACTGAAAATTGCCAGATTCATTGATCATGAAAACATTTTTGGAAAAAAATCTTGATGTGAGGGGCATAGCTCCTTATGAGAAAGTCTATAAAATGTAGTTGCCTGGGGTATCTGGTGGCTGGAGACAAGAGCCCCTTAGCTCCCTTCCAGTCCCACATTCTTGGGCAATCTCTTTGCTAACACACAAACATCTGGAACCTGGTATGTTCTCATTCCCTAACCATTCCCTGGTTTCCCTAGTCATATTCATTTTTTCCAATACCCTACTGGCAAAAAAAAAGAACTGATAAGCCAGAATAATGTTTGCTATTCAGAACTGAATTTTACATTATATACTTTTTTAATAAATAAATCTTGACTTGTTTGTTCTTTTCATCTGTGGAAACAATGACTTAAATACTAGAAAATCACAGGAGCACCCTTATAAACAGTAGTATGCTCAGATAACACTATGATATATATTCTCTACTCTCAAGGGAAAAAAATGGAGCTAATACAACCTACATTATGTCTGAAAAGGAACATAACATTAAACAGATTCAGAAACAAACATGTCCTTTTTCTTCTTCCCTCCCTCCCCGCTCCCCAAATAAACTCCAAATTTGGTTTGCTGGATGAGTGAAAAACAGATGGGATGTCCACTAAAACCATGTTTCTGCCACTGACACTTTTTTTTTTTTTTTTTTTTTTTTTTTTTTGTGTGTGTGTGTGTAAGCAAGATCTGGGAATTTTGTAGGCTTTTCAGGGTTGCCTTAATCCAGTCTGTGAAACTAATAAGAAGAGTTCCTTTTGGGACTCATTCATTAGTAATTCATTCTTTACTCTCTGGGACTCAATTGCTACATGTGACTTCTTGATATTTAACAAATAACTTAAAAAAAAAATTAATCTCTTAATTGGATTAACAATTTTTTTTTTTTTTTCCAAAAAACTCATTATGAAAACTGTATGGATTCTCCTGCCTGAAAGAATGAAATCTCAACTTATAAAGAACAATATAGCTCAGTTTTGTCACAGATATGTGAGATCCCAAAATGACAGTTACCTTCTATCTCCTGAGATATGTTGAGATGTCACATGTAGAAGTTGTAATTAACACCTCCTGCTGTTGCTGTGAATCACTTTGGTTCTGTCACACACAGTATGTTAAAAACTTTGGATTAAGGTACATATGAGCAATACAAACTTTTAAGACAGCTGCAGACCTCTTGTCTTCTGGCAGTACCTTCATTTAACATTGCTGTATACCATTTACCTTAGAATATGCAATTTAACAATTACGTTTCTTGGATACTGAGAGAGGTGGCCTGCTATATACCAATAAAACAAGCAGATTTCTCCTTAGACTGACAAGCTTTCACTTGAGGAAGAAGAAAGTCTGCTTATTACAGGAAACTTACAATAACAATAATTCCCCAACATGCATTCCTTCTATTTTAACAGAAATTAGCTTCTTATTAGCACAAAATGTATTAATAAGAATAAACACTATATATACAAGTCAGGATTCGGTACTCACCAAAATCCTGATTACATTAATTTAAAAATATATATACACATATTTAGATGGCTATACATAAACATTATCAGCCATTCCAGAGCTGCAACAGTGCTGGAAGCAAGGCTCAGAATTGCCTGCAAAGGGCAAGACATATATGCCTATATATGAGTGTGTGTGTATTAAAAGCACATACCTGTTCCTACTGTGTTATGTACCATACAAAGCAATTTAAACCCAACAGTAATATATCTTCTTATTCAGAAACAAAGAAAAATTTTCTTTCCTTGCACTGGTGCATAAAGCAATGATGCTGAAAGTCACGCAGAATTAACAACTCTCAAGACAAAACTCTGCTCCTTTCCTTGCCATGTTGTCCTCTTCCAAATATTACTACAACATCATTAGCACTTGAATGTTTCAAAACATCTGATGCAAATATGAAATAGGATTACCTTTCTGTGTCTAATACTATATTAAAAGTCACTTCAGGAAAGCTGGCATGGAGAGATTCCTACTCCTACTAGCTGATTCACAAGACTCAACTCAGCCCTGCAGAAACAGATGGCTCCAGTTAACACTTTGCATATATGGTTAAATACACATGTGCTTCCCATCTTAACAGTTTTCTAAATCTGGGAGACATAATACGGTTTCCCACACAACATAGAGGCCTGAAGCAGATCTAGATATTTTTAGAAAAGGGGAAAAAAATTATGTGTAGAATCTACCTTTCACTTTTTTTGCTTGAAGATACATCAGGGATACACTGATGCAGAGTACATGTTCACACAGTGCAGCCATATAGAATAAAACTTCTCATTCAGAGTCATGCATTATAAAACTGCCCAGCTACCAACTTATATGCTAGTACGTCCAAGGTGACATTGGCCAAAAACACTTAACATCAGAGCCTGAAAGATACCTAGGCTCTTAACTGACACTTCAGAGGGAGTTAAGGACCTTTATAATTGTAAGCATCTAAGCATTAATGACTTAGAGATTCAATTTTCAAAAGTAACTTAAGTAATTAGAAGCCCTGGTTGAACTGAATTGTAATTAGTTTCAGGTTCCAAATGGCCATATTTTTGAAGCTACCCAAATATCTTGAATTGTGGTCGAATGGTTAGTGAGATTTCTAAGAGAATAAGAAGTAGGAGAGAATAAGAATTCACTTTAAGACCAATTTAATTTTCACTTCTCAAAACAGACCTGTGTTCCTATATTAATGGAACACTTTTGAAAACATTATTAACAATCTAGTCATAAATTGTGCTGTTGAGCCATAAATACCTGTTCTTTACAGCTTTAAAATACCAATTCTTTATCCTTTATATCCAAATGCTCTACTGTCGTGGTTTAGCCCCGGCCAGCAACAAAGCACCATGCAGCCAACATGTCTGCAGTAAAAAGTATGCATTCCTCAGTAAAGTCAGACACAAAACTAAACGTGCCAGTTTATTTAAGCTGATAAATACCTGAAAACAAGTGTGATGCCCACAGAATTTATGCCATTTTCATGATAAAACTATACCTGCTTTTTTACTCCTACAAACAACTGATTCTTTTAAATGTTCATTACTCAGTAAACCACTGAGACTTGTATTGCAATCACTTTATCAGGGATGTGCCACAGAGAAAGGGAGAATTCATTATGATTCTAGCAAAATTCAGCTTGAATACAGACTAACATTCCCTTGATCACTGGGCTGGACAGCAAAGCAGAGGAGACAGAGCCAACTAGGTCAGAATATAACAAGCATAAAGTACAGGGAAAGATAAGGCTGTGCTATTATAATGAATATTATAATGGTACTGTGGATGCTCAGCTCAGGTTGCATTCCTTCTTTTTACTAAGCCTGGGGTAACCATACAACTAGACATACTCATGCCTTAGCAAGGTGATAGAGAAATGCTTGTACCACTCCTAAGTATGTCTGGGAGTTGAATTCTTTGCCTGCATGTTTGTTTGGGAGCTGCTGCTACTCTCAGTGGCAATATAATATGAAAATATTCAGTAAGGGATAGTAGGGGTAGTAATCAACTACCTAAACCTAGGTATTCTGGGATATCCAAGATATCCATGAGGAAGATAAGAAAAAGGATGCAGCAGCAGCAGACTGAGGACATTGTGAGTGAGCTAAAGTTAGGGCAACTAATACCTACCCACCCAGTTTTCCCTGAAGCATTTATCATTTCAAAGCACAGAAAAGGAAGGCCAACTACTGAGAGGTAACATAACTTTTTCATGATTATACAGCACAGAGGAAATGCTGGGAGTAGAAAATGTGTCCAAAATCCCATTGTGGTGTTTGCAATGTCCAGATGTTTTCCAGAGCTGAAGAATCTCACAGCATGTGCAACCAAAGACAGTTCCAGATGATTCTTTCTGGAAAACTCCTAAAGTAATAGTTCCCCATCTTGTAGCTACTCCAGCATGCCTCTGGGAAGCCATATTGCATTTTTTTCCATTCCCGAAAGATATGATCACTATTCTCAGTGTGTTACTGTCATTGTCCTGAAGCATTTAACTTAGTATTGTCTTTTGTGTTCAGTTTTGTTTTAAGTACACAAACAGTTCAAGCCTTCATGTTATTTTTTTCTTTCCAAATCAATATATTAAATATACTGAAAGTTCACTTAGAAAATCAAGGGGAGGAACAAAGGGGAGGAACAAAGGAATTCTGTGGGAAGTGGAAAAGGACAAATATAGATGAAAAAGTTGGGAGGTGAAAAAGATTTCTGTTGAGAATGAAGATTTCAGAGCATGGAGCACCTGATGAAGGAAGTACCCATCAGAGAACAGAACAAGAAGAAATCAGTCATACCAAGAAAAATATAAATCACTCTTGGATCAAACCTTTACAGATTAATTTTTACATATTTTTATACTGCTTTGCACATGAATTATCTGTGATATTACTGTAAGATTTGAAAAATACGATATAGCAATAGCAAAAGTAGATGTGCATTAAAGAATCAAAGTTTCTAGACAGCTTATAGGTACTTTAGAACTTGCCATTATTTTTCATTTACCTAATTATACACACTGTTTCTGGTTTTATACAACTTTCTGAAAAAAAAAAAAACCAGAGGACAGGCTTATAAATCAAGAAAAAATTTGCCTTTGAAACTCTGTGGATAAATGTTAAGTGAAGATAGGCTCAGCTGACTGTTGTCCACACCCTCAAGGAAAAAGATAAATTAAATGTGGCTACAGAAAACAGCAGGAGCTTCTGATAAAGAAATTAGAGAAATGGCTAAGACTGCAAAGAGATTCAGCTGTCACATTACCGGTCTGCATCCAAAATGTGGATGCTCACCCTTCTATAATCAATTCCTTTCAATGTTTACTTATCTTTTGAAGCAGAGCAAGTCAAATTTGTAACAACAAAGTTTCCAAGGACCAGGAAGTCTGTTTCAAAGCAAGCGACATGCACCTCCTGATCAACATCTCACATCTAAGCCCTGTTGGGATTTGCAAGCTAGGAGTGCCTCACTCTCCATTGGTAGTGCACCTGGTCTGGTACTCTGGAAGATCCGTACCTGAAGATTGAAAATGGAGGGAAAACTCCTCGTATCCAAGGATCACTGGTTTGAGTACTTGTCTGGAATGCAGGATACATGTATTAAATTTCTCCTCCTGCTGCTAGTAATCTGCTATAACCAGAAGGCAATAGGTAATCAGGATAAGGCTAAGGGTTTTTTTTTTTGGTCTGATCAAAGTCACAGAATCAGAGAGAAGATATCTACAGTCTTGTGGCCTGAACATTGAGCTGAGCCAATGGGAAGTTTATTGTTACCTTTTCTGTCTCATAGTTTTCAGTTTCAGAATACTTTTTCTTTCTTTTTTCCCCCTCTTTTTCTTTCTCTCCTTCATTACACTTCCAGTGAGGGTCAGTTTCAGAGGGGAAAACAAAATTATCTTAATATTAAAGACATATTGTTATTAGAAATCATTACATATTTTATATATATTATAAATATATATATAAAAATATTTTTAAGCCACTGTTTCAGTTGTGTGAAGCAGGAAACCAGTGAAAAGATATAATGGGACCCATCTTACTCAAATTTCTTTTCTGCCCCATTACTCGATTATTAAACTAGATGGAGACAGAAGAAACTGACTTTTAAATAAATAGATTACTCCCTTGCCAGGTTCTGAAAGAAAAGGGCAGAAAGGAGGCCAAGGAAAAGTGGCAAATTTTGTTGAGTGAATAAAAAATTAGGTGCCTTTTCAACAGACACTTAAATGTGAGATTGTACTAGGGAAAAATTAAAATATTTTCCCAGTACTTCTCACTGGATAATGCAAGTGGCACCCCTAAAAGTCTATTGTAATACTCCTTGTAATGCCTAGACAGTTCAGAGCTCAAGCTGTAGAACCCACTTGCTCGCTAAGTGCATGAGACCCATCTTTTAAAAGGTGCCATGACATTCAGCACTGAGCCGAAGTCCCTTTCATAGATCCAGTGCTATATTGTCCAAGTTGCCTCTTTGAGTAGAAAAAGCAGACACTAAAATCACAGAATAAAGAGAATACATTATCTATTTAAAGTAAGTGGAAGATCATGTAGATTGATTGAAATTCAGCATTTGACTGAGAGAAGAGTCCTTAACCTACAAATTGTGGGTTTTCCAGGGCAAAAGAAGGAGCTGCATTTGATTGCCTGTGCTCAAGAGCTACTTAACATGAACTGCGGGAGATAGTCTACATTGCAGTACATTGACAAGGAAAAGATGCATAAAGACAAGCCCCTTTTTGCTGAAAGACAAAGACCAAAGGTAACTATTATTAACTCACTGTGATAGCAAGATAAAAATTGAGTTCTGCAAGCATCAAAGAATTGGAAAAAGTTAAATGTAGGCCAATACAAAACTCTCAGCACAGCACCAGGTGTTGTGCACTGAATCAAGTAAGAGAAAACATTCTCCAAAACAAAATGTATAAATACAGTAAAATTTTATCCACACATACACGTGGCATTCACATTTTTCCTAATTTATGGGTCTTTGTCAAACTGGCTCATTATAGCTCAGATGGTCACCAAAGTATTCTATGTACTGACATTTGTTATACAGTGATTCAGTTAAAAGTACCTTGACTCTTGTGTGATCCACTAAATTATATATTGTACTATTCACTTTTGAACATAGCTTTGCAAATAGCATGTCATGGAAGACATGATTTTCAGAATGTTTACATGTAAATCTTGCCAGTCTAATGTGTTGATGCTGCAAATGGATAAAGAAAATTCCCGAAGGACAAAAAGAGTAGATCACACAACAAATGCGAATAAAATATTTCATAGGTAAAAAATACTTTTGAAAAATAATGAAAACAAAATAGACAAAAAGCATAGACTTTTCCTTATTCCCAAAAGTGTCAAAGTTGCTAGAAATAATCTAAAACAAGATGAAACTCAAAAGGGACTACATTCAGAAAAATAACAATAGAAATATCTAGGTATCAGGCTGAAGTATCAAAGTATATTAATGCAAAAAATCATTCACTTTAGAAGCCAGTAGAGTAAAAAGCAATGACCTGAAGTGAGAAAAGAAAAAAAAAATAAAAGGTAGGTGGGTGGGTGGGTGTGAAAAAGAAGGAAGAAAAGAAAGGGGGGGGCAGGAGAAGGAAAAAAAAAGGGGCGAAAAAGAAGAAAAAAAAGAAGAAGCAAAAAGAAATGGAATTACAAGAAACAGAAAAACATAGGCCAGATTGCAAAACCATCTCTGACAGCAAAAATAACTGATATTAATATAAAAAACCTTTATCACTATATGATCATTTAATGCCACCCATATACCCGATCATGAAAAATAATTGTGGTATCAATTTGTCTCACTAAAGCAGAACATTTGCATCTTATAGCTACACTTATGATATGACCTGATATCAGTGGATTTGTGCAGGCTGTGCTCAGGAAAGAAACTAGCCTTGTGCTTTTATATAGGTTAATACAAACATTCAATTGACATTTTGCCAGAACAGTTCAATGAGGGTGTTCATCACTGTGTTCATCACAATAGCCAGTCCTACAGGAACAAAAATCTGTAAAATCCAGGGTACTTTGCCACAGCCTGGGATCATCCAGCAGTATAAAACTGAGGCATTACACTGAAGATCTATAAGGAAAACATTATGCAGTGCATTTCTGGACCTTTTAAAAAAAACATTATAAAGCAAAATTAGCAATGTAAAAAGGGAAGGGTATAGATTTCAATCTCTGATTTGAAAATTGACTAGAGATTTGGGAAAAGAAGAAATAAAAGACTACTCCAAATCAAAACCAACCTACTACCATAAAGTGTAGAAAATTGGAATTAGGTCATTATGTTTACTCTTGCTTTTTCCTTGTCTGAGGGGATTGGTGGAAGGAATTACTGATGTACTGGATTTTGATAGCAAGCAAAGTACAAAATTGTGCTTCTGTATATTTAAACATCTGAACTATCACATATATCTGCTGTAATATTTGACAGGTTTATCCCTTAGCCTAGTTCAAGCTGTAAAAGCTAGGAAATTCTCAGCCTTTTAGCTGCATTATACCCACTGCATAAATACTGTAAGAAAACAGATGTGCAATGTAATTAAAAAGAATGGGATGCTCGGTGAGTCAAAACATCAGTACTTAGCCATGAGCTCATCATCTCATAGATAAAGTACATGGAGAACATTGTTAAACTCTTAGTTTGCATATCAGTAAATCAGTTAAAATTAACTTGTCTGTTGGAATTTCTGTTATAATTTACAATGATAAGTGAGACAGTAAATTTACTTATTTTGATGAACACAGAATAAATAAAAAAGTAAATAGAAGCATGTTCAGATCAAGAATGACATAAAATACTGCAGATATTAAACATTGTCTGTTAACTTAATATGCAGAATGAATCATAGAACAGTACAAAGTCCCATTATATAAATGTAAGTCATATTTGGTAGATTTTTACAAGTGAAATCTGAGATCAGGAGCCATGTAATCAATTTCTGTAAATTTTTTTTAAGCAAAACAAGGCGAACCCTAAAGACACACAAAAAATGTAAAAGACTATTACTTCACTCAAAACTGAAACTGCATACTGTCACATTTCTGATCACTTGAACTTAGAGATGTTGTTTTAAGATGGACAGAGCCACAAACCCAAACTCTGAAACCAAAGTGAGAGCAGTCAAACCATTTTTAAATTATAATCTCCAAATCCATTTTTATCTTGGATGCATATAAACACAGCAGTGCTGTAAGGAGTAATAATCTTTCTCTGAAAGTCACAATACTTCCCTATATATAACTCAAGATTATCAGAAAAAAACCTTAATTTATTAGTTTATGCGGGTAGTACAAGTTTATCCAGCAGAGCCCTTTCCCTCTGTGCAAAGAGAAATAGGTTTCTCTCCTCCTTCTGGTTGTACAGCATGAGTGGATTACCGAAGCATGTTGCTCATCTTCATACTTATTTTCAAAAAACATTATATATGATGCTTTACATTATCTGGAAAATGAATTATGCATGTGACCATATGACATATCCCTCAGTCAGCCTATTTCTAGTGCTATTCTGCCTCTTCTGCCGTCACATGCTGTGATCAAAAATAATCCTATTTTTCTGAAGTCACTTTATTCTTGGGGTTTTCCTATTATCCCTAGGAAGGAATTACTTTAACCTTCTCCCTAACAAATACTATTTGCAAACACAATGAATTCCCACATAAATCACCAGAGATTTACCAAAGCAGCTGGAGGTCCAAGGGAAGGTGCTATCTCTTCAGATAGCAAGGTAACAGCTTGGGGAAGCTGAAGGTTTTGCTGGGTTTGGATTTGTGGTTTGCTTTTTGGTTTCTGACTTTTTTTTATTTATTTATTTTTTATTATTTAGTAAGTAGGAGTACCAAAGATTAGAAATCAGTAATACAAAGATGCTGTTTAGTGCCTCTCTCACTCTGTTTGTTTCCTGTGCCAGTTATAATGTTTACTTGATACTGATGGTTCTCTTTATGGATGTCATACTGTTGAAGCTGCTCAGCTTCAGCCAACTCAGTACTACAGCCGGATACTGAGCTGACTTTTTTTCGGATCAGGTATTTTAACACTGTAGCTAATCTTTTTGGCTCACCTGATGCCAAAACCCATTCATTCTCAGGAATTCTTCTGAAGCTGTTCTCAAGCCATGCCACTTTGTAAAACAGCGTAACGTAGTGGCAATGATGGCAGTCTTTTTAATAGTGTGTAGCAAGTTAAGTTAATTGGCATCTTCTAATGAAGGAAGTTTACCTGCCTATTTCCCAACATACGAAATATCCACCTCTATATACCACAGTCTGTGAAACAGCACATAGGCTGCCTTGAGTCAGCCTGGAAACATTTCACCTTCCACATCCCCACAGTCTTAAGAGGCAGTGACCTGAGAGCCTCCATCTGTACCGATAAATATAGAAATGCCAGGGAGCACTCCATGTCCTACCCCCTGCTGTGCTGCACCAATGAGCACAGGCTTTTATACCTTTTATTGATTAGCCCTACCAACATCAGATTTACCTTTTTAGTTCCAGTAGCCCAAAGCAGAGCCCAGATGTTGTGCCAGCAGTTAAGCTGTGTGTGTGGTTTAGGTGGTGCAGGGTCACTCACTGACCCTCCTGGCAATCCAGTTAGACCTGGGTTTGAGACAAAATACATAGCCATGTGAGGTGCTGTATTAGGTTTGTGTGGCAATATTTTGGCAGCATGGGACTACAGGGGTCGCTTCTGTGAGAAGCTGCTAGAATATTTCCCCATGTCCAATGGAGCCAATGCTAGCTGGCTGGCCAAGGCCAAGCCCTTCAGTGATGGTGGTAGCCCCTCTCTGATAACATATTTAAGAAGGAGTGGGGGCGGAGGGCTGGAAACCTGTGCAGCAGCAATTGCAGCTGAGTGAAAGGAATGAGACTGTGTGAGAGGTCCATCCCCGCAGCCGCCATGGCAGCGCAGGAGGGGCAGGGGGCTCCAGGCCCGGAGCCCGCGGTGAAGCCCACGCTGAGGCAGGCTGTCCCCCTCAGCCCGGGGAGGCCCACGGAGGAGCAGATCCCCACCGGCAGCCCCTGGAGGCCCCACGCCGGAGCAGGTGGGTGCCCGAGGGAGGCTGTGACCCGTGGGCAGCCCACGCCGGAGCAGCTCCTGGCAGGGCCTGTGGCCCCGCGGGGAGAGGAGCCCGGGCTGGGGCAGGTTTGCTGGCGGGGCTGGGGACCCCGGGGGGACCCGGGCTGGAGCCGGCTGTGCCTGAAGGACGGCACCCGTGGGGGGACCCGGCTGGGGCAGGGGAGGGCTGTGAGGAGCCGCCCTGAGGGGAAGGAGCGGCAGAGGCAGCGTGTGAGGGACTGACCCCAGCCACATGCCTTAACTCCCCATGCCGTTGTAGAGGGAGAAGGTTCAGAGAATTTGGGAGCAAAGTTGAGCCAGGAAGAAGGTGGGGTGCGGGGTGTAGGTGTTTTTAAGATTTGGTTTTATTTTTCATTACCCTACTCCAATTTGATCTGTAATAAATTAAATTAATTTTCTACCAAGTCAAGTCTGTTCTGCCCATGACAGTCACTGCTGAGCGATCTCTCCCTCCCCTTATCTCGACTCACGTGCCTTTCACTGTATTTTCTCCCCCCTGTCCAGCTAAGGAGAGGAGTGATAAAGCAGCTTTTGTGGGCACCTGACATCCAGCCAGGGTACCAACCCACTACAGGTGCTTAGGTCTTGTTCAAGAAATGTTATGATCGGATGCCTGCCCAGACCACATGTGAGGAATACATGTGTTATCAGCAGAAAGCTAGAAAACTCAGAATGGAATCCAACCTGACAAGTGCACTAAGGAAAGAATCACCTGAATTCTGCATATAATGTGGAACCAGGAAAATCTAACTTAAAAACAATGTTTAAGACCTTGCTAACTCTTAAACACTCCTCTTATGCATCCTTGTTAGCTTTCTACAAGGAAACACATTCTCTCAGTTTGAATAGATGGCTCAGATGGCTCCCAAAATACCTTCCTTGGCAAAGCCTCAAACATCAACCCATCTTACAAAAATGGAGTGGCAGCTTATCGTCATTACCAGAATCCTAAAAAAAAAAAAAAAAAATACTAAAAAAAGATGTTTCTTTTTTCTTGATCCCTCAGGAAAAGTTGAGGCTTCTTTGCTGAGTTAAAGGCTCTTTTGAGCCTTCATTGTTGCCCAGTGGATAGTCATGACAATCTGTAGCTTTAACCAAACCAGGCAGATGTAAAATATATGTGGTGGGCAAAACTGTGTGATATTTCTCTCAAGTGAGCTTTAGGCACTTGACAGAGGCCATGACAATTTTAAATGGCTCCCTGATCAACCAACAAGCTCTTTCGATTTCTACTTTGGACCATGAACTTCCCAAGTGCTGCGAAAAAGAAGAATCCATTCTAGATTGGTGGGTGCTCTTGGTGCTGTACACTTCTCCCTGCCTGAAAAAACAAATTACATCATGTTTAGCTTTCTTTCTAAAATTATCTCAACCTTGAAACTAGCTATGGGTATAAATTACTAAAGAAAAAAAGTTATGAACTTGAATCCCTTTTATAAATTCTATAAATAGCCTCTGAAGAGTGCAAAACCACTGATGTATCAAAATTCAGTGACCTGTAATAACTATTATTGTTTCCATTGACCCATAGTAACAATTGACCTGGACTGGAACTTGCAACACACAACAGCACATTTTCAATTTTTTTGAATGTTCCATTTTCCAACACACACACACATGCGTGTAAATATCAGTCTACATCACACAGTCTAGCTTTTAATCTGGTTATGTTTATGATGACAATAAAGCTATAATCATAAAACTAGAAGGTAATGAACGTAATGTCAAATAACTAAATTCAAATCAATAGACAATTGTGCAGAGAATCAAAGATAATTTTATGTCTTTGAAAAAACAGTAAAATTATCAGTATTCATTACACTATGATATGCAGAAACAATGTATTTATGTTTATAAAAACTAGTATAAGGTTGTATAAAGATGAAAGGTGAGAGACAGGTGTTACTGTTTCAGAAAGTTTGCAATCCAAGTCTAAGGAGGAAAATTGCTCACTATTAATTAGTAACATATATGCTGAACATATATATGGCATATGTATCATACATATTTATAAACCAAGATCTTTCTACATCCGCAAAATCATTTCTGTATCAAGAAGATTTGTAGATAATTTGTACCAACCACTTCTCTCAGAGGGTGATCTCTTTTACTTTCACACAGTAAAAAGACTAGAGGTAATCCTTAAAGTTTCAGACTGATCAGAATGAGATCTGAGTTAATATTGGATAGAAAGAAAAAAATAATTTTTTTTCTATAGTTCCCTTAGTATCTCTTCCCCTGTGTTGCTCTTCCCATTGCTGAATGTTTTAAAAAAATTTTTAAAAAAAGTTTTTAAAACAAATTACTTACTATCAAATGAATGCACATGATGCAAATCAGAATTTATTCAGTTTCTGTTATTTTAGGGTACCTTGAATCATTATTCTTTGCTCTGCTGCAAGGTCTTCTCAGTCAATTTACTTGCAACACATATTCTATACATATGTGTACTATTTATGCATATATCAGGTTTTGAAGAGATGTACCAGAAGGGCAATCTACCATTGAAATATATTCCAGTTAGCAATTCTATGCTCTTGTTCATTGGCTAGACAATTTAAATTGAGCTTTTATATCCCTAAGGAATAGGAAAACACTAACAAACATCTTGGTTATGCTGTTAACACTGCCACATTAAATGGTACATTACTGAAAGTTTGAAATAGAAATTTACATTAATTGCTGTTTGATTCACAATCCCATATTACCATGAATAAGGAGAAAAAGGTTTTACCCTTGTGTAGAGGCTGCTCATTTTTCCATGAATTATGCATTTCCATTTTTTAACACACAAAAAAAAGGGTTTTCCCTGAAGAATTTCACGATGTGAAGGAGTAAAACACTAGATAATTTTATTCTGTGCTGTATGAAATGTCTTCTGACTTTTATTAAACTGCTTGCTGAGTTTCTGATTTCTTGAATTAAATGGTTATTATGTGGAGCTCTAGAGATATGCAGCACCAGGAAGAGGGAAGAAGTCAAACTCCAAACTTGACTTTCAATGCTGCTTAAAAAACATCACGAATTTGTCAAATGAAAGTGCTATTTTATTGTAGGTAAAAGTTTAAATTGTTTTCCTAGAAGCTGTTATATTCTTCACTTCTCTGAGATAAATTGTAGTTGTATGAAGAAAAAGTGGTGTCTGGTGAATAAAGCTAATAGTTCATAAAAAATAATGCATATAATGAATTTTGACTTTCTGAAAGTATGTTAGGGATAGATCAGTACTTGTTTTCCTGTCAGATGGTATTACTCTCTAAAACAATTGTGAAGTAACACCTGTAAATATTTATTGATTGGTAATTTGTGAGAAGTGTGCTGCTAGCATCCAGTATTTAGGCTTTTTGGATTCAACAGTGGTCTCAAAGTATATTACTAATTATTCTAAGAGTATGGTTTAAAGTCATATCTGCAATGTAAGTATTATGGCTACACATTCAGCACAGTCTTTCTGTATAATCTACCTTTAAATAGTTAAAATCAAAATATCTATATATGTGCCACTTACTCTAGCCTGGATTTTTTAGTTGGGAGAGAAACAGACCCTTTCAGAGAGCAATTTGTCTCACTTGTTTTAGACACCTATCTCTTTCAGTTATATACCTTGGAAATGTCTGTGTCTCAGAAAGCAAAAAAAGACCCTAAACTGGATGTCTGATTTGTAGATATCAAAGTTAGAGCAAGCAAATCACACCCTTTCTAATGAGTAATCCTCTCTTTCGACTACATATGAAAGTGGAACAAGACAGAAGTATGATTTTGGTGTGACCAAATGTTTTTACAGACTCCAGAAAACCTGTATTTGGATGAACCTCAGAGCAGGTTTGTTTCCCACCATTTGTTTCAACTCTGCCAAGTGAACCCAGAGCCTCTGCAGAGAAAACACTGTTGTCTCTGATCTCAGTACGGAGCTGAGTGATCAGTGAAAATATGAACAATAAAGCCACTATCAGCTGCAAGATTTCTGATGCATACGGACAATATGTTTTCCCATTATGTAAAAAGTTGCCTACACATTAAGTTGTTTGGTGTCACTACCTTCATTTCATCACAGACATAAAAATGTACTAAATCCCGCTGAGAGTTGGTCAATTCACTTGTCTAAATAAAAGAAGCAATTTGGCCCAACTCTCAGATCATGTAGTAATTATCCCATGTTCAGTAAAATGCTCTCTGGGTTTTTTAAAATTTTGGTGAGCGAGGAATAATTTAATATTAGGGGATTAGAGCTAACAACTTCATTAAGAATTTTTACCTGAATACAGACTGAGGCAAGATGACTGAATCTGGTCCCTGGAAAGTTCAAAATAATTTATTGTCAAGAAAGCAAATGTTTGTCCTGCACAGCCGAAGACCTCAGATGAAACTACAACGTATTGTATGTATTTCAGAGCAAAGCTAGGCAGTTCAACTGACAAGGTAAAATATATACAACTGTCTGTTCTATATGAACTAAGAGAAGATAAGCTGGAATACATAGGCAGTCATAGGAAAAAATTATCTGTATTACTGCACTATACCGCTCTCCAACCATTTCCATCTTAGAAAATGAAATGGGATTGCAGGCTGCAGCTAGTTGGCTTAGAGGAACTACTTGACACACAGTAGCCCACATGGAGGCCAACAGGCACATACCTCCACATATGATAGCTACCTCACATCTCACAGGTCTTTTTCAATGCACTGTGCTCCATTGCTAGGAGCAGTGTGCTCCTCACAGATCTGATTTCAGGCATCAAGAGGTTGTAAGTTCAGCTGCGAAGCCATGGCTTAATGTCAATGAGAAGTTGATTAAGAAATATCTACATATTCATAACACTCTCATAACCTGCAGGCATTATGTAGAAAGTGAGCTGGCAGAAGCTGGAATGCTGTCCCTGAACTAATGTGATAAGGACTGTAATGAAAGACTTACAGTGTTAATAATTTTTAGCAGTTTCATATTAGCACCATACCTCAGCCTATACTTTGGCTTGTAAGAAACAAAAGTTGTACCATTACTATTTTAAGCCTTGCACAAGTACTCAGTGAAAGCAAAAGTTAATACACTGTGTAATATAGTGTACAAAATGGGTAAAAAAGATGTGCTGGAATATAATCTAATTTAAATCCTTCCTTACTGCTTACTTTTAGAAAATTATGCTTAATTAATAAATGTTAAATTATTTTTTTCTTCTGAAAATAAAATTGTGATTATATATTGAAGGCAATCTTTCTAACTGCTGGCATTTTTCCAGATAAAAAGAGACATAGGCAAAACATATAGAGACATATACAAAACATCATAGCCAAAGAACTTACATTTTTATGAAATCTCAGAAGAAATTGAGGAAGAATTTGGACAAATACATCAAACGCAGTTGGTTCAGAGACAGCAGAAAGCTTTTTTTCAAGTTCCTTTTCTCTGCCAGTGTTTAACAGCTCGGATTTGTGATACTTCAACACTGTAGTCCCCAATAGACGCTAAGCTAACTAGACAAGAAAATCTCATCCACTTTTGTTAGCCTTCCTATCAAACATCGCCTTGTCTCGTGGGGTATTTCTTCTTAAGTTTAGAACCCACTTTCCCACGTTAGCTACTTTCTTTAAAGGTTGTCATGATGGCAGCAGGGTGTTGTTCATGAAAGACTGCTGAGCAGAACCTTGCAGTTCCACCTTGCAAGAGCCTGTGAGAACCACCCTTTGAAAGCATGACTGGAGATTTTGAGCAATACAAACTCCAAGGGCTCATCCATTTTGCAGCTCCCCTGCTGCTTTATTCAAGCTGGACTCAGAGCGTTTTTACTGTCTTTCAGTGTCACAAGGGAAAACAATGCCAAGACCCCTCTCCTGCTCTGCATGGAGAACAGGATGATCATGCTAGGTCTGATCTACAGTGACATGAAATGATCATAGCTTTCAGTACAAATGCGAGCACCAGATGCTCAGCACTTCTGTGGGCAAGGTCACTATCTAATATTCATAGAGTCTTTCACAGTGTAATCCACTAATCTGCACAGCAAGTTCAGGGTGTAAGGCATTTTCCTTACTGAACAGCAAAGCAATAAAAAGTTTATATTGTTAATAGCTAAAAGGACCTCCTTTACCTGCTCTGTATCTCTTGCAGTTTAAGCTCTTCGGAGAAGAGGCAGTCTATTAGTCTTATGCCTTTCTCAGTTTTAGTGTGACTAGGAATCAATACTAACACCAGTGCTTTCACTCAGTTTGACTGCTTCCCCACTGAAAAGCACCTAGTGCAAAGGGTCACACCGATGAAAGTATTACAGAGTTTGTCAGCTGAATCAGTAGAATCTCACTGAAGGGGAAGCTCACACCACAACCTTCCTCAGTAGAACCACAGGCTGTAACATAGCTTTTTGCTAGGCTAAGTGGGACAACACGTACCTGCATCCCCATTTCTTATAAAAGTTGGTCATGGTTGCCAGCCATGCCAAAAAATACTATTTGAGATTCCCTTTCAGAAGTGATGGTCCTGAATGATTAATCTGGAAACGCTTCCATCTGCCACTGGAACACTGCCCACAAAACCAAGGCATTTCAATCAAGAGTCAATACCTGTTAAGTCCAACTTAATAAAGTCAAATAAATGCTCTGTTTTACCATAGCAATAATTTACTTCCTCTAACGTATTTATAAATAACTATGACACTTCTTGGATGGCTTGTCACTTAATCTTAGTCTTGTGCTTTGTAACTTACCTGAGGCAATCAGGAATTCCACAGAAATGCTTTTACTTATTCCTTCTTATTCACTAATTGTAACCAGGATCTTGGATGTAGTACCAATATATGGATATATTCAGAGATAATAAGATTTGAAGTAGTAAAACAAAAGTTAAAAAGATATGTTTAGTTTATGTGATCAAATGGTACTGGGTTTATAAACTGGTAACATCTTATCCCCAGAAAACATAACTGAATACACAAATACAATGACATCAGTTAATGTTTTCCAGGAATTTTGGAAGGGGCTCCCCCCCCCCCCCCAAAGTGCCAGGAATTAATATGCCAATTCTTTATCTCTTCTGCACTCCTGCTTCTCTCCCACCCCTCATCACATATCCCATGCACAGCTGGAGTACTTCTCCTTACATATATTAATTGGACAGGTTAGTCTTTAAGGAACTTTTAAGTCTTATTAGACGTTGCTGATTCCTAACAAAATTAAATGTTATATAGGTACCAGCTGCTCCAGAAAACTTCTAATTCTGCCGTTACACATGTGGTTTTATAAATTAAAACACATCAGGTGTAATGAAAACCTAAACACTATAATAGTTGGGGCACAGCCTACCCTATCAGAGGCCTCAGGGAAAGGCAGTGAATGTGATGGTTAAGAAGAATGGTATAGTAATAGGTCAGTAATTTCAAGATCAAAGGGAGATAAACTGAGACGTCAGAGGAGAAAAAAAAAATGTTAAAGGTAGAATTTTACAGGGATTTCAGATTCATTCACAAGAAGACTACTGATTCACTAAGATTATAAGCAGTCCATGAAATTCAAACTCCACATAAATCAGTGTCAAAATCTGACTGAAATCCGAATGAGTCAATATTTCTCTGTTGAAATGAATAAAATTACAGTAGATGTGAGTTAACTAAAAGCATCTGTCATGGCCAGCTAAACTAACTGAAACAGATCAACTTTATGGGCACCTTTCATACTGAGCAATCTGCAGAACAGTGCACATGGATGAGAATTTAGTAAAGGACTTGGGTAGTTTGATTCCTTTCCTGAATTATACATGTTTGCTCTGAACTGTATATACTGTATTGCCTGTTCTAGTTGTGCTAGAATTGAACGGTAAAGATCTAAACAATTTATAAGGGCAGTATGTACTCAGTGGTTTCAAAACCCTGGAGATTATTGAATAATAAATATAGCTGGACTTTTTTTTTAGTACCCTAATGGTCTACTGTTTAAGTCACATATGATTATTGTGCTAATGTAATTTGGAGATGAAGTGGATATTAAAGTCATAGTATGTTTCAAAGAGATCCACTGAATAAAACAAAGCCTGGTTCTGCTGCCACTAACTAGCATTCTTCAGCGAGAACGGGGTAAAGCTCTTATGCAGACAAACATTATTGCACTATCTATATTTCAAGGATGGAAGAGAAAGGAATTAATACAATTTGTATATAGCCCTGGAGGAAGTCAGCCATGGAAGCTTTTGTTTCTATTATGTTCCGTTCTATTCTATGATATTTAGCTTGTGCCAGTACCCTCATTCTCACAACATCCTAGAACATCCCAGGAGTTACTAAGCAATATGTTCTGTATTTTTCACTTACTTGCTTTTGAAAGATGCAGTATTACAAAAGACTTGGGCATAAGGCTGTTTTTTGATTGGGATTCTAAACCTTTTGTTTCATTTTGTTTCTCCATTTTGGATTGGATGTGGAGTTTTTTCTCAAGGAGCTGTAGAAGGAAAAGGGAAGAGGGTTTTTTGTTTGGTTGGGTTTTTTTTGTTTGGTGTTTTTTTGTTTTTTTTTTTTTTTTTTTTTTGGTTGGTTGGTTGGTTTGTTTGGGTTTTTTTGTTGTTTTCACTGAAGGCAAGTTTCCGCTGTCCTATATGGTTTTTAGTACCTAAGCTGAGATGAAATGCCTGTACACAGTGCTTGCCATGGATGTGGAAACGTTTAAGGTGGTCTTCAGGGCATGTGATTTAGACAGTTCAGTCTCCTGTACTTTTCCTCTGTGAAGGGCAGCTCCACTGTGCTTGACAAATGCAGCTGCCTGCCAGAATCCCAATATTTGAACTCCCAGCAATAGCTTGGATCCAGACCATTGAACACTTTAAGGCTAAAGACAGGCATCTCAAGTTCCGTTTGAGATCTTGCAGAGAGCCCGTGTGAGGACCGCAGGGCAGCTTAACTGTTAACCATCCTTTTTGGTAGCCCAAGATGTTAAGGAAACGCGTAATCGGTTTTGCGGTACCTAAAGTTTTCTGAGCGCTGATAATTTCACGTCTAGTTCTACGGCAGTCTCACAGTCTGGCCAGCAGTGGCCGGAGACTGTAAAACGAGGGCACGTCATTTTCTGCCGCAGGGGACCGTCGGGTTCCAGCCAGCAGGAATGGCAGTCGCGGCTCCAGCCTGGCGGGACGCGCACCTTCCGCCCTCCGCGCACTTGCAAACTCCTCAAAACATCACTTCCATTCCGCGCAGGCACCAGCTGCTCAGCGCTCATCAGGGCTCGGCAGCCTTAAACCGAGGCAGCTCTTAATTCTCGCTTTGCCTGCTGCATCTTTCCACAGGAGGAGGAGAAGGAGATTTTATTTTAATTTTTTATTATTTCCCCCCACAGACCCTGTCTCCACACGGAAGTATCTTCTTCCCCTGGTCCTAGCGCTTCCCAGGCACCCCCACCCGCACCCACCGGCACCCCCACCCGCGCCCACGCCCGCTCCGACGCGGCCCCCCGCGACGCTCAGCACTCGGCCCGCCGCGCTGCCGCAGCCCTGCCTGCGCGCCCCCGCCGCGCGCCCCGCCGCGCCCGCGGCCATTGGCTGTGCCCCCCGCTCCCGCCCTCCCCGCGCCGGCGGCGGCGGCCTCCCGAGCGGAGGGGGAGTGTCCGGGGCGGTGCGCACAGCCCAGCGCGGCGGCGGCGGCGGCATGGGCACCCGCGGGGAGCAGAGGCGCCGGGCGGGCGGCGGAGCGGGCGGGCGGCTCGGGTGCAGCCGGCGGCGGCAGCGGCGGCCGGGCATGGGGCCCTCGGGCGGTCGCGGCAGCACCCCCGCCCGCGGCAGCCTGCAGGTGAGGGCTGGGGCGGCGGGGGGAGGCGCCGCGTCCTGCCGTCCCCGAGCCCGACTTCGCACGCAGCAGCAAAATTGGCAAAAAACCCACGAACAACCCAAACCGTATATATACATATACGTGTATATATATGTGTGTATATATATATGTTTGTTCGTGTTTTTTTCTCTTCGCCCCGATCTCCAGAGATCAGAGCAGCCGTGAAAAGTTTTTTTTGGGGTATTATTTTTACTGCTGCTGCCGAGGCGGGTTGTAGCAGAGGGCCGCGAAAAAGGCGAGCGGGTGGTTGAGACGGCAGGAAGGAGGGAGAACCCCGCGTGGAGGCGATGCCCGAAGTTACTTTCGGGGAGCCCGTTCCCATACGCGGCGCGCTGGGGACGCGCTTGCCGGCACGGCACCTTCCTCGGCGCAGCCTCCCCGCCGCGCCTCCGTCCAGCTCGGCTCGTCGGGCGGCAGCCGGAGCGGGACCCCCGCGGGGCGGCGTGGGGCGGCCGCGGACCCCTGGTGGCGGAGCTGGAGCCGCCGGCCCCGCGGCCGCGGGAGGCCGGGCCCCCTGGGCATGCGGGAAGGACAGGCTTCGGGACGGGGCAGGGGATGGGGGGCGCGTTCACATTGCTATTGTGGAAAGGTAAAGGGGGCGACCAAATGTTTTACGGGGGGTGCAAGGGGATGCCCCGGCTCGGGTTGTGCTTGGCGGTTCGGAGGGTGGGTGCTGCTGGTGAGGACAAGGACAGGGGTGAGCTTGAGGAGGTGGGGCAGGGAGAGAAGAGGGACGGTGGCACGTCAGGACACAAGTGCTGCTGGGGAGGGGGGGGGGCGTGCAGGGTGCCCCTGGGCCATCCTTGTATTTGCTGTGGGGAATGCAGCTGCTCTTGCCTGGAGGGTACAGATGGTGATGCTTTCAAGGTAGCTGCTGTGCTGGAGGGGGGAAGATGTGGGGAGAGGGAGGATGGCTTAAGGCTGCAGATGCTGCATGCCCTGCTCGCAGTGGCAGCGGGGGAGGAAGGGGGGGCTGCCGCCTGCCTGCCTCCTCTCATTCTCTAACACCACCTCTTCCCCACACCCCATCTGCCTGTCTCCTCAGCACTTGCTCCTCTTCCTGCTCTTCGTTGGACCTTTCAACTGCTTTGCCAGTTACAGCCGTGCCACCGAGCTCTTCTATAGCCTCAACGAGGGGCTGCCTGCTGGGGTGCTCATCGGTAGCTTAGCTCGTGACCTGAGGCTGCCGACAGCTGGTGGGCAGCACCCTGCAGCTCTCCAGCCCCCAGTGTCCTTCACCCTGGCCTCCCATGGCTTGGGAGGGCAGTATGTGCAGCTGGACAACCACTCTGGAGAGCTGCACACCTCAGCCATGGAGATTGACCGGGAAGCTCTCTGCGTGGAGAGCAGTGGGGCCACCGTCATCGGGGGAGCAGCTGCTGTCTCCTCTTCCTCATCCGAGTCATGCCTGCTGCTGCTGGATGTGCTGGTGCTGCCACAGGAGTACTTCCGCCTGGTGAAAGTAAAAATTGCTATCCGGGATGTCAACGACAATGCGCCCCGCTTCCCTGTGCCCCACATCCACCTCGCGGTGCCTGAGAATGCACCTGTGAACACCCGCCTGGCTATTGAGCACCCTGCCCTTGACCCTGATGTGGGCACCAATGGTGTCCAGACCTACCGCCTGCGAGATAATTATGGAGTCTTCACCCTGGATGTGGAGGAGAATGAGAGTGGGGAGAGGACTCCCTACCTGATTGTTATGGGGGCTCTGGACAGGGAGACACGGGAGGAGTATGTCACAGTTATCGTTGCTGAGGATGGGGGTATTCCTCCACTTGTTGGCAGTGCCACCCTCACTATTGGCATCAGTGACATCAATGACAACTGCCCCCAGTTCAGTGACTCGCAGCTCAACATCACCCTTTATGGGAATTCCAGCCTAGGGACACATGTGGCCACTGTCCACGCAGTAGACATGGACCTTGGATCCAATGCCCAGGTCACCTACTCCTACAGCCAGAAGGTCCCCCAGCCATCCAGAGACTTGTTCCGTCTGGACGAAAGCACAGGAGCCATCACGCTCTCCAGTAAAGTTGATGGGGACACTCCAAGGCTCCACAGGCTGATCGTACTGGGCAACGGTCCTGGTTGTATCCCTGCTGTGATCACAGTGCTAGTGACCATCATCAAGGTCATGATGAGGCCACCTGAAGTTGTCCCTCGTTTCATAGCTAATGAAGCAGAAGGGGTGGTGTACTTAAAGGAACTGGAACCTGTCAACACACCAATAGCTTTTTTTACCATCAAAGACCCTGATGAAAAATACAAAGTCAATTGCTCTTTGGAGGGTGACGGGCCTTTCAGACTGTCACCATACAAACCATACAACAATGAATACCTGTTAGAGACCACGAAGCCTTTGGACTATGAGGCACAGCAGCTGTATGAAATCTCTGTAGTTGCATGGAACTCAGAAGGATTTCATGTCAACAAAATAATCAAAGTACAGGTTCTGGACGACAATGACAACTCGCCAGTTTTCTCTCAACAGCTGATAGAATTATCCATTGAGGAGAACAATATTCCCAATGCTTTCTTGACCAAACTGCACGCTACAGATGCTGACAGCGGAGAAAGAGGGCAAGTGTCCTATTTCTTAGGTCCTGATGCCCCTTCCTATTTTGCTTTAGATAAAACCACAGGAGTTCTTACAGTTTCCACCCAGCTGGACAGAGAAGAAAAAGAGAAATACAGATACACTGTCAAAGCAGTAGATTCTGGGTTCCCTCCAAGAGAATCAATAGCAACTGTCACCATCACTGTATTGGATAAAAATGATAATAGTCCAAGATTTATCAATAAGGATTTCAGCTTTTTCGTGCCCGAAAACTTTCCAGGTTTTGGTGAAATTGGAGTTATAAGTGTCACAGATGCTGATGCAGGGAAGAATGGATGGGTTGCCCTTTCAGTTCTGAATGGAAGTGATATTTTTGTCATAGATACTGGAAAAGGAATTTTGAGAGCTAAAGTTTCCCTGGACAGGGAGCAGCAAAGTTCCTATGTTCTATGGATTGAAGCAGTTGACGGTGGTGATCCTGCCCTGTCATCTACAGCAAAAATAACTATCCTTCTTCTGGACATAAATGACAACCCCCCTTTGGTCTTGTTTCCTCAGTCTAATATGTCTTACTTGTTGGTCCTTCCTTCTACCCTTCCTGGCTCTCCCATCACTGAGGTCTATGCTGTCGATAAGGACACTGGCATGAATGCAGTCATAGCTTACAGCATCATAGGAAGAAGAGGCCCTCGACCAGAGTCATTTAGGATTGACCCTAAAACTGGTAATATCACCTTGGAAGAGTCACTGATGCAAAATGACTATGGCCTCTATCGACTGCTTGTAAAAGTTAGTGATCACGGCTATCCAGAACCTCTCCATTCCACCGTGATGGTGAACCTTTTCGTCAATGACACTGTTAGCAATGAGAGCTACATTGAAAGTTTGTTAAGAAAGGAGCCTGATATCAGTATAGAAGAAAAGCAGCCACAAATATCCATAGAGCCTACGCATAAAAAAATGGAATCTACATCCTGCATGCCTACCTTGGTAGCTCTGTCAATAATAAGCTTGGGTTCAATTGCTTTAGTAACAGGGATGGGCATTTACATCTGTCTAAGAAAAGGGAAAAAGCATCACAGAGCAGATGAAAACTTGGAAGTACAAATCCCATTAAATGGAAGAATTAACCTGCACATGTTGGAGAAGAAACCAATGGAGATTTCTAACATTTGATGTTTCTTTGTGGATAAATCCAACATCTGGAAAACCTTGGACAGCTCCGAAACACCTAGCCGTGGGTTGTATAGACAGAGGTTGCAATGAAGGACTGCTAATTTATAACTTGATAATATTATAATTGTAAATAGCTGTTTACAGTTTTTTAAATTCAAATCCAGTGTACAGCTTTTTTTATGAAACCTTAGTAACTAACAGCTAGCACCCTGTCTCTAAAAACATGGACATCATTTGCAGCTTTCATAAATCCGTAAGATCAGTGATGATAAAAAAGGGGAAGGTAAGAAGATTCTTTAAACTCAAGTTTCCATAGTCTTTTTAACCACAAGAGGGCATCAGATGCTCCTGAGCAGGGAACTGTTTGAGGTACTGTCCATGAGATAAACAGAGTCTATTTTAAGTATATTGGTTTTAATATAAAATACACATTGGCATACAGGCATTTAACCACAAAAAAAAAAAAAAAAAAAAAAGAGTCTGTCCTGATGTATGTATAATTAAAACAATAAAAACATCAAAATGCACTAGTAATAATAATAATAATAAAAAAAATAAAAAACAAACCTGTTTATTACCTCACAAGTAAAGCTTATATAGTAGGATAGAAAAGGCATTAACAAGAAGTGCAATTCCTGTTGAGCAAGAATGCAAGATATTGTGATGAGAATCTGAACTGTTGTGACATATCATCTTTCATTCACTCCAGATTTCACCCACGTTATCATTTGCTCCAGCAATCTGCTGGTCATTTTTATGGAAAAATTATATTTAATATTTCCTACAGTGAATGATGACAGGACCTCACACTCATCCTCGTAAACATGCCAGATGCAAGGAAGCAAGGGAATGGCTAAATCTTTAGTTGTCACAGAATTGGTGATATTTTTTGTACTTTGAGCAATCTGTCAGTAGTATTCCACAGTTCCGTTGTGTAATAGATTTTTTCATGTGATACTTCTGAATCTAATCTGCCAGATGAAACAAAAATCGCTTCATATTCTAAGGAATTATAGGAATTAGTTTATTCTGACTGTTGCTCCTTTCTGGATTGGTATTTCATGTGAAAGATCTTGTTTCTGACTTTTGGCAACCATTCCTGGCTCCTTTTCATTGGCTTTGATTTTGGATTAGATCCAAAATCTAACTTGTAAGACTGGTGGCATATTTTCTCGATAATTTATTCTTTGCTGTATCCTCTGCAACAAAGCAGCGGGTTTATCAGTGATGTATCACTTTCACTTTAAGAGCTGAGAACTATCTTTTGTATGATGATTACATCAAATTTCTCCGTGTGAACAAGATAAATTAGTGTTATGCTTAAAACTGATTATTTTGATTTCTGGCATCATATGTCTGTAATGTACCAAAAGTGTTTCTATGTCTGCAAATTAAAGCTATATATTTTCATAATAAGTTATTCTTTGTCTCTTTCCTAGAATTTTAATTATAAAGCTAAATATTATTTTAGTTACAAGAAATGCTTGGGTGCTGGCTATCTTGTCTGACATAATACTTCCCCAAATTAGTACACTTCAAAATCATTAATGGGCATTTATCCTGTACTTCTTGAAAGTAGTGGTAAAGACAATTGTACATCAGCTGATACAAGTGGAGTGGCAGCTGATACCTGTTTTAAAAGTAGGTAATGCAATTTGAGGCAGGTTTTTATATTTTTTTCTCTGTAACTGGCACATTACTTCACCTTGAGCCTATTGAAATGTTGGAGTTTCTTATAGATACTGGTTCTGCTTAGCCTAAGTAAGAGCATTAACATAATGCCCAGATTTTACCCTTCTACCTGTAAGAGATAGCTAATTTTTCAGGTTAGAATATTTTCTGTTTATGCATGGTTTGATAACTGTGTTTCATGAAAAATTAATTCAGCCTGTCAGAGGCTTTTTGTGAATCAACTTTTTTTCATTTATTTTCTTACTATAAAATACGAAAATGGTATGTATGCCTGAAATGCATTTGTCACAAAGAGACATTGTTTATTATTGCTGAAGAAAAATTACATTAATTATTTGGAAATGGCTTCAGTATTACAGATGCTCTGTACTGCTGTGGTGGGGAAGCCAGATCCTCTGCATTTTTTTCTTCAGTGAGGAGGCAAGGTAACTGAAAGAAAGACAGTGTTCTTTTTGTTGCTTTTCTCTCATTTGAATTAACAATCCAATATCTTTTCAAGACAATTTAAACAGGAGTAAACCCAAGACTTAAGAAATGCAATAAAACCATAAACCTGATCCTTCAGTGTGTGTTCATGTGACACTGGGCAGGTACTTTTACTCAGGTTTGACAAATGCATAGTCTTGAACCTGTTTGCTTAAGGTTGCAGAGTTAAAATTTTCTGTTCTTGTGGCTTTTTTTTTGTTTGCTTGTCTGTTTTGTTTAGTTCAAGCACATTCCTAGTGCATAATAAAATGTAATGGTATGAGACTGTTAAAACCAAAGTACTGCTCATGAAGCATTTCACTCACACAATTTTCTAAGCATTTAAGGAAAATTAGTTTGAAAGCACACCTTTAGCCATACCAGCATCAGTAATTGTGAAAAAGACTTTACCCTGAATAATCCTGCATGGAATAAGAGCACATTTTTCCTTTCCTGTGAGTATTTCATAGGTAATGTCACTGAAGATAGCAAAATATGCAGTGAGCTGTTAATTTTTTTAGTTCCATATTTTTGTGTGAATTCAAACACATACAGCTGGTAGCAGCAAGTAATAAGCATGATATTTAAGCCTGCAATGTTAAGCCTAACAGTGATTAAATAAAAAAACCAAAATAGGAATCATGAGTTCGTAGAATATTTTCTCAAAAAAATGTTCCTTCTCAGTGGAAAAATGCTTGTTACTGGCTATATAGCAAACATTCTGTGACATTGCTGCTTCCAAAGTATCCCTTACTGAAATCCTTTTCATGTGAAAACAAATTTTTAATGCATATAACTAAAGTAAATTAGACTCAGTTATAAAAGGCCTATTTTATTACCACCTTGTGCACTGCACTTGCCAAAATACATGCAAATCTTGTTGACACTGGTAGTTGAGCTGGCACAAAAATAAATGTCTCATTCATTTACAGTATCCATTGAACAATCTTAGAGTGAGTGGGTGTTCTTTGTTCATTTTTATAAAAAATGAGATTGTCCTAAGCTTTGTATTGCCAAAGCCTCCTAAACTTGCCATGCAAACACTTCTTCATTCGAATTAACAAATTAAAAAATAAAAGACAGAAATGGGCAGCAAGCCCAGTGGCAGTGGACAGAGAAAATCAGCTCAGTCTTCTCTTTCTGTTTCATTTTAGTCTTTTAAAAAGAACTCTTTGAAGTAACTGTTTTGATGCAAATTAATCTAACACCTGGCTGAAAATAAAGGATGAGATCGGAAAGTGTGGAAAGGGAGTTAGAGCACATTGCTTTTTCTTTTGTTAAAACTCAGAAAACAGTCTTGTGGGCTTTTAAGTCCATTTTTCAGTACCAAGGTTCAAACCTGCAGCTGTGCCAGAGTCTACTGAGGACAATGTAAAAAGCTCCCACTATCTTCATTTGATGTCCAATGAGAGGTACAGTGTTAAAGCGAAGGTTGACCTCCCTTGAAAGCAATGACAAACCCCTCATTTCTGACTGGGGTTTCCTTGTAAGTTTTCTGACCCCAGCTGCCATTTTGGGAAGGTTTCCTTAAAATCATCAACCATATGAAGAGGATGGGTAACCCATGACTAGCATTTCACCACCTGGTTCAAAGCAATGAACTCTCAGGCAGCAGGGGTCTGCATCACAGAAGTATCTTACAGTTCTGCATAAGCGGAGATACACAGCAACTCTGCCACAAAGAAACCATCAGCTGAATATATGGAATGTTTCTTTTGATGATCCAGGTGTACTATCAGAGCCATGCAGGAAGCTGACTGCCACCTTCCCTGTACCATGCTTGTCGCCATCTTCTCGCAGCCACTAGTTTCTATGTACATTTCTTCACACTCACGTAACTTACAGGGAAAAACAAAGCAAACCAATGAATTAGGAAATGTTAGCCAGCTGAAATGCAAGACTTTGATTTAGACCACTTTCCTTCAGGGCTGGGGGTTGAGGAGCTAAGCACATTCATCATCCTTATGAAAATAATTTGATTTTAAAGGAAATGTCTAAATTCTAATGGAAATAAAGATATTCAGCACCCTCACTTCCTGTAGAGTAGGGTCCCATACTTTCAATATGTGTAGTAGTTGCTCAGACAGATAAAAGTTACAGGAAATAGTTTTATGTTTTATTTTAATAGTGTGGGAAATGTTTTGAGGAAACTATGTAAAAGCTTCTAACTTAAAAGTTCCTAACACTGATCAGAGTTATTAAATTTCAAATAAATGGCAACATGCCATAATTTACAGGTTTTTGAGTTAAAGCATGTGTAAAAATACCTGTGCAGGCAGTGTTGCTTTTTCATTTTCAGTCGCTGTACCAGGCCGAACCAGCAAGTAAGATAAAACTGTGATCTGCATTCTGGGATGGAGGAATTCAAAGATTTTGGCACACAAATGTAAAGTTAAACAACTGTGTTTTTCACGTTATGGATGAGAAATACTTTCATTCTTATCATCACAGATTGATAGGCTGCATACTCTTTCTAACATGCTATATGCAAATGTTTCAGTGATTTCTGCTATATTTTCATTCCAGTTTCATCAAAGAATGAGTTTTAAAGGCCAAATTTCAACTCCTAAATATTTCTGATGACAGAGTACTTTGAACAGATGCTAAGAAAACATTCTGAATGAAGAAATATTGAATCATTTATGATGCATTCAGTCATTCATTCCACTGCTTGTGAAAACAAATGTTTGCTTAAGTGTTCAATCTGCAGATTTTCATGTTGCTGGCTAATGCTGCTGGTAAGTAGTAGGCATTTAAATGAAACACATTATAAGAAATCATTTAAACCATGTTCAGATTTGAGAGAACTTGCATTTTAAGCATCATATTGCATGTTGCTCTACTCCCAGAAGCCCTAGCAACATCAATTCATTCTGTCCTGACTATTTTGTCTTATTTTCCATCTTCAAAGTTTTGGTTAGATATTAATCTTCAGAGCAAGTCAATGAGGTGAGAATTCTTTTACCTCCTTATGCAGAACAGGAGTGACAGCCTGATTCTTTTGCTTATGTGTCAGCATCTAGTGCTACTTGAGATGCCTTAAGGTATCCCACCTGGCTTCCAGCTGTGAGTTTGGGAGAGTGCAGGCTTTCCATCAATGAGCTATGGTATCTGCCAGCCCAGTGTGGATGCTTTGAATATTGTAGGAGGGGTTCACTAAACACTTTTGTGTGTTGAAGTGAATCTTTGATGTGATTCATGTCCATATTTACACATTTATGTTGAAATGTCTATAGACAGGTATCAACCAGTGAGCTAGGGCTCTAAGCCTCCACTATAGTCTGTAAGTCTCATCAACAGTCAATAGAAATAGAGAGTGCTTCAGCTTGCTCTAAAGTAGGCATTTAGGGCAAGGTTTAGCTGCTCTGAAAGTTAACATCAAGGGCTATCTAGAATGGCCTTGAGCATCTCAAACTTCTGTACAGGGCTGTCAGGAAGACTTGTGCCTTTCTGGAGTAGTAGCTAGGTGGCAAGATTGCAAAGCAGCACCTAAAATGGCATGAGAAAGAGCTATCAACAGGCGGCATGCATACCCCACTGGTGATGACACAGCAAGGGTAGCAACCTCACAGCTCCACTGAGTACAGCTTGACAGACTACAATGGGAACATAAAACATAGATTATACAGAGACATCTGATCCTTGACATCAAAGCCAAAAAAAAAAGACCTAGAAGTCTAAAATGTAACAACCATCACACCTAACTGATAAGCTCTGAAGCCTAAATTCATCCCATCTTACTTTAGCGATTTAGTGGAGCCATCTGTGCCCTCTGCTGTGAGCAAAGAGATAAGCTCTTTTTGCAGGCAGTTCAGGTCTTTGGTAAGCTCTGGAGTTGTTTGCTTCTCTCCACTAAGTTTGCAGATAACTCAGGGTAACTAAGCTTTACGTTGTGTTTCAGTCAAAGAAGAGAAATTTAAGCCCTGAAGCAAATTGCAGATCCTAGTGCTAGGCACTCCCACCAGTGTTGTAATGCTTGGAGTAAAACTGGTGTGTCAGAAGGCACCAGAAGAACCAGCGTGCTGGGGAGGAAGCCACTTGAAGTCTGTGTAGGTGCCTGGAGTTCACATGACTTTAAACCTGTTTTTCAAACACTTTGCTATAGGCCACAAAGCTCCATCCATTTAAGTTTCACTGTCCAAAGGTTCCATGGCTTTATCCCATTTTTTTTTCCCTTGTTATTCTTTTTTTTTTTTTTTTTTCTTCTTGTTATTTTTTTTTAACTCAAGTATTGCATGCAATTCACTTTTGCAGGACACAACAAAAGATGTATTTTTTATTTACATGATGGCAGAGCCCACTTATTGAGGAGGTGAGATTTATTTTTTTTTTAAGAGTGTTCTCAATGAAGTATTTGGAGGGGAGGCTAAAGGCATGTCTTGGTAAGGACACTCCTCAGCCTTCTTTTTGAAGCAGCTATTGTGTTTAATACAAAGACTCAAATGTCAGCATCTTCTGAGGTTGAGGAGACACAATCGTGCATGCCTGCTAGAGGAGCATTTCAAGGAGCAGGAGATACTTGGCCTTGAAATGGTGCTCCAAGCACTTTCAAAACTTTTCTGTAAATAGTCAGTGGGGGTTGACGGGGGAGAAAACCAGGGAAGACACAGTGCTATGCTCTTCCCTTCATGATAAGCAGCTTCTGTTACTTAAAAAGTAAATAAGTAAAATAAAGGAATTCAAAACTTTAAAACAGTTACCTTGTAGATCTTTCCAGAGGTATTATTCTCCTCATAGTTCAGAATAATTTCAGTCCTGTTCTCTATATTCATGCTGTAATCCCATTAAAACTGCATTCTCAAGGCAGTTATGCTGTAGAAGTTGGTCTTCCTCTGCATAAGGTTCTGTTTTCTGAGGAATGTGTATATAAAGGGTCTGGCTGACAATCAGAGTACAAAGCAGACTTCTCAGGATGTGTGTTACTTCAGGACAGATGAAGTAGAAAAGAGCAGAAGACAGCAAGAATAAATAAATGCAGTCAAAATGAAAGTGCCCTTTACAAAGATTGCATGTGGGAAACAAAAAGAGGTGGTTAGAAACAATATCGAGAGTTGTTCTGGATCTACTGGATTTACTGTGTATTAACAGCAGTGTTAATAGTCCTCTTTCAGCAGTATCTCATCCCTTTTCTTAACCTTGAAGTATGAGAGTTTGTTGCAGAACACTGGTATTTCCTGACACAAAGTACTAACACAATATACATTAAAAACTGATTTGCATTGTCAGCAGGTCACAGCTGTATGGAGAAATAAGGGCTTTGAGTAGACTGTCTTTAAAGTGTCTGTTTCATTATGATAACAGCATTCTCTTTTCATGGTGATTTTCTGTAGAATTATTATTTTGTTGGGTGCATTCACTTTTGCTAACTCAGGACAAAAAGATCTTATTAGAAACATTTGCATCTTCTCAGCCAAAATAAAAGCTGATACTGTAACAAAATGTTTCCAGTGAATGCTGTTAATGAAACAAGATCTTTTTTGCGACAATACACAAATAGCAGACATGCTTCTGTGCTCACTTTCCTAAAATGCATAATGATAATATAACCTTCATCTTTAGAAACAGAATAAACATTTCATCACAGTACGAAGAAGAGGATTCCAATATACCCCTGTGTTAACACAGTATAGACCCTGTAGATGTTTTCTATTGAAATATATCCAAATGGATGCTTTGCATATCTATTTAGAAGAAAAGCAAAGGCCACAGTTTTATTGGTGTTCTCTACCAAGATAAGTTTAGCTGAACTGAAAACACAAGAATTTTCATCTTTAACTGGCTTTTCTTTGAATGTGAATTTTATTTTCAGAAACCTTATATATAAGGTTATGCACCTAAATGGTACATACGTGAATGTCTGAAAAATAAATAAAGGAAGCAAGCAAGCAGGAAAAAGAAATATTTAAATGTTTTGGAGTATAATTCAATCTTGAAAGTTCAACGTAACGTAACTAATGTGTTAAGCTCCTCAGGGATGTTTTTTAGTATGCGCAGACACAACGAAAAGAGGTCAGTACCTTCAGCTATATGTACATAGGATTCATCCTCAGAGTCTTTGCTGCAGTCCTTTCAGGAGGAGAGTAGCCTCATCTCTCACTAATGTAAATCCAGTTTAAAAGTGTTCATATTAAACCATATTTTAATATACAAAAATCAAAGTAGTGAACATTGTCCATCCCCATTATAGCTGCTCTGAAGACATAAAAAAATAAATGTTAAAAGGTCAAAATATTTTTATTGATTTAAATAATATTTTCTATTACCTTTGATTTTGAAAGTGAATCTTTCAGCATCTATCCAACAGTAATTTTATTTGACAGAATGCATTGGACAAATTGCTTGATCAACATTTTAATAACTTACAAAATGTTGGAACAAAATTCCCAGGATGTTTTTTTGCACAATTTTAGTTTTTGAAATACAAATGGTACCTTATTAAAAAGCAATACTTTTGCCTGCTATTATCAGCTATGATACAGTGTCATAAGGCCATTAGAGGGCATTCAAAAAGTTTTCTCTTAGTATGTTTTTCATAACCTTTGCTAGTATATAGTATTTTTCCAAATACACTTCTAAATTTTGGCTTGAAATTTAATGAAATTAGAAACTGCTGAAGGTAGAGATTTAAGTTTTAGCACCGTCCAGAAATGCCAAGTCATGACTGATTCCCAGCTCAGATTCATGCAATCTAAATGTCAGGCATCTGTATAAACAAGTTATGAGTACACAAACCCAAGATTGCTTCTCTAGTCAAGGCAATTCTAGAAGGCAACTGTAGAAGCCACTTACTGGGAATGTAGATGGCTTATGACAGTGCCTGCATTGCTCCCAATTCACTCTAGAAAGACATTACAGCACAGCCTTTGCAAAGGTAGCTCAGTTAAGTATCTCAGATTAAACAGTGAATCTGGGCTATGTACCACAACAGGAGACAGTCAAGAGTCTTATTTACCTTTCCCGGCTACAGTGGATGGGAAGCATTCCTAAAGTGTTGTGGGATAAAAAACCTCTGTCCACATTGAAACAACTTCCTTTCCTTTTTTGAGTATGGAAGTTTGTGTGTGTGTGTGGGGGTGTTGGTTTTTACTTTAATTTTTTTTAATTAAGAGTGGAAGCAAATTTCTTTGAAGTGATGGGTACAGCTGCATTTGACAGAATCAACACATTTTTTGCCATGTCACTTGCTGTTCATAAAAATGAAAACCCACCGATCTTAAAAAGAATGAAATATAGCAGACATAGATGCAACGAAAGGAGTCTCTTTTCTACTCTGTCTCCCTGAGTCTGCAGGTGACAGATTGCGGTGTGCTGAGTATGCAGTTCTTCAATGGAAGTTGTACGTATGATAAGAAATGCTGTGTGGGAATGACAAAACCAGTATGTGAAAATACGCAGAAGGGGAATGAAAAAATTAAAAATCCTTCCAGCCTAATAAAAATGCACAAATCCCCAGTAAGATGATGAATTGTTGCACAGGTCAAATAGAGCACAGCAGCTTATAGAACCATTTCTTCAACAAATATCAGAAAGTCATAGGCAAAATTAGGTAAGCCCTTCAACTTGGAAGTTAAAGACTATTTAGAAATAATTTACTTGAATTCAGAGTACTTTTGAATTGAGTGTTCTTCAAGATGACCTGGGTGAAAAAAAACAATTTGATATGTGAAATCTATCTTTACAAGACATGCAATTTTTACAAACTGTTTTCAGACAATGATTGACAATAAGCTACTCTAAAATTGAAAACTTTTACACAGTGTTATGGGGTTTTTGTCACTTTCCATCAACTTTAGGGAACTGAAAAATAAAAAGACTGGCATAGTAAACAATTTGAACTACTTGAAATGTATTAAAGACAGTAAAAGGAAGTGTAAGACCCCTTTGAACACATCCTCTAAGGGTCATACTCAAATGGCCTATTAGAAATACTAATATGCATTTGGCTATATTTCATTGAAATTTGGACACATGTTATGTTTTTAAGAAGCCATTAATAATTCTTATTGAACCAGATACACACACACACACACACACAAAAAAGTAAATATGTGAAACAATGCCAAGAAATCAGATGTAGCTAGGAGCAATGGAACAGCTTTCTGTACTAGTCAAAAGTAAACAACAAAAGGAGTAAAGCAGCAGAAATTAAAATAGAGATGGTAGCAAAACCTATCAGGTGAACAAGTGTTGTTAAGATGAGGCAGGAAAAGAAAATAAGGTTTTTAAAAATTCATGAGTAAGTAAAAAAAAAGTAAAAATAATTATACACCAAAATGTATGTGGATTTATTTTTTTCCTCTAGCTTAGAGGACTGCCACATATGACCCTGAGTGAATATCACCTTAATTCCAGGTGTTCTATATATCAGATCATTGATATGTTCACCCTTCTTTGACTTCTTCTCAGAAAGTTTTGGGTTTTTTTTTTAATATACAGTAATGTGGTTTCTCATCATTTGTTAATCAGATGTTTGTGACCTCTTCCAGGTAATAAATATAGCTGGATATCAAAAGATAAATATGTACTGTAGTGAAACGTTTGACATGTTTCAAAAATGAAACTCCTGGGAGAAAAAAAATCAACAGATGGAATAGTTAACACAGGCAGAGGTGAGGCATGCAACCAGTATAAAATAAAGAAGCTGGTGCAAGAATTAAATCCATTATTATTATTATTAATGATGGACAAAAAATAAAACTGTAGTAGGCCATGAAATAAAAACAGACCAACAAATTATTGTAGATATTTCCTAGGTTCAGGGAGATGCGTTTTCCTTTGAGAATCTAGCTGCTAAAAAAGCAAGTTTGGACACCCAAAGATTAGCTCAAACTTGGTAACTTGACCTTAGCTCAAATTTGTTAAAGACATCACTCTGAAAAATACTTTTAAAGGTACAGATACTTAAAATTTATAGAGGAGAAGCTGGTTCCTCTTTCCACCTTAGAACACAGAAATACTCCAGAGTACTCTTGCAGCTTTTTAATAATGTGTATCCACTTAATCTGCAGCCATAGAACATAGTCTCTATATCTGGGGGTTTGAACCACTGCTGCTCCCAAAAAGCATGTTGCATCTATTGAACTGCAGTAGAGAGAGGAACTCTCATTCATCTGGTAATGAGTGAGTGTGAAAGAAAAAAGTATTATTTATTTCATGAAGATTAAAATGTATTTCCCATACTAGACAGAATCCTGAAAAACAGATACCAGAAATTAACATTTTTTTCTAGGTTTGCTGCTGGTTCATTTGTTTAAATCACAGAATAACTAGAAGAGTACAGATGTTATACCAGTATTTAGTAAGGCTAGATGGGGTGACCCAAATATCTACAAGTCTAATACTTCATAAAACCTAAGCAAAATAAGGGAAAAGCTGGTTGGATCTAAAATGGTAGTGAATTCGGGCCCCCAGCATAAGAAGGACATGGACCTGTTGGAGCGAGACCAGAGGAGGGCCACAGAGATGATCAGAGGGCTGGAGCACCTCTCCTGTGAAGACAGGCTGAGAAAGTTGGGGCTGGTCAGCCTGGGGAAGAGAAGGCTCTGGGCAGACATTACAGCAGCCTTCCAGTACCTCAGAGGGACCTACAAGAAAGCTGGAGAGGGACTTTTTAGTCATAGGACAAGGGATAATGGGTTTAAACTGAAAGAGGGAAGATTTAGGTGAGCTATAAGGAAAAAATTATTCACCATGAGGCTGTTGAAATGCTGGACAATGTTGCCCAGAGAAGCTGTGGATGTCCTGTCCCTGGTAGTGTTCAAGGCCGGGTTGGATGGGGCTTTGAGCGGCCTGAACTAGTGGAAGGTGTCCCTGCCCATAGCAGGGGGCGTTGATATAGATGATCTTCAAGGTCCTTTCCAACCCAAACCATTCCATGATTCTATTTTTCTATGAATTAAGGGACAAGAATATATAGCAATTAATGAAAGTAGAAATTACCTTGTGCAAAATTCATCTTGTACAGCAAACCTGAATTTACTTCTTGATTATATTACAAATTTTGTGAAGTCCAGATGTAACAGTCAAACTGATGTAAGGTATTTGACTCTGAAACAGATTATATACTTCAAAAGTTATTATTATGTGATTTTAATAATGAAATTTTAGTAATTTCTCAAGTTAATGAAGTTAGCACCCCTTAATGACATGTCAGACAAAGTTTTTGGTGGGAAAACATCACCTAATGCAGGTTTTTATGGAAAGGTCCTGTGGATATAAGTTTTAATTTTGTTGTTTTTTAAGAACACCCAAATGAATAAGCAATTCAACTTAAACTCCAATGTAATGTCAAAAAGAAAAAAACAATAATAATAATTAAAAAAAAAAAAACCAAGAAAAAATAGCTTAGGTTTGTTGCTTTTGTTGTGTAAAAAGAAAAGCATAACAAATAGAGAAGTAATATACTGTACAAAGCATTAGTCAGAACAGTGCTGGGACATTGTGTCCCATTTTGGTGTCATAATTGAAAAGGTCATTTGTAGAGGAACTATAGAGGAGCAAAGGCAGGTTAATTAACATTGATAATATACCGCTGTGGGCTGGCTTCAGGTGTGGTGGGTTGGCTGACGTGGATAATGTGCAGCTGTGGCTGGTTCCTGCTAAGTAGTTAAATAGCTGTAAGGGGTATGGAAGAGGAGTATCTGATGAAGAGAGACTTGGAAGGAGCAGAGAGAAGAAGGGGGCTTGTATGAAGAGGGGCTGGCTGGAAGAGGAGCCTAGAGAAAGAAAAATCCAGATGGAGCAGAGGCAAGAAGCAGGGTGGATGGGCCTGAAGAGGATGAAGAAACAGCACAGTCAGTAGATGAATTTTTGAAATGTTGTGGGGGATTGGTGGCTGTGCTGGGGCAAGGTGTGGGAACTACTTATTGAAGTTAACCTGGTATGCGATGGTAAAAATCTTGTTGCAGTTGGCTAGTTTTGATAGTGCTGTGACAGCCATAGAAAAATGGGAGATATGCAGAAAAGAGTCACAGATCTATTTTGAATGTCACAAAAGATTATTTAAAACTAAAGTTAGTCCTTTTAATTTTTGTTAAAGAAAAATATGATCTGATTGCATTGCAAATAAGTTCTAAGCACAACAGTTTTTTTTATCAAAAATAAAGGAGCAAAAGATCCAATGGAGTAGGCCTTTGGTGTCTCCAGATAAAAACTGAATGGTATTCTGATCAGCAGCCTGAAGCAAAGTCAGACACAATTAATTGAGATCAACAAAAGACCTACTAGATTAAAAATAGTGGGTTTGTAATGTGACAAACAGAAGATAGACCAGATGTAATGATCTGGTACTAAACATTTTGGAAGTAAGATTTAGATTTATTTGCACTGTATTTACCTCTTCTCCTCACTTCCCTGCCATATGTAACTGGAGTGTTTAGATGTTCAAACTAAAAGTATCTGAAATCAAATACAAGTGATATTTATAAAGAATTACAAAGGAAGACCACTTTTAATAAAGTGTCTGGTATGAACTTTAAACTATTGCAATCTCAGTAAAACCTATGATTGTCTCGGCTACAGAGGCAGATTTAAAAAAAAAAAAAAAACCCAAACAAAAAACAAAACCACACCAAACTAACTCCCTTTTTCATGTATCACTCATTAATATGTTTGCTAGCTGAACATTTCTTTATCACTATAATCACTGAATACTTTGATTAAAAAAAAAAAAAAAAAAAAAACAAACAAACCAAAAAAACCCCAAAAACTAAGTGTGGTGGGTTGGCCCTTACTGGGCACCTGGTGACCAATGAAGGTCAAACTCATCACAGAAGTCCTCAAACAATTGAAAATAAACTGTTCTCCACCAGCATATTTGTACACTTGTTGAGAAACAGATTAATATAACCAGATTCCTCCAAGCAAAAAAAGACATCTGTTAGAGAGCAGAGGCATCTTCACCGAGAGTAGTCCTTAGGGCGAGAGAAAAAAGAATGAAGGACATGGTTTATTCCAAACATATAAAATAACCTTTGACCAGAATCAGTCTCCATATGTTGAACTACTTCTAGAGAAGTAAACTGAATACTAATGCATCAATATAATTTTGCATGTTACTGAAGGTCTCAATTTATTCATTTTTCCAAGCAAAATCTCCTTCTGTCTCTTCTCATCCTGCAGCAATTAGCTGATGGAAAGTACAAGCATAGGGGTGTAGTGAGCATTAACATTTATGCATTTTTAGGTGTGAATACATATGTATATGTGTGACGTGAAAACTATATGGCATGAAACCTATATTGGAGACATGCATTTCAACTGTGCATTTAAATATTAGGTTGTACAACCTTACTCTGGTGTCTGTAAAAGCCTTGACTATTGTACTACAAAGCCTACTACTACTGTCTAGTAGTTTCATTACTTTTCATGAATATCCTGTCCATGTAGTCTCATCTGTTGGTCAAGCTGAGGGAAAACATTCTTTGATATTCAAAACAGAGGCCATCGATGACCCCATAGAGACAAGGGGGGATCAGAGCAAGGATTCTTGCCCATCAGTCAGGTGGAAGCACCCCATACAGGGGTCCCCTTTCTCAGCTCTGTAGGTGAGGTAAACTGGTAAATTACATGGGCAACTAAGGCAGGATAGTTTGGGAAAGAAATTCTACTCAGCTGCATCTAACTGGACATTTGATAGTACTGAAAAGTCTGGTGGGATCTTAATACTCCATAATTAGTGGCCAGTTAGTGCAATAAATGGAGACATTAAACAAAGGAACTTAAGCACTACTGTGACCTGGTCTAGTCTGAAGTAACTTGGAAGTGATAGATCCAATATTCAGCTATTGCTCTTGTGAGACTGCCATTCCTCTCACAAACAGTAATGTCAGCAGTTATATACTAGCCTTATCATTGGCCCTTTAGATGCTCTGAAATATTTTAATAATTTTCAAGAATTTCAAATTAAATTAATGACTGCAGTTACACAATAAAATCTTGCTCCTGTTCACCTCATATTATCCATCACAGATAAATCATTGTTTTAAATTGACATTAAACTTAACCAAGTCTGGATTTTATTGAGCTATTATAACAATGACTTTTAAAATTTAATAAGCTCATTGTGAAGGCCAGCTTTTAATTATTTTCATTTCAGTTAGTGCCACCCTCTTGGCTGATCTCTATAAGAGACAATTTGCTTCACTTTGTGTTGTAGGTCACCAGTGGGACTTTAATTTTCCTAGCAGATGTGCTGAGAACCCAAGGAAGTAAGAGGATAAGCACTTTTGAATGGAAGTGTGTGTCTTGGTTTATCTTGGGTCTGTGAAGGACATGAGGCTGCTCTGTGATACACAAGAATCGCTATGCATTCTAGAAATTGGTCTGATTATGGCAGGCTTTTCTCATTGTATAATTACTTTGGCTTAACTGAAAATGGGCTTTTGCAAAAAAAACCCACAACACCCAACCAAAACCAAAGCTAATCTAAACCAACCAACCAGCCAGACCCAACCCTCCTAGCCCCGCCCCACACATGGATTAGCTGTGTATATCCATTAAATATGCTTAAATTTTTATAGGTACTTTATTATTTGGAAAGATGGGAGTTTTCAAAGATGTGTTAGAAGGAGGGGTGGTACTGGATGGGTACATCCCCATGTAAAACCCAAGAATTTCCCAGATCCTGTTGCAATAAGAATGCCTTTAAATATAGAGTTTTGATAGTTTTAATTGACTTTTTTCTATTAATTTCTCTCTGAAATTGAAACAATAAATTGGCTTGAGGATATCTCATTTCTCTATCAGTAGTCACATGCTCGCTAAGACAAGATTTAAGAGCTGCTGTGGAAAGCAGTCATACTGTTAAAGTAAATGTACTTAATCCACAATATATTGTAGACAAAGACTTGGTCTTCCAGAGGGAAAAATCACATGCTCAAAGACTGTGTCAGCTGGGGGCACAGTGCTAGAAATCAGAAAGGATACATTTAATGAAAGGACCCAAAGCGCAGTCAGTCCCATTTCTGTGGTGATAACAGCTATGCATCTGCCTGACTTGAAGTCTTAAAAGATAAGCTAAGAAAAATACATTATAAAAAAACAAAAAAAGGCTTGGATTGACCTATAATTAAAAGGAAACTTTCCACACACACATATCCCAACACAATAAGAGTTATTTTAGAGCACATGAAAGATTAAGTTTTGGGTTCTTCTGAAAAAATTGAAGCAGCAAGGGGAGTACTGACGGAAGTGAAGATGTTACCACTTTCTTCTTTATTATTTATCCTATTTATTTATTTTTCTCCCTCTCTGTGGAAGACCTGTATTCAGATTCCTTCCTTGCATGAAGATGTTTAAACCCATATTTAAAGAAAATACCCTAATACTATTACTGTTTTTTAGTGTAGCTGGATGTTCTTAATCTCTTGTATTGCTGTTGTACTTCAAATAAACTATTAAATATTAAATAGAGTTCAGATGTCTTATCTGTCAGGAAAGAATAGTAACCATGAGGCTCGCTCTTTGCTTGCCTGTCTCCATTCCTTTATTTGATGACAGTGAAAGTTCCTAATTTGGTACTGATTTTTGTATCAGATTAGTTTCTTCCTTTGCGGATGGATATATAAAGGAATACATTTATAGTTACTACATTACAGACTGGAATACTAAGTAATTTTTCTAAAGGAAGAAATAATGAAAACATTAGGGAAAAGGATTAGATTGAGAGAGAAATAAAAGGAAATGAGTAATTAAAGTCTAAATAAACCTCCACAGTAACAACCAGCCTTTACATCAAGTAAAATGTCTTGTGTAATCAGTAAATCCCACACGCAGTGAAGAGGCAGGAGGAAGCAATCCTACAAGTCTCTGCAGATACTGTGAAATGCTTCATCTATTGTTCTGTATGTGAGAGCTCTTTGTATGAGACTGTTTAATCATGAGTGCAGAGAAAAATCAGTAAAGAAGCACTGAGGGTCCAACCATAGTTTCTGGGTCCCATCATTTTCTTCAGTGTTGGGCAGGCTGTAGCTTGGTTCTGCATTTATTTCCCTTTAAAGTGGTTAACTAGATGAAGTGTACTTGGTACTTACTGAACTTATACAACTGTAGATAGACCTATTAAAAGCTTACACTCCCTTAGTCTCTGTTTAGCTAACAAAATTCAAAATGTATGCCCCAAATGCACATAAACTATTTCACTGACCAAACTTTTTTGACATCTTGGATCATTCCATTGGATTTGGAAACACAAATAGGCTTAGGAAGTAGATCTTCAATGATCTGAAAGTGAGAGATCTGACCAATGGACTCCAACAAGCTTCTTAGATTTGCTTTCTTTAACTCAGTGGTACTGCATCTGAAATTAACAGCTTCTTGGGAGTTTGCTAGAGAGTTCTATCCCAAAACATCTTGTAGAATGCTATCTAAAAAACTTTGTCATCAGTAGGTGGTGTTAGTGACAGGTCGCTTACATATCTGATAGCTTTCAGAACCACTAAGCAAGAGAATAAAAGGGAATAGCCACAATCCGACTGCTTTGGGGGAAAAAAGGATTGGCCAGTGCAGTACACATCACTGAGGATCCAGATCCAAGCAAGAATCACAGAATCAAAGCAAACAAGTGATGCACAATACAGTGGCTCACCGCTCACTGGCTGATGCCCCACCAGTCCCTGAGCAGTGATCAGCAGGCCCCATCCAGCTCCCCCCAGTTTATATACTGGGTATGACGTTCTATGGTATGGAATATCCCTTTGGCTAGTTCAGGCCAGCTGTCCTGGCCCTGCTCCCTCCCGGCTTCTTGCTCACCGGCAGAGCACGGGACAATGAAAAGCCCTTGCCTTAGGGTAAGCACTGCTCAGCAACAACTGAAACATCAGCATGTTATCAACATTATTATCACACTAAATCCAAAACACAACACTGTACCAACTACTAGGAAGAAAATTTACTCTATTGCAGATGAAACCAGGATAGCAGCATAACCCTTAGTTGCTAAGTATCAGTTCTGTACTTACTATTTTATATATGTTAAAGGTCATTATCTATTAATGATTTAAAAATGCACCAGAGTACCACACAGTTTTTTAGGAAAGGAACAGCTGTAAATTCTGAGGCAATCTGGGTAGGCAAAGTCACTAGTCCTGTTACTCTTAAGATTTTTCATGAGTACTATATTAATCTTTAAAAAGAAAAGAACCAAAAAAAATAATATTTTTTCCCAAGTATGCCCATTCACAGCCTTGAAAAGAGTGAAAAAAATATTTTAAATTACATTTTCTTTGTAATTTTTTTTCTGTGGTAATAATCTTTTATCTCAATGTATTGTTAGCATAATGACATTCTTCAGTTACTAAATTAGCAGAGGCAGGTGTCCAATGGAGAAAAATGAAGGTGCAAGATAAGGCATTGCAATGAGGAGGTAAATATTAGAAAAGCCAGTTTTAGTGGAAATTTATATTTGAAGGTTACCCTTAACTGTATTTTCTTCTGCAAGTCATCAACAGTCAAATAGCTTACAGTCAATGCATTCACTGTGATCACTATTTAAAACTAATTAGAAATTAATGAGACTACAAACTGGGCAGGAATTAGGGTGGTAGAAAAATACAGTCCGTGTTAATTATACTTTAGTTCTAAATCATCTACGCAGAACTTCTGAGTTAGGCAGAATTCTAACAGGAACTTCAGTCATCAGAGGGATGTCATGATAATTTGACCTTTACACCTCTAATTCGAAACTTGCAAGTTAAAATATTGCTGTTCAATGACCATCTCCATAGTATTTCCAAAATTGACCTGGTAGCTCCTTTCTGACCTGAGGGCTCCCTAAAAGCAGTTTGTTTCATGACGTCAACATCTATAGCAGCCTAGATTCCTGTATAGTCAAAATGAAGAGGAATAGGCACATGCAGGGTCTAGTTTGCTGAAGAAGATACTTAAAACAGGTCAGTCAAATCAGTCCTTCAATTTGTCTGTGTGTTTCCACTTGCTTTAGCGGGAACTCAGAGACACTAATTCAGATCAAAATCTCTATAGTTAGAGAGACTGAATCCTATTCCCAAACCCCTTTATTTTTTCTACGTATTTAGAAAATTTAAAGTCCCGGAAAATAAATGTTGACTTTTCTGCAAGCCCCCCAGCCAGGCTCTGTAAATGAAGGCAATCCTTAGGCAAACTTCCCAGTGGAGGTCCTAAACTAACAGGCATTTTCAGCTGGAATTCTATACACCAACAGGAATAAGGGTCTCGTAAAACTCAGGAGGAATTACTTTGTGATGTGGCAAAGGAGTTACAATTAACACAACCTCCTACCGTAATGATGGAATGGCTAGGGTAATTGCTCTAGAAGCTATATAGACCAAGGTTCAGTTCTTCTCTAGTACAAATACGCCACATACGTGTGTGGCTTTTTTTCAGATCGCCTTTCAAGGTCACCATGAACACCCACACACACACACACACACACACCCCACCCCGTACTGTTAAAGACTCTTACATTAGTACCCACTGCTCCACTTGGGGCTAAGGGAAAGATTTAACCCACTTATTTTCATACCTAAAGCAAGCATTTAGTGAAAAATAATACTGTAAGTCAGAGAATGATTCATAGATTCTTTTTTTTTTTCAATACTACCTTAAGTTGCCTGAATTCAGTCATAATTCTTGGAACCAAAACTTTCTCCACACTTGAATATAAACCAAAATGGTGAAGTGAATTGTAGTCTATTCACCCTCACCTAAGTTCTGTTAAAATTCAAATTCAAAGTTAAACATGTCTGATGAACATAACACAAGGCAGCCATTGTCCTTTTACAGTAAAATAAAGCTGTTTTTAAAAGTTTCTCAGGTTTTGGGAGAGGTTAAGGGGGAGAAGTAAGGGAAGGGCGGTGTGATAACTAAAGCAGTTGCCCAGAAATATGAAACATGTACTCAGTTCCCTCAAATGGCTCAGAGTTCTGGGACCCATATCTCCAATTGCTGCAAAAATCTTAATTTGAATCCTATTCAATTCTATTCCTTTGTTATAAGCTGAGTGCATATATAGTCAGGATTAATAGATTCAGGAAATTAACTCTCAGCCCTTCATGAATCTGAATATTAAACAATCCATTGGTCATTCTGTAGTCAAAGCAAAATTTCTTACTTTCCATAGCACTGGTTGCTGAAACTTGTGGAAAAGAGAATCCGATTTTTTTCACAGGTGAAAATGAGAATTAATTAATTTTTGAAAAATAATATATTCAACATTTAATTCTTTTTTTTTTTTTTTTCTTGGTAAGTATTTTCCAAATGGAAACACAAAAGTTGAAAAGGTTGAAACAAAGAGAGAAGTTTTAAACAAAGGAGATTATACTCTTTAACAACAAAATTCCTATTTACTTCAATGCAATCAGCATGGAACTGACATCCTTGTACTGAACTAAGATCCACCAATGCCTTCCATTTCCAATACACTAATCTCATATTGATTAAACTGTATCTTCTTCTCAGTGGACCAAAACTTTTCATAAATTCAGGCAAATTCTTCACCTTTACAGGTTTTACCCTGGGGTTGTTATTGAAGGTGAGATTTTTGCTTTTTTTTTATTTTGGTGGGTTTTTTTGGTAAAGTTTGCTACTAGTCTGAGAATTAAAAATGAAATTGCTCTTTAAAGGATCAATTTACAACTGAACTTTACTGCTTGGCCCATTTGGAAATTTTGCATCTATCATCCATCAATGTTATTTCCACTCAATAGTACAACCAGAAGTTAAAAAGGAAACACTATATTCATGTAAAATTAATTAAGTTCAACCGTGACCTCATTACATTGATGGAGTGTAGTGCAGCTACCTGAAAGCAAAACAAATTTATTTTGATTAAATATACTTCAATTTATACAAACAACATATTTCACCCAATTCATTGGATTTCAGGTACATACAACTTTTATTCTAAAGTTCATATAGTACTTACAACATGATAAAATAGAGTTTCTTCTTTCTCTTGGTTTTCTTTTTAGGCCATTGATTTGCAGAAAAATACTGCATGATCAGTTCCTTGGCAGAATTTTAATTTAATCAGATTTAATTTTAAAGTTCGTACATATTTTAAAATATATACTAAAACCATCAGAATATGATCTACTGTCACTTTTAATCCTGTAAGAAAATTTACCATCATTCCTCACGGGGAAAACTGAATAGGAAATAGTTTTTCAAATTCAATAGAGCGTTTGGAATTTTAGGAACATTCATAGGTGTTAATGATACGTGGCACTGTAACTCTGGCCCCTGAATAACTAAATTGATAGGGCATATGAAGTATGAAAGTATTAAATCCATCATAGAAGGAAATTAATCCAGGTCTTCTACATCTCAGTTAAATACCCTTCCTACCCAGTCACTTATTATTCTGGGGTCTCATTTGTTCTCTCTTCCCTGCCCAAGACCTGGGAAATTTTTCCAGAAGTATTTCATCAAAACCAATTCATCAGAGCAAAACAGCTTAGTTTGAAGAAAACTGCATTTTCTGAGGACAAAATCACTTTACTGAAACATTCCCAGTGGCTGTTTGTCACCACCTCTGAGACTTATTTTGATTGTTATATGCAAAGATTTCTTCTTAGCTTAATGCACAGATGTAAAAAAAAAAAAAGAAAAACAGTGAAAGAAAGTCTGTGGTGCTAGCAATACTTTGCTCATGAACAGAACTTGCTGAAATAAATGTTGCCTCCAGTTTATAATGCATGCTTCAGGTTATTTTTTATTATTTTAAAAACATTAAACTTGATATTGAGTTATACACTGGACATGATATGCACATAAATTAATTTTAAGTTTCTAACTAGATCTTCTGAAGAATGATAGTAAGGCAGCATAGCCTAATGTTTGAAGCAGAGGAGGAGGAAAGATTTAATTGAAATGCTAGTTCTGCTCAGAATTTGTTGTGGTGTCCTGGATATATTACTGATATCTTACTTTCCACATCTGAGGGAAGAAAGTAATAATATGAATCTCAGAAAGGCAGTGAGATGATCTATTCACTGATGAGTCTCAGAGCAGTAAAATATTCACTTGTACAGCTCTGCAGGAAAGTCCAGTGTTATTCTAAAATAATTGTACCAATTATCAAATAGAGTTAATACGGCATTTCTTATGTCTTTAAAAGGATACTTTAGGAGCACACTGTGAATGCAGGCACTACTGATCTCCAAAATTTCATTTTTGTGAAACTAGACCTTAGATTTAGATGGGAGACAATGTAATTATAGAAGATACTACATCACACATGAAGTGTCATTTTGTCACATCGCAAAGACATAGTAAAGTAATAATTAATGCCTTATATAGCTAGTTATATAGTGCTGAAGAGCATGGTGAGAAAGGTGCTTTGGATCCCCCAGCATAAGAAGGACATGGACCTGTTGGAGCGAGTCCAGAGAAGGGCCACAGAGATGATCAGAGGGCTGGAGCACCTCTCCTGTGAAGACAGGCTGAGAAAGTTGGGGCTGGTCAGCCTGGGGAAGAGAAGGCTCTGGGCAGACATTACAGCAGCCTTCCAGTACCTCAGAGGGACCTACAAGAAAGCTGGAGAGGGACTTTTTAGTCATAGGACAAGGGATAATGGGTTTAAACTGAAAGAGGGAAGATTTAGGTGAGCTATAAGGAAAAAATTATTCACCATGAGGCTGTTGAAATGCTGGACAATGTTGCCCAGAGAAGCTGTGGATGTCCTGTCCCTGGTAGTGTTCAAGGCCGGGTTGGATGGGGCTTTGAGCACCCTGGTCCAGTGGAAGGTGTCCCTGCCTCTGGCAGGGGGGTTGGTACTAGATGATCTTTAAGGTCCCTTCCAACCCAAATCATTCTATGAGTCTACATTTCTATGATTGGCATCAGTGTACTTCAAATAATTATGCTATATATTTTTAGACAGCTGTGTAAATAAATACAGTGCTGTTGTTACTTGTCTCATCAAAAACATTGTCAAAAACATGACAATGACAAGAACATTCCATGCAAATCACTAACATAAAATAAAATATACACCTTGAGACTGATAAATGTTCCCTACTATATTTTACTGTGTAATTCTAGCACTCAGCAGCCTTCAGCTTTTCTGTTAACACTTGCAAATTATGCCAGGACCAAAGAGGATGCATGTCTGATTTGCTGCATAGTTGTGGGATGTGTAGAAAGCCAGAGAGCTTTTCTTAAGAAATGCCACCATTACTTTTAGAGAAAAAAAATATATTTGACAGCTGAGCACTGGCATTTTTTTGGTCATGATACAGCAAGTGAAGAGGAGAATTAAAGTGTCTTTGGCTAGTGTTGTTCCAAAATGGAAAATTTCTTTCCTTTCCTCTAATTTTGTAGAACAGTTAATATTGTCTTACCTCCAACCAAACTGTTCTGGAAACTAGAGTATCTAAAATTACATTGAATTATTTAATTGTGTGGACAGCAAGTGGTTAGTATCACTTGTAGACTGATCACATTTCTAGATAGGCATTATTCTTCCGTCTGTGTCATGAACAGAAACAATTATGAGGCAAATAAAGCAAGAGGTAGCATTACATAGGATTGAAATCATGATTAGCTCAGTGACCTGGTTATGATACAAATTAACTTTCCCTCTTCTTAATAATTCAGGCATTCTTTCTCTAAGTTTGCATGCATATGGTCTGACTTTGCAGTCTTTACAGTCTTGATTATGTTGTATTGTTAATATGCTCTTTCTGAGGCTTTTAAACAGCTCTATTAAAACCAGCTTGCCAACAGTAATTGAGATGTACTCTGTAATGTAGAAGAAAATGCTCTAGGCAAATATATTCTAAACCTGAATTTTTTTCTTTTTTTTTTCCTTTTTTTTTTCCTGACTACCCTCAAGGCTTTGATAACATGATTAGTTACATAAAAGGGAAATTAAGTTAATTGAACTGCTTACTTTTCGCTGTTAAGAAAATACTGAAATTCACAAATATTCACAAAAATATTTTCCATGTTGATAATGAATAAATAAAAACCATAAATATAAAACCGCAGGATACTATCATAATGGCAAGGGGTACAGAAGAGGGGAAGGAAGAGGGAAAGGAAAGGAGAAAAAAGGGTGGATGGAGGGGAAGATGGTGGGGGTGGAGCGGGGCATGGGATTCCTTTGAACAGAAAGAGGTTTTCAATCACATAAAACTTTCATATAAAAATGTTACAGAAATCTCCAGGAAAGACACATTCTAGATTTATGTGTTGCTAACAATAGCATACTATATAAGGGTTATTACATTCCTTAAAATAGAAAAAATGTAAGTGGTTTATTACCATTTTTAAAACAATGTTTATACACCAAAGGCTTCACACTCTCTTACTGCTGTAGTTTCTGGTAAAATCTGAAAGGCTATATCAAGATCATACTTTATTCTTCTCCATCAAGATCATACTCAAGATCAGATTTTATTCTTCTCCATACACATTCTCAGACTTGGAGGCACGTAAACTAAGCAGAAAAGGCAGCAAAGTATTATATTCTGCATTTCTAGAGGGTCAGCTTATGAAAACAATTATTAGATCTAAATACACTGGGTAAATGTTATTGTTAGATAAACAAATGTCATGGAGCAAGTGTGATTCTTCCAAATAGAACTCTGAACAAGCCAGAGTCTGTTTGCCTGAAATCCAGAGCTGTGAGTATTAAGATGCCATTACATGTTAGAAACACTGAACTTCAAATACAGTCAAACACCAAGAACTGCTCTTCGTGATTTTTTTTTTAATATATATATATAGGGTTTTGGCAAGGTCCAGTCTCATCTCACTGTACTTAAGTTTCATGGGAAGCAGATGTGGGGCTGCTCTCCAAGGGACAGTGAGCTGAGACCCCACGGTGACCCCAACACCAGATGTGCAGCACCTCACTGATAGCTGCAGAACTGCAGGGTCTGATTAGGGCAGCATGGTGGCAGTGACAGGGGCCATCCACAGTGCCAATCAAGGTAAGCAGTCATGTCCAGGGTCCATCCAGGGTGACTAGTCTGGAACAGATGGATACAGGGCTAGAGATGAGACTAGAGACAAGGCTATCTGTAATATAATTCTGAGGTCCAACCATGAGACAAAGGCAGAAGTAGGACTGGATGCAAAGTTACCCATAAAGTAAGTCCAGGAAGATCAATCAGTAAATTAGGGCAGTAGGATGCAGGATGAAAGACAGACACGCTGACAACATACCTCAGCCAAGGACTAGGGTCCTACACCTGAGCTGAAGTGGGGTCCTGAGCCTGTGAACAGGGAGTGGACTGTCCAACATGAGACTGATCAGGGCCATTGAGGTCTATTAGAGCATAAAGAGCTCAAACAGTTAAAATAATTATTATAGTAATGTCACTGACAAGGCATCATCAGTAATCAGTGGAAAGAGATAGGTACTTCCAGAAAGAGTACACATCTTTGGTGGATTCACTCAAACTCTGGAGTTGTTTATCCCTCACTGCTGACTGTCAGAAACCTCAGGTGACATAGGCTAACTTAGGTGATGTGAATCTGATCAAGATTTTTGCAAGGTTGTATTCTAAGTAATGTCACCAGCATTTAATCTGTGGTTCCTTCTGGCCTAAATGACCTCCCTTTGCTGAAATTGTAGTGGATTGGACTCGATTCCAAGAACCAAGAGGTCTTTGTCATTCCACTGTCCTTCTGAAACAAATAGTCAACCTGTAGAAGAAGAGATAGGTCTTAATGCTGTCCTTAAAGGAAATATAATGTCCTTTTGAAATACTAAAATAGTGATTTTGTCATTAATTTAGAGAAGGCAAGAAACTACCAGGGAAAATTTAATTTGTACTGTTTCTAAGCTCAAAATAATCAGAGGGCTAGAGAAGATTTCTCCCAAATTATTGCAAAGTCATGTCAGAATACTGAGGAGAAGTGGAAGGGAGTAGAGGAGATAAGAAAATAAATGTTCTCTCCTAGGCCAAGAAGAGATGCATTAACCTCTTCCTGGAAACTCTGCATGCTTCACAAAGCCTTTACTTGCCATAAGGCTATACATTTCATTTGTGAAGAGAATGATTATATGCAGATTCCACTTCAAATATACTGAGTCACCAAGAGACAAATTTGTCATGCAGGCAGTGTCAGAAAGAATTGAGAGAGCATATAAAACCAGGAAATGCAGGGACATACATACTGATTCAACCAAACATCCTTGTAATTGATTCTTTTGCTTCACAGTGGCAACATAGCAGACACCTGTGGAAAAAAGCATAAGAATGGGACAAGTATAGATTGTTATCTTTTTTTTCATTCGGTATATCACTTTGGTTAACAATATCAGTTTCTGCAAAGAAGAGGGGATTTCCTGAGATCGTTGTGTCCTTGTCTTTCTGTCTGTAATAAGTCTTTCTTCCAGTAATTTTTCTGATACTTCTTTTGAACACTGTTGAGGGGTTTGGCATCCACATCTTGTGACAATAGCTTCCACACTGTAGTTATTGATTATATGGAAAAGTAATTCCTGATCTTTGTTCAAAAACTGACAATTAATTTTACTTGATGAAATAATAATTGCCCCCAATTCCTGTGCCATTCACCACTTTCATACCATTCATGATTTTACAAGTCTTCATCATGAAAATCTGTTCAGTCTTCTCTTTTCAAGGCTACACACTCCCTTTCTGTTTAAATGCTTGTCATAAAGAAGCTTTCTATACCTTCTATCATTCTTGACAAAGTACCTTTTCAAGTTTCATGCATTTTGAAGTTGAGGAAGAGAAAGGCTGAATAGACCTTCCCAAATAGTTGTAGGAGTGGACTCGTCATGTGATTATGCACTGATAGAATGTTGATTTTTTCTTGTGTTCTTTAATGTTTTTATAATAATTCTTAGCATGCCTTTCTGAGTGCCAGTGAGCACAGAGCTAGCATTTACAAAGAACTATTCACCATGACAGCAAGAGCTCCTTCTTGAATGGTAATAGCTAATTCATGTCCCAGCTTTGCATAGGTATAGTCAATTATTTTTTTACCCATATATTCATTATTTTGTAGTTATCAACACTGAATTTCATCTGACATTTTATCTTCCAGACACTCAACGTTCTAGATGCCTCAGAGACAATTTAAAGCTAATAAAAACTAAATATATCCTGAAGAATTTGGTACCACTGTTAATTTTTACCACTTCACTACTCACTCCCTTTTCCAGGTCATTTATGATTAGGTTGAATATGACCAGGAAATAAATATCTGGGGGTCTACTTTTTTTTTTCCTTTTTTTTCTTATCCTCCTTATCTTTTAACTGGTTATTTATTAATGAGAGGTTATAACATCTTAAACCATGACAGCTTCATTTCTTTCAACCTTTCATACAAGACATTGTCATTATACCACATCTCAAAACAACGTTCTCTGAAACAGTCTCCAATCTAAATATAAATGCTGTCCACAAACAGGAAGTAACATGAGAAAAAACCACGAATCTTCACCATGTAAGAATATTCCTTGAGAAAAACATCTCCGTGTACTCAGCAACATGTTACAGGAGGACTCTACAGAACCAGCGAGAACCTCCCTGCTCCCCTTCACACCCTAGACTCACAAATTTTAAAAATGTCATCCCAACCAGAGTAATGGGAGCTGCCCTCTGATTTCCTTTCCGAGTAATGAGGATTGCTCAAAAGATCAGGTTAGTCAACTCATCCTAGGCAGAAGCAGAAAATAAAAGGCGACAGACTCAGAGGGAAAAAGGATGGTTAAGAAATTGTAGCTACACTGTACATCTGGCTCTAGTCAAGAAGTTACCACAGCATCCTCCAGCTATTGTAAAGTGACGTTACATCTAGATTCTCCAGGTCATTGAGAAAAAAGAGAAAATACCATCAGCACCCATCATCCATAGAAGAATAGGAGAATATAAGACTGTCCAAGTCTTGGAAGAGTTGGACCATGTGCTGCTGCTGTTCCTACAGATGCAAGTAGGAAAACGCCTGACCTGCCAGCAGATTCATGGCACAGATCTTCTAACAGTAATAACCAAAGGGTCAGCAACTAAGAAACAGGTGAGAAACTGAGCTTTTGTCAACACATACTAATGAGCAAACCAAAGAGGATTTCATGACTAGTCAGTTTAAAGAAACCCCAACCTTTACCAAAATAATTTGCATCTTCTGTTTTCTTCTATCCAGCATTTATAGTATAACTGCTACAGTTCCCTCTGCTCTTCACAGAACCAGTAGCAGTTTGGAAACTAAAGGACATGCAAGCTTTTACATTAGTAGAATGTTTACTAATGTATTCCATGATCACAGATGACAATCTTTTTGTTCAGGAAGATGTCTTTAATTTTGCTCCCAGCCAGCTTCTCATATTGTACTGAGAGCAGGAGTCAGACAGCAAGATCAAAGATTATTTAAATGTGGTTAATAAAAAAAATCCTTGTTTAGTTGGCTTGCATTATTTATCTCATCCTTTATTCAGTCTGATGCAGCTCCTGGGTCACAGCAAAGTGGTTTTACTTTTCATCTTCATGGAAAAGTGAGATTAAGTTCTTACTTACTCATTAAAAACAAAGTAATGCTGTTTAGCCCAGCTAATGAGGAAAAACAAAGTGATAATTTGTTACTTGATGATATGAAACAATAAAGGATTCTTTCTTGGTTTTGATTCTCTGTGTCTGTTGTTTCAGTTCTGTTTAGATTCTTTACATTCCTTCCTTTCTTTGTTTAGAATATGAACAATGTAGACATATGACACTGGATATGGCAAGAAGTAAAAATAAATACCAGGCACTTACAATAACAGTACCAGAAAGAATTTACAAGAAGACAGGATACATGAAAAATACTGTCAACCTGGATAAAAATATCTATAAATACACATGTACAGATCTGACATTTTATTCCGGTATATGATTCAATATAACCCTGCAACAACGAATGCCCTTCCATTTAAAAAATGATCAAAACATTTAGAGCTGAATTCTGATATGCTTATTCTGACTTAGTAGGAGTCTACTTTGAAAAGAAAACCATTTACTTAGAACAACTTGAGAAAGCATCATTCTGCCAGTTAATTGCACAGACACCACATTCTGATTCTTTTATTCTTTCTCTGTTTTTACTGTTTATAACACCTGTATTCTACCTATTCCAGAATAAAAATGTTAGCATATTGGTATGTCCCCACACATCAGCTAGAATGGCTACAGCTTCTTTGAAAAACACACAGTCTTTGTTGGATATGTCAGAAAGAGACAAATGTACCATTTTCAGTTCTAACAAACAAACTTGCATAACAACATTTTTAAAAGTTTGATTTTACGTGAGGAAAACACCTTAATTGTACACATTTTTCTTAACATTTGGAAGGTTTTTAAGCAACTTTCCGAAGAGTTTCTAAATGTTATTCAGTATGACAGAGCAGGTGGAGCATAAAATGACTCATAGCAGAACAGATGAAAGGTCTATCAAAATCAGGATACTTTCTCCAACAACTTCTTACACCAGATGTTTCAAAGGACTAAAAAAAAAAAAAAAAAAAAAAATCACTAGCAAAATATGTGAAATTAGAGTTGGAGAGGTGAAGCAGAGTGCTCTTTGTGAAGCTAGGATGGGTTCAGTTATATCCTGACCATGATAGATTGATGACCTTTATGAGATCATCTGAAACAGGTTATTCACAAATTCTATTCTCCAGATGGCCACTTAGCCCTTTCCCAATTTTTCTGCTTTGAAAGACTTTGGAAACAAAAGATAAATATGCCTAACATTCTCTCAACCATCCACTTTTTCATACATGGTAGTTTCTTCCATTAGTGGTTGTATTTTGTGCTCCAGGCACAGAGTCAACAGTGCTGAACTCCACAGTTCAGCTAGTATATTCAGAAATTTACCAAAAATAAACCAGAAAAATAATGAAATTACAAGTTTGGCAAAAAAAAAAAAAAAAAAAAAAAAAAAAGATTTATATATATTAGTCAAATTTATTTGTAAATGACTGGAGAATAATACTTAGAGCATTTTTAGACTAAAACGGCCTATATTTAAGCTTTTTATTTCAGTTTTTTCTTTAGCATCCTGCACTATAGGAATGCAGTATTTGGAATAAGAGATAACCACCATATGAACACAAGGCTGTAATTCACTGAAAGAACTCAGCAGATTTCATAAACTGGAAATCAAAAGGTTGAATTATTTCTGAAGTGCTTCAGAACTCAGAGACTGAAATATAGCTGTGCATCTAGTGGAAGGGCTTTTATTGCTGTTTATAATATGTTGAAATTATTTATCTGATCCTGTAAGTTTTTTCCAAAGGTAAACATCCTCATATCCCACTTCCGCCAAGCAGAACAGTATACCATAGGCAGGCAATGACACTGATGACAGCTTCTGTATAACTCCATTAATGAGTTGAAATACAGGCATGGTGAGTGAGCACATGTATGTGTATATATGATGGTTTATTTATTTCCTCAGTACTTGGTTCCTTTGCAGATACCAAGAGAGGGTAATACAGGTCTAGCTGTGATGGAAATTAGATTGACATTATCACATCCTGGAAAAACCTTAAATGGTACTTACTTTTGGACTTTATGAGTTCGAATTAGGTTCCAAGCTAACACATTTACTTACTGTGGCCGTAATAATCCAAATCTACATCTCTGGTGAACTGCCTGTAACTGAGAATACTAATGTCCAAGGCTTCTATGATTTCTTTAACACACTCAGAAAAGAAGTCAAGTTAAAAAGTCTTGAAGTACAAGCATTTCAAGCATATGGTATACCTACTCAGCCTGGTAGGCAGAAAAGACACAATGTGGCTGAGAGTCTTGAAAAATCTCCAGTTTTCAGAATGCACAGAACTGATCTGTCTCAGCTTTCCTGAAGTTAAAAAAAACTGGCCATGCTTCAGAAAATCCTTTAGGATTTTAGATCTGAAAGAAAACAAGTAAAAGTACTGGCTTTCTTATTTTCTACAAGTACTTCTAATTCTAATTGATGAGTTTGCTTCTCCATTTTAAGGATGTTGCTTGTACTGATGGAACATCAAAAGAAGTAACAGGGAGAAAGGAAAGATAGTTCCTATCCTACAACCCCTCAAGGATGGCAGAAGTCAATTCTCTTTATAATGTTTCAATATGATTTTTAATATGAATAAAAGGAGTAAGTATGTTGGGAAGTTTCCTCAGAACACTTCTACAGACATCCAGACTTTTAGAATGTCTTTCAAAATAGCCTTCGAACAGTGAATTTTTTTTTATTGTTCTCAAAATTGAAGGGCATCATGGTTTTGTCTTTTCATCCATCTTTCTGTTATTGCTTTTTTCTGCTACTATTTTCTACCTACTGTCTGCATTTTATAAAGGTGTTGTTGACTGTTCAAGAAATTAAATATGCTTAAAATCAACTGATTCTGTGAAAAGCAGAAGTGTTTCTTCCTTTAGCAGATTAGGATTACAGTGGAATAATCCATTGCTACAAGTGAAAAAAAAATTTAAAAAGCGGTCACTTTTATGTTTTGATATTATGCACAGTATTACAGTGTTGAATGACATATTCCTTAAGATAGTGAAAGGAGCAAATGTAGAGGTGAGAAGCTTAGAGAAATGTTATTAAATACATATCCTGCTCTTTAAAGATTTTTATGCATAGCAAATTAATGATGTTTACTCTTCATATTCCATATGAAATGGGCATTAATTACCCATGCATGCTTTAGTGACTTGCAGTTCACATGGTAATACTTATAAATAATCATCAGAAAATGCTTGGGGAGATTCATTCATTTGACAGAATGAATCAAAAACTCTGCTCTCAGCTGATAAGTTAGGCAAGAAGTGCATCTGGGAAAAAAAGAAATATGTCAAAGGCTGAAGAAAAGGAAGAAATGAGCATTAAAATGATTCATAAGTTAGGGAACTCTTCCATACAGTGAAATAGTTAAAGAACTCATTCTTTTTAGCTGATCAAAGAAAAGAGAAATGTCTTGATTACAGTAAGTAGAGTATCTCTGAAGAGATGAAATAATGAAAACTGAAGTGCTCTTTAGACTGGTATATATATAAAAAAATATAACAAAATAACCCTGCAGCAAAATCACTTGGGGGAAATTGGAGAAAACTGCGGTCCAACAAAAGTTGTAGCATTATAGAAACCTTTTTAGGGTAATATACAGTTGCCGCTTTCAGGACAGTTGGCATTCATGGAATCTATCCCACCATGGTTCCCTAAGCAGCTCAACCTACTATCCTAGAGGAGCAGTGGAGGGTGGAGTGGAGTGGGGACACCGCAGCCAGGCTCTGCTGTACTCCCTGCAGGACTGGGAACTTGGTTGTACCATACAGCTGGTAAGCCACATAGCAGCTGTCAAATGGGAGATATAAGAGATGTCCGTTGCTGAGCTAACAACTGTGGCAAAATAATTTTCTTTAGGTGAACCTTGCTCATTATAATCTCATTATAACACTAACACAAACTTCCATCCCAAAGTTACACACCTCTAACGTACAACCACCCCGTCACCAGGCATGCACTTTATATTTTTTATCAGCTATATCTTTAAATGAGAGGCGAGAGAATGTTACACCAACCAATAATAAAAGAATGTATGACTAGAGTCACTCTAGCTCCATCTGAGAGTAAAGTACAAAAAATAGAGAAATGAGGAGAGAAGTTAGGGAAGACACCATTGTAGCTTCTGGGATCAGTTGATGGACTGAACCTGTCTTCTCCCCCCTAGGGATGACTATTTGGTAAGAAATTTATCTTATGCACACTAAATAACTAACTTGTGCTGTTATTAGTGATTATAGTTTGGTTGTATCTCACGACAAGTTTGTTTTTGCACACAGTCCCTATCACCAGCAATCACGAACATTAACTTGTCATGAGTTTATATTAATAAAGTGTTATTCCATGAACCATCAGTGTGAGTCCTTCGTGGGCACTAGCAGTCGCTGGCTGTGGGTAACATAATCAAATAAAGTGGGAAGACCCACTGAGGGGCCCCCCTGATGCTGTTGGCATGTTTCCCTAAACAAGTCAGTGGAATCACCCTCCAATCCAGCAGGACTGTTCAGTGAAGGGTCCCTGTAACGGGACACTGACAGACTGGTCATGCACAAGGGTCTTGGCTCTCCTGGGGTGCTGATAGACAGATCAAACACTGGGGCTTGAGAAAATCTATCCCCTGCTTTCACATGACAGACCCAAAAGCTATAAATTTAAGCTGAATGCACAGGTCAATTTTTTTAACATTAAGAATTATTAACAATTGGAAGAAACTGAAGTAGTGGACTTGTCACCTCTTGCATCAAATCATGAAAAAACACATTTCAGGAAGGTATGCACTAGTGAAAAGCAGCTAGGAAAAAGCTGTTTACAGGACTTTTGGTATATTTGGATGAGGTTGAATAATTTCATGGTCAATTCTGATGTTAACCTTTAAACATCTTCTAAATAAATCTCCTGGTCATTTCTGTGAGTATCTTGAATGTGATGGGCAATCCACCAGAATCATTTTCCCTGCGCTGCACAATGTTATGCTTATTTAAAAGTCTTCCTATCCTAGTATTGTCTGTCATAACCATAGCTATGATATTTCAGGGCCTCCCTACTTTTTCACAGTATTGTATTTGCAACCATGTCAAAAGAAATGTATTTTTATCACCACAAACATTTATATGTAAATTAATATTCAATTGAATATCTCTAATTAGGTATCCTATTAGATTTACTTTGCAAAAATTGTCACCTGTGTCAAGATTATAACATGGATATTAGTTTGTAATGCAAAACATAGTTTTTGAAAGACTAAGTAATTTAATCTTAATACCTAATTATGAGGACGGGCAAATTAGAGAATCTAAAAGAATACTGAAAACGACATTCTTCTCACTTAGATTTAACAATCTAAAAGCTAGTCATTTTGTATGCTCTCATTAGGTTCTTTATTTAGTTAATGCAAACAGACAATTATTCCCGTGTCTTAATAGCATTGGATGGGATGACTCAGCCTCTGGAGTGTACCCTTGTTTCCCTCTGTCATCTGTGGAAACTTTTGGTTAAACTAGATCCCTGCTTTTAAGCAGCTCAAGTTAGGCAAGATGAATGGTATCTCAGCACTTCTTACTCCTTCCCTTGCATTCAACTTTATTTTGACAGCGCATGTTTTCTGTCCTTTTTAGAAATACGGATCCCAAGGCAGAAACTTTGACAGCTGCACAATTACTTTTTTCACCAGGAGTAGAGAAGTCTCAACTTCATACAGTTCTCTCAGGTCACCTATCTACTTCTCTGCTGAGCTGCTGTGGAGTATTGGGATCTTTGGACAAGACAACAGTGCTTAGGGGAAAAAAAAAAGAAAAAGAAAAAAAGAGAAGTTGGATACCTCCTATTCACTTTTCCCATCTTCGCTCTCCACACACTTTTCTATAATGGAAGGCTTTTACCAGGGATAAATAAAAGTGGGAACAAGGAATTTCCCTTTTTCTCACTATTCTTTCTGGGAAACTTAAACCATGTACCCCCACTAATAACCACAGGGGCCAGGAGGGGAGATAGGACCAAGCTCAGACATAAAAAGATTTACCTCGTGTTCTATGTCCTTTAAGTTCTGAAATATGAAGAGAAATTCACTCAGTACACACTTCCTACCTTTCAATTACATCCTTCAGCAAAGCCAAGACAATCTATACTAAGGTTTATTTAGCAGATAGCTTTATTGTCCTTAATACTGATACAAGTCTCACAAACAGGGGATACCTGAACTTGTAGAAGTGAAGAGAGAATTGGGGAATCATATATGTCCAAACAGGATGTCATGAAAGCTGAAGTAATATATAAATATATAAATATAAAAATAAAAATAAAAGTAAATGTAACAGAAAATAGGCTTACCTGTACAATACAATAGTGTATACAAGAATGGCATCATGTAAGGAATACATAAAAATGAACAGTGAATTTATATTATATGCCACTCCTTTATTGACAGGAGGTAACCATATGACCATGACAGATCTTTCTCCTCATTTCTTCCCCACTGAAGTGTAGAGGCAGAGATTTCCTAAGATGTGGCAAAGCTCTTCTCTCATTAGCACTGAGTAATAGCCAGCCCACCTGTGGTGCAATTTGTCTCCTATTTGTATCACAGATGTGTCTTCCTTTCTTTAAATAACTTTATTTTCTAAAGGGTACAGTCTGTCTGCTCATGCAGTTCCGCACATTGTCAAACAGAGCAGGAAGCAAGACTGAATGTTCTGGTTAATTTCTTCATCCACAACTGTTTGAAGAGACTAGCTCTCAGTGCTTAACTCAAGATCTGCTTTTATCTTCTTCACTGAAAAAAGATCAGCTTTCCAGGTAATCCACAGGATATCCTAGTGAGTGACAGCATTTGTATGAGGATATATAAGGCGTAACCGCAGTCAAGACTGCTGTACCTACTTTGAAGGATTGCTTGATGTGATCTCAGGCAACTTGTCAGTCATTCTTACACATTGTTGGGGTTCAGCAGGATGCCCAGGAATGCTTTTCCTCATAATAGCAGAGTGAAAAATATAGTTTAACAGAGAAGTCTGTATTTTATGCAGGGCTAATCCACACAGATTTCAAGGATCAGATGGATAGGTAAAATTCATGCCAATTAGTACACGCCTGTAACTTCCCATGTTGACTAACAAAAGGCAACTGGGTTTGCTAAAGCATTTATTACCCTGACCTGTCCATGATGATTCTCTCCCGGCGCCCAAACTGCTGCAGTTTACGTATTAGTCCAATGAAGTAAACGGGAGCCAACTGCCGCTCCTTCTCATATGCCAAGCTAGGGTACAGTGGCCATTCAGAAACTTCTGCAGGTTAACTCATCCATGTTTCTGAGGGAGAAAAATCAGGGAAGAGGTCAGGTGATAGCCATTTCACTCATGCACATCTAACATACACTGCAGTGTGAGTCAATACAATGAGGGATACATCTGCCCCATCTTAGATACAAAGAAATTGGATTTTTAAGTCTGAGCATTTCTTATTATCAGACAGAAATAGACATTTTCAACAAGTGATTGAAATCACCCTTTGTTGCCAAGGTCACCAATGAAGCCATTTACAGAGCACTTCAGAGCACCCAGCTAAATGAAACTCCCTCTCTCCCGGCTCCACCATGGTTCCTTTTTATGTGAGATTCTCTCTCACATGTGAGAAGCAGGAAGAAAAAAAAAAGATCTATATCGTCTTCTCAGGCATCTTTTTCCAGAAATATTTAGTAAGAATATCCAGAAACTACCATGTGTTTTCTTCAGAAGTATACACGTAACAGTAATGATTAGTATGTGGGTATGAAAAAAATACTGTTCTGTAACTCGTGGGTTTTATTTTATTTTGTTAAAAGTTCTATATTAAACTTTTTTTAAAATACCTCTATATGTCTTTAAGATTAGTTTATTTTTGTTTTAAGTGCTTCCCAGGTGGATGCCATGTTTAATAGAATCTGATTAGAAAGAAATTTTTTCTTCTGAACTGATACACGTTAGGAACATTCTAATATTATTTTAAGGTTGCTTTGGTCTTCCTGAGGGAACTTTTTGATATTACAAAAATTAATCCCTTTTTAGTTTGTTTGGGTTTTTTTTACTTATTTTGTTTGATGAACTATTGAAACCACTTAGAAGTCTTGGACTTTAATTATTAATAATGAATACAGTATGCGCTTGACTTATCCTTCTGTGAGTTACTGAGTCATATTAGTTACATTCAGTTGCATTTAAATTGGTTTGCCACTTATTCCTCTTATCAATATTTGTACTATGATGTGAAATAGTACTTCAGCTGCTGCTCCCTTTCTTGTTTTATCATTTGAGGTTAAGTGCCTAGTTTTCATAAGAAAGCTGTGTATTTATTCTGCTTGCCACATTTTACAAAAAAGTTGCAGATCACCACACAACTACACTTTTGAGAAAAAGTTCCACTATTTTAGAAATAACCTTAATGGAGCCAGAGCACATAAAAGTAATTACTTTATGGGAAAGCCATTACTGAAACTAAAATGAGAAGAATTTGAGTGTTTCATTGCAGCTTCCAGCATAGGTAATTAAAGACCACATTTCAGTAACAACTGACAGCAGTTCAATAACATATGTGACATGAGCAACACTATATCATTTTTGTCCTTCATCATGAAGGATGTCAATAAGTAACTGTATATTATCCATACTGATATATTTCCTTAAAATACAGGCTCATCTGAGGTAAACCTTTGCAACTGCTTGATCTATCACTACAGTAATCTAGGAGGAAAAAGCTTAGATTGTCTTACATAATTAAAAAGTTGAAGGTTAATAATTATCCTAATTAGATTTGATCAGTATAACCTGCTGAATAGTCTTTAATGATCATAAGTGCTCATGACCCTAATTCTATTTACATCTCTCACTATCAAGATTAAAAAAGGGGTCTAAGCAGGTCTGTAGAAATCTAGAAGAATTTTACTCCATTTTCTATATTTTTACAGCCTTAAAAAAAATATTAAATTGAAAGTATTTAACTTCTTTACCTTCCTGAAGACAGTCTGATTCACCAACATATTTCAGCACTGTTCCAGTGATGGCAGACAAAAACATTATTTAACAGGCCATTAATACTAGGCTTGTAACTGTGTAATTGCAACTTAAAGCAAAGGAGAAGAATAGTTATTTAATGGCCATTGTATTAGTCTGGAAAGTAGGAGATTATATCGTACTTCAAAGATTTTCCATGTGACCTCAAGAGAAGTCATTTATCTGCTCTTCATACCACCATCTACAAAGTAGGATTAATAGGTTTTTGTTACCTTACAGCAATACTAGGAATTATTGGTACATATCCTAGACTGGTAGAAGTGGAATGCTTTAGAGGAGACAAGTTTCCCACAAATGAAGTTAGATAGATCCTAGGCTGGAGCTGACTCATTTCTGGGCAGCTCAAGTTGGAAAAAACAATAGACAACTGCCTATATCTCTGTATATAGACATGTTTAAGTAGATAGACACCCTTAGCCCATGACAAATATTCCTAAAGTCACATACAGTCAACCAACTTATGTTTTTGTTGTGCATTTTCTCTGCCAGGGATCTAGAAGACAAAGGAAGTAGAAATATCATGAGAAGTCACCATCTTCCAGCTTGAATTTCCTTAAGTATAGGTACAGCAGCTGCAAACAAGTGCGGTAGAACAGTTTAAGTTAGGTATTATTACCTGTGATCTTGCTGCTTCAGTTTCAGAAGTAGTGGCTCAGTAATCACTCTGAAGAAAAAATAAAGATATCTGCATAACAGAATTAATTCATCTAATGGGCTTCCCTAACTATCCTCCTCTGAAAGCCACCACTGATGTGATCATGAGGCAATATGAAGGTTTGACAAATAGTGGCCCTGACTGGTTGTAATGGTCTCCAGCGGAGAACAACCACCCACTGGGCCAAATCTAAACCAGGCACCATGGTTCTCTCTGACTGCCATTCTTTTTTTTTTAAAGCATCACAGCAGTCAAAGGAAGAATTTCAAGAATTGCTATCTTTTCCTCAGCATCTTGGGATTTTAAGGGAAAAGGTTCTGTACCTCAGAGATGTCAGTGGACAGCTTTCTAAAAGGCAAGAGCTATGTCTTCTAAGAATAAAAATGCCTATATTAAAATTAGCCATTGTTATGGGTTGATTTAACGTGACCTTTGCAATGGAAAGCTCTGGGAATACAGTGTAACAAATTCATCATTACACTTTATTAAAAATTATTTATGTAATTTCAGAGAAGCAATTTTTAAATGTTTTATTTCAGAATCATAAAAGGGAGGGAGGAGCCTTATTAAAATTATCCAGGGTGATATATGTCATGGCTGCATCAGGCTTATTAGGCCAACAATCCCCTGAAAAAATTATCACACAATAGAAGTGAAATATAAATCAGAGGAGAATTGAAATAAAGCAACAAAAACAGTTGTAATGGACAAACAGGATTTGCACAAGAGTACACTAGAATACCTCAGGATAAGAAAGAAAACCGTTAAAAGCAGCAGGAAGCAAATTACACCATCTGTTCAAAAAACTCGAGCCTTATCAAAGTACCTTTAGGGCTGCACATAAACGCTGTCTCAAATGCCTTTTGCAGTATGTCTTTCACTGCCTAGAAATGCTTCAAAAGAACAGCCCACCAAGACCTATAATCTCTAGTCAAAAGCAATTATTATAGATGCATCTGAAAACACAGCTGAGCTTTCAAAATCTCACCACATACGTTTTACTGTATCGCAGAGTTCTCACATGATCTACTAATCTTTAGACAATGAAGTTCTAAACATTTTAAAGTTTCTCATTATTTTGCAAATTACCTATAAAGAGCACAGTAAAGCCAAAAGAAATCTAATCATAATTTTGTCAGGGGTTTTGGAACGATTTTTTCCAAGATTCAAACCAACAATTGAATTAATTATCTCTCTATAAAAGTCTACTGTGTACAGCATATAGATGAAAGCCAGTCTTGAATTTGAGTATGTGCTGTTTAAATAAGAGTACACAAAGTACAAGCAAATATGGTAGAGAATTTTTGTATCAGGTCCGACAAGAAAATATCTGAGAATAAGCCAGGTAGAAACAACTGTTCTACATTTCCCTCCCCCCACCCTTTTCCTTAGAAAGAATATGAAGGAGCTTTCCACTCAGGCAGAAATGCAACTACTTTATCCTTGGCCTGAATCACAAGTTCAAATTCCTCAATATGTGCTTGGCAGGTAGTATATAGGGGGGAAAAATGGTACATATACATCTTTATGTGCACACACTAAAGAAATCAATGCAACTATATTAAGATTTTGGAATCACAGCATCCTATGTCTAGTTTGAATGTTTGGGTTCATCCTTTGAATTACTAAACATCCTAAACTTCAGGAGTAAACAGGTGTAACTATGTAGCCCTGTAATGCTGTGTTATCTTGACTATTAACAGGTCATAAGCTTTATACTGAGTTTGCACAGCCTCAGAGCTGAGGCTTGTCAGGCTTGTTCTGTCTGAAGTTACCTTGACCTGCATACAGCTGTGTTTTACTTAGTTTAGCTGTGACAGCAGTTTTTCTAACTGTGTGGGTGGTGATGGGTAATTTGCTTTAACTGTTTTTATCTTTGTATAGTACAAACATGGTTTTATATAGCTAGCAGTTACAAGTAGTTATTCTATATAGAATGAGATATTTACAACTATACCATAGTGATGTAGTGTAGAGCAATAGGAGTCTGGTAAGATAGCAGGCCTTGAGAAGAGGGGATACAGGGTGCAGAGCAGAGAAGTGCAGAAATGGGATGGTGAGGGTTGTGGCACAGGTTGGCACTCGAGACCCCACAGCTATACACAACTCACCCACAGTAAGTTCTAGTAGTACAGATCTGGAGCTAGACAAACCTATGGGTAACAAAGATGGCAATAGTACCTAACATATGAAAAGGTGCCATGTACAGTACATTTGGATGTAATGTGGTGCCACAGACAAATGAAGAAAAAGATGTAAAAGTGTGTTAGAAAACCCAAATGGATGCTACAGTGAAGAAGAAGAAAAAACTATTAAAAAGAACGCCACATTCCTCCCAGTGAAGGATTGCTGGTCTGACAACTCCCATTATGAGCAAAATGAAACCATCAGCCTTAGGACCCTGAAGAGCAAGGGGAGATTTTGTATAACACCAGGAAAATGACTAGAAACTAAAAAGTGTGTGTATAACTGTAGTACCGAAACCTTTCCTGCATAAAATTATTCATTATCTTTCTATAATAATTAATTTTTAACTAAAAAATATTCTTAGACTCTTAAGATTGCAATTCTACAAACCATCATTTTTTTTAGCTTCAAGTATAAAATAAGTTTCTTCTTTGCCCATAAACAGGATTTTGAGAGTAACACAAGACAGCATACAGTATGTAGACCTTATTAAGAAATCAGTTTGACTGCTGGGTGTCACTTCATATGCTTTGTTACTTTGTTATGGAAATGAAATGTACTATGTATGTGTAAATTCGGGGCAGGGGGGGAACCCACTAACTACTACTGGTTTAACATAAATTCTGAATTTCTCAAAAAGGACCAGAAGTTGTTTCCTTCTCTGTTTTATGTTGCTAACTTTTATCGTGAACCTCATAATTTTAAAGTATGTTTTTATTTCTCTCCCTATCCCAAACTCAGACTAGATTTTCTCACTACAGAAACTTCTCTTGTGAAGAAACATTTCTGCAGGAATACCTGATCACTTCATAGAGTTTTTATGGATTTTTCAATTGTATAAGTGATTGGGATTTAGAGAAAAACTTCCCTTGGTGGTACATAAATTCTGATGCTCACTTGCACTCATACCATTAAAGACACTGTGATTTGCATCCTTTGTTTCAATGAGACATCTATACTAATAATCTGAGTTTTGCATGCCACAACAAACAAAAAAATCCTAACCAATTCTTTGTATTTTAATTGGGCAGTTATAGCTCTGAAATCATACATTACTCAGTGGATAAAACATAGATTTCTTGATAAAGAGAAAGCAAATGACACAGTAATTTTTCTAAATATAAGGACACTTTTAACTCAGATTACCTCTAACATTTATGGAAATAACTTTAATATTATTTTCATACTAATTAAAATTATTTCAAAGAAGTTTCAAATTGGTGTTAACTATGAATTATAAAACACTACTGCGTAGGTAAACTGATAGTTTGAATTCAGGTCATATATGTCTTCCGAAAGGTATTACTAGTGCAATTATATCATCGCTCAGTGATATGATGCTAGCATGAAATTTTCAGTTTCAGCACTTTCTTTAAGTTAGAATCATAGAACAATCTAGGTTGGAAGGAACCTCAGAAGATCATCTAGTCACACCTTTCATGGGAAAGGGAGCATAGATGAGCCTGTCTAGCACCCTGTCCAATTGCATCTTGAAACCACCAGCGATGGGGAATCTACCACGTCGCTGGGGAGGTTGTTCCAGGTAATGATTGTTATCACTGTAAAAGATGTCTTTCTTATACAGAGATGAAACCTCTCTCAGTGCAACTTGCGTCCATTGCTCTTGTCTTCTCCATGTGGTTCCTTGTGAAGAAAGAGTCTCTGACCCATTTGTATCCACCTTTTAAGTACCAGAATACTGTGATGAGGTCCTCCCTGAGCCTTCACTTCTCCAGGGAGAAAAGACCTAGCTCCTTTCTTGTTCCTGCATTTCTTCCTGTACTAGGTGAAACAACATCACTGTCTCAAAAACATAAATGATGATGTACTTGCCTTCAGAAATAAATGTATTATAAGAACTATGTCTAGCAAAGATTCAATAACATTAAGACTATAAATATGAGAAAGATTTACTATAAAGGATTCCTTTAATTATTTTAAATGTCAATAAAATGTCTAAGGTATCTGATATTTCACCTTGTCATTTTGACTGTTTTCTGCCAAACACATTATCTATTAGATGATTTTCTATTATGTTAGGTCTCCCAGATTTCAAGTATTTTTTTCCCTCAAGAAATCTGCAATGTCATGCTGCTTAACCTTGCAATGCGAAGATGTGTTGGAACCATAGCAACATACCTTTTTTGAACTTTACTTGATTTTCCAAGCAAAAATATCACAAATTCACTTCTTCTACTACTGTTTTACAGTAACTACATGCAATTTCACATAGGTTTTGGCTGTGATTTTTTAATGAAAACCGTATTTATTGTGCTACAACATCTGTTTTTTAGTCAGGCCCTGCTAATATCCAGTTTTCCAGATGAGTTGATTCAAGCACTAAAGAGGCCAAATTCAATCAGTGGTGATCTGCATTAACCAAGTTCCAAAATCAAGCTTTTTACTTTGTCTACCAATCACAAAAAGAAAGCCCCATTTTCTTTGGGTTACATCTCATAAGAAAAAGCCAGCCCAGTATGCATGCATCACTAAAAAGTGAAATATATTTAGTTTAAAAAATGCATTTATTCCTCCTCAAAATGTGTTTTGCTGACCAAAACATATAAACCTCATAAAAATTTATAAGCTTACAAGGAAAACTTACTCCAAGATATTGCTATGCTCTTGCACATAAACAGACTACTGGCAGCTAATCTCTCTGATTATGCAAAGATGGAATTATAGTATGAATTACTGATGAGCTCATAGGCTTGGGTTCCCCACTTCAAAAAGACTGAATTCTTTTGTGTTCTGTTGCAAATGACCTACCTAGCTGTTCAGCCATGCAGTGGCACAAGCACAGAAGCGAATGGGACTGTTGGTAATGGTACAACTTGACTGTAAAAGATTTTCATCCATGCTGAGTGCTAGCAGATTGTCTCAATAGAATTAACATTATTTTCTTTGCCTCAGCTTTATACTTTGTTTTCATTCATCACAGCCTTAGAGTACAAGAGGAAGGAAGAAAAATGGGATCATATGTTGGTGGGGAGCCTGCCAAATCATCCCAAAACACATGCACAGATATATTGGTTGAGAGGCATAATTACAGCTACGGTCAGTGAAATTTAATGAAATTGAGAATGTCCTTCATCAACCTCATAAACTCATGTATTTTTAAGCTACATGCAAGGTTATGTAAGAGCTACAATAAAATTATTCCTTGGAATTGAAGAAATGTATGTAGAGGGCAGATTTTCAAGGTCTCATATTCCTCACAGATATCCCTGAGGTATTAAATAAGGGCTCAGATCTAGCCAATATGTAAAAGAACTGGGTGAGTACTCACAGGCACCTAAGTAGCACTTCTGTTAATGACATAGTAGTGTTGTTGATTTGCTTTTACAGTGGCTTCCCATTTTCTTCTTTCAGAGTAGAATTAATTTCCCACTTTTTGTTTTATACCAACCTACTTATGTAAATAAAATTTAAAAATAAACTTCCAAAATTCCCAAATAAACTGAAGTTGCCATATATTCACCAGGCATTTTCTGCCACTTAAACAACTATTGCAGTTGATCAAAGAGGAATTTTCAGATGGCTTCAAAGGAAAAATACATAAAATTACACCAAAAACATATTGAAAAGTGAAAAATTACAGGCAGGTATACATTCATTTGTTTGATCTGAACTCTTTTTTTCTTTTTTTTATCACCTTCTTCAAAAGCAAGGATCTGGAGAGAGGAGGGAGATCCCCAGGAAGACAGTAATTTTATTAGATATATCAAAATCTATGTGCAAGGGGTGTCAAAGCTGCAATTCATATGACAGATCTACTTTTTTTTTTTTTTTTTTTTGTAATTTTTCAGAGCTGTCTTTTATATCCAGACTACCTTTCTTTCGATAGAGCATTTTTGTACAGGATCCTTTCAAGTTAAAAAAATAACCCTATGCTCAAGTTGACTTCTGCTTAGCTATCACCCTCATACCCCTGTTGTTGACAGATAGTATGAAACATCCGCCTTCAGCATTCCTCTTGAGCAACCGATTTATTTCTATTAGCTCTGAAGGCTGTTGTCACAGAGAGGACTGTACTTATGTAGGCCTGCAAATGTGTGATTGCTATTGCTTTAACAGGCCACAGATTGTACTAACTCTGTAAGGCCTCATGACTGAGTTGTTTCAAATTTATTTTGTCTGGGTTTATTTTGGGCTTTTCTGGAACTTCGTTTTAGCTTGCTTAGCTGTAACAGCCATTGTCCAGCAGCCAGGTGAATATTACTTAGTTTGGTTTAGGTTTGCTTAGCCTTGAATAATTTCGTATAGTAAGTGAAACATCTAGTTTTGCAAAAACTTTGATTAATTTCTGTTAAATAACAAGTTTTTTTAAAAAAGAGGATTCTGTATAGAATCTGTTACCCTACAATAATGATGAGATGCAGAGGAATAAAAGCAAAGGATGATAACAGAAGCCTTAGAAGTATGAGCACGGGACAATATAAAAAGCCTCAGGGCTAAGAACAGGTGAGCAGTTGTCAGTTAACGATCATTAGAGTGCAGCTTTGTGAGATGGATAGAATTTATATCAGGAGTTAACAAAGACAGTGAAGAAGAGGTACTCGGATTATGTAAACCACACCATGTATAGTAACTGTGGAGGTAGTGTGAAATTACAGAGCAATGAAAGGAGAACAAGGTGTTCTCAATGTGTCAAAATAACCCCAATAGTGAGGAAGAAACCCCACTATGAACATCTGGATCCTCACACCAGGATATGTATCCTTGTGAAGGAGTTGAGATGCTTACAACCCTAGAAAAGGTGTTATATGGAAGTCTTTGTGTAACAAAGTTAATGACATTAATAATGATTTTTTTTTTTTCTGGATCAATTAGATAACTTAGATGAAAACTGTTAGTATTGTTATGCCAGGACTACCACTAATAATGTGCATTTTTACTAGATTTATATTTTAATTAAAGAATAGCTTCTCAGTTTCACATAAAAGATGTTCTGCTTTGGCCCACAAATACTATGTAAGTTGTAGCATAAATCTACTTTTCAATTTGCACAAAAAAAGTTCATGCTCCCATTGTGGAATTTTATGAGCTAAGAAAAGACACTTTCTGCTCTTTCAGACAGCAAGTTTTCAGCCCTCAGTTCAGCCAAGAGAAGTATCAAAGATTTAACAAAAGACTGTCGACAGAAATCATTAAAATGTTGAGCGAAGCAACTATATGTGGGTCATTCCAACCCATACAGTTATTTTTAATGGTTATTCTAGCCCTTCAATATAGTTATTTTTTAAAACTTTAAGGCCATGATCCTCTGAAAATGAAGCTCATGTAATGGTAGTGAAACCATGTCATTTCTCATAGTGTATTATCTCTCAAAAATGCATCTTTGGAGTACTGGCTTGACTCAGTTTGTAACTTTTTCTTTGAGTCAGCAGGATTTATTAACTTCTTGAGGAAAGGATGGAGCCTTTTTAAAATGATAACTGGAAATAAGCAGTCCAAGGAATTTTAGATACTATTAAACATGTTTTGCTTCTATTCTTTAACATTCCACTTATGAAATTGATTCCTAAATGGAAAATACCCAGATTATTTTCTGACTGAAGAAATAGAAGTGTCATAAATAAACTGCTGGAAGCAAATTTGTTGTCTTTGTAGAACAGACTTTAATTTTCTCCATCACTTTTACAAAATTTAATTGCATTTGTATCTATATATAGCAATTTTTGTGAATATTGAGGTCATATACCTTTGTGTCCTTCATTTGATTAATTGCTTCAGTGGCATGTCTTTGGCTATTGAATCTTATGAACAGTGTCCCATGAATTATTTTTGAGGTAAAATGGATCCTTATCATAATAAAACAAACAAGCAAACCAAAAACCCCACCAAAAACAAAACAGAGAAATGATATATGGAAGGAATAGGTGGTATGTCTAATGTTACAGGAAATGTGTTACAGAGCCAGAAGTTGAATACTGATCTCTTAATCCAGTGTTTTAGCCACAACCCCATCCAATAATATTTCTTTAAAGACTCTCAGAAAAGCAGATTCTAATGCAACAAATTCCTGTTATATAAAAAGATATTTCTTTGTGTATGCATGCATATTTATTTCTTTTGCATAGTTTCTTGTCTATTAAGGTATTCATTCAAAAACACTTCAGGCCAGAAATTAAATAACTTGGTAGCTTCAGTAAACCTAGAGAAGAATAAAATATATATAATACAAATTCAAATTTTAAGTGAAAAAACAATTTAATGATCATGTTTCACCTGATACTACATCAAAATGTGGAAATTGCATATGATTCTAAAGCAGGCTACAGTCAATTACATAAAATCCATAATTAATCATCCCTGCTGGTTGTTTTCTGTTAGTTTGGGGGGAGTTGTTTGGGGTTTTTTTCAGCTGGTCTAGATATCTCAGCACATACCAAGAATTGTATCCAGTATTCTGGCAAAAGTTGTCTGAGGAGAGAATTTTTAAAAAAGCGTATGGAAGTCACAAATGCAGACTATATGTGGGAGACTATGTTGCACATCTTGTTTTCTTATTCCCCTTGAAAAATACCAACCCAAATCACCAATTTATAAATAAATTCAAGCATATTCCCTATGGTTTCAGTTTTAAACATGAATATTTCACAAAGTTACCATAAATATTAGCCACAATTCACTGACATTAAATAAAAGCATAGTGCTATTAATGCTTACCCAGTAAATCTGTCGACATAGCCCAAGAATTCTGATATTTACTCTTCTATCAGAAATAAGAAAACATAAATGGTATATAGTCCCTTAAGTAGTAATTTCCTTGTTTTGAAGAGTCATTAATAATTCATAGTATCACATTGTTTTACGACTTACAATGTCTGCTGCTCATTAATTCAAAACAGTAGGATAGGCAGAAATACAGATTCTAATAAGGTGACGTATTACCACCACTAGAATTCACCTGGGAAATCCTATGCAGAATGCAATGATGGCAAGTTGAGTAATAACAGTGAGTTTAACCATGGAAAGTATATTAGATAGAATTGATTATTTATTACTAAGTAAATGGCATTACTTGTCAGTCTCATGTAATTCAATTGTGCAGATGGGCTGAAATTAAAGCTAATGTTCGGATGTCTACTTGACATCTTTCTCAAACAGAAGCTACATTCTAACCACACATTAAAATAATTAATGTCAAAGAAAAGGCTGCAAATGCAAATATTATCTCTGACATTGATGATACTCTTTTAACAGAATATTTTCTTCCCTTAGGAATTTATTACTTGGAGAAGGACATAAAGCTAACTCAGACATTTATTTAGTTAGATAAGAAATTATGTTAAGAAAGCAAGTTGGGGGGCGTGGGGAGGGATCTAGAGGCAACTCTAATCATCAGCAAGATTAGGGATGAAGTTATTCAGTGTCTTCCTTCATCAGCTTTTCATAATAATTGTAAAGCCCATTCTTTGATTTCTCCTGGATTCATCTTGGTTCCTAGATTCAGAAAGCAGGATTCAGAAAATCCATTACTTTCAGCTGTTGAAAAAAGCTTACATTATTTCCAGAAAGACACAAACGTAGGTGTTTAGTGTATGATTCTCTGTCAGTGTTGTGTTATTACAAATTATTTTACTTAACTCTGGAAGCCATATGTGGAAAAATTTATTCTATCACAAGCCTACACCACAGCTAGTCCTATTGTCTAACATTTGCAGCAAGAGAGTTCATGATTTTGGCCATACATCCTGTTTCATTCACGTTAGCACCTACCTCCTGAAGAATGATAAAATTCTTCTGCATAGAATATGAGGAGAGCATAGTTTGTAAAGTCTGTATGAAAAAGAACTACATTATGTAGATAATTTCCAAAGGAAGTCTGCTCCCTCTTCGTGCCAAAAAAAAATTTAAAAAAAAAAAAAAAAAAAAAAAGGAAAAAAGAAAAATAAATTACAGACTGACTGGCTCCTCCTGAACATCTGACTGATTTTCAAGAGGGATGTCTTTGTTTATTCTCTGAAGGAAGTGTTTGTCCATGGTTAGTAATTTTGTTTATGGGACTTGAGATATGCTGTAGCAGTGCAGAAGGATGAAGATCTGCTCACAGCAGATGGCATTGCTTCTTCCCTTTAATTCCATGGAAGCCTTAGGAACATATGAATGTGGAAGAATTACTTTTAGTTGTAAAACAGTATAAGCATTCAAATAAATGTTTATATAATAGGTTTTCTTTTTTTTATTACTCTACCTGGAGATCCTAATCCCATACACTCGCTCAAGTTAACACTGAGATAAATGCAATTTTTTGCTTGATTAAGGAACGTAAAGTTTGGAGAGGAGATAGTATTCATCAGTAAAAGAACAGCTTCTTTATACGGAACTGTGAATCATACAACAGATTTGCTGAATAGAACACATATTGCCTGCAGATGAAGAACTGATTATTTCCGATTATAAATCAGATAATATTCAGCTGAGGATAACTTTGGATTTTAGAGATCAAAAAGTCATTAGGGGTTAAAGATAGGGGATAAAATATAATAAATTAAGTATCTGAGCCAAGCAGAGACTGGATTTCTGTTGCTACTCCCATGATGTGACTGACTGGAAGCATTTAGTTTTTAAACATTCTAAACCTGGCCTGGAAACATGTTATATATTTGCTGCCCTCTTTCACTGAATAAAAGGAGAGAAAAAATGATGCTGTTAATGTTTAAAATCACATACATATATAAATGGAAAAAAAGTAAAATACCTGTATTCTAGCTTGTGTAAGTCAAATAGCAATAGGTTTGCAAGGGATTTGGAAAGTTCCACTTAGTATAAGAATTCGTTGCTAATAGCTTTGTTTCGTTTGCTTTTAAATCCACTCAGCACTCCTTGGAGCAGAACAGACTGGCAATATACAGCAACCACCAAGTGACATAAGTAGTTGAAATGTTTTAAAAAGTGGCTGCCTATCTACAAATGAACTACTGCCTGTAACCTAGCTACTGACATTAATTTTCCTTTTTACTTTCCTATTCATGAACTTGGCTTTCTCAAGGCTACCTACTGGTATTACCATCCACAGAGGGTAGAAAAGTCTTTAAAAGAAAGAGATAAATGAGAAAGAGTAAATTTGCTATTCTAACATGATGCTTCTATTCTCACTCCATTGGAGGCTATTTTTTATTGTATTTGATCATTTCTTAAGGCATATAAAAATATTTTGCTATAGAAAGGTACTTCAAAATTAATGAAATCTAGACATCAGTCTTTCACAGACCCATGATATCTTCCTGACTAGTTTCCTACTGTCATGTCTATGCTACACGATTATGTTAACTGAAGGCTTTGCAGCTGAACATGGCAGCTGCTTTCTTCTAGTCTCTTTGCCTGTTTTAGGTACTAGGCAGCACAGTATAATTTATGTACTTTCTTTTTCAGAATAATGTCACAGAACTGTGAAACAACCACCTTTTTCTTGAATCAACCATCCACTTCCTACCACTTCTTCTATTTTTAAGAGTTTCTCTTTTATGTTCCAGAGTTCACACCTGCTCATGCCAGTTTCTGAAATGTTGCATTGATGCTTTTATCATGCATAAAATCAAAAAAGGCTATCATCTTCTGTATGTTATTGTAGCAACTAAAGCAAATGTTTCTCTTAAAAGCATAGAATACCAGGATAATGTCATACTTATGGTTGTATGGTTGAACCTTTCAGTAGGTGATTATTTATTACTTTCTGGTATTATTTATTTTTTAAAAGAGTAAGTCTAAGCAGTCCACAAAATAGTCTGTCTGCAGGTGTGTACTTAAACTACTGTAGACCATAGGTCAAACTGCTATAGACTACAGATCATGCACAGCTGATCCATCTGCATCTCATGCCATATGCCAGTTTCTACACTTTTTGTGTGCTAGGGAATAGATCTATTAGAGATTAAGTCCTCAGTAAAGTTTTAACAGATTATGGTGTCACCATAATGTAGTATGTGCAATGAAAAGAAACTGGTTTACATCAGCTACACTTCTTTTCTATCTACATGATAATAGCCAAGGCAGCAAAATGTTGTCGTCCTAGGTTGCGCAGATGTAAGCTTAGATCAGCAAATGTATTTTCATCATAAATTAAGTGCTTCAGACCCCTGCATCATTTATTTTTCTCTCCTCATACAACGTACATCTTTAGGCTTATGTCTAACTTTATGACAAAATTTCAGTAATCAAAACTATGGGGTTTGATTCTAACATAACACTTAAACAATTTTGTCTTGGGTTTACATAAATATAAAGCACCCCTAAGCATGCCATTCTAGTAAGTAATATATAGAACAGTTTTATAATCATGTGGACTAAAGATGTATCATAAGTCAGAAGCAGCAGCTGTTCCCTTTGATAGCCAAGCCATTTAAGCAGTGTTTGCCCATCAGTTCATTTTTTTCTTAGCATGATCCAAACACAGTGACAGAAATCATTAAGTGTCTTGGCTGATAAAAAGCCTGAGTTTAGATCTAACCACACTCTTCTGCCAAAATTAAATGTTTATATCAAGTTCTGGTGTTGGCTTTTATTCTCAAGAACAGTTCAGACATTCCAGTTCAAACCAGAAGTGCTTACAAGGGTCTTATCCAAATTAAGAAAGCTGTAGATTGCTAAGTACAATTATCTTCCAAGGACTACTAAAGGGTTTTGTAAGTTTCTTTGACTTACTAGCTGAAAAGACTAATTTTCATTAAAAGGTCATTTTTACAGAGATTGACCTAGTGGAAATAAACCATTTTCATAACATCTTTTGTGTCCATTTTGGTTAACGAGCTTAAAAATTCCTTAAATGTTAATGACCCAACCACCCGCTCACTGTAGTCAACAGTAAATAGAATCATCATGAATGTTAACTGTACTAAGTCTCCCTGAGTAAAACTGCTGTGGCTAAACGGTTATCCCAAAAAGGGAGAAAAAAGATCAAGGTAAGGAAAGCTTCAGTTTTTAAGCCAACTGGAAATACTCACTATAGTAGACACAGCTGCCATCTCTCATCACAAACTACCAGCTAGTATGTCAAGAAAGATATCAGTGGCAGAAAAAAATGGAAAAGAATGAGATGATAGAGTGAAAGAAGAACACCAGAGGACATTAGAATCAAACCCCAGGCAGGGCATGTGCCTGGATGTGTGAGAGGGCTTCAAGGAAGCTGTCTGCTGGAGTTCTGCTCCCTTCATAACCTGAGAACATCAAAAAGTAACCTGAATACAAAGAACAATTTAAATTAATTCAGTTGTATTTATTTGCTTAACTGGGTTCTTGTGAAGATTGATCATGTAATGTTTATACTATGCTTTGAAAATAAAAAGCAGCAGATAAGGTATATTTAACTATTTTAGACACAGTGGTCACTGTGGTTAGAATTGTGAACTGTTTTTTCATCCTGAACTCTTGGTCTCAGCAGTTGCATCTTTCTGAAATTTCTTATACTTTAAGCAGATGCTACATATAGTCCAACTTTGTGCAAAGACAATTTGTCTATTTTTTTCCTCAGGCTTCATAAATGTAGAGATCAAGAAAGACCTGTGCATATCTAATCTGACCTCAGTATAATATATGACATAGCATTTCAAATAGTAGTTCCTGTTTTCTGTATATTGGACATTGAACTGTTTTTTCTTCTTTTTAGAAGGTGGCACTCTGCCTTGATTTAATTTTTTTCAGGCAACAAATAATCCCCACAATTATATTTTAATAGAAGCCTGGTAACAAAACATACTTTTCCATTTAAAGGAAAAGAAAGAGGGAAATAATTTATTGTAATTTATCAGCTCTGCCACTGAAAGAATTAAAAACTAGACTCTGAAATTTGGAAGCAATAAATATTTCTCTGAATCCTTAGGAAATGCTAGGAAATGCTAGGAAATTTATTCTATTTTCACAGGAGTATACAGTTTTTAAATGCATCCAGTATTCTCATTCTGGCTTCTATTTCCCCCAGGTAAAACATGGAGCAGACCAGCAAAGTGCTACTTCAGAGTAACATGTACATAGAGCTAGAGAGCATAACAGTTCAAGGGAAAACCATTTCCCACCAGTTTGGGAAATATAAAATTTAAGTTAACAATTTGCATTGGCATCAAAATGTAGAGAAAATTTTCAACTACTGAAAATGAAGTAGAAAGACCCAGATGAAGATGCTTTATCAGTGATGACTCCTCCAAGTACAATTATCAGCTGTTAGATGCCCTGCTGGAGACACACTACAGCTGAAGCTCATAATTGTGTGTATTTCTTGCTTTTAAACAGCCCCTAGATATTATCACCAGCTTCTACAGCTTAGGGAATTGTCACTTCTACTGCAGAGATCCCAAGGAGCAGTACCTGGAAACTGTGGAATAAAAAGCATGACATAAGTGATGCACTGCAGATTTACTGTGTAGAACAATAGTGAACAGGTGCCAGCAACAACGGACTCAATAAAGATGTGAACCTACAAAGACCTGCATTTACTCTGGTGAGTAGTATGTGAGTGGGAACATGGGAGTAAATATTTATAACAGATGCATTCAGAAACAGGCTATTAGTTTTGTAGTTAAGGGGCATAGTTTCTAAAAGGCACCTATTTAATAAAACTAGCACTGCTCAGATGTATGCTGCTAAATTAGCCTGGTTAACTGGCTTACCCTCTCAATTACACCGAAAGAAATCTATACTTCTGAAAAGGATATGTATAGTAGAGTTGCTGATTAAAATCCCATTCCACAAAGTATTTCACATGTGATTAGTCTGAAACACCTGCTTAATTTCTACTGAAGTTAAGGAAACTTTTGTACATGCTCTAGGGTAGGGGTCCTCAAACTATGGCCCACGGGCTGGATACGGCCCCCCAGGTTCCTCAATCCGGCCCCTGGTATTTACAGACCTCCCCCCCCCGGGGGTTTGGGGGGAACCAAGCAGCCGCAGATGACTGCCTGCCACTTCATCCGCGCGCCGGCCTCCTGTTTAAAAAGTTTGAGGACCCCTGGTCTAGGGCTTTCCTGAATGGTTGAGGGGCAATATTACTAAAAACTGTATGATAGACAAAGAAGAACATGCTATATTAAAGGTGTGAGTGTGTGTGTGGTGGGGGAAGGGGGGTTGGTATCTGATTTACAAGACACTTATTCTTACATGTACTTCAGTTTAATAACAGAAGTCCAGGGAAAAAAGTAATCACAGCCATCCAGGACATCAGCACCAGAAAAATACAGATACTGTTCTAAGATAGTGCTTTGAGTTATCATGTATACACTGTTAAAGATTACAAACACATCAGTTACTAGCACTAGGGTTAAACACAAAACTGTGAATTTGTCACTCCCTGTCTATAGAGTGCTCAGACAGACAGGCTGAACATTCTCTCACTGTCATTCTTGTCATGAATTTTGTTATTCATTTGTTCTATGGGGATCATTTACTAAGATTAACAAGCAATATCAAAGCATTTTAAAAAATGTCAAGAAACAATTATAAAGAATTATATATTCCACGGCATAACTCCACATACCATGGATGGATAGATAAAACTATCAGAATACAATAAAGTAAGGTACCTGGTTTTCTTCTGATCCACATGCAAATCTATATGAAATAGATATTAATGGAAGTCTGAAGATGGTACCAATTTTAATGACTTCAAAGAATGAAATTCATCCTTTCCTCAGCAACTCTTACATGCAGTGCTCTTTTTACTTTTTTTTTTTTTTTTTTTTTTACTATTTTTTAGTTATTATTTAGCTTGTTTTGTGGCATGAGTTCTGAATATGAGCAAGGATGGTAGTCTGTGTACTTTGCCCAGACAAGGCAATTGTATTTAGAATTCTTTTAAGAGCTATTATTAGGAAAAGGAAAAGGAAACCACACCTCTTAATGTGCAGAGCATGAAGTCCTTTTAACATGAAACAGATGAGACACAGAGAGGGTTTTTTAAGCTACTTTTGCCTCAAGTTCCTCTGTGGGGAGGATACAGAGCTAAAAAGATCTGTGGCTTTATTTATAACCCCATGTAAATCACAAAACTAACTCTCCACTTTTTTCATAAGTTAGCTCATAAAAATATTGCTCTAGAAATCTGTTTTTAGCTTGCTTTTGATTAAGAGATTTGCATCTCATTGAACTTAGTGTAGCATGATACACCAGGAATCTACATCTTAATAAAGATACTATTTCTGATACTTGACAGGGTGGCGGGTGAAAATATAGACATATTAGAATATATAGAATATGTCTTTCCTATATAGAGAATACATATAAAATACATTTTTTTGTAAAAGAAATGGTATGATATTATCTTAAGTCAAACATATATAGGTCAGGTTTATGAAACAAAATATTTACCCAGATTGATGACAAAAGGCTTTCTTATTAAATTAAAAATGAGGGAATTAGTTGTATAGAAAGAATGCAGGAAGTGAAGAGATGGAAGAGTGGATAGAACATGTTATCATGGAAATTACTATAACATAAATTGATAATTTCTTGGACGCACAGACAGCAACAGATATAATAATATAAACACATTAGGAGAGGGAAAAGCCATGAAGAGACTGTTTATTCCATGATTAGGTCATTGTCATATAAAGTTGGCTACCTGGATTCCAGTGCTGTCTCCAGAAGCATTTGTTTGAGTAGCTTCAGGGAACTCAGTGTTGCCCTGAACAGAGCACTGCTCTTCGTATGGAAACTCTTAGCTTCCTAAGGGAAGGATAAGAAAAGATATGCAAGAAAGCGGGGGATGTGAAACAGAGGCAAGAATAAAGAAACTGTGTGTAGAAATAAAAGCAAATCACAGAAACTAGGAAAACATTCTGGGTACACGTGATCCCTGAGGGACTTAATTTTCACTGCTGCTCTGTTCAGGAAAAAATATTTTAACCCCTTCCATGGTTTCATGAGATAAAAATTCTGGAGTCTCAGCCCTACAGCTTACCTAAAATTCATGAGTAACTTTCAAGTTGCATTTAAAACATTCCCATATATTTCCATCAAAACCATCATATTTTCTGACTTGTGAATGCTGAATCTACTATTTTAGCTACTCCTGATTAGAAGCTACCTACCTTCTTAGCTAGTCTTGGTTAGAAACTAGAGGATGGATGTTCTCTCCTGTTGCTTTATGCCTGACGCCAGAGAGCCGTTATCATAATTTATCTCATTTAAAGCATCATCTTATCTTTTTATCGCATCAGCTTTCCACTGTCAGGCCTAGACTTCATGTCCAGGGGGAAAACTTAAGAGTAATATTGACTAAGCTGACTATAGATGGCAAATAACCTCCATGCATTCATCTGGAATTCCCTGAGTATGCTGAAACTAACAAGAAATAGAAAACAGGAAAAAAGTTCACAAACTAAGCCCCTGGCAGTCGACTTGCCTTATTTGTTTAGACCACTCCAGGTAGCACTCTCTGGGACAATGCCTGAATAGAAGTCTGAAAGATTATTTTGGGCACCATCACAAAAATACAGGTCTGTTCTGCACAGGTTGGCTGCTTTCACTCTCAACAGCCCTTTACTACCTGGGGCTTTCCACCCTCAAGGATCACTGCTTCCTCTTGTGTTAACTTCTATGGTTTGAAACAGTTTCATGCTATAAAAACATTACTCCATCTGGCCAAAGTTCAACTGCTACATTGTTTCAGACATGTTCAGCTGAAAAAGCACAGGAAATGATAACTATATGCTAGGGCCAAGGAGCTACAGCATAGGGCCCAAAGGGCCGAGTGAGATGTAGTGTGGATGTAGGTGCTGTACTGTAGAAGTAGTCAACCTTAGGCATCCTAGATATCAGAGTCTCCACCAGGTGCCCTTAGAGAGGAAGTAACATAAGTAACCCATGTTTTTCTTTATCAGTGTAGTCACAGTCCACGTGTCCAGCTAGAAGTCTACCTTTAGTTTATAAAGTCTACCAAATGAAACAGCAATAGATTTCTAAGGATTAGTGGAAAAGCGAGCAGCAGTGCAGAAATCTAGAGCTGAAGGCAATTAACAATCCAGAAAGATGAAAAGCAGAAGATTCAAATGCCATTGCTATGTCAATTCCAGTAAGCTAAATGTACCTGGAACAGTTCTGTGGCACAGAGGCCAAGCAGTATGAAATGGCCTACAACCTGTTACATACTTTTTACCCCACCAGACAGTGCGTTAGCATGCAAGCTGTCTGTTGAGAAACCTCTGTGGTCTGGGTCAACCCACGGTAGGTGCTGAGGAAGTGTCTAGCACAGGACCCATCCATTGCTTTCCAGTGTAGGTTATTATTGAGACCCAGATTCTAGAAGAATCACCTCCTCCAAGTTCAGGAATGGTTCATCCCAGAGAGCAGGAACTAAAGCAAGAGTGGACAAGGAGATCCTGACAAAACTCAAATGTAGAAATGTAACATAAAAGAGGTGGAAACAGTGATGAGTGACCTGGAAGGAATATAGTGACACTGTTCAGGCATGCAGGAATGCAGATAGGAAAGCCAAAACCCACCTGGAGTTGAGTGTAAAGAGCAACAAATAGGGCTTCTAAGATGTATTGGCAGCAAAAGGAAGACTAGGGAAAATGTGGATCCTCTAATGAATAGGTTTGGAGGTGGGGTGGCAAAAGATATGGAAAGACCTGAGGTAGTCAACGCCATCCTTGCATCAGCCTTTAGTGGTATGACCAGCCTTCATGAATCCCAGAGCCCTGTGACCACTTGGAAACTCCTTGATGGAGAAGGATCAGATTATGAAATATTTAAACAAATTAGACATAAAAAAATCCATTGTGTAAATTTATGTGGAAGGCAAGTATCTGCTGCTTTAAAGTTATCTAGTCAAGGACCTTTTTCACTGCAAAAAAAGGGGTAATAAAAGTACGAAGCCATAAACAAGAACATAGGGGGATACAAACGTAACTGACAAATGGTAAGGGAGGTAGTGATGAGAACCAAACCTGGTCAGATGCATTAATTGGTGAGGGCATATGGGAGTGTTGAGAATGTTTATTCTAGTGAAATTATCTGATAGAGGATCTTGTCAACTGGTTAATTAAGGAAAAAGAGAGAAAGAAGCAAAATATACCAAACACAGACCTGACGAAACATACATGAAGACAATGACAAGACACAAACCTCACCATTCACACTCACTGATGGACTATCCAGAAACTACAGACATCACTTCTAGTAAGATCAGCCTGGACTTTGCAACTAATAAGATGGCAAACCCTAACTGAGTGGGGTGTGGGCATTGATAGAGCTGTACAGACCGGGAGGTGGGGGGTGGGGGGGTGGGGCATGCAGAGAAAGGGGAAGCAGGGAGGAACTAAAGAGAGGTAGAAAGTAAGTAGTATAAAAGGGGCTGTTTGTGTGTAAAATGAGTTTTGTGCCCAGTCGTCATAGTCTGTTCTATTAAATCCTTTAATGACCTCTGTAATCTTGCTCCCTGTCCCGTGTGTGTCAGTGCTGCAAGGGCTCAGTGCCAGCTATGGGGGGACATACAGGAGTGAGGGGAGTAGATGCCAGCCCCTGGGGTTAGACCAGGGATGTTGACATCCCTAGCCTGTTATGTCATCTATTGGAGTCAGTGAGGTTTTGTTGTCAGCTACTGGAGTCAGTGGGGTCTTTAAACTGCAGTCACTGGGGTGGTAACAGTATGTGTCCTGAAAACCAGCTACTAGGGGGCTAGGCATGAGTGACACAAGTGAGGGGCTCAGCACCAGTGGCTGGAATGGGACCACAGGTGGCACCTGTGTGCCAGGTGCTGGCTGCCAGGTGTGAGGGTCTGTACCTTCTTCAAACTGGGTATGTGTGGTGTGTGAGTGTGGATTTACTGGTAAACTCCAAGCTGAATCAGGTGACAAGTAGGAGGTTCCATGTCTGGACAGGGATCTCATGGAGGCAGAGGGTCCATGCTGGTATTTCGGGGGGCCAGTGAGTGTGGGGTGCCTGTGGGACAAGCGTGTGAATACTCTGTGTGTGTGTGCAGCAGATACTCAGTGGACCAGCCAGTCCCTGCAATACATGCTCAGCTTTGCTGCTGTTTGAACCTGCAAAGTGGAAAGTGGCAGCAGTATCCAGCAGCCCTGGTGGCCAGGCAGGAGAAGGTCCTGTGCTGGCCAGAGCTGCTGGAGAGGCCATGCTCCCAAAATCTCCTATCGCATGGGACCTGATGGTCTGTACTCATGTACCCATGCTGAGGAAGCTGGCTGATATTGTTGTGAGGCCATTCTCAATCATCTTGGAAATATTATGGTGATCACAGGAGACCCCTGAGGAATAGAAGAAAGCAAATGTCCCTCTGATGTTCAGGAAGTGCAAGAAGGTATATACAGGGAGCTGCAGACTGGTCAAGATCACCTTGATCTCTGTGAAGGTGATGGAACAAATAATTATGGAAACCATTTTCAGACCTATGAAGAAGGTGATTGGAGTAGTTAGCATCATTTTATGAAGTGAAATCATGCTTGACAAACCTGACTGCCTTCTCCAATGAGATGATTAGCTTAGTGGATGAGAGGAGAGCGGGAATTGTTGTCTACATTGAGTTTAGTACTGTTTTCAAGACTATTTCTCAATATCCAAACTGAATGAAGTATGACTAGTGAGGTACACTGACAACTGGCTCATGTGATAGAACAAAAGCTTATGGTCATCACTATGAATTCATCTAGAAGCAAGTCACCAGTTGTGTACCCCCAAGGGTTTTTACTGGAGCCAATACCATTTGCAATGTCCATTATTTTTGGGACACATTGCACTATCAGGAAGTTTGCGGATGATGTAAAGCTGGGAGTAATGTCTGATAACCAGAGGGATGTGCTGCCATTGAGTGGGACATCATCAGGCTGGAGAACTGGGTAGAACAGAATCTAATGCAGTTCAACAAAAGCAAATGCTAAGTGTGGAACCTGGGGATGAATAACCCCACAGCAGTGCATGCTGGGGGCCAACCGACCATAAAGTATTTCTGCAGGGAAAGTCCTGGGAGTCCTGTTGGACAAGTTGACCATGACCATGACTTAGCAACGCACCTTGCAACAAAGGCCAACTGCATTCTGGGCTGTGTTAGGAGTAATGTTGCCAGAAGGTAGAGGTTCTCTGCCTAGCACTGGTGAAACAAATGTTGAATGTTATGTCCAGTTCTGAACTCCACAGTACAAGAATGGTACAGACTAACTGGAAGAAGCTCAGCAAATGGCCACAAAAATGGGCCACAAGGATGCTCCAGTGGAGCATCTGACATAGAAGAGAGGCTGAGGGAACCGGGATTGTCCAGCCTGGAGAACAGAAGGCTCAGAGGGATCTTATCAGTGTTTATAAACATCTGATGGGGGAGGGGACTAAAGAAGATGGAGCCAAGTTATGAAGTGACAGGACAAGAGGCAATGGATATAAATAAAAATACAGGTAATTCCACTTGAACATAAGAAAAGGGTTTTTTACTCTGGGGGTGGCCAAACACTGGAACAGACTGGCCAAGAAGTTGTGGAGTCTTTCTTTGAGGAGAAGTTCACAACCTGACTGTATGTGGCACTGAGAAACTTAATCTAGCTGGCCTTGCTCTATGGAGGGGGTTGGAGTAGATGATCTTAAGAGGTACCTTCCAACGTCAGCCATTCTATGATTCTGAAATGCTGTGATTCTTTGACTGTTTGTAATTATTTATTGTGTTACCAGGATAAATAAAACAAATATGACTGGCTATTTCTTTCCATTTTCCCAGTTAAAAATTGAGAATATTAATAATAATTATAAAAAAATAGAAGTATGAAATTACACAGTAATGAAGATTAATGACTCTATTTTGACTTTCTATGAATTAAAATTATAATAGATGAAGACGGTGGACACTAGAAAGAATAAATTCAGCATGTGTGGTTCAAGATTTTTAATATTTTTAAATACCCTTAATCTAACAAATAAGAAAAAGAACATGAAATCAATACCCAATGATGCCATCATGATAATGTCTTTATTTTACAGCATTTCTGGCTTTTAAATTTACTTCAGATTTTGTATATGTATTTTTCAATATAAGATCTAACTCATTCTGAAAGTTATTCCTGTTCCACTTCTAGTTCATGCAAACAATACCCAGCATGTTTTAGGGATAATAACTTCCAGGCTTCTGCTAAGGAAATAGAATAACAACAACTGCCACCTGCCACCAAAAAAAAAAAAAAAAAAAAAGGTGTGTGTGTGTGTGTTTAAAAAGACCTTTAGACATTGAGGGGTAAAATAGAGGTTTAAATTATTCGTGGAATACTCTATAAATCAAATGAAAACTTCACTCTGGTGTTCAGTATGGACAACAATATTGAATGTAGTATCAAAGAGAAGATGAGAATAGAAAACTAAAGATTCATATCTGAAATGACAGTAAAATCAAGCAACTTAATGCAGTCAGGAACAAAACAGTGTCTCCTGAAAAAAACTGCAAATGGAATTGCAGGTGTAATGGCAACATTTTTCAATAAATGCATCAAGTTAGAGGTAGGTCTGGGTAGTCAAAGAACAGCATGCACAGTTAATAAAAGGAGATAATCTGGACAGTAACAAAACAGTATTTAAAAGTATGCGCAGCTTTAGAAGGTTATTGGAAGGGAAGAATAATTTCAGACATGAAGGAAAATGGTAAATAGGATAGATTGTACTAGGGATAGATCATGTAAGCTATATATCTTTCTTTGACTTCTATTTTTCAGAGAAGGGAAATGTAGTACATGAAACATGTCTGGTCTTCAGTGGAGCAGGTGACATTGCCACAAGAGAAATTACTCATTGAACTTGAGAACACAGTGTTTCATAGGTACAATTAGAAAGTGGAAAATGAAGGTTACTATAAAAAAAAAGTCATGGACCATTTTGAGAAATAAATGTATTTAGTATTTTTAATTTTTCATTAATATTTGTTCAAGAAATCAGATCACTAATCATTGTTAGCAACACAGTTGGGAAAGTTTTCTTGTCAGATAGAGGCAGAGCAGAGTATTGTACAGGAAGCATTAAATACCCTTAAAGATAAGGAAAGAAAGGCTGGAATAGGGCAGGGTAAGATAAAGTACAACAGGGCAGAGTGGGAGAGGAGAGGAGAGGGAAAAAGTAAAACAAAATTTAAAAAATGGCATGTTTAGGAGTAATAGTATGATTCATCTAAGTACTGAGGACAACTAATTTGAATATTAAAGGCAGGAGAAATAGTCAAGTGATTGGGAATAAGCAGTGCAGGCAAGAAAAAAAGGCAATTATCATCTAGAAAGTATTCCAGTGAAGACAGATTTAAAATAAGGCACTCATTAACCTTTATGTAGAACATCATACATAGTTTTGGCCACCTGGCTTTAAGAAAGATTAGCTCAGATTTCATGACTGTAAAAGAATGTTTACCAAGAAGACTTCAGAAATGGTAATGCATCTTACTACCCCATGACTAGTAGACAAAGGAGTGTGGCTTCCTTATTACAGCAAAATGAAGAACAGAAGGGAGTATGATTGCCCTGTAAATGTACAGGGGAAAGTACCAGGTAAAGAGCTATATTCATACAAGACATACAGAAAGTCAAAAATAAATTTCTTTCACTGTTGGAAAAAATTCAAGAATTTTTTACATACTGGAAATGAAATTCAAAACCAGTTTTCAATTGGGAGCAGAGCCTCAGCTTCTTTTAAGTGATCATATAAATTTTGAGAAAGGGATTGGATTAGACTGTTGCCTGTGAAGGAGTAGACTGGATTTGAAAATGCTGGAGGTATCTTCCAACTCTGCATTCCTGTGAGAGATAAAAGACTATGAAACTTTCAAGTTGAGCATCTTAATGCATTATATACCTGATTATATAATCTGCAGCCCTTTCACAGCATCAAATCTTCAGAGACCAGAAGAAAGATTAAAACTTTCTAAGCACCAGGGACAGAACAAGGAGCTTCCTACGCCTGTTTTACAGTCATGCAGCATAACAGTTTAGGGCCATGTTGACTTATATATCAAAGACAACTCTGCTAATCGTGGAGTAGGGGAAACACTCTGATACTCAGATCCTAAGATGACATTGGCTCAACTAGCATAGATAAAATACAGGAGGAAGCAAGCTGGTATCCATCCTGCTTCTCTTTGTATTTTCTGATAACTCAGGGAGTTTTTCTGCTGACTAAAAAGAAAAAAAACTCTCACTTGCTGTCTTCCATGCAGTCTGGCACATTTTTTACTATCTGGCAAATTTTTATTTATATTTGAAGAATGAGAATCTATTTATTGATGTAGTGTCTCATGGTCCATAACCATTTCCAAGAAACAGAAACTAATAACTAAAATCTCCACTTTTGCTTGTGAAGAATTAATGGCAGTGAGCGCTCTACTTATGAGTAGCTTAGCAACTTGGTTAGTGACTAAGTAAATAACAGTGTGCTATAAGTTAAGAAAGGACAAATAAATTTGTAAACTGTGGCTTGACAGATATATTTGAACGTGCTCATTTAGCAGTTACTCAGATTGAGAAATCTTTTGGGACCCTTTAAAACTAGGGCACAGACTGGGAAAAGCCAATGAACCCCCACATCTTACTGTGATACAAGGTCAAAAGTAGCGTAGCCTTGGTGTGGTCGGTTCAGTGGGAGGGTTTTGATGCCTGTTGCTTAGAGACTGTGCATTTTCAAGAACATTAGAAACTTCTCTGGCTGAGGAGCATGAAACAACTGCCTTCCATACACACAATGGCAATTATAATCACTAAGTTAGTGGGTAGAGTGTTTCAGCTTTTTTGATCAACATTTACAGCTAAAGAAGGACCCCTGTTAACATTTGGGAAGAAGAACTGACAGAAAAGCTTCTGGGATATTGATCCCCGAAAGAGATTAATATCCTTGAAATGCCTTATTTCCAAATTCTGTGTTGCTTTATAGTGATCATGCTGATTCTACCAATAGAATTAATATGAACACATTTTAGTGTTTTAGCATCTATTTACATAACTCTTTGTAGCCAGTACAGGACAATTAATGATTTTAGGAACTGATTCTTATTGTAGATGCCTGAAGCATGTTATACAAATCATGGCACACACCTGCCTACTCTTTAACTTAGAGAGCACACTTGAAGTGTACAAACATAAAGTCATAAAGTAATTTGGGTTGGAAGGGACCTGTGGGGGTTATCTGGTCCAACATTGTTCAGGTTGCTCAATTTGAGCTGAATAGGTGGTGGAGGAACCAACAAAGAGAGGCCTGCTTCAGGACCTTGTCACAAAAAAAAGAATGACTGGTTGTGGATGTGAAGATTGCAGGCAGCCTTGGCTGCAGTGACCGTAAGTTGGTGAAGCTCAGGATTCTGCATAAAGGAAGCAGGGCAACAAGTAGGACTGCAACCCTGGGCTTCAGGAGAGCTAACTTTGGCCTCTTCAAGGACCTACTTGGAGGAATCCCATCAATTAGGGCTCTAGAAGGTAGGGGGGTCCAAGAGAGCTGACTAATATTCAAGCATCACTTCCTCCAAGCTCAGGATAGGTGCATCCCTAGGAGTAAGAAATCAAGCAAAAGGGGCAGAAGGCCTGCACGGATGAGCAAGGAGCTTTTGGTAAAACTCAAACCGAAGAAGGAAGGTTATGTGATGTGGAAAAAGAGACAGGCCACCTGGGGTGAATATAGGGATGTTGTCAGAACATGCAGGAAGGTGATGAGGAAGGCTAAGGTCCTTTCAGAAGTAAATCTGGTGAGGAATGTCAAGGACAACAAGAAGGGCTTCTTCAAGTACATTAGCAGGAAAAGGTTGACTAGGGAAAACATGCACCCACTGTTGAATGAAAACAGTGCCCTGGTGGCAAAAGACACAGAGAAGATGAAGTTACTGAATTCGTTCTATGCTTCAGTCTATACTGACGAGGTCAACCCTTAGGTATTCCAGACCCTGGAGGCAAGAGAGGAAGTCTGGAGAAAAGTAAGACTTTCCCTTGGTTGAGGAGGACCATGTTACAGATCACTTAAGCAAGCCTGACACACAGAAAGCCATGGACCTTAATGGGATGCACCCCAAGTGCTGAGGGAGACGGAAGATGTTGTTGTTAAGCCACTCTCCATCATCTTTGAAAGGTCACGGAGGACAGAAGAGGTGCCTGAGGACTAGAGAAAAGCTAACATTACTCCAGTCTTCAAAAAGGGCAACAAGGAGGACCTACAGGCCAGTCAGCCTCACCTCCATCCCTGGAAACATGATGGAACAGCAATTCCTGGTGGTCACCTTTAAGCATGTGGAGGAAAATATGGTTATCGGGAGTAGTCAACATGGATTCACCAAGAGGAAATAATTTTTCACCAGTTTGGTTCATTTGATCTTTTCCTGGGCTTTTAATGGGATGTTTTTTCTGGATTACGTTCTGCATTCCATTTCATCAAGTCAGGTATTACAGTGTCTAACTTCTCAAAAACTGAAGATCCTTCTTAACAATATAGCTAATGCTGAAGTCCACAAATCTTCAGTATGAAAGGCAAGAGCAAAAGGTTCCAATGAACTACATTTCATTTGTACACAACTTAAAACATCCTTCATTTAACATAGTCTAATAACCTCTGATCCAGATATCTGAATTCCCTAATACAAAAAGGATGTGACTGGGAGGAAAGCCAGAGCCCTTTTCCCATACAGAAGGTTATTGACCTTTTCTTAAAGCTGAGTTACCAAATAACTGTTCAGTAAGTCTGCTATCTTTTTATAACCTGTATTGCTTCTGTGATGATACAGACTGCTTTCAACTAAAGTAATAACTAAAAAATACCAAAACAAACAAGAAACAGAAAAAGGAAATGCATGAGTGAATATTTCTTCAAGTAGAACTTTTGTGGGTTTTCTCATATTTTAGGAAGCTTAAGGCCAAATACCAAGATTTTCAGTCAGATAATACTGCCACTGAGTTCAAATCAAAAGAATTACTTAGATCTCTTTTCAATCCCTATACTATCTCTTTGCTCATTCGTTGTGTTGGAACAAGTAGTCCCACCAAATAAATCCTTTGGATAGAAGATCTTGTAGTAAAGCACCATCCCCTTCATTAATAAATGTGGTTCTACAGAATATGAGTGGATTATAAATTAAGTATTTTATAATTGCTATAATCATAAATCAGAAATGTGCTTTAGCAATTATCTTGCAGCTTGTAATCAGACTGGTTGTTAGGCTTTTTTCCAGATCTACAGGTAATGCTGTATGGTTTTCCCTCTGGCAATTTACAGAAATTCCATAGCTTTAATTATTTTTCTTAATAAATGTGTTTTAAAATATTATTGCAGGTTCTTGAAGAATCTAACAAGATGCCTTAAAAACAGTGCTGAAATAGCTATTATGGTATTAAACACTTATGAGTCAAAGTTGATTGAGTCCAAATTAGTTCATCAGTATAAAACTCAGTATCTGAAAGGAACCTTATCTGATTTCCAAGGAACTGACAAATCTAACAAGTTGTAAGACAGGGGTATTACAGTAATATACATGTCTCTGTGCAAAAATGAGCTGGGAATTGATCATAAGATAGACTATAACTATTTCTTTCTTCTTATTTCATTTTAAAAGGTTCAATCATTTCTAAATTTTCCCCCTCTGTTGATCTGATATTCAGCAAAAACTGAGCTAGGGCTAAAGGTAAAAGGTAATTAAATTAGGAAAGTAAATGGATCTGCTGTGTTGGCTAAATTTCTTTGCCTGTTTTCAATTATTTAATGAAAATGTACTGTAAGCAGAATTATATATCTAGGGATAAGATTATCTGACATAAAGTAAAAGAATGACAGGATTTGCAGACTTCGTAAATTAAATTCTGTGATTCATGCCTTTTCTAAGGATGTGAATGACTTTCAAATGAGCAGCCACTTTATGTTTTCTAATCCTTCTTATGGAATAAATGGGAAAAATATGTTGATGTCATGTTTTGTAATAATATTTTCACACAAGCACCTTTGAAATGCATGCACCTATCACTTTATTTCTTTAATTATATTGCAGACTTCTGAATAGGTTTGGTGTCTGTTGTTTTTTGGGGTTTTTTTTCATTGAATCAGAAACTTGTAAAAGTATTTAAAATTACCTCTCCCTTCTGTGTGGTACTAGACCTTGAAGAACTGGAACAATCCCAGCAATTTTGCACTAAAAGGTTTTCAGTAATAAAAATAAATTTTATTAATTGGGTATTTATTTGATAAGGATGCTCTTACAGGAACTTGAAGGAGGCACTAAAGGTAATTCATGTGTGATTTTATTAATTTAAATGTAATTTAGTTAGAGCAGATGAATACTTTTGCATTTATCAGCTTTTGCTCTAGTATGTAAGAAATGAACCTCAAACTGAGAAGGAGTGCACAAATAGGTTTTAAGTATTTAATCAGATGTATGTATTCATGGACATTTTTCAAAGATAAAGGAGACAGGGAGGTTGTCTGGTTGTGTGGGCAAAATACTGGCCTTTACTTTCAGTCTATAAATTTCAGTGCTGAGACCAACAGCCAGTCTCTAAACAACTGATGCTCAAGCCACACAACCATATCAGTCAGATCAGCCCATAACTGAGCTATTGTAGCAAGGATACTTGCTGTTTTCACCTATCCTCAGAACGTCCTTCCAACAGAGTAAAACACTGTCAGGATGATCTGTGATGAAGAAAAACAGGAGTAGAATGTTTGCATTCTGACTCTGAGAAAAGTAAATTGTTAGTAGCTGCAGGGAATGAAATATTTTTTCCAAGGAGCAGCATATATTTTTTATTATACAAACATTCAGGGGGAGGAAAAGACTGAAACAAAAGACAGTATCTATTACAAAGGAAAGGCAAAAAAGATACATGAGTGCACATGCTGCATAAGATCAGAGTCACGCTATAAGAATTCAGAACTTCTTTCTTTCCTGTTCCTTTCATTCCCAAATTTCCCATCCCAAACCTTCCCTACAGTTCAGGATCGCATCCTGTAAGCTTAGGATCAGATTCTTTCAAAGCTTTAGCATCAGACTCTGAACAACTTCAGCAGAGACAGGATTTATATGCACAGAAAGACACTGAATGGACATGCAACAATAATTCATTGGTTTTGATTTTATTAAGAATCATTTTATGTGCCTGAAAAAATGTTATGATTAATGTTTGGTTTGTAGTATATTTCTGAGTCCTAATACAAAAAGCACACGAGAACAAACTCCAGGCTGCTTTATTGTATTGACTAAAGTAAGTAGAGTATAATCGTTGAAACTCCGGAAATAAATGAAGTAATATGAAAAATATAAAAACAGTCATTGACCAGAAGGATTAACCTTCACCAAACCTGCTGAAAATATTATTCCTTTTTACAGAAAAAAAAAATATTCTTTTTTACATAAATAAATGCCTACAGTATATTTCAGATCTGAGTATTTGTGTATGGTATGATTCAATATACTTCAGTATACTACCTCAGTTATTGACATACTGGTTTTATTTTTCTTCTTTTGACTTTGCAATAAGATACTGACAAGAAGAAAATTATTTTTTCCTGTTTACCCAGTTTAAGCTGAGAAATAGTCCCATTTACAAAAACAAGGTTCTGTGACTGTGATGCATCATTGACTTATTGTAACCTTGGGCATGCTTCTCCCATCCTCAAGCTTACCTTCCATAAACTGAGTGTATAGGGATAGAATAAGAGGTGCTTAGGAGATTACAGTTGCACAAAGATAACTAAAAGAATTAATGCTTTTAATTTCTTTAGACATTTGCATAGATTTGAAAATCCCACTGCTCTTTGCTCTGCATCTTTGAACAGGGAAATTAAAAGTATGAACTGTTTTCCTTGTTTTCCTATTTCAATTTAAACACACTGTTCACACGTTTTTATTGTTTTTAAGTCATAACATATCAGACTTTCCTGTTTTCCCAAGGATCATCAGCCAAGGACTGGTTTTCCCTAAAGCTCAGGATACTATTTCATTAAAGCTTTAAAGCTAAATCAGGTTTACATATAGACTTTATAATGAAGTAAAGAAAGTGAATAGTTTTGAGGATAAGGTCATTTGCTTGTTTTCAGAAAGCCCTTTTTTAGTGTCAGAAGCAAGCAAATTTATAGCCGTTTTAACTAGTTAATCAAGTTCCAGAGAAGTGGTTTTTTATGTTTATTTTAAAATTTTCTTTTTAAAAAAGTCTTCTTTTCTATTGCTATATAAATAACCCTAACAGTAATAGAAGAAACATTTAACTACAATGAGGTCATTTTAAGAGTTAACTTAAAAGCAAGAGACTAGCCCTCCTATATGCTTTCTTTATTAAAATGGGTAGAAAGAAACATAAGAGGCAGCATTTAAGACCACTTGACATTCTATTCAAGCCAAATCTGTTTATAGGAGCTTCTTTGTCTACAATTTTAGCTTTCATATTTTTATGCGCTTGCTGATAATTAACATGTGAACTCTTCCTAAGCATTTGTCCAAGGTGTTTTATTTCCTGGAAGTGATAATAAAAAAGACCCCAGCAGACCTTGAAATAAAAAGATACATATGGTGGGTTTTTTCAATCAAGATTTCATATGCAGCAGAAGTGTTATCATGTACAGCTATGTAGAAATGTAAGGAAAGGTATATTTAGTCCCAGTGACTTTCAGAAAAGAATTCATGGAACATTTATTACAACCTTCACATAATGGTAACAGGGGAGAGTTAACAACATTTTGGAAAATAACTTTGCACCCATGACTTCAACAAACACTGCTACAATAAAACCTTAGCATCACAGTAAAATTACAGCAGTTTCAGGAACCAGGGAACAACAGGCAGTCTAGACAGCTCTTTTGGATATACTTGTAAGATTTATTTAATCTAACTCATCTAGGAATTCTGTTCATGTTTAAGGATGATTACCATAAGAGTCCTTTATAGCAAAGGAATGGAACTAGGGATCTTCAGAGGATAATAAATTGCACTTTCCTTCCCCAATTCCAGTTCTCCTAGGCACCAAACAAGACCTGAAAACCATTTGTTTTCCCTTTTCAGTTTTGAAAATCATCACTTTTCAGCTTTTAGTCACAGTCCAACTGCATATTTTCTTCCTGAACTAGTTGCTTAAACTACCATGATTAGTTTCTAAGACAGAAACCCAAAAATTTTACTTGAGGTCCACCCTCAGCCATTGCAGTAGGTAACCCACATTAACCCTCTTTTGAGGTCTCCTCAGTTTGCAGTCTGAAGAAAAAACACCTAAGATGTCTGTAAAAGTTAGGTCTATTCATAGCTGAGAACATACTGTATACATTTTTGTTTTATTCATCCTTTCATGCAAAACCACAATGAAGTAAATGTGGCATTTATTCAAATAGTATCTCCTGAGGAAAAAAAAAATAGTGTAGCATGAAGAGCTATACATAGCTTGTCTATGAGAATCTTATCCTGAAGTCCAGGTAGTCCACCGCTCTCCCCTTCTCTATCAGGACAGTCATTTCCTCATAAAAATTTATTAAGTTGGTTAAGCATGACTTCCCCTTGGTGAAGCCATGCTGACTACTCCTGATTATTTTCTTGTCCTTAATGTGCCTGACAAGCACTTCTCTCAGTCACCATGACTTATCAAGGATTATTGAGAGTGGCCTCTTTACGACATCTGCCAGCTCCCTTGGCACTCATAGGTGCATCCCATCAGTGCCCATGGACTTATGTATGTCCAGTTTGCTTAAGTATTGCCTGATCTGATCCTTTTCCACCAAGAAGGATCTTCCAAGCACCATCTTCTTTGCTCCACACTTTCCTTCTGGTCTCTTGGACCTCTCAAGGCCAGTCTTGCTAGTAAAGACTGAGACAAAGGTGGCATTCAGTATGTCAGCCTTTTCCATGTCCTGTGTAACCAGGTCCCTCATCTTTTTGAGCAATGGGCCCACATATTCCCTCGTCCTCCTTTTGTCACCTATGTGCTTGTGTAAGCCCTTCTTGTTGTCTTTGGCATCCCTGGACAGATTCCATCCCATTTAGGCTTTAGCTTTTCTAACTTCATCTCTGGATGCTTGGACAATGTTTCTGTATTCCTCCCAGGTTACCCATCTTTGCTTCTACCCTGTCTATGTTTCCACCTTATGCATGCTTCCTTTTTGTGTTTGAGTTTTGCTACAAATTTCTTTGTTCATACACACAGACTTTCTGGCATTTTTGCCTGACTTAGTTGTTGGGACAGAGATCTCTTGAGCTGGGAGGAGGTGATCCTTGAATATTAACCAGTTTTCTTGAGGCACCCTTTCCTCCAGACCCTTATCCCATAGGACTCTTCCAAGGTATGGAAGGTATACTTTCAGTAACATGCAACCTTTTTGTTGCTAGAGAAAGCATTTTCTATTCTCATTTCATTTCTGTGTTACTCATTCATATATTGGTAAATATTTGACTGAGGGAAAATTATCACAGTAACTTCTGTGAAAGCAGAGGCTCTCTTCTTCCTGTGCTGTGTTCTTCCAAGACATTGTCTCTGATCGAGTCCAACAGCCACAGAGACTAGCAGCTATTGGACTCAAGAGCACTGCCAAACTGTGCATTAGAGTATTGCAGCAGCCACATGTGAAATAAGAGTTGGGTAACTGTTGAAAAACAGTCACTCATAAAAAATAATCTTTATTTTGGTAAGATAAATCTAGAAGCCTGAAACAATATTGAAAATTACCAATAAAAAAATTCTCCTACAATTTTGTTATCAACCCCTTTTTTACAGGCTTAAGTGAGAAACCGAACATACATTTAATCAGTGTAATTGATTACAAATTAAAGGAAAGACTGCAAAAGTGGGGCAAGCAGCTGCAGTGAAGCTGTAAGAAGGAAATGAAATGATGCCTACTGGTTACTGCATGCTTTATAAAAGTTATTTATTGCACCCATTTTTCATTAAAGCCAAACAATAACAGAAGATAGCCTGAACTATCCTTACAAAAAATTCAGATAAAGCTGGCTGTGCCAAAAAAACAAGTTTATTAAGCACATTCACTGCATTTTTGGAGGATGTGGGGATGTGGGATTTTAATTACTGTGCTTTGTGCTTTGAGAATATTAGCAAATAAGCCACATATCTACTACATGTAGTCATTTAACAGTTAAGAGGCTGCCAACCGTACCTGAATAGTGTTAGAAATATAAGGTGAATAATGATACTAATATAAGGCTTTATCTTTCAAAATCAACTGGCAGAGCCAAGTAACTTAGAAAAAATTGCCAGCCTCAATTATCTAAATTTCAGCCACTTAAGATTTCCTCTTACCCAAAAAAACCACTATACCCAGCACAATAAATTATAATGAAAATTCCCTTGAACTATCCAAATGCTGTTATCTAAGCCACCTTGCTGATCCCTAGGATTCTGGGGAAAACCAGATCACATTGTAGTCTAGTGTTAGTTAGGTATTATTCTTCAGTATTTAAAACAGGGAAGAAAAATATAAAAGAGAAAGGAAAATACAAAAAGGAAAATACAAAAGTCCTTCCCTCATTATAAAAATTATGTTCTTTTAACTTTAAATTACAGTTACTGGGAAAACTAGCCATTCCTTGTGACACATGAATTAGCGGAACTCATTTGATCAACTCAACATAAATCTAGAAATTGTTTTAAATTGGTTTTGCTTGGGTGTGTGTTTCAGATGAAAGGCTAGATCTTAAAGAGGAAACCTATATCTGAAATTTCACACAATTCCTTAGGTGACTTTTGGAGGACTGTCCCCTTGAGAGAAATGTGGAAGACCAGGCTCTGTAACGAGTCCCTGAAAAGAGTTAAGATCTTACCAGAGGCCAAAATATACCAGAACATTGTGAGAAGGCTGACCCAAAATCAGTGAACTCTGCATTTAACCGAGAGCTTCTGTAAATGAAATACTGAGGAGAAACCTGGGTCTGAAATCCTGCGTGTTGCTTACCATGTCCAAAGAGTCTGTGAGACCACTATTTTATCATGGCTCAGAAAGCACTATCCTTTCTTCCAAAGGATAGTCTTTCACTTCATCTTTCCAGGTGTACCCACATCATAGGGTTGAGGTGAGTATGAATCCTTGTTGTCGGTGTGTTCCCCCAGCAAGCAAGGAACACATGCTTAGTATTTTCTGTTCAGAACTTGCTCAGATCTTGTTTTCTACTTGCCAGCAGAGCACCTAAATTGCCAACCTAAAGCACAGTGTGTGCAGGGACTCTCTCAGCCCCTTATACCACAGCCTTGGCCATGGGCAGAAAGGAACTCAAGGCACTGTGGGCCATGAAGAAAGCAGAAGAAGGAAATAATCCACTAGTACCTCCCAAGTGACGTGGTTCCTTCAGCTGGAGGAGGAATTTAATTCAGAAATCTGGGATACAGAGAAGAAAGAGAACCTGAATTATGGACACCAGGGTTCGGTTAAGGAGGTGTTTCCACAGCATGCCCAGCACATCCTGACCAAAGCGGGCAAGGGGCTTGCTGCAGTCTTTGGACTGATAGCTTTTACAGTACACCCCCCTGGTATGTTGAAATGCAAAGCTGTAAGACCCCAACACAGAGACTGTGTCAAGCAAGCGTTGTTTCTCTCTGGGGTTGCTCTTTCCTGTGCAAAGGGGTACACAGTCTTCTACTGGGAGGGTAGCCAGTGCAGTGGTCTCAGCCTGTCCAACAATAGCTTCTTTCCATGGTCTAGGAGTGCCTTTATCTTTTTGCATACTTGTTCCCTGAGAGGAAAAGAAATGGAAGTTTCTCTGCAACTCTGAGTCACAGGACTGATTTTCTAGAAGACCTTTATGCGTGATATTTCTTGAATGCTGCTTCATTATCACTTGGCCCAGAAAAAACGTCTTGGTGCTTTTCATGGTAAAAATAAACTCAGAATTCTCCCTGATTATTTTTCATAATGAAATATATTCCATTAATGTGAATACAGTCAGACAGGGAGGGACACTTTAACAGGACTTCTCACAAGATACCAATTTAATCTAGTGGTAATGGCTATTGCTTAATTGAGATAAGATTAACATAAATTCAACCCAACAGGGATACAATCAGACAGTGCCAAAGGATTGTGTGGTGCTCAATGAAGTATTTAACCAATGCAAATTTCCTAGCACATATTAATTAATAAAAAGTAAGTATAAAGTATATTAATAATAAAGTAATAACCCACAAAGTATAGTATTTATGATTCAATGTATTCCAAAGTATTGAATGAATACTATATTATTTGTAAGGTAGAAGTTACTATCTCAAATTATAGGAAGAGAAATACAGGTCAAATAAAAATGAGACGCTATTAATATACACTGCAGTGATGACAATGTGAGGATGGAAATACACAAATATTTCGTTTATCAGATACCAGAATCATCTGGTTGTGAATGCTGAAGCCCTCCACACAGTAGGAGCTCTGCAGTGAAACAGGGTTGAGAACAGTGATAATAGAATCATAGAAGGTTGAGGCTGAAAGGGACTTTTAAAGGTCATCTAATCCAACGTCACTTCGATGAGCAGGGAAATCTTCAATGAGATCAGGTTACCCAGAGCCCTGTCCAACCTGACCTTGAAAGTTTCCCTCTCTGGGCAACCTGTGCCAGTGTTTCACCGCCCTCACTTTAAAAAATGTCTTCCTTATATCTAGTCTGAAACTACCCTCTTTTAGTTTAAAAACATTACCCGTTGCCCTATTGCAACAAGCCCTGCTAAAAAGTGTACCCTCGTCTTCCTCATAATCCCCTCACCCCCAGTTTAAGTCTTGAAATGCTGCAAAAAAGGTCTCTTGGAAACCTTCTCTTCTCCAGGCTGAACAACCTCAGCTCTCTCAGCCTGTCCTCATAGGAGAGGAACAGCCAGAGACTTCACAGCCTCACTGTGCACCCAAAAAATGTCAGCAGGAAGAAGAAGCTGTAAGGTAAGTATTCTTGTAGATTTCACTGCCTTTAAAAATTCTCTTATTATACAAGAGCTACTCAGTCAGCTATGTCCAAATTTAGGGGAATGAAGCAAAGCCTATATCTATAATGCCTCCTTTTCTTGGATCTGGGCACAGATCCACACTGGAGCTCCTTAGCATGAAAAGCAGTTTTGCTCCTCCAGAAAAAACAGTTCAGGTTCTCCTGCCACTAGAACTAAAGAAGTAGAGGGAATGGCAGAGATGAGAAAGGCTGAGGGAAGAAATCAGGATGTTTAGGAAAATGTGGCTCGCTGCTTCTGCTACTTCACTCATCGCCATCCTGACCTTACAGGACTTCAGTATAAACAAACATAGTCAGCACAAACACAGCTCTTATATTGCTCTGCTATTCAGCTTTTCCATGCAGCAATTTTATTTTTGCTATGCCTAAAGCCAATTTAGTCTAGGCAGGTGACAAAACCAGAGATGTTGAGAAATGGGTTTTATTTCCTTCAGCATCAGTTCAGGCTGACCTGAGGCTGTCTTCAAAGACAGTGTTTTGTTAGCTTTCAAACAATGAGAATAACACTATATATAATCGCACCTTTCATAATACAGTTGTATGACAGGACATAATCAGTGATTTCTGGAATGAGGACCTCTGATACTAAACATTTTCCCCAAATATCAAGTAGTTGTAACAATATATCATAACAAGCATCTGCAAGGTATTCAAAAACAACATTTCAGCTGAAGCATTTTTCTTCGTTTTCCTCTTAGACCACTATCTATGCTGCTGCAGGTAGAAATTCATCTGGCTCTACAGACATTTATACCACTCTACAGACATTTATACTATGTTCTTCATTACCCTGACATTGCTTCATCAAAAGCTTTAGTAACATACTTAGAGACTTTCCTCTCTTTTCTCTGTCTCCTTTCCTTTGAAGAGACCTCTTGTCATCAAATTGATCTAAAGATCACTTACCATGAAATTGATCAAGGACCTAACCTATATTTTCTCTAAAATTTATCCTGACACATAACCAGCTTATCCATCTGGATTTAAGGAGCAGGGGTGAGACAGGGAAAGAAAAGGGGGAGAAGGGGGGAGAAAAAAATCAAAGCAAGTCTTTAATTAGACTAATTAGGCATGTAAAGAGAAAAAAAATAGCATTTCTGAAGATTCACCAGAAAAGACAATACATAAATTATTCTGTATGTATTGATTTTACTGGGTTTTGGTTTTGTTTTAGATTTAAACAGTGAACTCCACTGCAGCTAGTACACAATGAATCAATGCCATCTATAAAGACATATGTAGGCTGGCAAACAGGAATATAGCCAAGCAAGCTCTTTTTTCCTACCCTTTCTTATAAATACCTTGAAGTAATTCTTTTGCACCAGCTAGTGAGAGCTATCTTTTCTTTTCACAGATCACTACCTCTTCTTTTTAAGTTGTGATTATTTTAAGATTGATTGATTGTAAGGAAATGTAAGCACTACCTTCTGGAGAAATCTTTTAAACACCTTTTAGTGATACAAAAATCAGCTCATAGTAATGGTTTTATTAGTCATTTCTGTCAAATCAAATGCTTTCTGCTATGGAACAACAATGCCCTATAAAGGCTCAGAAATACTTACATGATTTCAGTTTTTATTATTGCAGTGAATATTTCCACAGTTTTAATTCAATACTGTTCTAAATGCATTTTACTAAATTGTTTTATTATGAAGTTATTGATTTGCATAACAATCTTAAAGATTGTTCTTCAGCCTTTTTCCAGCAAAAAAAATCAACTTCCTTTTATCTGTGAGAAAAGCCAGACTTCAAACTATGAAAAGATGATGAACCTATAGCAAGGCTTACATGTCATTAAAATTCTATTCAGATCTCTTTAGTTTAGGTTGCTGTACAGTGCTCATCACCACAGTTTCTGAGAAATATGCTAAGTAAGGTGACAAACATCTCCAATGTATGTGTTCTCTTATAGTCTTCTTGTGAAGAAGAATTATATGCAGTGAAACACTTGTTTTAGAGCTTTTAAATCTTGTAAGCACCCAGACCTTGCTAGTTGCTTGTTACAGACAGTGATGCTGGAAAGGTGTTTAAAGTCAAAGATTTGCAACAGTGGCCCAGTGCTTCTGGAGCTGTTCTTGCAATCATCCTGAGATGGATGCTGGGAACACTCTCAAGTCAGACAAGCTGTATATTTTTTCTATGGTAAACTGCTTTGTATTAGAAAATCACAACTGCAATAAGTCTTTTGAACAGAGCATTTCTTAATCCTTTAGTCACTTCTGTCCACTGCTTTGAGCATCTAGTACCTCCTAATAAGGAAGGAGACTTCATTTAATGTGATACTAAACAGAAAGAGAGAGGATCAGAAGACTTGTCTGATATAGTAGCCATCGTTGCTAAGGAGGTATGCTATACTTTCCTAAATGCTAACAGCTTCATGGCAAGACAAACCATACTGCTGCAGGCGGGTTGAAAGGTGACAAAAGCATGAATAGCTGATACCAGGCCATTGCTAGCTATGATAGGACAGATTCTTCTAGATAGCCAGAGATGACAGGAAGCATTGTTCACAGGTACTATGATAGCAGAGAAGACTCAAGTTTTGCTTCTCTGTTAGAAAATTAGATTGTTTAGTTGAGAATGTGTGCTTTCAACAACAGAATATGGCACCAGAGGTAAAAACTTAAATTGTTTTCTTTTCCCTACCAATGGAACATTTGTCTTGGTCAGATCTGAGTTCTGAAAATCTGTGTTCTATCTTTGAACTGCCTACTACCTGTCTGCAGTGTTATAAATGAATGTAGTGTGGAGTACAAAGAAATTGGTTAGTACTTGTGAGTCTAGATGTTAGTTCCAGGCACAGGCAAACCTGGCAATTGACTACAGTGGCTATTACTGGGAGTGGTAGCTTTGCTGAGGATCTTTCTAGGTTCTCATGACTACTTTGCCTCTGTCAGAGAGAACGGAAATCAGCTGAAGGAGTGATGCTGAATATGTAGTTCTATCATGTAACTTCATAGCCTGACTTATGCTGTTGCTGCCTCTAAGGGAAAAGGCAACACATGAGATGATAAGTTCTACCGCAGCCTGGAAAGTTAGTGTGGATGCTTAATATGGCTAGGAGCAGAATTGACCTTGATGGGATACCAAATAAGGGTTCAAATGGCTGAGAGTAGGTTTCCTGTTCCTTTTCCCTTTTGGTGAGTTTTGAATCATTTTAGGTTATTCCTCTGGATCTCCATCATCTCTCTCACATGCAGTCCTAAACAGCAGTATTAGCTATTAGAAAGATAATCCAGAGTCAATTGACCCTACCTATTTAGTGGACATTACTTAGCAGTGTCATTACACTGGTCTTCATCCTCTAGCATGCTGCATCTAATACATTTGTATACATTTGATACAAGATCAGAGTTCACCATTGATTATGTGCTCTCTTTGCTCATTTGGCATGGTCAATGTCAGCTTACTTATATATGTATCTCAAGCAAGCTTTTTTTTTTTTTATTTTTATTTTGGCCAGACTATTGCATGGTTCTGACAAGGGTCATGTCCCTGACAGTCTACTAAAATGTAAAGAGCAGTATGTAGTGGAATAAACAAACTTATGTGTCACTCGTCACAGCTGATCACCAAACTTCAAAATAAACTCACTTTTTCTGGCTATATGTTTTTTGTCTCTGCATGTGACCAAAATCCCACTATCACCTCAGTCTCATCCTCATTTTTCTGTAAAAAGAAACACAAGGCCTTTGTGGCACAGCTTCTTGGTATTACCTCTATTTGTATCCAGTCAGCTGGATTTACTGAGTACAATTGAACAAACTAAGACTGTATACTTAAGCAGCCTCCACTGAATTTATAGTTTACATATTGTGATGATAAATTAAGAGCTTATCTTTTCTCCTCCAATATCCAGGATAAGGTTAGCTAAATGTTTATATTGTGCTATGATTACCTCAAACAATTTGTTTTTCACTTGTTTACCTTTGAAGTGTTTATGGAATGAAATAGCTTCACTCTTTGTTTTATTCTTTTGGTTGGTTTTGTTATAGGTTTTTTCCAGACAAAATAGTTCTTTTTTTTTTTCTTCTTCTTTCTCTTGGTATGTGAGCACATTGAGCAGTTTATGGGTCCAGGTTACCTCTATCCCCAGGGAGGGAACAGTCTCTTCTAGGGTGTTTTTGCCATCCAACACTTCAGTAGAATTCTACAACACTACATAACTTTCTAGTGACTGCACTTGCCAATCCAGGCCATCAGGTCTTCACACAATTCAGAATTCACCTGTCGCATGCAAACCTCTGGCAGCTACAGAAGGGTGGACAGCTGCCCCTACTCCCAGGCATCATTTCTAACTCATGAGCACAATATGTTGCTTGCTGATGTCACTGCCCTCAGCAAATCAAGAAAGGCCCATCAACAAGGAGCCTGTCCTAGGCTAATTCTCTTCCTTTTGCCAGGGGAATACATGAAGTAGGCAATAAGGCAAAAGTCTGTTGTTGGGACTTGTCTTCCACAGTACAGAAAATCAAAATTTTCCAGAATGGAAGGTTGCCTTCAACCGTTCTCATGCCTATAATGTACTGAGACATGATTTAGAGCAGTGTCTTCACAAATGGTCTCTGTTGGCTGAATCTTCAAGCTTATCAGTCTAACTTTGAACAGAAGCTCTACTACTCCTTGTATCAGTCACTGTCCCTATCTTAGTCTGATCCACAAATTCACTGAGGATGCATACCATGCACTCATTCATGGGGGTGGATGAAGTTGCTGAAGATTACAGGTCCCAGTATTGATGGTCCCAGCTCAACCTACGCTTGGTTCAGCACAAATTTTTGGACTGTGGAAAGACCAGTACATACTGTTTAAAAACAAATAGCTGGGAAAAAAAAAATTAGGCATCACTCACTTCTTCCCAATAAGCTGGATATCACCCTCTGAAACCAGCCGCTGATTACTAAAAAATATCTCCACTATGGTAAGAGCTGCTATGCAGGCATTGCAGTTTCACAGAACTGCAGAATAGTTGAGCTTGGAGAGCACCTCTGCAGATCATCTACTCCAACCTGCCTGGTCAAAGAAGGCTTATCTAGAGAAAATTGCTCAGGGCTTTGCTCAGCTGGGTTTTGAGTATCTCTAGGGGTGGAGAGTACATGTCCTTCGGTATTCAATCCCTTGCACAGTAAAAAAAAAAAAAAAAAAAAGGCTTTTTTGTTATGTTTAAATGGAATTTCCTGCATTTCAATTTGTGCCAGTTACCTGTTGTGCTTTCCCTGGGAGCTGGTGATAAAAGCCTGGCTTCACCTTCTTTGCTATCCCCCCTCAGCTGGTTCTCTTCTCCGGGCTGAACAATACCAGCTCTCTCTCAGCCTCTCCTTGTCTGACAGATGCTCCAAAACCTGGGTCTCCAATGGAGCCATATCCAGCAAGTCCGTGTCTCTCCTACTGGTGAGCCCAAAACTGGACCCAGCACTCCAGATTCATCTCACCGGTACTGAACAGAGTGGAAGGATCCTCTCCTTTAACGTGCTGTAACACTTCTTTTAATGCAGCCAGGCAGCTGTTGGGCTTACTTGCCACAAGGTCACATTCTTGGCCTATGGGCAACTTTTTGTCCACTGAGGCCTCCAGTTTCTTTTCTGTCAAGAGGAAAGAGAGCTAAAGCTCTAATTCATCAAGGTAATAAGATAGTAATATTTTCAGGTGCTTTCTTTTGCATCTTTTATTTTTGGGTGGTAAAATATCACATCAAATGCTTTATTACATTCAACTACATAGGGTACACTGACTGAATACATTCCCTCTCTTTACTCCAAAATTTTGTCTAGACAATCTTTTCAACAGCAGACTTTACTCCCACCCTTACAAGGAAAAATGCTGGGTCTCTTTTGCTGTGTCTGCAAAATACATCTGCTTGTTCGCATCTATCGTGTCCTGCCATGACATTGATACATGAAGGAGACACAATATTGGTTTTTTCCATCACTTTTAGCAAGTAATCCTCCTCTCCCCTAGGAAACTGTGTCCATTTCCCTTTGGCCTCAGTCAAGCACTAAGTTGTGAAGTAGCAGCAGTCCACCACGTGCACTGTGAAGTCAGTTTACATGGATGTAGGCATGCTTTGCTGAGCCTCTGAAGCATGATACTTTTGAAGATAATACATCTGGTGGAGATCTGATTTCAGAGAGTTTGACACCTCCTCAGAGGCTAAGGAATTGTTTTCTACATGTGTTCATAGCTGCAGCCTCAGGGCAAATAAGGTACCAAAAGATCTCAGAAACCCATGGAAAATATATCACTCCAGATTATGCATTGGAGTCTCTAGAAGAGACCACACTGGCCTGCTGCAGAGCTCCAAGCCTCCTCTTGGACAGCCTCCATGCGCGGTATAGTTGCAGGCAAAATGGAATCTGAATCTGCTGAGAGACAGAGTGCTATACACTGCTGGCCAAAATTTATGTCCTCTCCTCAGCCCAAAGGTAAATTTCTTGTTTCTTAAGAGGTTGCTTACTCTGGATTAATTTCCTTACAAACTCAAATCTTGTCCCAGGATGACTGCATGGAAAATAGCTTTGGGCAGAAAAACATCTACTGGCACAGAAGTTACTCCAAATCTAGGAGAAATAACAAGACTCTAAGGTCATCTTAAGTATTGGCAGTAAACTGTAGGCTAGAATCAGCAAAAAAGAAGGGGAAAGGAAGAGGGGAGGGAAGGGAAGGTCAGTAAATTCACTAAGAAATTCTAAGTAATCTTGCTGAAGATTGACTACCTGTAACTGCATAGTTCCATGTTTGATTTTTAATTTCTTAGTGTATAGTTAAGGAATGTGTGTTGAAATTTAGGTGTAGCATTTAATTTTTTTCTCGTTTTGTGATTCAAAATGAAAAAAAATCACCCAGGCTTTGCTAAGGAATGTTACAAGCAGCTGCCTCTACCCAGTAGTGGCAGCCCAGGACCCTCCTACTCATGTGCTGGAGCCCAGCCCAGTGCCTGGAGACCTGGGGTCAGGGGAAAGGACACAGCTGTCACTTTCCCATTTGTAGGTTCGACCAGTAGTGAGGCTAAGCATATATCCCAGACACACAGGGGGGATACACACGCAGAGGACACTGACACAGCCAGTCACACAGATGGCCACAGACAAGACACTGACTCCAGCAGCACCCAAATTCAGGACTCACACCAGACACAGGCACAGATAGCCACCTCCCCTCCTTCTTTTGGGCAGGCAGAGGCAGAAGGTCACTAGTGCAGCATACATTACCACACTCTCCAGGTTCACAAGCACACACATATTCACAAGTCCCCCAGGCACCAACATAGTCCCTCTGCCCCTCCAGCACCCCTGCCTGGGTTCTGACCCCCCTTACCAGCCTCTCTGGTCCAGCTGGGTGCTCACTGCACACACGCAGCACACACACACTCATCCCACCGGCACCCCACACTTGCAGATCCCTGCAAATACTAGTACATATTCCACCTGCCTGATACCCCTGCCCAGACCTGGGGCTGGTCCAGCTCAGAATTTTTGCAATGAATTCACATGCACATCGCACACCTACCCAGTTGGGGAAGATACAGACACTTGTTCCCATCAGCTGACATCTGGCACACAGGCTGCAACCCATAGTCCTGCTCCAGCCACTGTTGCTGAGCCCCTCACTCAACCCGCTCATGCCTGCAACCCCCAGCAGCTGGCACTGGGCCTTTGCAGCACTGACACACATGGAATACAGAATGAGATTATACAGAGATATTGATAAAAAAAAAAATTTAGTAAGACAGGAAAGACTGGATTGCTCAGAAGCAGAGCTCAACAGACAAACATACTGACTGTCCCAATTTTATGTGCAATCAGCCTCTTTTATACCCCTTTCTGTCTTCCTTTTTTTGTTCCTCCCTGCTCCCCTTTCCTCTGCACATTGCCTCATCATTTGACATAGTCCCACTGATCCCCTTCCAATGTTCTGGACCCTGCTTTTCATCCTTATCAGTTGCTAAGATCCTGGATTGCCTGCAGTTTTTTGGTAGCCTATCAATTAGTGTGACTGACCAGGTTTGTTTCTGGTTATGGTCTTTGTTAATGCTAATTGATCATGTTTTATGTCTGTGTTTGTTTCCTTCCCTTTCCTTATCTTCCCAACTGAGAAAATAGACATCCTTACACTCCACATATCCTTACCACTTACTGTGACTGACCAGGTTTGCTCTTACCAACACATCCCTTATCACGTTGGTCAGGTTTGTCTCTGTGTGATCTTGTTCGTGACTTTGATCAGATACCATTATAGAAGCAGACATTCTCCATCCACATATCCTTACAAGCTTTAATCTATAGTTGATGGATGAAGAAGGCACCTGTAGGAGATGATTCATCTGTTCCTTAAGTAGAAGTCTCAGCAACTAATTGTTAGTCTTTGGTGGTGCATCTCTCTTTCAATTGCCTTTTGAAAGGATGGAGATGACTGGATTACATGGAACATCTAAAGGGTATCCCTTTCTAATAAAGGAAGGTTAATTGGGGAAAGTTATTGAAAGTGGCAAACTGTAAGTAAAGTGAATAAATGGAGAATAATTATATTTATTGGTACAGAGCTTTTTTTATATATTATCTTCAGATATAATAAGTAGAAAAACCAAGATGTAAAATACTGAAATCCCTCATATATTGAACCTTAGTAACAACTTGTCGATACTGGAAAAAAGGTTCAATTTTCATGTTTTTCAATTGTGTTGCAAAATGTTCTTGTATTTTTATTAACTGAATTATTGTTTTTTATTATTTTATTAGTATGCTATCTGGCTCAGTACAGCAAGACATATTTTTGTGTTCACAGTTTCAGACTTTATGGCTATTTCTTTGATTGCTTAACTGAAAGGAATAAAATCATAAAATTCATAACCTGAGTGATTTCTGTTTATAGAGATTTATGTACCATAGAAATTAAAAGCTGTTTGGGGATTTTTATTCTTGTGTTCATCATACTGGTCTGTACTCTTAGGGATGACTAATGAATTACAAACATACAGTGCCCTTCAATGTTAGTATCTTGCAAAAGATTTTAAAGCACTTGAAAAAAAAACCCCACACCACTGAAAAAAACACATAGAATCAAGTTGTAATTAAAAACTATAGCAAACAGAAATGTCAGCTCCTGATGAAAGCACTTTCAGTACATATACTGGGAATGCGTAAAATCCTTTTATTAATGTTGGTAGGTGAGTCATTATGGTTCAGTTAAAATATACATCCAAAAATTGTTGTAGAACCATTCACATAAATTCTATTACCTGATTTATATTCAGAAAGTTCAAGCAAATTATAGTGGTACCTTTTGGACTTACAGAAAAAATGGAGATGTCCAACATGTACTGGGTTTCAAATCTAACAGCTATTCTCCAGAGATTTCATGTATTTCGTGATTTATCCCATCATATTTCTTGTCAGAACATTTTACAAGTGTGCTTCAAGTCTTCAATCTGCAGCTTAGTTTTACTGCATTTTTATCACCAGGCAAGAAAAGAGATATTTAATACTGGAACATAACTATTTCAGGTAAAGTGGCACATCTCTATTGTATTTATTGAGTTTAATGTATACAACTGCAGTATGACTTAAATTTCCACCAGTTTTTGTTGTGTTTATCCCTGACTTTCTTCTGTTACTAATCCTGCCTTTCTTTCTCTAATTTTTATCTAAGCCATTGATATAGGTACCATGGTCTCACAAATGATAAGGTGATTGGATTTCTTACTCCTTGGGATGCCATCAGGTAGATCCTGTAGCTAGTGTAGCTGCAGACCAAATAAAACAAAAAAGTTGGTTGTCTAAAATGCAAAATTGTGGATATTAGACCTCTAGGTATTCAATGAGAAACTCCTAAAAAAATTTTGCTCTGTCCTTTCCCTGCTTTATTTTATAAATGTATACATGAGGTACAAATTAGGCTATGTGACTGTACAGCTCAGTGTGTGTGAGTGTTTGATCTCACTTGCTTTTCACATTCTTTTTTGGTCTCTGCTTGAGAAAAGAAAAATCATCATAGAACTGCCACATGACTATGAATATAAACAATAATAATGATTTTATCATGAGTTATGGTAATTTTGTTTTTTCAAAATTAACACCAGACTCTACATGGTGCAAGTATGAGAAAACCTGGGTGTATATATGAATGAGTCCTCCTCAATATTACAGCAACAGTCTAAGCTGGAAAGTTCACCTTCTCCAATTCATCTGATGAGAAAAAAATGACGTTTAAGGTCATAGTCTTGATGTTTCACTGCTGGAAGTATCTGCACTGAGGGAGTTTGTTAATGATACAATCTTCATGTCTTTTGTGTAATAGACCACTGTAATGCACTAAAATTTAGAAGTCAAACAGAAAAGGAGATCAAAAGGAAGGAAAAAAAGGAATATATCCATTTTTTCTCCTCCCCCACCCTCCATTATTGTATGCCACTAATGGGACTAACAAAAAAAAAATTCATCATATTATTTAGGACTTAAAATGAAGTATTTAAGATAATTCTAGCAGCAATCAGGAGTGTATTTTGATCTCAAATGGCTTAATGTACAATCAGCTAGATGTATTATAGATTTAATCACGCCTCTCCAAAATATTACGCTTTACAGAAGGTACTCCATTCTATCAGAGCTACTGTTTTGCTCTGATGCTCTCATTCTTACAGCCAACAGGCAAAGTTTAGTCCACCCTGAAGCATAAATTATGAACGGTTGCTTACCTGGCACAGATGGACACAGATGGAATCCATTTTGGCTCAAAATCAGTTTGCAGCAGTACAGAACCCTCCCCCCCAAATTTTAGATAAAATGAAGACCTGGTTCAGTCATTTACATTTAGATCAAGGCTAGCAAACTTTGAAACTGGCCACGTATTTTGTTACTAATTCTTGTAAAAAATAACATTTTCATTTGTTTATTAACAAATATCTTATAGATAGATACACATTTTAAATGCATACAAATACAAATATGAATGGCACAATACTTCATGAGATATATATGGGGGAGGTTGCACATGTGTACCTATATTCCTATGAATTACATATATATATGAGTTGAACCAAAACAGATAGCCTTTTGGCCATAGACAAAAGGGGAGTTTTTTCAAAGTGCTAACATCAAAATAGAATACTTTAAGCCAGGAACCGTAGCCCTCTAACAATGAGGGGCACCTGCCGTCTGCTTCACTGCATGCAAACAGTGTCCAGATTTTTGAATTTCTGGCAAGGTTCCAGTTCTAAAAGTTTGGGACCTCTGCTGAAAACAGCAGTGAACACCTGGGAGTAGGAACAATTATTCATGTATTTCCACCAGTGCACATGGGTGCAACTGAGAGTATGAGGGTTGACCAGTCTCATAATACATGCAAATGACATCCAAATCAAAGCCAAAATATCAGCTGACCTGCCTTGCAAGACACTGTGAAACAATTAGTATTCAGCTAGCCTTTCACCATCAACTTTTCAGACAGCAAAGGTTAAACACGAAGACTTATCTCGGGCTTCCAGGCTCATATATCCCTGTAAACTGATTTGCCTAGTGATAGCTGTAATTAAATAACTGAAATTCCCATATCACAGATGCTCTACATAACGTGGTTAAATTATCGTTGAGCCTTTTCATTCTTAAGCACTCAGAATAACAATTACATTTCCAGTGTTCAGGTCATCATACTCTGCCCATTTTGAGCGCTGTGAAATGAGGAATTACCAAGACTGGGCATATGACTCCTTCTGCAGAGGAATCTCTGAGATTTAATACATCCATAGCTTCTACATTTGCAGCAGCTAATTTAGAATATTGGAAAAGCTATGAAATTACACCTACAACTGACCTAAAATTTACAAAAAAAAAAAAAAAAAGACTGCTTCCGAATCATAGCATAAATTCTCAGAAAGCACTTCAAAATAGCCTGATATATGTCCCAAACCCATATTTTTGTTTGAGAGAGATATATATAAGTTAAAGTTCAACTCTACCAAGAATCACTTTTTTTTTAGTCCCTGGCCTAGGAATGCTGCTGTAAGGTTTTGTTCAATACTCTTACTAAAAGAGCAACTGTCAAGGAAGAAGGAGCTATATATTATGCTTCAGCCTACTGGTTTTCTTTCCACTAGACTGCATTAATGTTGAAGAGAAGCCACAATGCAGACAATAAAAAAAAAAATCAAAAAAATATAAGGCCCTGCATTAATGTTGAAGAGAAGCCACAATGCAGACAATAAAAAAAATCAAAAAAATGTAAGGCCATAATAATAAGTCACCACTGGGCAAAATATTTCTCCTTCTCAGCTGAAGGAAATACAATTCAAACCAAAAAATCTAGAAATGAAGGCATATTTCAGAAAATAGTATCCAAAAATTCAAAAGGGCTTTCAGATGTTCACAGAAGAAACAATCTATCAATCTGGCATTACCCTCACTAATGCAGAGATAACATGAGATGTTTTAAAAGGGCCACAGTTCTTATTAATATATTCAGAAAGGTTTGTAGCACAGGAAAAAACAATCTGTCAGGATTTTTTTTTTTAATCAAGCAAAACAAGTGAGCTTTAGTTGAGTTTAATGAAACTTTAAACCATAGTTGCTAAAGTCACAAAGATCTTGTGGTCAGCACAGATATAGCCAGTGGCTGAATCTTATTAATTTAAATATTAGAATTAATTATTTACGTTGCAACATGTCCTCATGATTTAGTTCATGTAAGTGATTGTGGTCAGGAAAAAAATTCATTGAAAATTCTTCCTTAAATTTATTTAAATAAATGGATATATTTCCATTAACATGTTTTGGCTTGTGGGCTTTGTACTGCCTGTGAACCTTCAACAGCCAGTATGAGAGCAAACATTTCAGCAGACATTGTCAGGTCTTCCTCACCTTTGAAACAAAAATCTGGTCCTGTTGCCTTTGAAGTTAGCAAGACATGCCAGATATTTCTCAAACAATGCAACAAATTAAAAAAAAAAATAACCTGCATTAATTTTCTTCTTAGTAGGCTAAAAATAAAGATTGCTACAGAAGTTCTCAAAAATGCTTCTCAAAACATGTTACTAACTAGGCAACAAGAGACTGCATACAAAAAGGCAAGACTGGCTTCTCTTAAAAATGTAGGCTACTTATCTTTAATTTTGCCTATACAGATTCCTTTGCTAGAATGGATATTTTTAGGGAAAATTAGATGCTGTATTTTATGCTTAAAAACATTATGCAGTCTTTAAATTGTTATTTCTCTTGCCTCATAAGCATAATTAAAAACAGACTTCAAAATATCCTCTTCTTGAGTTGATAAGAGTGAAAACTTCAAATAGCACTGCTTAATTAACATCTACAGCTATTACTTTTCTCAGTCATTTATTGATTTAAAAGGTTCCCATGAATTTTTGCATTGGGTGCAGGTGCTGAGGCATCAGCAGCGGGGCCTGTGGGGGCCCTGTGAGGCAGCCAGGGCTGCCCTGGGCAGGGCACAGCCTGTTCCAGCCAGCTCTGGCCCATCCACCCCAGGCCAAGTTGGTGGTGCCTCAGGGAAAACATGTTTTAGAAAGGGTAAAAAATGCTGCATGCAGTGAGGGGAAAGGAAGTGTGAGAAATAATCCTGCTGACACCAAGATCAGGGAAGGAGGTGGAGGAAGTCTGGGTACCTTCTGGAGAAGAGGTTCCTCCGTAGCCTGCAGGAGAGACAGCGGTTGGGCTGGCACCTGCCAGCAGCCCATGGAGAGGAGCACACTGGAGCAGATACCCACACTGCAGCCGGTGGAGGACCCCACACCAGGGCAGGTGGGCATGCCCTGAAGGAAGCTGCAGCCTGTGGAGAGCCCATACAGGGGCAGGGGAAAAGTGTGAGGAGGAAGGAGTGACAGAATGGAGCTGCCATGGACTGACTACAACCTGCCATTCCCCAACCCCTCACGCTGCTCAGGGAGGTGTCAGGTGAGGGACACAGGAATGAAGGAGTGAAAAAGATCCTTGGGAAAAGAGGTGGAGGTAAGAGGAAGGTGTTTTAATCTTTGTCTCTGCTTTTCACCATCTAAATGTATTTTAATTGACAATAAGTTAAGTTCACTTTCCCCAAGTCAAGTCTGTTTTGTTCATGAAGGTAGCTGGTAATTGATCTCCATGTCTTCAGCTTGATCCATGAGCTTTTCAGCTTATTTTCTCCCCCTGCCTTGTTGAAGATGGGGAGAGAGAAAACAGCTAGGATTTGGCAGCCAGAAAAGATCAACCCACCACAGCACACAAAAGCATTTAATGTTTCAAGTTTGAAAACTACAGAAAGTGTAAAATTTCACAGAAGTCAAGGAAAAAGAAAGGTCTTTCAAGCTATGCAAAGAAAATATCAAAGCCTCCTTTGTCACGACATTTTATTATTGTTTTGTAGAGTGGCAGCAATATGGAAAATGAGAACTGGCAGTCATATTTGGGGGGGGGGGGGGGGGGGGGAATCACTAAAAATCAGTTTAGCCAATCAAAAAATCTAGGTCTTCAGTCAGCAAATCACTGCAAGTTTTTGTGTAAAATTATATTTGTTCCATGCTTCAGAAGCAAAAGGCTGAATTGTAGAAGTGTTAATTAGAATTTGGGTTGATAGATAGATAGGTAGGTAGGTAGATAGATAGATAGATAGATAGGTATGATTTAGAGAGCCATGAAATACAAACTAGCATATTCCTCAAAAAAGTTTCTTACTTAATTTATTCTGTGTTCATTGGGATCTCTCTTTTCTGCAATATCTTTTCTATACATCCCTTTTGCTGTGTCTTCTATGCCTTCGCTCACGTCTAACATTTCTAAGAATTAAAACCCAAAGATGCTATCTTCAGGAAACAATTTATTCCTTAGTAGAAAAATTATGTATGAGTGCTTAGAACAAAACTAAATGTTTGGGGTTTTTTTTACACAAGTAAAAAGGCATTAGGTATGCAGGTGGATCTGAAAATAAATGAGCTGTTAGATTACTGTTATATAGGATATGTACATTCAAAACTTGAATGCTCTAGGAATGTTTTAGCAGTAATCCTCAATAAGTGGAAATAAATTTCCTGCTTAAAATTAAGCCATTGTTTGTTAATGAAATCCAAGAAGGGGAAAAAAAAAAAAAAAAAAACCAAACCAAAAAAAGAAAGTCTTCTCAACTAGGTGTCAGCTTAGTGGAATACTGCAAGAAAAGCTATTCAGTCTTACCATGTCAGGTACTGCTTTAAATATGGATAGCAGTCAAAAAAACTGTCTTATTAATGAAATAAAATTTCAGATTTAAAACAAATTTACATGGTGATGGAGATATCTTTAATTCTAGTCTTCTTACTTAGCTTTGAGTTTGCTGTTCATGGGACAGAAGGTTGATATTGTTGTCTGGGGAAGATGTTTAAATTAAACTCAAAAATCTGAAATGTGTCTATGTAAATGCAGAAATCTAATAAGATTTTGATCCATATTATAAACATTTGCATTGATTAATAACATCTCTAGTGTAGCTGGTGTTTGACTCATCTCAATTAATGAAAAAAATCTAGAATACTTATTTCAAATCAACCAAGTGCACTTACATTAACAGTTTGATCCTTATTACATAAATATAAATGATACACACTATATCTATAAAATAAATGATTTCATGATAATATCTTAAATGTGATGACTGGGGAGGGGGGGGTGGTGGTGGTGGTGGTGGTGGTGGAAGTAGAGTATCAAAAAGTTCCCTGTCTGAAGAGTTGTCCCTTTTCTTAAGACAACCATTAGTGTGACTTCAAAAATATAAGTAAATAGTAGAAATAGCATCTCATGCAAGATCTATGCCTAGCTTTAAAATGAACTCAGTAAAGAAGACAAATCCAACCATCTTTTTACATTCCCATCAAAGAAGAAAGAAAACCCCAACAACACAACATCAATATTTCCTTTTACCAACCATACTCCAGGGACTATGCAAAGCATGACTGAAAGTCATGTATTAGTTTCTTAGACTTTGCCAAGTTTGACTGAAGTGTGAAAGCAAGAGAGGACAGAAAAGTCACTCACCCACCTCCCTGCATACTTCAGAAGACAGTAATATAATAGAATAGAAATATACAAAATATCCCAATAGACAATAAATTTCAAGAATTATCGACACATTAATTCCTGAAAAACATACTAAGAAAGGACAGTTAGATTGTATCAGCTTCACACACATGTTTTTGAATGCAAATATACCTCCCTAAGAGCGGAGGTGAGAAAACTGGGACCTGATCTCTGTATCTAGCAATGTTTAGGGTTTTTTGCCAAATAGTCTGTCTTAAATGTATGAATACTGTTTCATCAATTTCAGCCGTAACAGCCCACAAATACTGGAATAAAAAAGCAGATTCTGATGCTGACTATTCAACAACTACTTATGCATTTAATTTTGAACAAATTTATGCTTCCTCTATTACCCATGCTCTTCTGGAATGACAGATGGCAGATGAGTGGGAATGCCTTACATCTGAGGGGCACTGCATACCTACATTTACAGAACTGAATCCTTCCATTTCTCTACATCAGCTGCAGCATCCTAGCTCTGTCACATTGCTCACTTGCCTGGCAGCACCCTGAAAACTCTCAGATGGTCTCTGCCTTAGCATGCTCAATCATTTTCTAAAGGATGGTGTAGCACTTCTCTTTTTTCAAGGTTTCCACTTTCGTTATTCTTTTCAGAGCAGCATAAAACTAATTTTGAGCAAAGTACAGTACGTACATCCCTTCTACAGTCCTGAGCTACATTTGCACAGATGGCATTTTTCTTTCACCTTCCTTTTGCAATGCCAACCCCATTGTTACCAACAATGCCAGCCTGTGTAATGAAAAGTAGGTGATCTGTCCTTCTGCTTACCCATCTGGGTAGACCAGTTTGTAAACTGTGCAACACACACCATGCTGAAGTGTTGTTATCAAGCTTACATGTTCAGCTTACTAATGTTCTCCAATCTGTGCTAAGTTGAAGCAGATTCAGCTGAAACCCTACTGGGGGCCTGGGTGAAATATCTATGAGATTAAACTGCGAGTGCATGACCCACAGTAGTGGGGGACATGAGGAAAACCATAAGCATCCTGTCTGCTTTGAACATTACACCTTCTCTTGAAAAAGAACCCTGCCAAAGGGTGTGTTCCAGATGGCCAGAGCATCTATAGTTAACCATATACATATATATATATCACTATAGAGTTAATCATAGTGTCCATGATTCTCCCACGGTGATGTAGGTCCTGAATGCATTGAACAGCTCTAACAACAAAGACACAAAGGATTTTAAACTAGTGACTCCCACTCAGACATACTGAGGATTTTTTAATAAAAACATCATCTTATGCTTATCACTGGTAAAAAGGCTAATATAGAAAATGCACAACAAAACAGCATTATGTCAGCGTATTAATCCAGGATGTACTTGTTTCATGAATAAGATGTGCATTACTGATGCTGTCCCATCTCAAGCACAGTAGATTAGATTAAGAAGAGGTATCAAGAAGTGCAGTATGGAAGATCAAGGCAATTGAACAGCTTCTGTGCAAACAAATATTAGTGAGGTTCAAATACATCAAAGATGCACACACTCATCAATGATACAACAAAAGTGAAGAAGAGCTACTATTTACTGGTTTTCATAATATGAAGAGCAGGAATATGCTGCTGAAATTTCAGGCAGAAGCTTTAAAAGAAAATGTTTCCTACATGACATTAAGTTAAATTGTGGAATTTTTGTCACAAAATCTGTGGATTATAAAATTTTAAGTGAGATTTTAAATTGAAGTAAAATCTCTAAAGCTACCTTTATAGAAATGAAAAGAAAAAGGTTTTTAGATCTTGTAAAACAATTTAATTTTGTAACAATTTCTTTCTTTTAGTTTTGACTTTTTTTCAGTCTTCACTTACATTCAGAAATGGTTTGGTTTTGTTTCTTTAAAATGCCTTTATAATGGGTGTATTGCTTCTTATAAAAGTACTCGGCTATAAATCAGATCCATATTATCACATATTCCTTGCAAATATTTTAGTCAGAGTGCTAGAAGTTATTAAGGAATGAGTTTTCTTATTGAAAATGTTCCATATTTTTAATAAAAAACAATGGAAAATATTCAAAAGCCAAGTATATTGAACAAGGAAGTTCTGATTGTCAATCTGGTGGTTAAGCCTGTCGGGGAGAGAGCTCATTTCTGTGGGGCTATTTACGCATTTTATTTGAAGAGTTGGTTAAAATTGCTATGTAGTATTTGGTACTATGGCAACATCTGCATTACAAAAAGCATGTACTTCAGGAGTGATCATTGGCTTCCAATCCATGTAGCAAGAAGTTGGCTTCGTCTGTAGAGGACCAGCCACATCCACTTCATATACTTGGCTATGATTTCCTGCTAGTTCTTTCCAGTGCCCCTGTCACCTTGGTGAAAATGCTTGAAGTAATTGGAGGACTGTGATGAAGCTCACCAGAAAGGTGTTTGTGCAGCAGTAAACTACTGAGATATGGCGTGAGAGATCGCATGCACTAAGAACAGTGCTTTAGATTGCTTTCTGAGCAGTCTGGTGGGACAGTAGTAGAGGAGTATGAATATCAGGGGGGATCATGTCTGATACTCCTTTGACTATATTACCTATGGGAAGAAAACCTTGGAGTGAACAATCTCAAAAATCACATCTCTGTTCAATTCTAAAGGGAGCTTGGAAAATTTCATGAAATTCAAGGGAGCAAGAACTTGAAGTGGGGAGCTAAGTTATCTGAAAGATCTCCAAAAGATGATCAGATCTAGTCCTGCCTTATTCCTGAGAGTTTAACACAGTATAGCTGAAAATACCAACCTTTGTATTTGCTATTCCTTTGGTGTCTAACCCTGCACATTACGGTAACCTTGTTTATGAAGTCAGAATCAAGAATTAGTTCTTGCAACAGTGAGCATATTCTTCAGTGTGAAACAAACCAAACAATTTTTGGTGGGGTCATTTGAATGGAAGGAAGCAGCTTTTGCATAGTAGAAGCATATCCTTTCAGCTCTGAAGGTCTGTTGACAAAACAGCTAGACAGGGTCTCCATAGGCAGTAGGTCACCCAAAATTCAAGCATAACGGAAACTGAACTGTTCTTTCCAGAATAAGCATTTAGCCCTGGTTTTAGAGTATTGCATCTATCCCTGTAACTGAGCCACAGAGAATTCTGCTATGTTCCCCAGAAAGATATTAAGGCTTAGTTCTCAAAACTGTTTAAGTGCCTACCTGAATTCAAAGGACATTGGACACCTAATCAAAATTTTAAAACGTGATACAAATACTTAATTTGTGTATTTCACAATGTGGGCTCCTTCTGGCAATGTACACACTGACTATCCAGTGAAGTCCTTGGGACTCCTAGAACTGACTTCATCAGGTTGTCTATCACCATAAATATATACCATATACTTATACTGCGTATCAGCTAAATATTTGGTATAGAGATGAAAAAATACAGGAACTTTTGTTCAGAACTTACTAAAGTTTGGCAACCCTTTCAGCCAAAGAGTATGTCTCTATGGGCTGAAATCTTCCAAAATAGGAAAAAACCAGTCATTACTGTAGAATGAAAAGAGGATTTCCAACAGCTACGTTGCCAGTAGGAATAAAACATGCATCAGCATCCAAACTCTTCTGAGTGTTTTATTTAATCTGCTAATTGAAAAGGCATAAAGCTGACAAAGACAGATAATTGATCTTATAGGTCACTGTTTGTAATTCCATGTTCTCCCCCTGGCCTCCCTCGCACAATATCTCATGTGTAGTGCCATAGTTCTGCAAGATAATGCTCAGGGGTATTACAAAATTTGTAATTTAAGTCTAGGCTTTTGGTATTAATTAAAATTTGCTTCTGTAGTTGCCCTGAATGAAAGGAAATAATTGCAGTTAAATATACTAATGCAGGTAATGCACTATCTAATTTGTTTTCTGAAAATCATATCAATTTATTAAGACCAACTGGAAGTGGTATGAAGTGACAGTACTGAGAACACCAAAAAGGAGCCTAAGGCTTGTATGTCATTTGCATTTGTGATTTTACGTACTTCTTTATTTAAAAGTATCTGTTATTTCTGAGGAATTCTAAGGTATTTCTAAGTATAGAAAAGTGAATTATTGAAATTTTTAAAAAAGCACAAACCCATACCTTCATATGGAAGGAAAACATGGAAAAACATTAAAAACCAAAAATAAATAAAGTGTGAAGATCTCCAAAACCATAATATAAAATGTATGTAGCGCAGCACCCATGTAGTCTTACTACCTCTTGAAGATACACACTCCCGCCTGAGATTGTGATAGTTCTAGTGTTGGTTGTGCCTCATATAAATAAATGCAGGTGCCATGGTTTTACAAGGAGTTAGGTACCCTAGGCTCCCCTTAAGGTAAATGTACAGTCACTTCTAAGGCTTGTATCTTCTCATTGTGATATCCAAAATAAGTTAGATGATTCAAACCAGAAGAAATGCAGGATAATTATCTCACATGTTCAAGGTGAAGTTCCAGTAGTGTGTTGCAGAAACTCCTACGAATTGCTTCTTTTTTTTTTTTTAATATTAACATCATCAGTCAGTGTATATCTCATGAAAAGTAATCGAAGAAGGTTAAGACATGCAGAAGGATTGAGGACTGATGTTAAGATTTTTAACTATTTAAAACAAACTGAAGGAAACTTAAAATAAATCCTTTAAAAAAATAACCTAATTTTCCTTGGAGCTTGCTGCTTGATTTTGGCTATGGCTTGGCTTGCTTTGGACATTGCTGGCTCTGAATTACATATTTTATTGCTTGATTGTTGGTTTATTAAAAAAAAACAAACAAAAAAACGCCCAAAAAAACAACACCCCCCCAAAAAAAAACCAGCTTTTGAAACAATGTGAGTTTATGGTTACATTAAGTGTAAATAAAATAACATGACAGTACATCAGTCAAAGGGAAAGGTCATTAGGTGTGTATATAGAAATATTTAGAATGGAGTAAAGAATTGAGGAAAAACGAATCCTGAATTCAGTTCTCATGACCTGTCATTTTCAGCTCCGTAAAAAATCATGAAAGCATACACATTTACTCAATCTGAAAAGCAGCAGAAATCTAGCCAACAGAAAACAGCATTCTGGAAGACTCCTTTTCTCCAAAAATTATTCTAAGGTGAATATTAGCTGGGGGCATCAGTATCAGCATGGAAGAAAAACAGGTGCTGTGGATTCAGCATTACTGACTGAGTTATTAAATAAGTCGTATTGCTGAGTTGTGTTTCAACAACAGGAAATTAGTTTGGATGTGCTTGAAAACATTCAGGATAGAAGGAAAGGGAAGAAGTCTGATGTAATCATCTAAGGTTTGGAAATTATTCAAATGACACAAGGCTTTTGCATTGTGATCTAAAGCTTGTTAAAAAGTAGATGAATGAGCCCATGAAGTTAGAAAGAGGAAGAAAAATTACATTCTTGAGGTTTTAGAGAAACTTAAAATGCCTCCACAGCAACAAAAACTGTACTTAGTGCAGTTATTTTTATTTTCTGGAGAGAAAATTACAATGTCAGCATGATACAGATTGAACGCAGGGTCAAGAAAAGAATCCTTCATTTGGGGCATAAAAGGAAAAATATAAATAATGTTTTACATTGTATCCCTTTCTCCTTGGCCTTTTTGTTTTGTTTTGTTTTCCTTTTAAAGATTTTTTCAAAAATCCAAATATTCTCTTTTGGGCAACTGGTGTCCCCCCATACCTTCAACATCCTTTTTTCAATATTTGCCCCAGAAGTGAACATCTTTAATACTAGTTTCGAGATTACTTCTTCAGAATGCCTAAGGTGGAAGTAACTCACCAAATAGGAATATATATATACATATATATATACACACATATACATATATATAGGCCCAGAGTTTCTAAGCATACTGATGTTTTTACTTAAAGAACAACACAAAGTAAATTATAAAGGAATTAAAGGAAAATACATAGTTTTCAACATACTTTCCAAACACAAAGTCTTTTATTCTGATTCACTGCTTCCCTGGAATCCCTTTAGAACCTACTTATTCTCTGGCCTTCTCTGCTTTATTCTGCCCCTGGGACATACAGCTTTCCTTCATCCTTAGACATTGAAGAAGTGAAGCAGATCAAATAACTTACTTGTTTTCCCTTTTATAACTTTCTAGCTATTGTGCCTGGTGAATCCCTGATCAGCCCTACAAGATTTCTCTGATCCTTTCCAAATGACTTTATTGCCAAGGTGACAAAACAGTTCTCCTCTGTGGGAATTAACTTATTGTCAGAGCAATTACAATTGAGTGATCCATTTTAAGCCAGTAATACTACTGTTAGCCCTGGATCAGAACTCTACAAATTTTACTTAAAGTTCAGGCTAAACTACTGTAAGAAAGCAATGGCTATCTTTGCAGTCAAAATAAAGTTTGTACTTTGTCAGGCAGAAACAGAACACTTAGTCTCAAAAATGAATTCTGCACACTGTGCAGACAATGTCCTGAAACTGTTACCTTGACTAAGTAAGAGCATAGTATTAAAGTGAGAGGTTTATTTTCAGTCACTTTTTCAGTGCAACGTCTTGGTAAAATGTATGTGTTGCAGAAGAAAAATGAAAAGATTATGGCTACCAGCTGAGAAGGCAGCAATACAAGAAATACAGGATTGATACTTTCTAATGGAAACTGAATTTCCATTCCACTAGATACAGCCGTTATTTGTACTAATGCACTGATGATTCTACAGCAACTACAGAATGAAGATACAGGGAAATGTACACAAAGTACTGCTGATAAGCTTAGAGACATGATGTGAATATAAATATAATTTACAATCTTATTCATTTTGGTCTAGTAATAGGGGGTAATGACTGAGCTCCCAGGGCATGGGGGGCCTCTTCTTCTCTCACTGACAGAGAGCACAGGGAGCACTTTGGGAAAGAAGGCTAGGGAACTTGAGGAGCAGGACAAATCTCCATAGCATATTTGTATAAGGAAGCATGGGCTACATTCACAGACATATTTCAGTTTCAGTCTAAAATATCCTGGAGGGCACTGCTTGAATCTGGGCCACATTTCTTGTGCAAAAGCTGTACTCCCTAATTTTTCTGCTATTTCTGCACCAAATCTTCTACTTCTCTTAGAAAAAACCAGCAGCTCCATTGTCATTTTTCCAAAAGAAACATCCTTTGGCTTTGTTTCTACACTTTGAACACTTCATAGTTTAATGTTCCCTTTCCCAAAATCATTTGCATCTTATCCCATGAAGCAGTCATTTCCCGTTATGGTGAGTTTTGAATCAAATGCCTTCAAGTTCAGATCTGTACTTGTTGATAGACCATGCTTTGTTTTCCCCTGCACTTCACCATATCTAGCTGTAGCATCTGTCAATGCCTTCTTATTATGCAAATTTTTGGAGATAAAGTCCTTTTATGTATTTACATGATATCTGACAAAAAGATGTTATTCATCACTGAGCCTGTTGGCACTTCTGTGATTCAAATAATCATTATAGTACACATAAAGACTGAAGAGAAATTTAGATAATCTTTCTTAAACTCAAAAATTTTGAGGCAAGTAAAACCATAAGTGCTGTTATCCTTCCCCCGTGTGTGCATTGTGAAGGTTCATTAGGTCATAAAGGTATAAATTGCCCTAAATGGGAAATATTATATATATAGAATTATGTTAAACTATCTGCCCAACTAAGTCTTGCCTTGCTTCTGAGAGTGCCAAAACAGATGTAAAACAGTGTCGGTGCTCATGCTGTTTCTGAAAGCTCTGTTACGGCTGCTTTTCTGTTCTATTTCTATTCTATATCTTAACAACAGTTTCTGAAGGGGTGAATATTAACCACAATTTTGCATATGGAAAAAAGGAAGGGAAATAAATTCATGTGAGATTGAAGTTATGTCTTTGTAGGAACTAGAAATATATTGTCATTTTAATTGAAGAGTATTTCACAGATCATCTAATGAATACAAAGTCAATTCATTTTTCTGTGATGAGTGATATATATTCATTTTTGAAATGCAACCTGAGCCATTTTACCTTTCCATTTCAAGGACATTTTAGACATCTGTAAGACTCACCCTTTTATTATAATTTCATGCTGGGAAAGTACAAAGGATTGTCTGAGTCAATAAAAGACTGTTCAAGGGAATAGGCAAAACTTTAATAAGTCAGTGATGATATATCTTATTTTAGAAGACAGAAATGATTTGGCCTGAGTGTGCTAAGCCTTTAGCATGCTGTGTGATTAACTCTTTAGTTAGTATGCTCCACGTGAGCTAGTGATCTCCCCATGCAATAACCTTTTTATATAAAACTTCTGTAAGGTATACTTGTACTTGAGAGACCTGTAGATTTGGCAGGATTCTGTAATAACTTCTGAAAAAGAATTTCACTGTCTGATTGTCCAACTACTCCCAAATGGAAGATATCTAAAATGGATGAGCATTACCCTATAAATTAAATATGATGTGAGTGTAGCAGTGGCAGAACCCATGAAAGCTTACCACACAGGTTTCCATCTTTAAACTACATAATGATATATTAAATCCCACATATTAGATACGAACAGTGCAAAGCACCTTTCCTTGCAGGAGAAATAGTCAATAGTTGTCACTGTGTGTGATTTTATACCTTTGTCTGAATCAGCTAGGTGGTGCTATCCTCAGCCAGGATACTTTCCTAGAAGAATCACAGGTCTGGTCGGGAAAGCCAGTTCTTGTGTTCCGAGTCTAAGTAGTCACATGTGTTTTCTGAATAGTCAAAATTCTATTAATAACAGATAAGAGTCTGTTTTAATTTACAGAAGTAATGAAGAGCTCAGTCACATACAGCAGTATAAGATGAGACAACACAATAAATGCACACCATCACCACATATGTGCTAAGCTTGTGATTTATAGTATTGCAGAAAAGAGCAAATTTATTACTACTCTGTATTTTGGATGCTTTTGGCACTTATACAGAGCTGCAATAGCTGGAAGTCTGAAAAGCAGTGAAAAAGTTAATTGTGTACGTCTCCACACACCCAGAGGAAGTGCTGATTGTGTTACTTCTGAGATACTGCTAATAAAATACCTATCTATTTCAATTGCATAAACTTCACTTTGCTCCTAAAATCCAGAGACACCTGAATTTAAGTTTTCTCAGAGCTTTCAAAGGATGTACTTAGTGGAGCTTTGGGGTTTTCTTCTGTTTTATTTCCTTTGGAAGGAAGGAATTATTTATTTGCAAGCACAACAGAACATTCTCTATAAATGAGAGTGATTATGAACCCCAAAGGTTTGGCTGTATTCTATCAGATGATACAGAGAAAAACAGCAGATTTTTTAAAGTTGCTACTACAGTATGTGTATGAACTATTATTTTATATAATATAATTTAATATTCAGGAAGTAATCAGAAGATGTGAGTTAGAGTTGCAATAGATATAAAAATAAGACGGCAAAACCAAGAGAGGTCCACAGAGGAATGCAAGTCACTAACCAATGCCTAGAAATGCAATACACAGCACACACAAAGTATTTCATCAATGACTAATGAAGGCAAATCGCCCAAGTCACCTTCTATTGCTTTCTATTTGTGGTTTTATGTTAAAGTAGTAAATCAAAGGTTTTTGAGGGATACTGCTGTCGCATTGAGAAAAAAATAATTGTCTGTAAATACTGACTGAACATGTACCCAACTTTTCCACTTCAAATTTAATTGCCTATCTTTTACACTTTATACACTATTTTGATGATTCATATGTCAAAGACTTAAACACATTTAGTATAGCTAGTTTCTGTAGGTCCAAAATTCTGCTTTAGTTACTTTTCTGCCTTTCACACATTCACCCAATCACCTTCAATTGCATTACTTACTGATCATGTCAGGGATAACCTGGGATTTTCAGTTGGTCTCCACATATTTTTAATGTGTGATAGTAACTTCTAAAAAACATACAGAGTTAAAAGTTCACCAGCAGGAGTGATCTCCTGAGTAAAACTAGGACCCAACTCATTTACAGCAGAACTTAGCAGGACTTCCACATAGTGATAACCTTCTTATAAGGTCACAGGAAGACCCTGGTGTTCCTTACAATGAAGGCAGGAGAGCTATGTAAGACACTTGAGCTTTCCTACATAGAAAACAGTATGAGCACCTTCACTTGCTCTTCAAACATCCCACAGGACAATATGATCAAATAAATTTGGGTTGTGAAGCATTCTGGGCTGAAGTACTCAATGCCCCAGGATCAACATGACTATACCTTAATGACCTCACAGGGTCACTACACATTAACTTGTTAAATATAAAATAAAATATTTATTAAAAAAAAAAAAGTGGTTTAGAACTTTTAAAAGCTTTAATAAATTCAACAGTATTTCAGCTAATATGTTTAGGACAAATCTTAGTGTCTTTCAGGTTGACTAGGCACTACTTTAACATAGCCAAGTAAATAGAGATACATATCTGCCTTATTAGGTTCTTTCCATTCTGAAAGGGTGTTTCAAAGTCAGTAAATTTTGAGGAATATGTCATATTATTAACTATAAAAAAACCCTTCTTTTTTGGTTATCTTGTTAAACTATGAAAGGTTATTTAATGGGATTTTATTTTAAATGATGCAAGATCTTCATGTGTTCAATCGTAAGCATAATCAAAACTATTTTTTTCTTGAATTCTACCTTCCATTCAGTAGTATAGCTTTGGATAATAGATTTAAACTGAAAAGAAATACAATCTGAATTCTGTAGGAGAAAGATTTATTAACCAACAACTAAGTTATAAAAGAGATTTCCTTAATAACCCCATACTAAATATCTATGCTTTAGTCATTTTGCCACAGGTGGTACTATATTTAATTATCTTTGTAAAGAAGACAGATGGCCTGTGTTTCAGAAAATCGCAGCTTTCTTTCCCCTTGATTGGCCATGTTAGCCAATACTCACAAATTACAAAACTTATACTCTCATTTTCCTGAATTAGCCTGAAGCAAAAATGAATCATGGCTTTGGTCTTTTTTTTTTTTTTTTTTTCTTTTTTTTTTTCCCTCACACAGTATCAAATCATTTCAAAAAATTTTTAGAAAACTCAAGCTGACTTCCATTTTCATAAGAAATCACTGCTAAGTCTATCAGTCTCTGTGTTATGTCTATAACTAAATACCCTCTGAATCTCATTCTTTTCTCCCACTGGTCTGAATTACTTACTATTTGTTAATGTAGACAGAGGAATCTCAACATACCTGAAATGCTTTCTTATTCTCTCCAGTCTTCTTATACATGCAGTAACTAGACTGAATGTGATTTTGACCTGACCCAAATCTTCCATGTCACCTTAATACCTTCAATCAAAGCTGAGAGAATCTTTATACTCACCTTCAATTTATTTTGCTATTTTTTGAATAAACAGAAAATAAAATCTGTAATTGAGAATAGTCCGGCAGTAGCAAACCCATTATGTTTACTCCACTGCAACTGTAACTATTCCAAGTGATCTTTAATCCACAGTTCATTGTCATGATAGCCTAGTCTGATTCCATAGGAGTAATTTGCTTTATCTTATGATAGGTACTTGGGGAGCCTTTAATCCACAGATCATTGACACAGTAAACTGTAACTCCTTTTGTACTTTGAGCTATTACTATCCATTTGGTAAATAGCTGCTATATTAAAAAAAAATAAAAAAATCCCTTAATGTATATATCAGTATATGCACAGCAGCTATGTATATTCAAAATTGTTTTCCAAAAATAGTTAGCATATATCTGTAACAGGCGAATACTTCTATCTGAAGACTGCTTTTAAGATTTACTAATCCAGAAAGTGCATTAAAAACCAAGGTAATATTTAATTGAAGCAATTCTAATTAGCATTGATACACACAAATGACTGAAAGAATAAGAACATGTTCTAAAAAGTCAGCCATGCAGGTGAAAATAGCCTCAGTCTAAATCGAAGGTCTAAAGCAGAGCAAATACCCAGTGACACTCATTTTTTCTAGTATTACAAAAATAATATTTCACCTTAGGCAACTCCTTCTGCAAGGTTTTTTTCCCTAAATTTTGGACATAAATTTGGATTCTATGGCTACCTAGCTCATGTGTCCTCCCATTTAAAAGCGCATATTTTTATTACTCCCCAGAATCAATGTAGTTATTTTTCAAATGTATTTTTTTCTAACAGATCTATTAATCACAAGGTTCTTTTACACAACTTTTCCTAGCCCTTTCAAGGTTACCATACAAAAAAGTAGTCTCTGGAACTGATGACCTAATTCCCATGAATTAAATATAGGTTAAGTCCATGAACTTCCGTTACTGTCGTAGAGTCTATCATCTCCTCAAGAGTTATGGTACCGTTCCATGAGACACTGTGAAATATAACAGACAAAAGGCTTATTTTGAAGCATTGTTAGACCTGGTCCTGTAGTTGGGAAGCTGCACTTAAGTGAATCCATGACTGACCATATTACAAGCAACCAAGACAGCTTCAGGAGGCCACACTTTGAAGATTTCTTAACACATCACTTCTCTGATGGGTGCAGGAGGAAATCAAGTTATAGTTTTGAAAGGCAGAAGACAGAAAATGCATGTAAGGTTGATTTATATCTTAGGAAAACAAGGAAGAAATTATACAAATTGGGTTAAGTAGTGAAAGAAAGTCATACTGCATAATTATAAAATCATAGAATGGTTTGGGTTAGAAGGGACCTTAAAAATCATGCAGTTCCAAACCCCTCTGCCATGGGCAGAGACACCTTCCATTAGAGTAGGTTGCTCAAAGCCCCATCCAACCTGGCCTTGAACAATTCCAGTGAGGGGACATCCACAACTTCTCTGAGAAACTTGCTCCCGTGTCTCACCACCCTCACAGTAAAGAATTTCTTCCTAATATCTGATTAGAATCTACTGTTTTTCAGTTTATAGCCATTCCCCCTTATCCTATCACCACATGCCCTTGTAAAAAGTCCCTCTCCAGGTTTCTTGCAGGCCCCCTTTAGATGTTAGAAGGCTGCTATAAGGTGTCCACAGGGGCTTCTCCAGGCTGAACAACCCCAACTTTCTCAGCCTGTCTTCATAGGAGACACATTGGAGCCCTCTGATTGATTATCTTTGTGGCCCTCCTCTGGACTCTGTCCAAGAGGTCCATGTGCTTTTTATGTTGGGGGGCCACAGAGCTGCTCGCAGTACTCCAAGTAGAGTCTCACAAGAGCAGAGTAGAGGAAGAGAACCACCTCCCTCAACCTGCTGATCACACTTCTTTTGATAACAGGGGGAGGTGGAAATCATCAAAGTAAATGCACCTGTAAGAGATGAGTAAGGATCCTCCTAGTGGAGGTTTAAAAGCGCCCCACCCCCCACCCCCCACCCCATCCTCCAGAAAGGACAAACCAATGGCAGTATTCTTACAGTGAGGTAGACGTAAAGATGCAATTGGAGAAAAAGGTGATAACTTTTAAGATATATGCAAGACAGTAATGATTTAACTACACTGGACAAGGACAGCACAGGTCTTGGGATGGCTCAAGCTTCATTAGACTGCCAAGAGCTGTAGGTACTCACTGAGGTGGCAGGAACTCATCACCCTCCACAAGTTCACTCCTTCTAGCTGGGTGTGAAAAGTCATTGCTTAATTGCGCCTTCCTCCAGCACACAGGAAAAAAAAAACAAATTAAAAAGCATTGACAAGGTGCATGGTGAAGCTACCAGTCCACATGCATACCTGCTCCACAACCCAAGACTTTATCAAAACGAAGTCAGATTCCCCCTTCTCTATCCACTTTTCCTACAAGTTTCCACATAGAGAATCTTGGATACACGGGCCAGATCAGTCAGGTCCAAATCTAAAGGATGAGTTCCACTAGGGAGACCACAACACACACCAGATTCATTTGCCTGCAGGTCAGTTTAGGCACAGCCCAGGAGAGCAGTTTGACAGACAGGTTCAAAACCACTGTTGGTTTTTGTTTGGTGTGGTTTGGGTTTTTTTTTTTTTGGGGGGGAAGAGTGTTTTTTGGTTTGTCTCCCCCCCCCCCCCAAAAAAAAAAAAACAAAAAAAACAAAAAAAACCAACCAAAAAACCAAAACTGTAGTGTGAAAGCCAGAACTATTTTGCTGTTGTGTTATGGACCTTTGCTTTCCAGATATTTACTCTCTGTATAATAGGCCTGCAATATTACTGTACCTTTTGCCTTCTAAAGTAAGGGATTTGAAGAAGATAACAGGTAGATTGTGTGCAGATTAGATTAGATATCAAAAACGTCTTTTCAATGCACCAACTATACTGCAACTTTATTCTGTTCCTGTTGTCTAAGAGTTTAAGTTCTTGTGTTAGCAGTCCAGTGTTGCTAGATATTTCCCAATTACCAGTGAATTTCTTATACATTTTTTTTAAAAAAAAGATATTTCATTTTCCCCTGTTTATTTTAACCATAAAACATTTGTAATGAAAAAGTGGTGTCCTATTTTTTGTGCCTGTTTTTCCAGCTGAAGTGTCTCGAGATGTTTCCATGTCAAACATGATCTTTTGTAATGCATGACCTTTCACAGCCTAGTCTCATATCACTTTCCTTGAAGCTACTAGAAATACAAGTCTATTTTTTTTAAATCAAATTTAAACCTAAACTTTAGCCCTAGAAGACAGGAGTGAAATCTATTTTCTAAGGACATTGCTTAATTTCTCATTAGAAAGTCACTGATTAAGTTGCAGTGTCTGTTGATTTAAAGCTTGAAAATTAAAACAAGATTTTTTTTCCCCCCAGACTAAATAGAATTATTGTTGACTGGGTAATTAACTATGGCTATTGTATTTGAAACAGAAAAAGCTGCCTGCAGCTGCAGCTGAAAACATTTTCTCTAAAATAGATTGATTCCAGAGTTAATTGTCTTGGGTCCCAAACAAAACTAAATTAAATCTGTGTCTTCAATGGTTTTAAATATATGAAATAATATTTTTAAAAAAAAAATCTCAAGTAACCAGGCTCTGCATGAAATAATTCAACAGAGAAAAGTGCCATCCCTCCTTGATCAAATGTCAGGGTGACCATTTCAAGTGATGCAATGACACAGAAGTTGACGGTTGCTGTTCAATGGCTTAGGCAAAGTAGTAATTATAAGAGCTTCTTTCTCCACAACAGGCAATTTTTTATAAATACTCTTTTAAGGCAAATGTACTACAGCAATTGTAGATTAATCTAAACTGATTCCATCTCCCTTATCTCCAGACCCAAGGGAAAATGGATTTGCTGAGAGCAGTTGGGTCAATGTAGCTAAACTCTGCCATTAATACAACCACATGCTGAAGTTACATTAGAGATTGCAAAATGAGGTTGTGGCCACAACACTGAAGAGCATATCCAGCACCGTCAAGGTAAGTCAGAGCAGACACACCCCAGCTGCCTCAAGTCCAATTACATATGCATACAGTCCAATATGAACTGCCTCAAGTCCAATTACATATGCATACAGGTAAATTTACACTGTACCCAAATCTCAGGATAGGGTCTTTATATCACTGTGCTGTGGCTTTCCAGTCCTTGTCAGAGCTGGTGTCTGTGAACCAGATTCTGTTTCATGATGTGGTAGACTATAGATACTGTACTAGTCTCACTCTTACCAAAGATGATACTTGGACAGCTGCACTATGAAGAAAGGAATTACTATTACTAATGGCAGCAAAGCTTAGAAAGACTGTCCTGGGAAAAATAGTGTTTCAAGAAAGATCAGTCACTGTGGTTGTATGTTACACCATTAAATAAGAAAGGGCCATGAACTAATCTTTGACTCCAATAGCAGCAGACACCAACTGTCATACATCTACACTACTTATGGCTACTTTCCTTTAAAGCAAATTTATTTCAAAGAAGTCTAGTGGAAGCAGAACAAAACTGATCTGTGGAGTGAGTTAACAACTATGCATACAGACCAAATCAGGGTCCTGTGTCAAATCCTGCTCTTCAAACATCATCAGTTTATCAGTATAGACATATGTCTACCACATCAGGCCTGCCTGTGAACTTAAATACAAAGAAGACAAAACCATAAAGTCTGACCAAATGTAAGCAAGAGATGAGGAAATACCAACATTACCCAATTTTTTGTGGATGTGCAGTAAGAAACCAGGTATACCATTTTATGCTTCCTTCAGGTTTGCTCATTACAAAAAGCATCACAAGGAGACCCATAATGCCCTTAGGGTGAGTGAGACCAGCTGAACCTACAGAATTTTAGCAAACATGATGATTAGTCTGAAGGGAACCAAAGAGATTTAATATGTATTAATTTAGAGTTAACTTTCAGATATAGTCAAAATACATTTCAAAGGAGGAGAGATCTTGGCTTTATTTTGCAGCCAAAGAAATTTAAGGAACACTATAGCAGAAAAGACTTAAATAGCGACAGATCTATAGAAGGACTGCAAACTGAATGGAAGTAATTTTAAAAGAATTTAGCATAATATTTTATTAGCTAAGTTTTAAATTAACAAATTGCCATCCCAAGCTACTGTTGTAGGATATAGAGACAGAATAATTGTGCCTCTCTCAAAATACTAATAATCTTTCAACCATTTTTATTAGAAACATTTTTAGACTTTCTTTTTTGATAGAATTCAGATCATAAGGTTAAATCACCTGCATTTAGGCATCTACATGTAGGTTTTTACCTGAGAGTTAAGTGTGTACTCATTATAATTAGTGGATGTTAAGGGGTTTTTTTCAGTGATCTAAAGCAATACTTCTAGCACCAGTGAAAAGCCACCCAAGCTGGCCTCTAGCTGCTATTCCCTAAGGGTATGAGTCTCCCCTGCTTCTTCTGTCATATTTGCCAGCCTAGTGTGGATGCCTAGAGTGTCTGAATTAAAGTCTTAATTAAGGTCTCAATTAAATTACCTTGATGTAGCATCTAGTGTCACTAGAGATGCCTTCCTGCGCTTCAGATATTCCCCTGGTGATGACTCTGAAGTCATACCCTTGTAAAGCAGCATCCAGAGGTTTCGAGGTGTACCTTAGGGCATCTCATAACACAAGTCATCTGTGTTTAGGCAAAAAAGGCCCCACCTCAGTTCCCTATGTATGGGCAACTAAATCAAGAGTCCTGTCAATACAGTTGATAGAGCCTAGATGCTTAACTGAACTGCCCACACATAAGCATCTAGTGCATTTGAGACATCTTAAGGTATCTCCACTGTCCACACAGTCTCCTGTATGCCCCATGGTATCTCTGCAGCTCTAACATCTCAGGTTCTTTATGACAACCCAGATGACACTAGACACCTATGTTTAGTCAAATGAAGAATTGAGCCCTGTAGAGCTATTTGTCTCACCCTAAAACAGGTGTCTGGTGGCTGGACAGCTGAACCATTATCCAGAACACATTAATGGAACTGGATGTGGCTGAGCTTCAATTGTCAAGAAAAGAGTCACCTTGTACTACCTGCAGTACCCAGCAGTACACATGACATATGCACAGGACTGGCACATTTGACCCAGCTACACATACAGGTATTTGCAAGCAGACAACTATATCTAGGCACCTCAAGCTGTAAACTCTATCCTGCTCTGTATAATATTTAATATTGTTTCATATTTTGAATGACAGTATTAAATTGAATTGAATTACAAGCAATTTTTTTGTTGTTTTTTATTGTCTTGTTTTCTATTAGTTAAAAGGTGGAAAAAATTTATACAATTAAAATGCCTCCAGCTCTTGATTCAATTGTAAATCACTTTTTTGTAAGAAACTTTTTGTTTGCTTGCTTGCTTGTTTGCTTATTTTCCCTGTACACATCTGCGCTTTAAGATTACAATCAATTGCAGTCTTTCTAAAGTCAGTTTTAAATCACTATTGCATGGATTTCAAAAGTTAGGCTTGCAGTGGTACATGGTGTGAATGAGCAGGAATTCAAGTTAAACTGCTGAAAAGAGTGAGATATTTAAATATTTGCATAAAATAGCAAAACTAATAAAACCAAAGTGATAGTAATAATTCAGTTCTGGATTGTGGTATTGTGACATGCTGGTAGCATGCATGTTGTATTGTGACAACTAATACACTAGATAATAAAATACATATTTACTGAAATTTCTCTCATTTAAAAATAATTTGTCATACAATTACATCACAGAGATTCAAAGGTTGTTTACCTTTTTATCATTCAGTATGTAGGATCAAAGTCACATTCTAAGATTGCATTTGTTGTCTCAGAACATAAAAAAAATATTTTAAAAAGTCTTATATTTTTCACTTCAGTAGTTGCACAATAACTAAACAATAAATAAATAAAAAAAAGGATTTTCAGGAGGGAGTTTTTACCTATGGCTGGATAGATACCAATATAAATAAATGACTTTGCATGAGCTTCTTCTCACATTTCAACAAAAAGCATTAGTAATGTTAATATATCTTTACCATATTAAAGCTCCAAAGAGACACCAGTGAGGATGAGTGTTTAGTACAAATCTCTGTGTGTATGAAATAATGTTAAAGATCCCTAATAGGCATAGATACTTTTAGAGAAAAACAGCATGGTTTTAGTAATACACATTAGTATAAATGTGGATGAGTACATTTGATTTTCATGAGTGAGTCTATTTGTACCCACTCTCTTGTCTTTGAAGACTAAAATAAACATATAACTAAAATTAATTTTTAATCTGACATTTTGGATCCTGTGACAATTTTTTTTTGTACTTGTTCCTGCTATCAAAACTGCTAAAGAAATAAAACCCATGATTTTTCAACAACGTACTTTAGTTAAAGCTTCTGAAAAACATTTTAGTATGTATTGACAGGAAATTTTTGAGTGTTCCTTTGCTGTTCATAGCAATCATCCTTCAGAATGGGAGTTACAGGGTAAATTTACTTCTTGCAAGACTGCGCAAGCAGTGCTTTCACTGTGTTTTAACATGATTTACTCTTGCTTCAGTGAACAGAACATTTACATAGTTCCAAAACATTTTTAAACAGGTTTATTCCAAACATGTTATAATATGATTAAGTTGATGCGTATGATACAATGTGATTCTTCTGATAAATGGATTACAAATTTCAGTGCTGACCCGAGTTCTGGTATTTAGGGATTTTTCCTAGGAATATTTTACTGATCTTCACTTCTTCAAGGAGAATATCAAAGTGCTTTAGTCAAACACAGAAGCCTTATTTTTATAAACCCACATTTCTTAGTTTTCTGTCAGATCCAGTAAAAATCTGATTATCATTTTCCGTAGACTTCCTTCCCTGGCATCATAATATTAGCAATATTTTCAACAGTAAGATATAAAGTATAGGGCATTTTTTAATTTATAATAAGGCTATCTTACACCATCACTTTAATGTAAAGCAATTGTAAAGAGGAATGTAAATTCACAGAATCTTAATGCAAATGAGAAGTCAAAATAATGGGCTTAACATTCTCCAGATTTTTGTCTGACCTTTTACTGATCATTTTCTATCATTCGTTAGATTTCATTAGTTCCTGCATCAGATGCAAAATGTTTTATTAATGGCATATCTAGGTGCTGTTCTTGATTTGGGATATTCAAGTAATTTTTTATAGGTTGGGTGAATATTCAACGAAGTATGCAGTGCATACGAGCTTTGAATTCAGAAGGAAGCTACTGAAATTCATATGCAGAGCATCACACTATTATTTCTAAAGCAGTTGGAAAACCATTTATTTCCCCATTCTGATGCCAGAAAATTCTCAGTATTTGATACTGCGTTTGTCCTTTTATCCATCACTGAGTTTCCAAGGAAAGGATTCCTCACCATCCGGCATCCTTTCCCCATACCTGGGAGCAGAAAGGCAATGTTTGCAGTCTCTCATCTTCTGATTTTCCCTCCCTAACCAGCAACCACTTCAAGGTGTGAAGTAATAGTGCTTCTGGGGGAGGTAAAATGGAACAGGAATACCAGAGGAGGAATGGCTAATATGGCTCAGAAAGTGTCTTAAAAACAAAATAAATGTTCTGGGTAACAGAAAAATGAGGTTCCCAATGGCTGTTTTTTGGTTTCTTTGATTTTTTTCTTTTAAATCTTTTTCTAGGAAAGATCATTCTCTGCTTCTGATTTATGACTCCCTGCTTTCAGTAGAATATCTCTGTGTTAGAATTAGAATAGTGTGAAAGATCCTTGTAAATTAACAGCCTTGAGTTCAACATACTGATAAGCACTGCAATAAAATCAATGTTTGTTCTATTTTTGGTTCTACTGTAGAAAAGTATAATTGTCTGTGTTGGCCTTAACATTTCTAGGTTTCATCATTCAGTTTATTTTGTTTACATTGAACAACGGAACTAATATGGTTGCCAGAAAAGCAGCTTGACGACATTTGAATTTGAATAGATAATGGTTTGGTCTTTCAACATAAAAAATTGAGGATTATAGAATAACCTATCATCTGCTAAATTACTGACCCTTACAATCATTAATCACCTTTATATTTAAACAGGAAACTCTCAATAAAGAGAGACATTTCACAACTCTCAGGGTGTGATTGTTCCAAGATTACGTTAGTCCAATGCACTTCATATTTGTTATGAGTATGAAAAATATGATGAAAAAGATGGTCACTTAAATATCAAATGAGCCTTACTAATGTACCACATTCCTAAAAAAGAAAAAAGAATTAAAAGCGGTATATGAAAAGTAGAAGAGTGTGACTGGGAAGATTGCTCAGGTAGGATTTAATGGTCTGAGTAGAAAAGGAGAGAATGAAAGGTATGATATGAAGGAAACATCAAGAAGAAAACCTCAGAAGAGTAAAGATGGTAGTCAGTGCTAACTCCAGTGCCAGTGAGAAATCTTCAGCTTAACATCTAATTGGAGTAAATTGGAACAGTACAATGAATGCTGTACCATGAAGACATATGTAAGCTGAAAAATTAGTTTGTTTAGTGGAAGTAATACAGTTGAGTTACCTTCACTTAGACTAATAAATCTCATTACTCCAAAGAACTTATTTATCCCAGCGGAAAATAAAAAAATGCAGTTAGCCGTAAGACAGTGCAAACACCTCTATCAAGACAGGGAGGGGGACAGAAAAAACATGAGTGAGAATCTATAGGCCAAGGCAGGGTTGAGTGATTTCTTTTGATAGAATTAACAGTTTAAGTAGATTTTGGAATTACAGTCCGCATATTAACCAGTGTGGAGGATAAGAGATATTTTAGTACTGCAGGCACACTAGAAAGTATCCCATTTTATTAGGTGGTAACAGCCACGTTCAAAAATTTGTTTTCTTAACTGTTCTTTCACAGTGCGTTCAGTTTTGTGAGTTTTTTCCATCATTCCTAATTGATCTAACTTTATTTCACTTGTTAAAGGCAGCTTTGGCACTGGATTTCTTTATCTCAGCTATTTCAAAGTCATTAGTAATTTAATTCTCCATCTCATTTATTAATGGACCTACTTTATAGTGGTACTGATTTTCCTCTGATACATTTACACCAGCCTATCTCATACTCCTGCCATAACCTCATTAAGGCAGAGATAGTGCAGTTTGATTACAGACAGTAATAAGTGGTACCACTTTTAAGCTTCCAGCCACTCTGTAAGTTAAGTTTATACCATCAGTCAAGCACAGGTCTGTTCAAATTCGGACGTGTCATTGTTCATGATCAAGAGCTAGTTCGGTCTCAAGCTTAGACTATATTCAAGAATACTCTCAAAGGGAAAAGTTCAGTCACCTCATTATATACTCAGCCATCATGCTTTTTTCTTCAGCTTTCTGGGCATAGTGAGAATGGAGGAGCTCAGTTCAGCTACTGGTACTTCCTAAGAATACTGTTACTTAGTGATTTAATCTACTTAGCATCTACCATTCTCCTGTATGGGTAGCTTGCTTTTCATAGGTCAGTGAATTTCAGACAGCTTGTATTTGCAAGGAGGCTAGCAGATAACCCTCATTTCCTTGAGGCTCAGGGGCTGGAATCTTGTCTAGCATTTAGACAGATTGGTTGAGTCTACAAAAGTCCCCTTCTCTCTGCTGCTGTTCAAGTACATAAACCCCTAGCTTAATACATTTTCCTTTGTGAATATATTTATTACTGCAGGAATGATCCGACCTGTAAAGCTTTTAACAACTCCTTTATGAGTCCACCTGAAGTTCAGGCATCCATTTAGGAGTGAACCCAAAGTACTTTCATTCCAATTAGCCTTCTTCAAAGGCATGCCATCCTGCTCTTTAAACATGCGCTTGTCTTTGACTTTCTCCATTTTTTTTCCCCTCACTGGTCTTGAATGCTTCTTTCTACCACATTATATATAACATCTTTGTTAATACTTTGATATTTGCTTTCCTAGAAATTATGCTTTTTCGTATTCTTGATAGTGCTTCAGAAAAAAAAAAAAGTAGAAAAAAATGACATCTAGGAGCCCTGTACAAGCCATAAAATGGGAGAAATGTTGGGTCAGAATGGACTTCTGGCAGTCTTCTTGTGTTCTCTCCCACTCAAGTCAGGACCATTGCCAACACTAAACAGATCAGCCATGGTTTTGTCTAGTCCTGAAAACCTCCAGGTTTTTCGAATTTTCTATGGTCACATTGGTATTGTTCTCCTGTCCAGTAATTCCTTCCTGTCTCACCGGTAGAAATCACATAGGAGTAGCAACCATCAACCATTTAAACCCTGATTTTCTGCTGGCATATAAATAATGATGTACTTTTTATCACAGTAATACTTTATATTCTGACCGCACTTCCAGGCATACAATACAAAACTTTTAGGAAAAGCTTCTAGCAAGGTCAGTATAAAAAGTAGGCCAGTTCCCATAAAAGTTTAGTTATTTAAAAGTTATGTATTAAAGTATCATATCTGTAACTTATGGGCAATTCACTCTTCCAGTGGAATTTTCTTAGGCTTTCTATACAAGAGAGGTAGACACCACAGAAAAAGATCTGAAGGAGTCGATACCCTCTGAAGTAAGCTTACGACAATCAGCATGCTCAGCATGCAATACCCTAAAGTCAGAAATGACTCAAGACTTAATCAGAACAGAAAGGTGCCTAAGGCAGCTGTCTGCTTGGGGGGCAAGGGAAAAGCATATGCAGTTTCAGGCTAGCTGCCTGCATGTTTGGTCCCACTATGCCTGCATGCCTCCTTTACTCCCATCTTCTGCTATAGAAATGGGATGGTGACTCTGGTCATCTCTTATCACATGACAGTCACCTAAAAACAGTAGGCAAGCTTCTGACTTTCAGACGCCTTGGCTGATGGTTGGGGTTTTTTTGTTCCTTAGTGACTAATTGCATGATTTTTTGACTGTCAATACTACAGACTTCTGAGATCTTATACCAATCATTTCTTTAAAAATCCCTCTTTATGTTTTAAGAAATGTTTTTCCAAATATCAATCTATATAACTTCATGTTAGCATTTCTTCTATGCTTACAGGAAAGTATGCTTCCATTATATTATTACCTAGCCACTCAGCTAGCATTTCTTCTAACCATGCCTTTGGCTTGATACAAGGATATATCATATGCATATTTATATATGAAAAGATACAATGTATATGACATTTTGGTCTGAAATTTACAGGAAAATTTTCACAGTGTTTTTTTTTTAAAATAAATGCGTTCAACTTGCATGGGATGGGAAAATGTATTATTAGAGAACAGTACAGAAGCAAATATACTCAGTGCTCATCAACAGGGCCATGTACATTTCTATAGCAAATCAAGATCGAGCTCTAGCTTTTTTCATGTGGAGGTGATTACAGCAAAAGAATAAAAGTTTCTTATCCTAATTAAGAAAAATTATGTCACACCACATTAATCCCTGCTAAGTCCCTTTCAATGAACACAAAATCTCCCCTTACCTGCAGGTCCTTAATTACACCCAACTATTTCTGGCTCCAAAATAGCAACAATAACCACACCTACAATCAGTTCATAAATTTAAGACCTGCACAGATCATACAGCTGACAACAATTAACTCTGATTGAAAACATTGTAGAGAAGCTGGCAGGTTCCACTGTGAACTCTGATTTCCAAGTCTCTGTGATTAATTTGATTTATTTTTATATCAAATTTACATGAGGTTGAAACCTGGATTCAAAGTTGTAAAATTTTTAGAGAAGGTGAAATATTCTTTATAAACAACTTGGATTTTTGTCTTATTTAATTTCATATGGATAGACATAAGTCAAGGAATGAGGATATGGTTTGGGTCAAGGGAATTCACCAACTGTCCCCTAAACTACTTTGGTTTTAATAAGTCTGAGAGAAGTCATTAGAGTCAAACCTGAAAAAAGCACATAGATCTTTTAAGGGTAGTTTTAAAAAAATGACTTAAATACAAAGTAACCATTGTCATAGTTCATCTGAAGGAAGGCTCTGGTTCCCAAATTCATTGAGCAAGTGACTTGTCCTCTATCTTCATGGCTGGGGGAGAGATAGGCATATAAGAGAGTACTCTAGAAAAAGACAGTCCAGGGTCAACAGGAGTTTCTGAACAAAGACATGTCTTTAGGTACTTCTCGGTTAAACTGAGGCAGAGTGCAGGTCATTAGGAGGCCAGCAGAAGCCTATGTCAGCCAAGGGTGCAGAAGCACAGGGAAGGCACTTGCTCTGAGAGCAGATGCCTTGCTATCCCTGTAGAAATCTTAGCAAAACACTGACTTTTCTTTTAAAATGTGTCCAAAGGAGGTAAGGCCACATGCTTTACAATATAATGCTCCAGTAGTTAGATCTTTTGCTCAGTGAATGGAAGACCAGGCTTGTTCAGAGAGTTCAAATCACATGAGGTGTTTTCCTTACATGTGCCTTCACACAGGGTTGGCTGGGATCACTGAATATGAGCCTGTGCAAGTGGGCGGGAGGAGGGGTGTCTCTGGAGAACTGTTCTTGAGAGCACTCCCAAGCCAACATGAGCAGCAGCACCAAGGGGTGAGATAGGGATTGAAGCACCAGAGCCAGGACTCAGCTGTTGTATCATCACTGAATATAGTCAGTCTGAGCCTCTCCCCATATAGAAACAAGCATAGCTTGCCATCCAGGAACATTTTCTAGTTGTAGGGGACTCCAACCCATCATAAAAGCGTGCCACCGAGCAAGAAATTATGCCACATACTCAAGATCTGTGGAAGTGAAGAATTTGGGTTTTGAGCTGTTATCCAGGTTTTTCAGAGAGAGAATATGAAGTACAGCCATGGCCACATCATATAATCAGCCTTACAAGCTACGAGGTAGCCCACAGTTTAGGCATATGTATTTATTTCAGGAGGGCTACTTAACAGGGTGCATAAAAGTCCTGCACAAGTCAGTTGTTTAAATTACATTGACAAGATTACAATCAGAATATAAATTCACAGTATTTTTCTGCTAACAGATGGCTTCAAAGTTGATGGCTTCAAATAACAATTGATTTTATATGGTACACAAAGAGATTATTTATAAAAGCACGAAACTATATTTTCCCAAATAAAATTTCACACTGTAACATTGGTGGAAGAAGTAAAATGCAGGTCAAGCTGTGGGCTTCAGAGCTGCTGTTGAGACTACAATGCTATGCATTCAGACCATGTCCCTCAGTGATCAGTATGCACAAATTGGTATTTGGGGACAACCCAGGAAACATGAAACAGTGTGAACATGTTTTGTAAGTGGGTCTTTCAGTATATAAGCCAAATGGAATCTAAATTTACAAAAGCGGGAATGTTACAGTTGTTTAGAAGTAAGTTATCTTCTGAGTTATTTTTTCACAGAAGACAGCTAATTCACTGAGATTTGACCTCCTGCCCCTTTTACTGACATGTACTGAATACAAGTCTAGCCCAAGGGTAATGAATGGTGTTTGAATGAGAGATGTTTTACACCAAATTGTGACAAGGGTAATAGCATGTCACTGAGACTACAACAAATGTCAGCAAAAGGCTAAAATTGTAATGACTTTGGAGCAATCATTATTTGCTTGTGGAAAAAATGCAACAGATTAATTCACCACATACCTATTATGAATGTAGCATAGCTTGATGTAAGGTAAGTACAAGTCTTGTGTCATTGCTCACTAGATTTACTACGTAAAATCCCAACTGATACAGCAAATTACATATCAACTAGTAGCATATTATTTGCTTTGAAGAACCATATTAGAATTCATTTTGCATCAAGTCCTTCAGTCCTGATATGAATAAAAAGAGCATGACATAGAATTCTTATACAAAATCCTGGCATATAAAATGAACATTGAATCAGACCCAGGAATCCAGATGATTTGAGCAGAGACAGAATTTGTTTTACATGCTTTTTTTTTTCTTTTTTTAAAAAGAGATGCAGAAAAGAAAACAATTTCTAATTAAATGTGGTTGTAACTTTAATAAAATCAAATTAGATTACATTCCTGATGGTTTTATCCTTTCCTCAAGTCATTGTGACTCAATAATGGAAGAGACAGGAATAAATACATTTAGTGACTTTTAAGACATACATTTTTTTAAATTTCTAAATATTGAGCTTAGCAAAAGATGGAGAAAGAGAATTCAAGACATTGAATAAAATAGCCTACTGAACTGTAGGAAAAACTAAAGAAAGCATCACAGAATGGATGCTTCCTAGAGCTGCAACCCACAAGGATTTCTTATAATGCAACACTCTCCTCTCCACAGAGTCTTCATACATCTAATTAGAGCAATTATATACATATATTGTTATGATTTTATTTTTCTACAAAATACTTAAAAATAATTAGCGTTCTAGAAAAACTTGTGAACACTAGCCCTACCCAAGCTGCTTCTGACAGACATTTGCACTGAAGCTGATACATCTCTGACAGATCCTCATGTTATTCTCCTGTCCTGGTACTTACATCACCGTCCTAACTGGATTGGATCTTACCCAGGCATTTTCCCTTGTTGCACAATATGGAATAATAAAGATAAGCCTCAGAACACAGAAATCCCATCTCTATATGCTAATCCTGTAAAAATCTGCTTGCCCTTAAAGATCTTAAAACCCTTGAGTAGTTCATTTGGGAGAGTCTGTAGGATCAAAGACTAACTGCTTGCATTTTTCCAAAAGTCAAAAAATACTTCTTGATGGTCAATGACATCAAAACCCGAGACAATAAGTGCTGTGTTTCCAGTTTGTCCAGAAACAGAGCCTATTCCATACTAGCACAAGCAGTAATTACAGAGAAAATCTAGAACTATAGCAAACCCCCACCTTTAGCAAGATACACAAGGGTAAGGTGAGTTACCAAAAAAGGTACTTTATTGAACTAAACAGTCTATAATCAAGATTTCTTTGTCTAAAGATCATTATCACCATCAGTAAGTTTTCAGGTGAATTAGAAATGGATCTACAGTGTTGCCATTAGAGGGAGGGAGAGTGCTACACACAACAAGAACAAGCCATGGCTAGCTGACATTTAATTTTTCAGCCATATCAAACTTTTCATAAACCTGGAATTCACTTTTTTTAAAAGGAAATTCCAGGGCATAATTAGCCCAGGGTTTTCCAGATAGATTGCACGGTCATTTAAAATAATTGTAGAAATTACAATCAGAGTTAGTCCTGAGATGTGAAACCATCAGGAAAAATAAAAATTGTGTTATAAAGATTGATATAGAAAAACAGTGGGCCAATCCAAGTTTTATGTCCAGCAACCAGGTTATACATTTAGATCAGCTAGCTCATCATGAGATGGTCCTGCATATAGTGAGCATAAAGGTAAGAACTGCAATGGTGCTGAGGTATCTGAATCAGTATGACATTAAAATATTGGACAAGTCAAAAATCATGTGTAGAAAGTGCCTTCATCTTAGTGCAATCAGTGCTCACCTAGTAATGAGAAAGCATCTTATTTTCTGTTCCTTTCTGCACCTTATAATGCCTGTACAAAGTGGATTTTAAAACCACCATTTTAATCTACCAGTGTTTTTTTCAGAGAACCTTTTCTGGGCTCAGAGATGATGATAGTTACTGCAAGCATCTAAAGTAATACAGAACATTGTAAGTGGGAAATTAACATTAAAACAAGAAAAAAAGTATTAGAATTTAAACAAGTAAGCTGCCTTTGTTTGCTTTAGAGCTTTCACCCAAAATCAAAGCTTAATATCAGAATATATTTTCTAGCTAAGCATTACTAGCCCATTTCTTATCAATCAGAACTTGCATCATATAACTACAAACTTCAGCCAGTGTTTTTAGAATGGACATGGGTAAGAAAGCTCAAGATGAGTCTTGAATATCCAGGATAAAAAAGAGGACCTCTTCACTCAGTCATGAATGTGAATAGTTTCTGTAGGATATGGATTTAAGCACCTTCGATGCTGTTATGCAGCTTGTTTAAACTGCTTATGACACAAAACCAGAGAAAATTGATTTGTAACAAATTATATAAATTAATCATTTATATTCAGTGTACCTGGAACAAAACTGAAGAAAACAGACTTAAGTATCTGTGTTAAAATAGTAATTCAATCACAAAATAAATTTATAGACGACAATCATTTTTGTTTTTAAAATCACCCCTCTATTCAAAAAGCAAAAAAACCAAAAGGTTGAAGCTCCTAATATTGACAGGTCTCAGTTAACAGCCAGAGTTCCACAAACCTTTCTTGGTGTTCATGAATCTGTGCTGACTTACACAAAGCCAAGATTCATCTTCTTTTAAAACATAATATGTAGCATGGAAGTGCTTTAATTTTCTTTCAAATAGACATCATCAGCTCTGTTAACTCTATTGAATTCCACTCTGTATCATCCAGGTTATATCTCATTTCCCAGTTCCAAACATCCATCAAAGACTGTAAAAGGTTCTGGCCTATTTTACACATTTTTAATAATGTTACAAAGACTGACATGACACAGAATTCAGTTTGTGAAAAATCTAACCAGAAAATATTTTAATGTCAATGTCAGGCACAGTCACATAAATGTGCTCATCACAAAACTATTAAATCAGATTAGCAATGATTTTTAAAGAAATGGAATGGCATTATCTCCCAGCCACAAAGAAAATGTGGAGGAAAAAACCAACAAAACAACCAAACCACCCAGACAAAAGGAACTGTGCAGGTTTCCTGGTTGCTGTGCCTTTTCCTTGTTTCAGATTTACTTTTGTATTTTTACTATTTTGTTATGCCAGCGGATAATATGATGTGGGTGAGAGCATTTGCTCACTCTCAAAAACAGATTAATATGATTTCACAGTGCATTGCAATCATACACAAATGTCAGAAGTTTCTTTAAAATAAGGCAAAGAAAACTTTAAAATTGAAAAAAGAAAACGGCAAAGGATGACTAAGCATATTGCCTAGGAATAACATTTACACCAAGACCTAGAGTATATTAATCAAATAAATAGCCTGAATGCAATAAAAACTATATTAAAAGATTGATGATAATATGCAAGGAACATATGCTGAATTTCTCATCTTTCTCTGATATTGAGTGGTTCTTAAATTTCAGCAAGAACTTAACAGAACAAATTGTATGGCTAATAATGAAAATTTATTCTACAGTAGAATTATAAAACCATGCAGCACAACATGCAACTTAAAGAAAAATTATTATCACATACAAGTTAATGTAAATTTCATACATATACATTTTAAACCATGAAAAAATTCTATAAATAATAGTGAATTGGTTAAACTTGTAATGTTTGGATAGTACTCAATGACCACGAATCTTACTACCTGACAGGTCTGAAATCCTTAAAAATCCTTTGTTGACAAGGATAGGAAACTTTATTAAGAATTTCCATTTTCTTTACTACATAGTAGCATCCAAACAACTTAGAGTTCACACAGAACTTCGTATTCTTGCATCATCTCATAAGTGTTATTGATCTGGTAATGTTCATTTTTATCCGGGAGAACATGTTGGGAACACCTACACATGCCTGAATATCTTCATAAGTAAATCTTGATCTTGCTTTCTGAGCAGTAAGGCTAGTACAAATCATACTGTATTTTTTTTTAAGTATTAAAGTTATCTTAAGGAATGCTTATACTCTATTGCAACATCTACAATAATCTTAGAAATGGAAGTAGATGTCCAGGACAAGGAGCTGGTTTACTTTGTTTCAAGATGGCAGAGAATGCAAGTTGCTTTATGATGGGACTCTGTCAGACAGAGATGTAAGCTTGATGTGCCTGCACTTTTTTATTAAAGCAAAAATTCTATGAACATCAAAGGGGCTTTGACTTACTGGTAGTATTAGTAAAAAAGATAGGATAGCAAATGTTTAAACAGAGAATTTTTTATTGTGTGAGACATTTTTTTTTTTCCTCATTTCCCTGTTTCTATGTAAAATGTATCTTTTCCTTCAGCCTTGCTCCAGTAATTTCTTCTGGCACCCTGGGTTGCACAGACTCTGCACAGTCCTCTCAAGTAACACGAAAACTACTTTTCCCCCCTGATCCTCTGAAGTCTGAGCATCCATTCAGTGCCCTCCTAGTCTCTGCTTATACTGCAAACTTCAACTCAACCTGCCTTTTCTTCATCTGCTCCTGACACTTTTCCCCAGTGAAACTCACTCTAGGAAGGCAAAGTCCCTCCCTCCTACAAGTACTTTCTGTTGAATCACAATACCAACCGCTGGACAATAATAATACATAACAGAGTACAGCTTTTTAACAAAGTGTATTACAGAGCAAAGAGTAAATAAAGACAGCTTCCACTACAGACCCTTCTACCACCTTGCTTCAGCCTCCAGAATAGCCTTTTGCAAACAGGGTAGAAGGCAGCAGCCAAATGCCAAGACAGAGGGCTAACTCTAGGTCTAACTCTATGGGAAGAAGGAATCTTAAATATATAGTGCAGGAGTATGACATTACCACAGAGCTACAGTGACAGACAGCAGTGTCTCTTCCTCCCCTTGAAGTTGGGCTGCTGCACAGGGATTGCCTGGATGAAACGGAAAGCAAGCGAGAGACATCTTGTCTGAGTAGCCTAGTGATAAGTTGTCCACATGGGAGTAGGAAGTTAAATTTGGAGCTTAAAATTAAACAGGATGAAATTGGACATAAGTATCTATGCTAGTTAGACTCATCCAAGAAAAGGACACAGGTAAAGATGATACCACTTTTTCATTTAGATTCATAAGTTTTATTGTTGATTTAACCCCAGGTCATTCCATATAAAACATTTGAGAAATCTCTTGATCCTCCTCTTTATTTTTCCTGATTTTGAAGTTGTGAAAGTTTGACTATCAAAAAGCATAATGTCTACACTTCAGATTTCAATTATTCTGCGACTAACACTGCGCCAATAGAATGAAAAATGAAGAAAGGGTAACATTTAGAGAGTGTCTCAGAAGTTTGATATATGTTTGATTAGCGCATGAGGTCACTGTGCACTGGGGGGTGTGTGTGTTTGTCCCTAACTGCAAAATTTCTGGGTGAGATGAGATAGCTACCAGGAGCCTCCAGCTCAAGCGATAGCACCTGACAGGACGTGGGCAGGAGCAACGGTGGCCGAGCCCCACTCCACATATCAGGGCAGCCCTGAGGGAGCACAAGTGACCAGGACGCCACCTACAGAGCGGGCAAACAGGGCGTGGTGCGTCAGCAAGGGCACAGCGCGGCACTTTGCGCAGCAGGTTGCACAGAAGGACGCACAGGAAGGGCACGGAAGCCCTGCCAGCTCCACCAGGGAGAACGGCACCCACCCAGCAGAAAGCCACGGCCTCTCTCAGCTCTGCACCCACCACGGCTGACGCAGCTGCCCAGGCAGAGCTCGGGTGGGAACACGCAGCCACCCAGGTGCCGGGCTGCCGGCCGTGCCCTGCTGCTGTGCCAGTACGGGTGGCACAAGTGAGCTGCACCCGGGGAGAGGAGATACTCCACTTCGTGACAGGGCTCCGGGAGGAGGGGAGTAGGTTGAGGAATAGCAGGAAGTGCAAGAGGGAGAGAGGCTGCTGAAATCCACCCTACCATCCTTGAGATTGGCCCAACAGGCAGACAGGATGCATGGTACAGAAGTTTCCTTGTTCTCTCTCTGCCTGGCCGAAAGCGATGACTTATGGGACGGGGGGAAATGGCAACAAGTTCCTGCCCAGCGTAGCAGGTGCATCTCCTCCATGACTACCTCACCTTCCCAGGTGCCCTCACATAGCAGGTACAAGGCTCTCTGCAAGTGGAATCAAACAATGACAAGGACAACTGTTCATCTAGCATGGAAGTGTTGCTGAGATTCAGTCAGCCTGTGCCCTGACTCAAAACTGCTTTGATAAAGTAAATAAGATGGGTCATTGTCACGGGAGACTCCCTTCTGAAGGGAGCAGAAAGCTCAATACACACACCAGATTCAGTTCTTAAGTGAGTCCGCTACCTCCCAGAGGGCCAGATTAAAGAGGTGAAGAGGAAGCTTCTTACCCTGGTACAGCCCTCAGATTATTATCCATTATTGATTTTTCAGGTAGACAGGGATGAAGTTGCAACAAGAAGTCCAAGAGCAATCAAGAGAGACAAGGATCTTGGGACAACTGGTTAAGGGATCAGGAGTAGAAGTAGTGTTCTCCTCTACCCTTCCAGCTGCACGGAATGAAGGAAGAAACAAGAAGAGCCAGCAGATCTATACCTGGCTCTGAGCCTGGTGTCACCAGCAGACTTTTGGTAATTCTGATCATGGGTTGGTTTACAGGACACCAGGCCTGCTGACAACAGATGGGGTACACCTGTCTCAAAGCAGGAAAAAGATCTCCACACAGGAGTTAGCGGGGTTCATTGAAAGAGGTTTAAACAAGATTTGAAGGTGGAAAGGGATAAAACCAGGCTCACTAGACATAAGCCTGGGGGCACTACACCAATGTTTGAGAGGAAGTGTGCTAGCAAGGTCCTCCAGTTGCCATCTCATGGAGGTAGGGGATGGAGATCCATGTGGCAGCAAGACCTGAGAATGGTCATGTAGGAATTAGGGCTTCTCCCCTCATAAAAGTGTCAGGATCAATAGCCCAACTGAAGGGCATCTACACTAATGCATGCAGCACGGACAACAAATAGCAGGAGCTGGAAGCCATTTTGCAGCAGGAAATCTTTGACATTGTTGCCATCATGGAAACACGTTGGGATGACTCACATAACTGGTGTGCTGCAATGGATGGATATAAACTCTTCAGAAGGGATAGGCAATGAAGAGAGGCAGTAGGGTAGCCTTATATGTAACAGAGAGTTTTGATTGTCTTGAGCTTAATGATGGATCAGCAGGGTTGAGTGTTTGTAGGTAAGAATCAGAGGTCAGGCCAACGATGCAGATATCCTGGTGGGAGTCTGTTATAGACCACCCAGCCAGGATGAAGAGGCAGATGAAATATTCTATAAGCAACGGGGACAAGTCTCACAATCACTAGCACTTGTTCTTATGGGGGACTTCATCCTACCAGATGTCTGCTAGAAATACAATACAGCAGTGAGGAAACAGTCTAGGAGGTTCCTGGAGTGTGTGGAAGGCAGGTTACTAACACAGCCAGTGAGTGAGCCAACTAGGAAAGGCATCCCAGTGGACTTGTTGTTTATGAACAGAGAAGGACTTGTGAATGATGTGATGGTTGGAGGCATCTTGGACATAGTGATCAGAAAATGATAGGTTTTGATTCTCAGAGAAGTAAGGAGGAGGATTAGTAGAACTGCTACCTTGGACTTCCAGAGGGCAGACATTGGCCTGTTTAGGAACCTGGTCGACAGAGTCCCTTGGGAGATAGTCCTGAAGGGCAAAGGAGTCCAGGAAGGCTGAACATTCATCAGGAAGGGAATCTTAAAGCTGGAGGAGCAGGCCATCTGCATGTGTCAAAAGACAAGCCTGAGAGGAAGAAAACCACCCTGGCTGAACAGACAGCTTTGGCTGGAACTCAGGGGAAAAAAAGCAAGTTTATGACCTTTGGAAAAAAGAGCAGGCAGCTCAGGAGGACTACAAGAATATTGTGAGTTTATGCAGGCAGAAAAATAGAAGACTCAAAGCCCAACTAGAACTTAATCTGTCTACTCCTGTAAAAGACAATAAAAACTATTTTTCTAAATACATCAGGAACAAAAGGAGGACTAAGGAGAATCTCCATCCTTTATTTGATGCAGGGGGAAACAGTGACAAAGGCTGAGGAAAAGGCAAATGTACTTAATGCCTTCTTTGCCTCAATCTTTCATGGTAGGAAAAGCTGTTCTTCAGGTACCTACCCCCCTGAGCTGGAAGACAGGAACAGGGAGCACAATTAAGCCCCCATAATCCAAGGGGAAATTGTTAGTGACCTGCTACACCCCTCAGACACACACAAGTCTGTGGGGCCAGATGGGATCCACCCAAGAGTACTGAAGGAGCAGGTGGAAGTGCTCACCAAGCCACTTTCCATCATTTATCATCAATCCTGGCTGATAGGAGAGGTCCCAGTTGACTGGAGGTTAGCAAATGTGACACCCATCTACAAGAAGGGCCAGAAGGAGGATCTAGGGAACTACAGGCCTGTCAGTCTGACCTCAGTGCCAGGGAAGCTTTTGAAGCAGATGATCTTGAGTGCCATCACGTGGCATGTGCAGGACAATTGGGTGATCTGGCCCAGTCAGCCCGGCTTTATGAAAGACAGGTCCTTCCTAATGGACCTGATGTCCATCTGTGACAAAGTGACCCACTTAGTGGATGAGGGAAAGGCTGTGGATGTTGTCTACTTAGACTTTAGTAAAGCCTTTGACACTGTTTCCCACACATTCTCCTGGAGGAACTGCTCATGGCTTGGACGGGCTTACACTTTGCTTGGTAAAAAGCTGGCTGAATAGCTGGTCCCAAAGAGTAGTGGTGAATGGACTTAAATACAGCTAGCAGTCAGTCATGAGTCATGTTCCCCAAGGCTTAGTATTGGGGACAGTTCTGTTCAATATCTTTATCAATGATCTGGATGAAGGGATCAAGTGCACCCTCAGTAACTTTGCATACATCAAGTTGGGGGCGGGGGGGGGGAGGGGAGCGTTAATCTGCTGGAGGGCAGGAAGGCTCTGAAGAGGGACCTGGACAGGTTGGATTGATGGGCCGAGGCCAATTGTATGAGGTTCAACAAGGAGAAGTGCTGGGTCCTGCACTTGGGTCACAGCAACCCCATGCAACACTACAGGCTTGGGGAATAGAGGCTGGAAAGCTGCCCAGAGGAAAAGGACCTGGGGATGCTGGTCAAAAGCCAGCTGAACATGAGCCAGCAGTGTGACTAGGTGGCCAAGAAGGCCAACAGCGTCCTGGCTTGTACCAGAGTACTAGAAACAGTGTGGCCAGCAGGACAAGGAACGTGATTGTCCCCCTGGACTCAGCACTGGTGAGGCCGCACCTCAAATACTGTGTTCAGTTTTGGGCCCCTCACTGCAAGAGGCACATTGAGGTGCTGGAGTGTGTCCAGAGAAGGACAACAGAGCTGGTGAAGGGCCTAGAGCATAAGTCTTATAAGGAGCGGCTGAGGGAATGGGGAATGTTTAGTCTTGAGAAAAGGAAACTTGGGACGACCTTATCACTCTCTAAAACTACCTGGAAGCAGGCTGTATGTAGGTGAGTGTCAGTCTCTTCTCCCAGGTAACAAGTGATAGGAGGAGAGGAAATGGCCTCAAGTTGTACCAGGGGAGGTGTAGATTGGATATTAGGAAAAATTTCTTCACTGAAACAGTTGTCAAGCATTGGAACAGGCTGTCCAGGGAAGTGGTTGAGTCCCAATCCATGGAAGTGTTTAAAAAATAGGGCGTGGGGTGGGTGGGACAGGGCAGGACAGGGGACAACACACAACTTAGGAACATGGTTTTGTGGTGGACATGTCAGTCCTGGGTTAACAACTGAATTCTTCTTTTCCAACCTAAACAATTCTTTGATTGTATGATCCTAATAATTCTGTACTTTCAATTACATTTAATATCCAATATTTGCACTGCTTATAACAGTGCTCACATTCTTTCTTTATATTCCTTGGGTCAGCAGTCTGTTTACCAGATACGAATGAGTATACCTTTGGGACAGGACTGTTATTAGTTCAGTATTTTTTCCTTCCTCATAGCAAACAAATAATTGTATTTATTTCCACAGTATAAGACAAAGGAAGATGGGGGGAAGAGAGATTAAAAGCGTTATTGGGGTTTGATTTTGAAAAAACTCTTTGTATTTTCTGCATTATCTCATTTTTCTGATGATCAATGCATCTGAAATTAGACCAAGTCATTAGACAGAAATTATGAAATGAAAGCATCCATGAAAGTTTTTTATCTGCCTGTAAAAATGATGAGTTTTAGAGGGGTAGAAGGGAAAAAAAAAGGTGTGTGTGTGTGTGTATGATTTCCTCAGTGTGTTATGTGCAGTATTCTGAGCATATATGAAAAATAATCTGCTTCTTATTTCTAGTAACAACGTAACTATGAATAGATAGATAATGTTCTTTACATAAAAAGGAGAGTGGAAAGGAAGAAAGGCTATAAGCAACACAAAAAATAAGTTGAATGCATCAAAATTTTGGTGTATACAGAGAATATGGAAGGTGCATGGCAAATCAGCCCACCCATGGACTACGTTAATATCCATAATCCACCAAGAGGCTGCACTGAGTAACCTCTGAAAAGGAGTCTTCATGTTGCAAAGTAACATCCCATGTTAAAGAACACTCTCAGTTTTAGTATTTTAAATGAACCATGTAATCTTTTGGCTGATTGCTGTGCAAAAGCTTTCTCAAAGAAAATTTAAATGAAAAACAAGCAATGATATTGAAATTAGAAATGTAGCTGACAGATTGAGAATGAAAATAACTTGCAGAGTCATGCAGACTTCGGCAGTTTTGACTTAGAGTATTTTGTTTGAAGCCAAAAAGATTAATTCCTCCAAAATTTTGGCTTAAGCGTCAAACATCACAAAATACAACTCCATTGAAAAACACTGAAGCTGGACTCACTTAAAACTGTGCCTAATTCCAGTTAAAATATTTGCTTGGTTTTTAAGGAATTCAGGTTTACCTTTAGATGTTCACCTATTCATTTAACATTTTATATCACTACTAGAAAAAAGTAAAAAAAAAAAAACAGGTGGGATAAATCACTACAGATTACTGATTTCAGTAAACCCAAGGCAATTTATACTATCTGAGGTTCTAAGAGAATTTTTCACAAAGAAAATTTTTTTCACAGAGAAAATTTGATGGGGGAGGGGGTAAATAATACTCTTTGGCCAAATATTTAAAAGTCAACCAAAATCAGCCTTCTGTACTTATATCAACCAGTGATGAGCCTTTAACTGTTGCAGTTTGTTCAAAGAAGGGGGTACATTCAGTTCAGAATCACAAACCATTTCTTCATGATGTCAGCAACAACTGTATTGATGACATTTCACTGCTTTAAGATTAAAAGTTTAAAAATATAGTACCCATACCCATACCAGTCATTTTGTAAACATGCCCTTTAGTTCAGATTCTGCTATATACAGATGCAGTGATCCATGGCAGCAGCAGATGTAACAGCAGATATTTTTGAAACCCTGTTCAGCAAGAAGACTTCAACCACACACATTTCTGCACACACAAGAAGTACTTTGAGAAAGTCCTAGTTATGTCATTGTCCTGATGTGCCACAGGATTCTGGTTTTCAAATTGGAGCTCAGTGAATCCATTTTCTGTACAATTATTTAGACAGTTGTTATAGCTCTGCTAACAATTATTCTGAAGTGTTACTGAAGTTGATTGCACGCAATGATTTTAGTATACTTCTGTATCTACTTAAAAATTTCATACCTCCATGAAATCCTTGCTACTTGTCAGCCTTTTAAGTCCCCTTAGCAGCCCTCCATTGAACCTCCCCTAGTCTGTCGACATCTCTCTTGTGCTGTGAGTCCTAATCTGGTCATAGTACTCCAACAGGCCTCCTCCCAAGTGTAGAGGATAGATGAATAATCACTTTCCTGGAGCTTTTTTTGCCTTTACCAGTGCAGCCCAATATGCAGCCAGAATTCCTCTCCCCAAGGACTGAACATCTTTGGGGGGTTTTGAGAATTGGGGAATTTTGGAGAATTCCCCTGATCATCACAACTTCTGAAAGATGACAGTGGCCTCACAACAGTAGACAGCTTCCTCGGCACCTTAGAATGCATCATTTGTATATGTCCAGTTTACTGAATTCATCTCCGACTCAACCCTCTTCTACTGTGGATACCTTCCTTCCCTGGACTTTGCTGACAGAACTGTGTATGTAATGAATTAATTGTATCAACAGGAATTAGTAAGATGACTGTATCTCCTCGTTGACTGGAGTGGTACACAAAGCTGCATTAGTAGAGTTTGTCAGTTATTCCAGAAGAGATTCTCAGGCAGACACAGAAAGGTGCAGGGCAGGGCTCTTCCTAAGGAACTCCTTTCACCATTGTCACAGAAAGTACTAATGTTTTATTGTACAGGAAAACCTTTTGTTTGTTTGTTTGTTTTTTGTCTTGTTTAGGCCAATGAGAATTAAGTTTAACATTCCTTCTTACTTTTTTATTCCAAAACAGGAAATAATTGGTTTGTTTACATGAGTTGGCAGTGCTGCTGCCCTTTTACTTGGCAGCCCTGCTTGTAGTGCGCTCCTGCAGATTCTAAGAGATTAGAGTTTGGTTTTTTCTCCTATTTGAGAGAGTTTAAAATCTTTTGCTTTTTACCTGTAAACATGATGTCTCACAACATACTATTAAGTCCAAAGAATGCCTTTTTTAAAACAGAAAAATAGGCATTTCAGAATTCCACAAGTAAATTCAAGCATGGGTCTGCAGATGAGTCTCAAACACTAAATAAAATGAGATATACCAAGGCCAAATATTTTCAGTCCTGGCTATTTAAGTTGCTCTTTCTGGATTAGCTAAATATTTATTGAGAAATGTAGAAGTGACCTTCTGGCCTGCTAGTTGGATCTTCACACCTGCTGTGGCAGATGGGATTTGGGGTTCTTGGTTCCAGGGAATGTGCCATATTTTCTGCAAAGATAACTAAATGAGCAGGAAAGAATGAGGGCATCACTGCTGTATTGTGTTTGAGCATATAGCTGCAAGGCTGAAAACGAAATTCAGGTGTGTTTTCTGACTGAGTCAGGACAGGCAAGTAAAGACAATTTAGGTCTTGGTGTTGAGTCATTAAGGTGACAGTAGAGACTAATTTTCTTATGAGGAGTCTAAAATCTCCTTCCTTCATTCTTCTGTCCCCCCAAATTTGTTTACTGTATCACTTATCCTTGAAGATTTTAGAACTGCAGAAATAGTTCTTTAAAATAAATGTCACTTAATATCTCCAGATGTAGTTCCCTATTCTAGCTACCTACAGGTTTTTGAAGTTGCAGCTAATGAAGCATTTGCTTTGTTCACAGAGAACAAATAAAAAGAATGATTATCCAGCAGGGAATTGTCATCTTGGTCTGCACAGCTCCCTTTTCATAGCTCTTGAAAATGTAGAAGCAAGCGCAATAAAGGTCATTCTTTTTTGTGTTTCTTAACTTCTGTACAAGAAAGAGCATTACATCCTCTGGCTGACTCCACTATTTTCTACTTAAGCTGTTGGAACAAGTGAAAAAAATTAAAACTGTAGCAGTAAGAAACTCACAAGGTGGAGACAATGAAGAAAGGAGATTAGTAAGAAGAGGAAGAACACTCATGGAAAGAGAAGGAAAAGGATAAAAAAGCCCTCAAAGTGAGAATTGTAGAGGTACCACGTTGGGTGTTTAACCTGCTCTGCTGCAAAAGGATCTATCAAGACAATAAAGATCACTATTGCTAGGAATTTTAGACTGTTGTCTCTGAATACCTTACTTGGACTCTCAAGTCTTTTTACTGTTGGCAATTTTCTCTTTATTTTTCAGCCTATCTAGTATTAAAATGTTGGGATGAAATTAAAGTCTGACAGGTGAAAGGAGAGGAAAAGAGTGGAAACAGCACTGCCACTAACATCAAATATTTTGTAGAAGTATTTGGAAATAATGGGATGCAGAGAAGTAGCACACAATGAAGCTGGAAAAGTTCGATAATAAATATTTAAAGGTAGAGGATCACATAACAGCAAGCATTTTGCCAGAGCAACCACTAATTTACCTGATTGTTACAACGCATTCTGTCTCAAAGCAATTATAGCTGGTAAACCGAGCTTGCCTGGAGATATTGTATTAAAGTGCCGCTGTCACCCCAAGCTCTCAAGTACAGTCAGGAAAAATTTTCAGACAGTTGTTGAACTTCGCAGCTTATCCATGCTTTAACTTCAGAAACATAAATAAATAGCAAGCTAACTCAAATTATACACCACTTCGTGGCATGTTCTGAAAGCACTTACAGAAGTCTTAAATAATTAATATTTCCAAGATACCTTTAAGTTCTGATTACCATTTTTCTGATGGCAAATATAATGCAAATAAGACAAAGTAACAGTAAGACAGTGTCATAATCAAGATTAAGATACTGATGTTCCTTCTAGCTCTTTACATGATGTTGCCAATGTGTTTGTTTTTCTCTAATTCTTTGCCTTGACTAGCAAGGATTGCAGTATCTCAAAATGTCTTTGAGGGTAAAGAGGATATTTTGATTAATTCCATTTTCACTTAATGGCAAAAGGGAGAATATATCATCTGTGCAGTACATGAGCTGCAAGGAAACTGGAGTTTCACACATGAACTGTGCACACATGGCTCAAATATGCACAGTCAGTCTACTACGACAGAACACACAGTTTATCATATGGAGAAGCACTGCTCATGGAGTGCATAGCATAAATACACTTGTTTTGGTTGGTTTTGGTTGTTTGGGTTTTTGTTGGTGGTTTGGTTTTTTTTTTAGAAAATCCTGAACAGAAATAAGACACCCCTATGAAACTGAATACCCAAGCAAACCAGGTACATCTACTGAGAAAGAAGAAATTATCCATCAGTTTTTAAGTGCTGGCTTTAAGGAGGAATGAGCTCACTGAAAGAGCAATCCTAGCAACAAAATCTGGGTTAAGAAATGGAGCTAAGTCTGATAAGAAAGTGATTTAAAAGCATATAATTTATTTACAGAACAAGGTTAAAACAGTTTAGCACTTGTTAAGTGCATATCATGTCAGTCATGTATCAGTTCATCCCTCCTATTCCACAGTTCGAAAATAAGTGGTTCATTAATCACAGAGAAAGCCCAGAGTATTTCTATTATACTAATCACTTGCTTTGAGGGAAGGTCTGTGTTCTGTTTTCTGGTAAGCCTGAGTATTGGAGTAAGCTTGTAAGTCTCAGAGCTGGTGAAGATCAATGCCCAAACTCATCAACACTCTCTACTACTGTGTACTAGTCTGATGATGCAAGGGCCTAGTAACCTGCACAGTTAATTAAGAAATAAATTACATTTCTGTTTCAATGCTAGTATAAAGCAGCTGATTTATATGTTATTCCATCTGATCCGCAATATATAAGTCTATGACTATTCTTATGCACAAACTATAGATTTTGTTTCTATAAAACCTGATTGTTGATGATTACTCTTTCTGGTTCCCTAGGATACTACTCAATAAGAGGTCCTAACTAAAAAAAAAACACCAAACTTTTTACTTCCTGTCTGTTTAAGGTAGAGATTCATGATAATCTCTGTTGCCCAGCAGAAAGCACATTAATGAAAACTTAATAGCTATTTTAGGTTAAAGAATAGGCTGTTAAAAAAATAAGTGATAGAATACAGTGTTGAATGTTATAAATCTTTTGCATAGCTGTAAAGGTATATTTAGTTATAACTACATTCAGTTATAGCAATGGACGCTAAAATGCAGGTGTATGTAACAATTGGCATGCAACAGCATCTCAACTGTCACATTTCTTAGCCATGGATCCTCCTTCCAGACATGTAAAAAAATATTAAAATAAACAATCACCTATCCAACAGTCTCATGCTGGGAAAACACTATTTCTAAAACATTTGTACTTTGCAGTCCCAACAATTTTTGCCCAGTAATGTTTCTAACATTGTAAGATTAGCCTTTGCTATTATACCCTATGTAAAGACTATCTTCACAAGCCTGTAAAATAAACAAAGAAAGCAATTCATTAGAATAAAGAACTTTGCTAACTCTAGAGGCATTCGTATTGTTCTATGAAGACAGGCTGAGAGAGTTAGAGTTGTTCAATCTGGAGAAGAGAAGGCTCTGGGAAGAACAGGCATGTTGTGATAGGACAAGGGATAATGGTTCTAAACTAAAGAGGGTAGGTTTAGATTAGATATTACGAAGAAATTATTCACCATGAGGGTGGTGAGACACTGGAACAAGTTGCCCAGAGAAGCTGTGGATGCCCCATCCCTGGAAGTGTTCAAGGCCAGGCTGGATGGAGCTTTGAACAACCTGGTCTAGTGGAAGGTGTCCCTGCCCATGGTAGGGGGGGTGGAACTAATCTTTAAGGTCCCTTCCAACCCAACCCATTCTACAATTCCATGATTCTATGATTCATCTACTAAGAACAAGTCCAAAAAATACATCATTAAAATAGCTTCCTGTATCTGACAGGTGTGTCAATTGATAGTAGTCATAGCTATGGCTCTAAAACTCTAAGTTATTTACTATGGGTGAAATGGAATAAAGGTAAACTGATATGTTATGGATTAACTTTATGCACCAATATTGCAAAAGCATATTATGTAGAGTAAAAATGTCTTTAAAGATGCAGTTAATATAATTACTAGCAGTAAAAGATCTGTAACCAGAACCTGAGTTCAATAGTTGTGCTTTTGAACTTTCCATTTTCATTGCAGAAACAAGTTATATACAGATACCTTAATGGTCTGAGTAAAAATTTGAGCTAGGAATAGGGCCATATATATTTTGGATAAACAGGTTTAGATAAAGAAGGTAGGGAGGTGTTGTGTCAATTGATCTTTCAATCAATCCTGTCTTCTAAATCTGCCTTCAAAGACCATCACACCTGAGAAAGAAGGCAGAATTATCTTGTAAAGGGACAGAAACTGAATTCTATGAGGTCAAAAACTTCCTGAGACTTCGTTCTGAAACCCAGTTACATAGGATGCATTTAGTCACACCAGGATCTTTTACATTTTAATAAAAATATGCACAGCTGTCATGGTCCACTCAGTGGACTCATGATGGTTCATTTACTATGAACTTGAAGAGCAAAAAAATCGGAGTGACCATGTCAAGGTGTTATGCTTTGATCAAACAGCACAACTTTATTGTTTGCCTGTAAAGTGGCGTGCAATAGATATAGTGACAGGAAGGGAAGAAAAGGTAAAGTAAAAAAAGGAAAGAGGATTATATCTACCACCACGGGTCCAAGGCATCTCTATGGTCCCAGGTCCAGGCAGAGTTCCGCCGGTCCTGCTGATCGTCGTGATCCTTGGTGGGGAAGATCTTCAAAGTTCGCTTGCTAAGGAGCCATATTTTATGCTAATTAACACATCTTGCTCCTCCTCTGGCCCATGGATTGTTGCCAGTCTCCACCTTCTCGAGCAAGGTTACCACCATGTCCAAAGAGGAGTGCCCGAGGCGTGGTTTGCCTTAGAGATGGGTAGCTTCAGACCAGGAAGTGTGGTTTTGTATTATAATGATATAATGAAGAAAGTTCATCTGAAGTTCAAGTTTTCTGGTTCATTGCTATGACAGTAGTTGTGATCCATTTTCTGGACAGCTGTTACACAGCCTTATTGTGGTTGTTCCTTTCAATCCCAGGTAGCAGGGAGCAGCATAGTACTCCTCGTACCATGCAGTTCTCCTTCCCAGGGTCTTCGCGTCTTGGTGTCCACGAGGACCACATTCCATCTCCAGGTCTCTGCTAGCAATGTTGAGACAATATCATTCTCTTTGGACCAACTCTTACAACAGCCACAAGCCAGTTAATTTAATCTATTTCCTCTCCATTTTCTATAAAGAGGGTAGATGGCGATTTTCTTATAGACTTGTAACATTTAAAAATCTAACTTAGGCAAATGGATCTCATCAAGCATCTTTTAAACACAGTCATAGAAAGCTTAGAAAATTACTTTAAACTTAACCCGATAAAGAGGTGCATGGCTTTCACCAAACTAGAATTCAACTGGATTTGATTTAAGGAGCAACTAACTTTCACAGATATTTAAATATATCATAAATACTTTATCTGTATTTTTATATATCATAAATAGTTTATATTATACTAAAGAATATGTATAGCATATAGTGCATATATAAAACAAATCTTCATGCACATATATGCACAATATGGATGTGTACACGAAAATAAAGTAACTTTCTGGGAAGGCCAAGCCAAAGGAAAACATTTCCTTCTTGGTAAGTATTTGCTATCTAATTCTTCTGTGATCCTTTACAACTGTTAGACAAGACACAACAGATATACAAAATAATCCAAAATCTCCTGATTTATCTGTCATGCTAGTATTCATTCAGTACAGTGTTATACAGACATTTAGAAATAAAGCAGTTACTTGTGCTAAATAGAAAGATGTTGAAACACCAGAACATAAAGCTGAATTTTACGTACACAATCAAATTAAAGGTATTAAGTCAACATTGGACTAAGAAGGAGATGAACTCATTTTCCAAGGAACCTGCAGAACTAAACACCAGAAAACAAATTTAAATTGGCATAGGAAATTCTTTGTTCCATGCATAACTTCTTTTTACTATTGCTATTACTTAATTTAAATTTTGTGCAGTACATGACACTTACATAATAGCTCAAGGGATTTCTATTTAAAGTTCCATTGCTTTGAACTCCTTTTAGTAATAAAGGATTTTAGCATAGTTTTTAAAGCACACATAATGAAGTTCTGAATACCTCTACTAAGTCAGAGATGCAAATTCAAACAGCAGACCTAGTCCTGCAAATAAACCATGCTGATTGTGCAAGGGACTCTGACATGTGAATGACCTTTGTTACTGCTCCTAGTTCCAAGTAGAAACTTGGAATAAATCAGTGCATCTTATTTTAAATATGCCCATTTTATAAAACAAACCAGAGAGATGTGAGTCCTTAAAGTAGATATATGTCAGAAGGCAGTTTCTCAGAAACTGAAAAAGGTTTTCAGCTTTATTTTGTATGTGACATTATATCAAAGCATGGTGTATGAGACTAGTTTAGGTAAAGATGACCATAAAAGAAGAAAGAAAGGAAAAAATTTGGTATGAAAACTAAGACTATCAGTTCAAAGTGTGACTGCAATAATAATGCAAAGATAAGTCATTCTGTCTAATTCAGCTGGTTGTAACTACCATGCAAGATTTCTAGGAGTATCTATCAGAAGAATGGGAATAAGAAGGTAGATGTATTTTCATAGATTGGGTATGGGTCATCAAGCGCTTCTGAGAAGTGTTGAAAATATTCCCTTGGTGGTCTGGTAGCTTGTCTTAATGACCTCTCCTAAAGTGTTTTTTTATTTGGCTAAGCTGAGCAACTGGCAACATGAATTCATGTCACAACAGACTGTATTCATTGCACAGCACTCTTTAGTAATGATGGATTTAATCGCAGCTAACTGTAACTGCTTAAAAAATCAGTGTCTAGGGTAAACTAGATATCAAGGCCTCTTTGGAACAATGGAGAGCAACAAGCACTTCTGGAAGCTGAGAGAGCCCAACTTAAGGTAAGTCTAAGAAATTCTTCTCTCTCCTCATTGTTTATAAATACAGCATAAACAATTAACTTAGACACCTACCTTATACATGGTGAATGTTAGATTAGATTAATCACTCTTTTAAGGAGAAGTACTTTTTAGAGAACATCTGGCAGGACAGCTTCCTTCTCAGTTTCAATTATGTGGATGATTTCTCCTGTTAACAGTGAGATACTATGTGGCCAAGTGAGTAAGCTGATATTATGAAAGTGCTGAAAGCATTTAGCCATCTTTGAGTGCAGTTTAGTAGGATTTAAAAATAAGGAGAGACAGCATGAAATGAGAATCTATGAATATGAAAAGGGAATGTCTGTAAGATCAACAGTGATTCAAGGGCAACCGTATGAGAACCTCTGTGCTACAGTTTCAGAGAAACAGTTAGCTTTCCCATTGCTAAAAGCAACACCTCCCCTCTGCCATTATACCAGGTTATTCCATCACTTCAGCTCTTGAACTCTGCTGCGAAGACCTCCATTTTGCCAATTTACATTTATACAATGCAAACTGCACAAAATATATATTATAAAAACTTAGAGGGTACACTAACACTAGTCTTCAAAATAATCATAAGAGCACTGATGTAGAAGAAAGGCATGCTGCATTAGCAATAATTCATGCCTGCATAATATATATAAAACACTACATTGGAGATGATTGCACTCTGTTGGACTGTATAATAGTTATGCAACAACCAAGCCAAAAGGCAGTATAAGAATTTCTGATGCAGTGATTCTCATGTCAGACTTGTCTTACTGGGGTTGCCATTTAGAACATTATATTCACGTTCTGGCTATGTGTAAATCTTCATTATGGAGATAGAAATGCTGTTCCACAGCATTATCAATTCTTACTCTTTTAATGTGAGTCTGATGACTTTAGAGCTGAAAAGTCTGATAGAATATTGATAAAATATAACTTAAAAGAAGACAAATTAAAAATAATGGTTTTGGTTGGCTAAATTTCTAGTTTCTTTACATTTGGCCCATCTTCATGACTTTGAAAACCCTTACTATGTTTTTCTGAATATTTTATATTCCTAGTTTTGATAACAGAACATGTTTTGGTTTTGTTTGTTTGTTTGTTTACTTTTTACAGGATACTGACCTACACTGGACTGATAAATACTGATAAATCCTAGACTTCATGCTACAGGGCAATATAACAAATATTAAAGTGAGACACTATTGCCCACTCAAATAAATTAGCTGGCCACCAAAGAGCAGCCTTCTTCATTTATTTAAAAGCAAAACAATCTAATAGGAAAAATACAGAAATCAAGGTAAGACAACACATGTTCACACTGGTTATTGCCTGTCTGAGACCAATAGCATAAAGTGGGTAGACCAAAATAAAAAACAAAGGCATTTGTAGCATTGCTTAAAGTGTTTCTCAAAGGGAAACTGCAGCTTCCTTAAACAGTGGGAAGTGTCTGAGGAAAGCACACTATTCAAATAGATTTATGTATCCATGTCCCTACTTGCCTGAACAGAAAGACCACTGCTGTAAGCCCGATGTGTGTAACTGTAGAACTAGTTCCCATCTTAAACTATATTAATTCCCAAGTAACCAGAAAAGATAAAGTGAATGCCTCATGTCTCTAAATCATTGCATGATTAAGGTGAAATCAGATGCAAAAATGGGCATGTACTATTTTTCCTGCTGTTTCAAGCTCAGACTAATTATGTGGGCAAAGAGGTTTTTGGAAAGGAAGCCCATTCTCTGCTCCATGAGGATCTGGTTCACGTAAAGATCATCTTACTGCTCTCCATGCCCCACTCTATTTTAGGCATATAAGAATGCTGCAGGGAGTTCTTCTGACAGCTTTGGGACACAAACTAGGAGTTAGTGTAGATCAGATTTTTTTTTAGCTCATGACCTGCAAGACATACAAGGAGCCAGAGTCTCAGCTTCTTAAGAGGAACAGAAGGAGAAAAACCAACACTTAAAAGCATATTTTTGCCTATTAGAAGTGTGGTTGAATAAGTAAAAAATAAAGACTTTACTTTTTAAAAATCTACTTTTTTCAATATATCTGAGAGTGAGTATGAAAAAATTTTGCAGCTCTTACTGAATGCACAACATGATTCCCTCATGTAAGCATGGCAATGCCCATATCCTAGTTAAAATCAGCATGCTATTATTGACATTTCTCTTTTTTTTTTTTCTTAATCGGCACTCACACCTTGGAAACAGCACTGATCAATTAAAGATTGGACTATACTTTTAAGGCTGCAGTAAGTGTCCCTCTGAATTAACATCATGTGGTTCTTTAGAGATAAACATCACCCTAAAATAGTATAAAAAAATGTGTCAGCTAATCTGAAAGCATGTTTTCTGGCTTAAGATAATAGAGCTCCCTTTTTAGTTCAAGCAGTAAGCATGAACCCAGAAGTCGCAGACATCTGAAGTCTTGTTTTGCCACCTGCCTCTCTGATAATGAATTTGTTGAGTGGGATGGATATCTGCTTACTTTGGAGATATTAGCTGAGCACGTTTCTATTAAAAAAATATTGTAATCAGGGAAGTATTACAACAGACACTAAAGAAGAGACAGCTGAATACTGACTGGTACTTAGGCTAGTGCTAAGGAAGTCCCCTTTACCCCACTTGTACATTTGCTTTCTACTACTGTTTCTGAAAACTGTTATGCAAATATCATGTAACTGGTACCTGTCCTCAGTGATCATTGCATGAGTCCAAAAAAGCCCTTAATATTCAACAGCCCCCTTTCCAAGCTACAGCAGCAAGGTATCTTTCAAATGAATTCAGCAGTGTAGCAAAGATGCAGTGGTCATGTTAAAAGCAGGTTCCAAGCCTAAAAGCGATTTTACAGATGAAAGACAAGTTATCAACAGCATAGCAGCTGTACTGGCATATTTTCTTTGGAAATTATCTACCATATTCTACAGAATAATGACAAAAGGGAAATCTATGAGGTCTTCTGCCTCTGCAGCTAACTTAACATTTGGCTACCACAAGCGGTTAAATTATGCCCTATACCTGTGCCAAGAAACTGAATAACAATGACCCTTTGCTTTCCTTTGTTGTGCTGAACTGAATGACAAAGTGACTAACTCATGCTTCAAATGATATAGGTGATGTTACTCTCCAGAGCATCTGTAAGAGTTACTGTTGTTAAGTATATCTTCAAAATACATGACCCACCTACTGAGTCTGTGTATATCCTAAGAAAACATATTCATTATCTTTTCAGTTCTTTTTCCAAGCCCTAGAGGAAACATGTGCCTCAGCTTTCACGGTTCAAAATGTAAATTTCTAGTAGCAGCGAGAGATGAGCAATACAATACCTGACGCCAGCAGCCATTATCATAAGTCAGATCTCACTTGACTGGATTTCTCTTCCTTTTTTCTACTCAAGCTAAAATGCAGATAAACAGTGACATGAAGAAATGGCATTAGTTTCTGTGGTGACTTCACTTTATCTAAGTTAAAGCTTTGTGCAAAGTCTGTGGAAGATGCTGGTCTTTGTTTATACAAAGCAGCAGTTATTACCCTTAAAGCATGTTGAGATCAGTGCTACACAGAGTGGCTTGTACAAAGATGAGTTTTATATGGGAGAAATATTTTCAAACGGAAGAACCCCTCTTTGATGTTTATACATCAATGCTACTTTTTTCATGGCTGGAAAAAATTAAATATTATGCCCTTATTCACGAAAGACCAAACTCTGCTTTGACTTGCATACACATTAATGAGGTTTTTGAGGGAACAGTATTGCTATCTGTTATTTTCAAGGTGTGAATATGATGTAGCATAGGAAAGACTGAGTAAACAAGATAAAACAATAAGCAAATGATTGATACAGAAACCTTTACTGAATCTGGGAAAACAAACAACAGTTGCTGAAAAGAACAGTCTGGCTTGTACACGTGACTGAGGACCTCTGAATGAACACTGAGGAACTAATTCTAAACTTCTGAAAATTCCTATTACAGATTAATAATGTTCTCAGATTTCTGCTTCAGAGACCAGAGACAAGACTATCTAGGTGCATTAAAATGTGTTTCTAAAATGCAGTTCTGTGCCATACAGCCCCTTTTCCAGAAAAAAAAAAAAAAGTCCACATTCTGCTATAATTATAAGAAATGTAAAAGAAAAACCAAAATCAGACTGCCTGCTAAGTATGGAAACAAGAAGACTCATCTGCATTACCATTCTTCCAGCTTGTGTTCAGCTACATAGTACATTTTTTACCAAAGGGTAAAAGGCCAGTAAAGATAGTAGACCAGCAGATACACGTGAAACTGCCCATCTTCTCATTCTGCTTTGAAATGCTCCTTCCCACAAAAAAAAGTTACAAAATGCATCATTGTACTTGCAAAAATGGAGTTCTGCTAGAAACTCAATAGAAAAGACAGGAATTTAAAGGACTGATTTTGCAAGCTGGTATTTACATAGGCAATGGGTGCTCCAGCAAAGAACTCTTCAAAGAAGACATTTTTCTAGAGCTAGGCTTATGGGGAAATAGTCCTGCCATAGCAGACAGATGGAAATGCTGCAATTGTAGGTGACTCGCAGTTGCTACACTTTTTGGATAGAATTATTTGGATTTTGCTTTCTTTGTGATGTCTGTCTGCATTAAATGCATCTCTGATCTCTTCCATCATCTCCTTTCCTCTGCTGTTTCTCATTTATTTTCTCACTGACCTCCTTTTCTTTGTCTTCCTTGTGTATTCTTTATGTTTTTTTACCAACTGATTCCATCAAAGTGGTTGAACCATCTCCCTTCTAAGGCATTTACTGCACTTGAATTTATCATTGGCTTGATATTAATTCATGTCACACAGCATCAACATTAAGTGTAAAGAGAAAAAACACCACGCAGAGATGAATAGTTTTGTGTTGAGTATTTGTAAAGTTTGTAATAAAGTTAAAAAAAAAGGAGAAAAAATCTTAAACAGGTTTGAGTAATCAAGGAGGGAACAAAATGGAGCTAAAAGATCCTGAAAGCCCAGAGTTTCGTGAATAAATAAGTATGTAGCCTCTAAACTTGAACTGGTTGCATTAAGTCTAAACACTGTTTTCTAAACTTTTTATGAAGTTCAGAAACTTCACAAAATAAGGCTGTTTAATTAGTAATAGCTTCACAGTGTGAAGTGTCAAATAATGTATCCAAGTACCAGCATTTTCAGCTTACACTGCAACGTAAACTGCTCTGTTCTGTCTTTGAAAGGCAAAGCTCTAACACAGATTCAGGGGCACTCAGCCCAAGAGGAATTTTACTGTCAGGCAGCTGTAATACAGGAATGCACAGCACTAATTGGAAAGTAAACTTGTTTTCCAAATGCTGAACTAAATTTCTGTATTTGCTATGAGAAATCCATAGCCTGTAAGATGTCTGGTGTTGGGGGGTTTTGCTTTTCTGATATTTCAAAAATGAGGTAGATCTTAATCATTAATGCTGGAATAAAAAAGAAGAGTGTTCCTCGTAGTCATTCTTTTGTCCAGTAATAAATACAACTCAGTTTATTCTGTTCAATGATTTTAAATAAAGTGTTTAAGTTTCACCTATGAAGTCTATTTGAAACCCAGCTGTCTCTTTCAGACCCAGAGAATGAAGAAATACAGTTATTCCCTGCCTTTTTCAGTGTTCAGAAATTTGGATAGGTGGGGTTTCAATCCAAATCCCATGTGATCCCTTTAGCCTTCCTTTGCAGATCAGAATACTTCAGATCTCCAAAACATTCTTCTTTAAACACAAAGTATTTTTTAAATTATTTTCAGGTTTTGTATTTGTCATTTTTTCCCAAGGGGAAAACATTTCTAAGCAGTGTCACAGCAGATCTGTAGTAAACACCAGAACAAATAACGCTACGTCATATTTCTTTTGACAAAACTGGTATGCTTCCTGAAAGAGGAATGCATTAGTCTCACTCTGCAGATGATGAAACAGGCCTATGAGAACAGAAAACAACAATGTGTATCACTGGAAACCCTTATGTGACCTGCAGCAGCTCTACTCATGTCAATAATCAAATCAAATTCTGATTTCATATCAAGAAAGAGCTTAATACACTGTGTCCTGACTATCTGCTCCTGATCCTAACTGTGGTTAATTGCCTGTCTGTGGAAGTGCTATTTCTGATGTAATTCTACAGCACTGTTTGATATTTAAGCTCCCAAAATCTAATCGCAAGCCTCTATTTCACAACAGGCTATTTTTTTGTACACAATTCAAGAATATTTTTGTTAGTTAGTATCCTAGAATCATGTCTTTTATCATTTTAACGTTCTTCTCTGTTCTTTGTTAATTGTCTTCTTACCATTTTAATATGATTTTGTTCTCTGTCAAAGAACTGCTGCTGCAGCTTACTTGATGATCAAATGGACTGGGTGATCTAATTCATCTTTATCATCTTTCTTTTTACTTGAAGCATAAATCACATCTTCACTCATAAATGTATTCAGATCTACAGCCAAAAGGTTATAGAATTAGTCTAGGAGATATAAACTTCCTTTATGCTTTTCTCAGCAAAGATTATCTTTTTCCCCTCTGAAAGATTTTATTTGTTATCAGCAATTTAGTCAGAAACCAAGACATGAAAATAACCTCCTTTCTTATTTATTCAGGAAAAACACTGAGCCAAAACTCTCTAAGCAGACTGTACAGGGCAGTAAGAGTTTTTAGATGGGCTATTTCTGCAAAGAAACTCTTAATGAGACACATGCAGTTTCACACATTGCATGCTGGAGCTTCAAAAATGTTTTCTTCATAAAGCCAAAACTAGACAGTTTAGTAGGTCTAAAATGACAAGCTCATGTGTAGAGATAAGAAGGCTTGGTTCTGTTCTCAGTTCTGCCTCTGACTGTATCTTGCTTTCTCTGTGTATGAAATGACAAGGGGAGCATTTACACTTTGCTATAGTTCCCTTTGAGATCTAAGAAAGAAAAGAGGCATGTAAATGTCAAGTATTATATTTAACTGCATATATACGTTCTTGGTAACATAGCTGTGTTGCCAAAATACTGTTCTGGAGGCAGCCACAGACAAAGGAAAAGAGTACAATCTAAGAAGGAGATTCACTTTTTTCCATGAATCTTTGCGATACAGTTAGAACATAGGTGAAGACAGGGAACTAAAACAGGGACTATTGTTTTTCTGCTAGTGTACGAGCTAAAGACATAAATATTTTCCCAGTGCATACTATGCTTTCAAAAGGAAAGGCATGTGAAACAAATCTGTGTAAATTGTACTGATAGCTAAAACATATCAGCAGGTACCTCCTAAGATAAAGTTTAAAACACATTTCTGATGCCCATGTTTCTCACTGACCTGAAAATTTTCCATTCTTTTGTAAACAGAAATACCTTGAAACAGGAAGGAGGAGGTTTTTCTTTCAAGTGTAACTCCCCAGTGCATATACCTACCTTAGAAAATCTTGTATGCCTGAGAGTTTGATCTTTTTTTCTATTTCGGCCTCATCAAGTAAAACCTTATACTCCTACCTACGAGCTTTTTCTTTCCTCTGTCACCAGACTATGGCAGCTGTAACAGCCACAACTGTTTCTTTCTCTGCCATTATTGGAGTGAAAGCAGGCTCTTAAAGGCATTGATTGGCCTTCATGGCTATTCTTTTGCCACCCAGACTGTGAGTCAAACCAAGGCAGGATTTTATTTAGTTTGCTAAATTAGAGCTGCCCTGTTTGAACAACAGACCTTAAGATGTTATGCAGCAAGGCTGAAATCATCTTGCTGCTTTCTCCTTAGAGCTCGCCTCAGAGAAGCAAATGAAACAGTGGCATAAATAGAGTTCTGCAGATGGTCAGGGAATTGGCCAAGAAAATACTGCAGAATGTAAGGCTTTATACTGCACAGCATCAATTCCAGCATGTCAGTATTAATGATATTTTGAGTCAAGAGTGAAACCCAGCTGACACAGACCAGCCCTCCTTGTTGACTAGGGAATATTTTCTACGGCTAACTCTCATTTAGAATTCTTCAGTGATGGCTTTCCTACCTCACAGCTGTAAGCTGAGAAAGCTACAAATGAGACATCTTGTAAAAATAATAAATAAATAAATAAAAAAGATTAAAAAATCATAAAGTGGAATTCCTCATATTTTTTAAAAAAACAAACACAAGAAGGAGAAAATGTTCTTAGTCATTGGAAAGTATCACTGAAGAACATCACTTCTGCTGCACTCCAACTGAAATTCAGCTTTGCTTTCTTATCTGTCCTTCCATTTGTTCACTACCTTTGCTGGTGGGTAGTAATTGGTTACCTGCAGAAGTAAATAATACTTCTAGAAAGCTTCTTTTACAAAACACTAGTAATATAGATCCCCTGGCTTAGTTATGCACAGTACTTAAGCAATTTCTCCAGGAAGCTAAGCACCGTTACTTATCATTTGTTATACATTCAGCTTCTCTCTTCTTGCAGTTCCAACTTTCTGTGTTCCCTTTAGCATTCTGGTTATCTTGTGTTGAATTTATCCATTTCCATATATAAACAGATTTGAATGATTTGGCAAGGCCATTTGTATGTCAGGACAAGGAATGCAGATCACCTTTTAAAGCTAGAAATGGTTATATGGAAAGCAGCAAATAAAAATGCAAAGATAAAAAAACTATAGTAAAATTTTTCTGCCCTAATCCAAATTGGATGTCCAAATATGGATTAGAGTAAGGTAAATCCTGCCTCCTCTAACAAACAAGGAAAAGACAGGCACCTCTAGAAGGGAACTCATCTCTTCCAGCTGCCATACCAAGCTTAGAATTATTCACCTTTTGAAGTGTTTATTGATTGACTATAAAAGAAACCTACCATTCTTAGTCCAGGCACAGATGTTTCACTCTAGATATCTAAAGGCAGATTAATCTCTTCCTACATGTAAGGAACACCACATCATTGCTGCACAACTGTCAAATGTACAACCCTGCAAAAATCAAACAAGTATCAAGGTGATAGTAAATGAATGTAGATTTAATGATATTATTCCTTGTATAATGTTCCTAGTTAAAGAGTTTTATAAAGAATGTTAAAAAAATAGATTTGAAAGAATGGCTTGTAGACTGGACTGCCTGACATACAATGACAGGTCTGTGTGAATCTGCAGCTCATCAACCACATGCGTTGATAGCTCTTTGCTTGTTACTAATTCATAGAACCCACAAAATTACTCAGGCTAGAAAAAATCAGCTACAATGCCTCTGATTATCTGAAAACAGATACAATATTCTACAGTGCTAATGGCATTAGTCCATGTGACTACTCCTGATATTGACATGCAACAATACGTAAATTTCTGCATCATTTAATGTGGCCACATCTACAAAACAGACCCTCTTACCCTTCTTACTACCTTGAACCCCATTTCAGATCACAACTGAATTTGCCTTTGGGATTGGAATAATGTCTTTTAGATTTATCTTAAGCAGACCAATTCCTCTGAGGATATAACTTGGCATAGCACCGTGCAGTCTGAAGATCTACCTCAGCATCCACTGAAAAGCTCCCTCTATTACCTTTCCCTGAATCACAATTATTCTTCTTTTTCTCACAAAAAGCCAACATTCCCATGCTGAGTTAATGAAATTTAATTCAGATATCTATTTTTCATGGGCCGTGCTGTCAACCTGAAACGTCTGTGCAACTTCATCCCTGCAAAGACAGTCAAGCATTGAAAGAGTTTGCTCAACAAGGCTGTGTACTCTCTGTCCTTGAAGATTTTCAAGACTAGATCAGATAAAGCCCTGAACAACCTGGTCTGACCCTGTAACTGACCATGCTTTCAGCAAGGGGATGGATGATATCCTGAGGTTGCTTCCAGCCTGAACTGTCTTATGATCCCACAAGCACTGAGACACAGCTCGAAACCAAAAACTGACTAACACCTGCTTTTCTGATATGGTGAAACATCCTTCTGGCTGGGTCTGGGCACTGCAAGAAAGAAATCCATTGCTGCACCCTGTTCTTTGGGGCCTACTTTAGGCATATTTTTTTGCCACCATGAAGGGATTGTTCTTGGACCAAGAACATCCAGGCCTTTGGTCCATCTGTTCCACCTACCTTTGTGATATGAGGTCATATTATCAATAGCAACTCAACAATGTAGAGAATTCTAACAGAAATATTAAGCTTATCAAATGTAAAGGATGAAGTTTAGCATCTGATGTGGAAAAAATGGAAGGAACAAACCCCAAGAGAGGGTTTATGAGAATGGCATACACTGATGTCCACTAGATTTACAGGTCACCAAGAGCTCAGACACCCAAACTGAGAAACGAAGGACAGCGAGTAAAAACCTGAAAACTCACACAGCTGGTATGGAATAGAGAAGTCAAACACTGTCAGCATCTAGAAATTATGAAAAAGCATACCAAAACCACTATGGCTGCCAAACTGAGATCCAGGAGATGTGAGGAAGACTTGATAGCTGGCATCCTTTGTCCTGCAGGCCGCCAAAGGAAATCCTGGACAGACAGCCTGCATACAAGCATCCTGGTGTATATGAGTATATGGGTAGGAGAGTGTAAAGGTGAATGAATGAAACCAATTTTGCTTAAAAATAAAACCACCTTCTCATGTAAAGTCTGGCTTTGAGATTTGCTGTATGGCTGATTTTCCTATAACAAGACAGACTGACTCTCCCCAAGGACACAACAGCAATGTGCAGGCGGGGATTGGGAGTGAGTGAATTTTAGGACACCACTCTTGGAACTGCCAGGTGAAATTAGAACAGCCAGTAGGACTCCCGAGGCATCAGACCAGACATCTTCATGCAGTTTTATTCTCAGTACATGCAGGGGGTTACATACCGCACTTTGATACACTGTGATTCCGTATAAGAAAAAAATATTTACGTGTTTGTTCTTTATAGTTTTCATCGTCACACACTTCTCAGAATTCTGTGGTGTTTGGTCATTTAAATTTTATTTTCTTGGGTTTAGTATGAAACTTCAGGAGTTTAAATTTCTCAGTATTGAACTATTTTTCAATTCAGGCAATTAGATTTTCCAAGTAATTTTGTACTATACTTTCTTTTTCTATCAATGACTACTATGCCTCTCTGGTTTTTAGTATCGGGGAATTTTATCTCTCTACTGCACATCTCATCTGGGTCATTGCTTTACAAAGTGAACAGAATTGCTTTAGTGCTCATCTGTAGTCATGCACTCCCTCTGCCCATTTATTTAAAACATTTTCTCTCTCTTGGAGTTCCAAAGCAGTAGGTCAGACTGTAATGTATTCACCAACTCCGTAGGTGTATTTAAAAAAACATTCTTGCACCCACAATTTGAAAGTAGGAAATAAGGTTTCATTTGCCATCTCTAATGGGAATTATTCAGCTAACAGCCTGTGTAGAACTTTGAGAAATGCAGTTGTAAATTAATGCACAGACATATTATGTCTGTGACTTTCTCTCATCAGTTTTTTATTACTTCTGTTTTTAAAAAAATCAAATACTGGCTATAAATGTACTGTTCTAAACACATACTCACTGTACTTAATTAAATTACTGCTCACTGGATACTACCCTCCAGACTGTCACTGATTAGTGTTTCTGGTATATTGATGCTGCAGAATTCTAGCTTAAATATCTACTGTTACTTTAAATTTTCTTAACTCCTTTTTTAAAATGTAGATGGCATAGAAGACTATTCCATTGGTTCCACCATCTGCTTCCAAATGTAGGTGTACAAAGATATACCTTTTTCAAACATTGCCAGCCCATATCCTTGAAACAATCCCTTTTTGATGATAAAGAAAACATAAATCTAAAGGAAAGGACAATTTAGACAATCCTTCCCATCACTCAGTGCCTGGTGAAGTCAATCAGAGCTTCTGATGCTAAAGTTCCAGTTGAGATCTCCTCAAAGAAGGCCTGCATGACTTCGAAGAGCTTCTCTATATATGTGCTGTTGGAAATACTTTACTTCTACAGACCAAATAGAAAAAGGTTATTTTAGCCCTTTATTAATTGAGGTTTGTCATGATCTACTCTTTTGCATTTTCATCTGCTGAGCACATTTTGATTTCAGTTACATAGACTGTGGAATAGATTTCTCAGGAGTGTAATGTGGCAAGTACCCCATAGGTTTGCTTGAGCAACTATCATCTCTTCAAGGGTAGCAAACAATATGAAATAGTCTCAAGACACTGTTTTCCTTGCTGATTTGCCCAGTCAGACACTGAATCTGTCAGTAAGGCAAGAGGTTCAAAGGGGATAAATGCCACTTGTATCCTTACCATGCAGAGTGTTAATTGGCTGCAAATGCATCTATTGCTTTTCTTTTCCATGAGACATAGTATAAATCTACTCATTTTAATAAATTTCTATTTTTTTCAGGTTTTAAAGAAAACAGAGTGGCAGTACAAGTAAACTACTATAATTTTTATGGTATATCGTATAGGTTCCTACTTAATTTTACAGTTTGTGGTGGTCAAGAGCTTTCCTATTTACATGTTATCAAAACAGAGGGGAAAATGTGCTTGAGAGCTTTGACTTGGGCTAACCATGCCACCTGATTTTGCAAGCTAATTATCATTCTTTGATAGCTAGAGACCTCTCACTCTACTGGCATGAATGTTGCGTTTTGCTGTAATTGAGCCTTTAGTAGTCAATATCACATATAAAACTAGCAGTTAGTTAAACTAACAAATGCATTAAGGGAAAAGAAAAAATACTTTTTTTACTTGTCTGAAAACTGAGCGTCCCCTTAAACTGTTAGACAAATCACAAGGAAAGTAGTACACAAACGAAAATAAAATGAAAAAAAACAAACCTAAAAGTAGTCTGCATGATAATTATACATTCCTCTCACTGCAGTCTCCATTTTGGTTTGTTGGGTTTTTTTTTCCCCTGTATCTCTGGGTGTAGTATGTTCCATAGGGCTGAGTATAAAGGCAAGAGTGCTTACTTTTTCTCCAGTTTTAGCTCCAATAAATAAGAGTTACTGATAAATCCATAGCACTACTGGTTCCTGAAGACAATTTCTCAGTATTTTTATGTAAAGGTCACATAGCTTTTTAGTTAAAAAAAAAAAAAAAAAAAAAAAAAAAAAAAGAGTTACACGGTCTATTTACTTTGCAAATATTTTTCACAGATTATAGAAAGAGGGACACAAGAAAAATTCATAAAGTGCTTGGTACCCTTGTGAACCCAATTCTTGTTTTCCAGAGTCATAATCAAACTAGACATAGACCTATTCAAAAACAGATGAAGGGTACATCTACACTGTCAAATAACTTTGCACTCATGTCTGAACCTTGGCCTTTTTTTCAGTCAAGCAGTACAGATAGAATACTGCAGTAGACAAGGGGTTTTTTTTCCCCCTCTCCTACATTGTCTTCCAACAACATCCCAGCAAACTATCCCTCAAATGACATCACACACCTTCATGTTGAAGATACACTACTCTGGTGAGCACCGTTGCACTTTGAAACATTATTGAATATTTAAAAAAAAAAAGCCACATATCAAAAGGCATTTTTCAGTCTTGGAGTTTACAGTTAGGGCCTAGGGGAGATGCACAACCAAATCCTATACAGTGTGGATGTCTCCAGCATGGGTGGTAGGGGAAATGCCATTCATCATGTGGGCATGAGAACTTGTCTCCACTAGGTTGGGTTCCAGACCTTACTGTCCAACATTGAGGTACTTCATATTGGAGATCTTCCCAGAACAGGACAGGACCCCGTGGCATATGAAGGTACAGACCCTAAGTGAGATCCCCCATTGCACACATAAGTACCAGTTATATACAATCACTTACCCACCCAGGTCCTGCCCTGGAATATGCCTACATGCAGCAAAGCACCCTTGCAGCTCACTCACACCCCACCAAGCTGCTTACTCTCTCCATGCTCATCTGACCAGGTCTCTTCTTCCCTGATACTTAAGCTGTGGGAGGCTCTGGGCACGCCCCTCGTTGCAGGCAGGTGAGCTCAGAGAGCCAGATTTAGTGTTAGTTGTTTCCTCACCACATTTTAATGCATAATCACTCTGCAGCCTGGCACCCAGACAATGAGCAAAGCCTCTTCTCAGGAAGGGCCCTTACAGGACCCCACTGATCAACATTCCCAGCAGGGAGGGGCACTCATCCAACAGCTACAAGGGCACTGGTGAGGCATATATGAGGGTGGGTTTTTTTCTTTAATTTCTTTCTTTATTATTTCTAGTAACCACTTTGTATATCCCTTCCTACTATCTTAGAAATCACTAACACTGTGGAAAACCTCAGGGTCACTTTATCTTGTCAGAAATAAGAGGCAAAACAGTAGAAGAGCCCTTGGCATACCAGGGGGCGAAGTGATAGGCTTCAGCTCATAACTCTGCCTTATGAAAGGCTATGAGCATAACTGTCTTAATGAAAGCCCGTGTCTTGTCTCCCCGTATGAGAAGCATTTAGTGAGTCACAGACCAGTGTTGACCAGCTAGGACCATGGCACAGGGTCTCAGGCTGGGAAAAAGCATGCAACACAACATGGCAAGTGGGAGAGACATGGGCTTACATCTAGGTGCTGAGGTAAGGGCCATGCGTTCTCACCCTTCGTGCGTAACACTGTGGCAATTCTAATTACAGACTACAGATTTTGAAACATAATATTAAATCTAACCAAGAAGCATATTTTTAAGATACTCTGTTTTGATACCACATATAAAGGGATCATAGAATGGCCTTATTTTCTGTGGATTTAAGATTTAATGTTACTTACTCCCAAGGGAGTCTGTCTATTACGCTAGCACTGTTCTGCGGCCACCTGTGAGTTACTGATTAGACAGGATATGTAAGAAGCAAAAGGTATCTTTGGGAAAATACAAGAACAAAAAAATGTCACTTAAACACTGTTGCGTATTCCCTTTAGAAACATTCATTTAAGGCAATAACACTTCTTCAGGAGTGAGCAATGCTTTTCTAATTGCTTGTATTATCTCATTACCGGTGTTTCACAACAGGTAGTAGATAGATTGTAACTGGCAAACCTCTAAAGACTCTAGAGAGAAGCATAAACACACACACAAAAATATAATTTCAGTGATTACCTTCCAAGCCTTTAATAAAAGTAGTTAAGGCCTGATTTAAAATCCTTCCCTCTGATGATAATAGCCTATTTGTCAGATGTTATTATACAGTGATGATAGTCATTGTGCAGTAAAATGCTTAGCATTTGGCACTAAATGCTGATTATTTTTTTTTTTTTAGTTGTTTATATCATGGCAAGTGGCAGAGAAATTGGCCTGAAGACTGGCCATCTAACCCCAAGAGACATCAAGCTTTAAAATAAACTTTCCAAGCCCACACTTCTATATCTTTGAAAGGGAAGCTATTGTACATTAACAAATAAGAGATATGACCAAGTGCCAACACAATATAATTCTTAAAATGAAAAGGATTTATATTAGATCTAAAAAAAATACTGAATTAATGTTTAACCCATTTAATACTTTAAGCTGAAACAGCCTCTTTTGACTGAAATTGGAACTTCATGAGTGATGTTTCTTTGCAAATTCTAGCCCTTCGGTATGCTATAGCTTTTACATTGTGGTTCAATCTAATTAATTACTCTAAATTATACTCAGATATATTTAACTGTGGTGCCATAAACCCAAGCAAAGTATTACTAATCTTTAAAATCTTTACAGCATCCAGAAGAAAACATCAAGTACTCAAGTTGTCAGATCTATTTTTACATTCATATTAGTGTTCAGTCAAAGGAAGTATAAGATACTCACTTAGATGTAAACACACTGTAGATGTCAGAACTTGAGCAAGAGGAATCCCCTTTTCACTAATCCCAAAAGACTTGAATCAGCTTCTGCCTTTTAGAATAATATTTTCCAGACATCTTTTATGGAGTTTTATTACATCACTTTGACAATGAGTCAGATCTTGTACTCTATTTATTTATGTCCTTTCATAGAATATATGATGTGGAAATCTGATCATTGGTGAATATGTGTTAGACAAAAATTGCTGCTATCCCTCTATAAGGTATTTTAAATCTCTGTGATTTTTCCCATAAATTTACATTAAATTAGACATATCATAATCGAGCAGTGATAAAAGAAGCAAGACTAAAATTTAGTTCTAGAATACAGAAATGGTAATACTTTATTTACCTTTATTCTATTTACAAATAATTCTTGTGTATGATCTTTATCTAAAGCAGTAAATAAATCAGTGCAGTAGCAATAACTGTTTTGAAAAGAACTACAGATTATATTTTCCTTAATCAGCTGTTACTGTATAAATAACATGGATACTTGATATTCAGTGTATGCAATGCAATAGACACCTCACTGCATTTACTTAGTGCAAGCCAAAGACTTTTTTGCTTCCAAAAATCCTTACCTAGAATAATCAGTCTGAAATACGTCAGATTTCCTGTGAAAAGTACCAATATTTTCTGTATGAATGACAAGGTATGCACCTAATTGATAATGGATGCATGCAAAAAATGGGAATATGATCATTTCATAGAAATAATGAACTGGAATTTATTTATTTATTAAAGAAAAATACTGAACCATGGTTAAAAATATGTTACACTGTTACACAGTTTTGCAGTCAGGATCTTCTGGGTAAAAATATTTCATTTTATTTGAGAAATTGCTTTAGAAATATATTAGATTTATTTACCTACCTCACTCAATTTTGTCAAGAACTTACAAGCTTATATATATTCAAAATGTAAAGCACTCTTAATATGAGATAAAATGTTTACTGGTTTTATTACTATAGAAGGTACTGGTTCACTGTTTTTAACATATTATCCTCAATGAGATTTCTATCCATCATTATTTCTAATTTAGTCTTCAGTAATTTGTAGTAACAGATTAGCTTGTTATCAAGGAGTAGAAGTACACACAAAACCCATGCTTGGATTGGCTGATGAAGGTGTGGAGGCAGTGGTTTGGGGACTTTTCTAGATAAGAAAGGACCTTCTGCTGTTGGACTGATAGCAGACAGAGTTGTACTCTAACAGAGTTATGTTCCTATGTGAACATCTTTCCAATAAACCAAGCACCCCCTAAAAACATTTCCAGATAAATGCACAGTGCAAAACCAAAAAAGACTGTCAGAATAGTTCTTTATCAGGTTGCACAGGAAATTCCTCAAAATTTCATAATAAATACCATTTATTTAATTTCATAATGAATTCATCATTACGTGTAATACATGTAATATATAACTGGTTTTGCCCTGAATCAGAAAGAAACTGCATTGCATCAACTCCATACATTTCTTCAGCACAAATGTTTACTAAAGCTACGTATATGTTGCTGAATACATCTGCCACAGGATCTCAAGCCAAAAGGGGCTACACAGGTTTTTCCACTCTGCCCATGGCTAGCCGTGATTATGTATAACAGATCTATAGCAGATTAGCTGCATCAAGACCTCACAGATTTCACCTTTGTGTCTCCTGGCTTCATATGGTGCTTTTGTTGCCATAAGAAAAAACTGGGTAAGAAAGACAGAGGCTGGATGTTGTTTTCAGTTCAAAGTGTTTAAAATAATTTGAGGACTGTGTTGCAGGCCAGCAGAGTAGTTTTCTGAAAATGCAACGATGTGAATAACCAACACATTGCATGTAGGGTAGGTGATGTCATTTGAAGGTGCAAAGCCTTCTGGCATAGCACTGAAGGGTAGAGGGTGCGAAACCTGGGGCAATCTTCCCCACACTGCTTATTTGGGATGAGTCACTTGCACTTCCTACACTATCCAGGAGAAAAAGGTCTTTGTTTTTTCTAAACTGCCTTTTGCAGGCACTGTTCCTCACTGGATATGTATGGGTATGGTGAGTCTAACAGCCAGTTAAATTCACCCAGTTCGTCTACGTAGTCATAGCTGAGCCACTATTAAGCAACTTCCTCTAAGCACCAGTCTGACAACTTAGGACCACTTCTTCAATGTTGCCCTTTACTCTCACTGTATGCACAAATGTTCCCCAAAAAAACATGAGAAGTTTTGAAAAGCCAGTAATTCACGTTAAGCACTTAGTGGAAAAAGCGCAGTTTGAAAATCTGCCTTTAACTCACAAGAGGTCTGCCACAGTTTAATTAACTATAACGTCCTGATAAGATTACTCACTTACTGCATCCAAATATTACAAGGATTATCTAGATATTGATTATAAAGGAGCTTGGCCACAGCTCAGAAAAGCATCAATTGTCAGGAAACCATTTAAGCAGTTACTTAAAACCTTTCCTGACTGAGGGTCACTGAAGTTTAGGAGGTTGTCATCAGAACATTACTCTGGTGCTTACATGTGTTTGAGATTAAAGATAGCATCCAATGATTCTTTTGTACAGACAGCAGCATCTGGATTTCTTCTTTAAACTAGATGAAAATATAAAGATAAACTCAAATCTGTATATAACCTCTGTCAGTGAATCAAATATTGTTATAGTGAGGTTAATTCCCATGAATTATGGAATTCAAGTTTCATCAGAGATGTTAAATGCAAAGCTTATTATCTATGTTCTGGAAACATAGATGAGCATATTTTTAATTTCTTTTGATGATATACTATCTTTAGGGAAGATTATCCTTTTGGTTTTTCTCTCTTGACACATTGTATGTGCTGTGTGTTGTTTATTAAAACGATGAAAGGTATAATCTGTAATTTCTTTTCTTCTGGACAAAACTGATAAATGCACTATAGCTACTGAAGAAAAGAAAGTTGCAATATGGTGTTGAATTTGTTCTTTCAAAAAAACTGTAGGTTGAATACATCACCCACCAGAATTTTGGAAATAAATTTTTGGAAAAAAATGTGGAAAAAGAGTTTTGCATACCTTAGACTATTCAAAAGGCAGGCTCATTCAGTTCTTTTTTATGCTTTCATTATTGCTAATATTACAGCCACAATACAGTGCTTCGTTGATTTCTAGTGCTTGATTTAGTATCAGTATATAAATTGTAGCATAATTATAGCCTTACTAACATCTAAACTGAATTTAACAATGCTGCAGATTGCGTTGGAAAGCTTGCAAAAGGTGATGCACACTGCACTAAGACCATAATACATTCATTAGATAGCAATTTGTTAGTTTGAGATTGAAAGCTGTACCACAGTTCACAGCTATTACTGAATTTCTCATGTTAGAGACTTAAATGCTAACAACATCCTTTCTAGATTCTGAAATTGCAGCCTGAGATGTACACGGTATTTCTCGACTTCATTTCATGCTTTTAGAACTTTTAATTATTTTTCTGTGTAGGCAGAAGCTACCACAAAGACTCAAATACTTTATGATTATAGAGATTCTTATGTCGCTTCCAGGCAATCTCGAGCCATTCACAGTTTATTCCCATGACTCACACAGAAGTTTCTGCAGCAAGTCTGCATATAGAAGTTGTAAAAGCTATTGATGAAATAATAGTTTTTTCCCAGCATCATACTACACTTATCCTGAATCACTGAGAGCAACCCTCATTATAAATTCTCAGCTATCCAAGGCTGATGTCCAAATACTCACAGGGGTCTCTGGTTGTGGGTTTGTTTTTTTTTTTTGAAACTTCACGTAATTCCCACAAATGCTTTTGAACCATATTGGCTGTCAGAATATGTATTTATTCACATAGATCCTTTTACTATTACACATGTGGGGGAAAAAAAAAACACATTGGTTTTACAACACTAAGAAGCTTGCTGAAAAGGCTGAAGCTGCATTTCCTGCAATAAGATGTTTGCTGCTTGAAATGGAAAACTCAAAGTTAGTAACCCTTGTGACAAAATTGGTATCCATGTTAAACAGCACCCAGCATGAAATAAAGCCACATAGTGCTTCATCAGTCTAAAAGATATTTTCTTGTACTGGGTAAATCTCACAGCACTCTCAAAACTATCAAGCTGCAACAAGGTCTTTTACCATCTCATACCAACATACTCCTCAAGACAGTCCCTCCGCTGTCTTTTTCCCCTATTTCACCTAATCCAGGACCCACTCTTTCTTCTTTTGTTTCTTCCTCGGCTGCTCTTTTTGTTGACTCTCAACCACTTAACAGAACCAGCCACAGCCGCACCTTACCTACATCAGCCAACCCACCTCCTCTGAAGCCAACCCACAGCTGTATATTATCAATGTTAATTAACCCAGCTTCATTCCTCTACAGGTAAAAATATATTTTCCAGGTTCTTTTAGGTCTTTTGGCTTCCTTATCAAGTGTGTATGTATTGTGGCCCCTTCAATACAAGGAAACAATATGGTCTTAGAAGACAACGGGGTTTAGTACCTAACTCTCATGGCTTGAATTCTAAGTGATAATCTAAAAATATGTAATTGAACCACTGAGACTTCCCTCTATTCTACAACTGTTAGTCAACATCAGCAAGATTGCCTTTCAGAAATAATATTGGCTCCACTAAGCTTTAGGCAGCCATAAATTCAGGCTACTTGAGTACTTTAAATGCAGTAGAAACACATATTTCATTCCTCTGATACCATTAAAATTATTTATGTTATCATCACAAGTATTCATCACTTACCAGTATATATCATCATTTCAGAAATTTTGATTTCAAAAAGATCATATAATAATAGTATATTACTTATATTCTATTAACTCATATTGGTGATACCTGAATGCCCTGTAAAGATAATAAAATTTATCCTGACAACACACAACTTTCATCCCAACAAATATCCAAATGGTATATGCAAGCCTATTTTTTTAATTATTTTTTTTTAAAGTATGTAAACCAGACTTCAGGCAGAACATGTAATTAACACTGACTGAAGATCACAAATTGTAGATGTTGCTTGTATGGAAGACAGATGTATGTTTTTATCTTTCCAATCTTATTTACAACATGTACCAATAAAATCTTGTCTCATCAGAAAGAAGCAGCTTGTATCTAAAAGTGTTCTGAAATGCCCCTGCTTCATACCAGTGGATAATAATGAGAAACCGAACCTTGATTCAACTGATTTACTAATTCTTCAATATAGCTATCTTCCCACTCCTTTCCAGCCTCCAGACACAGGTAACCATGGTTGCCTCTACACCATGGGATTCCCCACAGTGCAAGTTTAAATCCTGGCTATATCTCTTACCATGCTGTGGTCTCCATTAGAAGGACACCCTGGCATGGGTAGACTGAAAGTCACAGCACTCTCCAGCTGTTTTCCTGACCTGGAATAAGCATACTACGGAATATAAACGCTGTGTAGTCTCATTTCAGCCACTGGTACAAAGTCAAGTGCCGATTTATATGCAGAAGACATATAGCACTGCCTTATCTTCACTACATCAGATTACTGTAATTGTAATATTAGAGTGCTGGGAGAGGATTACCTCTTGAATGAAAGTTGGATGAAGATTCAGCTGCAACCAAAGGTGAATCCAATTGGCACAGCAATATTTCTAACATCTATATTCAGGTTGGCAATATTTCTGCTGTTACCTGACAAAAGGCTCTGACCTATCTTGATGGAAAATGATCTAGGCTCATTTATTTATCATTGCTCAGCCAGAGAGTGCCGATGCCATTTAGGAAACAGTGACACCTTCAGTGCTTTGGTATTCTTAGCTGAGATAGAGTGCTTCAGCCCATCAGACCTGCCCTGCAGAAACAAGTGCATACTGGTAGAATTAATGATCAAGTTCAGTGCCTCTAAATGCTTTGTGTAAATGGTCTAGGAATTTCAGCATGGAAAAAATGATGGAGCTATAATAAGAGTCAATAAAGTCATGAGTGGTGTGAAGAAGTAAGTAGGAACTGACAGCTCACTCTTTCTTCATACCAAAGAAGCACAGCAAGCTATCAAACAAAGCTAGGTGTGAGATTAAAATGAAGAAAAGGTGGATTTTCATCCACTGTGTAAGTAATCTGTGGAACTTCCTGCCACATGACTTTGTAAATACTAAATGGATCTTTAAATTCAAGTGGAGGCTATGCAAGTTCATGGAAGAAATTTTCATCAGCAGTTATTAACTTCAAAAACATCATTTCTTCTTCAGAAATTCCTTCTGCTCCAAGTTTCTAAAGACTGCAAGAAGAGTATGCTGAGAAATTTTAACCATGTTTGTTCCGTTCCTATACACTTTCCTAGATACCCACTTCAGGTTAATATTAGAAAGGTGATGCAGGACCTTTTGGCATGACTTCCTACTGTAATTTTACCTTCATTAAGTCTTCTTTATCATGAAAGCACTCCATAACCGTGACCACAAATATTTGAGTTCTGTGTTAAGGAAAGAAGGTTAGTGGATTAATTTGAACAGTAGATAGTCTCTTTATCTGTCCTTTTCTAATGTCCCTCCCTGGCTTTGGGCTCATTTCCTATGTAACAGATTTCTGAGCAAAGGCAATCTGAAGGAATAAGAGTTAGGGCATGAAATCTGCTAACTGTCTACAGGGTAAATATGCTTGTTTTGGTTTAACTCTGGCCAGCAACTAAGTACAGAGCAGTTGCTTGCTCTGTCCACCACCCCTCCCTAGTAGGATGGGGAGGAGAATCAGCGAAAAGGTAAAATTCATGGATTGGAATAAGAACAATTTAATAATTATAATAAAATAAAATATTACAATAACAACAATTGTAATGAAAGGGAGAGAGAGGGAGAGTGGAATAAAACCCAAACGAAGAAAAAAACCAAGTAATGCACAATACAATTGCTCACTACTCACTGACTGATGCCCAGCCAGTCCCTGAGCAGTGATCAGCAGCCCCCAGCTTATATACTTATATACTTGCATGTGCTTATATACTGAGCACGACATTCTATGGTATGGGATATCCCTTTGGCTAGTTCAGGCCAGCTGTCCTGGCCCTGCTCCCTCCCGGCTTCTTGTGCCCCAGCTCACCGGCAGAGCACGGGAAACTGAAAAGTCCTTGACTTAGGGTAACCACTGCTCAGCAACAACTGAAATGACAGTGTTATCAACGTTATTCTCATACTAAATCCAAAATACCGCATTGTACCAGCTAGTAAGAAGAAAATTAACTCTATCCCAGCCAAAACCAGGACAATGCTGCATCCCTGGGTGGCATAAACATGTCAGCTGATGCCACTTGGCTTTAGTGCCATGGATTTTTTTCTGACCTTTACTATTTGCCAACAAATTTAGAGCCTCCTCTAAGTGACACCCTCAAGACCAGATTTTCATGCCTTTTCTGTTGTAAACCTACAGAAACACCATCAAAGCTTGTCATCTCTAGCATGTATGACCCTGCATGTCAGCTCGTGCATAAAATCTCTGTACTTCCCATTAAAACTTCCATGTTATTTTTGCTCCAAAAACCATTTCTTCTTGGTGTTATCTGAAAATAATAACAGAAAACTTCAATGTTGTGGCAGATCTGAACTTTCCTGCAAGAAAATGGTTTTCATATTCAGGCAGCCCAAGACTGGAAAATTATTCAATCAGGAGCTGACAGTTATGAATGTTGGCACCATCTGTTCTTGAAGTAAAAGTTACTTTTTTCTACCTTTTCATCTATTCCACACATCTGCCAGGTTGAAATAATGTAGTACATATATTTCTTCCTCACAGGGATAGGCAAGAATAAACACAGCACTAACATTATTCACATTGCCTAACCCAGCACTGAGGCGCACTTTGGATGTGAGTGCAGTATAAGAATCTATACATTGTGGAGCAGAATTCCACAAAAAAGAGCAAATGCATACAGAATAAGTGGCATCCAAAGGTTATAAAGGTTATAATTTCTGTAAGAACAAGAAATAAAATTTAGACCTTCCAGTCCAATGCTTTCATCATAAGATCATCACAAGATGAAAGTCATCTCTGGTCAACACTGCATGCTCTATTCCCAGCTGTACCATATTCTCCAGACAGTAGCTATCAACTATAATGAAGCAACTTAAGACTCCTTTATTAGAGCAATAAGCCAGCCTTTCATAGACATAAAGCTGACTGCCAGTCCGCCCCTATTTAATAGCTCCACAGAGAAAATTTATGAATGTCACTATCTTGACACACCCTTTGTTTCTATCATTGTGTTATGGCCCTGTCCCTAAAATTTAAAGCATTTTGTACCACTGAGGAAAACTGATGCTACATATTTACTGCATGTGCATAAGTTTATCCTCCCAGATGAAGTTTTTCCAGTGTAATTTTTGAAATGTCAGAAGTACAAGTGCAATCTAGCTATTAAAGCCAAAATTCAAAATAGGGACACCTGTGTTCTAGCTGTCCTTAATCTCCAGTTTTTGAAGTAGGAAAAGTCTCCACTTCTTGAGACTGTTACAAGGACAAAAGTTATTCATAAAGTAGGTGGAAATCTCTGTGCAGGAAAGTCACTATATGGTTTGAAAATGTTATTAGGGCATCTCCTTTTTATGTAAGCTAGGGCTTGTCCACACAAGAAGATTATTTTGTGCTGATCTGTGGTACTCTAATCAGAATGGAACAAATATTCCACAATTATTTCTATGGCTAGATTGCTCATTGCAAATTTAGTACTGCACAGGGCTACTCTCTCCACAATATTCTGTACAGGTATTTTGGGGGCCTACGACTGAGTTTGAGATGTCAGTAATCTAGATGTCTACATCTAAGCTAGACACCCTGCTTTTTTGTTCCGAGTCAATGGAAAGGAATGGGCACTTATAGGATACAATCCACATGATCCTTTTAATCATGTCCAAGTTAGAGTGAGATGATTCAGTGATCCTGAGTGCTTTCTTGTGAAAATAATATAGATAAACTGTTCAGATACTGACATTTGCACTGGCAATGTCCATATTTCTCAGATTAGTTTTACCTTTCATTGTGTGTATTAATGGAACACTGTCCTCCAGCAGCAAGCCAAATGCTCAAGTTTTCACTATTCTTTGCTTCTTGCTCCACTGTACAGCTTTTTCTGTACTTTCTGATATAGATACTAATTTTTATCTTCCTGTAAGGAAATCAAGACTAGTAGCAAAATATTTCACATCTTAAGGTGGATTAGCATGTGTCAACTTGGACAAGGAGCTTTGGCAGTAGTACCAGTAGTTGCCTGATATCAGCAAAAAAATGAGAAGTAATATAAAGCTCAACAGTTTGTGAAGTTGTATCCATGGATCAGGCTGTGATTCAGCCACAACAGTAAATGAAGCTTCCGCACTCCTGGTCCTGGACAAAAAAAATTCCACCCCAACAAGCACTGATTTGATATCAATTATTCCTAATAATTTGAAAACAGAACTAAAACTTTTTATGGCCTCATTCCTAGGAGGAAAATACTGATCTGTGGCAAAGGTATAAAGAAAACAAATACCATTTTTCTGGAGCTCTGTGCTGATCTCATTTCAAAACTGCAGGTCAGTATGAAACCCCCTCTATCTATTTATAAAACTGTGGCCATCACTCACTGTTCTGAACAGCACTGTAAACATCAGATCTGAACTACAAAAAGTTCCTTGCAGTAACTAACACCTTATGCCATCTGGGTTGTCTGTATAGGTTTTAAAAGTGTTTAATTTCTCAGAGGCTGTGGATAGCTTCGAATGGATTTTTGATTCCCACATTGCACAGGACAACAGACAGAACCTTATCTCTTCTGCCTCTCTTCATTCAAAAGTCATCAGTTTCACCATAGGCTTTAAAAGTATATGTGTTTTGAGATGTTATGGATGTTAGTGCTGTGGAAATCCCTTTGTAATTTTTAATAATCCAGTTTTGTCTCTGCTTACATGACCTATGAATCTCCACTTAGATTCCAGAAAGAAACTCCTTATCTCTTGCCTAAAATGATATTAAATGACTGTACAAGGTGCATGTGGGAGACTAAGGGGAAGCTGCTGCTGCTGCCTCATACTTAATATTACTTGCTTTGTGCCATGACTGTACAACACATACTCCAAGATACCCAAGGGGAAAACAGAAAGAGCTTCCCTGTGAACCCTGGGAGGTACAGTAAGGGAGATTCTTAAAATGCAGTGAGTTGTCAAAAAACCTTCTCTCCCTTGAAATGATAGATGCCAAAAGCAGTGACTCAGAGATGCTCAGTGTTCCTATTCTGAAGATTAGAATTATTTTAGCAAATTTAAACTTACACTTTACTCAACTGGCTATGAGGTTTCCTTGCATTATATATTATTAAGCATTTTGTATAAAGTCCATGTGATAGTTCATGAAAAAATTCATAGATAATTTTAAGAAATGTCGCAAATAGTTTTGTCAGCTTTCATGTTTAAGAACTGGGATGGCTTGCATGACTGAAGTGTTGCAATGGAAGGATCCAAGATCTTTAGGAAGGACAGGCTGGGAAGATGAGGTAGAGTAAACTGGGGTTGCTGATGTACAGTAATTTGAACATGAGCCAGCAATGTGCCCTTGCATCCGACTATCCTGGGCTGCATTAGGCAGAGCATTGCCAGCAGGTGGAGAGAAGCAATTCTTTCTCTTTTACTGAGCACTGTTAAAACCATAACCGGAGTGCTGGGTCCTCTTATGGGCTCTCTTGTAGAGGAATGAAGGCAGTGGGTTGCTTAGCATTGATAACATGCAGCTGTGGCCTTGCCTCAGAGGCAGTGGGTTGATTGACATGGGTGATGTGCAGCTGTGGCTCGTTCCTGCTAAGTGGTTAAATAGCACTGAGGCTTGAGGGGGAGGGGGTTGGATGGAGGAGCAGCAGGGTGGACTGATCTCTGGAGGAAGGTGATATAGCACAGAGTAGAATCTGACCAGTGGTAAAGCCTTGTTGCAGTCTACTAGTTTCAATGTGCTGCAACAATTGGTGCCCTGCGTGAGGCTGACTGAGTTGGACTCTGACTACAACAACTGGTGCCCAATGTAGCTGAGACAAGTGAGAGAATGTGTGCCCGTAACAGACACTGTGAGAGGTGAGCTGTTGATAACTAATAGATATAGGTGTATTGCAATGTTTGTTGTCCATCTTAACTCAAATTGCAACTCTACCTAATACATGAGAGTCACAGATGTACTGGAGAAAGTCTGATGAAAGGTAACAAAGATGATTAGGGGTCTTAAAGACAATTAAAAGCTCCTATGAGGAAAGCTTGAGAGAGCTGGGACTGTTTAGCCTAGAGCAGAGAAGGCTCAGGGAGGTCTTTTCAATGTATATAAATAACTACAGGAAGAGTGTGGAGAAGATGGAGGCACAGTCTTTTCAGTGTCAGGACCAGAGGGCACAAACTGAACGACAGGAGGTTCTGTCTGAATGTCAGGAAACACTTTTCCACTGAGCACTGGACCAGGTTGCCCAGGGAGGTTGTAGCATCTCCATCTGTGGAAACATTCAAAAATCATCTCAACTTGGTTCTGGCCAACCCATTCTAGGTTGACTTGACTTAGACCCTGCTTGTGCAGAAGTGTTGGTCCAGGTAACCTCCAGAGGTCCCTTCCAACCTCAACTGTTCTGTGGTTCTGTGAACAGTTCTTCTGGAACTTTTCATGAATGGATATTTCCTTTCATGTGGTATTTTACTTTAGTTTTAGCTTGGTGTGCTTTTTTCTTTACACATGCTTAATATTTCACAAAAGCTTTATAAATCGTACATGACAATTTCAGAGAGATTTCTCATGAGTGTTTCATGAACTTTCTTATGCTTGAGGGCAAAAGATATCAAACATTTCATGAATATTTCCAGAATACTAGCCATGTTTCTATGGCAGTTAGGATATTTCAGAGGTAGTGATGTTAAATATTTATTGACTACTTTCCAAGCAAGCTTTGAATACGTAACTTCTGAAAACAAATAAAGCCCCAAAGGACAAACACTTGAATGTCCTCAGGTATTTTTCAATGGCAGTCTGACACAGAAAGTGTGACAGTATAAGTGTATCCAAGAACATTCATAGCCATACGCATTGTCAAAAGGTGAAAATATATGTCTCTAGAAAGTCAACTTGCATCCAGGCACAGAGTTACATAGGGAGGGTGCTTAGAAGATTGTCTCCTTTGCTTATTTTTCTTTCCACCTGCATTACTACTGTTATTACAGCTATACACCACTGAAATCACAGTTATGTGTATTTCAGGCTTTATATAAATATATATAGTCCCTTTACTTGTGGAGAGACACACCTTAGAAAAATGCACCTCTTGATTGTAAAGTCTGATTCACACTGTCTGATGTGAGGTGACTGTGAGATACAATATGTAACACTTGCCAAAAGTGATGGGCTGGATGGGTTGCATTTCTGTCGTAGACAGGAAGGAGACCACTACAGCTGTTTTCAGGTAAAGGAGTATCCAACAGATGCCTCCATTTGTCCTTGGCACTTTTATAATGTCTTGAGCTCTATTGAATCAGCTCTTTATTCTTCCTCTTCTGAGCTCACAGGAACTCCATTTCAGTGATACCTCACTCTTGTCCTTTGAAACTCAGAAAAATCACCAAACGCAATTTTTGCTTTCTTTAGCTACCTAGTCATAGGGGTTGGAAAACCAGTAACACACTTATCTTTGAGTACCAGACCAGTTAAGATTTTGATCCTGTGGGAGAAAAGTAAAAATAAGCTATTACTCTTTACACACTTTGTTCAACATCAGATAGAATATATCACCCTAAGTTTTGGTATAACACTTTCAGCTCTTCTTTCGCAGTATACAGATTAATATAGAAACAGTAAGATATGTTCTACCTTACTTATGTCATGTTTTGGAACCATGCTGCGCTAAGGTTTTTTTTAGTACTATCTGATGTGTGAAAAATGAATGCAAGTTCTGTGCACTGCTGTTTGGGAGAGCTTGGAAGCATACACTTGACTGGCTCATGAAAAATGCTTGGTTGACTGGCAGAAGTCACTGCCTGCCACTCAGCCTGAACCACTGAAGGAACCCCCAAGCTACTGAAGAAACATGACCTACATGATAATTTTGGAATCTGTGGTGGGATTGTGGAGAATTGCAAAGAAGTCACACATGTGTCTTTGCAGAAACTGCTTGTGTTGGAAGATATCGTTGAAATAATTTTTCACAAGACTGAGCCCACTCAGACCAGAAATGCACTCGGTGACGTTGTTTACCCACAAAATATTTGAGAAGGGATCCAGTCCAACCTCCTCCTCCAGGCAGGGTCAGCTCTGCAATCAGACCATGTTGCTCAGGGCTTTAACCAGTCAGACCATGAAAAAACTTCTAAGGATGAGGAATTAACAAACAACCTGTTCATCTTCTGTCTCCATGGCAAAAAAAAATACTTATATTCTGTCTGAACCTTCCTTGTTTGTTTATGCCCATTGTCCCTAATCCTTAACCATTCAGCACCGTGAAAAGCCCGTATCCATCCTTTTGGTATCTTTCTCATAGGTTTGGGGGGAAAGCTATTCGATCCCTCCCTGAAACAAGTTTCTTCAATCTGTCCTTACAGGGAACATACTCCAGAATATTAGAAATTATAACTGGATATTCAGACTCAGGTAAAAACAATCTAGAAAAAATATACCAAAACCAGAGGTCTAGCTCTGCTTAAGAACCATTTTATGTCCTGTGCAATGTTCAAAGTAAAATAAATGTTTTTTGCAATTAGTGCTCAGAACCTCAGAGACTGAAAAATTCTCCCTGGTGCCTTACTATCTCTGTAAATCTCTATCTACATGTGAGTTTAAACTGTGAAATGTTCCCCCAAAAGGGTTTATCTACTGCTGAAGTGCTAATCTTTGTACCAAATAAAAATTGCAATTAAAATGCTGTACAATAAATGCTATGGTAACATATTGTATATGCAGCTATGAAACATGTCTCAAGATATATTAAATCTAATTTCAGCCATAGCACTAACCAAACATTGAAGAAAATAAATTTGGAAGGTGTTTTATTTTTACAGTAACAAATTCAATTATGTTATTAGTACATTGCAATTTGGACATTTAAGAGAGAATGTGTTCTAACAATAGCAAGCAGGGGATGGTATAAGAAATGATCATGAGAAATAAATGTTTTGGAAGGAGCTAAAGCTGACTTTAGGCAGAAAATGTAGAAACCTCAAAAGCAAGTATGTTTTAGAAGCAGTCACTTTGCTTCCAACCATATTCAAGTGTACAGTCTGAGGGGAAAATACCTTGAATCTGCTCCTACTTCTGCACTGAATGACAACACCCAACCACCATCTCTCAAACAATGAATATGTCTTACAATATTTCAAAACTTTTCTGAATACCACTGCAATTTACCATAATATGTCACAGAAATATGTGTACGTAACCATATCACTGTCTTCTGAATTGCCTCAGACTTTTGTCAGATAGTTCGGCTCACTAATAAGATTTCTTTCTGTCCTGGTTTTGGTTGGGAAAGAGTTAATTTTCTTATTAGTAGCTGGTGCAGTGCTATGTTTTGAATTTGGTGTGAGGATAATGCTGACAGCACACTGATGGGTTTGCTTACTGCTGGGTGATGTTTATAGTAAATCAAGGACTTTTCACTTTCTCAGGCCCTGCCAGTGAGAGGGCTGGAGGGGCATGGGAAACTGGGAGGGGACACAGCCAGGACAGGTGACTTGAACTAGACAAAGTGATATTCCATACCATGGGACACCATGCTGAGTATATAAACTGGGGGGTGGTGGGGTGGCTGGGGCTGCTAATTGTTGCTTGGGGACTGGCTGGGCATCAGTCAGCAGGGGCTGAGCAGTTGTGCTGTGCATCACTTGTTTTCTTTCCTCCTTTTCCTTTGGATTTCATTCCGTGCCCCTCTTCCTCTTTTTTATTATAAAGATTATTGTTGCTGCTGTTATTATTATTGCTCTTTCATTTTTATTTGAATTATTACATTGTTCTTTTCTCAACCCTTAAATTTTACATTCTTTTCTGATCCTCCTCCTCATCCCTCTGGATGATGGGGAGTGAGCAGCTGTGGCTGTGTGGCCCTCAATTACTGGCCTGGGTTAAACTGCAACACTTTCTCATAAGAACTTGTCTTGGGGTAGGAAAATTAATTAAATTGCTGCACCTGTATCAGCGAATAAACCAGAAACTGCTCTTGATGTCAGCTAGCCTGGAATGTCATGTGTTCATACAGCTAAACCCTTTTGCTTCATCAAACTACATATCTGCATTTCAAACTGACAAGTTGAGAATGTTCCCTGGCCACTGCTTTCCCCCAGAACTTTCCTGGTCATTTTCTACCAGGGTGCTGCTTTGCCTGCATTAAAATTTTCCCTCAGAACATGTGCAGCCACTGTACAGACCATCCTATGCTGGTACAAACATCTGTGCCCAGCATAATTTTACTTCCCCAGACAGAACTGATGACTTCTTAAGGTCCCCTACAACTCTGATTTTTCTTACTTTTAGGAGAGCCCTAGCTAGGCCTTAGGTCTTTGTTCATCGCATTACTCTCCATAATGAAGGATCTTTTTATTCACAACACAAGATGCTTCCCAAGGGAAAAACAAAAAAAAGCTGCCAACTTAACAGTTCTCTTTAACATGGGCAGACAGCACAAACAGGAGAGGTTTGGATATCACATTTTATTTTTTTTGTCCATTGCTAGGTCTTCCAGGTATCTCCTTTTTCTGATGTGATGTCCTCCTCATTCAATCAGTAATAAAGTTTCTTACTCTGAGTAAAGCAATCCAGTGGGCTGAAAAACCCTCACACAGAAAATTATGCAGGGGCACAAGAAATAGTATATTTTAATATTGTAAGGGTGTGGATCAATGCCACGGATGTCAGGAACTTGCAAACATATTCTCCAAATCTGGCTGTTGTACAGTATTTAAATAGGTGGTACACAGTCCATATGAACCTGAAAAATAAAGAAGTCACATGGAAATCTGCCATTGACCCCTGCAAAATGAAAACGAGCAAGTGATAGTTGGAGGGCTGCCAGGGCATGGTGTAGCAGAGCATCTGCACAAGCATTAACTCAATCCTAGCACTGCAAAGTAAATTTGATATCTAAGATTTCAGGCTAAACATTATCTTGCTCTAACAATTGCATGATATGTACACAGATTGTTTCAAAAGAAATGAAGCTCAGTAAAAATTCAACCACACATAAAGCACAACTAGACAAGCGTTTATCAAACTGCCTGAAAGTAGAACTCAATCAGCTGCCCCAGCTTACCATCACCTATCTCAACAAAACGTTGAGCAAGATGCAGGAGAGTGAGCAACAGTTTGGAGTCACTTCTGCTAAAATTATCAAATGATTTTTGGAGAAAGATGATGATAATATGAAATTATTATAGCGGTGAAGTAACTGAATAAACTTAAAGTAATGTAGAAGCAACTTTTTTCTGGTTAAATCTCATTCCTAGTCATTGCACCTGGCACTGACTCCACTGATCTTGCATCTCTTCACAGCTGTTATCTTCCAGTCCTTTAAAAGCTGCTCACAATGGCACAGTGCTGGGGGCTCTGGGGGCTCTTTAACCCTTTGTGTTAAGCTGATGACATAACTTTATGACCTTGAGTTTTTCCAAGTGGGCTAGTGCTGTCACATGTTAAGAATTTATAGTCAAGAGTAATATTTGTTACCTTTTTTTATGACCAAAACTCTTAATCTGTTTTTTGCTTTGTGTGACTGCAGTAGTAATGTGCAAAATAGCACCTCTCAGACTGTTTATTTTCCCAGTTCACAATTTTTCACTCCCAATCCTTTTATTCTTAATCTTCGCATATTTTTAAATACTTTCTCAAGTTCATTTATATCTAGCCCCAATTTGTGACATACTTTTTTTAAAAATGCTGATAAATACATTTTATGGACAGTTAAAATTTTAATGAGTGTGTTTCATAGCTTATGTTTTACTTGCCTTTCACACTAATGCAATCAGGCAACTATAGGTCCTATCTATCATGACTCTACAGTCTTGGGCAAGGATCTTCTTCGTCAAATCTTGCCTTGTTTTAATTGTTCAAAGCATCGTGAATGCTGCAGTTAATTAGGTAGAAGAACAAAAATTCTCTGCAGTATGCAAGGGTGAGAAGGGAGGCAATAACCCAGCTTTTCCTGACAGAGAATATCATACTGCCACAACAAATCCACTTTTCAAAATTACCAATGCTTGTGAAGGTGAACACAGAATGAAATTTATTGGTAGTATATGCTGCATGTTAAAGAGGAGGAGGGTTTCTTGGACAAAGGCACTACTGCTGAGACATGATAGATGACTGTTTAAATTTAGAAATTTGTAATGTATTTAATTAAGATTTACAAGGACAGATGCTGTAGGTTAAATATCAGATGGTTGTTAGAAGCATTGTAAAACATAGCTATAACAATCTTAATTGTATATAACAAAGTCTTGTCACCATTTAAAACATGAAGAATTTTGCAGCTTTGGTCACAGAAGAACTAGCAAAAACTCTTGCTGCCCTCAGCTAGGGATGTTTTCAAATTTCATATTGGATGGATCCAAAAACCTATAGGAGACTTCACACTGCTTTAGGTAGGCTTTTGATTCAGGATATTAAGAACTAAGTATTAATCAACTGAGATACAAATTGCACTAGCATACTGTGATTTATGTGCAAAAAGATTGCATGTGCCACTTGTTCCTGAAAATCAGAAGGTATAGCCTGAAGCAAGGTTCAACAAAGCTCTTTGCTTCATCTTCATGTTATTAGCCTAAGAAAGGAAAACTTTGCATTGCAGTCACTAGCTTTTCACATATTGTACTAAATCACAATTAAAAATTACTTACATTTTTTGCTAAATATTTGTGAAAATATATTTGTCTTTCTAAAATGTGTATACATATCATACTTGAATAAATAACTGAAGTAACAGAAGAAATAACCACTCCCTCTCACATTTACAGTTGACCTGTAAACTGCAATTTAACTTGATGTTAACAAGTACAATGGGGTGTATCTGTGCATCTGGGATACCCCATCCACCCTTCTTTCTAGAAAATATACTTTTGAAATAGAAAGGGGTATAGTTCTACAACTTTTAACTCCATGAAAGCTCAGCTTGAATGGCTAACACTCACAAGGATGAACAAGGCTGGCTGTTTTGACTTACCTCCTTTTATCTTGGTGAAAAACATGAGCTTATAAATAAGCTGGTTTTCCTTAACCACATAAAACCCAACATTAATTGTTGTACATATATTTTTTGAGAATTTGTCATGCCTATTCATAGTAACTAGATGAAGAATTAGAAGCATACTGATGCTTCAAATTTCTTTTACTTTCTTTTTTCTTAATAGGACTGAGTTTGTCTGTTATAGCCCAGTTTCTCCTACCTCACAATCATAATTTCCAATACGTCAACTTAATACTGTGCTAGCAGCATAGCTATTGTTATGTACCACAGTCTCTCTGAGGGGAGGCAATTATGTTTGTCCAGGTCGGACAAAATACAGTAGATAAATTGGAGTAAGGCAGACAAGTTACATTGTATCGTATATTCCTAGCCTGATATAATGTCATACATTCACTCAAGAGATCCTGAGTATAATGCTTTCATGCACACAAACAAGCACAAAAAATATCACATTTCTAACCTTACTATTTGTATTACTATAGTCATGAGTAAATAGTCTGAGTTCCTCTAGCTAAGTATATATAATGAAAAGTTTCTAACATTTCGCCCTATAGCCTACTGCTTCTGAAGCTATAGACCTGCTCTAGTTCTACTGCCCTGAAGAGTCATTCCAACCTCAAGCAGAGCTTGAGCACCAATGGTGCAGCACCACATCTCTGTTCTAGAATTATATTTCTTGCCATCACATGGACTCTGTGACATATTAACTAGAGATCATGTTGTTGGCAAATTGGGGTTATGCCTTATTGACCAGTACATTGGACTAGTGCCAAGACTGTGCAGTGACCTGTATAACATATTCACTCCTCTGTCTTTTTTTTTAATTCTCTATATTCCCCTTCCTGTTCCTAGTGTTTATTACAGAAGTAGAATTAAAAATGTTTTCAGTTTGTTTCCCTAAATATTTCTGTTACCTGATTATGTGTACCAATCCAATGATATTGTATTTCTAACTGCTTACCTGTAAGCAACAGTAAAAAATTTTAAGTGAAATTCCTGTAAAGACTAAAAAACAAACAGAGCAGTGTAGAAATGTGTCTTCAAAATCTGGCATTTGGCTTTCATACTGTTACTCTCAAATTAATTACACTTCTCAGAAAAATGCTTGTCAGGTTTAGAAATGCTATTTTGAATTTTAAAAAGAGGCTTAGCTCATTTTTTTCTCCATGTTAACACATTTGGTGCAAAATTGTTGTGCATTCTCAAGTTTGTTGCTATTCTCTGACATTGTGTTAGTGCAGAGCATCCTGATGCCCCTTTCAGAAGGGGCAATACAGAATTTGCAGCAATGTCACCAGATGACCCAATAGTCCTGAACACCAATCTCTGCCAAGAGCATTCAGGATACCTCAGAGCACTGTGTGTTTGATACCAAAACAAGTTTAATTTACAAAAACCTTGGAAATCTATCAGTCATTTATACCAAGAGTTCATATCATATTTTCTGTTGAAGCAAAACTCTTTGCAAACGCCTCTCATAGCTTGTATTTCTGAAGTATTTCTGACCTCATGACTTTGTGACTTCTTGTAGTGAGCAAACTGGCCACAAACAACAATAAGCTCTGAATCCAGATGATTTTTTTCTGTTGCTATATAATTTTTATTGGATATTATAGTCTGGTAATTTTAAAGGAATAGTTATATTGAAAAGTTAGTAAGAATAACCACAAATTCATGAACTGAATGCATTTCAAGCTGATGCATTGAAATAAATCACACTAATTTGGCACTATATTTGAAAACTGTCAAATAAATCCTCAGAACATGATAATAAAAAAAACCCACAGTAGAAACATGTCAACTTACGGTATGAATGAGCCTTTTAAACAGAAATAAATGAGTCAAAAAAAAAAAAAAAAAAAGAATTTTACAGATGACATGTTTTCTGAGCTGTCAGGAAAGACTGAGTTCCAATAGTTATTCTTTCATTGAAGGAAAAAAATGAGTCAATATCAGTTTGGTCCAAACAGCCACCAATTTAATGCAAATTAGTTTAGGAGACAACTTAGTTAAGCCACTCAGTACCATCTGCAGAGTCAGAAGCTAGGTTTCTACTGCTGAATAAAAGAGGTCAAGGCTAATGGGCACTGACTGCCTTTACATCATTTAGGACTTCACCCTTTCTAAAGCAGTTTGTTTTTGGAGAAGGCTTTATGGAGCAATCCAGTAAGAATTAGGCAGTGTGGACCACCTTTATTTTTATTTAGCATAGCTTTAGTCTTAGCTGTATTATCAGTCCAAGACTACCCTCAAAATCAATGGAATTAATTTGAAAATATGCTTCTACTAAAACTAGTATAGGAGCTAATTACCTGGGTTTCAGAGCTGCAATTAAATTGTGAACACTTACTAAATTATCCTGTCAGAGGAGTATCACTGAATTACGGGTAATCTGTCTGCATGATTTAAACCTCCCTGAAAAACAAGGTAATAACGAACATTTAAAATAAGCTAAACAGTCATGTACCCCAGATCAGTAAACAGCAGCTGATAACGGGCTGTCAATTGTATACCCATATCCACAGATTCATTTAAAGTAGATATACTAAAACTAAAGAACGTTGGGGGTTTTTTTAGCAAAACTTATTTTAAGTGAAACCAATTTATACGTGCTCAGGCTTTAAGCTATTAGAGTTAAGCCTTTGAAACTTTTCTAATTCAGACAAAACCTGTACTACACCCTGACCTTGTATGCACCTGTCTTTGTTCCAGATGTTGAGCTGTTTGGCCAAGTGGTATCTGTGCATTGAGTAAATGAATTCTTTCCATTTTACCCAGCTGCTCTGTGTGGATGAAGAATGCCTGATCAAATTCAATAAATGTCATTTGGACACCATGACCCTAATATCTATTTCCAAATTCCTGCTTCCAGTTGTCACTTACTGTTATTTAAGTATCTTTCAGCACTTGGACTGTTAATTTATATGATCAAGAACAAGATCCAAAAAGACACCTTCTGGGTACCAAGAATGGGATGTACCCTATTTACCAAGTCTGCCTAAACCTGTAAGTTAGGTTCCCTTCCAAAGCAATGAAGAAAAATTCACTTTCGGGGTACAGTTGATCTAACTTAAGGCATCTGTATTATGATGAGATTCTGTATCACTTGTGATTTTGCTTGTATAATTACTTAGGTATTGAAAGCTTTATGCACATACAAGGTGCTACCATCTTGGACAAGCTGGTCATCACAGCAAATACGCAGTTTTGAGGTTCAGATGTCTCCTGAAAAAACTAAACTGCTGTGCACAGTCACGCCCACCAGCACAAAACAAGTTGTTGAATTCAATACAAACCATATCCCTTTGTGCCATTTTCATTCAAAAATGTGGAAGTAATGCAAGTTCCCAACTTTTTATATGAGGTATGCGATTGCAGCATTCTCCTGAACACCTGAGCGAACTAGGTTCTATGTTAGCTTCAGCTAAAATGGCTGCTTACTTATCCAGGCCACCAAAGACCTGAAAGTAAAGATCAGTCATCCATTTTTTCTATACCTTCTGTGAAAATGCAGCCATTGAGCCCAGCCAGCTACAAAAACTTTATATTACTAGATACAGACTCAAGAAAGGCCATATTTACACACTTTTGTCACCTTCCATGACAGTGAATTATGACCTGCGCTCCTAAGGGCCACCAGTTCATTTTAAACCAGAGCCACAGCATAAAACATGCAAGGAGTGAGGCAGTGAAGGGCATGTTCCATTCACTTTCTTCCCAGGCAAAGGTATTATTTGTCTACTGTTTTAGTGATGTGTATTTTCATATTAACATTTCAAAGAAGGGGAATTAATCAATCTGTTATGGTCAAAAGGATGAAAAATAATTAAAAAAACAAACAGGTTATTCCTAATATCAGATGGGTGTTTATATCAGCATTGCAGAAAATTCTTTAGATTTCAAAGACCATGAGGACTACAGATACATACCCCTCTCCAGCCTTTCAGGTTGTCCAGGCAAAGCCATCTCATCCCTTCTTTTGTATTCAGGGTTTGCCAAAAATTACTCCTTTCCTACGTCAGATTTATGGAACCTGCTTGCAGAGCACAACGGCTGAGACATGTGGAGGGAGTCTGTGTTTTCTTCCATAGTTCTCAAACTGTCCTCAGCAATTGCCAATTGATCATCAAGTGCTTTCTGTATGGGGGACCAGAATGAAAAAAATGGATTCTACATGGCAGGATATGGGCAAGGAAAGCAGCTCGTGATGGCTTGCCTCTGTTGAGAAAAATGGGTAACCTAACTGAATAATAAGAACCATCATTAATGCATTTTATGACAGCTCCCAAAAACCCCTTGTCTGGATCCAGGCCTGGTGGACTACGCTGTGGGCTGCAGTCTGGTGATCTCCTGCTCCAAGAAGAGTGAGAACGATGTTCAAAATAAAACTGAGCTAACAGGTTCCATTATACTGCTAAAAGTGAAAAATATTTACTGACTGTGGATTATGTGGAACTTGTTATCCAATGAAAAATGTAACTGATTGTAAGAATCTGCAATAGCAGTGAACTCCTTCTAAGAGTTACCAGATCAGAAATCTTGAAGGCAGTTATTAATTCCATACTTTTACTTTTTACAGGGTGATTACATAGGCTGGGGATTAACGCAATGCTTGGAGGAGGGCTGAATTTACTGTTTACCCAATCCTCTTTTCACTGTTTGTCTGCATGCCAGACCAGGAATTATCATAAAATTGACTGCAGAAAAAGAGAATAATATCTCTGGTTGATGATAGTTCAAAACTGAAAAGAAGAGAAATAGGAAGAGATGGAAAAGATAGAGGAAAATCAGTCTTTCTCTGTAGTGTTCTGCAGTCTCCTTATATCTGTGTTCCTGAAACACAGAGGCTCTTTAGTGTCAGAAATATTTAAAATGAGTGTTTCTGAATTATGCTTTGCTTGGAGCATTTAAAATCCAAGTCAAACAGTGTAAGTTTTGTTCATTGTTTTTGTTAACACTAATATTCGTAGGATTCCAGAGGTTAATAAATGCATTAACATGGAAGGATTAGAAGCTAATGGTAAATAAAACCTTGGTAAAATGAGCTTAGGAAGTAATAGCATTAAAAATCAATGGTTCCTTCAAAAGAGACTAATGAAACTACTTAAATTATTCTGTCATTACAAGGTTTCTTATCTTAACAAATTAAAGATAGAATAAGCAAATTAGGTTATTAACACAAAGGCCAACAGATCTCTGTAACTATAATAAGATTTTTTCTATAGATACGGTGGGAGAGAATAGAACCTCTTAGATGCAGAGGAATACAATTGAACCACTTCTTAAAACCTTCATACTGAATCCTAAAACTGTCATTTGTGTTCACATAAGGACGGAGGGACCTAATTATTACACCTTGTTGGTGTCAAAATGGTGCAGATTTGGGACCTTCTGAACACCATCATTAGTTTTTAAAATACAAACCTATTTCATACAGCAAAATCACAGAAATATTGGCTACTGTGTAATGTTTTATATTCTTGTCAGGACAACTGCAAAAGAGTACATCCTTGATCTCTTCAGGAGATGAAGAGCTTTACCAACTTTGTGAGACTTCTGACTATACTACACCAAAAAAGATATTGACCAAATATTTATTTATTTTTCATTATTATCATTGTCAGTAGAAACTGGAGGGAGAACAAGTTAAAAATAGTTTTCAACTAAATGTGGACCAATGATCAAGTCAAGAACCCAAGAATAATGGAGCAGAGCAGGAGAAAAAGGGGGAAAAGCAAATCATATTCATCATTGCAGAAACAACAGATAGCCAATAGGAGATCAAATAAAACTTAACAATATGCCATTTAGAGGAAAAAAAGGGAAAATAATACTGAACTTAGACTGAAGATGACAAACGCTGGTTTCCAATGGCAATCCACAAACCTGGGCTGATAAAAGGATGGATAAAGGAAAAGATGTAGAGACACTAGGAATATAGAGCTGACAACTTCAACGAACAGATTTAAAGAGGATTTCTATCAGTATATCATGGAATTAGGTTTTCACAAAGTTTTTCCAAGACATTTCGTTTTTTTAACAACAGGAAGATGAAGTCACTATCACTTGTTTTCTCTCTTGATAGAAGAATAAGTGAGATGTCTTCTAAAGGAAGTGGACAATTTTCCATAGGTTCAACCTTTGTACATCTGGTTGCCAAGATTAGAATGGAAATATGACTCTTATAGAGCTTATGTCTCTTCCTTTTTCTCAGTTTCTTTTCTTTATAATGCGTTAAAGCATAAAGGCCAGCTTTTCATTAAAAAAGCAAAAAAAATAATAATCAATGTGAATCTAACTCTTTTGTTATGTAATTAATTGCAATGTTTGGACAGAAAAGGTAGGATCTCAAAGATGATGTAATATCATCCACTTGTATAACCCACCCATCCATGCTCTGCAACTCCCAATAGATCCTTCTTTTCCATGCATATCTAGATAGCCATCTTGAAGCCGTAACTTTACTTTTGTTCACCAACGTTAAAGATCTCTATCTTTATCTCATATTTAATAAACATAAAGGCTGAGTAATTAAGATGAAATATACAAAGTTCATCAAAGTAAACAATCTTTCAAGCACTATACAGTGTTCCTAAGTATGGAAATATAAAAATAAATCTTTCAAAAGTTATTTATTTCCTTTATTCCCAGATACCATAGTTCTCTTGCTCAAAACAGTGACATTTAAAGCAAGCTTTCCTTGTCCTGTATAAAGATTGAGGTCTCAAAGCTAGGAGCTCAGTTAGCCTGGATTTTTTTTGCAAATGGAAAAGCAGATAGTTACAGACTATTCTGCACTCTATATTCCTCATTTTTAGATTTATTTTTTTTTTTTGGCACACACGAAGACTATATGGTTAATTACATGCCACATTCCCAACAAGTACTTCAGATAAGAGTCTAAAATCAGACAGAATAAACCTAGATGTGGGAAATCTGCAATGGGACATAAAAATAGAACTCAGAAGATGAGTGTTTGGAAAAACTGCCATCTAATTGAACCTGAAGGGCGTTTTTGTAGACATACTGTACATGGATTAAATAAACTGTTTTGAGTAGCTACAATGACTTGAAAATTCATTACCAGGGAGAAGTTATGACTCAAAAATAAGTATCTTCAGACTAAATATTTTAATATTTTGGCATAAAATATCAACATAGGTAAATTCAACTTCTTTAAGACAAAAAATACTTGAAAATTAATAATTTCAGGTAAACAAAATGGTTTGATGCAATATTCTGTTGTGATATTTTCCAATTTTTATTCCAGGTAGTTTACACATTTGTGCAGAGGGACTATTCAGTAAGGATGGTCACAATATATCCTTCATTCTCTATGCTGAGCTTTAGTTTTGATTTTCCAAGATGAAGAGATTTCCTGTGCTACAAAACAGAAGCAACATTATTAAAGCAAATGGCTTGTCTTAATCGATGCAATGCCTTCTTTTCTTTACATGGACATTTTTTAGCATGAGTAACACGCTAGTAAAGGATCAATTTCCTGAAAACTGGAAAGCTTGGATTTCCTGGGAAGAAAAAGCAGCACAGTGCAAAGTACATGCATTATTCCTTTTTTCCCCTGCCTCTATCCAATCTACAGTTTCTTGATAAAAATACAACTGTTGCAGTAGTAGCAGCTATGAAAGCCACAAGGCTGTTGTTTCAGCAGGAGACTGAAAAGCAGGAACCAAGTCATTAGTTGACACACTGATAAACGTGGAGGGTGGTGCGAGGCCCAGAACTACCTTGCTGGTCAACAAGAGCTAGTATTCAGTTAAGGAGTTAAGTACTATATGAAACAGATGGTTTGCTACCTAAAAAAGGTCTTGGAGATGAAGTGGTCATAGAAAATTGAAACATCGAGAGACTGGAAACAAACACAGAAATGTCTTTGGTCAGCTTGTTGCCACTTTATCAAGTGGATCAAACCCAAGTCCTAAAAAGAACCCCTTTAAAGGCTGTTGTGTAATATTATGTGAGCTGCTTTCCATTCTTGGCTCAGATCACTGGAAGTTGTTCTAACTAGGATTAACATACTTTGAGAATCAAAATGCTCCACCACTGAATATCTGGTAGCAATGCAGGGTCCCACACATGTTCCTTATCTGCATTGGATTCAGTCTTGAGATGCAATGAAGACCTTGTCCGGACTGCAGAGGATCTTAACTTGGGTGTCCCTCTGCCTTATCAAAAATAGAGAGCATATGTTTGGGTTTGTGGCATCTTTTATAGCTCTGATGCAACATTACTGAACTGTAAAAGCTAGAGAAGCTAGCTCTGCAGACTTTATCGCATAACTACTGATGACCCAAGCACAATATATTTGGAATTGTGTGTACTCAGTACCATCATACTCAGAACAAAGGAGAAATGAAAAGGAAAGCATCATCTCAGCTCTTTAGCACTGAATTATGAATGCTTTATTATATCAAACAGCAGGCTGAGAAACCACCCATCTCAGCTTTCATTAAATGCGAAAGCTACAACGCTAAACTATCGAGTAAGCGCAAAACTTTGCTATACATGAATGGATCATGATAGCCATGAATAACATATATTCTGGCCTCTCAAAAGTATTATTATGCATAACTTTCAATTCATATTTATGCACAACAATGTGTGTGAGAGATTACATCCAAAAGACAGTATTTTAAAATACCATTTTTATTAAATCTGAAGCATATTGTAAACTATGAGTCTGACGTAAAATATATTTTAAGGAAACCAGTTTTCAATTTTATGCTTAAAGTTAGAAATCTGCGTTTAGGCATGATGATTTAAGTACTTAAATGTACACTTAGGCCCATTAGTTTGATAGCTAAGGGCTCATTTATAGCAAGCACAAACAAATCACAATACTTGAATCAGAACCACCGAAGGGTGATTTCTAATTTTAAAGTGGCAACGATAGCGTACAGTGGAAGAATATAAAGGAATGTAACGCAACTTTCTTTAAAAATGCACAACATTTTATCATATTTCATAATATAACATAGGTCCAGCTATTCTTACTGAAGTGCATTTTTCCATTTGCCTTGTCTCTTTTGATTTGCGAGTGCTGTTAAGCAATTTTGTAGGTTACCCTAGTAGGAAATTTATTTGGGAAGAGGGCTGAAAAAGATTCAAGAGAATTCAGCTGAAACCTCAGTTATACTAGTAGCATATACAGTATTTTTTTCTCATATGCCTCAGACATGAATACATAAAATTACTAGAATGATATTTTTTTCCAAACAAAGAAACAAAAAAAATTGAAAGGGTACACTATAGTAAAATATATTCTATTCTAAATGGCTCCAGGACTGTCAGACATATAAGTAGATATGGAGGAATACAGTTTAAACACCTATATTTCAAACTGAAAAATTCTTTATCTTCTGTCTTATATAAGTTTATGCATTTAAAAATATATTTTTTCCATAAATTATCATTTACACTATTCACAGTTACAGGAGTGAGACATTATCACAAGGATGATTCAGCCCACCATAGCTCTGATATTTGAAATAAATTAGATTAAGTCACTTTTCAGATGTTTGTCCCTCTCAGTGACTCTAGAGAGCGTCTAGATGACTAATCTAGACCTTTCACTTTTAGATAGCTCTAAATAAAGTATTCTTCCTTACTCTAAAATGAATCACCGGGGAACAAAATTCTTGAGATAACTCAAAATCAAAAGAAGGCTGCTATATGAAGTTGTTATAGATAACTGCTTAGATACCTATATTTATCTGAAGTAAGACAGCTGAAAATAGGGGGTGGGGGTGAAATTCTCTTCAGCTTTCTACATGAAAGGTATAAGACAGATAATTTTTGAGTTTTAGATTAATCTTAACAAAATCAATGGCAGCACCTTTTTCCAGGGTTCAATAAAGTTTTATTTCCCAGAGGAGACTGTGAAACACCTGGTGTGAAATCTTATAATACAAATTTTAATGTAGCTTTAGATTCCATTATCTGATATCTCAACAGATCAGATCTCATCTTTCTACCAGCAAAACTAGTCTTTTAATTCACATGCAGATTCCAGTAATGAAAGCTGAGCGCCACATACTGAACTGGGGATATATCTCCAGAGATACACGCTGTCCTTGAAACAAGAATTCAGGATCTCTCCGTAAAAGTGTTAGGGCCCTGGAATCATTCATGGGCTTCATCATCCCTTCCCAGCATCCCCAGGGACCTCTGCCACTCTGCCCGTGGCCCAGGGACCCATTTTGGTTCATCCCAGAGCTTTCAATCCCTGCTCCAGCAGCCCTGTAGGAGCACAGGTCTCTGGCCCTGCCTCCTGGATAGGCCTCTGACCTACACCATGGCTTTGCCTCTTGCCCATTCTCTGTTTCAGACTGGAGCCCTAGGTGAACTCTGGATCTGGTGCACTACTCGCCATCCCAGGGGCTGTCAATGCACCCTTCTGTCACCACCTATGCTCTGCCTACCATGCTCAATCCTTTCCCAATTGCACCGCTTCAGTGGGGGCACTGCCCATGCTGGGGCCACCCTCAGCACCTGACTTATCCCAGCTCATAGAGCAGCCCTACTCCTATGGCTCCCTGAAAATCAGTGAGAGGGGCATTAGGACAAAAGCAGATCTTAAAGAATAAATGTCATTCCTTTGAGGGACAAAGCTGTGTGCGCTACAGAAAAAAAAAAAAAAAAAAAAGAAAAAAAAAAGAAAGAAAAAAAAAAAAGAAAAAAAAAAACACACAAAAAAAACCACAAACCACCATGGGAGGCTTGTCCTAGCTGAAAGAAGCAAACTTCTCATGTTTTTCCTTCATGTGAAAGGAATATTACAGAGAAACCCAGTGCAAAATCCAGTTTTGCAAGCAAAAGCATTCAGAAGCAAGAAAGAAAAGTTTTTGTCTTTAACTTTGATGGGATTCCTATGCTGACATAGCCAAATCCAGGAAGAGTGCAAATACTGCACTCTGTATCTCAGAACTATGAGTCCATGCCAGAGACATAGACAAAAGAAAGTAATTTTTGTAGAAATGCAAAAGTATTTCAGAAGAACATGCAGGACTACTAAACTTTTTATCAAATTATTACCTGATTTTTTTTCAATTTTATAATGCCTGGTCTTATGTTTATGCTAAATAACAAAAATCTCCAAAAAATTTACTGTCATAATATTATGACAGAAGCCTTGTTATTGAATCCTTTATAGGAACAGACTGATATAAAGATAAGAAGGAGCCAATTTAACCCAAAACCAGATCATAGCCTGCAGGTCACTCAGTGCAAGGAACAAGCTATGAAAATAAACACACACACACACACACACATACATAAGATGCCTGTTAGAGGGCTGGAGTAGTGCATATGCATACACATTCATATATATATATATATATATATATATATATACACATATTCAAGTAGGCTGCCTTTACTGCAAGTGTCTAGTAGGGAAAAATACAACTACTCAGGTACACTGACCATAAATAGAAAAATGGGGAGCAAACAAGACAAGACTCCAAAGTGAAAGTATACAAAGATCTGTCTTCACTGAAATTACATACAGCCCAATATTAATCAGGCTCAAGAACCCAGTGAGCTGAGAATTGGTTTAAATGATCAGAAGGTGGAAATTCTAATATATTAAAAAGAAAATCTCTTTGTAAACTGTGGTGGAATGAAAACCAAAGTAGTTTTATACAAAAAGTTCCAGAAAAAAAATCACAGAAAGCATTTGTTTTTATTGTCAAAAATATGTATGACACAACAAATATAATGTAATACACTAACCAGAATGAAACAAATGGAAAATATAGAATCCAAACTAAAACACTCAGTGTTAACAAAATAAGAAAAAATGTTCAAATTGGTTTTTCAGCCTCTTCCTCTTTTGAAATAGACATGTTCCAATTGAAAGATTCAGTTCCAACAAAGCTTCAGCTTCCAGCAAGAACACTGCTTCATTAAAATTTTTCACCTTTTGGTGAAACAACTGAAGTTCTGCGGGTCACCTACTCAAAGGTGGAGGAATTGTTTTTTTCTGGTGCAATACCATACGGTCATCCAATCTGTCTGGAAACCCCTCTTTGGGAAGGACCTGGGGGTGTTGGTCAACATCTGGCTGAATATCAGCTGGCCATGAGCGCTTGCAGCCCAGAAGGCTGATTGTATCCTGGGCTGCATAAAAAGAAGCATGGCCAGCAGGTCAAGGGAGGTGATTCTGTCCCTCTATTCTGCTCTGGTAAGACCCCACCTGGAGCACTGTGTTCAGCTCTGGGGTCCCCAGTACAGGAAAGACATGGACCTGCTGGGGTGGGTCCAGAAGAGGGCTACAAAACTGGTCAGAGGGCTGGAACACCTCTCTTACAAAGAAAGGCTGAGAGAGTTGGGTTGTTCAGCCTGAAGAGGAGAAGCCCTCAGGGGCATCTTATTGTGGCCTTTCAATATTTAAAGGGAGCTTATAAGAAGGATTAGGACAGAAGTTTTACCAGGGCCTGCAGTGACAGGACAAGGGGCAACAGTTTTAAACTAAAAAAGGGTAGATTTAGACCAGAGATAAAGAAAATCTTTTACAACAAGGGTAACAAGACACTGGCACAGGTTGCCCAGAGTGGTTGTGGCTGTCCTGTCATTGGAAGTGTTCAAGGTCAGGTTGGATGGAGCTTTGAGCAATCTGATCTAGCGAAAGATGTCCCTGCACACAGCAAGGGAGTTAGACTAGGAAATCTTTAATGGTCCCTTTTAATCCAAACTATTCTATGATTCTATGACTAGTCTTGAAATTAAAAAGTCACTCTAATATTGGTATATTCAAAATACTTTCTCAGCAAAAATGGGTAAGACTTGATCTGCATATGTTAAAAATGTGTCTATTATGACTTTGCGATAATTAAAACATTAAAGCTACAGGGGTAATAGTGTTCCTATGGTATTGGCTGTATTTTGTTCTTAGTGATCCAAGGGTACAATGGAATACTGCTGATAATTATATAGTGAAAGTTAAAAAGATGCATTGAAAATGGCATAAATGTAGTCCCCTCAGGTATCATCACAGAATTAGTTGTGTCCTCTCTGATTAAAAAGAGTCAAAAAGGATTAATTCACATATAATCTTTAAGAAAAGATCTTCATACATCCAGCCTAAATGGTAGCATGTTGTGTAGCTAGAAAAAATAGGTAAACCTCAGAGGAATCAGCCATTCACATTACATCTATCTGTAAATGAAACTTTTGTGAGAACTTGCTTGCTTTTACCTTGTGATTCCTTATCCTTTTCCCCAGTGATCTGAATGCTTCCCAAACTCTGCCACTGAACTTCATTAAACTGAAGCCCACAGTGCACAGCCTAGTCCTCATTTTAGCACAATAAAGATATAAAATTTGTTATGTATGCATAAGGCAACCTAAATAAATCATGATTTAAATGTCTGCAATCTCAAAGTTAAATAACCTAATTTACTTGGAAACAATGTGTACAAGTGAAACATAAATTATATAAATCCAGAATCAAGGATATAAAAAGATCATTTTAGTTTATTTGAGCAAATACTCTTGCCCTTAAATCAAAGGAAATTAGACTAAACTTCACCCTTCAGCCTTTTTGTATCCAAAATTACTTCATATTTCTCCAATTCCATTTCTGTTTAACTAAAACTTATTTCACCATTTATTTTCCTCAGTTAAAACTCACCAAAAACCAAGGGCTCTTCCTGAAAGCCTTCATATTTGCTTCTCATACCTCATGTCCTACCAGTAATTCTATCAAATTTTAACATACATGGCTTCTTATTTGCCAGCCATTTGAAACCAAGACTAAGGGGTCCAAGGAAAATGCTTACCTGAATTCTGTATTTTCTCATTAAAGGCCCAGTTAAATTATATTCATGAACTTCAAAACATCTTGCAGCAGATCCTCAGTGATACATGAGGCATGCAGATTTGGTTTCCCTTTTTCACACCTAATTTCTTTTTTCTTAGTATGTTCCTTCAGCTAGCTTTCAGTGTTACCTTCTTGTTTCCCAACCACTTTCACAAACGATACACTTGATGTTTTCTCCCATTCACTGTCATGTACTCCATAACTTTCTTCACAGCACTTTCTTCCTCCCTATGTTTCCGAATGTTTTGACATGCCACACCTTGTGGCTAGTCCTCCTGATGCTACCTATGACTGTCCTCAGCTCCCCTTGAAATCTGCTGCCCTTCCTGGAACACAATGAAGAGAAGATGCAGCATCCCAAAAGGACTGCAGACACAGTAGCCATGCAAAATAATAGGAGCTGACAGCATTTGAGTGTAGCCATAACTAAATTATGGGGTGAGTTGTACCTATATTTGAAGCTACATCCAGATTTCCACCCACAGAATGTATGATCTATGCTATGGTATGGTGCACAGACATTCAAGAGTATATTCATTCCCATTTCTGGGATGCTGGGTCAGAAAGTCAAAGCTGGTACTTCAGATTTGTTAGTAATATAAACCATGATAACATCTAATCTGAATACCAAAATATATTGTAAAGATTTTCTATAGCACAAATAATAAACTAGACTACTGACAGTCTTCCATAAATGAGGGATAGATAGCATAGATTACCAGCTTTAGTATGAAACCTAAGTGTTTGTACTAACACTACTGCTTTTCATTTTCTTTCTCAATAGAAAAATAAAAATACTATGCACACTAAAATCAGCATATGCTTCAGTAAGATTTCATAGTAATTTTACACATTTGAATTATACACAAGGCATGAAATCCCCATTGTGAAAATGAAAAGTTTAAAACATTATGTAAGCACTGACACTGCATATTTAAGCTATAAAATAAAAATGGAATCTTAGCAGAGCACTGTGGTTCTGGCTACAGAAGTGAAAAGACAGGTTTACCTTGGATTGTGTCACTCTTCATTTGTGTCTTAAGAAGCTTTCTCTCATTTACTGTTTTCAGTTAGCTGCCCCGATATATCTCAAGCCCACTAAGGGGGAGGGGAGGGGGGGCGGGGGTGAAGATTAGGTGCCTTATAGCTAAACCATGCTACACGGACCCTATTATGAGCTTGGTCCAATCCATGAATGTAAAAAAAACCTAGTATATGGCTCCTGTGGAAGCGGTGAACACTGGATTGAATCCTGACCCTGGTTTTGACCAGCAATGTTGCACTCCTTGCCAATGGACTTTATCCACAAAACTGGGTTAATTTGCTGTAGGGGGATCATCTCAGGGTAGAAACATTTTTTGGTTGCATAAGACTTGTGTTGCATGGCAGAAGAAGCATTGCTGGACCACCTCTGAGATATTCACCGTAGCTGTTGACAGTGCAAACCTCTTTCATAGTGATTTTGGTTTTGCCAAATGGAGATTTTGTTTTCCTAAAAATACTGAGTATAAACTGTACCCACAGTCAATGATATTAACATAAGCACCAGCTTCAAGGCTGGTTATGCCTTAATACAACTGGATAGCTCCGCAGCACACAGATACGGCCACATCCAGAATATAAACTCGTGCAAAAAATGACTTGTAACAGAGAGAAGAAAATCAAAATCATGAAACTAATGTGTAACAGTTTAAGGATGCCCGAATTCTGGGACATAGAATATACACAGTGGTTCTGGAGCTACTACTTCTGAGATTAGCATTCTAAGGTCCCTGTATAGTCATTGGGAAGAGGTGACACGTGACTACATCTAAGGCAACAGGAGAGTGCAGTTACTGGGCCTTAATGGAGCTCACTAGGGCTCCTTATCTGTGTGCTTGGTTTTCTTCAATGAGTTAACTAAAAGCGTTTATCACCAGGTCTCATCTCAGGACATAAGGTGTGACCATATTACCCACCTTGAGATGACTGCTAGGAAGAGCTTTTCTATCACATCATTTAGATACAGCCTCTGAAACCTGGGGAGGACAACTCAGACCAACTAAACTGGGTATTCTTGTGCACGAAGCTAAGCCCTTGTACGGGCAAACCAGACTGCTCTAGGTGACTACCTTTCTTCTTCCATGAGCAAAACATGTGAGGTGTGAATACTGGTTTATAAGGAACAGAAGAGATATGCACATCTGTCTGTGCAATCATACAAATATGTTACTCTCCTCTGAGTATAGATATTGTATGAAAAGATGGTAAAATCAGCATCCTCCACATTTTACATAATAGCCTATATTACTAGCCCAAGAACAGCAAGACCTTGGTTCAGACTCCCAGCTTCCATGCTCAAGAAGAGGGCCATAACCACAGACTCCAGGGATTTCCAGGGAAAAGGTAACACTGTGTCTTCAGAACTGGGCCACTGTTTAGCTAATGAAGCCAGAAAGCAGTCAAGAGGGAACCACAGGTAGCTCTGACCTTGATGGATTACAGCTAATATCACCCTTCTGGTTCTTAGTATACAATCTGTACACAAGTTTTGACTTATCATGTGGTATTTACAGTTCAGAAATGTAATTTGTTATATTCTGTTCATTCCTGAGATAAGCCTTGGGTAGGTAATGATAGTTCAGTTTTGTAGTTGCAAACATGTTTCTTTTTTACGGTTAAACTGTTGAAAATATTTACTTTTGATATACAAACCACTATTTCCTATTTTTAACAATTTTTGGAGAAGCCACTCTTCTTTTTGTTAGCTAAACTTTTTCACATTGCTATATAAGTATTTATAGCACAATTTAAATAAACAGCCTCAACTGAGGTTTCTTATTTGGAAACCAACAATACTATCAGGTGACTTTATTTATAAATTAACCACCCAAATATTTATAGAAACTGTCTGTTAAACTACAAATAAACATACCCTAGAAGCTCTTCTATTTCTAAATATTTATGAAATAAAACATTTTAAAGTATTTTCCAACAATTCATATTTTCCTGAGTTTCCAAAAACACTCTAAAGGGCTTGTAAAACAGGTCTTTTTCAATAAGAATGTTCCTAAAACTTTCCAGATCAGGTCAAAACAAAAGTTCGCTTTGTGAACAAAGGGCACACAAAAAGGGAGGAGGATGTCTCTTGTCTCAGTGTTCTGCAGTTTTATAGAGCTGTGGTATACATTACTTCTCTCTGAGATCACGTTGAAGTAATGTCATTGCTTAGCCGTTTAGTAATCCATTGTTTGTAGAAATTTGCTTTCTAACTAAAAAGTTTGAAAGGCGGCAATTAACAGTTGCTTTACCATAACTCACACTTAAAAGTTCTTATCAAGTAATGCATACAAAATAAGTATGCATTAAAGTGTTCAATTCTACTACCTTGCAAAATAAATTTCACAAAATGCTTCAACTAAACAGAGGTTGCAGAACTACATTCTAGCCACTGCAATTGGACCTATGAGTCGATAGTGTAGATTTATGAGCCAGGAGGATATATACTTCTTAGAGCTCCACATGTCTTTATCTAACATCACATGGGAGCTGCTTTTAATTAGGCAAAACACTCCCTTCACTAAAACCGCTATAAATAAATATACTGCTATTCTACAGGCACCCTGTATATAAGTAATTTTTTCACTTCTTATAAAGGTTGCAAACAGCCTAGATGAAACAGGTGTAACAAGCTAGCAAGATAATTAAAGTAAGTTTTCTAGTGTCCACATCTGTCCATGCATAGGAGAATACTCCCCACACTTCAATGATGTAAGCACTTAGATACATTTTTGATAGCAAGTCTATATTTCAGGGCATGTAATCAAGGCAACAGACAACACACATTTGATACCATCACTAAGGAGATAAGATCCCAGCAGTCACAAAACTTGCTGAAAATCTCTGTATAAGTGTATCAAGAAATGGCTAGGGCACAGGCTGAGCACACACCTATAGACATCTGCTGCTTATCTTCTGGCTCTTGCTCTCTCACACGTGTGTGTTCTGGCCCACGCCACCTTATCACTTTCCCAGACAATGTCAGGCACAGTTGAAGGACAACAGAAGACAAGGACTGCTCCATGAGGAGGTTTAGGTATAACTGTCTTGCTTTGGTGTGATATTTGGTGTGCAGTTACCACGATGTGCCATGCCATTTGCATTTGGCCTCAGAGCTAGACATAGAGGCCCCAGACTCAATTATTTGCTAGTACAGGCATAGACAGTGTTTCTCCCTTCCCTCAGCCTCCCAGCAAATACAGAAATCAGAATATGCTCACCTCTTGCAAACTGCTTTGCTTGTCAAAGAAGGCTTACCTGGTCTGTTTCTGTACCACATCTTCCATGGATGACTGGTTTTCAATCACTGTTAGGCAGAAATCGTATCTCTGAACACAGCTGTGCTATGTGCAGCCACCTGACAAGTTTCAGTAACATTAAAGCATTACTAGCCTGGGATCCACAGAAAATGTCTGTCTCCTGCTGCTGAGATGAAGTAATTGGTCCATCAGGGGATGCCTGCAATCAGGAGATTCAGCTGATACAGCTTGATGGCTTTCATTCTCCCCTCTGCCTCCTTATTTACTCCAGGTTCTTTATCCCAATACTCCCTCTTTCTCATGTCTGTTTCCTATTCCAGCATTTCACCCTGAAACTCTGTCTATTCCAGAGTTGTTTCAAGCAAGGACTCACCGGAAGAAATGGAACAGCTAGGTTTCTCCCATCTCTGCACCAGGAGGGAGAGAGGCCAAAGGACTGCATCTGGACATCTCAAACTCCCAAATGTGTCTTTTGAACCTAGCAGAAAGCTTCAAAAGAAAGAAGATTTCTTTTGTCCAAATCTGTCTGTTCATCCTCAAAGTGGAAAAGAAGACATGATTTCATATTAATTATAAACTCTTATTTTTTTACAAGAACAATACCTCAGCTAGTGTTAGTACTTGGAAGCTCCCCAAAGCTTATTGGATTACTTATTTGCAAAACTTAAACTAATTTGTGACTGCAAGGGGAAATATGATTAAAGCAGAAAGGAGCATTAAGTCTTCTTAACAGCTGTCTGAAGAACAAATATATGAGGTGCAGAAGATGAGTTATTTGAAACTACATACAAACCATAAATACAATTCTTCCTGAATCATGTTTAGAATTCTTCAGATTTCATTAGTTGCAAGTATTAATCTTAGGCACCCATCTTATTTTTGTATATAAGGCACTGTGGCAAAAAACATAACTCATAAATACAGACATATAAATTTTAACATTAAGGGTTCTTTCTCTCTTCAAACTTGGTAGCAGATATAGTGAGAATCTTACTGCATTTTCATTTCTATAACACAAAAATACTGCAGGGACTCACATGGGCTGCATTTTTGCTCTACTGTGGCAGCACTGTAGGTACATGCAGAAGCAAAACCCCCAGACAGCTCACAGAAATTCAGGAGGAGGTGCAGATCTCAAATGAAATTTTGAGAGACAGCAGTGGGTGACCTAGCAGATGTATGTGCTGATGGCACATGGCTTTTCTTATATTTGAACTACATCCAACCATATCTAAGATCATCATAGGGCTGGGAACTGTAGTGTATCTGCCCTGTAGCCAACCTCTGAACCGATTTCAAAAGTGCAGATTGTGTCATGATGACTTTCATGACTGCCTTGATCTTATAGGCTGCACTAGCAGGTCTTGAACCACCAGAAAGTACATTTAACATCTTGCAAGAAGGAGTGGTTGAACTCTATATGAGTACTCTGGTCATCAAAGTGGGGACACAGACAACTTGGATAGCTAGCTGATGAATGTTATCACTGTTTTCTGGGAACACAGCATCATTTTTGCCCTGGAGACAGAAGCTGCAGTTCCAAAGATGTGACCATCATGTGTAAGACTGGTGTCCTCAGTGTTTGTGCATAAATCATCCATAGTCATCAGCGAGGTTTTGAAGTACAATAATCAGTAAACCATGAACCCCTCTTAATGAGGATGGCTAAGAATTCTATAGTGCAAGAGACCTGAGGAAAACAGGTCTAGTGGGACTGCTCCTAGAAGGTCTTTGCTGCAGATGTCACAAGTTTCATGGACATGTCTTATGTCTAAGACTGCCCCATGCCCATGAGCAATACTGGGACGGTCAGTATGGCAGGTTAGACACAAAGGAAGCAGGCTAGTTATTGCACTTGCTGCTGTTGGACTGGCCTCAAGAATGGCTGAACACAGTGAACACAGCAGCACATGAGTTGTTTGTGCTCAAACATGAGCTCAAAAAAAGCATGAGAAACTTTTTTCTCTCTTTTTTAGTAGACTTATTGCCATCTCAGTTTTAAATTTATACGAGAGTTGCTATTGATTTCAAAGGAATAGAGTCAATTTCTGATATGTGAATGCAAGTCAAAGAACTATATTGGCAGGAACATATAGAGAGAAATCAATAAGGCAGTGGTGTAGAATGGGAAAAAAACACTGGACTGAATTTTGACCAAATTAAAGCCATCCAAGTGCATAAGTAGTGAAAGGAATCTTAATGGATTTCTGTTTAGTTGTCTCCAAGAGCACATAATAAAGAAAAATAGTGGCCCATGTCTTTACCAGTTTCTATTGAACTAGGCAAATTGTACATTTGGCAGTATTATACTCAACAGAAGAAAAAGGAGGGACATGGTGACTAAACCACAGTCTCTCCAGAGGGTGCATAAAAGACTCTAGTCAGGGCAGTCAGGGCAGATTATTATCACATACCTTGGCTATTAAAAAAAAAAAAAAATCCAAACCAAAATCTCTCTTCTCTCTGCTCTTGAGTAAATTGCTTCTCATGAGAATTCAGCATAAATTCAATCATTTAATTTCAAAAATCTTCAGAACAGGGTTCTTCTGCCATCATGATTGTATGATGACACTAAGCTGAAAATACAGGCAGTACTCCACTAACAATAAAACGTTACAGTGTTTTTATAATCACAATAATAAGGAACAGTATAACTGAAAAGGAGGAAGAGACACTCAGCAGAAGTGATATGACGAGAACTCAAAGAGAAAACTGTCAATTCCTAACTAAATACAGACCAGGTTCCTTAGAACACACTACTGCCTCCTAAACCTATCCAGTAATGAGCTCTTTCCTACACTTCCCCTTTATTATTTTACTTTTTTAACAAGCTCTCACAATTTTTCAGGTTAAGAAAACATCAAAATCTACATTTCTCTGGTTATTTCCTGTTTGGATATTGCAAAATTCACAGAATTTAATCTTGCTTACATGATATTGATATTCTGCTGATATATATACTATTTGAAAGCTTTAAGTATACACAGATTAATTCCTCTTAGAGGCCAGATGGCACTTTAAAAAAATTTTTTCTTAAAATAAAACTATCTGTATATCACAGGCTTTCTGCAATTTTCTTCTTCTGAATCTTTTTGTTATTAGAGGCATTTGCATAAAAATAGGAACTTTGTTTCTGGGAGTTTATGTGTTCATTCCTCATTTTAAGCCGTCATCTTTCAGGTATAACAGCATAATCCTGTCTGCTTAAATAAGGAGTGATATCTCAAACATTGTATTTCTGTTTTATGAAAGAATAAACTTCAGGTATAGATAAACTCTTAAAAGGGGGGGGTGGGGGGGGTGGGGGGGTTAGGGGGGGTAGGGGCATGGAAGGAGGTGCTGCAGGGGTGGTTTCAGTGAGAAGATGCCAGACGCTTCCCCCACACCAGACAGAGCCAACACCAGCTGGCTGCAAGGCAAACCCACTGCTGTCCAAGGCTGAGCCCATCAGCAACAGAGGTAGCACCTCTGGGATAACATATTTAAGAAAAGGTAAAAAAATATTGCACAGCAGCTTTGAAAGAGGAGCGAGAGACTGAGAAACAATTCTGTAGACACTGAGGTCAGTGCAGAAGGAGGAGGAGGAGGTGCTCTGGGCACCAGAGCAGAGATTCCCCCCCAGCCTGTGGTGGTCCACAGTTGAGCAGATCCCCACCTGCAGCCCGTGGAGGACCCCACGCCGGAGCAGGTGGATATGTCCTGAAGGAAGCTGCACCCCATGGAGATCCCATGCTGGAGCAGACTCCTGGCAAGAGCTGCAGCTCATGCAGGAGCCCATGCAGAACCAGGTTTTCTGGTAGGACCTGTGACCCCTGCTCCTGAAGGAGCGCACCCAGTGGAAAGGATCCATGCTGGAGCAGTTCATGAAGAGCTGCAGCTTGTGGGAAGAACTCATACTGGAGAAGTTCATGAAAGACTGTATCCCATGGGAGGGACTCCACATTGGAACAGGCAAATAGCACGAAGAGGAAGGAGAAGCAGAGACAAAGTGTTATAAACTGACTGCAACCCAGATTCGCTATCCTCTGTGCCACTCAAGGGGACAGGGTAGAAGAGTCAGGAGTGAATTTGAGCCTGGGAAGAAAAAAGTGATGGGAGGAAGGTTTATTAGTTTTGTTCTTATTTCTCTCTATCCTAATCTGTTGCAAGTAATTGGCAGTAAATGAAATTAATTTCCCTAACTGGAGTCTTTGCCTGTGAGATTAATTGCTCAGTGATCTCCCCATCCTTGTTTTGATCCACAATTTTTTTATCATATATTCTCCCCCTGCCCTGTTGATCGAAAAGGAGTGATTGAGCAGCTTGGTGGGCACCTGGTGGCCAGCCAAGGTCAACTCACCACAGCTATTATGATGTCAGTAAAAACTGTAAGCTCAAAAAATACAAACCTCACAACTAAAAAATCCAGTAAGATTTTTTCATTCTTAAAAAAAACCAAATAATAAATCTAAACAATACAGTGTGTATTGGGGATACAGCCTTGTAGGCTTTTGTTTCTAATATTTCAAGATAAAATTATAACTCTGTTCATAGGCCTAATCTTTTTTGCTATTCATAATTTATTTGTGGGTAATAAGCATCTCCTACAAAAAAATATAGACAAACACCTCTACATTTTGCCATCTTTTCAAATCTCATTCATAAGAAATCCTTGAACCTAGCTATGAAATGTGCATATCAATTTCTTGCTTGTTATACTCACAGTATCATACTATACCTGTTATGCCTAGTTTAGTAGCTTGAGTTTCATAGAAGACTAAATATCCCCTGGTTCAAAATGTTTCCAGAACAAAACTGTAAAGGTTAGCATCATCCTTCTATACTCATAAGAATTTAGTCCTTCCACATTATGAATAATTCTAAAATTTGCCCACATTAAGGAAGGATGGTTGTCAGCAAAGGTATGTGAAGGAAGGGGCTCTCAAGAAATCTCCTCCCTTTCTCTACAGGTAGTTTTGCAAAAGATTTGACCACCACAGGCAGATGGAAGAATGTTCAATAGATGCTTAAACAAATCACTAATGTTGAATTAATGATGAATCATTGGTTACATTTAAGGACCTTAGGATTTTGCTTGGGAAATTAGTTGGAATGGGGTTTAAATATTCTTTACATGCTCAGGGAATGGGGATCTGCCAGTGTCAATTCTATTTTTAAGAAAAGTTTTTACAGTTCATCAAATACCTTAACCTATAGCCATGCTCAAAACAGTGATCTTTTAATACTGACTACCTTGACTGCTTTTAAACATAACCAACCTTTCTTTTTTTTAACTGATAGACAGAAGTAGGAAGCTGCCACTAATATTACCCATGATGATGTTTTATTAGAGAAAGGCTGTGGAAAATTAAATAAATTACCACATCCTCCACAGATTGTCTGACCCCATCTGTTTATCAAGTGTCTCCTCCTTCCTTCCTTTCCTACATAGGAATGTCAGCTATTTTGTAACCCCTACCCACTTTCCACCCTGTCTATTAATTCAGGAAATATTTTATGTAATGATACCTTGATTTTAGTTTTCTGCTTTTATAATTGTGTGGATTTTGTGTTAACTCAGAGGTGCTAAAATCTACAGGATACGGTTATAGCTACTGATCTTCTCATCACCTCCTATGACACTCTTAGCACTTACTCTTAACTAAACTCTTGCAAAGTCTTTGAAAGCTAATAAACATTTTCTCATTCTTGGGATTTATTTGTTTACGCTGTTTTAAATTGCTAGAGACTGTAAAAGATAACCCTTCATCCTCCATACCATCATGACCTTTACTGCCATAAAAGAAAACACTGCAGCATTTCAAATCTTTATGACAGTGTCTGGCTGACTGTTCTTTCAACAGTTTGCTGGTTTCCTAATGATCTGTCTTTCTGTTTTATTTCTTCAAACCCACTTATTTTCAGGTCAGTATTATTTGCCAAGGACGTACGCTTTCTCTCAGTACAAGATACCTCCTTTCAAAAAGTGAATAAAATGAAATTGTAAGATTTATTATAATTACTGTTTACAATAAATATATTGATATGTGTATAAGCACTTCCCTAAGTAACAGGCAAGGAAACACCTAATTTTATTGCCAAATATTATTGTCCAAGGAATTCAGATGTTCAACCACTTAAGAACAACATATGTAATATGTGTTCTTTTACAGCAGAGAAATTCAAGATGATCTGTGATCCATATTCTCATCTAATAATTGTAGTCGTGAGACACATCGGGCTTACTAAACTGAACCTACAGTTTGCAAAGGGAATGTATTTCTGACTTGGAAATTCAGTAGAATACCTAGCCAAACCTGGGGTATTTGAAGGAAATAAATTAGCATGCTAAGAAACAATCTAGTAATGTTATCATAACTGTCTTTAAAGATATAAGTAAGGCCAGGTTTATAGTAATAAATAAACTCTATTATTAGTTCAACTGACACAGTCAGAGAAAACAGGCACACAAGCACTTCAAATCCTACAAAATTTGCATGCTTGAAAGCACATTTGTTTTTTTCAACTACATTAGCTGGTTTATTAAAGTTTATTACCTTTCCAAAGACAAAATAAAGCATAGGTCAAAGACTGATAACATCTCAAAAGTTGGCATTATATAGTTACAGAAGTGTTGCCTGTATTTATTATTTTTATATATATATATGCATATTTTTCAACCAGCTTCCTAAACAACTGCAATCACTTATGCCTCTGTTTGATATCAACACAGAAGTAATGTCAACAATGGCAAGAGCGGAGAAAGTAAGTTTTTACATTGGAAATTCTATGATCGCCTTAGTGAAAGAATCTTCTTTATAATATTTTCCACTGATATCCTTGGGAAAAGAAGGTTCCTTTCGATGACTGCATTATTATTTTGTAATACATACCAGTATAATGCCCTTATTTCCTTTGGAGTTTCTAACATTACAAACCCTATAAATATCAATATACATAGAAAGAAAATATTTTCAAATTAAAAAAAAAAAAGAAAGAAAAACAACAAACAGAAAAAAAATAGTATAATGATTCCTCAGCCAGGGAGGCTATACAGCTATACTGAGCGAAAGAAATAGGTATGCATACATAACTGATTGCCATTTACTTTGAATGTCTGACCTCTAATTTTCGAAAAACAGTGCATTTCAATAAGGGATGTTATTATTGTACTTCTCATTAGATCCACACTCCTGAAATAATCACTGCTCAGAATTTCATCTGTTAGACTGACCTTTCTATTTGACTTCTTGCTTTTCAGAACTATTTGGCCTATTAGCTGTTCACAAAAAAACAAAACAAAAAAAAACCAAACAAAACAAAAAAAAAAACCCAACCTGATCCATTTTTCGTGTACTGTCCTAAATAAAGGTGGACCCCTCTTTATAAGTGTATAGGAAATTTCAGGAGCTGACTTCCATCTTTTTTTTTCCTTTTGCCTGATGAAATCCTCCAATAAATAGTATTAGCAACAGAAACAAAAGGATGCTTTAAAGTATGAAAGGAAGTCTTCAGTTTAGAATAAAGTGACAAGTCCCAATTTAGCTTTAACATACTGTCAGTTACAAAAAACGACATACAAACTTTGCCTTCATTATGTTTCTTGTCCTACATTTCTTCCTCTCTGAATTTTTTTATCCTACTGTTTCTTTTCTGAGAAAATCAGAAATTATGTCTGGGAGAACACTGACTGGGAGAATTTTGACTTGAAGTTTTATTCCAATATGGGGCAAAACCAAAACAAAATACATTTATAATGCATAATCTCAATTATGCATTTGATTTAAAACATGACAGTAAACTTTAACAGTACATTTAGAGGGAGAATGTAAAGGCCTTTCCCCTCATTTTCCAGACAATTTTTGCATAACCAGTCTCAGAATATCACTAGAATAGGACCTTCTTTCCTTTCAAGGGCAGAAGAAGAAAAAGATATTTTTGCATGTTTTCTCCATGTGAAGGAGAATTCGTGCTCTGCCTTTACCTCTAAATGAATTATTATGATTTGCTAGAAGTCCTGAAAAATAACAGGTCTACCTTTTTTAAATGTTGTCTAATACTGATACCCTGGTAGCTTACCTGAGGCACCAAAAGATCCTGCCGTGTGCGTAGCATAAACAGCTGAAGAAAGCCTGTGAGGTCTACAAAAAAATCCTATTTTAAGAGATACAAGGGAAGGCAGAAGCAATCCATCATGCCCCGTAGCTTTGAAGATCTGGTAATATTTGACACTGAGATTATGACACTACAAGTGTATGTTATCAAACATTTGGAATTTTGTGATTTACCACAGCCCTAACAGCACCCCTAGCCAGCCCTAATTTGCGCTGCTTAACTGCATCTCATGACATAAGTCATGAGTGAGTCAAATAAAAGCTCTGGAGGCATCAAACATGCTGAGATTAGAGATACTAGAAGCAGCTGTGATGTACCAAATATTGAGTAATGTTGCATATTTGACTGATTGTGAAACTTTGTTCATTTACAGCCAAGTTTCTGTTGCATTTCCTTCTCCTAAAGATTTATGTCCTTATTTGCATGTTGATGCACTTTGAGTAAGAGCAGAGGCTCACTAAGCAGATATGGAATTACAGCCCCTTTAAAATGAGACTATGAGCACTGTACACCTGCTTGTATGATCTGTGGAGATAATACTGCAGACTATATTCAGAATAAAATTGATTGTGTTTACATATTAAATATTCTTTGAACATGACAATGTGATAATACAAAGGGCAGTTCAAGCTCTTTCTAATCTCATTCTTCCCTTCTCAGTAAGAATCATGAAGCGCAGACCTGGCCCTTCAATGGGTTATGTATACCTTATCTTAATATTCAGAGCACTCTACCAAAGCCAAATTTAAGAGGCTGGGTGGTGCGTCATGAAGGGAAATGACATAAAATGTAGCTGAATAAAAAAGGTCTTGACAAGGATGTGTGTCTTGTGGGAGAACATTAGATACATGGCAAGGACAAGAAAATCAGATGTTAGGAAACCTTTTATTTTTGTTTTCCTTGGCAGTATAAATTGTGAAGTCATATCAAGACTGTTTGATTTCTGCTTTTCTGCTTTTGAAAGGAAGAAGCCTAGTGGGGGGGGAAATGGTGGATTATCTCTTGAGTAACTGTAAAAATGGCTTCCAAAACAAATGGATTGCCTCAAATGCCAATCTGATATATACAGCGAAATTACTTTTTAGCTTAAACTTTTCAATTCTAATTTATTCCCCTTCCTCATCTCACAGATCAACTGAATGTCTCTTTTTTCTCTGCTATTTAATTAGATTTGGGCTTCTCGGCCTGCGCAGAAGAAAAAGCAAGATAGCTATACTGGTCTAGTAGAACAGAAGAGGCATTCAGTACAGCTGTGTTAGAGTCTAGAGTTTCATTCCTTGTCAGATTTTCTGTGTACTTGTACAGTCTGAGAGTTGCCCTCTAAATGCCAAATTAGCTCTAGTAGAAGGCAAAACTGACTGCAGCCATAGCAGAACAACAGGTCCCAAGTTTTTCGAAATGGAAGTTTCTATTTGTAGAAAGAATATTTTCTTGGAATTCTCTTGGGATTCTTACAATACTGGAAACAACAAAATGTAGTGTAGCCTTTTGGAGGTAGAAAAATCTTTTTAAAGGGAGAATGCTTCAAAACACCATAAGAATATGATGATCACTAAATCTTTCCAGACAGTAAAAGAAATTCTACACGTAAATAAATCTTCAGGAATACTTAATCTATAGTCACTTTTGACCAAAAATATTAACAAGACAGTTTCTTTGACACTGTAGTGGCAAAAACCCCTGATGCAGAAGACAGAAACAGAATGAGAATTGCCAGGGCTTTTCTAAAGAAACTGGGTTGTTATTCAGAAAGAGTAAACATTTCTGAGAACACTTCTGGACCATAAAAGGTCCCCCAAAAAAGCACAGTCTTAGGGGTTATTTACTTTTCACTTTGAAACAACCCACCCATATAACACAGCCAATAGGAGCTCAGATAAATTGACAAATAAGCAATTCTTTCCCATCCCATCAGAAAAACAATTCTACCACTGGGTATCAGATCTGTAACATTTTCAGACAGTTTTTATTTTCTGTCAATAAGATCTTAAGATAAACTTGTTCCATACGCCTAGGAAATAGCCACCTTTAAGTTTTCTGATGAATGCTTTTATCAAGTTACATGTAAACAAATGTTCCATTTCAGCTTCAGGAGATAGAAGTTCTGGTCATTTAGGTGCTTGGAGCTGTCAAGAAGGTAGATTAGGTACAGCAGACAAAATGAGTTTTTGAAGGCATCACCAACTAAGGACAAATGTCAGTCATTAGAAGAGCCTACAGCCTGGTTCAAAGAATTGTGTTAGACCTTCTCTGCTGACAGCCTCAGTGGTTGATGGCAAAGAAAAGCTGCTCACAAAAGAAGAAATCATAGCCTAACCATGAAGCAATGCCAGTAAGTCAAAAATTCTCTGATGACCTTATGGAAAGATACAACTTTCATCCACCCTTAATACAAGTTTCCAGGTATGATCTTAGTGGCAAGAATTTTGTGGACTGCAAGAGAGTGAACCCAAGAACTATTAGGTTTAATTTTATTTACCTGTGTGGCTAAGGTACTCTTCTCTTGCCTTAGCACTGTTGAAGCAGCTTGATAAAGATCAGTCCCTCCAGGCACTTAAATCTTGGATTGTTTCTGGAGATGTTTCTGGTAAGTTTTCCACTGACTGTGCTGGAACAGATGCACCAAGGACCACTCCAATAATATGTTGACATATTTAGCCATGCAATTAATTCATTGCAGAACACTGTTATTTGATAAAGGCCCTGTTAGAATAGTTGCCTTAGGCTGTATAACTTTCAAAACAATGGCTTTTGTACGTTTTCTTCCACTATATGTACCTTTTGCTGCTTATGATTCATACATATATCAAATATGATGCCTAAAAGGTTTTTTTCTGTTGACAGTGCCAACCTGATTAATCAAGTCTTGTTGATTTTTCAGTCCTTCAAGCTCTGCCCTGAAAAACAAAAATCGAGTTTAATCTTTGAATTATGGATGCTTGTGCTCTAAATGTCACAGCAACAACTTCTTCACTCTCAGCAAGCCGGCACTTTATAACACAATGTAAACTTTGATTTGAAACTAGAGAAAAACCACAAACTACATATATATATATATATATATATATATATATAATGTTATATATTTTCTCCGCTTTTCAGATTTTTTTCACAATTTAGAACTTTCTACTATGATCCAGAAATTCCTTCTGGATCCTCTGAAGCAGAGCTCATATGGTTTTGCCACTGCTAGCAACAGAACACAGGCTTTCTACTGGGTTTGCTGCTCCTTAGGGCTGAAGTTTGACAGACTTGCTTTGTCTGAAGTTGTTTTGACCTGTCTGCCACTTTGTTCTAGTTTGTTTAGATGTTACATATCTTTTTTTCTAATGAACAGGTGGCAAAGCTTGATTTATTTTACTTTTGTTAATCTCTGCATCCTATAACCATAATTTTATAAAGGTAGTAATAACAAGTAGTTATTCTGTGCAGAATGAAATATTTATGACATTGAGATAATGATGGAGTATAGAAGAATATGGACCTGGTACGGCATCAGGGGCCTTCAATTAGCAACACAAGACACACTGTAAAGGGGTTACGGGCACAGGGTGGCAAGAAAATGGGCACAGGCTGGCACTGGCAATCTAGAACCTGGAAGGCTAAAAACATGGCAACAGGCAGTTAGAGAAATGCAGACATGAAGCTGGGCAAAAACAGGTAACAAAGAGAAAAAAAAAAAAAGCTATGTAACATATATAAAAAACCACCACACAGAGAAAATTCAGTTATAATGTGAACTTGCAGACCAGAGACAAAAGAGCAAGATGTAGTGCTTGTTAGCAAGTAAATAAAGAAGATTCCCAAATGGATCCTAGATTAAGAAGAAACTATCATTATGATTATACTTCTCCCAACCAAGGGATCGTGATGCTGATAATTGACTGTACACACACCACACACACATATCTGAATTAAATCATTCCTTTCAACATCCAGAAGAACACTGGAAGGGTGACCACACCACCAGCATACAAACAAACAAACAAACACAACTGGTGACAACATGAAGTGCTGGATCCAGTTCTGGGCTCCTCAATACAAGGGACACATGGACTGAGAAACAGGACCGTGTCCAGCAAAGGAGCATGAAGATGATGAAAGGGCTGAAGCACCTGAAATCCAGGTGGATGGGACTTTAAGCAGCCTGGTCTAGTAGAATGTGTCCCTGCCCACGGCAGGAGGGGTGGACTAGATAATCTTTATGGACATTCCAACCCAAACCATTCTATGATTCTGCAATTCTATGATCTCCCCTGTCAGGAAAGGCTGAGAGAGCTGAGACTGTCCAGCCTGGAGAAGGCTCAGGAGTATCTCATCAATGTGCACAAATACTGCATAAGAGGAGTAAAACAAAAGAGCCAGAACCTTCTCAGTGATGCCCATTGACAGGACAAGAGACAACAGGCACAAACTGAAATACAGAAAATTGCACTTAAAGGTAAGAAAAAAACTTATTCACAGTGGGATGGGGGGCAGTGGGAGGAACACTGGCACAGGTTGCTCAGAGACATTGTGGAGTCTCCATCCCTGGAGATATCCAAAACCCAAATGGACATGGACCTGAGCAACTTGCTGTAGTTCACTCTGCTTTGAGCGTGGGCTTGGACTAGGTGATCTTAAAAGGTGCATTTTTTTGTTGGTTTTTGTTGTTGTTGTTGTTGTTTTTTAAAAAATTTTAAAATTAAAATTTGAAAATTTTACTTTCATGCAAAAACACCTCAGCCATCCTGTGATTCTGTAATTCTGTGTGAATCTATGATGCTATGTAAAAGGGGGGTGTATAAAATTTTTAACTCTTTTCTTTCTATATTACTCTTTTTTTTTTTTTTTTTTTTTTTTTAAGAAATCACATCTGGACTAATAATAACTCATTGGTGAAAATGTTAAGATTTTAAATACACTAATAATTGAGTAGTTTACATATGAGGTGTGTTTCTTTTCTGCCAATGGCAAGATTTTAAGCATACCACTCTATATACTCAAAAAGTACTATAGAGAGATGCCAAAGTGCCTATGTAGTGTATTGGTAGTATAGTGAATGACTAAGCAGTGTATTCACCCAGATAGCTCATTCTGTCAGGGACTGTACACATGACTGCTTCGCTTCCATAGGGTGATTGAATCTTCTTTTAAAATGGTTACTTTTTCTGGTTTTTTTGAAGGTCAGCCCAGTCACATAGACTGTTCCAGCTCTAATACAATTTGACTAGCTGGCAGAGTTTTTAGGAAGTTCAATACCCTTATTCACAACTAAAAGCAATCATGGTGTTTCTCAGGATACAGCAATAACTGGAGCATACTTTATAGTTTCCATTTCACATGCAGTAGCCACAGCTTTCAGTGTACTTGGTGGGCTGCTTTTTGTGGAAGGGTTTGTTGCTTGTTTGTTTTTTTGGTTTGGAGGGTTCTTTGTTTTGTTTACTGGGCTTCAGGAGAGCTAACTTTGGCCTCTTCAAGGACCTACTTGGAGGAATCCCATCAATTAGGGCTGTAGGGACGTCCAGGAGAGCTGGCTAATAGTCAAGCATCACTTCCTCCAAGCTTAGGATAGGTGCATCCCTAGGAGCAATAATCAAGCAAAAGGGGCAGAAGGCCTGCACAGATGAGCAAGGAGCTTCTGGTAAATCTTAAACAGAAGAAGGAAGGTTACAATATGTGGAAGAATGGACAGGCTACTTGGGGGAATAAAGGGATGTTGTCAGAACATGCAGGGAGATGATGAGGAAGTCTAAGGTCCATTTGGAATTAAAGCTCACAAGGGATTTCACGACAACGAGAAAGGCTGCTTTGAGTGCATTAGCAGGAAAAGGACTAGGGAAAATTTGCACCCACTGCTGAAGGAGGTGGGTGCCCTGGTGACAAAAGGCACAGAGAAGGCGAATTACTGAATTCATTCTTTGCTTCAGCCTTTACTGCCAAGGCCAACCCTCAAGTTTCCCAGACCCTGAAGGCAAGACAGGAAGTCTGGAGAAAAGGAAGACTTTCCCTTGTGTTGCAGCTTGAGTCCAAACCAGTTTACCTCACACAGGGCACCAATTGTCACAGTACAAGCAAAACTAGCAAGCTGCAACAAGGCTTTTACTGTGGATCAGATTCTACTGTTTTTACTGTTTCTCTGTCCTCCAGACCACACTCCTCCTTCTCTCTGCTTCATCCAAGTTCTTCTTTCTTGGAGCTCATTCTCCATCCAATCTCCCTCCCACAATCTTCAGGGCTATTTAACCACTTTGTAGGAACGAGCTACAGCTGCACATCACCCATGTCAATCAACCCTCTGCCTTCGAAGCAAGGCCACATCTGCATGTTATCAATGTTAATCAACACACTGCCTTCATTCCTCTACACCCTTGGTCGAGGAGGATCACGTTAGAAATCACTTAAGCAAACCTGATACTCACAAATTAATGGGCCCAATGGATGCACCCTGAGTGCTGGGGGAGATGGCAGATATTATTGCCAAGCAACTCTCCATCATCTTTGAGAGGTCATGGAGGACAGGAAAGCTGCTTGAGGACTGGTGGAAAGCCAATGTCACTCCAGTCTTCAAAAAGGGTAACAAGGAGTACTCAGGAAACTACAGGTCAGTCAGCCTCACCTCTGCCCCTGGAAAGGTGATAGAGCAGCTCACCCTGGAGGTCACCTTGAAGCATGTGGAGGAAAAGAAGGTCATCAGGACCAGTCAACACGAATTCACCAAGGGGAAATCATGCCTGACCAACCTGATAGCTTTCTATAATAGAATGACTGGCTGGATAGGTGAGGTGAGAGCAGTGGATGTTGTCTACCTTGACCTCAGCAAGGCTTTTGACACTGTCTCCTGTAACACCCTCACAGGTAAGCTCAGGCAGTGTGGGTTAGATGAGCGGACAGTGAGGTCGACTGAGGACTGGCTGAATGGCAGAGCTCAGGAGGTTATGATCAGCAGCACAGAGTCTGGCTGGAAGCCTTTAGTCAGCAGTGTTTCCTGGGGGTCAGTACTGGGTCCAGTCCTGTTGAATTTATTCGTCAGTGACCTGGATGAGGGAGAGCGTCTACCCTCAGCAAGGTTGCTGGTGATACTGGGAGGAGTGGCTGACACACCAGAAGGTTGTGCTATTATCCAGCAAGACCTGGACAGGCTAGAGAGTTGGGTGGAGAGGAATATGATGAAGTTCAACAAAAGCAAGTGTAAGGTCCTGCACCTGGGGAGGGACAACCCCATGTACCAGTACAGGCTGGGGGCTGACCTGCTGGATGGCAGCTCTGTGGAGAAGGACCTGGCAGTTCAGGAGGACAGCAAGTTGCCCATGAGACAGCAGTGTGCCCTTGTGGCCAAGAAGGCCAGTGGGATCCTGAGTTGCATTAGGAGGAGCATGGCCAGCAGGTTGAGGGAGGTGATCCTGCCCCTCTCCTTTGCCCTGGTGAGGCTGCATCTGGAGTGCTGTATCCAGTTCTGGGCTCCCCAGTTCAGGAAAGACAGGGAACTACTGGAGAGGGCCCGGCAGAGGGCTACAAAAGGAACTGGAGCATCTGCCTTATGAGGAAAGTCTGAGAGAGCTGGGCCTGTTTAGCCTGAAGAAGAGAAGGCTAAGAGGGGGTCTTATCAATATCTACAAATATCTTAAGGGTGAGTGTCAAGAGGATGGGGCCAGGCTCTTTTCAGTAGTGCCCACTGACAGGACAAGGGGTAACAGGCACAAACTGCAACACAGGAATTTCCATCTGAATATGAGGAAGAACTTTAGTTTGAGTGTGACAGAGCACTGGACCAGGCTGCCCGAAGAGGTTGTGAAGTCTTCTCTGGAGACATTCAAAACCTGCCTGGATGCAGCTCTGTGCAACCTGCTGTAGGTGAACCTGCTTTAACAGGAGGGAGGGCCAGATGACCCCCAGAGATCGCTTCCAACTCTGGCCATTCTGTGATTCTATAATTGGTAATTTCTGAGTCAGAGAGTAATGTCATCATTTTCTCAGCCTTTGCTTGTGTTGATGATTACAAATTTAGGTAGCCCTGTCAACAAGGAACATAAAAGTCAGGAAAATACTTATCATCTCAGAGTTTTTTCTTTTTTAATGTTTCATGCATGCATTTTAGATCACATTTCACATTCTCTGTTCAGCAGCAAAATGATATGTTTCTCTGTATATCACATATAAATGTACAAAACACATACAAAGACTTGTAGGAGAAATATGGTGCTGTATAACTCAGCATTGATTCTAAACTCTGGTGCTTCAGTCAGCAACCAAATACCAAAAATCTGACAAAAGAGGAATTGCAACTTCTTCTTGGAGTTAAGTCAGTCAAGACCCATCTGGTTTTAAATAGAGCAAGACAATAAATTTTGCTGCTTATATTGTCAAGGAAGTAAAAGCAGTTGCAGTGGAAAATATTAGTAAAATATTAGAGATGGAGAGACTAATCTGGCTGTAAAGTATTGGAGTGTTGCTTGTGAGTCTTCTGAGAATAAAATCAACATTCATGCAGAAGAAATTTCTGATTCTGTCAATCAATTTCGTCATAAAAACCATCCAGAATATTTGCTATGGCTTCTGTCAAAAACCCAAAACAAAAAAGAAAACAAACAAACAACAAAACCAACATTGAGAGTCAGAATTATTTCATGTGTTTAGTGAAACGTTACATGAGTACAGCTACTAGCAGTAATAGGCAAAGGTATCAGCTTTGGTTTCTTTACTATTGGCATTTTTGTCACGTCTCATCCAAGGGACAGCAATGTCTTTGCTGCCCTGTCCTTTTGTTATAGCTATCATGCTGGGTCTCCATGATGAGGGTCATACTCTGATCAATCAATATTTGTTACTGCTGCTCCTAAGTGCAGAAATAATACATCACATCACCTGTCTTCCTGGTAATTACAGTGGATCCTGCTTGTACCATTTATACCACAGATTAAAAGATAATTTAAGAAGAAAAGACTTGTTAACCTGCAACTTCTTTTAGCTCTTCAGCATAGGAATTATCCCTAATTGAACTGTTTTACATACAATATAGCAAGAGTGATTAAGCTTTAAGGAAACTAAAAGTCAACTGACATGACAACTGGTGGATGGCATACTGAACAGAGAGTCTCCCTAGAGCTGGCCAAATGGAAAGAGATCCAACACAGTATCTTTTCACAGTTTTCTCTGACTTAAACCCCTGAATTAAACAACTTTATCCACTGAGACTATTGCTTACAGAAGTAAATGTGCAGTACTGTTCTCTGGCATCTAAGTAGCTAATACAGAACAGCCCACATCATACTATTAAATGTCTATACCCTTCAAAATCAGATGACCTCACTAAACAGACAATTTCAAATGGGTCCTAGCCTTTTTGAGTACTGGAAACTGGCACAGTTAACAGTATACACAGTAGAGATTTAAGGTATAAGAACATTACCAGGCATTTCTTCATTGATACAGTTAATTACAATAAGAACCATTGATTACTTTCAGAAGACAGGTACCTAACTGAGCCTATTGAGCGTAATACAATAGCCCAGGGCTTAGAGCAGGAAAGCTGGGTCCCAGGCTGCCTAAAGGTTTTTGCTCTTTCAGAGGGGATAGCCTTTCCTCTTTCTATTGATCGTAGTCCATAACACCATAAAGAATACAAACCCATCAGTTTCATCCCATTTAAAAGATATGCAAGAAATAACATGAATTATAAGAAAGATTCACACTTTTGCACCTTACTTTGGAGAATCTCAGATTTGTTTAAAGCCACTGGAAATCAGTAATTGAAACTGAAGAGCTGGCTTCAAATTTCTATTATGATGTAATGAGACTGCACTGTAATGTTAGGTACACTACAGCTTCTAGGTGTGCACATTGTGAACCAGACACTTTTGGACATGGGATGAGTAAATCTGAGATGAATATTTTTATGAGTTCTTCTTGCATGCTTGGTCCCCAAGTGCTTTTTGAACTTAAGGACCATTAAGAGATGAATTATTTTTTTCTCCCTTCCTGATCCCTCCTGTGGACTTACTAAGCTCAACAAGACAAAAAATAGCTGGACTAACATAGCAACAACAAACAAAACAAAACCCACACAGATTCATGCACTGTCTACACTTTACACCTATAGAAGTCCTTCCACAGCTAATGTATCTGATACTTTTCATGTTCTGGCAGTGAAGCACTAACTCCTTCTTGTCTCACCCCAGAGGTGTTGGCATTCTCAAAAAGTTGGCAGATCCTCATGGTCCTCAATCAGTTAATGACCTATCCTGAAGGCTTTTGCTATTGAGTGCTTTCAGGAGACTAAATTCTGCATTTGGAGCACTCTGAGAACTACTTATATCATTGCAGGTATTAAACAAGACCGTTCCCCATGTCAAGTGAGCACTGTGATCATTAACTAACTAAAAATGGAGAGGTACACCTCCCAGGGATGTTTTATGAACATACCTTGTACAATCCTCAAGTCTCTACCCTTTAAAAGGGATTCAGAGTGGTAAGCCCCATTTGGAGACAGACAACTCTGCCAGTCTTAGAAAATGTGCTTAGATTCTTGGAAATTAAGAAAATTATTTCAACCACAAGCATTCCCTCTCTGCTTTCCCTCGGCTAATTAGGAAGTATCTCATTGGGTGAAGTGAGGCTTCCATGTTTATGCATGTAATTTCCAAAAACTTCTCAGGCAGGGATGCAATGTACCAAAAAGCTAGGTTTCACTATCATAAATTCCTCTAGGGATCTTAACTTTAATGCCTGCAGCTGCCTGCTTCATGACATGTGGAGACTCTCTGGATGTCAGCAGAACTTGCCCCCAGACACCCTGGCAAACCATAGCTTCAGAGAGAAGCTCCGTCCTGTGCCTCTCTTCAGGTCTGCAATATCAAGTTCGTAACAAATGTTCTCAGAATAAAAAGTAACTATTCTTATTATATGATACTTATTACAGACTGAAAACAGAAATGAAAATACCAAACAATTTTTAATAGAGCAGAGTATGGCATGCATGCTTCAGTTTCAAAGCACACGTGAAGTACCCATTTGCAGTGAAAAAATTGTAAATTTCTGATGCAGTATTGACTGATATAACTAAGCAGATTTTGTAGCACTTTCCAATATTTCAGCCACAGCTGAGCTTTACCGAATTTTCTGAAGTATTCTAAAAAATTACTGAAAGCCTGAATGAATGTAAAAAACCACAAGCATTTGCCATCAAAGGGTTAATAACACTGTGACAGATATATTAAACTGATAATATTACTGATTTTAATCCAAGAGACAGGAATTTTTTTTATGCATATGTTTGTACATACAATGATTATTGTGTGTAAGAAAGAGGATACAAGGGAAAAACAGATTTCTTCCCTTTGGGACATTTGTGAGTCATACTACAACAAAAAAGGAGTTCTTCTTGCACATGTACATAAAACTGCTGCTTATTATGTAAATTCAGTCTGCCCAGCATTAACCCGCCTCTGTTATTCAAAAACACTTCAACAGAAAGCCCCCAAGGACATGCTGCATGGGTGCAGTTGTGTGACTTTGCTATCACTCATATAAAAATAAGTAATTAATTAAAATGGGAGTGATCATGAATCAAATCTATGAACTAATTATTATCCACATAAACTATCTTAATATAGCCTTATTTATGCATAAAGTCTACCTAATTACCATTGAAAATTGAGATTTCTGAGTTGGCACAAACACTCAAAATAAAGCAGAGTGAATATCTAATTAATGTTTAATTGTAGTACCAGTTACTGTCCCTCATTCCCAAGTCTCTAGGCACATATGCCTCCCTTTTTCTTACCCAAGCATAAACATTCTGAAGTCCTACAAAAGGCTTGCGCTTTTTTTTTTTTTTTACAACACGAAGTCAAGCTCAGAGAAAAAGAAAAACCCTCTTTGTTCTGCTAATCCACAGTTCAGGGACTTCCCAGATGTTTGGTTTTATGTTGTCTCTGGAGTGGAGCTGTGCTTTAAAATTTTTATGTCCTCTTCCACAGGACTATTCTGCTCCTTCACTAAGAATTTCAAATGAAATTTTAAACTTTTATATTAATTTGTAAAACTTGATGTACTTGTTAAGTCTAATTAAAAAAATCTTTATACTGTAATATTTAATTCTGCTACTTTTAAAAACTCCATTCTTTTAGCTGTAATACTATTTCAGAATCTGGATCTCTGTTAGAAGTAATACTATCAACCACCATCATTCAAAAGTAACCACCTGGAAAACCCAGACCTCAGGTCCCATAGGAAAAAAGACACAAGACTTCAAAAGTAATAAATATTCCTTTCTGTATAGCTATCCTTGAGTGTCCAGTGTGATTATATTTCGGATGTTTGTCCGCAACTATAAGGAATACCAAAAACTCCACAAATTTACTTTCATGGTGTATAAACTGAGAGCATAACTCCAGAAACTAGGACTTTGTAACAAGCCAAACATCATGAAACAGTAACTTAAGCAACTAGGACCATTTCAAAAGATATTAAGTTTCACTGACTTTATGAATTGGGGGTGGGTGTGGGTGGGGTGTATTTTAATTATTATAAAATATTTTATAAAGTAGGATTTGAAATTATTTTTGTTTAATATATTATAAAATATATTTATGGGTTTTATTTAATTAAATAACTCTTTATAATTAATAATATCTGTTGCTCAGCCAAAACTCTTGAGACCAGAAGTAAAAAGAAACTTGTGAGACAAAAGCAGAATTCAAGGTTCTATTCCTGGCAAGATCTCGGCTGGTTAATATTAATGCTTCTCAGGTACACAAAAATCCTATCATAAGTGTCCTGACGCAGCTGAGCTGCTGAACAGCTATCTCAGGCCTGTCCGTTAGAAGGATTCCAAAACTGCATTTTTCCTCCAGGCTGGTCATGCAGGTCATGCACCCTCTGCACAGCTTTGCAGTTAGCACCATGCTAAGGACATGGTGCCCACCACTTCCTTTTAAAACAGTGTCAAGAGTGCGCACACCGCTTGAAGGAGGTAAAGGTTTTACCCCTTTGCCTTTGAGAAGATTCATGCCTACAGCCCCGTTCCACCAGAAAGAAAGCCCAATGCATGAGCCCACAAGCTATTCTGAGTTACAATATTTTCCACATCCCTCTCGCTATATTCCACCCAAGTACAGCTGTTGGTTGATATCTGGGGTATCTGTCCAAAGTGTCCTTAGGGTCCCCATGCTCATATGAATGGCTGCACTAGGTAAACCAAAAGTCCATCTAGCACAGGAGTCTGCTTTCCATGATAACCACAAACAGATACCCTGTCAAAAGTAACCCCATGAAAAATGTGTAATACTTCTTTCTAATTTCTAATAATTCTTTTTTTTTACATTTTTGACATATTTTTGACATTATAAAATGAATGTAGGCATTTACCACCTTTTAGATCTTAATCAGGGCTTTCAGTCTTGTGCCTCTAGATCTCTTTAAGAAAAACCACATAACTTTTAAAATAATGTCTTACAGAACTAAGCCATTAAGACACTTGAAAATAAAGCTGCAAGGCCTCTTTTGCTATTCTGTATGTACCGTTCCATGGTGCAATGCAAAATGATTGAATAATGGAAGCAAGCAGTAATTATTCCTCTCATTAAATGAGTAGCTCAAAGTACATTAATAATCCTAATCCATTTCATATTTTACTTACAGCAGGTAAATTATGAGAAAGACAAATTACTAGAATGCCTCCTCCATAATCAAGAAGAATATTATTTGTTGACTCTTTATTATTATCAAAACCACATTCATTGAACCACTACAGCACTAGTGACAAATTATATTTATATTGGTATTGATCACATTTATTATTAACCATGGCAACAGTAGTATTATTAGTGCTAATCCCAGCTACTGTTATACATTTATAAAAACACATACTTAAGTACCTTGGACCAGTTTTATTTCTTTCATAAATCCAGTAATATTCAACATAATCAGTCCAATATCTACTCCAGAGAATTCACCATCAGATGAAGCAAGGCAAAAAACTAGGCACAAAATAATTCAGATAAAAATTATCTGAGGAATTAATAGGAAGAATGGAAAACTGGGAGAAGTCCTGAATGAAGATTTAATAAAGAATTGGGGGAAATGAGACAAGCTCACACACACCAAAAAAAGAAAGGAAAAAAAAAAAAAAAAGATAGAGGAAAGATAATGGTAGAAGCAACCATACCAAAACCGGAAGAAAAGGAGGGGGAAAAAAAGACATTATGCAGGGATATGAAGGTTATAATTTGCCACGCCAGCTAGGGAGAAACTAATTACTGCCACGGTCAGTGTAACATTTAGCCCCAGAAAATGGTGGGTACTTTTAGTTAATTAATTCCTCAGTGTATTCACTATAAATTGAATACACACACACACACAAGTTGTTGACATGCAGCAGCTTGTAATTGCTAATTAGTTGTCCTGTGTCTTGCATGTATGTCTGACCTTTCAGATGCTTCAAATGACCCCTCATGCTGTAGATGACCCTGCAGCATGAACTGCATAGCCATACATAACTAGTAATAGATTCATTAATTCAACATTTGGTTAAGATACCATCTACTGATTTCTGTAGTGCAGGCAGGCTCTTAAATTGTTTATATAACCGAGGAACAAACATAGTATTTGTTCAAATAAAGTGTTTTTTTTCCTCAGTTCAGAGCATGTTTTAGAATACTTCTTATGCCATTTTATATTTCTCCCCTATAGAATCACACAAGCATAAAGTACATTATATTGGAAGGGATTTCTAGAGGCTCTCCTGCTTCTGCTCAAAGCAAGGCCATTTAAGCAGGTGGCTCAGGGTCATGTTCAGTAAGGTTTTGAGTATCTCCATATACAGGGACTCCACAACCCCTCCGCACAACCTGCTCCAGTGTTTGGCCACCCTCACAATAAGAAATTTTCCTTCTATCTATAAGATTTTTCTGTGTTCCAACTTCTGTCCATTGCTCCTTGTCCTTCTGCTGTGCATGTCTGAGAAAAGTCTGACCCCCTGATCCCTGTTCCCTCCTGTTAGGAAGTTACAGGCAACAGTAGAGGTCTCCCCTTGACCTATTCTCAAGGCTGAATAGACCCAGCTCTCACAGTCCCTCCTTGTACTCCAGGTGCTCCAGTCGCCTGATCAGCTTGGTGACCTCAGTATGTCAATGTCTTTCTTGTACTGGAAAGCACAAAATTGGACACCATACTGAAATGTAGCTTCCTAGGTGTTGAATAGACATCAATAATCACTTGCCTTGACCTGCTGCCTATACTTTTGCTGCCCAGTATGACGCTGACCTTCTTTGCTGCAAGGGCACATCGCTGATTTATCTTAAACTTCCTGTCTGCTGGGACCCTAGGGTCCTTTTCTACAAACTAACTTTATTTCCCAGCTGATTAGGTGCAGGACTTCACTTGCCTTGGTTGACCTTCATAAAGTTCAGTAGGCTCATTCCTCTAGCCTATAGAGATCCCTCTGAATTGCAGCCCTACCCACCAGTTTATAAACTGCTCCTCCCAGTCTGGTATCACACACAAGCTTGCTGAGCACATCTGTGCCTCTAGAAAGAGGGCTTCTGCTAAATATCTGTCCTTCTTGTTCTTAAAGGCACTGAATGGAGAAGATGTCACTCTTCTCCAGGCAATTTCTCCATTGGTTTAACATTCTTTGTCTTCTTGATTATTCCTTGTTCATTTTTGCGTACGCTCATCTCTGCAGAACTGCACTCTATTTTTAAGGTCTCTTCTCCAGCACTGAAATTATCTGAATTCTAATCTTGTCCTCCAGTTCACCATAGGAACTATTGAGGCTTCTATTTCCATAACTGTAAGAAGCAGTCCCCATATTCCACCATCTAGACCAAAAGGAATATTCTGAACAGAAATAAGCCTCGGAAAAAATCCTTTCAGAACAGCCTCAATACACCTTTCCATTTTATTTAGATCCGTAACAAATTACACTACACTCCTATTACATTTTTCTAATCTATTGTGCGTGCATCCAGTTTGTATGACAAGAGCATGCTTCCTTATAAGAATCTCACTACAGAAAGTGCCCAAAGCTTTATTAAATTCAAAAAAGAACTATCCTTTCACTTTCCCTTATTCACAAAGCTCATGAGGTTACTGTGGAATAATGTTCATTTGATTTGGAAATATTAATATTTGACAAATTTCTCCTGAGTGTTCCTTATCCTTTTAGTAATCTTCCGAATGTCTTGAAATTATTGATGATTTGTTACAGAATTCTCAACAGTACAAGCTTAACCGATATGCTTGTCATTCTTAGCTTCCTCTTTTTTTGAGCACTAGCACTACCTTTACCCCATTTCCTTTCTTTCTCCTTGACTTCTCAGGTATTAGTATTAATGATTCAGAACTTGCTTCAGCATTTATGCTTTTAGGATACAGTGCATTCTCAAATGGGTTCTTTATTCAGTGCTTTGCAGCTGGTTATGCTTTAATTTTATATGCATCAACAATATTATCTGCTCAGGGAAGTTTAAGGTTTATACTTTTCTCTTTATGTCAGATTAATACCATTAATTTGTCTCAATTTTTATGAATGAAAGCTAGAACCAGACCATCATGATAAGTCAAGAAAATTTGTATTGAAGACAGTGAAATTATACTGATCTGAATAATTGGATTCCTGGACTTCATTTAAATTTCTCAAGCTGACTTTTGTCATTTTCTAATGTAAAGCAACCAAAAATGCTTTTATTACAGCAGCATAATCACCTCTGTTCAAAATTTGAGTAATGAATGAAAAACACAGATGATTTATATTTTCTAAAAACTGGAAGTACATTCAATAACAAAAATAAACAGTTCAATTTTTAGGTACCCTACCCAATGTTTAGATAAATTGATCTCTCAACAGTTAGCAAATGACTGAGAGAAAACAGAAAACAAGTAATCATCCAAACTTACCGCAGAATTAAGTATTTCTAGGCAGTCATTTCATAGGGTTTTGAAATGAAAACTACACTGCCATGAGCGGAGTTAATTAAGCAGGAAAGAAGTATGAATACAATTTTCATGCCATTAAAAAAATTGGGGGGTTAAACATTTTTAAGGGAATATTTCAGCTTAATTTTCTCTTCCTTTTAGCACTGTAGTTAGAAATTAAACCTCAAAAATGATAAATGAGATCATTAGCTCACTGTATACTGCCATCATTGCCAAGGACTTTCATATCTGTATAAAGATAAGTCAAGAAAAACAACTTTAGGTGTGTCCAGAACTCTCAATAAGAAAAAAAAAAAAAGTCAGAGGAAAAAAAAAAAAAAAGTATATCTTCTCACCTTGCACACTACCAAAATTCCCAGGCCTGTCCAAGACATGTCTCATTTGTTCCGCTCACAAGATTCAAGATTCCAGTGCAAATTCTTAAACTGGAAGTGGCATCTATATAGCACAGTAATACTACATTTCCAGTCTGGTTGTAGAAAAATAGACCAGACAATATAACCTTGAAGCAGTTGACCTCTGTGGCACAGATGAAGGCATGGTTTTATCCACAGGTAAATCATGGATATTGGTGATTACGTACTATGTAATGAGTAGCATGACCTAGATTATGGGCTATGGAAGCAAATGGTTAAGCATTTACACTTCATGTAAGGAGATACCTGAATTTGAGAAGCATCACTTAGAGACACAGAAAACCCTGCAGGTCCAATACCCAGCTATAAAATCAAATAAATATAGAATAGCTTCGGTTGGAAGGGACCTTTAAAGGTCATCTAGTCCACCCCTCCTCCGCAATAAGCAGGGACTTCATTAACTAAATCAGTTTGCTCAGAGCCCCATCCAACCTGATACTGGATGTTTCCAGGGATGGGGCATCTACCAACTCTCTGGGAAACCTGTTCCAGTGTTCCACCACCCTCATGGTAAAAAAAATTCTTTCTTATATCTAATCTGAATCTATCCTTTTTTAGTTTAAAGCCATTCCGCCCTTGTCCTATCACAACAGGCCCTGCTAAAATCTTTATCCCCATCTGTGTTATAAGCCCCTTTAAGTATCAAAAGACCACAATAAGGTCTTCCCAGAGCCTCTCTTCTCCAGGCTGAACAACCCCAACTCCCTCAACCTTTCTTCATAAGACAGATGTTCTATCCCTCTGATCATTTTTGTGGCCCTCCTCTGGACCACTCCAGCAGATCCATGTCTTTCCTGTACTGAGGACTCCAGAGCTGGACACAATACTCCAGGTGGGCATCTCACCAAAGCAGACTAGAGGGGCAGAATCACTTCCCTCGACATGCTGACCATGCTTCTTTTGATGTAGCCCAGGATATGGTTGGCTTTCTGGGCTGTGAGTGCACATTGCTCGCTCATATCCAGCTTTTCATCCGCCACCACCCTCAAGGCCTTCTCCATAGGTCTGCTGTCAATCCCTTCATCCCCCAGTCTGTATCAGTTGCCCCAAACAAGGTACAGGAACTTGCAGGTGGCCTTGTTGAACTTCATGAGGTTCACATGGGCCCACCTCTTAAGCTTGTCCAGGTCCCAGTGAGGTCCCAGGTTCTATATGCTGTAGAATATACCCAAAAATACAAATGTAAGCTTATAAATTTTAGAAGCCAAATACTCATTTCAGAAGCTATTCTGAACTCCATAAGCTATAAGCTTTTATATATTTCTAAGGTCACCCAGCCCTGACACTGTAAAGATCAATAGATCTTGACTGAGTTATAAATTCACAAAGGCTGTGTGCTTACAAGCCGTGTAGTTCTTCTATGACAAGTTAGCATGAGGCATTGCAATTCCTGAACCAGCAGTACAGTGGAAATAACAATGAATGTGCTCCCAGTTCAAGTTATTTCCTTTCTCATCGATACGTATTTATTGTAAAAACTCTTCAAAGTCTCCAGCTAGGAACTAATTCCATTCCCCGCTCTGCCCCATCAAAACCGCTAACCTATATCTATACTATTCAACTTTTTTAACTCTCACACAGCATTTTTGCCTAAACTGTGACAGTGTCATAGCTGAAGATGCAAGCGAGTCACAGAAAAGCACACAAATTCCTTTCTGGAGCAAAAAGTTCCTAAAGTGATATGTATATCACAAAAGGCTTCAAACATATTGTATAGCCCTTGCACCTCCCAGCACTCAAATACTAAATTTATTATAATCATGCTCCAAACAGCCTTCTATCCAGCATGAGTGAGTCATTATTTACCAAACCAACAGATAAAGACACATGCCTATGTCCTCAGTTCCAAGCCTGAGTTTGAGCAAAAATGTAGAAGGGATAGTCACTCTCTCACCTACTAAGATTAAATAACTATAAGCGATGAAATATTACTGTTATCTTCAGAAGCATCACAAAAAATTTGTTCTAACCGTACTGAGATAGAGTTCATTTTCATGTTCAGACACATAAATGTATGTGCATACCATGGAACTCTTTCAATGGTGTCTAGGCTTCTATTATGGACAGTGAAAAAAAGATCTTTCAGAGTTTAGCCTGAAGAAGACATGTACATTTGCCCAGCTGAACAGCTGTCTCAGCTCCACTAACTGTATTAAATAGATCTTCCTTGACTGTATGTGATTTTATATACATAGCTCACATATAGATATCTGCACTGTACAGACCTTATAGTCAGGAGTCTGAACCTGGAACTGAACCCCATCTTTTAAAACAAGAATCAAACCCCTATTTGTTGCATTCTTCTAGATAGAAGTACTATATTATAGAAGTGAAGTTTAAGCAACAGATTAGTGTAGGATTCATCTCAATTTAAATTTATTGTATTTAGATGTCAACAGATGAGCTATTCACTCTAGGCTCTCTTGGTGCTTTTACACCACCATTCACTTCACCTGTTTTAGACAGCCACTTTAGGATGAGATTAATTATGCCCTGAAAGTACTTATTTCTTTTATTAACTGTAAAAGAGTTTAGGATACCTAGCTCAAATCTGGCCATCTATAACAGAAGCCGGTCAATCACAAATACGAAATGGCAGAGCCATGCTGTAAACATTTCCTCTGTTCTCTGAGAAGCAATGAATCTTTAACAGCAAGGTCATGTAAAGCTCCTCTGCTCATTTTTACAACCCACAGAAGAGTCAACTGTAGCATCATTGTCTGGTCTAGAGTGGAAAATAGCTAATCTGCAGCTCTCTGAGGATTTAACCTATGAGATAAAGTGGGATCAAGTCTTGATTTCCCTACCAGTGCTTAAGCATAGACCAAATGGAGTAGTACTGTGACATGTAACTACAACATGGCTAGACATGCTTTATGCCCTGGATGAGAGCTTTCAGCCACTCTCCTTTAGTTTAGTAGCCAAGCAACCTGAAGCCAGAAACCTTCATTTTAAAGTATTGCAACATAAATCTAACCAGGGAAGGGCAATAGTCTCCCAGATAAAATAAAAGCGAGAAAGCAAGCACAACAAACTCGCAGCCAACAAATCTCGCACAGGCAGCTCAGCACCCTGGAGTCACTGAGGAGCCTGACAGAAGCTTACACCAAAGTGCCCTTTGTGAGAGCTGTCACCTTGTCTGCTGTTAGCTCTGAGCCCCATATAACGGCATGTGCTACTCCTTGGGGTGGGGTGGGCGGGAAATGTGCAAACAGAAAGCAACATTGCTTCCAGGTTTCACAACTACTTTATTTTAGACCAAAAAAAAGTCTGCCTGAAAGTTACAGTGCAGGAGGCAGGCAGGCAGTTTCATCAGGGAGAAGCCAGAAAGATACCTGGAAAGTTGGTCAGGAATTTGCCTAGAAATGGGAAAACTGTTTGATCCTGCTTTCTGCTGTGCCAGACTTGCAGTGGATGCAGGCAGTAACAGGTATCAAAGACAAACTTCATAGCATCCTGACTCTGTTCCAGGGCTGCCCTGGGTTTGGCTGGGACAGAGTTAATTTTCTTCTTAGTAGCTGTGCTTAGTAAACAGTGCTGTGTTTTGGCTCTGGTTTGAGAACAATGCTGACTGCACACTGATGGGTTTGGGTTTTGCTGGGTCATGTTTATACTCAGCCAAGGACTTTTCAGTTTCTTGGGCCCTGCCAGAGAGGGCTGGAGGGGCACGGGAAATTGGGAGGGGACACAGCCAGGACAGGTGACCTGAACTAACCAAAGGGATATTCCATACCATGGGACATCATGCTCGCTATATAAACTGTGAGGGAATTGTACAGGGCTGCCAGTTGTTGCTTGGGGCCTGGCTGGGCATCAGTCAGTAGGGATGAGCAGCTGTACTGTGAATCACTTGTTTTCTTTTCTCCCTTCCCTTTGGATTTCATTTCTCTCCCCCTCTCCCTTCTTTTCATTATAACTGCTATTGTTATTACTGTTATTTCTCTTTCATTTTTATTTTATTGGAATTATTAAATTGTTCTTATCTCAACCCTTGAGTTTTACATTCCTTTCTGATTCTCCTCCCCATCCCTCTGGAAGAGGGGGAAGTGAGCGAGCAGCTGCGTGGTGCTTAATTACCATATGCGGTTAAACCCCAACATGGGCCAAGCCCCAAATATGGATCATAGTGAAGACTGGAAGCAATTCCACCAAAAAGTTGAAGATTATCTCAAGAGAATGAACAGCTGAGTATTTCCAGCCTATAATGCTTGCCCGTGCCTTCTTCTTCTCTGTCTTTGACTTGCACCTTTTGCTGAGTACTGCAGGAAGGAACAAACTTATTCAGCAGTGTCTGGATTGTAGGCAGAGTTTTTGTGGGGAAGCAAAATGGAGGAAGCAGGACAGAAAAACTGCCATGATTCACTATGTATGGTAGACAGTCATGGGACTAAATGCACATTTAATGCTTTTTCCTCAAGAGATGCAATGAAATATCTGGATTCCTGGTACACATGTGATCAAATTCTACTTTGCAGTGCACCTTATGTCCTTGCTATGTCTTTGCCTTTTATGTCTTTGATTCTTGTCACAGGATGAGTCAGATCCAACATATTGTTTTAAAACACTTAATGCATTGTGAAAGGCAGCAAAAAAAATTGTGAGCTAGGAATATATGTTTGGGAAGAGAATGTGAAGATCTGTGAATAAGTTTATTTATTGACCGACATCTACGCCTCCCCTTCAGCTGTTGAGTTGTGTGCCATTTAACATCAAAGCAACACTTCTGAGACCTGAAACACCAGTGATGACTAGAGGCTAGTAAAAAAATTAACATGAAGACAGGAAAGTAACTACTCTTGATATGTTACTCTAGGATCTCAAATAAAGACCTACTCCATACATATTTTCTTCTCTTCCAATGCACTTCATTTGGCCTTTTGCTTTTCTGAACAAAAGCAGGAAATTAGAACTGAAAGATTCCTAGGTCACTGTCTTACAAATATGTGGTCATCTCAGCAAATACCGTCATATTTACTAAGCTACAGTCCTGAGTTTTGTTCTTGATTGATCCAGTCTTTGTGCCTTGGCTATTTACTCCATTTCAGAAAAAGAATATATGACTGCTTTTGCAATAACAGCAAATAGTTGAGACAACTTCCTTTAAAATATATTTCAATTTAAATTTGAACTATTTTTACATCAATATATTCACATGTATTAGTAGCAGCATATTTCTTAGCTCTGATATGTTAGATTAATAATGGATTTCCCAACATTTTCAAGGAGAAATTCAGCTCTTTCTGTTTCACCTGAGCAGGTGATTCAGACATAGGATCCCTGTATATTTCCATTCTAATTTGTATTTAGTTATGTCTTTGAACTCTAGGCATTAGTGTCAGGAAAATATAGCTCAAAGTGACCATAACTCTCAAACCAAAGACATGTAACATTGCTCATTAATGTCACAGGGCTGTCCACTCATTTTTAGATGATTCAAGTAGAAAGAGGATTGGCTAATACAGACCTTCTTTTTAAATATCTTGAGGTAGTACTCACATGTTTTGAAGGCAAAGTGGAACACAACTTTCTTTTGTAGTACAAATCACTGTGACTTATATAAGGTTTTCTCTGAGAATAATTATGCACAAAAAAAAAAAAAAAAAAAACAACCAAAACTTGTCATAGCTTTCTGGAAAACCTAATTCAATCTCCTGGAACACTTTTTTTTTTTTTTTTTTTTAATAGTATTTATCACCTTGGTTGGTATGTAACAGTATTTCTCAAGAGTACCCTATAGTTAGTATTTGGCCCATTGACACTTCACAGGGAGTTTAAAAGAATACTGTAAATAACAGATGAAATTCTGTGATGATAAATGCAAAAGTATGTCCATGGGGCGAAAAGAATCCTAAATTGTATGTAGAGTGATGAGTTCTGAACTAGTTAATTACCACTGAAGAAAAAAAATATCTTTGAGCTATAATGGATAGTCTAAGGAAATGATCAGTAGCTGTCAAACAGAAAAGCAAAATACTAGAAATTATTTGGAAAAAGATAACACAACTGATGACAAAATTATTTCACATTCCAGTTCTGTGAGGCACCTGCATCTTGTAAACCATGTGCAGTTCTAGTTCTCACATCTCAAAAAGGAATATGGCAGCCCTAGAAGATTCATGAAGAAAGGTAGCAAACTTTGTCAAAGGTAATTGTAGTGCATTGCCCCAGCCAGCAACTAAGCACCCACCTAGTCACTCGCTCACCACCCCCAGCAGGATGAGGGAGAAAATCAGAAGAGCAAAACCTGAAAACTTATGGGTTAAGATAAATACAGTTTAATAAGTGAAACAAAGCTGCATGTACAACAAAGGAAAATAAGGAATTTTTCCACAGGCAGGCAGGTGTTCAGCCATCTCCAGAGAAGTAGCATCTCTGAATACTCAATGGTTGCTTGAGGAGAAAAACACTGTTACTATGAACATCCCCCTTTACTCCTTCTTTCCCCAAGCTTTTATTGCTAAATATGACATCATATGGCATGGGAAAACCTTTGGTCAGTTGGGGTCAGCTGTCCAGACAGCTGTGTGCCCTCCCAACACCTTTCCCACCCCCAGACTACTCACTGGTGGGACAGCTTGAGAAACAGAAAGGCCTTGAAGCTATGGAGGCATTGCCTAGCAATAGCTAAAGTGCTGGTGTTTTGTCAACACTCCCTTGATCACAAACCTAAAACACAGGACCATATGTGCTGCTATGAAGAATATTAACTCTATCCCAGCCAGATCCCATAAAAAAAAGAAAAAGCTTAAATATAAGAAATGACCAAATAAAACAAATAAAGTTTAATGATTAAGTAGATGATTCAAAACAAATAAAGAAGAAGTGCTTTCACACAATATGTAATTAATATGTAGAATTAGTTGCCACAGGTTGCTGTGGATTCCAAACTTTACATTTATTCACAGAACAATTTAAAAAAATCATAGAAGAAATATAAATCAAATAACAGTCAGTAAATGCAAAGGTAACTTAACCAGGAACAGATTTCCCTGTACTTGCAGATCTGTGGAGGCAAAGGGAATATACCTGCAAAGAACTCCCACATAATCTCCATGTTCATATATTGTCACATAAGTATCTGTTGTTAACTGCTTTTGGACACAGGACTCTTCTCACTTTTACGTATTGAAGACTTCAGTTTCCTTTAAAAACGTGAAGGAAGAATAGTTTTTGAAAAAGTAGTGAGATATCCATTGTAATGACATTTTAAAACAGATGCCGGTGTTTTCTTTCTCACCTACTTAGCCCATTAGCCTGCAAACTGATCCAGAAACAAGGGCAGACACATTCACGCCATTCCCCTTTTGTTTCATTCATTTTCCTCTCCTTTCCTTTCCCTGTGGAAATATCAGCTTTCTTTCCTTTCTTTTCTTTTTTTTTTTTTTTCCTTCCCCCCTTTTTACCTCCACACAGTTACATAGCTATCTGGAGCTAGTAGGTATTAAGCTCTTACAGAACCTAGATGAGAAAGGGTATATAAGCTCCATTTATAGCAGCATATGACATTGATGCAGTGGACTGCAAATAACATTGAAAACTTTGAAGTGAATGAACTGAAAAGTATCTTAAATTTCTTTCTGTTCTGGTGATTCCAGCAGTTACATGTAACGGAAAATCTAAACAATAAAGGCCTTGGTCCCATAGAAGTCAATGCCAATTAATTAATGAAAGTCCAATAACCTATATTAACCAGGACATTAAACAGTGACTTCTGATCTTAAAATATATGAAGGTCATGGCTGTTTTGTTTTGTTTTTTTAATATTGAAATGACATTACTGTTTTGTCCCACCCTCTGTTTCACCATAGATCTAATTACAGCTACATTCCCTAAATACAATTAATACATATTGACTGAATTTTTAGCTGCCTGAAGTCCATCTATACTGGCCTTGTCACTGGTGGCACAGATTGAACCCTGGTGACTAGGAAAAGTGTGGGCAATGGCTCATGCCAATTTTCTTTGCGTAATGCAACTCCCCAAAACAAACTACTCTTTCTTCCATACCCAGATTTCTACTGCTCATTTCACTAGTTAGAATCCATGACTGAATTAACATGTGTAGTGTGCAGATTATTGGTAGAGCTATGTTCCTGAATTAAAACAAGAAAGCAAACAAATTTGACAGTATATGTGCAAACAGTGCAATCCCATTCCTGCCCAGGCTAAGAATGTTGCTATTTATTTTAATAAAGACATAGACCATCTGATTGCTAATGATTGTTTGGCAGATCTTAAGAATACTGAACTTTTAAACACTATTTCATTGGTTCAAGCATAATCTTGAGAAATAATGACACAAAAAGACCACATGTATGTTAGTTTTTAAACAAAGATGCTAATTGCAGTGAATCGGGGCTACCACTCGATTTCCATGCAAAAGATTGTTCATACCCCATAAATCAACATTGCAAAGCATGTCTCTTCTATTAGACTCAGCATACAAACTGAAAATTAAGCACTTAATTCAGCTGTCTCCAATCTCCAGATCAGGCATAGAATATAAACTAAATAAAACCCAGCCAATCATAGCTGTTACCTTACGCGTCATGTAGGAAACCTCTGGTTTTCATTGCTGTTAAGACAGGGATTTCCAAAAACATTAAATATATTTTAAAATAAGTCCACACCTAGTGATTTAAGAAGAACATGGTCATAATACAAATAATGTATAATTTATTTCATTAAATTATTTTTAGATCTTCCCATATTTAAATGTGTTTCACCTGTATTTAATTGTTATCTAGTCCAATGCAATGTAAATCTTACAGAACTTATTCGCTCTACCTATAATTTCCAATTAATATTTATACTTTGGTATATAGATTCATAGAAATAAAGGTCAAAAGGGATCTGTTAGGTCTTTTAAACTGACTGTCTGCAGATGAGTGATGGTAATATTTCAGCTGGTCCTTTTTATAACTGAACAAATGCTTGCATGTGACTACAGCATATAATCTTGAAAAGTCTTGATCTGAAGCTACAAAAAGGTGAAAAATCCAGTGCTTCCTTTGATAGAATATCAATCTACTGCTGCTTGTTTCATCAGCTTACTATTAATAATTCATACCTTACTTAATCTCTTTGGCTTCACTTCCAATAACTGGTTCTTGCTGTGTCCTTTTTCACTTGTTTGTAAAGTCTTTTATACAGTCTACTTTCCTTCTCTGGGTATTTATACATTACAATCACATCATTTTCTCACCCTTCTTTTTAAAAAGCCAAATAAGCTAAGTTTTTCAAGTGTTCCACTGATTTGCATTATTTGTGTCACTCCAACTACTTGATACTTTTTTGAAATCTTTAGAATTATCCTGTACCTTTTTTAAAATATGTGCACTAAAATGATCTCACTATTCTAATTAAGGTCTCAGCAGGTGCACTACAATATAGAAAGAAGGCTAATGAATGATCTTGAACACCAATCATCCACCCTGATGGCTAATTCCTTTCCTGTCTCTGCTTTCTACTGTTCCAACCAGCTCTCTTCAAGACAAACCTGCTGTACAGAAGGTCCTAAGCATCATGGATGTGAACTAATAAGTCCACCCTGACCCCAGGACATAATCACTGGCCCTCTTCTATTTATCTACCTCAGAGACATTAAAACCACAGACAGAAGTAAAAATCTCTAATTCATAGCATCCCAGGATTATTGGCTTTTCTCTCCACAGCTTTATAATGGGAGCTCAAACTCAGTTTTTTATTTATTATGATTACTAGAAGATCTTTTAAAAGGTTATCTTAGAAACCTCACCAATTACAGCCCACAGATTTTAGCTAAGCTTTGCATTTGTTGTTTTGAAAGGGCTGCATTTGTATGTGGCTATACTGAGGCACATATTAATGGAAAGGCCACAGATAGGAATCCAAAACTGTTAATTTTCTGTGTTGTGAGCACTATATTCTACTCTGGCGGTTGATTCTGCAAAATTTATCAGTGGGACTTCTATATTCCCTTTCAAATTATTAATGGAAATGTTAAAAACATTGGTCCTATTATTAACGTCAATGAAGTAATTAAGACAGTTCCTTTCAATAATGATATTTCTCCACTGACTACAGCTTTATTAAACCTCAGAATCCACATAAGGTGTGTTTTGGTGGTTCTGGATAATTATGTTTATTTAATCAGCATGCCAATAATACTAAGTTAATAGTTATACACAGCTCTAGCTATATTCTATGTAGCTACAAATTTCAGTCAAATGTGTCAACCTGTTGGAACATGAAATAGCAAGACATCATTTTTATGTCATCACGTGGGGCTGGCATTAATAATTATTCTTCTCTTTATATCTCTTAGCTGTTTCAGCAGTTAAATGTTTTATCCAGTAACTGTCCCATGCAGGTATTTCACATTAAGATGGAGCTCATGATCTTCCTCTCTCCTTTGTAGCTGACAATCCTGACCATTGGGTGACTGCTATGCTCTTCATCATAGGGTTGTTATCTTTTGCATAGCTTCAGTGTGATGGGTGGAAAGTATCTATAGGTTCCCACGTGAAAGGTAGAAGCAGTTGATTTGATCCCCTCAGGTACTACAGAGAAATGAATCAGTTTCCTGTTCCCTTGATGTGTATTCTCACCACAGATATTTGTTAGAGCAGCAGAATGCTACTGTTCCTGCTGAAACAGAGCAAGGTCTTAAAAAGATTAGTCAGAATGAGTTTGGTACAATGCTCTGGGTGATACTCTGTTTGTTGAGAAAGGAATGTACTCTGAATAATAAGAAAAGGTTCCACTGAGGATGTTAAAGTAAAGGAATGTACTCTGAATAATTAGAAGAGATAAGGTGGGCACCTGAAGGAGATAAGGAGACTATGAGTTAGGAAATCGTTTAATAAAGAAAGTTGAAAGGTTTATTCCACCTAGATTCCATCTATTATGAATAGAATCATTAGGTGTTGAAATCAAATGAATATGTATGTAAAGATGTTGTAACCTCTCATGAAAACTGTATAAATTACCTGACTTTTCACTGAAAACTTCAGAGCTAGTTTGTCCGGTGTGAATCCGCTAGCTCCCCAGCATTGCACAAAAGAAATATCTTTGCTGCTTAAAGACAAAATTAATCTCTGAGCAGTTACTCTGTGCCATTTTGGCATCACTGCCACAAAAAAAAGGTGGATTTTTAAAAGAAAATTATGATCTTTTTTTCATCATCATCTACCTATGTCTCTTCAGTGAGAAAAATTATTTTCCTGCGCTGTTACTGAGATATGCAGTAATGGTATTTCAGGTTTGACCCTGTGTTTGGTGTTCAGTGGCTCGGAAAAGCTTTCCCATTAGCAAGCTGACTTCCAGCTATAACCTATTCAAGATTTCTCATGGGGGAATTCAGCCTACCAGATGTCTGCTGGAAATACAACATAACAGATAGGAAATAGTCTAGCAGATTCCTGGAGTGTGTGGAAGAGAACTTCCTGACACAGCTTGTGAGTGAGCCAGCCAGGGGAGGTGCCCCACTGGACCTGCTGTTTGCAAACAGGGAAGGACTGGTGGGTGATGTGGTGGTCGGAGGCTCATAAGATCATAAAGTTTTTGATTCTTAGGGAAGTAAGGAGGGGGATCAGCAGAAATGCTACCTTGAACTTCCAGAGGGATAACTTTGGTCTGTTCAAGAGCCTGGTTGACAGAGTCCCTTGTGGATAGTTCTGAAGGGCCAAGGGGTCCAGGAAGGCTGGAGATTCTTCAAGAAGGAAGTCTTAAAGGTGCAGGAGAAGGTCATGCCCATGTGCCAGAAGATGAGCCAGCAGCAGAGAAGACTGGCCTGGCTGAACAGAGAGCTTTGGCTGGAAAAAAAGAAGTTTGCCACCTTTGCAAGAAAGGACAGACAGCTCTGGAGGACTATAAGGATGTTGCAAGGTTATGCAGGGTGAAGATTAGAGAAACAGAAGTCCAGTTACAGCTCAGGCTGCCCACTGCCATAAAAGATAACAAAAAATGTTTTTACAAATACATTAGAAACAAAAACAGGGCCAAGAGTAATCCACATCCATTATTGGATACAGCAGGGAACATTCCCACAAAAGATGAGGAAAAGGCTGATGTACTCAATGCTTTCTTTGCCCCAGTCTTTAATAGCAAGACCAGCTTCCCTCTGGGTACTCAGCCCCCTGAGTTGGAAGATAGGGATGAGGAGGAGCAAAATGAAGCCCTTAGAGTCCAGGAGGAAACAATTAATTCCCTGCTGCTTCACTTGTGCACAGACATGCAAAAGTCTATGGAGCCAGATGGGATCCACCTGAGGGTACTGAGGGAGAAGGCAGAGGAGCTGAACAAGCAGCTCTCCATCATTTATCAACAATCCTGGCAAATTTTAGAGGTCCCAGAAGGCTGGAGATTTTCCAGTGTGATGCCCATCTACAAGAAGGGCTGGAAGGAGGATCTGGGGAACTAGAGACCAGTCAGGGTGACCTTGGTGCCAGGGAAAGTTACGGACCAGAACATCCTGAGAATGTGCAGGACAATTGGGTGATCAGGCCCAATCAGCATGGATTTATGAAAAGCAGGTCCTTCTTGACAAACCTGGTCTCCTTCTAGAACAAGATGACCCATCTGGTGGATGAGGAAAGGCTGTGAATGTCTACCTGGACATTAGTAAAGCTTTGACATCGTTTCCCACAGCATTGTCCTGAAACAACTGGCTGCTCATGGCTTGGATGAGTATACTCTACAGCGGGTTAAAAGCTGGCTGGATGGCCAAGCACAAAGACTGGCAGAAAATGGAATTACATCCAGCTGGCAACCAGGCACAAGCACTGTTCTCCAGGGCTCAGTATTGGGGCCAGTCCTGTTTAACATCTTTAACAGCAATCTGGATGAAGGGATTGAGTGAACCCTCAGTAAGTTTGCATATGACACCAAGATGGGTGGGACTGTTGATCTGTTTGAGGGCAGGAAGGCTCCTCAGAGGGACCTGGACAGGCTGGATTGATGGGCTGAGGCCTTGTATGAGTTCAACCACGAGAAGTGCTGGGCCCTGCACTTGGGTCACAGCAACCCCACCCAATGGGGAAGAGTGGCTGGGAAGCTGCCCAGAGGAAAAGGACCTGGGGGCGCTGGTCAACAGCCAGCTGAACATGACCCAGCAGTGTGCCCAGGTGGCCAAGAAGGCCAACAGTATCCTGGCTTGTGTCAGAAACAGTGTGGCCAGCAGGACAAGGGAAGTGATTGTCCCCCTGGACTCAGCACTAGTGAGGCCGCACCTCGCATACTGTGTTCAGTTTTGGGCCCTTCACTACAAGAGGCGCATTGAGGTGCTGGAGTGTGTCCAGAGAAGGACAATGAAGCTGGTGAAGGGTCTGGAGCACCAGTCTTATGAAGAGCGGCTGAGGGAACTGGGAATGTTTAGCTTGGAGAAGATGAAGCCTGGGGGGACCTTATCACTCTCTACGACTCCCTGAAAGGAGGTTGTAGCAAGGTGGATGTAGGTCTCTTCTCCCAGATAACTAGCAAAAGGATAAGAGGAAACAGTCTCAAGTTGCACCAGGGGAGATTTAGACTGGATATTAGGAAAAAACCTTTCCACTGAAAGGGTGGTGAAACGTTGGAACAGGCCGCCCAGGAGGTGGTGAAATCACCAGGCCTGGAGGTGTTTAAAAAACACCTAGATGCGGTGCTTAGAGACATGGCTTAATGGTGGACTTGGCAGTGCTAGGTTAACTGTTGGGCTTGATGATCTCAAAGGTCTTTTCCAACCTAAATGTTTCTATGATTCTAAGGTGCTGGCGGTGTGGATTTCCTTCCATAGTGCCTCAGAGGGTGTGCATAGTGAGATACGTTGCCGCAGGATGTGGGACACTATAGGACATTCTTGTCCATAACACCTAGGCATTCTAGAGGTAAACTTGAAGACTCACAGCCCTGTAGTGGATCTTGAACAGTGAGCCTTTGCATTTCTGTGCTTTTGCAAAAAGAGGGTGTGCATAACTAAAGCTATGCTTGGACTAGGAAAAATTCAGTCCTGATGGTGCGTTGTATCATTCTGACAAGTCATGATCTCTTCTAGACATTTCAAGCAAAACTATCTGATTCAGCAAAAGCTCAGTATTGACAGTACAACTCTTTGTATAATGGAAGCTTCTGCTGTCAACCAAAGATCACATTCTTGATGACAATCACTGTGCTGGAGGATGATTTTATAACAGACACAGAATAAATTGCATACACTGTGAACTGCTTTGACAGGCCTAAGTAATCTGGGCCTAAATGTCTGTATTGCTATTGAAAGGGTACTTGGACTTGAAAGGCATTTAAACATTTTCAAAAGTTTTACTTGGTATCTCATGACAAAGTAAACAATGAAAAACTGCTATTATTGCTTTTTCATTTTAATAATGTGTTAGAATATTCCAATTGATTTTTTTTAATTATTTTTTTTTTATGAATTTGTAGCCTTAGCTCAACAAGCACTCCTACCTGGGTAAAAAAAAAACCCAGGGTTTCATTTATCTACTGCCCTGAGGCACTCAATGCTGGTCCAGCTGGTGATTTACAGCTGTGCAAAAGGTAAGTAAAATGGTAGTCAGAACACTTGCTATTTGCACCTGCCTTAACTACCATAAATAACAGTATCAAATGGTAAGCCATAAAGTCAGAACCCAAGCATCATGCATTTTCTTTCTGAATGACAGAATAAACATGTTGAGTCTTGAGTGTTCTCCTAAATTTGGGAAAACTTCTGTTCATTCCAGTTACTTCAAAACTCCCTGGAGTTAAACATTATCAGTCCCACAGAATTTTGTGATTTCACATAACACAGAAATTATTGACTGCTTTTCCCTCAAGAACGTTCTTCTAACCTCATTTTTTACTACCATTTGATCCTAGCTATTTAATGGACCTAGCATGTGTTACACATAAAGGAACCATTAAGGCAACATTTGCTTTATTGATTCTACAAAAGTAGAGAAGGAAAGAATGGGACATCACATAGACCCAGCAGACAATATAAATGCAAGATCACATCAAGCCAACACATTGTCTTTACTACTGGAAAAACCTATAGGCAAGCATCTGGGAGACATTAAAGGATAAACACTTTATTAGTGTATAGTGCTATGTATATATTCCATGGCCTTACCACTTTATGATGTGATCAAACAAAATGTCACAAGCAGAGCAGAGAGGAGCTAGTTTGGTACTTGGCCAAAAGAGCTCCAAGGAGCACATAGCTACTGCAGGAAGTGATGTTAGCAATTCATGGCATGGTATTTTCCTTTGAGCAAGCATCCAAATGTAATAAAAAGGGTGACTGCTTGCAAATTGTCATCAGTATATGAAACAAAAATTGATTTCTGAGAACTTATTTGAAGCAACAGGCTTATCTTAGCACCAGCTTTGCTAACTATTTTCTGCCTATCTACATTTTCATGACTTTTCAAGTAGGCATCATTTCACATCAAACTGTTCCTATCAAACTCTTCATATGCAATAGGACCAAATGAAACAAAACCACACAAAAATTGAATGGTGATGCTTTTTGATGAGCTGAATTTATGACTTATTTTGCTGATGCATGGTGTAATCACTTTTCAAAAATAATACGATAAAGAAGAGTTGAGTGGCAAGTTACCATCTGCAAAAGAATTTTGATCACATGGGGGAAAAATGAGCCAATGGGTAGTTTATTCAGATTTAGTATTGCAATATTTCTAATTAATATCAGGTTTTTTCATAATAACATTTTCTTCAGTCAAAAAAATTGTGCTTGAACATCTAGAAATTTTGAGCAAAGTAGGCTGGATCCACTGAAAACTATTAACAGTTTTGGGTTTTTTTCCCCCAAATTATATATTTAAAGACACTTTTATGTTGGTTCTAAGTCTTTTGCACAGTTATCCAATAACCAAAGTTTTCAGCCAGTATATGCAAGATCAAGGTTCCGGATCTTTCCTTGTTTCTTGTTGTTTGGGCCCGCCATTCAGATAAATGCTTTTATTCCTGCTTTTTGGAACATTCTGAAAAGTTCAGTTACGTGTACAAAAAGAAATTGTGTCAATAGTAATTATGTGTAGCCTGGAGCAGGAAAATGAATGTAATGCTTGTGCTGATAGGGAATGTCTAATCTATAGAGTCACTTGTAAGGTCTCACTTAACATCTTGACATAGAAGTAAACAATGGAATCTCCACAAAAACAATGCAATTCATCTGATCTTAAAGTAGGAACGGGATGCAGTTCATCCTACTAGATTTAACTGTGTATGATGTAGGATACAGTTCACCTTCAACTCTTTGTCTAAATATGTATGTCAACATATGACCTAGGAACTTCAGTTCCCATTGAAGTCAAAGGAAATTAAAGCCAATATAAAAATAAACCTATATTGTGGTTCACAGCTAATTAGACAAATAGTGGGGGTTTGCCATGTTTTAAAATACATCCCCAATATAATAAAATAAGAATAAAAGAAACCATTGTATTCCATCTGAAATCTGCTAACCTACACATTTCAGTAAAAAAAAAAAAAAAAGAGAAGATTTTTTTTGCTTCAAATCAAATTCTTTGATTAAAAACCTAAATATCGATTACTTATCAAGCACCATTCTTGACATTCATCTTCCAAGAACTCCTATTAGCATGTTATTTGCACCAATTCACTCAAAAGATTTCTGTATTTTGTTTCAAGATCTTCAGCTTTGAATCTGTTTGCAAAGCTAATTTCATTGTAATTCTTCTAATTCTTTAATGCTTCATTACTAATTGCCATGGATTCACTTTTCACAATTAGTTCAAAAGAATACAGATGAATATAGCCCCAACCTTGTAATGAGTCCTTTTTCACTTTCTTCTAGAAATTGTAAGGAATGAGACTAATTTGATACAGTGCTTATGGTTAGTTGAAGCAGATGACAGCTTGGTAAGGCACTTTATGCTGCCTTTGGGATACATTTGAATTAGGATTAATTTTTTTTTAATTAGTTTATCACTGACATATTAATAAAGAGATAAAAAAAGAGCTGAGATATGAAAGACTAACTTAATTCCATGTTATTTGTCAATTATTTGGAGGATAAATCACAGCTTTCTCATTCTATGGTATTTCTTTATGGCTATTAAATGAAATAAACAGCCTGTTTAGAAGCAACATTACAGAACAAACCTCAGCAATGGTGAGCAACACATTAATCTTAGTGAACACATTTCACCTCATGTTACTTGCAGTTCTGTTAATGACAATAATAGCTGAGTCTCATCATATCTTTTAATATCTGTGCTATCAAAAAAGAGTCCCTTAACACACTTTGATTATATAGTAGATGAGCAGTCTATCAGTAATAGGTTTAATGGTGCCTTTTGACAGTCTTATGTAACCATGTCATTAGTTCAGGACATATTCCCAAAATAAAGCAATTATAAAAAGACCTTTCCTCCTTGTTCCAGCTTGTTTACTTTCATTTAATCAGTTTCCTTTTCCTCAAATTGTATTTTTTCTGTCTTTAGAAAGCTTGTCATTTTTATTAATACTCAGTAAATATCTCAGCTTTTATTCAGTTTCTTCTTACAGATACTGCTTTTGACATCATATTGCTTATTTTTTTCAAAGTTCTGTTTTCTGTGTCTTTTAATAACTTTCTTTCTAATATTGAAATCCTTGTTACTGGCATTCCACATAATTTAGTTCTCTTCATACACTGTCTTCTATTTGTATTATCTCAGCATAAGTTGTTATTGTAGGACATAGCCTTGTGCATTATGTGATGACACACTAATTTATTGCTCTTTTTTATGACTTGTTGACAAATACTATTTCAACTTTATCATAGATGAATGCAAATAGCTTGGCCTTAATTTTTTGAAAGCAAAATCATTACAGGTTGGCAATCCATTTGCCCTGAAAATTTAGTAAATTTTTAACTTTTCCTTTTAAAAAGAAAAAAAGATGATAGTGTTTCAGGTTTGAATACTCATATAAAACCTGAAAGATCTGATTCCTCTTGTTTTTTTAAGCTATGAGGCAACATGTGCATGGTTTCATTTGGTTCTTTTACACAGCTTATCTCAGAACTTTGACTCTTTAGTATATTGGCTTGGCCAATTTTTTTATCTTGTATGTTGATTGGTAAGTGTGATATAGTTTATCTTCCTAATTCTATCATTCAAAGACAGAAGCTTTTTCCAAATGCAACCAAATGAATTGGGTAGGAAATTTCCATACTATGGTAAAAAAAAAAAAAAAGTTACAAAAATATCTAATTACCTATGTTTAAAACTTCTCATCTGAAATTAGAAATTCTAAATCACAATTTTTTTATCAAGACATACTCAGAGTATATGCTTGGGGCCTCACTAAGAACACTACATGACAAGTGTTCCCAGGATTTCGGATCTGCTTCGTGTTATTTGTGAACAGAGAAGGACTTGTGGGTGATGTGGTGGTTGGAAGCCATCTTGGACATAGCCATCATGAAATGATAGAGTTTTGATTATCAGAGCAGTAAGGAGTGGAGTCAGCAGAACCGCTACCTTGGACTTCGGAGGGGAGACTTTCAGCTCTCAAACAGAGCCTCATTGACAGAGTCCCTTGAGAGATAGTCCTGAAGAGCAAAGGAGTCCAGAAAAGCTGGATATTTGTCAAGGAGGGAATCTCAAAAGCACAAGAGCAGGTTGTCCTCATGTGTTAAAAGACGAGCTGCAGGGGAAGAAAACCACCCTGGCCAAATGCAGAGTTTTGGTTGGAACTCAGGAAAAAAAGGCAAGATTATGACCTTTGGAAGAAGGGGCAGGCAGCTAGGAGGGCTACAAAGATATTGTGAGTTTGTGCAGGGAGAAAATTAGAAGAGCCAAAACCCAACTAGAACTTAATCTGTCTACTCCTGTAAAAGAAAATAAACAATATTTTTTTTATAAATACATAGCAACAAAAGGAGGACTAAAGAGAATCTCCATCCTTTATTGGATGTAGGAGGAAACATAGTGACAAAGGCTGAGGAAAAGACATTTCCCACAGCATTGTCCTGAAACAACTGGCTGCTCATGGCTTGGATGAGTATACTCTACAGCGGGTTAAAAGCTGGCTGGATGGCCAAGCACAAAGACTGGCAGAAAATGGAATTACATCCAGCTGGCAACCAGGCACAAGCACTGTTCTCCAGGGCTCAGTATTGGGGCCAGTCCTGTTTAACATCTTTAACAGCAATCTGGATGAAGGGATTGAGTGAACCCTCAGTAAGTTTGCATATGACACCAAGATGGGTGGGACTGTTGATCTGTTTGAGGGCAGGAAGGCTCCTCAGAGGGACCTGGACAGGCTGGATTGATGGGCTGAGGCCTTGTATGAGTTCAACCACGAGAAGTGCTGGGCCCTGCACTTGGGTCACAGCAACCCCACCCAATGGGGAAGAGTGGCTGGGAAGCTGCCCAGAGGAAAAGGACCTGGGGGCGCTGGTCAACAGCCAGCTGAACATGACCCAGCAGTGTGCCCAGGTGGCCAAGAAGGCCAACAGTATCCTGGCTTGTGTCAGAAACAGTGTGGCCAGCAGGACAAGGGAAGTGATTGTCCCCCTGGACTCAGCACTAGTGAGGCCGCACCTCGCATACTGTGTTCAGTTTTGGGCCCTTCACTACAAGAGGCGCATTGAGGTGCTGGAGTGTGTCCAGAGAAGGACAATGAAGCTGGTGAAGGGTCTGGAGCACCAGTCTTATGAAGAGCGGCTGAGGGAACTGGGAATGTTTAGCTTGGAGAAGATGAAGCCTGGGGGGACCTTATCACTCTCTACGACTCCCTGAAAGGAGGTTGTAGCAAGGTGGATGTAGGTCTCTTCTCCCAGATAACTAGCAAAAGGATAAGAGGAAACAGTCTCAAGTTGCACCAGGGGAGATTTAGACTGGATATTAGGAAAAAACCTTTCCACTGAAAGGGTGGTGAAACGTTGGAACAGGCCGCCCAGGAGGTGGTGAAATCACCAGGCCTGGAGGTGTTTAAAAAACACCTAGATGCGGTGCTTAGAGACATGGCTTAATGGTGGACTTGGCAGTGCTAGGTTAACTGTTGGGCTTGATGATCTCAAAGGTCTTTTCCAACCTAAATGAATCTGTTTCTATGATTCTCTGACTCTAGTCACGAACAAATTGGTCAAGACTTCCCATTACAGAAGTTATATAGTATTGTAGCTGAAAATTTTCCTGCAATAACAGATTAATATCAAGAAACTTACGTGCATTTAAAAAAAATATAGTAACTGGGCTTTCTTTTTTGGTTGGTTTGTTGGGTTTTTTTTCTACTCATACTACAGAGACATCTATCTCCTATTTTTTATCCTGAAGCTTAGAGGATTAAAAATAACAAGGGAAAATGCCTTTATTTTTCTGCCTTTGAACTTCGTTATTTAAGATAATGGAACTATTTCTTCCACAGAGGTTACTATCTGTAGTTTAATTCTTTTAACTCTGCCTGTTGCAGTACATTGTATGGGATTTTCAAGGAAATATTTAACAACCTTATCTAGGTTCCCTAGTCACCAGCCCAAAAAGTCTAGAAAATGATTGGTGACTACTGAAGTTATTCACATCAATTAATCTAACCTTTACATCATCAAAATATTTAAATCCTAAAGCCAACATCCTACTTAACAGAGACTGAAGCCAGTCACTTGCACATAAAGTGCAAGAGCATGTTTTCACAGAAGTACAATGAAGAACTGTAACACAAGGAAAAGGTTTACTCATTCACCTGAAACAATTTCCCATGCTATCTGGCACTCAAATACTTAGCAGTAAGTTTTAAAACATGAAACAGTCTTGAGGAATAGTTCAAAATATCAGTTGTTTGAAACCTGTTAACATAGTTCCTGGAGGGCCAACCTTGACAATAAAAGTCAAATTCACAGTAGCTTTAAAACTAGCAATTGTGTGAGAGCTAAAATAAAGAATCCTGGTTACTATGTATGACTGTAGAAAATATCAATATAATCAAATATTTAAGGATTGACATTAAAAAAAAATAAATAATATTTTAAGACATCTCTCTGTCAAAGCAATGAATCAACCAGAAGATTCATGCAATGAACATGAATGCCTACTACAAAACTGAAGCATGAGCTCTATTCCTTAGAAAGTTTAGTAATAAAAAAACCCCTGAAGTAGCACCTTCCAGTGAAATTATTGTAAACTCTTCATGCAAGACAATGTTGGTGATTAAATGGGAGGTATATAATGCAGAGAGGAGTAATGACAGAGAAATGTGAATTAACTTTGCTGTTGACTGCCAATTCACAGGATATGGGAAGATTCATTGAAGAAAGGGAAAAGAGAAAATTTCCAAAATGGGAATGACTATAGAATGGTTACCTACAAAGTTATTCAGCACAGACAACTCTTACTTATTCCAGCAAGGTTGCACTTGCTTTCACTGTACCTGTAAAGTCTTGGCAAAATGCTTTACATAAAAATTATTCTTTGAAGATAATAATTCTGAAATACCATTTCTATTCAGTAATAATTCAGCAGCTCTTGTTAAAATTGCAGAACACTTTTAATAAGCCATCAGCTGAACAAAAAATACATATGTATGTTAGATTTTAACTACTGCCAACAATGTTTTCTATTTAAAAAAGAAAACGGCCAAACTTTTCTTTCATTCTTCTTTCCTAGAAACGTTGACTATATTTTTTAACAGCAGTTCTGAAAATACCAGATGAAGACTCCTGGGGATAAATCAGCATTTCTCAAAGTGATTTGCAGGGAAAATCCTGTAATGCAGGACATATTTTTTACCACTTCATAGCGAAGTGCAGCTTGGCCATCAAAATACTGAATCTGAACTTCCATGTGCACATTGTGAGCTACTTACTTGCAATAACTGAATTTTTCACCTACTGGTTAGAAACTGTCAGTCATTTTAATTTCAAAAGATGTATGACAGACCCAACAAATTATTATTGCCCACTAGATTAGATGAACTCACATACTGCTATACCTTTCCTTTTTTTGCACGAAGTAAATATGTTTTAGAAATGTAACTTTTCTGCCAGGCACTTACTGACAGAATGCAGTTTTTCAGTTTTTCTAGAACTACTGCCCTTGTTCCTGCCCAGAAAACCGTGGACAACAACTACATTGTCTGGCTACCCAGCAAACAATATTTTGTACCTCACAAAAAAAAAGCTAATAATAAACAAACAAACAAAATATTTAAATAAATAGATTTTACTGAAGGGAGAATAAGAGAAAGTGCAATGATATGACATTTGGGGAAATGTGCATATTCTCTGAAAGGCAAAATACCTTTCAGAATACAGGGAGAACACTCCCAAATAAGCCTTTCTTCTTTAGCTGTATGTAACTGCTCCAGTAGTGAGCCATCACCAAGTCTCAGGCTCTCAGGAGCCCAAATGACAGTGTGTTAATGATGTTAAATACAATGTACTCCAGGTTTGTGCTCTTGGGTTAAGAGGTCCCACTAGGGTCTGCTCAATTCGATTGCATGTTTTACAGCCTGTTCATCCACACTGATCAGGGTAACTCACGTGTGTTTGTTGTGTATCAGCTGTGACTTTGATTAACAAGGAAAACCCTCACCATCCCAGCTTGCTACTAGCTCCTGCTATTAACTGCTTTCTTTGCAGTTTCTTCTCATGACCAGTTTCTCCACCAGCTGTGCGTGTTGCCCAGGACCAATGAACCAAACTACATACCCAGCTTTGTAGCATAGTATTTCTTAACAGCAGTACAGCAGTAAAGGGGGGCTACAAGCAGCCTCTCCTAAGAAAATCTTTTCTTTCCTTTCAGAAAAGATTTACCAAGCTTTCCTTGCCTAAAATTTCTCGCCTATGGACTACAAAGCTGTGCCATCAGCTTAAGGTGTCTCTTTCTACCGTTATACATGGAGAACAGTTGGCTTGTCTGCATTTCTCCAGCCTGATTGTAAATCTTACATTTCCCCCAACTTTTTAACTGATTGGCTTTAACAGAAATGCCTCCAGAAGTTTCAAGACCCATAAATTAACCTGTTTCAGTGTGTCTATTGGACCGTTCTGGCCTGCTTCCCAGCAGACCCTGAAAGCCCTTACAGGCTTCCATCTCACTGGAGATCAGGGAAAGATCAACCTTTCTCCTCAGACTTCAAGCTGCCAGGTTTACCTAGGATTATTCTTGCATTCTGTGGGAAAAAATACAGGCAATAATTTCTAAACTGGTACTTTTTATGGAGTTAAATTAATAGGTATCAGAATGTCTTCAGCTAATTCCAGCTCTATCAGTTAGCTGGAGATATGCAAGTACTGTCCTGATTCACAACCTGGGATGCATCTCACCACGGAAAAGCACATGGAAGTACAGTTAAGATGAAAATTGCACTGTATTTTGATTTCTATTCACTGGGACAAATAATATGTTCACAAGCTGTGTGCTGTGAGACAAAGTCTTTTTAGGTAGCTGTTCTTTTCTCACTGCCATCTTAAGAATAAGTATGTGAATATAAAGACAAGCCAATTTGGTTTTACAACAACAAACTGAAGGATGTATAAAGCAATATGAAAAACATGCACAAAATATGAAATCAATTTCTTGCATGAAAGACAACTTACCTCACCAGATGAGTAACCCAGTGACTGAAGCAGTGAAGCCATACACTGTTGTTGAATGATAGTGAGAGCAGGAAAATGAACTTCATCATACAGCGTCATACTACCTGGATGGCACAGGAGAAAATATTCTCATCTTGCACAGTATCTAGACACTCCATGAATACAGCTGATGTTGTTTTTCTCTTGGCTTATGTGCATTTTCTCTTGGGTTATGTTCATTATGTGTACAAAAATATTCTTCATGAAGTTTTTTTCTTTTTCTCATCCCCTCCCTATCTGAACAGCTGTGAAAAAAATAGAGTTTACTGCTTGATAGCTTCATGAGCAAGAATATCATTGACTACTCCTGCTCCACAAGAATTTGTACTGAGGGGGTAAAATCAATAATGGGGGAAAAAAGCAGACTGACAGCATGAAGTGTGCTTTTAAGTCACAGCAACAAAGGCTACAGGAGTACCCTGCAGCATCCACTCTGATTGCCAGAACAGACTTAGGCATTTTTGTCTGTTTCAGTTAAAATAACTATCAATAGGACAAAGCCTCTAAAATGAAGAAAACTTTTTTTGTCTTGTGTGGCTAAACAGGAAAAGGATACATACTGTGCTTCTGTGCTTTGAGGGTGCAAGCTGTATGGTGGTAAAATGTCCTCTGAAACCTCTCGTAAGCTAACACTTTTTCACACAGATCATGCCTCTAACTGTCCTCTGCCTTGAAAGGCAGTCCCTGCTTTCAACATTTACCCTCCTCAATTTCTGTTTGGGTTGTGCTTTGTGCAGTTTTTCAGTGTGAGGGAAGGATGGGTTGCCTACATGAGATGAAGTCAGGCCCTGAAGTCTTTTTTTTTTTTTTTTTTTTTTTTTTAAATACACAAATGGAATTGAATCAACGATTAAGAAGCAACAATTTTCATCCAGTTGCCCAACAGAAATATATTTTGCTACATTTCAACACTACAAGAAATCCTTGCAGGAAAGATTTTGTAGCTGGATGAAGACTCAAGCTGACATGAAGAATCAACTTAAGACACCGGCTTTAGGAGTACTATCCCAAAATGGGTGAGACAAATACTTGGCTGCACATTTGATCTGCATCTTTTCTTCTTCCTCATCTGTCAAAACACAAGCAGACAAAGCTTTTAAAACTCTCTGCTAAGGCTGAAGTAAGTGCTTTCCCCAAGCCTTTGGCAACCTTTCAATGAACTGGACAGAGAAGCACCTGCACAGGTTTTGTTGTCCATTTCTACAATGTACCATTGGAATACTGTTTCTTTTTTACTTGACAATAAAACCAAGTGCCATTCATGATTGCAGGTGGAAAAATACCAGCAGTAAAAACTGACTCCAGGTTTTCCTTCCATCTCATATATTCAAATCTGAACAAATCCATGGTAGTAAATTTAGAAAAATATACTTCCTTATATTTTAATGGACTATCATGATTCTGTGTCCAATGGGATACATGGTAGAGTAGCTTATCTGCAAATCACCTAAGTTTGAATAAGCACTGCATTAGAAATTTGGTAGCTCACCATTTGTCCTTTCAGAGGAAGAAATATATACAGAAGTTAGCAAATCTCCATATCCCCTTCACTCTTTTTCTCCAAACTTCCAATTTTTGCTTTCTTCTTTCTCAGTAACCTTATTAGAGAATTCTTTCAGTGAAGTTTGAAAGCTAGTGACTCAACATTCTTTATCAGTCAATTAAATAAAACAACTTCTCCAAATAATAATATAAAAATACTTACATCGGAGTTCTACTAGAAAACCTCTGAATTTCTGAATAACCAGATAAATAAATACAGTAAACTTGTGCAGAAATGTTACATCCTACAAACACTATTTTTTTACTTTCATCATCCTGCCAAAAAACTAAAGAACTGAAATAGCAAACAAAAACAAGCAGAGGAAGGAACTGCTGAGAAGAGACATTTGGTGTAAAGAGTTCCAAGTTATACCAGGGCTTTGGGCAATGCTGTCTTCTCAGAGCTGATCTGTGTTTACATGGCTTACAGAGGGGTTTGGTGTCCTGGATGCCTCAACAACAGAAATACAGTCATTGTCTATCCTTTCCTATTTTATAGAAAAACATACTGATACTTAGGTCTGGAGACTTACTCCTGGAAAGTTTCAGTATACAAGATAGTTCCCTGAGATTTCTGTTATTCAAATGCAAGATTTCTCTGATATTGCCTAGAAGAATTACTTCTCAACAAAAGTGTCTTTGTAACCTCCTGATTGCAAAGAGGCCCAGAATTTGGAAAGGAAGTACAATCAGCACTGTTCCTCTCATGTCTGCTGTTTATGTCCCTTGTCTCTGGGTGGTCAGAGCCTGCTGTAACACCTTCTTATCTGAAGAACATTATGCTCTATGAAGAGTTCCACCAGCTCCATTGTGCCTGTGTGCAGAATAGGTTCTACACAGCAGAACTAAAAAGAATTACATCTACACAAGGAAAACATTATTACTATTGTCTAAAAGATCATAGAATAATAGAATCATTCACATTGAAAAGACCCCTTATGATCATTGAGTCCAACTATACACCTAACACTGCCAAGTCCATCATTAAACCGTCTTCCTAATCACCACATCTACATATCTTGTAAATACTTCCAGGCATGGGGATTTAACCACTTCCCTAGGCAGCCTGTTGCAATCCTTGATAACCCCTTTGGTGAAGAAATTTTTCTTAATATACAATCTAAATGTCCCCTGCCACAACTTGAGGACATTTTGTCTTGTCATAGAATCATACAATCATAGAATGGTTTGGGTGGGAAGGGACCCTTAAGATTATCTAGTTCCAACCCCCCTGCCACAGTCAAGCACACCTTCCACTAGACTAGGCTGCTCAAACCCCATCCAGCCTGGCCTTGAACAATTCCAGGAATGGGACATCCACAATTTCTCTGGGCAGCCTGTCCCAGTGCTTCAATACACTCATAGTGAAGAATCATCCTATCATTTATTACCTGGGAGAAGAGACTGACACTCACCTCACTACAACCTCCTTTCATTGAGTTGCAGAGAGCAATAAGGTCTCCCCTGAGCCCCCTCCTCTCCAGGCTAAACAACCCCAGCTCCCTCAGCTGCTCTTCATCAGACCTGTGCTCCAAACCCTTCACCAGCTCCGTTGCCCTCCTCTGGACACACTGCAGCACCTCGATGTGCTTCTTGCAGTGTGTCAGTGTGCCCAGAACTGAACACATTATTCAATGTGCAGCCTCAGCAGTGCTGAGTCCAGGGGGACAATCACTTCCCTTGTCCTACTGGCCACGCTGATTATAATCCCGGGTGCTATGGGCCTTCTTGGCCACCTGGGCACACTGCTGGCTCATGTTCAGCCAGCCATCAACCAGCACCCCCAGGTCCTTTTCCTCTGTGCAGCTTCCCAGACACCCTTCCCAAGCCTGTAGCATTGGGTGGTGCTGTTGCGACCCAAGTGCAGGACCAGGCACCTTCTTGTTGAACCTCATACAATTGGTCTCAGCCCATCAGTCCAACCTGTCCTGATCCCTTTGCAGAGCCTTCCAGCTTCAAGGAGATCAATGCTCCCCCCGCAACTTAGTGTCATCTGCAAAGTTACTGGGGGTGCACGTGATCCCCTTGTCCAGGTTGTCAATAAAGATACTGAACAGGACTGGCCCCAATACTGAGCCCTGGAGAACAGTATTTGTGACCAGCCACCAACTTTTCTATCCTGTGGCATTTTAAAAATTTCCTACTGTTTGTAAGCATATTTTGCCCATCATAATCTTTTGATCCTGTTGTAGAACTTGCAGAATTACATGGCCTATTTATCTTTTTAAAGTAGTGGTTAGTAATTAAAAAATAGGTGCAATTCAGGAGATTTTATTTTAAAATGTAGGCATACAACAAATACATAATGTAGAGGTCCTGACTTTCAAGTTAAGATACTCTTTTTTTTATGGGGCTGTTCTAAGTTGCTTCATAGACAGTTTCACTTTTAAGACTTTCTTAAATTGCTGTGCCCCTGCAGCACCTGTAAGCAGTTTTGGTTTGGTTTGGTTTGATTTAATTAGAAATGAGGAGATATTTGCTTGTTTGAAATTTTTCTGTATATTTACTTAAATATCTTTTGCCATATTTTACATTTTTGGCTCCATTCGTTATGTTCCCAGCGTTCCTCAGACCATACTGTCATTGTGGCTGATGCTAGCTGAGAGCACTGTATTTCTTGACCAGCAATGAAAAACATGCATAGCTTCCAATCGGGTATTGTACTGATTCAAGTCCACTTAACGCATAAGACATGGAAGAACAGCAAGAGAAGTTTAGGAAATTTTTAAGTTTTATCATTCTGTATCAAGCTATAGTCTCTCTTCCAATACTGGCTAAAGTGTGTCTGGTTCTCAGTTAATCCATCAAATGACACCTGTACATCACAGAGCTTGCTCTGTTTAACTAAGCATTGCTTCTCGCTCTTTGAACTTTGAGCCTGATTTTAGAGAATCGTTGTCTTACATTCAGAAACTAAAAGAAACATAAAATAAACCTGCATCTGTAACTTTTCCATTTCTTTTCCTCAGTTGTCTCAGATTTTAAAGAAAAGAAAGGGGAGGGGAGAGTTTTCTTTGACTGAGTTTTGCTATAGCAGTTGAGAATGTTTAAGAAAATGTGACTCCTGAGAAGACAGGAAAAACATAATGTTCATAGCCCTTGCAAGAACATAATTACAGTTCCCTTCTGCTACTCTAAAATATGCACACCTTCCACTTCATGGCTGTGATCAGACACAGAAATGGGCATATTTAAACCTGACGGGTGGAAAATGTTCTTGTTCCATGCACATTTGCTTTCATCCTTACCTGTTGATTGTCAGTGTTGCTGGAAACAATAAACCAGCCAAGAGATCACAGCTTGTTTGCCCCAGAGCTTGAAGCTTAAGCTATTTTTTTTTTCTTACTTGTACTTCTAATATAACTTGAGATGTAGTTAAATACTTCTTCATCTGCCCCCATTTTGATATATCAACTTAGATTCTCAATGATTCGCTATCTAAAGTTTTTTAAACAACTGTATCCAAAGAGCCCCACAGAGAATGGCATACCTTTTTAACAGTTTATGCAAAGTTCTCTCCAAGAAGAGAGGAACTTTTATGTTATTTTAATGCATTGGCTCAGCAGTATCTTCTGTTGCTGAACAACAAAACAACTTTCTTGAATCTTTTACCCTGAGGCAAGGACAAAAAAGCTAGTTAGAGTTAGACTATGGGATTCAGGTGTCACTGTGCCAGCAGAGCTTAGCAGAGCAGACGGTGGCTGATGAAATGCTCCTTTATGCAAGGAGGATTTTAAGCCTCATGAAACATTTCTTCTTCTGTTACAAAAGCTTATCAGGTTCCAGAGGCTTTAAAAAGTCCACATGGGAAATTCAATTTATATAGAGGTGATTTAATCAGCTATATTAAAAAAGACAGTGAAACAGTGAAAACTTATCCAAATGAACAATATCCTACATGGAACAATGAAAGAAACAGTATCTGTGGTGTTGCTGGGGCACAGCTGAAGGTCAGGACTCCTTTGCTATTGTGGGTATTAACACTATTTACATAATGCAGTTATCGATGCAGTCATCCAGGCATGATTTCCAAATTAACAGCAAAGAAAACTAGGGGCTAATTGAGCATTAGGTGTTTGAAACAGAATGATAAAAGCTCATCATTACATCCAAAATCTAGATCATAGTTAATCCATCATAAGCTATACTACAGTCACAGATAAGTAAAATTTATCAACATTTTATTTTGGTCTCTTCTTTGGACTAACAGTACCAAAGAGACTGACTGAGTCTTACTGTTGGAAACTAGAAAACAAGTTGTAGTGAAACTACACACAACAGAGAACTTGGACTGTAACAATGAAGTTAAAATCAGAAAAACAACCTAAATCCAGTGCAGTAATTTTCTATTAATTGATTAACTGTTAAAATAAATACGTATTTTTGAATTATTGCTAAAAAGAGTGAAAAGAACTGTGAGAGGATTTCATGCCATAATAAGAATTGCAAATGGAGAGGAGATACAGCATTTTATCTTATAAGGAGGCCAGAAGGGAGTATTGACAGATGTTTAAATCATCTTCAAGAAGATCAATAAATATTATGAGAGGTGCATAGTTCATCATTCCTGTTGACCAACAGGAGTAATGAAATACACAATAGATAGGTGTAAACATTGAAATACTACTCTTTGAGGGCATAAATATGCCCTCTGAAAAAGAAGAGATCCCCATTTTAACAAATGGAGTATCAGAGGCAAATCCATTCACTAGAGCAAGTCTATTTTAAGTAAATTATGTATTTTAAATGGGGAGAGTAAGCTAGCAGGTCTCACCTAAATACGTATTTGAACATGTATGGACCACCAAAAGAGAGTTCAGATCTGCCATGGGGACCTGCATATATGATATTTCACCTAATTAGTATAAACCTGAACCAAACACCAGCCATCTCTGATATAAAATGGTGCATTGGAGTGACACTAATCTTAAGTTATTCCCTTCCTAAATCTCAGAAGAATCGCTTGCATTGTATCAGGTACAGCCTTGCCTCCAAAGGCTTACAAATGCATATGAACGTTTACAACCATACAACAAGGATTTGTGCAAACAAATTATTCAGAATTTGTGTACATTTTTGAAATTGTACAGCCATTCTGGTTCCTGCTTTTGACCATTACATAAAGATTTAAATAATAAAAAGCCACCAACTTAAAAAAAAAAAAAAAAAAACACAACAAAACCAAAAAAACAATCCCTCACCATAAAATCTGGTATGGGAGCCAGTTACATGCTTTGGCAAAGTATGCAATGAGTCTTTTGAAATTTAGTAACTTTTCAATCTCAAATAAAGGCTTAATAGCACAAGAGATCATAAAGCCAAATTGATGCTGCCTTGGTGAGGTCAAGTTGCCACTGAGGTAGCAATACAAACTGGCATAAAGTGGCTGAATATAGATGGGAGATGGACTTAGTCAAAGAGAAAAAGGAGCAGATGCCACCTGCCATAGCTTTTTTCCCTGTGATGAGAGGGACATGCTCTATAAGGTCTCTATGGCAGTGTGGAGTGTGTGCCAACAGGAGCTCCAGGCTCCTAGGAAAGCTTTCCCAGACCTGGAAGCTCATGAGGCAGAGAAGTGCATGACTGGCTGAGCCAGCAGCCTTGCTGGAAAGCGAGTGCTTTAACCTATGTTCAGAGCTGCCTTGGCCCATGCAGTATCATACACAATGACACAGTGCAGACACACTGTCACAGCACCAATGTCCTGAGCCATTTGGTACAGAGGTTCAGAAACTGTCTTTAGCCTCATTCCACTTCTAGTACCTGAAACACACAAAGTAGGAGCTGTAACCATCCCAGTCAACTTTGGCACTACCTCTTTGACCCATAGAGGACAACAAGCATCTACCAGGAAAAATGAGCTCACACATAAGAGCTGAACTGCCCTCTGAAGTCATATCTCTTACTCTCTTTCTCTCCTCCTCCTCAGCCTCTGGGAGACATGACCTCCCTTCTAACAAAGAAAGAGGCCTAGCTGAGGTTGGATAAATATGCAACTTAGATTTTATTATCAAGTCTGGGAAAAAAAACTCTATACTGTTAACTTGCAATCATGGAGGGAGGAGGCAATTCTTCATAATTTCAAAAAATTCCATTCTGTTGGCTGAAAGTACACACTGAACAATTCTGGTCCACCAGGGTAGTAAATAAACTGCCCTTAACTGAGTGTCAAGCAGCAGCTACTGCCAGCACCCAAAAAAATAAAAAAAAATAATCCTAAACATGTTTGTTACTCAATCGGCAGCCATACACCTCGTGTTGACTGTATATTACTGATCAACAAATGAATGTTAGTTTTGCCCTGAAGAAATCAATAAAGTGGGGCATAAAATTAATAATTAATGTCAGTGCATATGAGTAATAAATAGGTTTTAATGTCTTCAGCTCCTTAGAGGGGGAAAAAATCAATTTCTCTGTAAAAGTTTGATACTTTCACACAAAGCTCATTCGGACAAAAACCACCCAAACATTTTAATTTAAAAACAAACAACAGCAATAACTTTTCCAGCTAAACTATTATCCTATTATAGTTTTTTTTCTGAATTCTTTCTTATAACTTTAGTTTAGCAAAGAACTAACAACCCTGTGATCAGATGATATAATAAATCAATGAATTAGTAATGTATATATTTTTTTTTTTCAGTGTACTGCCTAAATTCAAAAGATGCAGGTATCAGTTTGAGGTTTACTTGAATCAAAAAGCTTAAAGATATGGAGCCAATTTACACTTGGAAAAGAAATGACTTGGCAGATGAGAGTGTGCACTGGCAGTACCACTTTCCCCCACAGCTCCCATCCCTCTGCTTCATCTTTTGTTTGCACTGCATCCATCCAATTTAGATCTGTCCTGATCTGTAGCTTGGGTATTTGCAACACACCTATCATCTTTATATCTAAACTCCACAGATCAGGAACTTTGTCCCACAAGGCAGGTAATCCATCCAAGTCATACAAGTATGCAATTTCTGAATCACTGTAATTAAGCAAAGGTGTCTGTGACTGTGACCACTGGCATAAAGGGAAAAAACACTAGATGTAAGGAGATAAAAACCTACAAGGGGAAGACAGCAGAAAAGATAAGGCAAGTGAAACCCATCTCCCAGAAACAGGAGGGAGACACCAGGCCCTGGAGGCTGAAGTGTCCAGTTTTGAAGTTCGAAAGCCAGAGCCAAAAAGCACTTCCCAGAGATGTTGCCTTGGAAAATCTGTGTAAACCAGGTGTTGAATCTAGTCAAAAAAGGACTTGGATAATTGAAGAAAATGTTTTAAAGCTTTTATTATTTTCCTCACTGAGCAGCTGCCAATAGTTTTCAACAACAGCTTTCCGGATCCATTTCTGTTAAATCCCATGTTGCAGCAGGACTTAGGGCCAAATAACTATTCTTGTCCTCTTCCTTTTTTTCCCCAATTAAAAATAAGGATGAAAAATTACTAGGAAAATACAGGTATAATTGACATATTTGATGAATGTGTTACTCTTGGTTCCTGATTATCTGTCCAAGAACACTGGTAGCTTATCATCCTGTTCAGCAGTTAAAAAATGCACTGAGGGCTGAGACAAAGACCTTGTAGGAAGAAAATAGAGGAAGCACTAACACAGGAGAGATTTTTTAAAAACAAGATAATAATCCATCCTCATACATGATGCAAAATCTGGTCAACTGTAACACCAAATTGTATGTCCTTCAAAAATACTGTTTTGAGAGCTATTTGCAGAACAATGTGAGATGACTTACCAAGCAGGACTTTTACGTTGTAACAGCTGGTTGCAACACACTTTCAAGGAAGGATCTGATCTGACCTCCTCCCATTTGACTGCAGAATTTAAATGGGCTCTTTAAAGTGCTTTTGTTTTTTCTAGTGAAATTTCCTCAGGAGGGAAGATTTCATTTTTGGTTTAGGTTTTTCAGTAGTAATTTGTTTTACAGAACATTTACTTTTTTCCTGAAAAATCTGACTGAGTTCTTCCTCATGTCTTCTTCCTCTCCCAAGTTTTTCCATGTAAAAATAGCTAAATAACTGTTCCACATAGCTACAACATTCAGAGACATGTTCAGGGAAACAGCATCTACAGTAGAAGGAATGGTTTGTATTTTTTAAATCTTCAAGCTTACTATATCCAGCAGACTGAACTGGTAGCAAAGGGGAGACCTTGTATTTATAGTAACAGAGCTGTCCATCATATATGAGATTGATTACTGCTCATCCATTAAAGTCCGTATATAATCTGTTCACTCTTTGCCCCTGGATATCTAAATACATCAGAATCTTTTCCTGGTAGGACAGCAATGAGCACAGTGATAGCTAAAAACCCAATGACTAATCCATATTTAAACAAAACCTTCCCCTCAGCTATCAAGGTACCATGAAATAACATAATGAGCCACATGCTTCATCAGAGAGGGATAGTGACCACCATGATGAAATAACAAAACATAAAAACCTCTGCTCCTACAGTTACAGTGATAATACTTCTTTTTTCTTTTTTAATGAAATGGTTATCAAACCATACTGAGAGTCGAGTATGCAAACTAAAAGTTTTCTCATATAGCTGATCCCTTGAATTTGTGAATACACTCAAAAAACTGATTTAACCTGATACTATTCTCATTTTGTGTGTCTTAGAAGCAAAGAACAAAGTTAACATTCATACACTGTGTTTCTAATGTGGTCCTGTATGGATATTTCCTTGGCTTAATGCTGTTGAAATTGTGCTGAATCATCTCAAAACAACCTTGTTTGTGTGGCCTGTATTTTAATAATGTTTCTGCAAACTTGCTTTCACTCCAGAGGGCACACAACTTATTATTACATAGTCCTTTGCTAAATACAGAACAAAGATTTAAACTGTGCTTTTCCAAAATACTTCACCATAATGTCATGGAATCAGATATGTTCATTTTTTTCTGGTAGACCTGCTCTGCTTTGAAGAACCACTCGTAGAAAACTTCTTGGCTGCTACAATACCTGTTTTCCTCAGACCTTCCCTCAAATATATCTGGATACATAAAATCTGTAGGAGATCTGCCAGAAGATCAAATGACAAAAGTGCAAAAGAGGCTTAAAATAGACCTTGTGAACTTCATCAGTACCAATGTTAACATGAAATATTTTCTACTCTTGGAAAAATCTACTGAGCTGAGAAGACTGTTCATTGTGCAAATTTCTTCTCCGCTGTCTGTGGAAACACAGTGTTCAGTGGGAGACATAATTTTTCTTACCTCTGAAAGGTGTGGTTTACATAGATCTTTGACTATGGTAAATTACCTAGGCTGTATCACCCAAATGAACTCTTCATAAAAACCACATTTTAGGCATTTGCAATATAGTAAAAATATAAAAATTTTCTGCCAGCTTCCATACTTCAAAGAAATTTTTAAAAACCTATTCTGATGATACTATAGATCAACTGCATATTTTATTCAAACAATTTCTACTTTAGATATTCACTTAGGACATAGCACTTGAAAGACAAAGAAAAAAGGATAACTATGCTTTTTGCTCATCTAAAACAAATTAGCTCTACTAAGAATATGCCAAATTAGAATCATAGAATCATAGAATTGTTTAGGTTGGAGAAGACCTTTAAGATCATAAAGTCTAACTGTTAACCTAACACTGGCAAGTCCACCATTAAACCTTGTCCCTTTAAAGGACATCTATGCATCTTCTAAATATCTCCAGGGATGAGGACTCAACCACTTCTCTGGGCAGCCTGTTCCAGTGTTTGAAAACCCTTTCAGTGAACAATCTTCTAAACATCTAATTTAAACCTCCTTTGACACAACCAGAGGCCATTGCCTCTCACCCTATCATTTGTTACTTGGGAGTAAGCAGTCTTTGCCCTTCTCTGGACACACTCCAGCACCTCAGTGTCTTTCTTGCAGTGAGGGGCCCAACACTGAACACAGTATTTGAGGTGCAGCCTCACTAGTGCTGAGTCCAGGGGGACAATCACTTCCCTTGTCCTGCTGGCCACACTGTTTCTGGTACAAGCCAGGATGCTGTTGGCCTTCTTGGCCACCTGGGCACACTGCTGGGTCATGTTCAGCCGGCTGTTGACCAGCACCCCCAGGTCCTTTTCCTCTGGGCAGCTTTCCAGCCACTCTTCCCCAAGCCTGTTGCATTGGGTGGGGTTGCTGTGACCCAAGTGCTGGACCTGGCACTTCTCCTTATTGAACCTCATACAATTGGTCTCAGCACATTGATCCAGCCTGTCCAGGTCCCTATGGGAGGGCACCTGGGAAGGTGGGGTAGTCATGGAGGAGATGCACCTGCTACGCTGGGCAGGAACTTGTTGCCATTTCCCCCGTCCCATAAGTCATCGCTTTCAGCCAGGCAGAGAGAGAACAAGGAAACTTCTGTACCATGCATCCTGTCTGCCTGTTGGGCCAATCTCAAGGATGGTAGGGTGGATTTCAGCAGCCTCTCTCCCTCTTGCACTTCCTGCTATTCCTCAACCTACTCCCCTCCTCCCGGAGCCCTGTCACTAAGCGGAGTATCTCCTCTCCCCGGGCACAGCTCACTTGTGCCACCCGTACTGGCACAGCAGCAGGGCACGGCCGGCAGCCCGGCACCTGGGTGGCTGCGTGTTCCCACCCGAGCTCTGCCTGGGCAGCTGCGTCAGCCGTGGTGGGTGCAGAGCTGAGAGAGGCCGTGGCTTTCTGCTGGGTGGGTGCCGTTCTCCCTGGTGGAGCTGGCAGGGCTTCCGTGCCCTTCCTGCGCGTCCTTCTGTGCAACCTGCTGCGCAAAGTGCCGCGCCGTGCCCTTGCTGACGCACCACGCCCTGTTTGCCCGCTCTGTAGGTGGCGTCCTGGTCACTTGTGCTCCCTCAGGGCTGCCCTGATATGTGGAGTGGGGCTTGGCCACCGTTGCTCCTGCCCACGTCCCATCAGCCACTTTTGCATGAGCTGTGGGCTCCTGGCAGCTCTCTTGGCTCCTCATGAGGTTCCCTGGTTTTGGAAACCCCCTTGTGCACTGCACTGGAGTGCTCCACTGCTGATCATGCTGACGTCAGAGCTTCTCACCTCAGTGACTGAGTGATTAATCATTATATGAATTTTATATTTATATACATATTCATAACTGTGTATATAAATATTCATATATGTAGTCACATATGAATTATATTAATTTTAAAAATACTTATTTATTCTGTGTAAAATTTATACAATCTTTATCAATTAAACAATGGTCAGCCAGTGCTTGACTGGTGTATCTATTGCAAATTATAAACTTATACTGATGCCTCATTGTAGATTATATGACCAAGTAGTCTAGGATGACACACCTATGTATTGTTCTTCCCTTCCACACTTTGATCTCTGCAGTACTGCCAGTAATGCAAGCTACAGACAGCTGAAAAATTCTGTTAAATCCTTTGGGATACAGATACTTGAGTGCACAACTAATTCTACTCAAAGCTGAAACTTCCATCTTAAATCTGCTATTTTTTTTTCTGATATAGATAATATTTTCCACAGATTTTACACAGTTTGTGTCAAATATTTCCTTCCACGACGTGCTGAATACAGTGTATTTTTGCACATCCCTCCATACGGGAAGCCAATTTTTAATTAGTGGGATCCTAAGCCAGTCATGCTGCTAGCCTTTTGGCACACAGATGACCTCATTTGCTCATTCTACAGGAGCACCCTAACATTATCACTAGATGCCTGTGGTTCAGAACTGTACTCACCAGACAGGATTTTGGTTCTCTCTGAATTAATGAGAATGACCACAGAAAAAAAGGCCATCCATTTATTTATTTAGGTCAGATACATTCAATTAACTATCTTATCTTTTTTATTATTATTATTATTTCCAAGGCAGAAAAAAAAATAAATCTTAACATGCTGAAAATCTTTAGAGTGAGGGGCAGGGTTGTTTGCCTGATATTCTCATCTGCCCGTTGGACTGAGAATGTATTACACAAATTTCTGTGCAAGTGGATCTTCAAATATTAGTCCACAGGCAATTCTCCATTCCATATTGATTTCATTTGATTGTTTTTATATGTTTCAGGCCAAAAATACAAACTTCTTCCCTACTAAGCACTGTGTAGCTCTAAGCAGATGTTGCTTTAACCCTATTTCCAACATAGAAACTAACAGAAACTTCCCAGAATTCCTGTGTTTTGCCTTATGGCTAGCTTAAATGACTGCAATATAAATCTCTGTAAGCTTTTTCCTGAGCTTAGTTATTCATTATTGGTTTTTTCTTACAAAAGACTTCTTTTCCCTTTCCTAACTCCCTTTTCTACAAAGTAACACTCCATCTTCTACCCCTGCTAATAAAAAATCAGGTTTTCATTTTTCTAGCATGTTGTAACAAACTCAGATTCTATCATCTTATTATGCATCTCATTAACTCACATTTCTCACTCTTTAACTATATAAATCTGGTGTCATTAAAATCTGGCATTACCAAGTGCAATCACCATTCTGATAATTACATAGTATCTCCAGTGACTGAAGATACCTATATGGAAGGATAGGAATAGCATAACTGCGGACATCCTACCAACTAACAACCTCTTCAGAGTCTTCATTTTCATAACATTTTTCTTTCCCCATTTTCCAGCTCAAAACGCTAGCCAAGGGAAACAGTGATGGAAGCAACTTCTGGAGAGGTATTTGAGAAAAGAATAATAAAATTGGTAGCTCATTAAGAAAACAAGCTGTTCAGACTTATACAGAAATGTTATATTTGCACCCTCAACAACGTTTGCAATCCATCTAATATCTTGTTGTAGTTAGACTCCAAACAAATATAAAGTAAGGTTTCCAAAGAAGCAAGACTTATTCTTAATATTCAATCTAATTTTGCCTTTAAGAGGTGAAGTATTGTGATAGGGAGTCATGACTACTAATCACACAGCACAGCAGTGCTGTCAATGGCGCTTGCAGGGTCCACTGATATGAAGAAAGCAGACAAGCCTTGACTTCGTTTATACAGCCTGTGTAAAAACAAATTGATTACTTTTTTTTTTTCTTACACGTTTTACAGGGAGGATTATTTTCTACTATTTAAAGTTAAAAAAAGAAAATTCACACCTTGCATATAGGTTGAGGATAGGATTTACAGAGTTTCTAAGACGCTTACGCATGTGCAAGAAAGTCTCAATACAGGTAAAGTTTAGTGTGAGCTCTTCAGTCAAGTTAGTGTAATGGATTAATATATTGACTGTTAGTATTTAATCTACAATGTCAGACAAAAATCAGAGGAACTGATGAGATAACAAAGATGATTGACATGGAAGTGACATACATAACCAGAAAAGATTAACTTATATAATGTTATGGTTTAAACTGGGGTAAAGCCATCTGTCATTTGCTGTCCCAGCCACAAAATCATACATCCATAATGTGAGAAACAAGAAGCGTATAATAGTCCAGAACCCCTTAATGATTGACTCAGCAAGCCACAATACAATTTGCCCGTAAGAAAGGCAGAACAATTTGGAATGGGCTGTTAATTAAAAGCAAAGCACCTGAAGATATGTGCATTGAATCTCACCAGCACTTAGTGCTAAGAAAAATCTGAAGAGATATTACTCAATCGAAAATGTGGCAACTGAATTTACAGATAAAACTTGGGTACAACCCACAGCATGACAGACAGCAGAACTTTTCTAAAAAAGCTGAAAACTGCAGTAGCCAGTGATGAATGGAAATTGAAAAGAAAAAAAATACTAAGATAATTGAAAAGGGTATGTTCCTAACTAGTCAAAGAAAGAAGCGAGTGGTCTCATGTAGGATTGATCTAATGAATACACAGACTTCCATGTATATATGAAAACAGTCAGATAAAGGTTGAATGTGCCATTCCTCAAAAGTACCACTAATAGAGAAACATTGCACATTCAAGCTTTATTTGGTTGACGTCTCCATATGTATCATCTCTCACTCTTGTAACTTCCTTGTTTCATTGCATGTAGCATATTCACAGACCTGTCCCAACTACTGTTTGATTCTGCGAAGATTCAAAAAGCCCAAGTCCAAACAGCTTAACCAGAGTGCAGTGCAGCAAGTAGCAAAAAAGGCAGGTTGGGCTATTACAGGCAGTAAACTCGAGAAGGTAACAGGCAAGCATTGGAACAGGTTGCCCAGGGAGGTCATGGAGTCTCCATCCTTAAAGCTATTCAATAGCAATCTGAACATGGACTGGGGCTACCAGCAATAGATGACCCTGCTTGAACAGGGGGGTTGAACTAGATGACCTCCAGAGGTCCCCATCAATCTGAACCATTCCATGATTCTATGAAATGAGAGGATGCAACTACCCCCAAAAAACTGAAGAAGGTGCATGAAGCCTACTAATAGCAAAGCGATAAACAATTCATCTAATATTTTGACTAGCCTGATGCAAGTCCCTGCAAGCCTGTGCAAGTATCTACCTTACTAAATTTAGCAAGCCTCCTTATACATAAAGCTGTCCTATTGAAAATATATTACTGATAACTTCCTTTAACATACTCCTGAAAAGAGGTTGTAGACAGGTGAGGGTAGGTCGATCTCTTCTTGCAGGTAACAAGGGATAGGACAGGAGGAAATGACCTCAAGTTGCACCAGGGGAGGTTTAGATTGGCTATTAGGAAAAAATTCTTCACTGAAAGGGTGGTCAAGCATTAGAACAGGTTGCCCAGGGAGGTGGTGGCATCACCATCCCCAGAGGTGTCCAAGAAATGTGTAAATATGGTGCTTAGAGGCATGGTTTAGTGGTGGAGTTGGCAGTCTTGCATTAAAGGGCCAACTTGATCTCAATTTTTTTCTTTTCCAACCTAAATGATTCTATGATTCTATATTGTACTCAAAGCTGCATGACAATCTTTATATAGTCTTGTTAGCACTTTTCAGGAAGCTTGCAGAGCTATTTTCACCATCCCTTCTATGCCATTTACAGCACTGACTGCTCTTGAAGGTTTCCCAAGTGTGAGGTCATTTTCAGAGTGAATGGGACCATGTGTACAAATGGTCAATCTGTCTGCTCAGGCAAACACAGATAAATCAAAAAGACTCAAGGACAATATCAATAAACTTATGTAAACAAAAAAAAAAAAAAAGTATTCGAGCCTGATAGGTGCCTCTCAGGTTAGCTATACATTCATTTTCATTACAAGCTAAGGAGCACTGAGTAGAAACCCACCAAGAACAACATCACAGTTAGAAAAGAGAAGGGGAAACAGAAAACCGTTCCAGTGCCATAGGGAGCAACTGCTAGCACATTACATGTTTATAGCCATTTTTCCAATGACATCTAATTTGATTCAGTATCCCAGTGAAATTCTATATAGGATATATATTTATTTAATTACTGGATTTCAGACTGATCTCTAGAAGCAGGACACTATGTTTTTTTCTTGCAGTTAATAAGCTATATAGAGAGTAATAGACTCATCCCCACCTAGGCATCACAGGACATGTCCATTTTGATGCCACTTAAACTGGTCATAAATTATCCCAAAACCAGACACACCACAACCACCATCTGGTTACCACTCCAAGTGCTATTTTTCTTTATGTTATTAGTTTTTTCTTAGGACTCAAAGGCAGAAATTAAGTTGGTTCAAATTAACACAATATGTTTGGGTTTTCAAAATCAGTATTATCACTTTGAAATAAATAGTATTCAAAGACAGTTCACAAATATTAGATACACTTTCACTGGTTACGGTCATTAGTTATGTATTTCACAATAATCAAGTGCCACCAAATAGTTTTTGGACATAGCTACTCAGTTTTCATCCATATGTCTCATTCAGAAGACAGCTCACCTAACTATCAAACTCATACCTTGGTAGTCAATATAACATGTTCTCTGGCTGTATTTAATTTAATTAATGAAGTTAATTAAGTTAATGAAGAATATCCACACCACAAAACCAATCAGTCCTATGGGCTCAGTTTCAGACCTGAACACAGCAAAAAATATAGCACCTATCTCATGAAGAACTGGAGTCTTGTCAATGTTTAGTCAGTGTGATTCAAAGAACATTGCATTTTGAACTGCAGTCTTGTAAGTATTGCATAATTACCTTTACTATAAACCAAAGAGCATTAAGACAGGGGCCTGCAGGTCAGGGAAATCCATAAGTAAGGAACACAACAGAGGATGTGATTTTGCATAATCACACAGATCTAGCACAAACTGGGGGGCAATCCCCTTGCAACTGAGCATATAACCAGGGGAAAGGAACCATTCCACTGAAGAAGCTCTTCAGTAGCTATATCAGACAGATACAGCAACCAAAGCCAGCTCTCCCATTTCTGGGATGAGGAATTACTAGACTGTTATAAGACAGGCTGATGGATTTTTTTTCTTTCCAAAATAAGGAGAGAAGGTCTGATTTTTGCAAGAAAAATATTTGTGTTAGGCATCCTCAAGATATGACAAGTAGGTCTGGCCCATTGGGGGACATAACAGGAATCTGGTTTCTGGATCTAAGCTAGGAACTACACCAAAAAAAATGATATAAATAGAGCATGATGATGCAAGAAATCTGGTAAACCTTAAAATAAATTTTAAAAAAGAATGGCATATAGTGACTATATTTATTGTGAGGCAGTACATGACAACAGGGCATAAGGCAGATAGAAATGGTGAGTCTCTGGTAAACAATTTTACATCTGTGCCACTTCATTCTAACAGCCTTGCTTCACCCATCAGTCCTTTTCTGGATCTACTCTATCATCAATGCAACAGAGGAAGCAGGAAACAGTAGAAAGCAATGCTTTTTATGCCAGGAAGAGGGTTTAAATATAGTCATCATCTATGTTCCGATTATGCCTTTCCTTTTACCATTCCATTCTTTAATAAGAATGTCTACAGTTCATATAAATTAACATGAACACTGTCTGCATTAGATAACAACACATTGTGTCTTTCACTGTCATCTGATAATACCACTACTAATGAGCTGTGCATGGTAAACCAAACTAAAGACACCAGCTATCACAATGACCATGACCTCCATAAAGCTGATTTCACTGAATTAAATGAGTTAAAAAGTCACACAAATAATTCTGTTTTAAGCTAAACTCACCAAGTAATAAGAACCTGTTCAGAAAAAATGTTACCACTTACTGCACTGTACCTAAAAATTATGCTATCTATAAAAATGGGTAAATAGACTGCCTTTCTCCTGGAGCGTTAGAAGTAGTAATAGCAGAAATTATAATCTCCTTTATGTTCTAGAACAACCTGTAATTATTCTCTCTCTGCTCCTTCTAGGTGGGGGTTTTAGTGGACAAGAAGCTTAGCGTGACCCAGCAATACACGCTCGCAGCCCAGAAAGTCAGCTGTATCCTGGGCCGCATCAAAAGAAGTGTGACCAGCAGGTCAAGTGAGGTGATGCTCCCCTTCTACTCTGTTTCTGTAAGACCCCACCTGGAGTACTGTGTTCAGCTCTGAGGCCCCCAACATGAGAAGGACATGCAACTGTTGGAGTGAGTCCAGAGAAGAGCCACAGAGATATCAGAGGGCTGGAGCACCTCTCCTATCAAGAGAGGCTGAGACAACTGGGGTTGTTCAGCCTGGAGAAGAGAAGGCTCTGGGAAGACCTTATAGCAGCCTGCCAGTACCTAAAGGAGCTCTACAAGAAAGCTGGAAAGGGACTTTTTGCAAGGACATGTAGTGATAGGATGAGGGGGTAATAGTTTTAAACTGAAAGAAGGTAGATTTAGATTAGGTATTAGGAAGAAACTCTTCACTATGAGGATGGTGAGGCACTGGAACACGTTGCCCAGAGAAGCTGTGGATGCTCTGTCCCTGGAATTGTTCAAGGCCAGGTTGGATGGGGCTCTGAGCAACCTGCTGTAGTGAAAGGTGTTCCTGCCCATGGCAGGGGGTTGGAACCAGATGATCTTTAAGGTCCCTTCCAACCCAAACCATTCTATGATTCTATGATGATCTGATGCTCAAAACAACACAAGTGAAAAACTCCCCTATTAATAACAGGTGTCATCTGCCAAGAAATTATGAGGATTTCATACAGACAAAAAGGTGCTACAGGCAAGACATGCAAGAAAAACCCTATGATGCCCCATGGTGGGGTCAATAACGGACTAACAGAGACCAGAAATGAAGGAATGATAGGAGGTGAGAAACTGAAAAATAAAACTAACCTAGCAGAAGAGTGAAAATGCAGAGCAAAAACAAGGTATGAAGATTTATAGACACTGGGCAGAGAATTCAAACTTTCAAACTTACTCCCAGCTCTGGAACGATCTAAAGTGCATGAGTGGGAGAGATAGGGAAGAAGTCCCCAAAGCATCAGACAGCTGCTCTTCTAGCTTCATCCTCTTGGACTGGTTGAAGATCACCTTTATTGGCACTACAATGATGGAGGAATCTTAGGACTTCTGTGGAGCTCACAGAACATTGTACCCAAGCAAAAAGAAGTTGTAGCTTCTGTAAAAGATTACGGAGAAATAGGAAAGCTGCATTTAACAGGAGCATCACTGAAGTGCCAGTAGCTTTTTATTTATTTTTAACCAAAAATGCTTGATTTCTGGTCACACAGCCATGTGCCACAAGAAAATTTATATGCCTTCTGCTCGAGGCTAACGTATCTCCCCAGCTTCCCAAAAGCAGATTTGCCCTGGATGAAGGTGGCTGATGGGGTCCACAGCAAAGTGAGAGAATGAGCAGCGTGGGTAATCAGGATCCAAGAACTTGAGCATGCTTTCAGATTCTCTTTTTTTTTTTTTTTTTTATCAAAGTGCATGTACTCAAATGTGTGGATTGGCAGCTGCAGAAAATAAAATACCTATTGACCCCTGAAGGGGGTCTGACAGGTACAGGGGAGTGAACGTTTCCCATGCGTTTCTCCAATGTATCTCAAATCCATTATGATAGGACCACTTCCAGGAGGATGTTGAAGCCATTCAGTTTCAGAATTACTTATAGAATATCACTTTTCTCCACTCTGTACATGCAAGAACCTCAACAAACACACCCAGTAACAACTGTGGAGGCGGTTTTATGATGTGGGTATCTGTCCCCTGGGAACAGGTTTGACACTACCAAACCCAATTTGCATGGACTACCATGCACTTCTCAGATGGTAATAAATTAAGGTGACTACTGCTAGCTAAAGGCTTGGTATCCTTATTACAAAGCCCTCAGCAACACAGACAGTATATAGCTTTTGAGACTCTAAATCAAACCTGCAACATTTTGTGAACATAGGTGGGGGCATTTTGTATCTTATGTTGTGTTGGAGAAAGAAAAGGCAGCCGCTTTTAGAAGCTGTTTCAGGGTGGGGAACATATCAGCAATGTTAAAATTAGCTGAGCATAACACATTATTCTTAATATGCATTCACAACACACACTGTAATCACTGAGAATGCTGCAAATATTGAATGTAAAGTACTGCTAATGTGTTTTACAGACCCACACCACAGAGCACAGTCAATCACGTTTCAATTTTCAGTTGACAGATTGACATATACCAATTGACAAAATACACTGTAGTGGAATTCTTGACATTGCTGTTATCTATCATAGAGTGTAGATGCACGATCACAGTAGGACACATTTCAATGTGAAAGATTAGTCATAGGAAGTGGTGCATTACCGTGTTTCAGTAACACTGACTGTATGGAAAATTAAGGATGATGAAGGTACACTGGCAGTTTTTGCTGCCATTTCATAAAATGTTTCTTTAAATATTGCAAGAAGTAATTAAAAGAAAAATACCAATGTGAACTAATAAACTGAAATACTTGCTTTACATAATCAGTTTGTATCTGGAAAATAAACAGGATGGAAGCAGAAAAGTCAAAGGTGTGTTTATACCCCAGCTCTTAAAAGTACATCATTCATTTTAACTTGCAAAAAAGTCACTCTGAGGCCTTATAGCTCCTCTACTGAAAGATAATGAAAAAATAGAAGTTTCATCATCGATTTGAATAGGAGTAAGACAGTCCTTTATTTTTCCTTAAGATGCACAGATAAATGCATTTTTATATATATGCATATGTATGTATGCATGTCTGAACAAAAGTCCTGAGAAAGGAAGTTTATGACATAAACTTCATCATGGCTTAGGTTAATGCTCTCACCAAAACGTAATACAAAATTCTTAAATGTTTGATTAAAAGTAACACTCAACAGGCAGCATGACAGCATAAAGTGCTAAAATACGCCTATACGAATTGTTACTCTTCATATATTTTATATGCCACGTGGATTTTTCTTCTTTTCTAGATGACTCATATTCATGTTTGTTAACAAATTCTCACAAATGCCACAGGAATGAATCAAAAGACCACCTCATGAAGCATAATGTTAGAGGCAAAATAAATAGATTCAGGCATGTATAGAACATGCCGGTCTCAAGAACATTCCCACAGGAATGTCACAAATACAGAAAAACTGAAGGCTTTCTGATTTGTAGAAGAATGAACCTCTAACAATGGAAAATCTAGATAGTATTAAATATATATAAATTGCTTTAGTAGATATTTCAGCAGACTGAAAATCTGAATCACTAGACAAAATATTTTTGAAATTTGAATTGTCATTGCATTACCAATAGAATTATATTTCCATAATGTAAATCAATCAAAATAAACCATAGATTTCTTGTTATTTGCCACATTTAATTAAAAATCATTCTCTGATCCATACTTGTATAATTTCCTAGACCCCCTGTGGCTCCTGGTGACAGTCTACAGCTACGATAGGGAATCAGCTCATACAACAATGCATACTAATGAAGCAAGTGATGCAGCATTCTCTGCCAGCGTAAGAGAAAATACAAAAAATCTTGTTGCCTTAATTGTGCAGATCGCTGGGAATTATAACAGGATTTTTTTTCTGTACTATTAATATATACTTTAGAGTTCAGCTGCACAGTGTGCCACAGCAATATGTTAATTCCTTGATGCAAGTTTAATCACTTCTTGTTGACAGAATGCCAAAGGCTTCTAAGTTGCTTGCACAGCTATACCATTTAATTTTTTCTTTTCCTTTTCCTCCTGACTTCTCTTTTCAGAGCACAGTTTAGCATGTTACAATCTTCTGCCAGTTATGGGAGAATTATAGATGTTGCTTGAAAAAACAAGATTCCTTGAAACATTCTGAAAGGAAAAAAATAAAATAAAAAGGACATACAGCTAGACATGTAGAGCATTCTGTTAAAGGTTTTAACAATTAATTTACTGTCTGACAAAGAGATGATTCACTTACTACACCTATGTTTCTTATTACTGTATACACTTTCACTTCTGTCAGTTTCATATGATAAGGTGGCATCTTGTTTGTTATATATTAAGTACCACAAAAAATCCCCAAATACCTATCTGTCGCAGCACAAACAGGACAGAGAAGGAGCAGTCTGGCCTCTGGAGGAAGGAGAAACAGCATGGACAGTAGAATCTGACTGACGGCAAAAGCCTTGTTGCAGCCTGATAACTTGCTTGTGCTGCGACAACTGGTGCCCCGTGCGAGGCTGAGTTGGACTCCAACTACAACACCTATCAGCAAATGTTTCAACTAAATGATATTTTTCACATTTCCAGTTGCAGCATGTTCTCACTCAGGTGCTGGATATAAAGCAGTTTAAGGAGATGGAACTTAAATTTACAAAAACCCCAAAACTTTAAAAAGGAAAATATACTTCTTCCTGCATTTTTTTAGCAAGATGTCTGATATTCTATTTGTCATTCAAATTGGACAGCTCAGTCCCTACCTCTTCCTAAAGTGTGCACAATCCAGCTGAGTGAATACCGTTTTACATGAAGTCAAGAGACAACAGAAATGCATCTCTAGCAGCAGCTAGATGTTCAAAAATGTAAAACAAACGTGTTGCTTAGGGAATATAATGTTTTGACAGATTCATTCCTCATGTTAGTCTTAGTTGAGACGTAACAGTTCCCCATGTGTAGAGATAGTGCAGCAGAGCAGGGGTGACTGAAGTGTGGACAGTGGAACAAACCAACCCATAAAGCAGTTTTAGATGGTCTCTGGGAATGCTGCTGGCCAACCAGTCAGCTCAAACTATCAGCTGGCCACCCCAGAGACAAAGCTCATGACTCAATAATTCCCAGACAGGTTTTAACTCATTAGTGTACGAAAAGAAGAGCATTTTTCCTTCTGCTTCTGAAAGTTTTCTCTCAGGTCTTATGTAAAGTGAAAGGGCTAATAATGAGGCAAGTAATCAGCCAGGAACAAAAGTTGGGCCAAACCTTGGCTCACATTCTTACTGCTGCTCAACCCGGAAGAGGAGACCTGGCTGAGAAAGACCGCATCTTTCTTTGCCTCCTATTCAAAACCTGAAGTAGGAGGAAGGAAAGAAATGCAGGTGTCCCCATACAGAGTTAGCTTCTGCCTACCTGCAATCAATTGGTCTGGCTTAGCCCCATACAAACACAAGGGCCAGCCTTGTACTGTTAAGGGAAGTTAAGGGTGGTCACCTCCTCCAGCCACCCCAGCCCAAGTACCCTCCTGCCTGGCCAATGGAGCCCAGCCCAGTGCCCCAGGAGCCCAGGGTCTCTTGGTAGGCTGAAGGATGCAACTTCTGCTGTCCCCTTTGCAGGTTCAGCCAACAGTGAAGCTGAGCACATATCCCAGGCACACACAAAGGACATGGACACAGCCGGTCACACAGATGGCAGCAGACAAGGCGCTGCCCCCAGCAGCCCCCACGTTCAGGTCTCACACCAGACACAGGCACAGGCAGCCACGTCCCCTCCTCCTCTGGGGCTGGCAGAGGCAGAAGGTCACCAGTGCAGCACACACCACACTCTCCAGGTTCACAAGTGTGCACACACACTCGTGGATCCTCTAAGCACCAGCATAGCCCCTGTGCATGCCTGGCCCCCCTTACACCCCACGGGTCCCCAACTCACCGGCTGGCCCAGGGGGTGCTCGCTGCACACACGCAGCACTCACACACTCATCCCACAGGCACCCCATGCTCATATCCCCCTGAATACCAGCACAGACCCTCTGGCCACCTGATACCCCTGTCCGGACCCTGGGCCTCCTACTCCACAGCTGGCCCAACTCAGAGTTTGCCAGTGAACCCACACGCACACCCCATGCACACGGGTTGGGAAAGGCACAGACACCCGTGCCCAGCAGCTGGCAGCCAGCACCAGGGATGAGACCTGCAGTCCTGATCCAGCTGCTTACACTGAGCCCCTCATTCACGCCTGTGCCCCAATGCTCCCACCCCGGTGGCTGGAGGTTAAAGACCGCCCCCCAGCTCCAGTAGCTAGCCACCTCCTTTTCTTATTATCCCTCTTTATCAGTTGCAGAGAGTCCTTAACCAGATACCCTTAAAGAAACAGAGACTCTCTTTCTATATACCTTTACATGAACCAAGGGGGCAGGGGGGAGCATGTGTGCCCGAATAAGAGGCATCCTGCAACCCAGAATTCTGGGTTAATACACAGGTTATACACACACATGTAAATTAAACTTGACTGTGGCGATTCTCTGGCATTAAGGAGATCTGGCATGGAACAATCCACAACCTAATTTTCAAATTGCCTTTTCCTCCAAAATCCTGTGGTTGAATTCAGACTGTTGGGAATGGGCATTGGCCTATGCGAGCTCACACTTTAGTTCAGACCATGCCCGTTAGCATGGGCAAAAAGCACACTACCTATTCTGTAAAATTGTTAGAACAGTTTCTAATGGATCCCCAGTGCCTAGGTATGTTCTTTGGCATTTCTTAATTTACTGGTGTAAAACTTGCCTATAAAGCTCTGCAAGAGTCAACTGGGGTTCAGCAAAATCACCACAGAATTAGAAGTGATACAGCTAAATAGACCAGGGGTGATGTAGTATGGTCTGACATCTCTCCACCGATGCCCACAGTTACCCTGTTTTATTTATACCATCCAAATAACCACATTACTTCCGACAATTAATTTTAGAGTTACTCTGTTTTAGTGGTCAACTCCCCAAGTATATACATGAGAAAAAGGAGAACAGAGACACGTAGACTTTGACCTTCCATGAATATGAAGCCTTTTTAGCTTTTGCATACACAATTTCAGCAAGGATTTTAAGAGTGGTCAGAACCACAGGTCCAGATCAAATAAAATATAACAGCCTATATGTATGGGGGGGGGGGGGGGGTGGGGGTGGGTGAGACAAATCTTGAGCTATTTTCTGAAACTTTGGTAGCACTTGATTAGTGATGAGCAAGCAGTTGAAATGTTCAGAGTATCAATGTAGTTATGTTTTCATAGATTTATTTATTAGCTTTGACAAACAGCATAGGGGAACACTACCATGTTTCCTCAGACCTGAAAGAAATACTGACTGACTTACTCCAGTCTGGTAAGACTCCACTGAGAATATAAATACAGCCCTGGAGTCCCCTATACAGGAAAGATATGGAACTATTGGAGCAGGTCCAGAGGAGGGCCACAAAAATGATGAGAGGGATGGAACATCTCTCGTATAAAGAAAGGCTGAGAGAGCTGGGGTTGTTCATCCTGGAGAAGAGAAGGCTCCAGGGGAGACCATTTTACAGTCTTTCAGTACTTGCAGGGGGCTTATAAGACAGATGGGGACAAATTTTTAGTAGAGCCTGTTGCTACAGGACAAGGGGTAATGTTTTTAAACTGAAAGAGGATAGATTCGGACTAGATATAAGGAAGAAATTTTTTACCATGATGGTGGTGGAACAGGTTGTCCAGATATGCTCCATACCTGGAAACATTCCAGGTCAGGTTGGATGGGGCTCTGAGCAACTTGATCTTGTTGAAGATGTCCCTGCTTATTGCAGGGGGGTTGGACTAAGATGACCTTTAAAGGTCCCTTCCAACACAAGCCATTCTATGATTCTAGAGGCGGGGGGGTGGTGTGCGTGTGTGGGGGTGTGTGGGGGTGTGTGTGTGTGTGTATATAAACCTAACAGTATCTAATCCACCACTAGGCCATGTCCCTAAGCACCTTAACTACATAGATTTTAAATACCTCCAGGGACTGGGACTCAACCACTTCTTTGGGCAGCCTGTTGCAATGTTTAACCACCCTTTCGGTGAAGAAAGTTTTCCTAATATCCAGTCTACACCTCCCCTGGCACAACTTGAGGCCACTTCCTCTCCTCCTATCACTTGTTACCTGGGAGAAGAGACTGACACCCACCTACACACAACCCACTTTTAGGTAGCTGTAGAGAGTGATAAGGTCCCCCCAGACTTCCTTTTCTCCAGATTAAACAACACCAGTTCCCTCAGCCACTCCTCCTCAAACTTGTGCTCCAGGTCCTTCACCAGCTCCATTGCCCTTCTCTGGATACACTCCAGCACCTCTACATCCCTCTTGCAGAAAGGGGCTCAAAACTGAACACAGGATTCGAGGTGCAGCCTCACCAGTGCCAAAACCAGGGGGACAATCACTGCCCTGGTCCTGCTGGCCATACTGTTTCTGATACAAGGCAGGATGCTGTTGGCCTTGCTGGTCACCTGGGCACACTGCTGGCTCATGTTCAGCTGGCTGTTGACCAACACTCCCAGGTCCTTTTCCTCTGGGCAGCCTTCCAGCTGCATTGACATAGCAGTGACCAGAAACACCAAACAGCACTCATACGTCACTAAGTGGAAAGTTCAAAAGGCTTACTAACAAAAAGATAATGGTTTGCATAACTTGATAAAGAAATTCAACAATATATAACTTCCTGCTGATAGCTTTTAGGTCATATTTGTCATCCACTATATTTTACATATCACAAAATTACAAGGCATTTCTGTCAATTTCCCATTATTCTTTCTCTTGACAGGAAAGCTTTTTCAATGGGGACACTCATAGATGAACGGTGTCAAATTTTTAGGTATTTAAAGAAAAAGTATAATTACTAAAGAAATAATTTACATGTATCTTTTCCTGCCAACATCAACAGTCAAGTGTAGAATTACTGCCTTCTTGATTTGAGGTATGCACCTCATTTCAAAGTTTTATTTCTCAGTGCCTTTGAATATCTCATCATAATAAAAATACATCCCATTAAAAAAGGCCTGCCTGTGAGTCTGAGTGGTTTTTTGGGTTCCTACCCATTGTCCAGTGATTATAAAGGGCAATAAGAAAATTAAAGCTAAAGAGTGAAAACCTGAAAATAAAAACATCACATGGACCATCTGCAGCATCACACAGCACAGCTAATTTATGGTGTGATGTTGAAAGTCAGAACAAGGCTCAACTGTACATGCCTAAACTTTTTCCTCTACAGAGATAAATAGAAAACAATCAATCCAGTGTACTGCTCTTTCAGTAGACTTAATGTACAGTGAATGGATAGTAATTAAACTTTAAATTTCTAAATTGTCATTGTGCTATGATCTTACTGTTGGTGGGGTTTTTTTGGTACCAGCTATAAATTACACTATAATGTATTACTAAAAGGATAAAGGAGTCAGTATTGAGATTAGAATATCAAAGTACCGCAGCAGCAAACAAGTAGGGCTCTGCTTTCAAAGAAATTTTTATCCTACAAGTGCAGTAAAAGAGCACATGATGTTTCCCTGGGAGCAGAGACAGAAGTTATACGTGATTAAAGTATTTGAAATGTATACTAACGAAAACAGATCCCCTTTTGGACAGCATAGCAGAACCAGATGAAGGACTTCAGACATGAAGTCATGAGCTTCTACAGAAGAAGCTAAAGGCCAGCTTTGGTCATTAACATCATAGTAGACTAACAACTCATAACTAGCAACATAGCTCAGATAATTAATGCATTTGATAGCTTCCCATTCACTGTCACGGTCAATATCCCATGTCCTCCCTTGCCCACACTTATTTATGTCTAATTTTAGCTAACAGACTTTAATGTTCAAGTTACTTGTCCAGTTTCCTCACACTCCCTTTATTGTCAGTTGGGAAAGGCAAGCTACTACAGAGTAATTTGGAAGAGGAGCCTAAATGGAAGAGGTCCAGATTTCCCTTGAGCAGATTAATGCACTCTGCTGACTGGGGAAAGGCCAGTGACAATGCCTCTGGTTTATGCATCTAAAACTAGGCAGCTCAATCCAAGTCAGTCTGGCCTAAAACATCAGTACACTCTTTATTTTTTAAATAACAAAAGGCACATTCCACTCTCAGTTTCTTTTCTCACAAAGAGTTTTGCACTGGGAAGGAAGTAATTTGCTTTGAATCACAGTGAAATAACCTGGTCTGTAGCAGGGCAGGACCAGCAGCTAGCTCATTTCTCCTTCAGCTGCCCAGGAGAATTCATCCAGCAGCTGATAGACCAAGGCTTGCCATCTGATATGAACAGATTTGGACAGACAGAGCTGGTTGAAATTGACTGCTGGCCACCAAAGCATGGAGAGTTTTGTGTGAATAGTCCATGACAAAGCGATATGTGAGAGTGTGTGTGTGTTTGTACAAAGATTGCAGCAGCAGAACAGAGCGTTAAAATTTAACAAAAGATGAGGTGCTAACCTCCTCGAGAGGAACCCAAGATGTCTGTCAAGAAAGAGAAGAGCTAGTTTATACTGGAGATATCAGAATGAATAAATCACCTTCCTTTACATTCTGTGCATGACTCCATAGTGTAGAATTCCTTGCCAGCAAGGGGTACTGATGCTAAAGGTCTAGGTAGATTCAAAACTGACGGGACAACATCACAGGGAAAAAAAAAAAATCCACCACGGGCTGTTAAATGCAGATACCCCTCAATCCGTAAGTCCATCTGCCAGGAACAACTGAAAGTTGGGAGAATATACTGGAAAATACCAAACGCTGACTTTCTTCACATACTTTTCCTTAGGCTGTTGTTGGATAGCAGGTATTGACTCTGATACAGTAGGGACATTTTGTGTTTCTTGTCATATGCTTAAATACTCTTACCAGACTGGGGATTCCCCCTCAGTTCCTAGAAAATCTGTCACTGTCTCCCTCTAGAATGAGCCTAGACAAAGATGCTGGGAAAACAGGAATGTTCAAAAGAAAAGTCTTGCTTGATCAAGGTGCTCCAAAGGGAACAGAAAATGATTTTTTTTTTTTCCTTCCATAGGCACAGAGAAGATGAAAAGAAAATTCCACATGCAGCAAACAAACATAATGGCAGAAGAAGATTTAGTCTGTATCTCTTACACTGACTTTTACAGTCTGAATGATGATACAAATGCAAATCTCTGGATTCAGGACTAGCTACCTGACTTGTTCAGTTCCCTGTTAAGTCACTTTCTTCATCTGGTCATCTAGAATGTTTTAAGTAAAAGCTCAGACATTCCAAAGAGCAACCAAAAATACCAAGAGATTTCCACATCTGTTAACCTGCAGCTATTCTAACCTTTCTTATAGAGTAGCTCAGTAAAACATGAGCATATCCTTCATCCTCTTCTATTCAGCAAGCATTCTACTATACACACATGTTTTAGAGATTTGTAATGTAAGGATAATTGGTTGAATCGGGGTTCAAACAGCCACACTTCTTTATAAATCAGACTTCTATATAAGCTCTGAGGTTCAGAGAAGGGTAAAAGAGGCACCATAGCTATGACAGTGTCTATTCTGCCCTGTAACACAGGACACAGGTATTAAATTCTGCTTTGGGTCCAGTAACTGTGGTTAAGCCAGAGCATATATAAAGGTTTTAGCAAGAAATAATTAAAAATTAAATGGGGCCAAAACACTAAACTTTTCAAAGCTGCTTAGAAATGACATTTCTTAGAGACACAGAAGACAATTTATCTCAACAACAAAGTCTAGCACATGAGTAAAAACTAAACCGGAGATTGTAAAGATAATTCAGTCTTATGTATTCAATCAGACTGAAAGCAATAAAATACACTAACTATGCTAGACCTAGATATTTCAGTTTAAATTATAACCCTAAATCAGAAATGTTAGTTTCCTTACAAAGGCAACCAGAACACCCAAAGCATCTGGCTGCTTTGAATAATGCATGAAAAGGTAAAAAAAAAAAAAAAAAAAAAAATCTTCCTTAGAAAAACAAGCAGAATTTTTGTTAGAATTCTAAACTTTACAGTCTCATTTCAGAGAAATAAAAATGCCTTGAGAGACAAAAAAATATTCTTAGACTAAAGCAATATATGTTAATTTAAACAATTTATTCTGATTTTATTCAGAATTTATTGATATACCATATTTAACTAAGACAAACTGTTAACACCTGTTCATGAAAGGGTTATGAAAGCTAAACACTGATATCATAGCATCACTTTAACTTTTAACCAAGATTCATTTTAATAAAAGCCTGATATCACAAAGATTTTGATGTGTGCTTCAGTTTATATACTCTGAGTTGTCCTATCTGCTTCAATAGGAATAGTCACAAAGGATAAAACTGAGCAGTTGCATAAGTCTCTGTGTAGGATTAGAGTTTAGTACATCTGGGAAAAATAATTTAACTATTAGCCTCTGGGTGAGAAGAACCTGAAAGGCACTGATCCCAAAAGAGATCTTGGAAATTTTAATTGGGAATTAATTTGATTACTACATAATATGACAGGAAAATAAAAAAGGCAATGCAATTCCGATTGAGGTATCCCATCACAGAAGTAGGGAGAAAATAATCCTCTCTGTTTTAGTCAGATAAGAAAAATAGTATCTATAATTAGAAAAAAATACATATAATTACATTATTGAAAATGAAGACATTGAATAATTATTAGAAAAAATATTCTGATAAGGGGAACTATTAAACTGTGGCATAATCATTTGGAGAAAAGAGTAAAAAGCAGAGTAACACTTAAGAATTTCAAACCCCATGAGACATAATGTTAGAAAAAGGATTCCCAGGACAAGCCTCATAGGCTAGAAGGCAAGGTACATAGCTTCCTTTTCGTATTTTCATCACTTGTCATTCCATGAGCTTTCCGCTGTGTGAATAGCACTAGGGACCCTGAGCCAATTTTCAGTGCAGTGGCTCACACAATATATAAACACACTGTGTCTGAGAGCATTCCCTCTTCACGGGCGAGACACCAAACACATCTCATGACTGAGTCTAACTGTGGTCATAACTAAATAATTATAATTGCTTACATTAACCATAATTTAATATAATTACCTAAATTATCACTGTAAGTTTGTGTCTCAAATTAGCAACGTTTTCTGCCGTTCAGAGACAGATGCCCTTTGTGGTAACTGTCAGTGCTTTTGTTTCGTTGTTTGTTACAACCTCTCTTCCCTTGCCAGTTTAACTGAACAACAGGTCCCTCCCTGCCCCTCAGAGAATTTATGTCATTAGTTAAAGAATTTTGAACCCAGCTTAGTCTTAAATAGACATGTAATTACAGCTCCTGCAAGGCTGTAACAGTGCAGAGGACACAGGTTTCCAATACTTCCTATTCTAGAAATGCGAGGCTTGTTTTTTGATTACTTCAACAAATTGAACAGTTCAGACCAAAATTTTCTTTGTGCTGTGATTTCAGTTTTAATGTTTATAACCATGAAATACTCTATAAGCACTGAGAACACTTCGTCACAGTTTCTAAGCTAAGAGACTTTTCATTTGCCATCCACATGGAATCATTACCTCTTTCCACTCAGGAGCTACTGGAGGCCAAGACAGTTCCTTCCAGGATAGTTTATGGAATTTTCTAGGCAAGAAGGCAAAATTAAAAACAAAGAACCTGGCCCACCTCTGGTATCAGGGGCAATCATCTTCCCCCCTCCCCCATGTAGGAAAGCGTAATGGACAAGGAAACCATCTGATTTGACTGCATTAAATACAAAACTTAGAGGAGGCAGTGGAGGAAAAAAAACCAGAACGTTGCCAAAAAAAAATAAATAAAATATCTGGTGAGGCTGGAAGAAGATAATCTAGGAGCTTAATGAGAGAAGACCATGACTGCCTGGTTGATAATTTTATTTGGCAGAAAGAGATTAGGCAAGAAAGCTGTGACTAGAAACATGCAAGGGTGAGGGAAGAAGAAATTGTCTCAGCAGAGGTGGTTAAGCACACACAGTGTGAAGCACAAAGCATGGTGCTGTGCTCACCAGGCTAACCAGCTTTCAGCAAGAAGTCAGCTGTGTTGGCCCAGCCCATGGCACTAGTGGAACACACAAACAACTGTGAAGCAGTTACAAATACTTCTGGGACCCTCATGCCACAGGGATGAGAAAGGGAGAAACGATGGCTTTGACTTCTCATGCAAGGTAATTATTCCTACACAGATGTCATTTGGAAAGCATGTTGTCTTCAGACCTGTGATTGTGCAAAAAGGGAAAGGCACATTCCCTTGGGTGCCCCAAAGGAATCAGCCAAAAGGAAAACCATGGAGCAGAACAGTGGCATCCTGGAGTGGGCCAAGGCAGAACATCTGAGAGGGCTGGGCAGGGCAGTGCTGAAAGGAGGACAGGATCAGGAGCTCCAGGCCATACTAGGAACATTCCCATTTGACCCTGTACCATTTGGCAAAACTTCCTTTAACATCCTATTTTTCCTAGTTCATATATTTTTGCTTAACAAACTAGATCTGTTAGTTACATCATCTAACAAGCACTACATAGAGCAGGTATCACATATAGATTCATTGCAGGTAAGATTTAGAAATGCTTTAAAATTATATGAATCCACGTCACCACACTAAATAAACATACACAACTAATAGAATCCTCTATCATGAAAACAGCAAGTTTCTTTTATGTCTTTACAAGGGTCAGATCAATCTGCCTATGAAGCCCAGAAGAGGCACAGTCTTCAGCAGTTCTTGGATCAGGTACCTACTCTCTTTACCTGGTAATATCAAAGTCTGGGTGCAAGTAGAGGCGGGGATATATAATTGTGCGTCAAATACAAAAGTAATTTAATCTTTTTCTGTTTCATGGGAACATATGCTGCCTTTAGCCACAGGTAACATGTAAACTAGATCCTACAATTTAGCATGCAGCCTCCCACCCCAGCCCCACACCCCAAAAAATAAACCTCAAGCTAGTAATTTCCCTAACTGCAATACTAATTGTAATAGCCAAGTGTTCGTTGCTATAACATCAAACAAAGAAGCTTTTCTTGTTCTGTTGTTCAAAAAAGGCAGTTTAATAAAGTGAGTTCCCCTGTTCTTTATGTTTTATGACTTCTGATTCTTCTGCTTGTCAGCTCATGTTGAGTCTCCTCATCCCATGAAAATAGCTTGTGACACAATCTTAAGAATTAAAAGTCTCTAAGGATTACAGAGCAATATTAGTGGATGTATGAATGAACCACCCTCTGCAAGAAGGAGCTTTAACCCTGCCTGGCAGTAATAGATCCATCTCCAAAAATATGCTTGCACATAAGGATTTTTGGTTGGGTTTTTTTTTGATTTTTTTATTGTGTGGGTTTTTTTTTTTTTTAAGAGCTTGGAGTTCTCTTAGAAACTGCCAAATCCCATAGCCTGATAGATGCAAGGCTGCTGCACCTCTGTGACCACATCTCCAGCCAGTAGTAAGGTTGAGCATTCATTCTTAGTAAGCACACATGCACGTTGTACAGTGTATATGTATAGATAGAACCATATTCACACACATCACATAGATCAACACAGACAGAAAACACACAGCACCTGCACAAACAGGCCACCTGATTCCTGTTCCTCTTCTCCAGCTGATCAAGAATGAAGTCTGTCAATAGAATGTAAATAGGAATCCATACAGACAGTTATAAATATGTACATTTGTTACATGTGGATGTGCAATATCAACCCCTCCAGCAGCTGGCCTAGATACTCAGTCTATCCGGTAGCTGGTCCCCGATCCCCTGGTCTCCCCATCTGTGGGCCCCTGAAGGTTCATGGTCCCACCCCAGCTGCTGGTACTAAGACCTCTTCTCCTGCTCACTGGTTAGTCCAGTTTTAAATTCATTAATGTTCACATACACACACTCAGGATGGAGAGATCACTCAGACAGTAAAAACAGAGTTTAATAAGAAGATATGGCAAACTATGATAATTAAGCACAAGGTTCAGTTAGACAACTGTAGTGACCAGCAACCTGATTACACTCAACCAGGTCCTTCAACCCCTTCTATTTTCCCCACACTGTTCCTCCCCAATCTCCTCCTCTCTTAAAATATCCCACAATCAGTCTTACACAATCATCAACGTGCTCTTCCACCTGCATCCACGATGGGTCCCATTAGCCCTGTAGACAGTAACATACAACTAAAGGGTGAAGAACATTTCCTAAGTCTCACATAACTTCCCCTTGTGCAGGAGACATACAATCAATTACTTTTTTTAGAGAAACCTGAAGCCAAACATAATATTCTAATATTATCAGCAAGGAAAAACAACAACAACAAAAAAAGGTTTTGGATTTGCTTATGCACATCATTATATTTAATATTAGCAATTCTTTACTCTGTGGTGTAGAAGTCTCTTTTACATCTGAGATGGATGAGATAGTAGCTCCAAAGCATGTATCAAATTATCTAATGCAAAGTGTTAAATAATTTCCCCACTGAGGGCTAATTACAAACACAAAATCATGCAGCCATGAGGATTAAATGTTTGCATTAGCCACAGAGAAATTAGTAGAGCAACTGTCTGTACTGGACCAAAATCTTCCCACCTTTTTGCAAAAAGTATCTAGAAAATCTGGAATAATCATTAAGCATCCTCTTGTGAACATCATGTTTAACTACACTAAAGCAGATGTGCACTTGGTTGTTATATCTGGAGCTACTTCCTTATGCTCAAGTGGTGGAATGGACAGAAACATTTTTCCCTCAAAAAGAAGAGTATCTGGGCCTTTCCAGACAGAATCTGATTTGCCTCAAAATACAAGGCTAGTCTGAACTTGCAGGCAGTACAGATTACTGCAGTCTGTTTTAAGTGAACTCACTGCTTAAGAGCTCTGCTTTCCAATTCATTTCTTAGTAAAACTGCTGGATTTTGATGTAAAATGTTTGCTTTAATCTATAAGACTGTAAGTGATTGCCTCCAAGTGATATGAAAGATAGCTTACAGCCACAGGAGAGAGCAAAGTCTTTCTCTGGACCCCCATTGCTGTTGTCAGGACTTTCTCTGGAAAACAGCCTTGGTTTTTTTGAACTTGTTCACTTTTAATCTCTTCCTTTTTCCAGTGAACAGATCTGCTTCTGCTTTCAGACATGTAGCAGAGGTCACCACTTCTCAGGCTATTTCTCTAGAGGAGATTGCAGTGATTAACTTCACAGCCCCTGCTTTTCTCTCTCTGTAACCCACAAGATTGAATACATTAAATAAATAATAAGAAAACTTCTTGTTGCAAAGCAACCAGGCAGAGGGAGATTTCATACCCATGGCTGCTTGAACCGTTCATGCTGGGTACTCGGGCAAATGAGGCCATTTAGCTTCAAATAGAAAGAGGAAAATGCACTATGAGCAGAAATGATTAGTGCCCAATCTTTATTTATTTATTTATTTATTTTTCCTCTGAAAGCTCAGTTTTCTGAGCATATATCATACTGCATAGTACTGAAGTGGAAGGAGAGATAAAGCTGCCTTAGATCATCATTTGAGCCCCGCTAGGAAATCATCCTTCACGTTCATCAAGTGACATGCAAACACGTAATAGACTCTTCATCTTGAGCAGTTCACAATTCCAAAATATCTTTCAGGAACAACTACAGGTACATAAAGCAATAATAGAGAAAATGATTTTTTAACAAAGTTACTGAAAGTTAACATTAAGGAAATATTTAATACTAGAATTTTAAGACTAAATCATAATAGTTCATATACAGTCCTCAAATATAAGCCTACCAAATACTTTAGACTTGTGTATGTACAGTAAATGTCAAAGTATCTCTTTACTTTGAGGTGATAAAAATCATGTCTCTTGAGTATTTTCCAAGCAATGCTGCTTCTCAAATACAAAGAAGTTCTTCACTTCTGTTCAAAATTTTTATTGCTTCGATTTTGTAAGGTTTAAATTTATCTCATTAAAAGATTTGCAAAATATTTTTTTAGGACAATAACTCTGACCGTAACATGCAAGAGGAATATACACACTTCTATATATAAATGTGTGTATAAATATATATATACACAAACACAGGTATTTAGAAAATTCACACTCACATGTGTGTGTGCACAGCTATGTATACACAAACATATACACACATATGTGTATACATATATGCACATAAAAGTGCGTACACACACACACTCTCACACAAAGATCTGTGGTTCATATGATCTACAATTTCCTTTTCCTTTACTGAAAGAATCTATCAAAAGCTCCATTAATCTGAATTATGAGATAACTTCTTTAAAGTAAACAAGTGAACCCTCAAATACTAAAGCAATAAAGTTCCAATTGTTTCTCAGAAAAATTCTAGATCACTTTCATCATCATAATGGAAGTGTTAAGATACTAAGGTTTTTCTATGAATTTGCAATAAAGCAGTACATAGCACTCTCTTTTCCAAAGGCAGCTAGCAAAACTTTTCAAGTAGTCATTGTTGTAATATTTTTTCCAGACATTGTGGATAGCAGATGGCATCCATGGAGGAGCAGCATCCATTGTTAAGACCATAGATGATAGCTTCCCACCAACGCCATGGCTCTGTAACTCCAGAAAGGAGCACATAAGGGAACACAGATTTTCAGCCTAGAAAACTTCTCAACAGTTCATCCTGCAGACAACTTCATCAGAGAAAACCAATAGGATTCCCTCAGTCACCATTTTTGCTCTTTTCAATTATTAAGAACATCACATTTACATAACTTCAGGCAAGCTTTTAGAGTCCTTGAGAATCGCTGTATCCAGCCACGGTTCTCTCTCCTTGTCCCTCTGATCCTGTAACATTCTGAAGCGCACTGTGTCATTTCAAGGGTAGAGCACAAAAATGAGTGACAAAAAGAATTATTAAAAAAAAAAAAAGAAAGAGGAATGTGACTATGAGGCAGGAGGTTGAAGTAAGAGGAACAGACAGATTAGAAGAGCCCTGATTTTTTTTCCTGCACATCAGCAAGCCTTCAACAGTAGGGAAGGAAATGTTATCTGTTCAGATGAACCACTGCCTAATAGCTAAGGCAATCTGTGGGAGATGCAAATATGATTCCCATCAAATGAGGAAGGGATTTGTAGGTTTACTGTGAATGCTCTTGTATCATTACCACCTTCTGCTTCTGTTCTGCCATGTTTTAAAGGAGGAACATAAGCAGAAAGCAAGCTAAGTGCCTGGAGTCCAGTCCTCCTTTGGCAAGTGGCAGGTACTAGTGTGAAAATCAAGACTAAAACATCTCTGAGCATTTTTGAAGTTTAGGTTACTGGCCAAAATGCACAGCTGTTTCACATCAGGCATCATAGATTACAAGTTTGCACATCAATGCTGAAATTTAAATGCAGGGTTAGCATAAAGGATCAAGGTTTTTCTTTGCATCACAACCTTTGGGACTCTCCCACACGAGCAAACCATAGCATTTGTCAGAACTCTGCATGGAAACGCACAGCTTCAGGACAGGGCACCAGCACAGATAAAAGCTAACCCTATTGTCAGCAAGTCTAGGTGGTGACTTTTTAAGTTGTTACCTTTCAGGGACATCACATATTATGTCTCTGAGTATGCACTGAAACTGCCCAGAGTTTCTTTGCAACACGTGCATCACGTGTGTTGGCAAACCATCCACTCTGTGACAGCTTATCAGTGTTTTGCCATTCTTCTGCCATGACAGTGCTGGCATTAAAATGTAATCAATACAATTCTGTAAGTGATCTTGATCTAGCTTCAGAAAAGCATATAATTGGATTATCTATTTAATTGTAACCTAACAGCAACTGCAGATGGGGCTTCTTGTGTCTTAGTCAAGGACAGGTGAAGTATGAGAGCATGTTATTGAAAGAGGAAATTCCATTAATAAAGTCTATGTTTAATACATTTCAGTATGACCTGAATCTCCTCAAGTCTGGAATCTTAATCTTCTCTTTCCAATTTATTAGCAGAGTACTTTTGAGGATATGAATAAAGGAAAAGAATTAATGGAGAGAATGCAGGAATTTGAGTTTTTTCCTCCACACATCCTACTAAGGACTGAAGAACTCATTAATTACCAAAGAACAAAAATCAGTCATTTAGCCTTTTGCACACAAATAAAAATTAGGAACTCTGTAGGCACTATAGGTTGCAAACTGGTTTTGTGGATTTGTTGGATTAGTAGCACAAAGCAAAGCACCTAAACTTTATCTGAAGTTTACCTTACAAGCTTGCCAGTCAAATTATTTAGGAACCATTCTTGGCTCCTAAGCTGGGAACAATATCTGAAGTGTGAGTAAAATCTTGTATCTTTATTCAGAGTGCTGCTACCTTTGTTTAGGACTGGGGCAAAACAGAGATCTACTCTCTTTGAAGGCTAATAGGAACGGCCATGCTGTTCCACAGGGAGGGATTTTAATAGTAATATGTATATGAGCTAATTACATAGGACTGGACTTTCCCTGAGTGCTTTAACTAACATGTTTCCAACTACGAGAAAGGCAATAGCAGTAGAACTACTACAAATATTTGAAAACAAAGGTCACACTCAAAGCATTATCCTCCTCTAACCTCAAGCAGCTGAAACCCTAAAAAACAAACAAAAAAACCCCACCCAACCAACCAACCAACCAAACTTCAGAGCCCTCTATCTGGAGGGAAAGAACAACAGAAGTAAGGAGAGGCTTTTCATGGATCGGAAGATAATGACTACATGCAAAAAAACCCTTCCCTCTTTTTTTGCATCTTTGTTCCCTTCTAAAAAGCTTCTTAAGTTTTGAGACCCCATTCTTAGGGGATTAGTTGCACAAAATGTTGTACAGGGAAGCCCAAATACCAGGTTTGGGACTAAAACTGTCCTTGACTAGTTATGTGTGCATCTAGTCCAACATCCTTTCATTTCAAATAAGACATGGGGACAAGGAGGACGAGAAGAAGGAGGATTGTGCTCTCCTTTACCCTTCAGACTGTGACTTGCTAGCGCACAGGCACTGACACAGCACCTCATGCTGCCAAGCTTCAACATCGCAGCACATCCCAACCACAGAACCACCTATTCAGGCTTAATTTAACTTAATTTAATCTGCTATAAAAGCAAGAGCAGTAACATCCCAATGTACATTTTGTTGCTGGGTTATGGTAGGCGCCTGTAGATGAATAAGCATAGCTTTTGGAATATTCCAGGAAGTATTACTGTGAAATAGTCATGCAGGCAACTGGGAAACAAATGCAACAGAAGACTGAAATTCCAGGATGACTTTCAAATCCACTCTGTTATTATGCTGTTTATATCAAAGCCCACGGCTTTGTTAAGGGTCTTGTCAGCTTTTCCACTATATGTTCTTATTTTCAGGGATTTGTTGGTCACAGAGATTCACTTCAGGCAAAATGAAAACACTAGGAGACTAAAATTTAGCCAAAGGCAAAGAGCATTGTTTACAGTTGATAGATTCACAGCTGGACCAACTCTCTGCTTTAACAATGTCAAAAATAAATGAAGAAGTAAGCATGTCTTCCCGTAAAATGAAACACTAATAAGAACAAAAATCTTTAACTTGTTTTTTATAATATCAGAACCTATGAAGTGCTAAAATGTTCGTGAACAAGATAAATTCTAGGCAGAGCTTTTCAACATGGTCACACACACTTTCATACTCATCTGCAACTCAGAATTACAGGGTAGGAGTAAGAGTACTTTGACATCTGCATCCACATGGTCAGAGTCTGCCTGCATACATAAGCTGGATTCAGTTACAGACCTGAAAGTACATGTTGACCACCTCTACAAATCTCTTCCCAGGTCCTCTGAAGCACCAACAGCCTCGGTAAAATGGATGGTCCTGAGCTGTAAACTGAGATCCAAACACCCATTTCAGCTCACATATCTTAACTGGTATGTATGAAAACAGAAACACATACAAAGCACCTCAAAATAAGAAAAAAAAAAAAAAAAAAAGACATTATTTAAGCATCACCTAGGTATATCTGAAGATAATAATTCACTACATTTTTAAACTTCTCTTACTAAAGATGAATATTAAAGTATCTGATAAACACAGACATGTTTTAATTTTTAATGACCACTGAAGAAAAATTTCAAAGAAAATTCAGATGTTCACTTCTTCAGAGAAACTCTTCCAACAATCTCATCATCTGATTCTTAGCTAGAAAATATTACAATGTTGAATCACATTAACACTTGAATCAAGTTTATTCAAAAATAAAAAATGAGAAATTAAGATATGTAAAGCACAAATAGCTTTAAAGAAATAGTGCACATTTCTGAATACCTTCTTAATTTCTTTCAGAGCAGTATATATAAACTTCAGAGTTACAGACATTTGGATTTAAGTAGCTTACCAAGATTTCATCACTTACTGGTTGGTATCTGTGATACTCTCAGCTTGCCAGCAAGGAAAGGAATGTAACATGGGGCTGGGAGTGAGGGCGCCAGGTTCAGTTTCTGGCTATGCTCTTCACTGCTTTTTTGATCCCAGGGAAGGTGCCCTGCTGTCCTTCTACAGAACGGTGTCATGAGATGTTCAGAGACAACAGGCAAGCAAATTAATCATGTTAGAAAAAACCAAAAGATGAAGCAAGGCTTGCTTCTAACATGAAGAGACATCTTTCCCACTTTGTTCTGCAGATTAAGTGACATCATTAACTCTTGGGGTGATACGTAGAACCATTCAGGCTCTGGAAAGTACATGTCTTTTGCCCATAAACACATTAACAAACATTTGCCTGAATATTTTGATTACAGTCCATTCCTGCAACACTTAAAAAGACAAGCCATCCCAAAGCTTTTCTACAGAGTGGCACAGCCTCTTGGATGAGCACAACAGTATTAGAGCACCACAGTCACCCTGTTAGATTTGAAACCTGTGCAGTTATCTACAATATCTTTTCAGCTCACCTCCAAGTTCTAGTCCTTACACCTCTGGTTACTGTGGAGGTCTGCAAACAGTGGGAGGGAGGTCTCATGTATCATGCTAATACTTTTGGCACAGCAGCAGGACACACTATAATTGCCTCAGCAAAATCACTTCATTTATGTGTTTACATCACTGAAGAATTTCCAATTATTTTAAAGTATTTGCTGGTCAGTGTTTTAAAATATATTTATTGAGCTAACATTCTGTGCAGCTTAGAAAATATAAACCATACAGTCTGTTCATTATTGTTTTGTATGTTACACTTCACTGATGCCTCTAACAGAAGGAATCCTGATGCTTCTATTGTCACGTGGATGTTAACAGGCTTTCCAGACCACGCAGGTACTCTCTCCAACTCTGCAAAGGGTCAACATGAGCTGTTGCATTTCTAGTGGCCTATTAAGATGAAATAGAAATTACAAAGCACATAGGATATGCAAACCAAAAACAAGTGCTCCAACCTCCTCAGATGATACTCATCAGACAAGCCACAGTGCTACAATTATCTTCTATTTAATACATAATCTTAATATCTCTATGCTCAGAATAAATAGATGTTCTTTACACTGCTGCCGCTTTCTAAGTGAAGAACATTAAACATTTTGATAGCTTTACCGTACCTCATTGTGCATGTTTTCCTTTGTCAGGGCAAATTGGAAGTAAATAATGTCAGCAAAGCATTAAGAAGGACAAGCAAAATATCCCTTGGCTAAGAACTTGGCTGAATGGGAAAGTTTCACCAATAATAAAAATTTCCCTCACAGCAAACAACTCCCAGTACAAATGGAGATTTTTTAAATTATGGTTTGAAGCCCCTTTCAAGTAACACACAATGAAATTGAAAAGGATAATTCTTTTTAAATCCCAGAATAAGCCTCAACACTTGCAGTGGGTTGGGGAGAGGCAAAGGCTGCAGAAAGTTGCTTTAGGAAGCAAGAAGAAAGATGTACCATTGACAGTTAAAAAGAAATTGTCAGTGTGGTTAAAAACATGCATTTGAAAGCTAATTTCTGGATACCTACAGGCAAATCATAGTAATGAATTTCTGTAGGTAAGAATCATGATTTAGAGTCAACAGCCCCAAGAGAAGTCCTTTTCCATCAGCTGACAGTAAGAATGTACCAGGCTCAGGGTGATTACTTGGTGCAGCATGACTTTAAGGTAGCAATAAAGGGACTGTCTTGAAGAATATTTGCATCCAACTTAAAATACGGGATTTCTGAAACACTGTGCAACTAACACAGGAAAAAAAAAACACACACAAATTCAAAAGTAATAGGTATATTAGCTAAATTACAAGGTAAGCCAGTATAAAAGACAGTCTGAACATAGAATAATGTATTTATAAATAAAACATAGAAATTGCCAAGAATTAACACTTTTAAGAGCAGCTGAAAAGTTACAATAGTCACAGAAGTCCATTTGCAATTACTGAAATTTTCAAACGTGTGCTGCCACATCTAACTCATTTCAGATGAAATGGAGGGGTATAAAAAGCTATACCAATTCTAGACACAAAAACAGACCACTAACTTGCTTTCATGCGCTTTCCTGCAAAATCACTTGAGCTTTCTAGTCAGAGTATCTTCCTAAAGCACTTGGCTCCTTAAGACCCACCAACCACCTGAAATCTGAAAAGAAACTTAAATCTGTTCATGAATTAAATTGAGCAATTATTTTATTTTAACTCCAAATGAAATTAAAAGCAACACAACAGAGAAAGAGCAAAGCAGCCAACTTCAAGTGTAGTCACTTCCCTTTAGAGCACTTCTAAGCAGCCGGATTGTGCTGAAGTACTAGAATAATACTGAAGTATTAGAAACTGAAGCACAGTAAAGGGAACAATTCCAGAATAATTGCCATTATCTTTCTAAAGCTGTAATCAGTTAAGAAGCAGTGAAGATATTTAGCCAACCTCACTCAGAAATCAACACCAAATTCAAAATGTAATGATCAACACTAAATTCTGAGTTGTATTTAGCACGTCATTTGCTTGATAACAATATTGAGGGCAGTGATTAGAAACAGACATAGGGGAGCGCAGGAATGAGTCTTGTGCGCCCCTCCCTCCCCCCCATCTCTAAACCCTTTCTTCTGCTGCAGGGAAGCAGCCCTGCATTGCACTGCAGGCAAGAGCTCCAAAACTGACACAGCTATTAAAAAGGAGGATTACTCCAAGTGCTGGGGAGCCCTCCAGTGGGACAGAGTTATCATGACGATTTCTCCACTGCCTCTGGCTCCAACTTGGAGTGAACTACACTGATGTTTGCTGGGCAGATGAACACTCTGGGGAGTCAATCTCACCTAGAACAATAAGCATGTTGTTCCAAACCATACGGGTAATTGTCCAGCACATGTAGAAACCAGCATGGAAGAAAAATGAAACAAAACCATCCATTTACGTTAAAGCTACATGTCTGCGAGAAACACAAGCTCTTTGGTTAAAGCATGTCTTTGAGTTATGAGAGCCAAGTTCAAGCTCCAGACCTACCATGGGGTTAAGCAAATCATTGTCTGATCTACTACAGGGTTAGGGCAGACCCCCCTCCCAGTCCCCCCTGCCCCACCCCCACTGAAGGATGGGGATCCAGCTACACAGGGTAGGTTTTTGAATAAATACGTTCAAGGCAGTTGAAGCCAGACTGCAAACATGTATAACTACACAAATACTACAGAAGTTTCAAAGAACAGACAGACAGCTCTCCTCTGGTTCCTCTGTGAGTCCTGGCCTCATTTCCCAGCTATTCCTGCTGCATTTCTCAGTAAAGGCCATTAACTGTAATGACCCAGAACAGCATCATGGAAGACAGAATTTTTTTGTTAGAAATGCCTGTGGATTAATGCAACATTGATCAGCATTGATCAAAGCGTGGATCAGCTGCTATAACCCTCCGGCATCAGGGCACTTTATGAAGCCTCAGTTGAGGTCCTAAGCCACAAGAGATATCTCCAGCAACAAGGGAGATTTCCATAGGAGAGATCAAAATACCGTATCAGTCAGCTGGCATTACCAGGTAAATTGACAAGTGTTCACAGCCCAAGGACAAGTGCTCCTATGAGGGTATTTCATCACAAAGCAAATCTGATACTTCTGGTTGCTCAATCTGTTCCCATTCAACTTTGATTTTGCTTCATACTGACTGCAGCTTTGGGAAGTTGTGTCTAAATATCCAAGAACAAATTAGGTCAAAGAAATAGAATTTGAGATTGTTTGCTTCTCACATGTTTGGAAGCATGCTATTTTCATAAATTAGTCCACGCAGTAGCATCAAGCTAACTTTTTTGTGCTCCATTTCTTCTGTAATTCCATAGATTTCAGTTTGACCAACAAGTTCTTTAGTCACTTCAGAATATAAACCCTTCCACTAGCGTACATCACAACTTTCAGTCCTCATGCAGACATCCTCTTGACTTGAATGTAAAGTACAAGTACATTCAAGTGGCAACAGAAATAAATCTCTGTTGTTGCAGTTTCAATTGCACAGTTTATAAAGTAGAAAAGCATATTAAATTGTTCCTGAATGTTATATTTCTAAAATATATACGATTGAGCCTGGCTCAATCATTTGCATTTTTTTGTAAAACATTGAAAATGTTGTTAAATTCTAAGAGCAAAGTGGTGGAACATTGGCATTTCAAAAAAGCGGCAAAGACTAATTACTAAGAAGTCAAAGCAAAAATATGGGTTTGTTCTGTGGTTTCATTCTCTTCCATTCAGCAAGAACGAGAGCTGATTGTATTAAAATATTACATTAAGCCTTGAATTTTCAAAGGTTGAAACAAGCTGTTCAGTGTTTAAATGCTCACAATACAGGAAAAATAGTGTAATCAGCATAATTACTGAGGAAGACAAAAGAAGCTTTTCTTTCACTGATGCCAAACAAAATATAACTTGTTCAAGACAAATGGCTGCATCATCACTGTATCAATTTACTAATATTAAATTAGAACACATAAGATCAAATTTATATAATTAATCTCTTCCAAAAAGAACCAAAACCCAAGGAAATACAAAAATGTAAACTATAGGGGGAGAAAAAAAGAGCTTTATTTCACTGTACAACAGGAACTTCCTATTTCTTATCATATTCTCACTACATGCATGCAACAACACTCTTGCCCATAGCTTTTGCTTATAGAATAATTAATAGCTATTAATGGATGGTTATGCTGCATAGCTTCCCATTGTTACTGTAACAGAAGAGTACTCTAATATACAGTAGACTGTTCTAATAGAAGACTATACTTTAATGGAAGAGTATTTAAAATAGAAATTAAGGTAAATACATACATTATTTAAAAGAAAGATATAAACTTACTAACTAGTTAGTTTCTAAATTAATCTCACATAAGAAGTGTCTGATTAGTTTTAAAGAGTGACTTCTCTGCAAAGAAGGGGAACTAGGGCAGTCCAGTTCAGCCACCAGACCCAGCGGGAGATGACCGTGCACTCACATGTAAACTCTGTAGCCCTGGGGCAAAAACCATCATCTAACCATGGATGAAATGCCAAAAATGTTTAACTTCATTAAGCTATTGAACACACCTGTCATGGGTAGAGATCAAGAAAGGGAGATTTGGCATAGAGTGGTTTGGTCCTTTAAGGACCAACTTGGCATTTCAACAAAAATTTAGTTGCACCTGGTGAATTCACGTTGTGATATGTTCCTGAATGACATTCTGGTTTTACCCGTTTTGAGGTCTGTACATAGAGATGTCCTGCGCCTACAAAATATAAATACCAGAAAGAAGTAGTTTACCATGCACCTAAGGTTCAGACTCTGACTGCTGCAAATATAGGAAACAACCCACACCAAAACATTTCTTGGACTAAGTGGAGGAAACACAGGCCTAATTCAGGTAGGTATTTAAGTTTTATGAACTACTAACATGAAAATAATCATGTAAGTATGAAATTTCTTAGACAAAAATGTTTCTAGAAGCTAACTGTAATTATCAAAAATCCACCACTCTTTTGGCAAACAGAATGGCTTTTCCAGACTTCATATCACTAAAATTTAAATTCAAATGGATGCTTGCAGCATCATTTGTTAAATGTTTTTCAGACAGAAAAGAGAAAAATAATTTGCCTATTTAAAAAAAAAAAAATTTAAACATAAGACAATATGCCACAAAAAAACATAGTGCTGGGTCAAACACTGAGGATGGTAGTCATCTGACAAAGCACAGCATTCCCCCAGCTATACATCTGATCCAAACTGTTGTTAGGAGGTAACTCCCTTGCAGACTGAATGGTTACATCATATGTTGTCTTAACACTTCATCAATTTACTAATATTAAATAGAGTCCTGTTAGTAGGAGCATTTTGGAAATGCTGGTGCTTTCACTGGATGAACTGCTCTCTGAAAGTGCTTTAAGGTAGATGAGATGATTCCTAGTCTTGAATACGCCGAGTTTCCAACTTTTATTTTTTATACACAGTAAAACAATATATGCTAAAGTGATTCTGATTTAATCCCAGATCAGGGTCAGGCAGGAGCAGGAGAGAGGCTGCAGGGAATCAAGTTCTGGGAGTGCATGAGGCCATCATTATGGTATAACTCATGTGGAAACAGCTCGGAGTTGATCTGTGCTCTTATTTTATTCATGACCTGCTCTGCCCCCCAACAGAATAATTTGGTCAAAAAGTTCACTTGGAGTCTTCTCATTTCAAAATCAGCAACAAAACAAGAAAGAAATGCATAACCTGAGGGACTTTCAGTTGGTTAAACTGCTTTTGCTATACTCACTTCAACAGAGTGATGAAAATTTACACCAGCTGAGAATCTGCCCTGATTTGTTTCATTTACTCTTGAAGTCTTTTATAAAACATACCAAGTTCATCTGGTAATTTTCCCCAAACTTTTGAGGTCAGTTACCCCTACCTACTTCTGAACATCTCTTTGAATCAAAATGGGAATGATAGTGTTTCTGTGCATGGAAAGAGATCGATTCCTCCTAATTTTCAAAGATTTCAGTGAACAAAGTAATGATTCTATCTACTGTGATATCCCACAAACAAACATAACAGCAGAACCAGTGCTGTTGCCAGTTGTTCCACAGGAAGCTATCATCCTTACTAACAATAAGTCAATATGCTTAATTAAGGACTAGAAAGCCAATGAAAGCTCAAGTTCATGGCAGGTTTTTAACCCAAAATTCACAAATGTGTGTTTGCATCCCAGGATACAAAGGAATTAATTAAAACGTAGCAAGGCACACATAAAGAAAAACTACTTTAAGACAAACAGTGATATAACCCATGCAAAACCCACTTAAAACTACTAAATCATTCTACTAGTACGTACATGGAAAACAGATTTTCCTATTGAATGGCAAGGGGGCAGAAGAAAAAGAGGATAATAAAAAAAAATATAAACCTAGAAACTTATAGAAGCTCAGTCTCAGTGAGACTGACAAATAGAATTCTCTCTATGCTATAAAAATATTTTTAAAGTAACATGCAGTTTTCAGGAAAAAAATAGGAAACTTTCTTAGGTCCAGAGATAATGACTGATTTAGGCAAGTGAATATAATGAAAAGCTTTCTGCCAAAACAAAATACAGTTTTGTGTTTTGTATCACCTGTGGTGACTAGCATTTTACTGCTTAAATTACATTACCTATAAACAAATAATCATCAGTGTATCAAAGGCAAGAAAAAAATCTCATACAGACTGAAACTGCCTTTAAACTGCAAAAGATTCTGGAGACAGCTATGTCACACACTGCTTCATAACCTTCTGTAATACCCCTGGATGTGAATTAGAAAGACTTCTTGGATTAAGGACAGCATCTCCTAATGGAGTCATAGAATCACTGAGTGATTTGGGTTTGAATGGACCTTAAAAGTCATCTGGTTCTAATCTGTTTCCATCACCTTCCCCTAGATCAGGCTACTCCAAGCCCCATCCAACCTGGCCTTGAACACTTCCAGGGATGGGGCATCCACAACTTCTCTGGGTAATCTGTTCCAGTGTCTCAACACCCTCACAGTAAAGAATTTCTTCCTCAATATCTAATCTAAATCTACCCTCTTTCAGTTTAAAGCCATTATTCCTTGTCCTGTTGCTACAGGCCCTACTAAAAAGTCTGTTCCCATCTTTCTAATAAGCACCTTTTTAATTACTGAAAGGTTGCAATAAGCTCTTTCCAGAACCTTCTCTTCTCCAGGCTGAACAACTTCAAACTCTCTCAGCCTGTCTCCATAGGAGAGGTGCTCCAGCCCTCTGATGAATCAAGCTTTTTCACTGTTAGTAAACACATCCAAACCCTACACCCTTCTCAAGGTTAGTAACCTTCTTGTGATTTCTAACCTGATTTTACCCATGGAAAAATGAATACATCTCTGGCCATGTGCTCCCACCTCCCTCCTTTACCACCTGACCTTTATTCAGGTGGTATAAAACCACCACCTGACCTTTATTCCATAACAATGCTCAAGTGACAACTATCAGTGGTGGCTGTAAAGTAATAGATGCTCTGGTCATGGCGACTGCCTCTGACTCAAAGTGGATTCCAGGGAGACTGATAACACCACAATAGCCAAGAGTTAATTTGAACAATGCTCCCATCTAACAGTGCTGGTCAAGGTCCAACTCAAGCCAAGTTTGAAAGAAACTAACTTCCGTACTTGGTATGCAAATATGGCAGTGAGTCAATTGCCTTACTCCATAAATAGTGGACAGCCCAGGGCCTGTTGACCATTCCTGCACAGCAGTGGGCTGCATGACAGGATCTCCCCTGAGCAGGGACACCTCTCAAATTTACTCCTGGAGGCTGAGAGGTTCCTTGCTGCAACACGTTCTCAGTAAGCAATTAATAGCATGCTAAACTTTGAAATCTTAGCAAAGGGGTATAAAGGATTGCTAGTGCACATTTAACCCTTTAAATATAAACCATTGACCAAGTCTGAGACTAAGCCTGGACCCAGCCACACCTAAAATCCCCTCTGAGAAGGAGTTCAGAGCATAAGGGGGTCCTTTCTGAGCCTCATGACTCAACAGGAGGGTCTCCCAGACAGTTTTGTCTGACCCTGTCCTCTGTGCAGTAAATAAGTGTACCTCACCACTGAATCTTTTGAAACCACTGTCACATTTACCATCAAACTTTGCTAAATTGCTGTTTTATAGCAATAAAACCATTGCTTCCTTTTTTTTTTTTTTTTTTTTTTTTTTTTTTTGGTGTGTGAAGTGCATCACTCATTCCACAACATCTGGCTTCTCTACCACCATTCTCCTTTAACACATTTCCTAGCATTTACCTGGATACAAATCAGACCTTCTATTGCTAGACTGAACAAACCTATTCCTTTTAACTTGTTCTGGAAAGATTGGCTCTCCATTCCCAACCTAGTACCACTTTCCTGCAGCTTTTTGCATTTTTAAATAACCTGAAGTCAAGGAGGTTATATGAGAGTAAATCTGTAGTAGAAAGAAATAGGAGATGGTCTATGGCTGGGGTCCTCAAACTTTTTAAATGGGGGGCCGGCGCGCGGATAAAGTGGCAGGCAGTCATCTGCGGCTGCTTGGCTCCCCCCCCCCAAGCCCCAGCGGGGAGGGGGTGGGATTCTGTAAATACCTGGGGCCGGATTGAGGACCCTGGAGGGCTGTATCCGGCCCGCGGGCCGTAGTTTGAGGACCCTTGGTCTATGGTATAGACTTAATGGCACCTGCGTGCCCTAGACTATATTTGCTGCTTATACGGGGTGAAATAACATTGCGCTAATAACTTGGCCTCTCTCTAGTCTCATTGTTTGTTTCTTCTCAAACTGCTTTATTATCAATTGCAAAGAACATATCAAAATAAAATTGGAATGCAGAAACTAGTCTGTGCCAAAAAAACCTCTCACTAACTTCAAGGACATTTTGCCATTAGCAAATGCCTCATATAAAACTAAAAATAAATGCATGGACTCAGCTTACAAAACTGAATTTCCAACACCCTCCTCACACTGCCAAACCAGACAAGGGCAATAGAGCCTAGGGTGCTCTGTTTCCTCTCCCTGAAGGTTATAATTGCTTACACATTAGCTTATGCTTCAGGAATTTATAGTGTAGAGTGATAAACTCATCATTACATTATTTCTGCCCAGCTTTTTCATTTTTCCAGTTATTCCTGGATTTACATGGAAATGTATACCAACACACATAATTTCATATTTCATTGGGCTGATCCCTGAAGGCTTATAATTTTATATGTGGCAACATATGTGAAATAACCTCAAATGTCACAGCCAAAGTCTCAGGTCTTCTTATTTTTCTTGTCTTCTAAAAGACTGAACTAAATTTTGCAGAAAATGTCAAAAACACACGAATGAGCACTGTTGCTAACTAGGGTTCCACCACTAGATCAAAATCTACCATGTGAGAAAGGCAATTTCAACCGCAGAGACAAAACATGGCAAGCAGACTCTACTGAATTCTATAGTATTTTCATAGACTGAAGGACTCAGATTTTAACCAGTCTCAGGTTGAATCTTTCCTATTTGTTCCTACCAATATGAGACAATACAGTCTAGATTCATCCACTCGAAAAAAATTACTGTCTTTACCAGTTCCCTCATCACATACTTGCAAAACCGCAGATGTGATAGGACAAAAACATTAATTTGCACATTAGTAGCAATGACTAAGGAGATAGTAACCACTTGTATCAACTTAGACAGCCTTACTATGCAACAGGTAACAGCCCTAGACTTAGAAAAATGTTCACAATTTCTCAGTTAGGTAATTTGCTGACTGCATTAGTGGCAGTATGGCCTGAGAAGGCTGGATCTCAGTCAGCACAAGCATCAGGATTATTTCTTCATGAGTGTTTCAGAATCATATACTAATTTAAGTTGAAAGGGACTTGAGAAGGTCATCTGGTCTAACCACACATGTGAAGCTTTGCCATTAGATAAGGTAGCTCACAGCTTTATCCAATTGAGTCCGTTTTAAGCATCTTGCACAACTTTTTAGAGGTAACCTATTCCAATATCTGATTGCCTTAACTATGATTTTGTTTTTCCTTAATGTCTAATTAGGATTTTCCCTGAGGAAGCCTGTGTCCTTTGTCCCCCCTGCCCCCCGCCATCCTTTACTTGTGTACTACTTAAAAGAGACTGGCTCCATCTTCTTTATAGAAGGAAAAAATCCTCCTCCCAGTATATAGCTGAAGACATCAGTTTATGCACAGGAAATAGGGAGAAAGGTGAACATCACCATTTTAACACTTGTGACATGTCAGAATACTGAAATAGTCTGTTATCCAAGAACTGGAAAAGACAGGTTCAACCTATGAATAAAAACATGTGTTGGTGATCTTAAGCTAACATCAGTAAGATTAACCTTCTCAAGAATGGGAAAACATTTTGTTGAGATAGAAAGCCCTGTAAAATGTTTTTATAAATGGTTTAGACTGGCTATCTTCTCTCTGTGAACTCCAAAATTATATTTCCAACACATGAAAAGTGAAAAACAATGAAAAAAGATTTAAATGATTCACTGAACTTTGGCATGAACATTACTGAGATAAAACTCATACTCTACATTCAGTCAAGCCTTAATGACTTGCAAATTTTTCCCCTGAAGGAACAGTGATTGGATATAAATTTAGAAAAGGTAAAGGGATGCGATTAAAAAACAAACTACAACAGAATCAAATTACAACAATGTGGAATCCCATTGTATGATGAAATGTAACTACCCTATATACACTACTCAGCATGGGAAGAAGAAAAGAAATCGCACGGTTCTTCATCTCAGAGGAAGCACAGTATAGATAGAAAAGTCATCATGCATTGCAGAACAGGCAAAATCCATCCCTGGAGTGAGTTACCTGAGCTCTTTCTCAGTCTCCAGATGGATTTATTAAGCCTTCTATTTCATTCTGCTCAAATGATACAGGAAAAACTTAAGTCTTATTCATTTCAGAACCAGCATTATTCTAGAGCTTGCTCTGTACCAAGAGTAACAAGATCCAGTGTGTGCTGTGTGGGTGGCTTGAATACCGCCTCTGTGTCTGTTTACAGACAGTTGGTTAAATGCAGAGACTAATGAATTGGAAAGTACCCTTAAATTATGATGGTGATTCAGTTTTAAGGAAATAGGTACAATGAGCTGAAGTGATATACGCAAAAGAATTTAATTTCATTTTCCTATTTGATTTCAGCTCACCTGTCTCTTTAATGTCTCCCCCTCCCTCAGTATTTCAGTAGACGTGAGGTTTTATGCCATATTATCTCCATCCCAAACCTAACCCTAATCTCAAAACAACATCCCAGAACTAACTCTGCCTTACCAGAACATGAATCTATCTTAACCCTGCAAAGCTTGCAGGATCCATCAATAAATCAAGTTCTTCAGATTCTGGTACCCCTAAACTTTATCCCAGCCCTGACTATTAAAACTATTACACTGGCTCCTGTCCATCCCAGGTCTAGTCAGAGGTTCACGTGCCCCCTGTCCTAGCATTCTGAGTCATCTAAACTTCCAGGTCACCATGATCCCAAGAGGGAGTGTGCGCCTCAGTTGGGCTGGTCATGTCCTGCTCTTCATGTATTACCTGCATTTCCCCCTTCCTTCACCTTACAGAGAAGACTCACACCTTCCTCTATTAATAAAAAAAAAAAAAACAAAAAAAAAAAACTGTACATATATATCTATTTTTTCTAGAGGCTGAAAGTTGTCTGCACATGTAAACATATACACAAAGGTGAAGCCTACATTGCTGTGGAGAAAAGAGGTCTGGGGACTGATCCATAGCTCTGAAGTCAAATGGCACTGACTGTCTTACACCTACGCACTACACGGTGCTTGTGGAAGAGAGGGTCCATCTCTCTCTTTCTCACACCCATCCCTCCCGTTATTGTTCCAACCAAAGAACTTACTCTGAAGTCACTTGCTAGGTCTCCTCCTGTAACTTCTCCTACATTCTAAAGGTTTACTTCTGCTACCCACCTTCCTCTGTTCACAGCCCTGTGTTGTTTATCAAATGTTTTCCCTTCACCTATCTTAATCAGAGCTGAACTACTGAGCTTTAAATGTTTCACACACACCCTTGATTCCTTTCCTGTTGATCCTTCCTCATTATCTCATTAAGTATCCTTGTCCCATGGTTCCTCCTTCAGTGCAGCCAGAGGAGCTAGCATCCATTCTCCTTTTCCCTACACCTACATGGTTATAATTACCTTAAATAATTCTCCATCATCTGACTGAATTATCTCACTAGTCACTCTTTTTTTCCAGATTATGTATGGTATGTTAAACAGTACAGATCTATTTCATAACACCTTATTAGTGACATTCCTCCTTTTGGAAAACTGATTATTCCTGTTCCTCACTTCATGGTCTTCTAACCTCTCCCAAAGGTACATTTTTTTTCTGATAACAGCTTAGTTTTATGAAGGTTAAATCAGGTCAAAGATTTGTTTTGACTTCCATGTACACCGTGTAACAAGATGATATTTATTTATGCATTTGTTGATTTTTTCAAACTTACACATTTAGAAGATGCAATACATTAATGTAATAGAGAAGAAACAGTTTGTACTTTGTAGAGGGAGGTTAAATCTTGTGGAAAGAAATAAGATGGTGCAGGGCCAGGGGGAAGAGTGTGAAGAGAGATTTGTTGACAGATTTTTGAAGACTAATAATGGATAATGCAAGAGCGGTTGTCACAGAGATGTTGCAGTTGATCCAGGGGTAGGTAGGGATGCCTAGGTAAGTACAGGGGTAGGGCTATCCAAGTCTTGAGATAGAGTCTGGAAAACGATCTTTAATATTAACTATTTGTTGTAGTATTCTACATTGTCCATAGCAGTAGCATAAGGGTCAGAGCTGGTAAAAAATAATGATATTTGGTTATTTTTGAGGTATACACATCAGAGATGAGAGAAGACCTGCACGGCATATTGATAGTTCTTGCCTCAATTCTAGCCAAGAAAACATGAGATCAGTAGTCTGCGAGGTTAGGCTTCTATAAGTCTGGAATGGAAGAATTAAATATCCTGGTGAATCATGCACAGCACACAAGCTAAGATGACTTACACCACCAACAAGGACAACTAACTGGGACAGATCACTCTGTCTGGTCATAGTAGTTGTACTCAAGGAACAGTTAGGAAACTGCTGCAACTTTTGAGGATAACCCAGATAGAAAATAGGGTAACATAAATGCCTTATGCAAGGCTCTTCAGAGAATTGCGAATTAGAATATATAAATTATAAAATTAGATTATGGTCAGAATTGTTGCTAGGATGGGAGGGGAAAAGCTAAACTCCCTGCACATCATTAATCCAGCCCAGTGAGCAGTTACAAGTCTGTATAATGGCAGGTGTTCTAGCAAGAAATCTAGCTAGAATTAAGCTAAAATGGGATTAAGAATTGGGCCACTGTGAGTAAAAAAATGTTAGATCCTCCGAGACCAACATGGCTAGAATGAAAGAAGGTGCTGGCAGAAACAAGGCTATGGTTACTGATAACCTCAGATGAGGACAGCATGTATTTCTAGTATGGGTATTCTAGGGGTTCAGCTGAATTAAGATGAGTGATAGAAGCCAGACAGCTAGGTGCTTACACTGAATTGTGCACACCTTGAAGCTGACAGCTTCTGCCAGGGAGGGAGAATGGCTGAGACGACTGCTGATGCAGGAAACGCACAACAAACCCTAGTGTTAAGCCACAGAGTCAAGGTTAAGTGTATCTTAACCTTCAAGACATCTGGGAGTCTGGTAGCTCAGCGAATTTCACAGGGGTCAGAATGAACTTGAGAACGGTACATTACCGGGCTGTTTCAAATCTAATTTGGGTAACTCCTAGTTTCCAGCCTACGTGTATTCACAGCCAATTTATATTAATTTGTTGTTGCAGTTAGTTAATGATCTAGCGATATAGGAATCCCTGTGCCCATGTCCAAATTATTATGCAATTAAAACCCACTTCTCACATAAATAACCTTGCCTAACTCTTCAAACCAGATGGAGGGTCTGTGTGGGTCTTACAGTCTGTGAAGGTTATTTCGCAGCTGAGCCATCAGCTTTACCTATTTATGTTAGTCAGCAGAGCCATTCACCTTTTCAAGACCCATCTAGTAGGTTAATACACTCTATTCCATAACCCTAATTCCTTTCTGTCATACCTGAGGAACAGACCTTTAACAATCTCCTCCCCAGCATTACCCCCTTCTGATTAAAGGTCTGTATCTTCAACAAGAATGCACCTTCCTCTTCAATAGGTTGCTCCACTCAATATATTTGCCAGTTACATTAAACTTGCCCTTGTCTCTCTAATATAAATTGAAAACTTGACAAACTGAAAAAAAATAACTAAGAGCACTAAACCCTGCTGTACATCCAAGGGAAAACAAAAAACAAACCCACACCACCAACAACAAAACCACGGAGTTCCTAGCATGCACTCAACCTACTGACTCACAGTCATGTTGGCTGAAACTGAAGATCAGATCCAAAGCTCCAAGGGTTAAACAGTAAGGTTTTGCTCAGCCATGTCTCAGGGCATGCTCGGGCAGCAGCTGTTAGAAATAGACAAGAGTAGATGGGCTTGAACAGCAGTCAAGATTCTTCTGACTTAATTGGAGGCTTTCCGTGTTAGCTCAGGAATGACAACACCTATGATGGACCTGGAATAGGAATGCATAATCACACAATTCTCCTTCCAGGCATAATAGTACAGCCTCCTTCTATGGACAACTTCCAGTACCTAGAGAGAGCTGAGAAGAGCCGTATGCCACTCTTCTGACTCAGCCCATGGCTTTTATTTTCTGTGGGCACTGACCCAAACAGAACTTGCCAGTTAAGAGCCCCTTTTTGTTATTACAGGTCAATCTAACAAGACTCCATAAGAATCAGTGTAAGTTTTTTCACATAAACATGGAGTCTGCACATAGCAAGAGGGGCTAGGGGAGAAAAAGAGAACGTGAAGAATGAAGGATGGAATGCCAGCAGGTCCAAGCCCAGCATTAAAGAATTTTACTCCACTTGCCACAAAACTTAAGGACAGGTGTAATCCTGTGTAATTCTTCACTTTATTTATATAAGAAAGTGAACCTGTCTCTCACACACGCTCTTTCACACTATTTCTTTTTTCCTAATGCTCTCAAACCTCTACCTTTAGTTAGTCAACCTTGCTGTAAATCTCTTTAAGTTGTAATTGCATCAACGCCCAGTTCTGGGGTGCTCCTTTGTCATAGGAATTCCTGGGGAAACGGCTCCTATCTGATGAAATTATCTGTACATTCACGTTCCTGTAATTTATTTTCTGTCAAATTAGACTCTGAGTTTATGAATACTGTGATCTGTGTGTGTAGGGATTCAGATCTTAGCCTGTGCGCTTGCGACCCCCAGTCTTAGAGATCTCATTCATCTAGGCACCGTTTGACTGATTTTCCACAATCAGTTTCCTTTTTCACTCTGTGTACCTATAATTCTTAGTCACATGCAAAAGCCCTGCACGTAACAAAAAAACATGCTACTGAAGCCACCAGCACTGTATAAACCCATGTAGTTTCCAACGAGTATAGCTGCATGGAGAAAATGCAAAATTACTGTAGTATTTCCATGGCATGTATAGATTATTTGATTTTCCCTGCTGTATCTTGCATTGCTGCTTACCACAGCAGCAGGGGTGAACAGCTTTGTTGTGAGGTGCGGTCTAGTCCTTTTCTGTAGCTGCCTCTATCAGGAAGAGGTATCTATCACATCAGAATGCATTCAAGGAGCTACTTTGGAGATGTGGTAAGGAACAGCAATTGAGCCAGTAATATAGCTGAATGTATTAGTAAATTAGAATTAGTAAATTAGAATGTAATAGTAAAATGAGCTGAAAAGCCACCTTTCTGCAGGTCCTCTCCTGTTCCAGAGAAGAGAGTGCAGGAGTTATCCCCCTGAACTCGCTGACATTTTGAGCCAAAGAGTGAAAGTAAGCATTAGCTGTGATACACACAGTGCTGCCTGGGGCAAAGGAAACGAAACCCTGTGTGTCTGTGATACATTAAACAGCAGGGTGCATCAAAATGCACCTGTACATCTTAATTTTTTGTTCTAACCAAAGAACTCCATATACCATGTCCCCCAGACTAACAAGTACCACCCTGCACAGATTTATACACTGGCTGGTTGCCTTGCTCCCAAGACAGCTGTGCTTCTGAAAAGAAACCAAATTATCTGGTAGGGGAGAACCTTGGTGAGAAAGAGAGGAGGTGAAGCTGAGCTCTGTCTCGTGGCAGTGGAACTACTATGGCCACTCTGCAGAGCAGAAGACTATGCCTGTATCTGAAAAGGGTATGCTGCCAGAGGTACTAATTAAACATCTGAAAACTCACAGCAATTCATTATAGTCACATTGATACAATCAGCAAACCTTCTCTTAAGAATACTCACTTCCACTTGCACGACTTGGTTCTAACTGTAAAATTTATTAAATTCTCTCCCTTTGAATGCAGACAAAAAAGGCAAATTAAATAGAAGGTAAGGTTTTCCCTGCAATATAAAAGAAAATTTGAACAGAGAGCCAGTATTAGATGAAAACAAGAGAGACAATGGGAAAAGCAGTCCTTTGCTGTGGAGCTTCACTCTATTTTATAAACCAATAAAAATACAAATTAATAGATTCCTTGTGCAATTAAAAAGGAAAAAGGACAGATATATTTCATCCTCACAATCCATTTAACCAGAAACTTCTGCACTGTTCTGCGAGAAGTACCTTCTAAGGACAGAAAGAGAAGGAATGCAAAGAAAGGCAAAATTTTGTGTAACAGAAAACCAGCAAATTATCCAAACTGTACATGATTCCTGGAACTAATAACAAAGAAAGATAAACATACTTTTGGAGTAAGAGGTACTGCTCTATTAAGAGAAAAAGACAGTAATCTTAAATACAGGATCGACAAAGCAACTAGCAATTACATTGGACTACATCAGTTCCTTCACATCACATTACAAATAGAAGGTGTTGAAAAAAACACAAGGAAACAAGGAATATAAATCATTCTATGAAAAACATTATGGCAACTCAAACTGAGACCTTGAAGCAGTATTATACACCTCAGCTGGACATAAAGACATTCAACTGCAAGTATTTATTCACCATTTTGTCCATTATTGCCTGCAATTACAATCTTGCCTTTCACAGAAAGGTACATCAGTTTAAGAGGTTAAACCATGCTGGAAAGTCAATTAGCCTCCACTGCTTCATCTTAGCTTTCAGGCTAACAAGAGGCCCAGTGACATGGGGAGTGGGGAGCAGAAAATTCACAAATACCCATTTTAAGAACCTCCTCATGGGCATCCGCTAGGACATTCTGCCCCACAACTGAAATGGCCAAGGAATGAATGGCCTCCAACTACAATCCACCTCTGAGTTCCTATGGCTAGGTCTGTACAAGCAGACGTCACCATCCACCACATGCTTCTAGTGTCCCTGGCTGGACAGTCAACATAAACCACATTGCTAGACCTTCTTCAATTCACAGAACTCTGTCTTAAAAGTTGAAGCACTTCACTCAGTCAGTATCAGGTTATAATAAATTTATCTGTGAAAGTCTAAGCTCTTCTCCCAAAACTTACACATTCAACAATCAATCACCTCCATGTGGATGCTTTGGGGATTGTTTCTTTGTTGTCAGGAAGATCTAGAATGCTGACTTCACTCCTAACGTTCCCTCCCTGGGATGGGAGGCAGGGAGGAAGAAGGGATGGCTCTCAAGGTAGCCATGAAGACATGACTGTAGTTCACCAATTCCAACTCATATTTGCCAACAAACCATTAAATATTCTTACTAAATGCAGCTCTGCTAATCAACAAACTGCTTATAAATGACAACAAAGGATACTAAATTTCCTTCAAAATAAAAGGCTGAAATAATTCCTTGAAAATGCAAATTAAAGGCTGAAATCAAGACCAATTTGGAAAAGACAACTACTGTACTTGCAGTGACGCAGTGAGGACAATGACTATGTTTAGATAAACCATAAACATAGACTCCAAGGATCTGGGAGGAGCTTTCAAACAGATCAGCAGACACAAGCCTGTTAAGGTCATAGATTGAACTGTAAGCATCTCTGGTTAAAATACAATGCAGTGCAATTTTAGCCAGCATGGACAGAGGTGTAACATACTGCATTTATTAATGAAAACAAACATAACCGAAATCAGAAATAAAAAAGAGTTAGGTTTTTTTCATGCTTTTGTACCTTTTGTTTCAAAGAAGTTTGCTCTAGAAGTCAACGCTTCTAGAGAAAGCCATTACAGAAACATAACATCTGAAGTGAAAAGGAAATTGCAGTTGTCAGTCACGTTCCTCTCCATCGTTGTAAGTAGCATCTGCTTGAAGTTATCCCTAATGAACAAGTTGTATTCTTAAATTTCTGCACAATCTGAAAAACTTGATTTAGACATTTTTCATTCAGAACTGGAGGGATTCAGTTTGAAAGACTGCCTGGATGTTTCTCAAAGTAATTACCAAATTCTCAAAGTAATTACCAGTTCTCAAAGTAATTACCAGAGAATCACCGTCAAAAACTCTGTCAAGAGGTGCAAAAAATTCAAGTAATCAACATAAGCACATTGAAGAGTACACATCACAGGCAGAAGTTTAGATATTCTTAACGTAAGTATCACTGAAGAATTAAGATCCAGCTTTTACTGACTCCAGAAAGTCCTTTAAATCCCCTTCCCTCAAAGATGGAAAAGCGAAGCATACCGTGTGAGGAGTTTTGAGACAAAGTCTCTGTATTTGCCTGAATGCAAGTGCTTTCTGTCAAAAAATCCCCATGATTACCCTTTTCTTCTACCCGTGAAAATACAGGCTATCCTAAGCTCTCACATTAACAGGATTCAGCTGTCAAGGGCAAAGGGATTTTTCTCATTATATGCAGATTCAATGGTATTCCTTATGCAGCATTCAGGTGCTCTGTAAGAAGGAATTTTAGGTCTGGATCCCTCAAAAGGATTCAGGATTATAATATTTTTTTTCAGGTAATGAAACCTTTCAACGGAATACAGAATGATTAGACGTTTAAAAACGGAGCTTTGCTGTAGAAGCTTCCAAATAACAAAACCTTAACCATGTGAGGAAAATAATTCATGCAACCTGCAAAAAACTTCGCAGTTCAGGGGTGTTAATAAGAACAGGAATGATTCCTTTCCAGCTCATGGAAACCACGCTTTTTTTGGCAGTAAGCAATGCACACATGAACACATGTATTAAAGTTGTCTTAGCTATTGGTAACTACTCTAGTCTTCAATACATACTGACACAGAGTGGTTACTGAGAACTAGAATGAGCAAAAATTTCTCAATTTCCCATGTATCTCGGGGTGGGTGGGGTGGGGAAGAGAGGAATTTTGTGACGTGCGGAAAGCAGACTCCACAATCTGTAAGATTGTAAAGTAGGTATGTTTATTCAGCGCTGGGCAGCACGGGGGGGTAGTCCCGCCAAAACCGTGCGCGCCTGACACGAAAACTTGCTCTGTTTTTATAAGGCATCTCATTACATATTCATAATGTGTTGTAATGCGCCTATACATATGCATTACCTATCCCTGCTTCATATTAAAATTAGTTCTGTGAGCCATTTCCATATTTTTTTCTCGACTGAGTTTGCGCAGTGTCCCCTGGTGGTGGTCGTCAGGGGTCCTGAGGATGAAGGCAGGCGAGTCTTCCTCGTGACCTCCCACATCTGGCGCAGGCTCAGTAACGTCCTGGGTTTTGTCCAAACCACAGAACTGGCTTTAGCTTGTTCTACAAGGTTGTAATTGTTCTTTTGACTTATATGGTCATAAAGCTGGACTTCTATGGTCATAAGGCTCTTTACTCCCGTATACCTTATCACAACACCCAAACAAACCATGTAAGATCTGGCAAACAGCTAAGCAAACTATCATAATTGTTAAAACTTTACCCTAGACGGCTAAGCAGACTATCATTACCCTAAACAGCTAAGCAGACTATCATAATCGTTAAACTTTACTCTATCTCTTAACCCCCCTCTCTCTCATTTGTGTATTTAGAATAAGCACTTACTAATTAAAAATATAAAAAGAAATTAGCATACAGTGCTTCTCTTAATATTCAAAATTAGTGTTCATATGATTTTGCAAGTAAAACATCAGAGAAAAATATTTCTGTATTTTGCAAGCTTCTTTAGTGAATCTGTCAGCATTCATAATCAGTGACACCTTTTCACTGTGTTTTGAGCACAGCACATACAGAAAGCTCATTTCAAATGTTTTATTAGAACATATATTTCAAAAGCCACAAAGGCAAGAAGCCACAAAAGGATAATGCAGGAAATTGTTTTGGTTTTGTTTTGTGTGTTTTATGTTTGTTTGATTTAGGAAAAAAAAGTTATCTACTTGTTACTGTATCATAGAAATGTGAGCTTTGAGCTAGTCTAGCTCAACATACAAATTCCATGAGCTTCCTGTCATTCAAGCTGACCTCTCAAGTCGAGGAGTACAAAAGCCATTAAGGTTTCCTTGCAGAATCAAGACCTAATTTTTATTATATAAATAAGAAAGTTTCTAATTAGTGTTTCTGTATATCCTGGACCGACCTTAATTTCAGACCTAAATTAAACTGATTTAAAACTGAAATTTAGGGATATCAGCATACAGAGAAATCTTAATCCCTAGGAGAAGTATCTTATAAACCATAGTGAATATCAGAATTACTTTAACAGAGAAACAGAAAAGCAACAATTCAAAATGAAGGTATCAAACCAGAGTAAAAATAATGTTAGAACTTATGCTAGAACCCAAAGCAATTAAATATTATTTCTGAAAGCAACAATTTTTATTCTCATTTAAGAAGTAACAATTTCAACAATATATCTGCAGTTTTAAAACTGGTTTTGAGACAGATACTTGCAATTGTGACACTATTTTAGTATGTTTTTACATTACACCATATAGCCTTCCAATACAGTAATTTTCCTGCACTACAAAAAAAATGTCTTCAGCACATTGACATAGTTTTCTAGGGATTCAAAACTCTGTTCTGCTTGTAGAGGGTTTAAAACATTTTTGTAGTGCAAAAGTTAATCCTTAGTGCTTGTTAGAAGAAATGCAGTTCTGCACGGCTTTAAAAGAGCACTTAAGCCTATTAGCGCAAACCTGGATTCCTGTAAAATGACTGACAAAAATGCAAAATGTGGGCAAAGACAATGTACAGAAATAGCACAGCAAACCAAGAATATGCAGAGCACACAGAGATGAATAGCATTTCACGTCTGGCTGCTCTAGATTTACCATTATTTGCTGTAATAAAAGTAGCAGCAGTTTCTCTGTTTTCTTTCTCAGGTACAAGATGAGTGAAATACAGCCAGCATTCACTCCAACCGACTGCCAATTTATATCCTAATTGCAATGTAAAATTGTAAAAGGTCCATTGACTACAACAGGCTCTGTTGACAGCAGGATTGCTTGCCTGTGTAGAATTAAAAAATAAAAGTAAAAATAAATCATACTAGGTTAGTACAATCCACACAATGAAACAGGGTGAGTGGGGCAAGACAAAAAAATGTCAGCTCTTCTTGGACAGCTGTTACCATATAGACAAAAATATGTGAGGTGATGTATGGGCAGAATTTTCACTGGAAAAAGGTTGCATGGAGTACTGCGTTTCTTACTGTGTTTATACAGTAAGGAGGAAAAAGGGGGATGTGATTTCCATTCACATTCTCTGCGCCAAACAGTAGCACAGACCCCTGTTTTTCCATAGTGCAGAGGCAGCCACCTCCCACTGTCTGGAGCAGGGCATCTTCTAACACTTCCTGAAGGTGGTGAGCCAGCCCGTTTCAAACATTGCCCAACAAACATCCAAGAACAAGTCCTTCTGCTGCTCATACGGTAGAAGACATGGACACACGACACAAAGACATGAATAAAAATCATTCTGTTTTGGCTATACTGGTACAGTAGCAGTGTTTATATACTGCAATCTGGTCCCATAAGGGAAAAGGAATGACTCTAAATGATCATAAATCTGTAATAGGAGTATTTCTACCAGTATAATTAGCTCTGGAAGGAAAAGTATACCCTTATGTGATCTAGTTATTAGGCAGAGAACACATTTAAATGTATTCTAGGCCCAGGTTTAACTGTGCCAAGATATTTATAAAGAACTCTGTTCTAGAACAACTGCTAGGCTCCAAGTCACGCATTTCCCTAACAATGTAAATATTAAATGAAAGGCCTTAGGTGAATGAACAATGATCTTAATCACGCTCAATGGACCATAGAATCATAATTTGATCTTGCTCATTACGTATTACTTGGCATTAGATAAACTGGAAGTACTTTTTGAATTTGCCAAGCACAGCTGAGGTATCTCTTCCATAACCCCTTCTATTAATCAGATATAAATGTTGACTTTAATATCATACTTTGGGTTATTTATCTTCACAGCATATCATAACTCATAATAAATGAACTCACAGTATAAATCTCCATGCAAAGTTTCAAATATAATAACCATTTTCATATTTGGTACATTCAAATAAGCAGATGGAGGAACTGAACCAAAAAAAGCTCAATAAATGTAGAGGCTTCAAAATGTACTCTCACATAAATCGTCAGGTGATGCTTTAATTCTGCATTCCACAGGCAAACTCAGAGGAGGAGATGTACCTGAAGTGATGTGGCAATCTAACAGAAAAAAAGATATTCTGATCTTTCAGATTACTCTGTAACCAGCACAGTCTATGCCAGGTTTTATGGGATAAACAGATATGTTACAGCTCCTGCTAGTAACTGTTAGCAATAAAACATACCCATTGAAAGCAAGTCCTGGAGAAAATAAGCATTTATTTTTCATTAAATGGGCGCTTCAGGATATGCTGATCCTTTTTATTTGTCCAGTTCCGAGTTTCTTTGAAGGCAGTTTGGAGACCATGCCAGGAGCTCCATGTTCCTCAGGTCCTGCTGCTGGGAATAGACTCATTAGTCCAGTCTTTCTGTTGCCAAGTCAATGTTCGTCAGACTTTGTTCATCTTGTGCTCAAGGCCAGCCCTGCTCCTGACACTAAGACACTAATTTCTATTCCACACTGGAAACACAAGTAGCGAGCACAGAGATTTTACTCTGACAGCATAGACCATTTTGCTTCTGGATGCCACAATACTACATAACTTATTGCTGTCAGCAGATGGCTTCCCTGCCCTACTTCAAAGCACTCCAAACAGCATATTTAAGATAAAGAAGTTGCTTCATACTGATAACATCTACATAATAAGCAGCCTCTTCTTCCCCAGGCTCAGTTACTATAGTCTGAGTTTCTGTGTCAGGTGTACTCAATTCTTCATCTGCCTTTATATTCAGGGTGGAGTTTAACAAGCAGTCAGGTCAACACCTTGTCAAGAAACATCAGCAGGTTGATGCAAAACTCCCAATATCTGCCAGCAGAGCATGGTTTTGCTCCGAGCAACAGTCATCTGGCATACAAAGAGTATGAGTCAAACTATTTTAGAAACATATTAGAGCAAATTCACAGTAGCAGCATTAGATCAGCCAAGTTTACAGATTATACAATCCAGGCCATTCTTTCTGTCACAATTATATCCTTACCTTTGCTTTCTTTAAATTATTTTTAAAATAGCCTATTTTTTGATCTTCCTAAGATTGTACAAGATGAGACTTCGTAAGATGGAAAAAATGCATGGAAATTGTAATTAGAATAATAACTATCACATGGCATGCTGCAGCAAAAGGTACTCCCTGCCATATAGTCTGACTGCAGATCCCTCTTACTGAGCAAAGGTTTCACTTGTCTTTTGAAGCACAGATCATTACTGTTTGACAAGCCCCCAGTTAGTAATAAAAAGAGGTAATTATTTAACTAACTAAGCCTTGTCCTACCAAGTTCCTTTGTAATCCTTTAATCCAAGGATTAAGGAGACAGAAGATGATTCAAGGACCTGAGCAGTCACCAAGTGCTGATACGCTATGTCTTTGCGGAAGACCAACAAACCTACTGGCCTGGAGGTTAGTAACCACAGGAGTACCACAGAGGTCTGCCCTGGGATCTGTCCTGTTTAACATCTTCACCGTTGACCTGAAAGAGGCTATGAAGTAGTTACTCATAAAGTTTGCAATGATACCAAACTGGAGGTGGGGTGGGAAGAGAAAAAATTAGACGGTTGAAGACAGGGCTACCATTCAGGCAGACCTAGACAGGCTGGAGGAATGGGCTGACAGGAATCTCGTGAAACAAAGGACAAATAAAAGGTCCAACACCTGGGAAGGAAGAACCCCTTGTAGTGCTACAGGCTGGGCACTGACTGACTGGGGAGCAGCTCTGTGGAAAAAGACCCATGGGTACTAGTAGATAGCAAGTTGAATACAAGCCAGTGATATGCTCAGGCAGCAAGGCAGGTGAACAATATCCTGGGCTGTATCGACAGGAGCACAAGCAGCAGATCAAGGGAAACCATCGTCCTTCATCACTGAGGACTCATTAGACCCCACCCTAGAATATCACATACAGTTTTGGATTTGGCAATATAAGAAAGACATCAATAAATTGCAATGAGTTCAGTGGAGAGCTATACTGCAATGATCCTTGCCCCTTGAAGAGAGGCCCAGGAAATGGGGCTTGTTGAGCCTGGAAAAGAGACAGCTGCGGGGGATCTAGCAGCAGCCTTCCCGTAGGCAGATTTATCAAGACAGGGCCAGGCTCTTCACAGTGGTGCACGGCAGGAGGACAAAAGACAGTGAGCAGGCACTGAAACAGGACAGGTTCAGCCTGTAAGGAAAGACATTTTTCCCCATGAGGGCAGTCAGTCAAGCACTGTAGCAGGTTGCACTGAAAGGTTACACATCTGCATCCCCAAACGTTTTCAAGACCTGACAGAATAAAGCCCTGCGCGATCTTATAACCCTGTCATGAGAAGGCTGGCCCAGAGATACACTTCCTGAGGTCCCCTCTAACCTGAGCTGTTCTGTAATATCATAGTCTTTTTCCCTGATCACTAGAAGGAAGGCACATGAAACTACAAGTTTAAAGCATTCATCAATTCAATGAAGGCACGTACAGCTGAACAAATTACTGCACACAGTATAAGCATGAAGGACCACGTAAGTCATAGAACCTTCTGTGACAGCATGCTGCCACACCACAAATGGTCATGTCATCGAAGGGGATTTGCAGAATATTGTTCTTCCATGCCTTCACTCAGCATAGTTCACAACTACCCCAAGGGTCAGATAAGAGCACTTTAAAGTCAAGGTCAATGGCGACACAAGCACCAGTGTGTATAACTGAATACATTTAGGCTGTAATTAGAAGATTTTTAGCTTTCTGAGGAATTTAATTCTCTAACAATCTGGTAATAGGAATAATTGGGAGTAACAGCTAAGAACAGCTAAGTTCAAGAGCTAAGGAACTTTACGAAAGAACTAAGTTAATCAATCTCCACAAAAATTAACAAAGTTCTTATATGCAGAGGACTCAGGAGATTCCTATTTGCTATGTTGAAGGAATATCTGGATAAAAGCCCACAGCCTATGTGATGAAAGTCAGAACTGCCTTAGAAGTGTGGCACTGTAATGTAAAGTAGTACTGACAAGCAGTCTTTGATGAAAGGATCTGAGACAAAAGTACATAGTAGTATCAATCCTGCCTAGTTAATCCCCTGCCAAAACCCTTTTCCCTGTTTTACAGTACTCTGTTTTGCCTTTTTTTTTTTTTTTCCCCTAGGAAAAAGCAACATAGCAAAACCAAACCAATTTTCATTATTATTCTGCATTACGCCAGCTTTGAATTGTAGGTGTTATGTTACCGAGGGAAAAGTCACAGAAACAGCTAATGCAATGGTTATGAGTTTACAGACTACAGGTCAGAAATGGCCCAACTGAACAGTGTGGTTCAGATAAACACTCTGGACACACATTTTTCTTGAGATACATATGGATGACCCCGTGCACACTTGTTCCACAAAGAGAATGTAATTGCACCTAACAAAGAACCAATGTGACTCACCATTCACTAATGTTTCTCTACAGTAGGAGGTACAAAATTACAGGAGGACACATCAATGCTTTGGTCAGATGAGGACACAAATTCAGTTATACAGATTGGCTAGGGTTCAGCATGGCCCCCCAGTTCCTCCGTAAGAGGCTATAGGGCCTGCTCTTACTAAAAGATCAGTGTCCATGACCATCAAGGAAACAACAATATGTAGCTATTGTTATTTCTAACCATCAACGAAAAGAGAAAACAAATAATCTAGTGGCAGACTATTTTTATTGGACTACTAGAAAATAACAGCATCTTACCTACCACCTTAGGTAAACAGTGTTAAAGGCCTTCTTAACATACACATCAAAATAATGACCCTATTGCAAAACAGAAAAGTCAAACAAATGGTGCAACATGGATGACACATTCAAAGAATCTTAATTTTTATATTATTTCTGTAAATTTATATTATTTCTGTAAATACTGTACATTCTACCCATTCGTGCCTGCATTTCAAGATGCTAAGTGCTTTGCAGATGGCATACTTTATTTGGCAAAAATGTTACTGTATCACCATTTAAAGTTATTTTTCCCACCTCTCATGTTCTTGTTCAAGTACACACAACTCCAGTTTGCAACATGTTAACGATGTAGCATTCCTCCTTAACAACTATTTAACCACAGTGTCCCAGCATCTTCCATGCTTTCCAAGCAGAGTACAGCTGCCCACATGGTTAGAAGGAACTCATAAACCACTGTCAGTAACCTGTCTATCAACTTCTATCTGAGATTCCCAGCTGCTGTCTGGCTCCTTGCAAAGCGCTGTGAGAAAGCTAGAGTGCCAGAGGCAACTAAAGCCAGGTTTCTCATAGAGTACAGAGACTGAATGAAATGCTGGGGTCGGTTCTTTTCAAATATGACATTCTATATCAGAATTTTTAAGACCTTTAATATTTTGGAAAAAATGTCACATTCCACAACCACCGAGTGCAAAGGTTCTTGGCTGATGTGCATAGTGCATTTTCACATTTCATGACTCTTGCAACTTTATTTCTTTCTATAGATGCAGTAGGCATCAACTTCTTTTTTTAAAGTCTGTCACATTTTCAGTGTTTTATGTAGAGCTGCAAGAATTTATTCGTTATTTTTCCTTCTGAAAATGAGAGTTCAAAGTTAGGCAACTAAATAAAATGGAGCAGCACATGTTGAATCCTATTGTCATTTCTGCAGCTGTAGTACGCTGAATAGTAGGTATAACTCCTACTCCTGATTAACGTCTGCATGACATTATTTCAACTCTGCCATGTACAATGCTAAATAAAGTTTTGATATACATTTTAATCCACCCAAGTGAAGTAAAAACCACACTTAATAGCTGGGCTCAAGAATACCTATTATTGGGAGCATTTGATCATAATATACCCAAGGATACTGATATGTCAAAAGCAGTGAAATGCCAGAGTAGATCATCTGCCTTATCCCATCAATTAAACTGGCATTAAATCTTTTTTTAATTGGGGCATATCAAATTCACACATTAAAATATTTCACTTTTGAAGAAAGCTATTTCAAACATTCAAATAGCACATGGAACACTTGCATATGCTATTCTAGTCCCTCAGTATAAAACCCACTCAATGTTTAATTTGCGGCATGTCAAAATGATAGAGCATTCCTTATTTATTCTGCTTTTTACTTTTATTATTATTGTAAACAAACTGAATTCCTTTTCTAAATAGCTACACAAAAATAATCAGCACAAAATCGATGGTAGAGATTTAAACGTGTGCACAGACATGTAAGATTACAGCTGTGTTAGCAGAGGCATAGCCATGTATCTAGTCACTTACAGAATATACTTGGGATGAATACTACATTGACTGTAAACCAAGTATAAAATATTTATGTTCTTTAACCTTTGCAGTTTAGAAATATATGGTATAAAAGCAAAGCAAAGCATTCCAGATCCCATGACATACTAAACTGCCTGAAAATTACATATCTTCTGCACAGTACTTATCTATGCATCCATTTTAAGATAGAAATAATTAGTCAAGCTGCATGAAATATTACAAGGAACTATAATATGACTGCAAACATTTTCCTTAGAAGCAGTTGCAGAATTTTTTTAGAAATATAGTGCTATGTTGCTATTATACACCTAATCATTTGCCTTCCCACAGTTTCTATGTATTTGAATACATGTAAGATTTATTTTTAATATATATTAGATTCTGGTTTCACTTATACAACCATAATTTTGAGAATATAATTGTGGCTCTCGACAGCCCATGTATTTGCAAGGAAACTGACTTTTTATGGTCTCTCAACCTTCTGAGGAAAATTAAGTATTGATGTAATTTTTATCTTCACTTTTAAATTATTTGTAATCATTCCCAAAACAAAATTGGAATTTAAAGCCAGAACAGACCAATATATGCAACTGATATGAAATTAATATCAAACCCAAAAAGGCAATTGGGAGTCTTTTACTAGTGCTTTGAACAGTATTACCAATACAGAAAGCTTTTCATAGAAATATCATAGAATGGTTTGGGTTGGAAAGGACCATAAAAATCATCTAGTTCCAACCCCCCTGCCACAGGCAGGTTCACCTTCCACTGGAGTCCAGGCTGCTCAAAGCCCCATCCAACCTGGCCTTGATGATGCTATGAGAAGGTCAGTGCCTACATATCTGGAGTACCCTCTGTAGTGTAGCTGCTCTCCTGCAATAGGTTGCTCTAGAACCTTTCAGAAACAAAAATAAAAACAAGAAAACACCTCAATAGTTGTGTATCAAGTAAAAAGCTAAACTGAGCTAGCCAAATTGTGCAATTAGTCATTCTTGATGCTTATACAGTTCTCAAGAAAGTTACAGATTTTACTGGAGCTGGATCAAGTCACGTGATGAAAGGACAATCAAACTAGGATTCCTGAAGAAGCATCTACAGACAATAATTCTGAACCATATGTTCCTCTGTATACACAAAAGCACTGGGGATTTTTCTGTATGAAGTCTCCTCTAACCTCAATGCTATAAAGGGACTGTTTAAGCTATGCTACCAATTCTTTCAGCTACCTGGCTAACATTAGACCAACCTTCATTAGCTAGCGTGGCTGTTTGGGAGTTCTCTTCCAAATGAACCTTCAGATTTACGTCAAACTAAATCTTTATCTTCCATTAAGCTTTTACTTATTCTGTATCCAATGCCAAGTGCATCTCATGGGTAAGATTTGTCCTTCTACCAGCCTTCAATACTGCCTTGGAAAGCCATATTCCCAACCAGTTCCATCTGCATGAGGCTCAAGTCATTACAGAGAGATTCTGCAGAGACAATTCCAGCAGTTTCTTGGAAGAGCGACCTTGACAAGCGATCCTCAAAATGCTTTGTACAGTTGTTGCCAGAGACTTAATAAGTGCCTGTTAGTGACAAAAGGAAAAGCTATATTAATATATATTAAAAATAGGTATGAATATCTATCAAGATGTTAATCCAAGGAAGAATTTTAAATGAAAACAAAACTCTGAAAACACATAAGAGAAACACAGAACATTTCCACTCTTTGTTTCAAAATGATGTTATATCTCAACGAGGGGGAATAAAATTTTATTCAATGATAGCATTACCAACTTGGCACATAACTTTTAGAATAATTTAAATCAGACATTCTGCCTTTTTTTTAATTCCTGTTATCTAAAAATGTTGTATACAAGTCCAGGGACAATGAAAACATCTCATTAAAATTCCATTCCTAAATTCAAGACAGAAATGCTCAGAAGCTGTATCTATTACCCTAGTGAGGACAGCCATGGACCAGGGACCTACTGGTTCACAGGTCAAGAAGCACAGATGGCTCATGTCACACCTGCAAAGGGCAAAGGTTCTTTATGACAGGTTTGTCTTAGAAACAGCTAGTCAAGAACACTCCAAAATAGACTCAGAAATCAAGCAAGCTAGTAAATAGTGTGGGTGATCAGGATCCAGTGCTCCTCATCAGCCTTTTTTCTTTAACCACATGGATGTTGCCCCACAAAGTTCAGGAGCTTTCTTTTGACAACTCAGAAATTAATTTTTACATCAGTTTTGAAGATCTTCCTAGTCATGATTACTTTTCCTGGACATAAAAGCTAAATAAAGTTGTTCTTGTGTATATAAACTTATATAAACTCTACTACATTGTGACTGACAAATTATTATATTTGTGGTTTTGACGGATTATGCAAATCAAGAAAATAATCTATATACATACCTAGTTCATCATCATGTTGTTTCCAGATACAAGAATCAATGAGGACAAATATATGAATTCTTGCTTTTCAGAACACATTGATACAAATAGTTTTTATCTACTCAATCACTGTTCTTCAGATCCTAAATAGGCAGAGCTTTTAAGAGAAGTTATTGCAGAATCATAAAGCACACAAAACCAACAGGTCTTTTCAAGGAAACTCTCCAGCTGTTTGCTTACTCTGGCTCTCCAGTTCCTCAGCATCAGTGAGAAGACCAGAACCTCATCTCTACTGTTTTACAAAGAAAACCAACATTCTTGAATATTTAATTTGCCTAGAGACAGCTGCAGATACACGTAGCAATTTCAGAATGCCACAATCACTACATAGGAATGCTGCATTGGATTTCTACAGTCTTAAAATTTTCTTAAGTAGGCTTTATTTTTCAAAGTTCACTACATCAGACTGCATTTTCTGAATTTTATGATTAAGTTCACAGCAAGTATGAAAGCTCAAAAGAACACCAAAGTTATTTTGACTTCACAAGTTGCTTTGGTACACTGATTGTAGGGCTCATTTAGTGCACAGTCTATTTGCAAAGAAAAATCAAAACTGCTTTTTCAAATGAAGCTACGGCTGCACTGCTTTATGAAGCTGAATAGCTGCTATCAGTGGTCTCAGCAATAATTCTGGAAGTAAAGCATCCAACATCCAATGTATTAGATCTACAATTTATTTATTTTCTGGTACAATTTAGCAGAACTCACCAGGATGATTCATAGTATTTGGAAAGTGGTTTCTAATTTAAATCTAACAAAATGTTGTCTGCCAGTTGACAGTGAAGGACTTAAACATTATACAGCTCATAGCTTAAGCTTCCGAAATTCTTTAGAATTATGAGTGAGTTGCATTATAATTCTCAAGAAGCCGCTTAGGATCCACTAAGGCAGCAAACCATTTGATTCCTTACTATCCTGAAAATATTTATATGATGGGTAAGATTTGACTGCATTCGGACAGTAATCCACATTATGTACTGCAAATACATTCAATTACATCCTCAATATTAAACTTCTTTTCATCCAAATAAACTGGGTTCTATCCAAAAAGAATTTTGTAAGGAGCACTCAAGAGAGAAATTCAGTAGAATTAATTGTACAATTTATACCAATGTCAGATAGAATTCTGTCTTTACAGAACTACCTCAAAACATAAGTGCTATTTCAATCTTAAATGGTCAGAATAAAGCTTAGAAGGGATTTGCATGGTACATAGATCTTGAGTGCTTCTATGCTAAAGATATAGTGAAATTTCAGCTATTTGTCATAATCACTTAAGTCTCAAAGATACAGCTTGGAATGAAAAGTAGTTTGACATAAGATTCTTTCAAGCATCAATAGTAAGTGAAAAAAATTCTAATTCTATGAAACAATAAAAACAGAATTTAAAGTTACAAGAAAGTTAGAACCTACGATTCAACAGGTTGCAGATGTGTGCATGTATACACAGATTTACGTTTAAAATACTCAAATGCATCTTGCATTATTTTCTGCTTAAACTAATTTCCTGTACCTTCTAGAAACATTTCTATTTCTGTAATATAAATATTCCTAAAAAGAAAATATGTACCTAAAATTATTTAGAAAATGACTACTGAAACGGATATTTTTTTTTTCTCCCCTTCAACTTTTTAGTCACAGATCATGAAAAACATTAATAGGCAAACTTGTAATTTGGACTTTAGCAACTTTGGAAAATAAACATGGAAAACAGTCAAAACCTATTCAGAATTTCACTGTACAATAATCAACTGAAATTTTTTAACATGTTTCACTAATGCTAGCTCAAATCTAAATTAAAGGCCCAATCCTGTCTGCTTTTGAGAAAATGTAAGTTTTACTTTTACTTTAATAGAAACAATATTAAAACCAAAATCAATTCAAAATGAATAAAAATCATGATACATTAGTATTATATTAACTAACAATGGAGGCTCAATAAAAGGAATGCAAGGCAAAGAATAGAATAGTGCACTGTGGTTTTATTGATGGCAGCAATGACAATTTGCCTCTCACATGTAAAAAGTATTCAGCTTCACATAACTAACAACTTTTAAAAAAGTCTCTTGTGATGTCAGGTCCAAATTCCTTCTGCTCACATGAGCTTTCTTTGATCCACCCTGTTTACTTGGAAAAAGACAGCAATTCTTCTAGAGTCTTCAGCAAGTTGGAGCTGCCAGTGAATCTCTCCCCACTGTGAGGTGGTTTCTAAATGAAAAAAAAAAATAAATAATACAGTAGATAAGCATAAAAGCTCTCTGCTCTTTGTGCAACACATGCTTTACTGTTCGTTCATCTTCTTCCTCCAAAAGAGCAGGTATCTGCTTTTCAGCACTCAGAGAGACACAAGTCTTTAAAAGAATAAATCAGAAGGTTGCATTTCAATGCAATAAAAACAATCAGTATAATAAAAAGAAAGAATGCTTTCTGGCAATGACTTCTCACAAAAATTGCAGCTTCTCCAGTGGTAAAGACTTCAATACAGATTTTATAGCAAGTGTGACAAGGTGTAGATTAATTCTGCCCTGTTGCAAAGGAACACCCAAGAAACAGATAACAACCAAGCACCCGTAAGTTCACACTCTTCAGTTCTTTCAAGCTCCTCCAAAAGCTACGATACTTCAAAACACTCCTTTCCGATTACTTGTTCCCCCTTCTTTTTCATACTGTCAGGACATTCTATACAGGAAGTGTAAGCTCAGGATGTTTTTTTATTATTGTTAGATTCTAATTCTTATATCTTGATTCTCTAGGAGGAATGTCTTATTTTACAGACCTGTTTAAAGACAGTATTTAACTCATACCCTAAACAACCCAGACTGAGTTCAAGGGCTCTCAATGCAGTACTTTAATAAAATTCTGAGTTAATGTTCTCTGCTTCACACTGCTGGATATTAATAAATGGTCATTTCTAAGTCAACTGCAACCGTGGTGGGGCACTGACTAGCCCATACTTCTCTTACTTCACCTTAATATGACTACTCTATCGCTCTATCTTCATAATAAACACCAAGTGAAGACTTCCTGCAAGTCTGCAGCAATTGTTCTTAACTCAAGCACAGAACAGTGTGGCAAGAAGCCCTTCAGAAAGACAAAATCATAAAATGGTTTGGATTGGAAAGGTCCTTTAAAAGTCATCTAGTCCAAACAGCCTGCCATGGGCAGGGACTGGAATCTGATAAAGGAGCTGATTAAAATAGCCAGATTTAGCAAATCATTTTAGTATCAAATACACAAATACTCTAATTGACTAAATATTAGCTACTTAGAGTTTCCACTTAAAAGTTCAAGACAATTAAGTTATGGCAGCCAAATAAGACTGCACTGAATGTTTAGATCTAAAGGGAATGAATATTCCTATCAAGCACGATTTTCTCATAATGAATTGCTGTTTACAGTAATAACTACTTAAGGTATGTATAACTCCTACAATATTTGCTATTTGTTTTGCAGAAGATAAAGTGCATAATATTCCAAAAAAGTTAAGACTTACAAAAGTAACCAAAATTTACCAGGTTTAAGCTAATGCTGGTTGTACACTGCACAGGGTAAATTCAGTTTTGGATGGCAAACTGGCACTATCTAACTTTAGCAGATGTTGAAGTAAACAGTCCTGGGCCAAAAAAGGACACAAGAAATACCTCATCTCTTCAACTGAGTTTTAAATTATAATGAAGAGAAGAACATATCTGAAAATATTGTCAATAAAAGATGCACTTTTTAAAGCAAAGTAAGTAGTAGCTGAAAAATTATGTTCAGCTTCATTTTCCAAAATACATCTTAATTATTTCCCACCCCCCCCGATAAAAAGAATCCATTGCTACTTGTTGACAAATGTTTTGGGGTTTATTTAACTGACACTACTTACCACCTGAATTTAACACCTTTATCTGGAGATGTCTGACAGAAAACAATAGTATTTGAACTGGTGCAGGGGAAGGGCGCTGTAACTATTTTTTATGGTAGGTAGGTTTTGATACTGAGTCTGCTATCCATTTACATCAGGGTCCTGTTAGAATCTTCAAAGCAAGGTATGAGAACACCCGCAAGGAACAACCACCTGTGCCTTACGTTGTTCCTTACTTGCCAACAATTTGTGTGCTCTTCTTGAGATACAGGAGTTTCTATCGCTCTCTCCCAATATCTGTTTTCTCCCCTCTCCCAGGTGACCAAGGCCAAAACATAGTTTTCCAGACTTATACTGTAATATTAGAGACATATAAAAAATAGTACCTAAAGACACAAAAAAATCTCCCTCGTTTTTAACTGCTGTGTACCCTGAGCACACTTCATTTGGCTGATCACACTGACACTCCTCTGAGCAAACTGAGCTGGTTTAGAGCTCAGATCAGTGCACATGCCAGAACTATTTCTGCATAAATTATCTCATGACATGTTTATTGATACTGATTGATACACTTAAAATGAAAAAAAATCAACTTATATGTGCAAAAATAGAATAATTATCCCCTTGGCAAGAGTCAGAAATAAATTTTGCTCTTGCATTGCCAGTACTCCCCAAAATGAAAAAGGTATTTCAGCATATGATTAAACAGCAAAATCATACATTATTGCATGTCAGAAATATCCAAAGCTGCAGAGATCAGAAGCACCCTGAACTTGGAAGACTAGAGCAAGGTAAGGAATGGATCTAAAGAGCTCTGGAAAAATAAACTGATGAGGTGGGGTGGGGGAAATGAACAACAGATTCAAAACAAAGACATACTGTAGATGTAGACCAAATAGCCTGCAACTTTACAAAGCTTTCTTTATTCAGGATAAGCTTTTAATCATCATTTGAAAAGTAAAGATTTAGACAAACCACAAGTAAAATGAAAGCAGTACAGCATGCTTGATTCTTTTAGTAAAATAATTGTACTGTTTTATCTGAATGGCCATTTTAGATTTCTGAATGTTCATCTCAGGTGTATTTTCTGAGGATATATATTCCCTTCATTTCTGCTAATCGATAAAGTATAGGTGCAAGTATACCGTTAGGATTCAGAGTATTACAAATATTCCTAGGCCTTGAGCTTGCCATTGAATGAGGAGGTACACAGATTTTAGATTTTAGTGTTGCAAATTCTTCTTCCCATGTTAAGCAAAAGAATAGAAAGACTATTCACAGAAATGGCTCTTCAGAATTAGAATATGGGACCCTGGACAGAGACAGACAGTATGGAGTTCAGCAGGGACTACAGCTGCTTATTTCAGCAAAGTTGGTCCAATGTATGTGAAAGAGAGATTTGCTACTGTTCTCAGGTGAAAAACATATCAAGTAAAAGCTTGCTGACATGAGTCCTTACATAAAGCAAAGTTAAAAAGCTATTTGTCAAAGTGTTTTTATTGCCCTCTTCCCACAGGTGTGTTAAGACTCTACCTACAGCCACAAAATCCAGAGAAAGAGATATCCAACTTCTATCATAAATACACCAATATCCCCAAGAAAAAATTAGAAGCAATATGCCAAACATATCTTCCATGTAGGTGATCACAAGTGGTTTCTAAATTAAAAAGACACAACCATAAAACTTCCACTTAAATTATGAGACCTGGATTTATTATCACTAAGTCTCCACTGGTGTAGCAACCACTGCTCTGTGCTTGTTCCTTATAAAGAGATTACCACTATCAAAGAAAGTACGTCGCACATGTGCTTAATTTTTTTTTTAATAAAGAGTGAGTTTTTTCTAGGAATTTTAAGTTCTCTCTTTGCTTGCAAAATGGTGATTACAGTAATTTCTTTGATCAAAATATTCATCATCTGCAACCCAGTGCTGAGGGTTCTTGTACAACATACTGGAAAAGTTGCAGAAAGTTCTCTCACAAACTCCACAAAGACTGAAGAACACTGAAGTACAGAACAATCCAGATCTACTTCTTTTTAAATCTAAACCCATAAATAACATGTCAATATTATATATTTACCTTTTATTTCTTATTTATTAGTTTCTAGCTCTTGGGGGTTGATAAAATTGTTGAGTAGGTCGTGTGGACCGTCTTGGCTGACCATCACCTCCTCTGCGGAATTCTAGAGTTTGCTCATACGTTTCTTCCTCCTCCTCCTGCAGGCAAACAGCATTGTTTTAAATGGAATAGTAGGAAAATACATTATGCATACATACAAACACACAGAGCCCCCCCCACCCCCCACACAAATGAATTCTTACACACATAGCAACTGCTATTTCTGTGTTGATGACCACTTCTGAAAACAAGTGACATAATGGGAGTGGGTTTTTCAAGCCTAGGAAAGCTAACAAGAAGGAGAATCTCAAAACTCAATCCCTAGGGCAGAACTTAATAAATATTTGCAGGAAAAAAGCATATATATTAAAGTAAAATTATTTTCAAAGAGTCATACAGACAACAAACTCAAGAACCAAGATAACCTCAGTAACATGCCAGAGCAGGAGAAATATGAGCTTTTGGGACTTTAGAAGTGAGTGGGAAATGAAATAAAAGAATTAGGAAATGGGAATGCAAGGAACAGCATCTGGCAATATGCATGCTAGAAACAGATCTGAAGCAGTAAATACAAATCTGTGATGCAGTAATAATGAAATAAGCCTACAAGTATCGTGGACAGCAATTTAGGCATGACTTTGCTAAGTGCAGCAGTAATAAATATAACCTCTAAATAATGAGAGGAGAGATAATTACATACTTCAATATGGCATTCATTCCAAGGCATCTCATTACCAGAAATATATTGACAAATTACATGGAATTGAGAGATAAAACCAACAAAAATAATCAAGGCACTGGAGAGTGATTTACAAAGAAAGATTAAAATAGCTCTGTATTTACTTTGGTCATGAAATAGTGAAATGAAAAACATTCCTATCGTGGATTATTTGAAGGTGGTGCACATTAAAGGTAGAGAAGAATTTTAAAAGCATTAGAGTCGATAAAAAAAAAACAGGAGGAAAAATTATAGGCTGAAAAAAATTAAAAAAGTTTCTGAACATAAGTATGATTGTCAAATGATGCCTCAGGGAAACAGTTATACTTCCATTTCTTTAATATCCTAATACTACACTGTAGCAAAGACCAGGTAGGTCCAGAGGGAACATCCTGTAAGAAATCAAAAGCACTGAGTATGTATTTCTTAATTCCCTTTCATTCACAACATAGGAACATACAGGAACACAAACCAAGAACATTAAATGATTCATTAAAAGTTCAACAATTCCAACACCCAGGAACTGTCTTAAAAGACTGCAACATGCATGTAACAGTAAACAAGTCACAGCAGTAAAATTCTTACTGGAAGAGACAGAAAGGAAAATCTGCAGCCTAAGTTTCTTTCTGTCGTGAAAAGTCAGATCTTGCTCAAGAAATGTCTCTTTCTGAATCAGCTTGAATATCAATAAACATGCATTTTAAAAATAACAGTTACAGACAACCACATTCCTCATGGTATGGTCTCCTATTTACATGGCACATTTGTGATCTTGGATATATTTCCAGAACAACAGATTAAGCCCTACTACAAAGAGTCTGCAATAACTGTAGAAGAAAACAGATTTTCAGCATGATTTAATACAGCATAATTGATTTATATCTTTTAGTTTCACTGTAGCCAAAGGCCAAGAACCATGGAATTCTGCAATGAAACTTACTCTTCTCAGTGTACCTCTTTTACTGCTTGCAGCACTATCGATTCCCTTATATAGAGGTCTGGAGACACTGATTATCCAAAAGAAAAAGAAATAGAAAAGCAGATGTCTAACAAAAAAAAAAAAAAAATCCAGTTTGCAATACTGTTAGCCCTAGTACAAACCCTCAGCTTAGTATATGAAGTAATCTCCCATCAGTGACAATGCAAGCTTTTTTAACGTTTTAACACCAAAACGTCAAAAGGTAAGCTAGATGCCTCAAGTGTTCTAAGCACCTTTAGCTCCTTAGTATACTCTAAGAAATGTGAATACCTGAAAATAGTTCCATATTATTTGCCAAAAGAGTAACAAAAGATGCAACTGCAAGTTTTCTTAAAATTCTTTGCCAGAGCTTCATTCTAACATAGAAGAGCTCACTCTTCAAGAATAAACTGGTGAACTTTTATGTGCTCAATATTTGGATTTCTCCAGAACTGTAAAACTAAATGGCATATATGCATAACTGAAAATTTAGCAATGCATACCAGTGTTTTCAAGAGACTGCAGCGAAATAGGCATGAATCTTTTCTTTCTAACCTTGGTAGTCTTTGCTCAAAAAGAACAGAAATTAAATAGTTTAGTGCATCGCCTCCCACCTCTAACAGCCAACCCCTTTCTACAAATAAGTGTATCAGAGTAAATTTTTAGAGCAGCAAATCTTTAACTCTCAAAAGTTAATGTTGTTACTTTGAATTCAGTAAAATCAAATTAAAACTAGAATTTGTCTTACACATTTGTATTTTGGTGTAGCTGTCTTTACACATAGAAATGAAAGCTTCAGATTGCATTCCAATTTAAATATTTTTATTACAACAGGCAAGAGTGAAATGTGAAACCACATTAATTTTCTTGAGCCTCTGAATGAAATGAAAGCAAGCAATGCAGCAAATAATAGTAAGAATGAATTAGCAACAGAACACCTTCCAAATGTTCCCCCATACTTCTCTATATAGGCACAGTGGCTCCCCACACAGAGTTACTGATCACCTTGTTTAAGCCTGCCATCCCCACATCAGATGACACATCGTCATTTGCTTCTTGTGTCTCACGTATTCACATTTAATCCTAATTGGATTTAGCAAGGTGTTATTTTGGAGAATGTTAAGACATATCTTTATTAAACATTGTTTCTTGTTTTGCAAGTACTTGCGTTTCTTTTCTTCCACCATTTCTTGATCACTGACCCTCAATCCACCACTGATCTTTCTTCTGTTGCCATTTTATTTTATTTCCATTTTAAGGATTTTTTTTTTTTTTTTTGGGGGGGGGGGTCACCTTCATCTCAATTCACTTTAAAATCTCTCCACCCCATGCTCAAAACTGCAATCTCTCTTCTGGAACAGCATCTACCCTTTGTAGGCAAAACTTACGATCTCTAATGTTCACTTCCTTGTCTTTTCTGTTCAACCTAAAAACTTCAGCTGCCTACATTTTTTCCACTATAACTTTGCAATTAGGTCACACACCTTGTCACCAACTCTATTTTTCCAATCTTTCTTGCTGCTTCCTTTCAATTTATCAGTTGCTTGTGACTCATTCTAAATTGTTCCATTTCCTACTTCCTTATCCATGTAAAATCTAGATTACATTTTATAAAGCAAAGGTGGCCACAAACCTCTCTCAGAGCATCTCCATTCTCCTTGTATTACCAGTAGAGGTTTCATATTAGTACATCACTCCAAAAACTTACATACATTATTATCTCCATCTTTCAGCTTATTATTCATTATTTATCTAATATTCCTAGATCCAGGATTGAGTTTTCTAGTACTTGCACAATGCCCACTTAGGGCTCTGTACCCTGAGATTAAATGATACCAACTAAGCACAACTGCAAAAGACAGCAAAAACTGGCGGATCCTTCGGAAAAAAGTAAAGTTTTACAGTGCAAACAATGAACCGCACAAAGAAATTACTGCAGTAACAGGTCAGAATGACAAAGAGAATGTGGAGAAGGACAGTATTCTTCAGGTATTCAAAAAAACATGGCAATCAGGGAAGCATACGTCATTGGGTATTTCATCTTCTATTCACATTTTTTGCCATAAAAATTTGCTGTTAGTTTGGAAATTTTTATTCCATCACATAAGACACACAAGAACTAAAGTGTAAAATTGGTATATATGCATGCTCAGTGCATTTTGGACCCATATATTCTGAAGAGCTTGTACCACCACCATACTTTATCAGCTGAATGTAGTGAATCAGCAAGTAACTTCAGTCCAGCCAAGTGACTACCACTGTGCTTTTACATAAAAAAATTCAACGGATTCCATAGCTGCAGAACAAAGTTATAAATGCAGCATTTAAAATACTTTAACTATTAATTTACTCTTAAAATTAACAATATTAGAGTAAATTTATATTTCATTAAAAACTTTCTCATTGAACTTCAGCTACAAGACTTCTTTCAGTGCATTCAAAAGAACTGTTCAGAAACTTTTTTTTTTTTAATGCAGTCCTTGAAGTACTTACTGTATAAATTCTGAGAACAATCAATAGGTGGATGACAGTAAAGAGCAGGACAGAAGTTACGCATTATACAAAAGCTTTGCTGAATGTTCTGCTCACATACACTGAGGCTGTGGCTTGAAGTCACAGGTGAGCAGCTCCAACCGTTTGCCACCTGCAGACTAGTTACCTCTGTCCATTCCTGCTTATGAACAGAAAATTCTGCTCTATTCCATGGGCCCTTCTGCTAAGGCTTTTCAATCATAGCTCTCTGTGGGCTATTAAGGGATGAGCATCAGAGCTTGTGCAAGGAGGCATGAAAGAGCAGAGTGGGACCAGGAATCATGGGACAAAGAAGAGACAGAAGGCAAAGTAAGCAGAAGACATTTTCCATTTCAGTAATGTCAAACTACTGTTTCAGTTTAAAAGCTTTAGTTTTCATTTCACTCACGTAATCAATGCATGAAAAACTTGCTGGACTCAGTAAAAAGGAAGAGTGTTGGCTTCCTTGCAAAATGAACTTTGCTTTCATGTGCATTTCAACTCCCATTTCCCGGTTCAGATTTAATGCCTCTTTGCATTGCCCACTATGCTGGCAACAGCTGTCTCCTGCTGTTAGCACACCAAGTGATCTCTTGTTTTGCTGGTTAAATTCCTCTCTTAAAACTTGCTTCTTTTGCCTTATCATCCAGTGTTGATCACCTTGAGTACTTAACTTTTTTATTTTTGCAGCTTCTACATACCTGCACTTGTATCAATCAAAAATAGACTAAGATTTTACAGATATATATAAAAAAAACAACTAGACAATTAAATTCAACTACACTATGGCCATACAGAAAAATTCGTAAGTTTACTAGAAAAAGCTAAACTTAAATATTTAAACTGCAATATATTACATATCCTATTATTTTGGGGGGGGGGGGGGGGGGGGGGGAGGGGGGGAATCACTGGCTAAAGTGTCTACAGTATTTCCTTAAACTTTTACTTTATCTGAATACTTAAATGGATTCTTCGAACTCCGTAATAACTAAGAATGAAAATGGGATGCTGTGAAAAAAAGAAAATTTTTAATTTAAATAAAGTAAAATTTTTAATATTCATACATTCTTAGAGCAGCTTTAGGGCACAATTTCAAAAATTACTATCAAATGAGGTGTGAAAATTCCAAGTAAAATAGAAATTGCCAGTAATATAGATTTTTCATTGTGACAAGAGCATTTTTGAAGTGTCTATTACAGAATAATTCAACATATTTGGTCTTGATCCATTTTCCTTGCAAGTTATGCTTGTTACTTAAAATATCTGTTCCCCTCGCAGTAATCTTCTTGCAGAATAATCTTTGTGAGAGTGCAGATGCTCACATTTTTTTTTCACAGTACACAACACATTTACATTAGACTGGGCCTACAGCCATACAAATTTCTGGGTTAAATTGTGAGTGAGAAGACAACTGGGATTCAAGGTTATACTGCTAGACCTGCACAGAGCTGACTCCTCACTGCTGTCAGATAATTAAACTCAGCCCTATTAATGTGCCTTTAAAGCAGTCAGGGTAGAACTACATTTTTGGAAAAATATACTTATAGTATGCTCACATATCATGTAAGGCATTGCAGCAATGTATCACTGACGGCTAAAAGTACACATAACCAACTGTAAAGATAGCAATCAAAAATGTTAGTTTTTAAAAAATGTTATAATAATCATATGATAAAAGGGTTTTTTAAATTAACCTTTTAATATAACATTTAGAATGTTAATGATATTACTTAACTTGCCCAGATCTTCTGAAGTATATCAGAACACTACAATTAAAACTTTTGTAACTAAACAAAGGAATCAACTATGTTACACCCTCAAATTTATAACCAATTCTGACACGTGGGCTGTAGTGCCATAGACAGTTGCACCAATGTAATGCCCTGCTACTAAAACACTTTCTCTTCTTCAACTTTTTCAACACTCTTATTTATACTTTTCCTCTTTCTTGCTCACATGTACAGTTGCAATTTTTAAAGTAATGCAGGTTCAAAAGGCAGGAGGGTCAGGACTAGGGAGGAAGAACTGCTTGCTTCTCCCAGAGCCAACAGCTGCTCATGGGCTCAGTCCATGAAATCAGACCCCTAAGTCACTCTTTTCCCTTAAACTTATCTTATGGAATGGGAAATTAGTCTGCCCTTATTCAAATGTTATGGGTGTGCGAAACAGATTCTGATATTAGAACCAATTAATTAAAAACAACCAAAAGTATCTCTGAGGAGGATACTTACTTATAAGCTGAAGTAGAACTTATACCTTCTTACCAGAATGCATGTGTATTCGCTTTTTTAAAAACACAAAGAGTTAAAACAAACCCTACTCAGGACTTTTTCATTTTTAAGTTAATCCCCACACATTATAATCCATGTCCTTCTAACAGATAATAATTTTTATAGTATAGAGTTCATTGGTTCTATGTTCTATGTTCTCTTAGTAAACATGACTTGGTCTGATTTTTTAAAAACTTAAAACAGTATGATAGTTTTTAAAATTTAAAATCATTGCAATGGATTGTAAGGAAATTTAGGACTTAAAATAGGTTCTCCAGATTTCTAATTAAGTTATCCTAAAGACCAAAACCATTAGCTTCTAATAGAAATGGTAACTTTACATGGCACCTGTGAAAACGAAGTGAGAGGAAGGCAGAGATAATTCAAAAATAAAGGATCAGGTATTTCTTCATTCTTGAATCACGAATGAAAGGGAACAAAAAAAAAAAAAAAAAAAATCACACGAGATATGAAAGGCCATACGCATTTTTTACCTCCCAAAAGCAGAACAATGACATTCAAGCTACATTCTTTCTTTCTCATTCTTTCTCTCTTTCTCCATATACATATTTCTAGGTTACTGAAGTGACAAAGAGCTAAAATAAACATTTTACCTTCTGTTTGTGATAAGAAATTGTTTGCTATTTAGACTATTATTAGAAAAGCATATAGAAGACGTACAGAACAACAAGAATACATCTTTAAATTATTTAAATGCAAAACAAAAATCCCAAAATGTAAAGAAAATGTTTACACGTGCTTTTTCAAATTTTTCTCTCTCATATTGAGAAAGTACTGTTTTGGTGTTGACTTCTGGATACAACCGTCAAGTTGGTGAACTGCAGGGTATTTAACCAATAGACTAACCAGGTTCTACTGTAACATGGAAACAGTTGCATTGTTCTGAAACAGCAACAAACAAAACAGGAAGAAAACAAAAAGATCACAGGCATGACGTGATGGGGCCATGCTTGGCATCATTGCCTAAACACATTTATTTTTTTTTACAAGCAACACACTTCTATCCTGAATTGGTAAGAATCTGTAAGTTCTGCTCAAAAAGAAAATACCTCGATTTTGAAGTAAATTTTATCAATAACTTTTAAATCAATCTAATTTTAAATTTCTGCAACAGTACATGCCTAAGGCAGTATGAGTTTGTCCACTTCCAATAAGGAAGCTCAACTCCATAAGCAGTAGAGACTACATCTGACTTCAAAGATATTTCTTACCAACTGCACTGATACACTGGCATTATTTTCTGTCTGTAAAGGATACGCAGGATAAACAACTGTAAAGGATATAAACATGTATACACTACATTTGTAGTATTCCATATGTAACTTGATTTGATTTTTATGCCAAAAGCATCCATAGCTTTGCTGGAGCTTTTAGCTTTAGCTTCACTATAGCAAAATGCTATAGTATACTGTAACAAGACAGTGGTGACAGAAATAGCAACATTAAATGTATTATGGAAACTACCCAGAGATTTACTGCAAAATCTTAAGAGAACTTTAATTGTCCTTAAAATGATACAATTAACTTGCTGGATAGTACTGTATGATTTACTAAAAACCTCCTGAGACTTTGAACTGCAAGTATATAATTATCATTTGCTGCCATTCCATATGCAGCCAGAATAATTCCTACTCATTTATGTAACATTTTATACTATACTAGCGCCATCTTTCTCTGTTCTACTGCTTCTCAAATTGTATGGGATTTTTAAGTACCATACAAATAAGACACTATACTCTACCTTCTAGTGCTGTACATCGCCTTTCATGCAACAGAGAACTTCAGTTAATGGTTATCCTAATGCAGGAATAATCAAATCCAAAAGTTACTGACAATTCATTAAAACAAACTTGCTGAAATGTCATTAAAAAAAAAAAAACACAAACAAAAACAACAACAACAAAAGAACCAAAACACATATAAACCATTTGTTTCCCCCATTTACACCTAGAAAAAGGAACTGATCCTTATGAGGGTGTGTCTTTGTCTCCACTGAACACATGTAGGTCACAAGTAAATATGTTCCTAACTATGGTATGTAAAACTAGGTTGTATGGAGCTATGCCATAGTATCAGTTGCTTTTTCATTTTCAAAACAAAAATTTCAGGATGGCACAGTCTTTTTCTTCACGCCATAAACAAACTAATAGTAAATCTTTTGACTTTTACTAACCAAACATCAGAAGTCAAATAATTTTACATTTTCTTGACCAGTTTTTGTAAAATTCTACAAAGCATTCTTCAATGCCAGCAATTTATCAATTAAAGCCTTATTACACACTCATTTAAGATACTAAATTTATAAGTGATTCAGCAATCCTGAAAAAGTTAGACATACACTATTAACATTTTTGAGTGAAGCAATAAACATTAGATACCAAGTGACAGAAAATTTATAAATTCTTCAGAAAAAAAAAATCAAGAAATGGAAAATAGATGGATGGACAAAAATAATAAAATACTTAAACCTGAGATCACTAGAAAAAATAAGAGTTAACTTGTAATCAGACATTTCTTTATCTTCAACTCTGAAAACAAAGCACTCATTTGTTTTCTAACTAGACTACATTCTAACTACATTTCCATAAAACTAGGATAATGTAAGCCTTGGGCAAGATTATCCCACAGACATTTTGCTAGCATATCTGTTCACCTTAAGGATATTGCATAGGTTATTCATACTTGCAGTATTCCCTGTGGCACATAATAAAATAAGTATACAACTCTTCTTGTGAGGTTTGTACTTGAAACAAACATACTCTCCTGCAAGTTGTCACTATGTTCTCCATACAGAAAAAAAAACAATTAATTTTAAAAGTTCCTTAGAAATACGTACTTAACCCATTCACAACATAACCCTTCTATTAGTAATAGCTTTTACACTGAGTAGTATCAATATCAAACTAACATTTGAACTTTTATTTTCCATCATTTCTAAAAGAAAGGTAGATACAATGAAGTGAGATCTATACAAATAACACACAACCAGAAGATACACTGAGTTTTCTCAATTCAGGAAGAAGAAAGCCACAAACTAGAACAGGAAATGTTTTCAACAAAACACATAAACTTAGTAACATTACATCAGTTAACTATAACCACTATAAGGAGTTATGTGCCATAAGGAGTAATGTTATTACGAGGAGTAATTGTCCCACTTTTCAGAAAGGAGCAGCAATATAAGGATCCATCTCTATCCCTCCTCCCAACTGTCAGCTGTTCCCCCTCCCCAACATCCCCAACTTTTTTTTTTTTAAATAAATAAAGTATTCATCCAGTTTTTGAGAACATCAATTTTGAATGAAGACCTCTGGAAAGATCTAGTTTACACTCATAATACAGATAGAGTCCTAAACATATAGTAAAAATGAATACTTGCGCAGATTGGGGAAAAAATTCAGCATTCTCTTCCTTTGCACTAAAGAGCACTTGTAAGCAAAACCATCTGCTTCCATATGGGGTGGGTGGGTGGGTGGGTGGGTGTGTGGGGGTGTGTGTGTGTGTGTGTGTGGGTGTGTGTAGTATCTGCTCTATTGCTGGACTTATTCTACTATGTAATATTTTACTATGTAATAAGAAAATTCCATCAACAAAAATTTCAGAAAGAGAACACTAAGTGATACTACGAGAAATTATTTAATGCTTTGCTGTTAGGGAACGAAAACATAATCAAAACCTAAACAAGCAAGCAGTGACATCTGGAAACTGTTTAGGTGAAACAAAATGCTGTGTGCACACTTACTCATGACAAAATCTGGCATACAAATCCCCAAAGTCAAGCACACATATGTATATCCAATAAACAAATGATATTTGATTTTACTTGTGAATGATGAGCTGTACAAAAAAGTTACGAACTACAACATGGTAAAAGATATTTAAGTAAATACACAAAAAAAATTTAAACAAGCAAATATATCACAATTTAAATTAGAAAACAAAACAAAACTGCTTACAGGTACTGCAGGGGCACAGCAATTTTGGAAAGTCTTAAAAATGAAACTGCTCATGAAGCAACTCAGAATGGCCCCATAAAAAGACAGTATCTTAACTTGAAAGTCAGGACCTCTACATTAAGTATATGCTGTATGCTTACATTTTAAAATAAAATATGCTAAACCACACCTATTTTTTAATTAATAACCACTACTTTAAAAAATAAATAAATAGGCCATGTAATTCTACAAGTTCTACAACAGGATCAAGAGATTATGATGGGCAAAATATGTTTACAAACAGGAGGAACTTTTTAAAATGCTACAGGTTAGAAGAGTTGGTGGCCAGTCACAAGTGGTGTTCCCCAGGGCTCAGTATTGGGATCAGGTCTGTTTAATACCTTTATCGATGATCTGGACAAGGGGCTTGAGTGCACCCTCAGTAAGTTTACATATGACACCAAGTTGGAGGCGGGGGGGAGCGTTGATCTGCTTGAGGGTAGGAGGGCTTGACAGAGGGATCTGGACAGGCTGGATCGATAGGCCAAGGCCAACTGTATGAGGTTTAACACTGTTAAAGTGCCAGGTCCTGCACCTGGGTTCACAAGAAGCCCATGCAATGCAATCAGGCTGGTGAAGGGTCTAGAGACCAAATCTTATTGTGGAACAGCTGAGAGTACTGGGGTTGCTTAGCCTGGAGAAAAAGAGGCTTAGGGGATACCCTATTGCTCTCTACAACTACCTGAAAGGAGGTTGCAGTGAGGTGGGTGTCAGTCTCTTCTCCCAAATAACAAGTGATAGGGCAAGAGGAAATGGCCTCAGGTTGTGCCAGGGGAGGTTTAGACTAGATGTTAGGAAAAATTTCTTCACTGGAAGGGTGGTCAAGCACTGGAACAGGCTGCCCAGGGAAGGTGGTAGAGTCATGGTTCCTGGAGGTGTTTATAAGACATGTAGATATGGCGCTTAGGAACATGTTTTATCGGTGAATGTAGCAGTGTTATGGTAATGGTTGCACTTGATGATCTTAAAGGTCTTTTCCAACCTAAATGTTTCTATGATTCTAAAGCTCTAAAATCTAATCTTCAACAAATTTTTATGTCTACACATAATTAGTCAATAAGTTAGGAACAAAGTAAAAAAACCAAAACCAAACAACCAAACAACAACAACAAAAAAGCCCACAAACCACCAAAATGAAAACACAGCAAACGTCTCCATGTATAAGAAAAGCAATACATAATAAAAGTCACATACACATACCAATCTACTCGCATTCACAGTACTTCCCTCCTTGATATGGAGGGAAGTCCTCTTCCAGGTCAAGAGAACAACTTTTGTTGAGTAGCTCCCCCCTTTAACTGTCCTGGAACTCATGGGAGACTCAAAACTCTCACTGGGGACTCTACTTCCCTCCTCTCCCTGGCCAGCGATGATGGAACTAATATGACTCATACTGTAATTTCCAGTGGCTGGGCCCCAAAAATGCCCAGCAGGGAGGATTACTAATGTAACCTAATGTGTGTCAGACATCAAGAGGAGGCTGATTACGAGCACAGGGAAAAGAAGCAGGACAGGAATGGGCCAAGGAAAGCAAGCAAACAGAAGCCCTACCAAAGTCTGTGTTATATCGTGTAAAATTTGACTTCCAGTGCTAGCACTCAAGAAGGTTCATCATCACTGTCACAGAGTGAAAAGGTTCACTGAAGAAGCTCCATCAGGGAAAGAACAAAGGTTACCACAATAGCTAAACACCACTGGTTTCATTTTCTCCTACATGCCATTTGACCCACAGTGCAGGTCCTATATGGACAAATGCAATGTAGGGAAAGAACAAAAACATCCAGGATATCAGAAAACTGATCAACCTGAGGAGCAAATTAAAAAAGGAAACCAGATACTGTGATTTAACTACACAAACCTTTTCAGCAAAATATTTCGTATCTACTGAAATGAACCTACATGAAATAAGCTCTCAACATTTCTAGTAAAAAATCAGAAATAACATTTCCAACTAGGTACTAATAGAAATGCTTAGTGCGTATAGGATAACAAAGAACAAAAACAAAAAGAAAACCGATAAATGTGCTTAATAAGCACGGGAGAACCTTAAAAAATCTTTCCGAGCAATGAAGATATTCCATGATACCCTCCTGCATGACAGCATGTCCAAAGTCAGAAGACCCTATGATTTTTGATGTTCAGTATGGGGGGCATACACAATAAATGCATAAAACATGGAAAAAACCCAACAAACTTACACAGCCATCACATATTTATTGCTTTCCTATTAACCACCCCTGCCCTCATCAGAGAAATAGGTATTCCATTTTGGCAAAGAGCTCTTCAACACCGTACTTAATCTTTAAAAGGAATATATAATTAATCTTAAAATCTTTAACATTCTAACACCCCCACTACTAAATAAAAAACAAGTTGTCATTTCTATGCTTATAAAAAAAAAAAAATGCATCTTGACTAACTTAGTAAAGATACCGAATGCTTTGTGTAAGACTGAAGCAAATATTACTTCTCTAAAACTTTGAAAATCTAGATATACCAACCAAAGACAAGCACATTTTGTGGGAAAGATGTCAGATCAAAACACTTCCTCTTCTATTTATGCTCTCTAAAGATATTCTAAGACAACCTGATAAATTGCTGCTATTTGACATGAACAATTATGTGTAGCTGAAACATCCACATGCACTCATTTAATAATAGTCTATAAATGTCTCTCCTGGAACATGAAAGAAACCTGTAAATGACATTATTAATATGAGGAAAATAAAGTATGAATAGAGGCCTTGTCATTGTTACAAACCTCACAAAAAGTTACTCTAAGAAAGTAAGCCAACAGAAGCAGAAAACCACATCTCTAAAAATAACCAACCCACCCCCAAACCTCTAAAACCCCAACCAAAAAAAGTAATTAGATGTGCTTTAACATTTATGAAGAAAAACCAAATCACCTTTCTGCAAAAAACTGTCTTCACAGTCAACTTTTTTTGTTGTTCTTACATTATAGAAAATCTCTTGTTTACAGATATTATTACTGGTAACACTTGCAAGTCATGAAACAACAACAAAAAAAAACCAACAACACCCAAGCATCCCAGACATTAACTATCTCTGCACATGGAAACTTCAGTACATTAAATAACGTGTCTATGCAACATGCACTGTATACTTAATGAGTAAGATCTGGATCATATATACACACATAACCCACTAGAAATTAGGTTTGTCGTAGCTTCTCTTCTGCAGTATCAAGCCAACATTATCATGACTCTCTTCCTTACAAAGTAACTAGTCAAGAATACTATGCCAATTCCTCCAGTTTCCTCTTTAATTAATACCCTTTGAATTAATCTATTAAAAGCAGACAAAATCAGAACACTGAAAGGTGAAGGAGACAGGGAAATCAGAAGAGAAATGGTGATGGCACAAATGGTCCAGACATTTTTACACATCTAACTTCTTTTATATACTCAACATATTCAACCTCAACACACTCAATACAATACAATCCAAGCATAAAATCCTTCAGAAGTATCAAAACGTGAGTCTGAAGAACTTTCATTGCGTGACAACATGACCAAACACTATTTAAAACAGGTTAAGCTATGCTATCTCAAAACAAAACTGCAAGTCACTTTAAAGGACAGTGTTTTGTGAGGAACAGTTTCTCTCAAAATAAACCACCCAAGAAGCACATATGCAGTCTCCAAATAATGAATCATCATCATATACAATTACATTTAATAACAAGTGGGTGGGTGGGGGAAAGAAGAATAACTGTAATGCTCCAAGCACCCTGCTTTAACTGTCACAAATTATTTCAGTAACTACAAACTCCAAGAAGAATGTGTCCTTAATCTAATTTGAACATCTGGCAATAATTTACAATGATATTTCATAGTCTGATGAATACAAAATGCTCAAGTGGAAGACACAAACATATTTTGCACTGAAAATAGAAAGCCACTGTTTTATGTCCATTTAGCATGAATTACCTCCTCTCAACTGAAATTGGCCTGCTTTTAGTTTATTAAAAAGTAAAATGCTTTTCCTTAACCATCTTTAAACATCAGTTATAACATTTCAGCTAAAGGCCAGTAACTTTCAGAGGAACATGGAAATACCAAGCTAAAGTCTGAAAATCTATGTAGTTTCTCAGACGACAGGAGTGCTAAAGAAAAATACTTACTAGTAGTTTATCAGGATAAGTGCTTTCCACAATGCTTGTCTCCAAATACTGCCTCTTAAAAGAAGGCTGGGGAAATAAATATAAATTTGATAAAGAACTATCCTAACACAACCTGAATGTTAATTCTGTTTAAAGGCATGTATGATGATGCACTGCAAAATATGTGATGGAATCTGAAGCAACATTTCTAGTAAGTGAAAAAAGCCTCTGGTGAGAATATTTAAAAAAAAAAAATAAAAAATGTATAGGATAGACTATGAAAAGTAACTTTTCAGCCTGGCAGAGAACAGAGGCAACTGAAATCACCACATATTGTTGAGATGGAAAATGAAGCACATCTCAACAAAATGACTGCCTAAATCTGAAGTGTTTTTATAAAGAAGACAGACAGAAAGATAGCCTTTTGTGGAAACTAAATTCACACTAGTAACTTTTTAAATTCACACTAGTAACTTTTTAGATTAAAATTAATTAATAAATATGCACTAGCATTCAGGAAGAAGAGTAGTTCGAAATACTCAGCCTTCATTTAATTCTTTTAGTCATTTAGTAATTATGAACTGTAAAATTATTCTAGAGATTTTCCTAACAGTATAGAAGCCAAAGCACTAAAGACATCAATTTCTTATCTGACACAACCATTTAGGGACATTTTTTCTACAATAATCTTAGAACTGATTAAGCAGACTGTACTATTCTCTTTTAACAGCCTTGGTTTTAGTATACTCAGAGGGAACAGGTGCTAGATAAAAGATTCAACCAAGACAATTTACCTACTGGACCTACTTAATTATTCAACGGGAAAGCATTCCTGCTTGACACAACACAAGAAGATGATAGTGTGATGCCAAGGCCATCCAGGCCTTAGAGCCATAAAGAAATGGTAAGTAAGTATTTGCCTGCAATAAATCGAGACACTGGAATGGATTATAAACCGCCATAAAACATACAGGCAAGCTTTTCCCCAGAAAATGTAAACCTTTGCCATTTAGTGGTTTTCAGTGTTGCTCTTAACATTGCTGCAGAAAGGTTTGAACACCTTCAGAAAACTGACAGGAGTTTAGTTCTTCACTTACCTGAAACAGGGGACAGGTATAAGAAAGCCCTGAATTATAGTTTGATTTAAAGTAATTCAACATCTGTAGAAGGTCTAAGAGCTCTGTGAGGTAGATACAAGGCACAACGTTACCAAATTTCAGTTCTCAAAAGTCTGCTGTCATGAATAAACTGTAATCCAAGACCCTTTTCTATTTTTCTTTCCTCAGCTCATTCTTTACTGGAGGAGTGAGTTGAGGAAAGCTTCAAAGTGGATTTTCAGTCTCCACAGACCAAAACAAATTATAGAAGAAACGGGATTATGTATAATACTTCTATCTTACATAAATTTTTGCCACCTTACCTCTTTAGGTAGAAATACAATGCAAGATACAGGAAGAGGAAACTAAGCTAAACTACACGTTCGACTTCATAATACTTTTAAGTGAATTACTGCAAGTGGAGAGTTCATATGCATTCCATCTTTTTGAAAGCAATCAAAATAAGGCCATAATATATATATATATATATATATATATAGTTAGAAAACTACAATCTTTATTTCTTTCATAAAATCATAGCAAACAAAGAAAAGAAGGGTAATTGCAGTGTCAACGGCAGAACAAGTCCTACCACGTGACTAAGGAAACACAGAACGGAAAAGGGAATGCAAGGACTTGGCTTTGGGGGAAAAACGTCACAAGATAAGCACTTAAGACTACACACTTTCATAACTTAGTAAGGAAAAAAAAACCTACTAGTTAGAGAATAAAACTAAGACTTAAAGTTTATAGTATTATCTTGACTTTATTTATTTCTTTATTTCCACAGAACAAACTATTAAGTGAGTCAGGAAGGCCCTTAACGTTCCATGCTTTTTGGTCGTTAGTATAATCTTACATATTTTACAAAGGAAAAAACAAGCAGTTCTTATTTCTACAATGGCTTTTCAGTGAATTTTTCATTGGGGTTATACCATTTTCATTAAGTGGCCTCTGCTACATTGAGAGAAACAGGAATACAGTATTGTAGTGTTACATCCAAGATACTTAGAAGAACTCTAAAACAGTGGCATCCAAATGTAACTTTATTATTAAAAATATTTATGAACTGCATACCTGAGACACATTTTGCAATCACCAAGAAAAAAAATAATCAGTTTTAGTACTCTTAAATATATTTATATGGGTATTGTACATGAGTATTAAAAAATAAATCCCCACTAGCTTTTTTATTTAACTTATGTAATAGAAAGCTTTATCTTCTGTACTTCCAGCCATCAGAAAGATAAGTAGCAGCATATTAGGTGTGAGAGGGTCTGAAACCTTATAGGACTCAGGGAAAACTGTGTGATAGACAGTATACAATTATCAAGGAGTCTTAAAATCACCTAGTAACATTTCTTCCATTAAAGGGGAAAGCACAATGTACCCTGAGAATATCAGGCAGATTCAATCTACAGTCAAGGAAAAAACCCAAAATAAACCCACAAAAAAACCCAAAGAAACCTCACCAAAACCACAAAACTTGTACTAATGCAGTACAGTTCAGTATTAAAAAGACAGGAGGAACAGAAAGAAGAATGTTAACTAGCAGGGGCTAAAGAGAAAACAAGATTATATTAAACCCAATGATAACGTCAAGGTTTTTAATTAATTTACCATTTTTAATAATTGTCAGAGTTGCCAAAAGTAGAGCAGAAGCTCACACGCTTAAATAATAGGCCATGCCATCATCAAAGTAATGTCACTGTGATATCTTGGATATTTTTCAAGTGACTAGTTAAGCAACTTTATGTTATGCTTTTCTTTTTTTTCCCTTTGCTTCCTCCCAGTGACATACTCTTATCAGTTTATATTTGTTGGGGAAAAAAATTAAATTCAATACATGAGTACCAGAAAGTATGCTGGAGAAAACAGTAAAAAATAAGCAGTTTAACACAGACAAATTTATGTCTTTAACTGAATTCATTTAGTATCAAGAACTCTTTCAAAAAGGCATCTGAAAAACTGGCAATATTAGGACATTACAACTCACATACAGTATATTTCTACATCAGTAACAAGTCTTCAGTAGAGACAGCTAAGAAAGACTTAGCTATCTGGAAGAATTGAAATAAAACTCAGCATAACACTCCTAACAAGTTCATTGTTGCTGATAACATCAAGCAGTGAAAGAAAAGTAATTATTCAAGTCAGTTCAAAATCTGTTTTTTTCTCTTGTAAAGAAGAAGCCACAAAGTTACCTAAATCTTATGACAGAGTTAAGTATTAAGCAGCATGAGAACTTAATTTTGCATTTGTGTGTGCTATCAAGATTTACATATTAACATGAACACAGACAGAAATGTGATCAGAAGTGTTCAGCTTAAAAGATAAACCTGAGTATCAGAGCACGACTCCAAGAGGTGATTAAGAACTGCAAATGCATGATAACAACTAGAGTTAGCATGCAAACACAAAAAAGTGAAGAGCAAGTTCCTAATCAACTTTCTACTGCAAAAATCCTACAGCTGCAAGGATCTTTCAGCAACAAACCAGCAAAACCTTGGAAATAAAACCATAAAAACTTTTACTGTGAAGATGTTGGTTGGCATTTATCTTATATAATGATCTCAATTTAGTTGTTGGAATTCACCTAGGCTCCCTTGAGAGAAAAAAGAACCTTGAGAATGGTATCTTTCATTTCTGAATGGACTGAAAGGTCCTTGGAAAATCCTTATTTCTCCCCAGTAACAACCGGGGAAGCCTCAGTGACTAGATCAGGATGTAGCAGATGTTAGCACTATGCTAACTTCATTGGCAGAATCCCCTCTCCATACATTGTCCCACCATCTTCTATCAGATTTAACAAACTAACTCTGAAATAAACAAGCCTGGAGGGAGCCAAAAAGAGGTCCATCTCACTTGACTTATCCTGTGGCTACATGACTGATGATCCAACACAGGAGGAGAGGAAAAAGGAAGACTATGTGGTCAAAGACAGGCAGAAGAGGCAGGAAGAATGACCACTGCTCCAGGTTGGCACCTTGCTACTAGACCAACAAAGTCTTAACGCCAGGCCAAGTTCTTAGACTGTGAGAGCTAACTTTTGGAGGGTTAAAATAAGTAAAAGCAAATCCTCAAGACCGTAAGCAAAAACATGAAGAAAATGGTGATTATTAACCCAGATAAAGGATCAAAATAAGTACAATTATCTAGAAAAAACCTAGCTCCTTACAGCTCAGCTAGTGGGATAAAAAGAAGGAAAAAGGTAAATTTTCATAGAAACAGCAATGCATCAGCTGGGAAGAGTTTCAGGTATCTTTAATACAAAATGGCCATCTGAGAGCTACTGGCGACAATACAAGTTAAAAGACCACTGGCAGAAACAGCAGTTGACTGTTCAGCCTCTGAAACAGTAGTAACATGGCGGCATGATCCACAGGTAAGAAGTTAAAATAAGCACAGTCAACTCATCATTAAGGAATCAATATGCAAATATGAGTACTTTTTGTGCAGCTCTTTAGGGTAAAAGTAAACAAAGAAATGCGCACTCATTTTTTTAAACTAAAATGTACCTCTATTTCCATGACATCCACAGAGCCTTTTGAAATTTCCAACTTTCATAAGGCTAATACATTCTAAACCTCAAAACAGATTTTGAGGCGAGCACCTCCACCACAATATTTGGTAAAGTCGTCATTGAAACAAGCATAAAATCATGACACAAAATAAAGTGATACAGGTGTCTTTTAGCCATACACAAGCACGTAGTAAAAGTCTTCAGAATACATATTTTAAAAGACTGTTTTCTAACCTTTACAGAACAGCATACATGAACTAAAACAGAAAACGGTGTTAGATAGAGCAAGCAACAACTTTTAGAAAGAAGATTTTCATAAAATTGTTTTGGCTAACAGGTCAATTATTCATTTTCAAAACATACAATTGAAATTTATTATACAGGAAGAATACCAAATCACAATACAGTTCTATGCAGTTTCATATAAACAACTAGAAGTTGAGATTTTGTTCATGTATTCACTTAATTATTACATGCAATTAGCTATCTTTGCATGAGTAGGCATATATTTCTGAAGGGTTACAAATTTTGTACAGACTACGTAGTTTGTATTTTTTAATACAATTTTTTATCACATACCCATGTGTCTGCATGAACAGGCCTGATGTTGCTGAGAAGTACCTCTTCGTAATTTCCATAATCACTGAATTTAACAACTGCAGTTGTCCCAGAAGAATGAAGAGCTTCAATTTCTGCCCGATAAAACTTAAAAAAGAAATTTTCAAAGGTCAAAACTTGAAATATCACAAACAGCTTAACAATAACCTTTTTTATATGTGTGTGCGCATATATATGTAGTCTTAGTATTATATTTTGAATAAGATTTGTACCAGATATTAAACTAGAAACATTAAACTTGCACCCAGTAGACTGCAAGGACACAGCAGAATGTATTTAGAATACTCATTGAGAAAATATGCAGCTTATGAAAGCAGACTGAACATTTAAAATACTTGTTTTCATTTCTCAGTGATGAATTGGTTCTGCTTTCAAACACAAATGCTGTTGTATACAGAGAAGTGTTACTCTAAAACTATCTTAAAATACGTGTATCAATATGTGCCTACCAGCCATATACACTGCATATACTAATACATACCTATTTAGCTCATAATAAAATATGGTAAACATGATAGAATTGCCCCATCAAAAAGTCCTTTTTCTAAACACAAAACTTGGACTTTTTTGACATTTATGCAAACATAAATCAGCTTTCTTGAAGATGTTCAATCACTTTTATGACATTGAACAAAATAAATTGCTGTCTCCTAACATGGTTAAGCTCGGTACTGTATTTTATCACCTCATTTCAAGGCTGTCCTAGATGTGAGCAGCAGCATTTTTTGTAACTACCAAAACCCAGTAACTCTCAAAAACCCCTCTTTTATGTGATGAATACTTCACAGGTAACAGTCTGGGATTACCTCATATCTACTTATTTTGCAAGTTTCATACTTTCCAGAATTTAAAAAACCTATCTCACAGTAATGTAAATATGCTTCTCAAAACAGAAAACAATTCCATTATATGCCATGGTATTTCACACTAATCCATCCACCCAAGCTACATATTCCTATTTCAGAGTCAACTTACTGTATGTTACCATGATGAAAATTTTCCATATATTACCATCTGTTTTAGTCATACAAACAAAAGAGAAAAATAAGTCATGCTGCTAAGCTATCTTATATAAACACTATCTGCTTCTTGTAAAAAAAACAAAAAAAAAAAAAAAAAAAAAAAACACAAAAAAAAAAAAAACCAAACCAAAAAAAAGGAGAAAACTTTAAATAAAGAACATAAAATAAGCAACAACAAAACAAGAAAGAAAATGACGGGAGTAAAAACTATTCAAAGAATAATAATATTTAAGGTAGCACTCAGAATATCAGAAAGGGTCAAAAACTGAAGAAAGTATCCATGAGTGACACAGAACTCCTGAACAGATAATAACAAATCAAAAAAATTAGCCTAAAACTTTTTTAGCAAAGGAGAAGATGAAAGGAAAGTGTCTGGCTGCAACAGAAATCTTATTATTTGGAAAAACAGATGAAGAGAAGTATTTAAACTTTTAAAAATCATTAAAACAAAACTATTGTGTAGCATAACTCATTTGTTTCACAAATTCTTCAGCTAAGAATCTACTAGGAAAATAAGCCTTTTGTTGTTTCCTTTCTGTAATGATTGAAATAAAAAGAAGGGAGGGTTTTTTTAACAGCCCCATTCCTGCAGACCCTGCTCTTTCCTTTTACTAGTAAAGGCTGTATATGCTAACTTATTCTAGAAAAAGGCGTTACACATTTAACTATTACAGACTATTCTAGATAGCACACCATCCCCTTTGTTGTTCCTTGGAAAACAATATAGGCACCTAGATCCATATTCATCCCTTCAAAATTTCAGCACTTCACTTACAAGCTTAGTCATCCCAAAATCAAAAATCCACCGAAACGAGAGAAACAATCACCTTCAATCAAGATGACTTAATTTAAGCACTTAGTTTCATGCAATGAATATAAGCGACATACCTGATAAATAAAATTAAAAAATAGAACAAGAAGCTAGCCAAGAAGCACACCACATACCTATGAACAAAACCTGTCTCTGCAGTAGCACGCTGTCTCCCACATGTACGTAAGAAAACATTAAAGGTACAATTTGAGGTACTTCTCATTTGACAAAGGCATACCTTATTGTCTTCCCAATAAAGGGCAAAACATTCATCCCCTGGTCTCCAGCTTTTTCCATATTCCATATGAATCGATGATTCTAGTATTTTCTCTGGTTTGATGGGCCCAGATCTCCTCTTGGGACCAGTGTTGTAACACAACATTTTATCATCAAAAGATGGGATCGTAGCGGGTCCTGATGATTTGATAGGTCCTACTCGTCTTCCTTTCTGATGATGCTCAGTATCTCCATTTGGTACAGCATTAAAATTATCAGTTCTACCAGGATTTTGGTAATCATTATTAACACCAAAATGCTGCTCACTTTTTACCATAAAGGACTCACTACTAATTGTTCGTGCCTTCCTATCACAAAAATTTTCAGAATTGTGTATTTGGTTTTCCCTTTTCCCACGTTTCTGGTTATTGTTGTCTGTGTTATCTTGAGCAGCAGAGTTCTCCTTGAATTCTGTGAAAGACACCCCTTTTCCTACTCTGTTTTGCATATTGTTATCCCTTTTTTTGAAAGTAATATCGCTCTGGTGAGTGGCTATGGGATAACCCAAATCCTTCGGCCTATCATTTCTAGAATAATGTCTGTCACTTTTATTTTTTTCATCTGTCCAATGTTCTAAAGAACTGTGCCTTTCAGGACCTCTGTTTCTTGGTAACCCAACACTTTCAAAAGCCTGCCTTGAATTTTGAATATCCCTTTGAAAACGAGGGGGTTTCTCATTCCTTGGCTGTCTCATGTCATTGCGAGACATGTGTCTTGAATGATTCTCTTTGATGCCATTCTGTTCTGCATTCATAACTTTGTGCTGTACTTGATGTGGTTGCTGAAATAGCAATTTTGGTTCTACAAAGAAAAAAATATTTCAATTATTAACATATGTCACACAAATATATTTTAGAAATACTGTTTCAGATGCTAATTGATAAAGTAACAGGATTATTTAGAAAAGTATGCAGTGTTTACCTTTGCTAAATTTTCTGTGTACCATTCCATTTCTGTATCACAGAGACATTTGAACTGTAATTCCTAGTCATTGGAAAACATGCACTACTGTGGCCTGTACTTAGAACCAAACCACTTAACAGTATGAGAAAAGCTGAGCATAGATTTCCACATACTCATTTCTCCATACATACATCAATAACTCACTTGAGTAACAGTCGTTTAAGACAAAAAAAAAAAAATTCAACATGGAGAAAGGAAGAGGGAGGAAAGTGAGGAGAAAAGAGTCATACTTTTAATCTGAATTGAAACTTTCTATAAAAATAACAGCTGTTCAGCATAAAAAACAATTGCAAGAAATAGACACGATAAAATGAACACGGTTGAAAAAATACAGATAACAGGAACAGTAACGAAGCCCAGAACTCTGGAGAACTTGATCAATGCGACATAATGGGAACTCTGCTCAAGCATTACCTTCAAGAAATTCAACCAGATGGACCTCACAAGAAAAAGCAAACCTGCTATGGGATGCTGAAGAAGAAGGGAACTGCGGGTATATGTGAAGCTTTTTATAGAACTGTATTTTTTTAGACAAGTATGGGATTATTAATGGGGTATTTCGGCGAAGAACCAAAGGAGAGGAAGGATCAAGAAGAACCCAGGAGGAGCAAGCACGAGAAAATGAAGAAGGAAGGAGATTAAACAGGACAGAGGAAAGTTGCAAATAAGCAGGCTCTTGCTCAATATACTTGCCAGGCCAACTCCTGCACATTATCAGTGTAGCCTGTCTCACCTCCTTATTAAATTCTGTTTCTAAAAATCTTCTGTGTGATTAATTTCTCTATTGTGTGCGTGAGAGGACACATTTTTTAATCTGCTGGCAAACTTGAGACAGGATAAAATGGTGTAAGTTGGACAAGAAAGACCTGGAAGCTGAATACTGGAAAGACCATGGGTCTGAAGGCCATCTACCAGACAGACCACAGGTCTGGGCTCAGATACTGGACAGACCTATGTTACGTACACTCATGTAACCCTCCTGCAAACTTCAGGTCGTACTAGCTAAGCTGGTCAAGAGGCATCTGACGTGGGTACCAGAGATCAAGGGTCTTGGGGCCAAGAAAGACTCACGTGAGTGTGCGCACGTGCATGGCTGGGTATGAGATCTGTAACAGACTTTGAACCTGATTGAAACAGAAAGCATAAACCCATTAGAGTGACTCAGGTTTGTAAGAGCAATTTTGTGTCATGTGGGTGCCTGCAACTGTGTCCTTCTCTTGCCTGTGCCCATCCATGGCAGTTGGCCATGTATGTATTGTACGCATGAGTGTGGGGTGTGTGCATGGGCCTGGTGGGACTATGTCCTCAGCTCTGCTGCCTGGCCCTCAGTACACTCCTATGGATAGGAAAAACTAAGAACTTTAGTTCACGTTACTACTAGAAATAATGAATGCTGATCCTCGACAACAAATGTATCAATTTTCCTACCTACTTGCTACATGGTAAGAATTAAAAAGCAAATTTTAGCCTTAAAAAAAATACTTCCAAGCATCACATTATTAATAGCTCACAGAACGCTTATCAATTTGACTAAATTGGATAATGAGAATCTAGTTTTATTTTTACATACACTTGATTTACCCTAACTTTTAGAAGTCAAAAACGTTTGACTAAAATGACCGAGTGGCAGGTTTTTTGTGACATAAGCATACATGAGGCTTAGCATGTTTGTAATCTTGACAAAAACATATCTTACTGTAAAATTTATGATTTTGAAACTAATAATGTTTTTAATGCATGAATACATATGAATGTGTATTACTCAGAAAGACCCAGGAGTTTCATAAATATTTTCTTTTTAAAAATGAAAATATGACTTTGAGTCTTGTAACATTTAAATTTCTTTTTTTAGATTAAATTCTTAGAGCTTAAAAATACCTCTATCTCTTCTTTACAAATGGAACATGAAAATACTGGTTTTCTTTGATTTATATTTCTAACTTTTCTGTATCTTCATTATACTTTCTCACTTCTGTATAATACATACCAATCTTCTAGATTTTCTATCACTTAGAAAGGTTTATCTTCTTAATGAATTAAAAATCTTCCTTCATGACATTCGTAATTTATACCGCTTCTCCTCTGATAGTAAAATCCTTGGACTTCCACTCTTTCTATTCCCAGCCTCAACTCTCATGTCTTAATGGTAATGACACATGAAATGATTGACTGTTTGATGACCTCTGAATGTTTGCTGCCTTGTATACACCATTAAAGAAAAATGTGCATAAAATTCTAAAGTACTTCATTATAAATCATCTTATTTAATATTTTTAATATCAAATTAATTAAAGTCACTCGCACGGGAAAGTTGCTCTAACGGTAAAATTAGAAATGAGCAGAAGACTAGACTGGGCATGTGAATACACTGCTAGTTGGCAGGATTTCAGGATTGACTAAGAATTTAAGTGTCTCCTCTCAAGGGGTGTCCTTTAACCATCTTCTTAATTAAAAAATACTTTCTGAGCTGAGATGGATAGTCACCTCAGACAGCATCTAGTACATACAAGGACTCGGAACAACTTCAAGACTTATTCCCAAAGCATGCAGAGCAGTTGTAGTACTTCAATTTAAAGCCTTGAGGAAACACTGAAACATACACATATTCTTCTATAATTGGAAAAAGTTTACTGAAATTTCTATTCAATTTCACAGCATGTAGTGATTTTAGCTGTTGCCTAGGCACCTTAATGAAAATAGGTAGTTTTACTAGACACCAAAAAATCTGGATATAATAGATCTCCAAGCAACCTGCTTCTGTCACAGCTGCAGAGATTATCTCTTTCTACCCTTCTTCCACCTCTTTGACCTGCTTTCCAATAAGAAGTTATAAGCATTCTCAAATGAGACAGTATTTTCTGTCTTTAGAAAGGCAATATTAATCTTCAAAATCTAGAAAGATGTAATTAAGAACTAAAATGGCATTCATCTACTTAACAAGGATTACCTGTAAAACAGGACTTTAAGAAGTTTCATTTAGTTATAACCCACTATTCCACAAAGCAGCATGGAGAACTAAAACAGAGTAACTGCTAAGAAAAAATAACAACACATTTAAACATCGGCATGAATAACTCCACACAAAGCCAAATAGTTAGGACGAATTCTTATTATCTCCTTTTCCCAAGCAACAGAAATTTTAGCAGTATGTTAATAGAAAAGGCCATCTGTTGCACATCTATTTTAACAATAAATTTCTAATGTATCAGTTGCAGAAGTAGGACTATTGGATGATCAAATAAATTATTTCTACTCTACATAATGTGATCATAATATAAATACAACAAGGGGACTTTGAAGTGTGTTGAAACTTTCAGTTACAGAATTTTTTTAAATAGTATGGGAAAATTAAAGTAATAGTAAGTGTTAGCACAGAAAGAAAGCAGAGAATTTCAAAACAGTGAACATGAGCATCTTTTTTTTCCAGGTCTATTTACTGTGACATCCAAAAGCTGCTCACAAAACACCTCACATCTATTCTAACCTTAAGGTATGTAAAATCTAGTAAACTTATGTTTTCCATGAAGAAGATGATACTGTGCTAAAAGCTTCCCAGGGGAATACATCACACACAACAGTCTGGAACGAGGAGGACATGCTAACCGACTGTTTAACATTCAAGCACAACCCATTCCAAATGAAAACTGCCAAATAACAGTAAGCATTACTTTGTCAACAGTAGTCTATGACAAAAACCCAGAGATGAGAAAACTACAGATTCTTCTTGAATTTGTGCTGTTTGGCCTGATCACCAAGAAACTGAAGGGAATCTACAGCTTCTTCAACAGAAAAAGTTAAGTGATGACGGATTGTCTATTGCAGCTACTGTTCTTTGCTTCTACTTCTTGTCACACCTCCTATGAACCATTGCTAACGTTCCCAGAAAAGCAACAGTTCCTACAGGGCAGTAACAAACAAATATTAATTTGGCATTAAACAAGAATACATTGTACGCTACTCTGCCAAACAGCAAGACGCATCAGCCAGTCATCATCATTGTAACTGGACATTCGGGAACGCGGCTTGAAAAATCAATTTTGAAATTAATGACAAGGCTTTTATCATCTACTTGGTAGTTTTAAGATGACTACTAGCATTTCTCAGTTTGAAACTATCACTCAGTTGTTATATTTTAGCTTTTGTATGTGATGACCCAAGAAAACCATACAGAACCAGTCACATTCCCCTGCTTACAAGAAATCAGCAGGACCTGCTGCAGTTGGAAATGCCAGCCAACACAATTTAAAAAGAACTGCTCTATGCACAATGGAATTTAAGTAGTACGGTTTCCTGTCATCCTCTGCTGTGGATTTTATCATGTTCAATAACATGGTTAAAACTCAGACAGTGGCCCTTCCCACACCAGTGGCAATGATTTGGGTTTCTCCTTACAACTTGAATTGTATTTTTATGCAACTTTATGGAAGCATGTCTTTGAGAGAGCTACCCCACAATGTCAGTACCTCTTTTGTCACATATCTCCTGCAGACAACACTGGTGGCAGAGAACATAAGGGTAACTGCAGCAAAATCAGGTGAGATGCTCAGATGCAGAGGGAACAAAAGCAAGAGTCTACGTGATACTGATGTTACACAGCATCATTCAAACCACTACAAAACTATGGTCTGTAGTTATGGGATGCATATTTGAAGAAGAAAACTGATCAATTAATTTCTTGAGAAAAAGTAGTTTGAGAAAGTCTTTGACAGAGGCTAAAAAAGCTCAATCCACACAGCTGATGGCTAAAATATAGGTCAATTATGTCTTATACATAGCTACTAGGAAGGCAAATTTTGATAGCTGTCTATATGGCAAGCAAGACAATATTACACAGCAGTTAGAAGCTGAGTATAGAAAATTCATATCAGAAATGAAAATATTTTTTTAATGCTCATCTTTAATTGCTGAAACAATTAACCTTACAGTAGAATTACTTCACCACCACTAAATCAAAACTGCATGTCTAAATTCCTCTTCCAGTCAAAGCCTAGCTGATGGAGCAAGAAACAGAGACTACAGCCCATGACTTTCTCCCTTCAACTGAAATGGCCCTATTAACAGACTACACAGACATGCCACCTCTCACTTGCTTTTTCTGTGACCCTGTTAATGCTGTAGCTCGCTGCACAGGAGGTTCAGTTTAGCAGAAAGAGCAGAAATGTCCACCCCAAGCACAGCCTGTCTCCTGTGAGAACTGAAGAGGCAATTCTGCACAATCTGAAACTGAAAAGTTTTCGGCCTTCTATGTCCTGGGTCAATGCTCTAACAAAAACCATTGTTATGTTTCTCACCACATACCACATTTAATAACAAATAAATATACAATTACTAAAAAGTTAGTCTCTGAGTCTTTCCAAGATGTAGATGACTTCCAAAACCTTTAGTGGCTTTGGATCCTGAGTGGATGGAAGCACCATCCTGTTCTCAGTCCCTAAGAACAAAAGAGAGCAAAAAATTTCTAAAACATGCCTGGTTCTCAGCATTTCGTCCATTATTCTTTAACTCTATAGTCAAAGCTCTCAGCACTGTTTTGTTCTTCCCAATAATCCTTGTGTTTACTTATTTAAACTGGCACAGATGGATGAATTGTTCCTCATAACAGAAGAAAAATAAGAGGATTAATGGAAAAAATCTTTTGTATTCCGTAGCAGAAATAATCCAAGTGCAAGCAAAGGCAGCTAGTTAACAGCAATTTTGTCTACTGCTTTTGTTATCTCTCAGAGTCAGCAGGTTTCTCTTGCCAACCAAAATTGGAACTACTTAATTTCAACACAGAAATATTTTCATAGGTGTCACCAATCATTCACAGTTAAAAATAATCAAATAGATATGCAGTATAAAACAATGGGTTTGTTTGTTTTAATTCTTTGCATTTCATTTAAATAAAGTATGTTTACTATATGCAATGTTAAATTTACAATTAAAGAACTAGCAGATCATGGAGCCAGGTATTTAATAGTTTTGACAGCCGTAATTACTTACAATAATTAACTGAAAACTTTGAAATCAGGAGATGAAATGTAAAAACCCCTCACAAGACACCATGTACAGGGCAAAAGACTAACACCTTACCTTTTTTTTAACTATTTTGTACTACTTTTTTTAAAAAAATTATCTTCTTCTTATCCCCTCCAGATCACACAAGTAATTTTTGAAGAAAAGGTGGCTTGACAAAGGATTAAAAAATACTTAGCTCAGCTCAGTGAAACAGTCTTTTGTTTTTGCTTCCACACAGACTCAGTCATTTAAGAAGAAAATACAACCTCTCCAAAGTGTAAAGAAACCTAATGCTTGCAATAATGATTCAATTTTAACCATCATGGGTAATCATATGCTCCTAATCATATATATGGATTAGTGCGATAGTAGAGGTGTACTCATTTATTCAAAGTCACTATTCCTATATAAAGGCCATATCTCTGAATATTTAAAAAGCAAACCGGGATTTAAGAGACCATATAAGACAGCAAGGGGCCAAAAATACTGAAAAAAAAATAATCAAACTTCTTTTACATTCAGTGGAAGCTGTACTACACTACAAATAAATGCAGAAAAACCTGTCTGCCTGGGCCCTCCCCTAGTACAGTTACTCTGTGGAAAAATCCATGAAGAGACCTTACTCTTGACTATGTAACGTTACAGATTTGAGTTGTTTCTAGAAGTTTCCCCAATGTGCCTTTAATTTTTGACCACTACTTTTATAATCCTAAGACAGAACTACATTTCTACTGTTAACAACTGACAGGATAAAATGAAATCAAAAAGGTGTTCGTAATACATATCCTGTTTTCTGCAAACACTGGGATTCAGACTTCATGATGAAAGAGTTCACAGTCATAAGTATCATCACTGTGCAAACACCATTAATGATCACGTCATCGCAGTTTGCATGGAACTTAAGACAACTAACAAATAAGAACTTGAAGGAGACTACAACCACAGATGCATAAAAAAATCGCAGAAAAATAACACTTGCAATAAATGATATTTAAGATGTGTTTGAATTAACCAGACTGCACAGGTTCTCTCAAACCTAACAAAGGAAAAAAGCAGTTTTAAAGACACTAATAGCCTGCAATTCAGCATATGCCTATGTATTTCTTGAAAAAATCCATTTAAAGTAGACTACAAGATAAAAATAAAACCTGACATACACAGGCACAATCCTATAGGCTACACACATTCAGTAAGGGAAATAAATAAATAAAAAAAGACAGCCCACTGACTTCCAAATAACAGAAAGTACAAGAACGTGTATTATTATTTCTTCAGATGGAAATAAAAAAAAATGACAGAAATACTAAGAAATATTCAAAAATAATTAGAACACTTTCTGAACGCTTAAAAAACAGTCTTTTTTGAAGAAGTTTGGGGGGGTTGGGTTTTGGCTTTTTTTTTCTTCAGAAAAGTGTAACTCGGGAATAGTACACCAGGCTGCATACTGATCATTCAGATAATGCTAAAAAAACCAACATGGTGTTAAACAACACAAAACCAAAACCCTTGTGTCATGTTAGGAAATATACCAGAACTTCACCAACTGAAGGAGTACAAAGCCTTTATAAAGTTCTCATAGAATTATGTTTTTCTTCTTATGACATTTATGGAATCTTTTTATTTTTATTTAAGAGGGAAAGAATACACAAAAGCAAAGTATATTTATCTTTAAAACACAATATTGAGGATTATAAACTGAAGCATAACACTGTTATTTACACCACATTATGTTGGCTAGATACATGTACTAAAACCCAAAGGATCATAAAAGTTCCCGTAAGCAAACGCTATCAATCAGTAATATCATTTTAAAAGAAGCAATTCACTCATTTCACAATTCTTGGTAAGCTACTATAACTTACTTATTGTTGGTAGTTTTGTAGTAAGAAAGGCATATAACCACAGTGATTATTTCTATTATTTTTCCTTTAAATGTCTTTCAGTCACACATAAAAGCATTCTTTGTCTTTCAATATAAGCACCAAATTTATTCAAAGAAAAACCAGTGTCCATAATGTGAGAGAAAACTCTACCACCGTTTTCATTTTCTGTTCACTGTAAATATCTAACTCAACTTTGTTAAGCAAAATGAGTTGCCAAAAGATGTATTTCAAGCATAATTCCCTACACAGGCTTTTGAAAATGTGATTATATTCATTACCTGAACAGTTCACAAAACTGCATCAGCTAATTCAGAATACTGGTGTATTTGAAAGGGATTTTCTTTAAGTATTTTAAATTTCTGAGAAATACAGTGAAGACTCATGACACAAATTTTTAATCTACACCTAGCTGCATTTCATAGAGAAAGCCACAAACTTGTGGATACTCACCATAAACAAACTATAAACAATATACATAAGAAAAGGAACACTATCATAGCTTTTTTGTTCGCTTTCTACAAACTGTTTTAGTAAGACCTAGACCCAACTAAAACATAAAACATTCAGCTATTTAAAATCACTTATTTTGCATGCCAAAAAAGACACTGTTGCAATGAAATACAACCTAGGTACAGCAAAAATATAGTATTTACTATCAAAAAAACCTATAAGCCAACATTTATAAGCAAATGCTTTTCTGTTGTCTTATAACTTAGCATGTCATAAAAATGTTTAGTAAAATTTGAATGGCTCACAGTGCACCTAATTCTACCAGCTGCAGCAAGAGGCCCCTGTTTTGATAGCAGGCTCACTAGCTCCTAAGCCCACCTACCTAGGCAAGTTTTCTATGACAAAACATGTGTCATTTTCTTTGTTGCTCTTTCCTCTTTTTGTGGATAAAGGTATCCTCTGCACAGCTCCAAGAACTGTATTTCTGACTGCTGCATTTCCTTCCATTTGAATATGCTGACCTTTAGTTGCTACACACTGCAAAAAAATTTCCGACTAATGCAAAATGCTACAATGCTTATTGCAAGTAGCAACCACAAATGTGCAGCTGCAAAGCTCAAAAAGATCTAACAAAATAATTCTTGAAAAAAATATGCTATGCATTTAATGGAAAGCGAATGGTCCTAATAATTGTCACAGAAAACTGGGGTTTTCATGCACTGACAGAGCCTACGTGGCTTTAAGTTCTCATTTCTAATCAGAACATTCAGCAATGACTCTCAAACTCAACTAACCTTAATTTCACTCCTAAAGCAAAAAAAGACAAGTATTTATACAATTTTAATACATATAAGCTACAAACAAAAATAATACATTCAACAAAAGATCTGTCACACACTAACCAGAGTGATGGGGATGTTCTATTTCCGATGCAGGTGCCTACTGACATTGCAGCCGTTCACACCTTTCCCAACAGGGCAACCTGTTCACTTTCCTTTACTACAAGCTTATTTTCCACTTTCTCCATGTTACTTTTCTTTTTAAATCCCAAATCCATTGAAAATATGCAAAGCAAGAATTTGTTATTAACAGCCAACAAAGAGTATTTTGGGACTTAAGTTAAAAAGTAATCATGTATAAAAACCAGTCATTCCTTAAATACACTCATTCTTTAGACAACTCCAAAATACCAAACGGTTCATATAAACTAATATGAACTTTTCCACCCTTTATGAATATATGTCATTTTATAGGGGAAAAAAAAAATTACAACTCCATCACAAAACCTTCATGTTAAATAATGGAAGCAGATATTTTCATTTCACGTTGGCCACTGAAACACCTCCAAGGCCATACCCAGAAGAAAAAATGATCTCCATTTACTACTCAGCTTACTGCAGTAATATTACAGCAGCCTCTTGAGACCTCAAGGTGCATGGAGTTTCCTCTTTTTTTCTTTTAATGCATCTGTCAGAGTTTCCAAAGTACTGAATAATTTAGACCTAAACAGGCATCCTGATGCATAGACTACACTCTCATATGGCTTCTTAAGAAAAAAAAGTAACTAAAAGGACATTAAAGAAAAATCCCAGATCTTTTGCACTCAATCTGAGGGATTATTTGGCTTCCGTCTTTCTAAAATCCTTCCTTTCCTTCAGTCCTTACAGGTATTAAACAGGAAAACCAGGTGGAAACGTGCTTAAGTATTTTACAGCAACCAAACCCCTCCATGCTCTCCCCCTCCCTCCTCTTTCCCCCCCATCCCCAAGAGGAGGAATACAAAAACAATTAAGCTTACCACAATTACTAGATTCTTAAATGGGCAGCATGCAAAATATTCTGTTTATAAACTGAGGAAGAAGGACTACAATTATGGCTTTTATCTTTATAAACTCAGCAACAAAGAAGTCAATTAAAGTTGCAAGAGCTTTTATCAAATTAAATTAATCAACTGGGATTTATGTCACCTTATTTCAAAATTACTGACTTTCAGACATCTAAGCCTGAATCACACACCCTTAAGCTCTTCTGTAATCAAGACAAGTATGAACGACCACAGTGCAATTTATTTGACCTTTCTTCAAAGGATAGTAATAGCTCTCTCTAGCACTCGGGTATTTTTACAGCCAACTGTGAAAGAAGCTCTAAGAATCCTCTTTTAGATGACAAAGTTAGGGAAAAGTATTCCACTAACACTGTCCAATATTGAATGCAGATACATTACTTTCAATAACTTACCCTCTACTGTTAGAGTACCCATTTTGGATTCCAAGAAATCAAACAGTGTGCTTGGTGCAGATGGTCTGGCATTTCCTAGCTCCTCTTCATCTTCAGGTCTTATTCGGCCTCGGCCCTTTCCTTTACCTGTAAAGTAAAGCAAAAGTTATTTGTGAGTGGGGAATGAAAAAATAAATTTTAGAAGTGTATAGACTTTTAAATTTGATTTCTGAAATATATTATCTATCTTTAAAAAATTCTATCATAGACAAAACAGATGCAGATATTCTCCATTTAAGGCTATTCAGATCTATGACTTCAAATTCGAAAAATCTGACAAGGCCATAATACACAGAGGCTTTTTTAAGTATTTGCTTTCAGGTTTGCAAAGCGTTCTAGCTTGCAGGAAAAAACCATGCAGATACACCCTTCCATAACTATGGTAATAATCCACCATAAACAAACTCCTTTGCTCGTAAACACTGTTTTAAAGCATTTCATTGCAAGTTTTACCTCGAGGTGGTGGTCCCTGAATGGGTTTTTGTTTACTGCTGTTCAGAAGAAAATTTAATGCTGCCTCTAGGCTGTTACTGTTATCCATAAGTGCCTGTCTTGCTGCTTCTTTGCTGAAACCCATCTCTGTTATGTGTTTTAGAGCCTTTTCATCAACCTGAAATAAAAGTTACACAAAGAACTGATCATAAGATACAACACAGACCCTATAAAACCACCAGATTTTACTTTAATTTTTCATTATTTTTAACTGAAATATATTTCATTGATGATAAATATTTAAGTTTTTACATAAAATCTTCACATATGATCTTTCATGTGCAAACAACTTGCTAGTAGAGGGTGTTTTAATATTATGATGATGATGATTAATTCATCAGTTCTTAGTTCTAATATTATGTGGTTTCAAGCAAAATTTTCCCCTAGACTACCTCTTCCCCTGCTGTACACAGGAATAGTACAACAGGCTAATATACTTTCTCTGAGATGAAAACTAAAAGAAATCTCACAAAGTAATACCAGTATAAAAACTAGCTATTTGTTCCTGTTTGAATGCTTTCATAACTTTTACAGACAATTATCTCAGTTATACACTCAGGTATACACTTCTTAAAACATGCAGAAAATGTAATTGCTAAAGGTTCTGTAGAAGAAAGCAAAGAAATACAAACAACTTCCTCAGAAAAACAAACTCTCTTATTTATAACGGTATAAAGCATGATGGCAAGAGGCAAAGCAGGAATCAGAGCAGTAATTACAGAAAATAACCTTACTTCTGCACTGTGCTTTAAAACACTGAAGCAAGAACTGCCTCTTTCAGTGCAGACAGACCTACATGCAGCAAACATGAAATGGGACTAGGCCCTCTGTTCTGCCTCATTTCACACCCAAACAAAACTATGCCAGTTATTAATCTACAGCAACAGTTGCAACCAAATACATTCTTAACTCAAGCCCTATAAATAACATTTTGCCTACAGGTTCCAAAATAGTTATATTGTGACCTTCCAAAAAAAAAAAAAAAAAAAAAAAAAAAAAAACAAAAAAAAAAAACCCAACAACAAACCAAAAACACAACAAAAAAAACCCCACCAACCCCCCAAAACACCCACAAAACCAAAAAACAAACAACCAAACCCAACAGAGTCTAACCTCCAAGATACACAAGCCCTTCTTTTTCCCACTGCTTAGAAGAACATGAAGTTTAATTGCTAGAATGAATTAAATTACAATCGTATGACAGTTGTATAGCAAATAACATTTAGCCCTTCCTGTTGAATTTTCTACAGACTTGTGATGTAATTTCTCCAATTATGACTTCTCCTGATGTTTTAATACATTCACTTTTTGTCTTAATTCCTGCTACACACTGTGCTCTGGGACAACAGACAGGAGAAGGTCTCCTTTTCAGCGCAGAGACACAAAATCGGTGCTTGTGGTTGCTATCTCTATACAGAGGTACTTCAATACAGTAAGCCAGAATACGTAACAACTCAAGTAACTTTCCTAACTATGCTTAGCTATGCAAGAATCGCTGTAATGGTGCAAGGCACAACTTTGCAGCACTTGACTACAACATTGCTGAGCACGTGGGAGTTAACTCCAATGCTTTCACGTAGCCTTCTTCATTCCCAAACTCAACAACACTCTTAATTTAACTGTTCAAAAACTAAGGAATAGCAATTTAAAAGGTCTTTGAAGATCAATAGGGCAGAAATATGACCTCAGCGTCTACAGCAAATCATCATCCCACTTGAGTCTGACTTCAAGTTGCCTAACTAATGTCTTATTTTTAATAGGCCATTCTCGTAAATTCTTCTGTATGGCAACAAGGGTCCAACTGAGAGTACTTGCTCAGCAAATCTGCTTCACTCATCTTTGTAGGTATGCAGCTGGTTTGGATGAGAACCTCTAGCCATTACTCCTGCTCCACCTCCTTTCAATGGTGGAAATTCTGTGCATGACAGCTACATTCAAAGACCAGTGGGAACTGAAGACTCATAGATACAGTACCTGTACTCTCAGCTATGGATTAAAAAAAAAAATCTTCGATAGGTCACAAATTGAGACCCAAGGGAATGGCAATTTCCCAGATACAAAGACTGTTTGTGAAAAAAGGTAGCATCCTAAGATCCTAAGCACTGCTGGAGGTTCTCCTTGCTGTGAGATGACGACAGACACTATTAGAACAAAATTATAACAGGCAGTTACTGTTCCTAAATATCTTTTCTTCTCATTCTTAAACCTTCATTAAAGGTAAATAAGATGAAAAATATTCAACAATAAATTATATTTATAATCAATATTTTAATACTGGTTCACTGAATTACTATATTGTTGTGATAGCTCTTTCAGTCTTTCATCATTCAAATCAGAATCATTGTTATTACATACTTGGAAATTCCTCTCCAGAGTTGTTCTTGAAAAAAATATTTCCTCCATCATAAACTTTTAGATTACTGAAGTAATCAAAACAAACATCAATAACTTCTCATTTTATACCCACCTAATTCAATGCAGTGATCCCAAAGAACACTTCTCAGTAAGTATAAAGTTAAGAAATACATTGGAAGGTGATATTTCGGGTTAAGGGGAAAAATTCAGATTCTCTAATGGTAACCTGCCTTACTCAAAAGGGAACAGTACTTGTTACCATGTAAGCATGACATTCTCATGTCACAACAGTAGTATTTCTACTTGGTTGTTTTAAGTGTCAGAGCACCACTTGGTTTTCTTGATGTCAAAGCAATGGTTGAAAACAGATTCTTAAAATAAATATTACATTAATTCAGAAGAAAAGCTACATTAAAATTAATTAATAAATCACAGAATGGTGTGGGCTGGAAGGGACCTTAAAGATCATCTGGTTCCAACCCCACTACCATAGGCAAGGACACCTTCCACTACAGCAGGTTGCTCAAAGCCCCACCCAGCCTGGCCATGAACATATCCAGGGACAGAGCATCCACAGCTCCTCTGGGCAACCTGTTCCAGTGCCTCATCACCCTCACAGTAAAGAATTTCTTCCTAATACCTAATCTACCCTCTTTCAATTTAAAACTATTACCCCTTGTCCTATCACTAATATTCCCTGGTAAAAAGTCCCTCTCCAGCTTTCTTGTAGAGCTCCTTTAGGTACTGGCAGGCTGCTACAAGGTCTTCCCAGAGCCTTCTCTTCTCCAGGCTGAACAACCCCAACTGTCTCAGCCTGTCTTGATAGGAGAGGTGTTCCAGCCCTCTGATGATCTCTGTGGCCCTTCTCTGGGCTCACTCCAACAGGTTCATATCCTTGTTATGCTGGGGGCTCCAGAGCTGAACACAGTACTCCAGGTGGGGTCTCACAAGAGTAGAGCAGAGGGGGAGAATCACCTCCTTCGATCTGCTGGGCCACACTTCTGATGCAGCCCAGGATATGGCTGGTTTTCCAGACTGCAAGTGCATGTTGCCAGGTCATATTGAGGTTTTTGTCCACCAGCAACCCCAAGTCCTTCCTCCCCAGGGCCACTCCCAATCCATTCTCCATCCAGCCTGTATTGATAGTGGGTGTTGTCCCAACCCACGTGCAGGACCTTGCACTTGGCCTTCTTGAACTTCATGAGGTTCACTTGGGCCCAGCTCTCTCAAGGTCTCTCTGGACGGCCTTCCTTCCCTCCAGCATGTCAACCACACCACACAGCCTGGTGTCACTGGCAAACTTGCTGAGGGTGTACTCCATCCCACTGTCCATGTCACCAACAAAGATGCTGAACAGCACCAGATCCAGTACAGACCCCTGAGAAGCACCACTCGTCACCAGTCTCCACTTGGACATTGAGCTGTTGACCACAAGTCTTTCAGTGTGACCATCCAGCCAATTCCTTATCCATCAGGTAGTCCACCGACTGAATCCATGTCTCTCCAGTTTCGAGACAAGGACATCATGTGGGTCAGAGTCAAATGTTTTGCACAAGTCCAGGTAGATGACATCAGCTGCTGTTCCCTCATCCACTAACACTGTAACCCCGCTGTAGAACTCCACCAAATTGTCAGGCATGATGCGCCCTTAGTGAAGCCATGCTGGCTGTCACTAATCACCTCCTCATTTTCCATGTGCCTTAAAATAGCTTCCAGGAGAATCTGCTCCATGATCTTAACAGGCACCAAGGTGAGACTGACCAGCCTGTAGATTTTCGGGTTTTCCTTATTTCCCTTTTTAAAAAACAAGGATTATGTTTCCCCTTTTCCAGTCCATGGCAACTTCACTGGGCTGCTACAGCTTCTCAAGTATGATGGACAGTGGCTTAGCCGCTTCATCCACCAGTTCCCTCTGAATCCATTTCACCAGGTCTCATGGACTTGTGCGGCTTCAGTTTCCTTAGTTGGTCTTGAACCAGATCTTCTCCTACATTGGGCAGTTCCTCACTCTCCTAGTCCTTGCCTTTTCTTTCCGTGACTTGGGCAGTGTGGCTGGAACACTTACCAGTGAAGACTTTGGCAAAAAAGTCATCGAGTACCTCAGCCTTCTTCATATCCCAGGTAACCAGATACCCCATTTCCTTCTGGAGAGGGCCCACATTCTTTCTGCTCTTGCTTTTATCACCAACATACCTACAGAAGCTTTCCTTGTTGCCTTTGATGTCCCTAGCCAGATTTAATTCCATCAGGGCTTTAGCTTTCCTAACCCGATCCCTGGATGCTGAGACAGTTTCTCTGTATTCCCCCCAGACTACCTGCCCTTGGTTTCTACTCTCTGTAGGCTTCCTATTTGTGTGGAACTCCTTGTGCAACCATGCAGGCCTCCTGGCTTTTTTGCACAACTTTGTCTTTGTTGGAACACACTGCTGCTGAACACAGAAGAGGTGATCCGTGAATATTAACCAGCTTTTCGGGCACTTCTTCCCTCCACGGCTCTATCCCATGGTATTCTCTCAAGCACATCCCTGAAGAGGCCAAAGTCTGCTCTCCAGAATTCCAGATAGCAATCTTGTTGCACACCCTCCTCACTGCCCTAAGGATCCTGAAGTCCACCATTTTGTGGTCACTGCACCCAAGGCTGCTCTTAAGCTTCACATTCCCCACCAGCCCCTCCCCGCTGGTCACAGGGTCCAGCGTGGCACCTCTACTTGTTGGCTCTTCTATCACTTGGAGAAGGAGGTTATTGCCAAATCATTCCAAGAACCTCCTAGATTGCCTATGCCCTGCTGTGTTGTCCCTCCAACAGATACCAAGGTGGTTCAAATCCTCCATTAACATGCAAGACTGTTAAGCTTATCTAAACAAGAAAATAAAACTATACTGTTATGTCCTGTTCCACACACACTACTACTTTTCTTTTGCGAGGACTTGGATTTAGAACTTACTAGGTAAGACATCAATTTATTATTACTTGATTTTTTTTTTTTACAAAAAATCACATTGAAACTCATAAGTAACTCAGTAAAGTATAAAAATACCTTAAGTATTCCAAACAGACTTCAAACTAAATTGAAAGGTCAGCCCCTATTCCTCAGGGCCTCTTGGTTTTATTTTTGTTACATTTGTTTTTTGTTTCTTAACAGTACATGTTTAAGGTTCCATTTAAGTCTTCCACCTTACCAGTTCTCGGTAGACACCTTCATTCTTTCCCTCAGGTTTTGTTATCTTCTCTTTCTGGAACAGTTCCCTGTTTCGATTCCCTCCAGCACTCACACTGAGATTACTTCTGCTATTACCACCACCTCCTCCAAATGTCTTAGTCTTCAGAGAAGCACAAAAAAAAAACCATTTCAGTAAACAGAAATTATGAAAATAAGCCTTAATATTTAGCTAGTAGCAAAAGTGCGGTAAATTTGATGCAGTGATATTTTTATGATTATATTTGCATCAACAAATAATTTACACATACAAAAAAGATTAATTTATTAGGTAGGTATTTTTTCCCCCTATGCCCAAATGAGGCTGTAAAAAGGGTATATCATTCTAGTTTTCATGACTTCCGAAGCAAACCTTGGGAAAAATAAACTAAAAAGAAAACCAAGGAAGGGCATAAAACCCTGACATGTTAGAACTGAACTTCCTAGGTATTCGTTCCGACTGAATGCAGGGAATCATGAGGTTTTGAGAACTGAAAAAAAGCAGTCGAAAATTGATAACCTGTATTTATTACTTAACTCTCTTTAGCTAAATTGTAAAAAACACTTTTTTTAAAACTTGCACCAAATAAAAATCATATCTACAATAAAACATTTAATATACATTTATTAGCCTTACTAAAATAAGAACATACTCATCAATCCAAAGGACACAGTTTGATTCCTCTTTTTAAAGATATATGGAGAATTATAAGAATGCAAACATCAGAAAGCTCTTGTCATTTAAGAAATACTTAAGAAGAAAAGATCAATCACAGTAAGTAAAATGCTGTAACACATGCATTCTAACCTCCTTGCTCTTTGCTACTTCTGCAATAGCAGCTGTTCTCTGCTTTTCAAATTCATCATTGTCCACAACAGTTTTTACAGTATTTGTCATTTGCAGCGTCTTTCTGCGATCAAGCTCTCTACTGTCCACTTGCACATGAGATGCACATTTCTGAAAAAGCAAAAGAAAGTTTGAATTCACTCTTCTGCCTACCCTCAATTGAAAAAAATAAAGGATTACTCTATTACAGTAGCACAACTTTATCTAAAGAACATGATAGTAAAAGCATACACCTAGGACATCTAACATGCCTTAGCGGAAAGCACACTCCTCAGGTCCCACAGAAAGGCCAAAAAGAATGACTAATGTTTTAAGCTTAGTTCATGGTGTAGCTCATATAATTCTTGTAAATAGCTTCAGCATTTAAGGAAGGACTATGTTACTGTCTACAAGATCTGACCAAAGAATCAAAGGCTCCACATACTAAATAAATTTTAATTTGAAATTGAGAGGAAAAATGTTAAATTTTTAAATAAAATAGCAAATTGACAAGGATCAACATTTTTTTTTCAACAGGCACATTTTTTAGATCCAAGTCATCATGACCTAAGATGTATTGATAGTCTTTATCTACCTGGAACCAGGTCCCCTAGATAACACGATACAGGGTATTTTTTGCAAAATAGCAGAAAGAGAAGTACACTATACCTGTCCAAAAGGTACAAAAGGGGGAGGGCCACCTTCTGTCCCAATGTTACTCCTATTGTGTTTTGCTAAGCTCTGTAAAAGAAAGTTGTTGATTCATAAATTGCAAGATAAACATTTTCAGCATAAAAAGTAAGGATATACTGGAAAACCTGGAGCACTTAAGGATAATGCTGGATGAGGGGCAGGGAAACAAAGAAAATAATGAAAATTTGCAAAGTCACATATACAACACATACAGCAAGTGCAGAAAAAACAGCTATATATCAAAATCTACACTAACAGAACAAAGGGACACATAAATAGGCATCAGATGTTCCTTTACACAGTGCCCAGTGAACTTGCTGCCACTAGCCATTGTAAAAGGCGTAGTTCCAGCATGTTTAAGAAGAGATTGGACCAATTCAGCCTAGAGAAGGCTCAGTGGGATCTTGCCAATCTACACAAATACCTGAAGAGAGACTGTAAAGAAGATGGAGTCAGACCCTTTCCACTGGTGCCCACTGACAGGACAAGAAACCATTGGCACAAACTGAAACACAGGAGGCTCCTTCTGAACATTAGAAAACACTTTTTTTACCATGAGGGTGACTAAGTGCTGGCACAGGTTGCCCAGGGAGGTTGTGGACTCCCCATCCCTGGAGATATTCAAAAGCTGCCTGGACATTGGCCTGGGTAGCAGGCTCTAGGTGGCCCTGCTTGAGCAGGGAGGGTTGGACCAGATGACTACAGAGATTCCTTCCAACCTCAACCATTCTGTGAAATTCATGAACTCATGCATAAGCAAATACTGAAAGGATTAGTCAGGATTGTATCCCCTGATAAAGCATAATACAACAATTCTGGATGCCAAGGCTGTATAAGAGCTCGGGCCGTGTGCTATCCTTAAAAATCATGTCTTTTTGACACTGTTGGAAACAAAATGCTGTGCCACTAGGAGATTTCCCCTATGGCTTTATGAGAAATACAGTACCTGTGCTAAATTGATCAGCAAACTACTTCTCAAACATGTAATCTGACAAATAGCTAAAAAGCATTTAAGAACAGACTCCATATTTACTAACATTTAGCTGTTTTTGAATCATATATTTGAATCATCAAATAACAATCTATGGCATAAAATTGTTATCCAAAATGAAAGAACTCTGCCTAATAGTAAAAAACAGCCTTGACACCTTCCTCTCAGGTAGCCAGCTGAGAAGTGAGAACAACTGTTCTGGAAATTCAATTTCACTTTGCACCAAATAAAAAGCAAACTGGCAACAGTATTTTTTTAACCTTATGGTTAAATCTGCCCATAGCACAGCAGCAGCTACCACTTAGAATAAACTCTTTTAAAATACATTTAGCATGCCTTTCTCTTTCTGCTGTATTTCGATTGTGACATTAAAAAATTTTCCTAGGGACTCTCTTAAGATACAAAGGCTTACAATAGGAGACTGAACTTACAGATATTATATACTGTTATACCTTCAGACTTTCTAATATGAATTTTGAAGTATACATAAAACTACCCCCTTTTCCCACAAGGCAAACTCAGTATTTAGCTTCACCTTCACTAAAATTGAAGAATCATTAAGTATACTAGAGAACTTCACTTTTAGATAAAATGTGATTTCACGGATTATGCATTTTTAAAATATAAAAGCCTACCAGTCTCACCAATCATCTCAGCAAAATTTGCTTCAACCTTCACTTTACATATGACCTCCTATTCTGATTAATAGCAACACAAAAAGTACTCTTCCTTCATAAGAAGGGTACCAGCAACCTCTTGCAGATATGGATCCTCACTGATTTAAATTCTTACCGACTAAAACACCAATCACCACCAGAAAACTATGAAAGACAAGTTATTTGGAACTCTATTCGCACCTAAAGAAATGCATGACATATTTCCTTATATTTCCAAATAATCTAGAAGATCACACAGGAACATTCTCATTAACTCCTTATTTATTGACCATCACTTAAACAGCAACACTTAAAAATATCGAAATTTCTAGGCAAGAACTAGCTTATGGTAAAATTGAATGCTACAAGGAATACCACATTCATTCCACATGCAGTGTAATAATATCACGTTCATTCCACATGCACTATATTTTAGTGTGAGTCTCCCATTACTAAAACTTGATTCTTCCCAAAAGCAAATTTCAAACGTCATTCTGAATGGAACAAAACGGTAAGGTAATGCAACTACACAACTAGAAGCTGACAGGTAGGTGCAAGGGTAATAATTTAAGACTGAATAAACAACTTCAATTCTAAAGTTTTGCAATACTATTTGACTTTATAGCACTAACTTTTTTACTAAATATAAAAGACATTTATTTCATCACCTACACAAGAAGCCCAATTAACACTTCTCAGACACTGTAGTGGAAAGAAAAAAACCTGGCTTCTAAACAAGTAATTTCAAGTAGTCACACAAATACAATTTTTATTTTTATGCTACCACAGTTTAGCATTTCATTTAAGCTTCAGTGGCAAGATTAGACAAGGAGTGGCAATGTCCTAAGTTAAATATCATCAAGAGTTGACAGTCTTGCTTCTTTGTCAACTGTTTGCCTCTGTAAAGCTTTCTGAACAAGACAGAAACATAGAGTTCATAAGGAAACTGCTATGAAAGTAGCACTTCACTTCTATAGATTTGTTTGAGCCCTATATGTCTAGCTGTCAGTCTGGATACAGAACTTGAACTACGATTTCCAGTGATCACAGTTCACCTGTCCAAACTGATTTCTTGTCACCCACAAGTTTTCTGACACAGCCACATTCACGCTGGGAACCTGACCATGTGCCGTCAGCTGGGCAACGAGAAAAAGAAAACAATACTCTGGCAAATTGCAAGATGGAACCAGAGAATTGAGGGGATAGCAATAAGCAATAGTTACCTTTTTATACTTAATGTTACCAGAGTAAATCAGTGGAAATTTACTTACCTCTCTTTTAAACATTACATAAAGCCAACAGAACTGGCTAACAAGTGCTGAGAGTTGCTGTAGTCAGCAGCACTCCAATGTTATTAAATTATTTGCTTTCTTGTAAAGAACGTGTTTCAAATTATTTCTTGACATTGACCTCAAAAACAAATTAATATGTATAAAGTAGCATTCATTTATTGAAGACTAGAAAGAATAAAAATGTGGACTGTCCAAATTATCACCAAGAAAGCTAACTGATTCTACTGACCCTTCCCTTACAAATTATATGTCATCCTTCAGGACACATTAGTTCTATGTGTGTCTCTCCTGTCCCCATCAATCTCACAACTTAAGTGTTTTTTGACTGGAGAGAGAACTCACAAGACTTTAAAACCAATAAAATGGGATGTTTCTGCTGTTGGCCCTAGAAACTTCTTTTTAATCAGACAGCTTCATTTAAAACCAGGAATGTTTTTTAAAAAGTATTTTCAACTACAAAAGCACGAAAGGGATGCCAGAATCTAATAGAATGGACACTGTGTAACCCAAATGTTCAAACAGATTTTGGGCCAGTTTGCTCAAATTTGTAAGATGCAAACAAACACCAAAGATGGCTAGCTGTAACAAAAGCAACTTTGCCAAACTCAGCATCACCAACAATAAAAGTAGTACTTTACACAGAAATGACCATCATGTTCATAAGCAGCTACTCTGTTTCGGAGATGCGGATGTTAAAATAGAGAGATATGTTTGGTAGTAGTAGCGATAGTTAATCTGACAAGTATTTAGGATTGATGGCAGCAGGGTCAAAACTTCCTGCCCTACGAATTCATGAGGAAATGTACGGAAAAGTCTTCCTGCAGCAACTTTTGTTCTATTGAAACAGGAACCAAGCTAAAACAGAGCAAAGACGTTTAGAAGTATTTATAGCTTTTTGAAAGATTTTATATCCTCCAATTTGTCTTTCTAATAATAAATTTACATAAAGAACTGATGAAATCTGCAATACAGAATTCATACTTAAGGTTAACAACTTCAATGCTTTCCACACACTAACTGTTATTTTTTTGCCTCAAAAATACAGAGCCTGCAGATGATAATAGTAAAAGGCATCACACCATATTTTGGTACTGAACATACTGTTTAGGAAAGCAACCACCCATGACTGTAATAAAATAAATTTTATACATTTGATTAATGTTTTCAGTCCCTGCAGACTATGAAATCAATCAGTTCCCACGGAGGACCACTTATCATTTCCTCATTTGCAACACTATACATAAGGCCTAATTTACATATATTTGGCTGCATCCCTAAAACTATTGGGACAGTGAAGTTCCAAAAGCTCATCATATGAAAATTCACAGTCAACACGTTAAGGTTGATATCATTAGATGTAATATGCATCCTGCAAGACAAGCATTTCCAGTGGTGTTACCTCACCCTTTGTAATTCCCACTTTTCTATCAGATGCTCCACTTCACCTCCAAGAACTGCTGTGTTACTGTCATCCAACAGCAAGAATCCATTTCTCACTTCAACAATTCCTGAAAGCTTAACTTTTGTTCCAGGTGGAGTGTTCAGGCTAGAAGCAGAAACAAAGCCAAATGTTTCAAATACAGTTATTAATATTCTGCTACCAAAAACATAGAGAAGTCTCTCATACTTCCAACATTGTCATATTTTATAATAAAAAATAAGCATCAAAAACCTTTGCAATTATTCCTTCAGTATGCACAGTACTTTTCAATAGCTTTATTGGAATACTTCCTACTCATTACACAAAAATGCCATATTGCAAATTAGATTCTAACAGAGATTAATGTTTGCAAATTGTCTGTTTGGTTAAAATCAAATTTAACAATACCAAATGAAGGATATGACTTGTTTAGACTAACAGAAGATATCTCAAAGTTAGTTGTCTACGAGTAAATTCCTCATCCTAGGTTGTATTTATAGTTAATAAATAGAGGATCTCCAGACGGTTAATGATCTCATTTGTTTTAGCTGTTTAACTCAGAAGAAGACAAAGAGCTGTTAGAAAAGAAGCTTTCTATACATTACTAACAGCCAGGACTGTACCACAATAAATACAAAAAGTATGCATCTTGCAGTGCTGCTTCTCTCATTACTCTATCATTTTAAAACATATGGATGCTCTCTGTGGTCACCTCCCAAAAGGAGGTACCTTGCCTTCTTGTCATGTGAATCTACCCAGTGAAAAACAACGGCAGATGCATGAAAGAATCACACATCTCCAACCCATAATTGGAAGGTAAGACAAGCAGCACAACCTGGAAACTGATTGTTCTTGTGAGAAACAGGACACAGTCAGATGTAACCTTTCAACTGAGACACAATGAGCTATTTAAAATATGCTAAATCTGTTGTTGGAATCACAGGACCATACCACACGGTGAGGAACATTCACAATGGAGTAAGCCAATTTCAGCACCAGTGGCATTAACCTTAGCAATATTAATGGATTTTCACTATTGTTCTCATAAAAGCAAAGAAAGTAAGATTGTAAAAATTAGACAAGAAATATAGAAAAAATGAAAATTGTGCAAAGGAGGGGCAGGGTAAATGAAAACCCTAACCATTAAGAACTTTCCATTGAAAAGAAAACTTCAGGGTTTATTTATTTAAAGAAACACTATGTACTGAAACAGCATATTATTCCATGTTAACAGTCCAACTTCAAACCTGAAATAACCACACACAGAAGAAATTAAATTTCTGTACAACATTACTTGAAAAGAGCTCACACCATTACTAGAGTGATGAGTTCTCTGACTTGTTTGAAATTTTATCTAAAACCTTTTAAATTATGTCTCCTTCTGGGTTTTGTTCTTTATTTTGTGATCTAGAAACCACTTACACAGGAGCCTGTTTGCTCTTCTCTTTATATTCACATTGGAATATGATATTCCAAGTTCTGCTGGCTGAAACTAAAATTAAAGTATCATTAAGTGTTCTACCTTTTAAGACAGCACCACACTAAACTGCAAGCTGGCTCCTGCTGAGAAGGAGCATTTTAACAGTAAAATATGATATCAAAAAAATGAAGTGTATATCTGTATCTAACTGTTGCAGCTAGCAGAGAGAGGAAGATTATTTTTTTTTACATTGTCATCTGAACTAAAGCAAAGTGCACCATGACTCCAGAGACTAAACACTATAAAGAGAATTTTCAGCACCTTCATAACCAAACACACAAAAAATCCCCATCTTCAACAGTAGTTAGTGCTCTTAGTCTTCATTTTTAATTGAAGAAATATTTACTAATTCAACCCAAGTTAAAGCTTTGCCCATGGTAAAGCAGCACTAGTTGCACTAACTTAGGTATGTCAGGTCTGTGACATTCCTGCTACCAAAGTCAGGCAAAAGCTCTGCTACTCCTAAAAACTGGGAATTTGGGTCAAGTCTGCACACACCGAAAATGCTGCAAGTTGTGTCAACACAGACTCAGCAGATAGCTGCAAAAATCCACTTTCTTCCATTATGTACTTCAGCATACACGGTATTGTATATTACATTCATATACACCTTTGCATGCTGAATTCAAGGTCCTCCTTTACATACAGAATTTGAGAAGGAAGCTTGTTTTGCCGAGCAATTTTTTCCAGATATCACTAAGGACACTTTCATTATTTAAAGGACATTTAAGTATCACAGTAAAATTTGAAAAGAAACATTTTTCACCTTATTTTTGACATGCTACTGTATTCTATAGCTGTGCAGCTTGTGTGTCCGTCAGTCATCTGTAAACGTAACATTCTGGGAGCAGCCTGAGATTCTTCATTATCCTTTGGTGCAGCAACATTGCGTATTTTCTGTATTTGCAGAACACATGGCCCTTCCAGCTACATATGCAAAGCAGAAAAGACAAAACTGTTAACACCATTAAGCAAACACACTAATACCTAGGCACACTAACAGATGCCCCCAGGCAAAGAGAAGTGTAATTTGATCAGGCAGTCATGTCCAATATCTATTACTCATACACTATATATTCTAAAGCATAACAAAACCAGCTTTTTTAGAGACACAGTTGTGATACTTCATACATCTCTGCAATACCAATTATGGAAAAAAGTTAATGAAGCTGGGGCAAAACAAACCAACCCACAAATATTATCACTTCCAACATACTATGCAGTTCCAGTAAGATTTCACATGCTGTACCACACGGTCTCATTGACAAAACGTTCTAAAGAAAGAAAAAAAAAAATAGGCCTGAAGACTGGTTGCATCAAGCATACATTTCAAGTACAATCTCTTTGTAAACACTAAGTAGAAACACAGCTTCTTCAGAGGTGCAATCAGAATGTAAGAACCTCAAGGGACGTCACCACCTGTTGGTTACCTAAAAATGCAGCATGCTCCACTTGACACACCACAGTTTATGTTGAAAAAAAAAAAAACCCACAACACAAAGAAAAAGCCAAAATGAACTGACCAATCCACTTCACATTTCAGTTATAGCTGAGTACAAAGTAATTCTAATCCCCATGAGAAACAAAAATGAATAATCTGTTACTGCTCAAGTGATTTCTAGTACTGAAGAGACAGCAGAAAAGATGAAAAAGTGCACATTTCATCAGCTTCTTCCCTTTGAGAAACAGAGCAGGTAGCCCAGAATAACACTAAATGAGAGCAGATAACCAGGAGGTAAACATACATAAAGAAAAAAGAAATTAGTAAAGGAACAGAAGCAGTGAAACTAGATAAATCAGAAGATAAGGAAACAGAAACTTTATTTAGGATGAGAACAAAAGAAAAAGGAAAATAGTTTGGAATATCAACAAAGCATGAAATTGTACTAGGAGGAGGAAGAAAACAGTCACTAAAAGGAGCAAAAGCAGCATCCTACAAAGGTCACTTCTTACATGGATTTGTGATCTTGAGACAATAGCCAGTAATATAAACTAAATTTTCTTGACACTTTCAAGTAAATTTAAAATTTGAAGGCACCTGCATTGTCTATGACTTCAAATCAAACCATGGAAAATACAGTATTTGGGATGGAGGATTACTCAAAAGCTGAAGAACTACTTTATTTGGAATCTACTGAAAATTGAAGCTTTCTTATCTTTTTCCTTCAATCCTGAATGTTCGAAGAAAAGAGCATAAATAAGAACCACAGTATTTTTAGTAAATGCTGAATGAACATTATTTCTTTCAATAACAATTAAAAGACCAATTCTGTTTCTCACACACATTGAAATTTTTCCCCTTTATTTCAACACAAGCAAAACCAGATAAACTAAAGTATACTATGAAAACAAGTTTCCCTCCTCTATCAATTAACTACAGCAAAGCCACCACACAAAAAAAATTCCCTTGTAAATTTTTGTATGGAAAGATTCTTTCTACAGTAGTGAATGAACCGCAATGCCACACTCACTGGTTGCTTCAACAAAAATTTATGCTTGGCATAAATTAACACTAATAGTTTTTAACATTATACAATGTCTTCAAAGATGAAGAAACACTAGGCAACTAAGAAGCATTTCTAGTTAACCAAACTAGGTTTGTCAGCCAGCTGAATAGTAGCTTTACTACAGTGGCAATTTCTTTCACAAATGTTGAGCAGGTTCTAGTTCTGGGTACTTGCTTTTGGTTTTAAACAATTGTTTGGTAGATCCCTTAAAATCTGGAGTGCAAAGATACGCGGGCTAGGCTAACTATGAATATACAAGCCAGTACGTTCAGGGCTTTTTGTCTGCAGCGTCAAACATGCACTACAATAAAGCAGAGCTGTGCATGCGTTGAGCTTGGACAGTAGTTTCTGCTTCCTTAACACAGAAAATTACATGTCACTTCGGAAAACAGGTGTGAAAGAAGAATGAAAGTGTGTAGTTTCCTCAAACGTACCACATTAACACAACTATTTTTATAGACTTAATCAAGACATTAGAGCATCAACATCCCCCAGTTCCAATTCAGCTCATTTCCCCTCTCACCACATAAAATGAGCACATAGTGACACCATAAACAGGAGTCAGTCTTCCTGCAGGAGGAGGACAACCATCACTGGATTCCAAGTGAATCCAGAAGGCCTATGCCAGTCCTCCTTGTGTGGACTATTTTAAAGCACCATTGTGAGAATCAAGACAGGAAAAAAAAATATAAATTAACAAACAAAAATCAAATCAGTTATGGTCAACAGGTAAACTTACACATTTAATCAGAGTCAGCCAATCTGAAACTTCTTCAGCAGTCAGGTGCTGAATGTCATATAGAGAATGGTGAGGCAAATTTCTAGTAAATTACCAAGTATCTTAAGTAGTAAGGCTGGTTCTATCCCAACTATTAAGGTTTTGTGTCACTTCCCATTATAAAAATGCAACTTGCAGTTCCCTTACTAACACTTTGAATAATTTGAACAGTTCATACAGTTACGTTGAATATATCAAACAATTTCTACATCAGCTAGGGTCCAGCTCCTCCCTGCAGGAAGTGGAAGAAAAAACATGTCATGACATCAGCTAGATCAATTTAATTCCTTCTCAAAATGGACAATATGTTTGGATCATGATTAAAATGGGTTCTTTCAACACTTCTACAAGCCCTACCCTTCAAAAAAAAAAGGATTTCATTTGACAAAACTGTAATAATACCTGGAATGAAAGGATATGTGTTTTGTAAAAATTAATGGTTTTGTAAAGATTTGTACATTTTACAACGTTTCGTAAAGGTTAATGGCTATTCAGCATATGAAACAGATGAGAGGATGAAAAAGTAATAAATTAAATTCACAGATACAGAAACCCTAACGAACAGCCCATAATGGAGACAGTAGTGAAGTCCAGAACTCTTAAAATACCGACTGATGGACCACTGCAGTATAACTCAATGGCTCATCGAGTCTAATCTTTTCATGGATCTCATAGAAAAGACCAAACTTCCTACAGGATGGACACCAAGGTTAGACACAAAGGGGCACAGACGTGATGATGGGACTGGAAATTTCTTCTATGAGGAAAGGCTGAGAGAACTAGGACTGTTCAGCCCGGAGAATGCACAAAGCAAAATACAGGAAACACTTTTTTACTCTGAACTAGGACTGTTCAACCCGGAGAATGCACAAAGCAAAATACAGGAAACACTTTTTTACTCTGAAGGTGATTAAGCACTGAAACAGGCTGCCCAAGAAGATTGCAGAGTCTTCACCAGGAAGACACTGAAAAGCTGTCTGGACATGGTCCTGGGCACCGAGTTCTAGGTGGCCCTGCTTGAGCAGGGATGTTGGACCTGATGAGGTCATCAGGTCCCTTCCAACCTCAACCACTCTGTGATCCTGTAACTGTTCTCTTACATACAAAACTGTATTATTTAGGTAATGCCTTCATTCTAAAGTTCCAAATAGTACAGTTGCAGCTTGCTCTCTCCAGAAGTATCTTCTAACGGGACCAGCAACTGCACACATTAAGGCTGGAATGCTATGAAAAGCCGTTCAGATGACTAATTAATAATTGTAAAAAAAAAGCAAAAACCCAAACTAAGATAAAAGAAACAGTAGAATAATAAAGAAATATTATGTGCCATAAAAGAAGCACTAAGCTTTAACTACTTAGAGTCTAAAGGATGGAAATAAGAGTACATAACATAGGCTAAATGAGTTGAGGAATGAACACTAGGTTTATCCATCATTAATCTCATAATTAATGCTCTGTCTCCTTTTTCAAGGTGAAAAATGTAATAATAATATCTTATACTGCATAATGCCATTATACTATTTATACTGTAGGTTTTACATTAATGTATGTGAAAACTGCTGGGTAAATCAGAGTCTGAAACGTGAAACAGCAGAAAGAGGGATAAGAGGAATGACTAGAAATAGAAGTTTAATCTCATTGAGACATACCATGTCACCTTCCTCTTTATCCACAAAACCTAGCAGTGCTAATTTCAGAACATACATGACTCTTCGAAAGAGAAAAAAAAAAAGACACAAACAAAACCAAAAAACACACAAACAAAAAAAAACCACCACAAAACCAGAAGCAAACAAGTATCTACATATCATATGATAGAATATACTCAGCTCTTTCTGGACATAGGTTAAATTAATTAAAAGATCATTCAGTCATGCAGTTAGCTTATAAGCTACTTCAATATGGATAAACAAATCTAAGCATATCATGTCATGTTCAGAAAAAAAAGTATTTCTGAATTATTAACTACACACATGGACTGGAGGGGACTAACTGATCAACAGTTGGAAACATGGAAATACTACCTCTTTCTACAACGAATCAATAGCCTTTCCAGGAAATCCAGGATGTCAGTAAAACTACTTTGTAGCAGTACTTTTCAAACAGTACTTACACCTGCCTCAACACCTGCCAATTAAGACATTACAGCTCAAAAACAGGAATTAAACAACTACTGCCATCCTTAGAATAAGGGGAGATGCTCCAGATAAAGCTAGCCACAAAATATCTATAAGCATACTCACCAATGTGATCAACGTAGAAAACAATGTTCTAATAAATCTATCTCTTTAGATCTCTACCTTAAAGATAAGATCTCATGCAATGCCCAATAACCGGTGAGTAATTTTCAACCAGTTTTGCAATATAGCAACTAGACTATATTCTACTGTTTTCAAGACTGTTATTGGACCATCTTCTAATGGGCACTGCTTTGACACACTCGAAGTGTGGTCTGAAACCAAAAACTAGTCAGCCTCTCACAAATATTTAGCTTATTGTATCTAACATTATTTACTTTTTCTCAAAAATCATGCCTTTTTAAAAGCTTCTGAAGTAGGCATTAGGAGCTAAGAACACAATCAAAACACTCATCAAGGTGAAGAGCTCAAGGCCCACAGCTTACCTAAAGCTGGCAAAGAGCTGTTTCTAAAAAGACTACAACTTAGTTTGATCTGTCAGCATTACCACATGCATAATCTTGACAAAGCCAACTCAACTAGAAAAGAAACAAACAAATAAAAATGTATAGGATAATTTCTGACACTTGGAGTTTCAAACACAGTTACATCAGGAGATCTGTTATAGCAATCACTCTCACTGGAAGATAAAGATGAGCACCTCAAGATTGGAGGGTTGTTTGTTTTTTTTAAATGCTAGTCAGTTGTAACTGGAACAGCAAATCTGATCATCCCTTTAACAACAACAAAATATAAAAAAATCACACCTGTAGAAAACCAAAATCCACATTCAAAGAGACACTAAAAGGCAACAAAGCACAGTTAGCTGTATTAAAGCACAGTTAGTTTTATTAAAGTAATGAGACAGAAATTGGGAGGTGTATGAGTAACCTTAAACAGGAATTAGAATCACTGGTAACTCATGTTGTAACTGCTTATCATCCATCTGTCAGTACTCTTAGCATGTCTCTGAGCTCGGAAAGGAAACCCTTTCTGAATCCTTCTTCTCCAATGAATGTTTCCATTGTAATGAAACATAAATACTCAGAAGAAAATCAGTTATGCCTTAAAAGTAACAGCATTACTAAATCATATATTATAACTTTATAGCCTCCTTTGCATTTTTATTGCATTAAGAACACTTAACATGTATTTATGGTATATAGCAGCCATCTAGATGGAAATGGGAGGGTTCAGCTTTTTCAAATCCTATGCAAATGTGGCCATCTTGTGGCTAATGCTGGTAATATTGATTTTTTTAAAACTGCGTAACACAGACAAATGAGTGAATACAACATTTCTGTGTATTGAATACTGAAGTTAATAACCACCTATAAATGGTCAAACACCCACATCATTTCACACTAGGACATCATCTCAGCTTTTATGCAAATATTTGCCACTAATACAAAATAAGTTATTTTCTATGCAATATGGAAATACATCATATGTTCTCAAGTTAAATAATACTGAACCTAGTCTTGGATGGCAGGAAAAACAGTAGCATGTAATTTATATTGTTTTCTGAAGCATTGCTGAACCACAAATGACTGCTTTCTACTGAGAGATTATATTTAGAAGTTATTCCTGTCTCAACCGTATCCTTACTTGCATATAAAAAGCAAATACAGAAATATGTGTTGATAAATGACAGTAACATGAAGTATTTAATATATGCTGCTATTAAGCTTGCAATGTATATAAGTAGTCAGATTTGCTTAATTTTACTTAAAAAAGGAAACAGGAGTCAAAAAAAAAGCAGAGTCAGTACACTAGCAGTCTGGACTAAAAACTATAAATAAGAGACAAACACTGACTTTTTCTGTGCAATCATTACTTCTCGAAACCTGAAGTATTATCATCCTTCAGCAAACAGTTTGCAGGTGTTTGTTTTGATTTGGGCTTTTGGGGGCGGGGGGGGGGGGGGGGGGGGGGGTAGACTAATTTCCTAAGATCTGTGATCCAAATAAAAACAGTAATTTCACTAGAAGTTCACATGTAAAAACTCCTGGCTCCTTAACGATAATGACAGATGTACGTCTCTAGAATTTAAAAAATGCCATTTTTTAAACAAACATTTCTCATTAATGAAGACCATTAGGGGCCATAGTTTTCTTCTGTTCTGTTTCCTCCAGCTTCTCAAAATTCCTGCCCCTGTTGTCAGAAGTCATTACCTAAGAGAAAAAAAATTACCCTTTTCCTTGTATTTTCAGTCTTCAATGATTAAAAATGGAAAGAGCCTGCAAGCACTGATCTCTCTCAACTATCTGACAAACTGGGAAACAGAAATACCTTGAACCAAACTTTCAAAAAAGTTTGGATTGGATCAGATTCCTGCAGCATTCAATCTTCTTATCCAGTCCTCCATCTCCATCAATTGTAAGACAATCCCATGTGGAAATTTATCCAGCTCCATTCAGTAATGGTCCCTGTTTTCTTATTTAGGATCCTACATATATACTGTTTTGTACTGTCAGTAACAAAAATGAGAATCCTCAAAAGGACACACAGTAACACAAAGGAAGCACATACTCCGAGGGGACAGCAGCAAATTTAACAGGGATCCTATAAAATTAAATTGTTTTTCCCACTTTTTCTGAGATGTTCAGTTTTACAAAACAGAAATTTATTTCTTACAGCTGCTTTGCTTTTTCTAACCTGCTTTGTTGCCCTCACAAGAACAAAGGAGAGGGAAAAAATGAACTTCTGATACCATGTCAAGATCAAATAGGTTAAATAACTTTTGAGTGATAAATCAAGCGGCTAGGATTCTTGACATTCATTTAAGCATTTCAAAGCTGAGAAATAAAGAGAGTCCTTTCTTTATGAAGCCTAGTGGGCAAACTAATATGTTCATATATTTATCCTACAACATACTCAGATATTAGTTTCTTTTGTATATGAAATGATGACAAAACCAGACTAATGCACCAGAGAAGGTTGTCATTACACAGAAATCACAGAACACCAAAAAAAAGTTAAGTAAAAATATTGTCTACCTTTTCCACCTTTCCGCCATTGATGTCACTGGGGAGGAACTTCTTGCCAATCGTTCTTAAATCTGTCTGAAATTAATATAGGAGACAAGAGAATATTAACCCAAAATACCCTGTTTCAAAAAAAAATAGGAAAAAGAAGGGTATTTTTCTTCTATAATGCCAACTATTTCTTAAAAAAAATAATCACTAACTGCATATGCTGCAAAAAAATAAATTAAAGAGTTCACAGAATTAGTCTTTTACCTTTTTAAATTAATTTTTGTTTTAAGCACATTTTCAAGGATGATTAAATGCTTTTAATAGAGGAAATGAAACAACTAAGTAACGTTTTATTATTAGACATAACTCCAAGGTTTAACAGGAATAAACTTCTTTCTTCACTCTCCATCTGGCACTTACAGAAAAGCATTTTTAGTCTGTATGGTTTTACATATGCAAATCCTTCAAAAAGATTTTGATGATTTTTGCAATCATACCTGGAATAAAAGCTTCAATTTTATTTCCATTAAATGCTTTTTAACTGAAATGTCTGATTACTTCTTTTCAAGTGAGGTAGACAGCTGCACGACATTATTCAGCAACTGCACAACGTAGCCACTGACAATATTAAACTAAAGAATTTGTATGATTGAACAAAGGAATCTCTACAGAAACACTTTTCTCACCTAACACTTTGGACAAGCATGCCAATCAGGGCGATGTGTGACAAAAGGATGCACTGGATGGCTATAAAAGATCAAACGTGAAAATAGGAAATGGAATAAAACCCAATTAAACTTTACACATTATGTTTTTACTACATTTACATGTGTTCCTTTCCCCTTCTCCTCCCCCTTTTCATACTAATTGTTATTAGAATTACTATTATTATTTTGTGGGTTTCTCCTATTGTAATTATTAAATTGTTCTTACCTCAACTCTCAGAGTTTACATGCCTTCCCAATTGTCTACTCCATCCCTCCAGGGGACAGGGAAGTGGGTGAGTAAGCAGCATGGTACTCCGTTTCTGGCTGGTATTAAACCACACAGCACAGAAGTGCAGCCTAAATCACCAATGTTTTCTAAAATTTTCTAAATTTCATTACTTGAAATAAGCCTGCTGTTTTAAATATGACAGGCTGGTGCAGACTACTGTACTGAAGGTGAAAACACTCCTTATTTATCATGACCATTAACACTTCCAAAAGGAGGGCTAAATGTAATTACTACTACAGCTTGTACACTAACTTGCCATTAATATATACCAATGGACTGCTGTTTCAGCGTTCCAATCTAGAACTGAGCAGTGCTACATTTTAGTATCCAAAACATCGTAAACAAGTGGTTTATTCTGTTTTTCAATGAGAAATATTGGTACCCTACAACTAAAAAACTAAATGTAGGTATGGTCTTCAAGTGTATTTACTCTGAGTAGCTCTGAATAGCACACATGCTCCTATAAACTGTTCCCACATGTTCCATATGCATATAATTGACTGGTCTCCAGCAAAATGCTTTGCAATCAGCAACAGGAAGGGGACACAAGTTCTACAAAGTCTTTGCAATATTTTATACAAAATAAAAACATCTGAAGGACTGGAAGTACATTCATGTCTATTACATACTCATTTAAGCAGTTCACACAGAAAATAAAAGGTCAGTTAACATTTTGGTTTCTTCCGCCTGAAATGTGTCTCTAGCAGTCAAGGAAAGAATTTGTGAATTTGTAAGAAGTGGAATCTAAATTCACTGAAATCCTGCCATTCAAGCCACACTGATATTCCCTAGTTACTTAACAAGCAACTTAATCTTCTGGCCATCAAAAAAAACTGACTTAACAAAAATTTGATAAGCAATTAAAACTGGCTTTGGAGTACTTGTGCAACGTTTCTATCTTATTTTATTTTTATTATCCACCAAACAAACCTGACATACAACACATATATGTATATATGATTATGTTAGTGCTTGTTCCAGCCTATAATTTACATGTTGGGGAAAACCCAGCATGTATTTCATTTTTATTTTTTTTATATAAAGCAGTAATGCACTCTCAAGATACATATAGCCATGCTACTACAGTCCAGAAACCAAATGCTTGCCCTCTGCATGTATTCTGTTACATTCTTTGCATTTTTGCATTGTAATTTTGCTTTACTTCTTTTCAAATTCATTACATGAATTTATGCAGGTGTACATATGAGTGACTGAACAGAATGCTTCAAAGAATAAAATAAAGGAGCAGAGGGGATACTCTTTCCAAAGCATCATCTCAAGCCAACAGTTTGGCTGAATCTCAAAGATGAGCAAAATGATCTGTAACAACTCTCATCCACAACTTCGTTAGGAAAGAATACTTTTTTCAAGTGCTCCACTATGTTGTTTTTCCCCTTGGAAAATATAAGTCCATACACAGCACATACAAGTTGTAAAATTTTTGAGTATGGATGACTAAGAAGTTTTAAACAAAGAAAATGTACAATTCTCAAAAATCTCCTTCATAATTTTGATATAATAAATTAAAAATAAGTAAGAAATGCATGGATTGAGTAGCTGCCCTCTTTTTATTGTTACTGAAAAGGAGCAGACTTACTGATGTGTACCAACAATGTATATACTAGAACTATGAAAAACAGGAATTCATATGCACACTTGTCGAGTCCTTGTAAGTATTAAGGTTTATTGCTTCTAAGTTGTTTCTCTATATTCTATATTTTTGTATTTATTTGTAGGCAGGAACAACTATTACTAATCCAGATTTCTACAGTAAATAAAAAAAACTGTTTGTAGTTACATAAATATGTACACATCACAGGAAAATTCACCATTAGTTTGAATATGCTTTAATGAGTATAACATTCAAAAGTCAAACTAAGTAAGGGTGTTTTATTCATCCCAAAAAAATTAATATTTTGTACTACAATTTCATACTCCTGTCAGTACATAGCACTTCTGACTTTATTACTGCTTTTACTTCAACTTTAGATTTACATTTCATGAACAAAAAGTTTTTTCCTAGTGCAAATTACATTCATTTTTCTCCTCCAGGCTTCACAGTTTGGATTAGGTGTTATTTCCAAATAAAATTCACAACTCATACACACAAGGAGAAAGTCTATGTATTCTGTCCTTTTTGTAAATCACACAGACAACAGTACACTTAATTAGCTACACAAACCTACACTTGAGCCATCAGATATATCATTTTTAGCATGATTTGTCAGGAAAGTTTTCACAATCATAACTTACATTAAGGGCAACTAGGACAATGTCATTCGTATTAACTTTTTCAGAGGAACTTATGCAAGCTTCAATTCCTTCATCTGAAAGATACCTGTTAAAGAAAAAAATATTAGAGTATCACATGATGTATCTTATTAGGAAAACTTTTTTTCTGTATATAAGATTATGCCTCTGTATCTTCTCTGCTGGTGAAGCGTAGATTTAAAAACACTTGGAAAATTACTTCATGTAATCAGTTTCCTTACAACAAGATGAAATCGAGTAAAAGATTTCTTATATAATTTCTAAACAAAAAAACTAAAAAAACCCAACCAAAAGCTCTACTTACAAAGTAACAGAAGGCATCATTCCATTATTTCAGAGTAACACTGCTCTCCTCATGCCCCTCCCCTCCCCCAAACTACAGGAAACTGGTTACAAGATCAACTATTTGTGCTTGATTTCATTTAAGTGTTATAATTTCACTCATGCACTTCCAAGAAAAAAAAATCCCCATCCCACACACAACAAACAACACAACCACATCTTTTTCTAAAGACCAAGACTGTATGGTTAAGCCCTCAAGGGCTGGGGCACCTAACATTGCTATCCTATAAAATTTATTCTTGCTTGCCTAGGCTACAAAGACACTCATATAAATGGAAGCACATTATAGTGGATCAATACCGTCAAATACCATGAAAAAGTTTAAATTAGAATAGAAAATCTCCTCCACAATCACATTTGGAAACAGCATTTGTGACCCTTGTGGTGGTAGTCCAGGATCAGTATCTTTCTGCAGAAATTCTGTAAGCATACAATAAACTTGTTCATATGAAAACCAAGCAGGTTTTAAATGGATTCAGCTAATCAATTCAAAAGGGCTGACCTATTCAAACCTCCAAAAACACTTGGAAATAAAAGGAAGATAATATTAACTTGAGTGGTCAGAAATTGTGGCATTTGCTATTCGAAGCCCCAGTCTTCATTTTTATGCAGCTGGCAATCTGCCTTCTCTGTACAGCTCTTCATTTTATTTAAATATATCACAGCAATCATTAAATAATTGGTATTTGCTAGATACTCAGTCTGAAACAGAGTACTTGCCCAAATAACATTTGAATCACTACTTACCAAGAAATAATTTCCCAAAGAATAGAAGAATGACTTAAGAAATAAAGCTTATTATACATTAAGAAATATTTAAATATTCATGAGTGCTTCAAGACATATTTCTTTTAGAAAAAAATAACATCCACAGTGTAACTTATAAGCCATGCAAAACATCTGAAGGCAAGTACACTTGATAGGCCCAGGTAACATTAACATCACTCTCTCAAGCTCTGCTAGTGTTCCCAGACTATCGATCCCAGTTGTGCTCTAACCCAGACACTTGATGGGATCGAACGTTCAAGTCAAAGTCGGACACTGACATCTAGCAAATCCTGAGGGACTACACCACCTTCACCATCGCGCGCACACACACAAAAAACAAACAAACAAAAAAAAACCCACAACCCAAAACCCGCATGCATGGAATGAGATATCTAAAAACGTAAGAGGAAACCATCCTTTTTTATATATAAAAGGCAGACACTTGAGAAGAATAAGGTGGCAAGATTTGGTAGCTTGCATAGGAGTGCAGGATTTCCCCAGCTGAGTGACTCTGAGCTCGCTCGAATACTATGACCTGTGAAGATTCAGGTAACTACTGTGAACTAGCAGATCTTGTTAGCTGGAGTAGGAAGGTAGAGCAGAACAGCATTCCCACTCTGTGCCAGAGAAAAGTAGAACAGATACATTCAACAGGCACTATCCTACTCTCTAAGGCTTCAACTGTGGTTTAATTACACCAACAGACCTCCTAGAAAGAGCAGCATCGTAGCTCCACAAGTTAACTTTTTGTCATCTTCAGCATAAAATTGAAGACAAGTCCCACACCAGGGGTTAGGGGCAGTACAAAATCCATAAGCTAAGTTTTAGACTGTCAGGCAAGTCATGGAAAGATTTCTCTTCTGCTCCTAATGTAAATTGAGTCATTCTTCAATTCCACTGAAGCTAAAGGGATTGCACTTCTCTTACAGTTACTTAGCCTGGTATTTAGATGTAACAACTACTGTTCTGCAGCAAGAAAAAAGTGTTTTTAAAGAATGAATAAACAAGAATCTGACCTAAAATTAATTTTCCCTATATAGGACAAGATCAATTCTGCTGCCACTAAATTCACTTCTGAGTCATGTTTTTACTTTCTCACTTCAAAGTGAAGACTGAATCACAGCTGTCAAAATCCCACTCTACTTTAGTCAAAATTTTCAGTTTATAACTTACATATAAATTTATATTTAAAAAAAAAAATCTGGTTTGGTTTTCTCATTACTTTGGAGGGGTTTTTTTGAGACAGAAGGATAAAAAGAAACCCACTGGAAAAGACTATTCACTTCTGACTTTGTGCCAATTTAAACAACAACGCTTAGCAGAAACATTGCCCACCTGACAGAAATTCCTGCCAATTTAACAGAGGCACCAATCATGAAATGCCATTGGGGACATCTGTTAGATTGATTTGAACAAACACTAAAGGTTTTCAGCAGAAGATCGATTAATATGGTTATTAAAAGAGTCTTCAAAAAAGCAAAATCTGTGAACATCAAAGTGGGTGGGATATTTTATAGTTCGGGGTTGGCTGGTTTGGTTTTTATAGATACTTGTTACATGAAAGCATAAATTACTTGAATGCATAAGAACAGGATTAGAATTATTTTCAGTAAAAAAGATCAACAACTATGTCAGAAAAATTATGCTGAAGAACTTCAGAGAAAAAAATGGACATTAACAGAACTTTCCAGTAGCGTGTCAGGTGTTGCTTCTGTGCAACAGGACGTAAGAGTGCAGATTTCATCAGGAATTGGTGGGGAAACAAACCACAACCAGAAAACATTGCGCAACAGAATTAGCCACAGTATAGAGCTCTCTTTTAATAGAATCTTGGAGCTAGTCTATATCAAGTCAGTCTTTTCCATTTTGCCCTAACAACTTTCTTACACAGACTATAGAGCAATGAGTACTCCAAACATGTTTACATTTTCTTTACAACCTTACAGAAAGTTCTAATTTAAAATAAATTATTTTCTCCTCACTATCTATACAGTCTCTCCTACTAGACCTACCTAAGTTTTAGTTTTTAGTATTTCCTGCTACAGGCCCACAAATTACTTGGAGGGGGGGGAATAGTATTTTCAGGAATTTATTTTAAGTTTATTTATACAGGAAAACTTACATGTGTATCTCTCAAGTATGGAGAGGGAGTTACAAGAAGCAAAATTAACTTTTTATCTGGCATGATCCTTCCCCTCCACAACATACAGATCATTGAATTAGAAATTAAAGGAAAGAGACCCCTTTTCTATCTGCTCTTAATAAGGGCATGTGATATGCTGAAGGTAGGACCTTTACAGCCACTCAATCTTTCTGTTCTCTGTATTAGACGACGGAAAAAAATTCTGACCCTGAACAAAACCAAAGACAGCAAAAACCTCCTCCAGAATCAAAGAGAACAGCCCTGCAGCTCTGTGTCTCTATTACATTCATTTAAGTACCTCACATCTACATTACCCGTTCTATCCATTTTGCAAAATAACATGACCTATCACAACCTTAGATAATGAAAGGTGAACCACACTGTGATCCTATTACATTAATCCAATGTTTCCTATTGCCAAGGGGTAGGAAGCAATCCTAAACCACCCACAAACCAGAGCACACTGCTGGATGCAGCTCATGAGCTCCCAATCCCCAAGAGGTACCCTGGTCATACTGTACAAGCAGTGTCCTCATCAATTCTTGCTCTCCATACTTCTTTTAAGGGGTAAGGTGGTACAGGGAACAACCTGGCACAGAAACACTGCTGCTACAGTCAATAAATATTTCCCTTTGTCCTTCCAGTACACAAAAATATCAGAAATATGCACTTCTGCTTAAGGTGAAGGAGCAAACAAATAAATAGTAAAATAAATGGTGAGAAGCACAGAGTGAGAAGCAGCCAAGCTCCACAAAGCTCTCTAAGTCAAAGGACAGCCACTAGCTGACCACTGATACCTTACACTAATAGCAACAAAACAAATCATTTCCTTAACAAAATGCAGATACTACTACCCTGGAAGATGAGTCAGAAAGACTTAAAAAGGGGACAACTGTGTTCCAACTGGCAGCTTAATTTTTGGCTCTATCCACCAAAATCTTAAGCATCCTGAAGAGAGGTGTATATTTTTGAAGATTTTTTTTTGAAAAAAGTTTAAAGCCACCACACAAAAAAACTTTAACACACACACACACACAAAACCACACGGAGGATTGGTAACTACAGCAACATACACTGCAAGCACCTTCAGTTTCCAAGAAAAAAAAGTATTCACTAAACTTCTTTCTTGCACGCATGTTGTTTTAAAACAATCTCAAAAACTATAAATTGAGATAATGCATACAATTAAATTTATTTCAAAGCAATTAAAGCAAGTAATGCTGCATGAGTCACTGAGGGATTTTGTGACCTTGGAACATTAATACAATTAAAAAAAACAAACAAACAAAAAAACCCCACATTAGTTTACAACCAAATAAGCACAAAGCTGCTGCAAATGGTTGAGATGGTTATTTGTGGAGCATTCTATCGAGAGGGGAGACCAGAGGAGGGGGGGGGGGGGAAGTGTTTCTACTGCAATTCTTCCATGTTATGCTTGCTGAAACCTGAGGTATCTCTCACCTATTCCCCCCCCCCCCCCCCCCAGCTCCACTTGTCTGAGACATGTAGCAGTACAATCCTCTTAGCAACAGCTTTTGTCAGAAGTATGTCTCTTAGAAAGTACCTAGTTTCTTACCTTCGAAGTAAGCATTAAAACAAAGCCATTAGTAATGAATCAGCATTTTTATGTGAACAATTCACATAAAAATCCAAATCTGCAATTTTTCTGTCAAAATGTTCTGAATAAGCTTCTATGAAAAACAGATTACAGTAATTCTTCCTTTGTAATACACAGAAAAACATACTACATCAATGACAGGGGAGCTGTTTTCCCACTGCTCCTTGATACCAAGTATGATAGCAATTTAATAACCCCCTTTGGCACATTCTAGGTGTGCACATTCTCCTTTTTGGTATTTCCCATTGCTAAAGGCTGTAACTCTCTAGTACCAATTTCACCTGCACCTCTCTACTTCACTCATTTTATCTTCTACTTTACTTCATCAAGAACAGATTAGGCCTGACAGGGCCCACACAGACAGACTGCTGTACTGATACATTATTACCACCTATGTCTGAAACACTGACCGAATTGACCCTATCAAAGGAAGATGTGGTGCTTGTCTGTTCTGTACTGCTGGATCAAATACTTCATCTGCAGACAAACACGCACATGTACACACACACACTTTAAAACATTTAAACTAACTTTATTCTAGAATCAAACCTACCAGGTAAACAACTTGCCTAATAATATTTATTTTTCACAACCAACTTTGTTGAAAAACTTGTTTTCTCTATTTGTAACTAACAGTTCATGCACAAACACAAACTCTCAATCTTCCATCCTTTTTCTATCCCACATTAACTTTTCTAGAAATACTCCGTAATTTTCTCCTATCGTCTCTACAATTAATATTTATTTTAAGGATAAGCTTTGTTTAAGGAAAGAAATAAATAAGGAAAATTAATATTAATAAACCTTCTTATAAAATTTACTATTTGAGATTCACAGCTCTTCACAGGATAATTGTGATATTAGCAGAAAAAACAAACTGAACTAACTCTACTTTTTTTAATTCTGTGCCAGCCACATGGAACAGTGTAGAAGTTTTATAGCACATTTTATATAGCTATTTTCAACATGTGTATACAGAAATCAGAACGTTCCTTCCATTACCTCACCAATCACACACATTTCTATACAATCCCGTCATACAAAAGACAAAGTTTTAAAAGGAAAAAAAAAATTGCAGAGAGCGTTCAAGTTTCTCATACTTGGTGACACCACAAAAGAAGAGAGAACAGTTTTAGCAATAACGCAGAGTGCAACGTCAAAGAATGCAGTAGTAGGAGGCTACCACTGGGTGCCAGTATTGTTCCATAATAGAACAGCAGCTCCTCTTGGCTCTTCGGGAGTTCTCTTAACAGGGTTTCAAAACGTTCTGCTGAATTTCAGTTGTATAAAGAAATTACGCTGCAGTGTTACAAATTTTATTAAGGGGCTATCATCAGAGTTGTTGAAAAAAACCCAACACATTTTAAAATACTATTATGCTAGATATGAAAATCAGGTTTTAAAGAAGGTTTCTTCACACCCTATAAGCTGCGTAACAATACCGGGAACGCACCTGAAACCGTTCCCTCCAACTTCTGAGCTTTTCATTTCAAGAATAACGTAGTATTATACAAACTACCATATATAAAAAAATACTTAAGGGTGAAAAAGAATAGAGAAGATTTTAGAAAGATTCAAAAGACCTGCCAAAATCAGGGCCAACTGCTCCTTTATATGCAAAGCAAACATCTGTAAGGAATGACAAATGTAGATTCAGAGGCATTCTTGGCAATTTTGCTATTAATATTCTCACATACAGAAAAGTGGTGTTTTTCTTAATATCTAACCTCACACTACATTACCTTCCGTTGCCTCCTGTTTTCTCCACAACTGTGGAGAAGTGAGTGTGCCTTTCATTTTTGCAATCACATTTGAAGACTTACTTCCTATGCCTTGTACACCTTGCGCTGTAACTTGTACATCTGGTATATCTTTCCCTGTATCTTGTACTTACACCAATGATTATTGCTATCCAAGTGCAGTTTTGTCCTATTGCTTCTCCAATTCATCAACAGCACTCTGAATTCTGTCCCTGAGCACTCACAGCTTTGCATTCCTAAGGAGCTTTTTCTGGTGTTTAACCTTAGTACTTCATGCTCCATCATCCAGATGTTCAATAAGAGTTTCAAATAAAACTTGACCTAGAAGATGCCTTCATGCAGCCTCAAATTTTGATAGTGAACCATCCATATCCATTCCTTCTAGTACAGTCAAACCAGTTTTATAATTGCCTTATAGGAATTTAATCTAAACTGTTTCCCTATGTCACTCCTTAAAGATGCAATACTAAAATATTAAGATAATGTATTATATCATTATTAAAAACTCACTAAGTTTCAAGTGGAATTATGCTAGCAAAAGCTTATTTGTACCGTGCAGAAGGAATACTGAGAATTACATAAATTTGGTTGTAACTAGGTAAGCATTTAGATGAACAGACACCAAGATACTTAAGTCCATCTTTAAAATATTACTGACATTCCTAAAACTGATGCACAGACACTACAATACACAGTTGCCCAGGCAACTAACCTTGCATCCCATCACAGCTACTTAACTTTCCACTCCTAGGGATAAACCACTTCTTTAAGTTCAGTCTCCAACCCAGGTCAAGCTGAAATCCCAGAAAAGAATTCATAAAATATCCATTCCCAAACTCACATTCTCACAGGTTTAGCTGACAAAATTTAAGGCCTAAACCTCTCTCAGATGTCTATGACACTTGACTTTCAATAAAAACACCAGCTAAGAGAGCCTCTGTATTTTCAGAATGAAACAATAAAAGGGCGAGTTGTTTTTTTTTTTCACATTACATAGTAAAAGCAGAACATCTGTCATTACTGCCCCACCTCTTTTTTTAAAGGTCTGGAAGCAACCATGAGTTAATTATCTAGTTGTAAAATCTATTCTATCAGTGAAATCATGACCTAAGGAAAGCAAAGCAAATGCTCAGAGCCAAGGAAAAGGGTTTTTTTAATACAACAAAAAAAAGTGCAGTGCTTTAAGCAAAACCAATGCATTAGCTTTTTCCTAAGTTACTTCTACCTGAATCTTTCAGTAGGAATGGGATAAAGACCAATAATTTAGGAGCGTTACAGTCCTAAACTGCATTTAGTCCAGCCAGCATGGGTTTGTGAAAGGCAGGTCCTGCTTGATGAATCTAATGTCCTTCTTTGACAAGACAACCTGCCTAGTGGATGAGGGTCAGTCTGTGGATGTTGTGTATCTGGGTAAAAAAAAGCAAAGGTAAAAGCCTTTGACACCATCCCCCACAGCATTCTCCTGGAGAAACTGGCTGCTCATGGCTTGGACAGTTGTAATGGATGTTGGGTAAAAAATGGCTGGATGGCCAAGCCCAAAGAGTGGTACTAAGTGGAGTAACATCCAGCTCACAAGCGGTGTTCCCCAGGGCTCGGTATTGGGGCCAGTCCCGTTTACTGTCTCTATCGACAACCTGGATGAGGGGATGGAATACACCTTCAGTACGTTTGCAGACAGCAGCAAGTGGGGGGGGGGGGGGGGGGGGGGGGGGGACGACACTGCTGATCTGTTTGAGGGCAGGAAGGCTCTGGGTAGGGACCTGGACAGGCTGGATTGATGGGCTGAGGCCAATTGTATGAGGTTCAACAAGGAGAAGTGCTGAGTCCTGCACCTGGGTCACAGCAACCCCACACAACACTACAGGCTTGAAGAAGAGTGGCTGGAAAGCTGCCTGGAGGAAAAGGACCTGGGGGTGTTGGTTGACAGCCAGCTGAATATGACCCAGCAGTGTGCCCAGGTGGCCAGGAAGGCCAACAGCGTCCTGGCTTGTATCACAGTGTGGCCAGCAGGACTAGGGAAATGATTGTCCCACTATACCGGGCACTGCTGAGGCTGCACCACGAATACTGTGTTCAGTTTTGGGGCCCTCACTTAGGAAGGGGCACTGAGGTGCTGGAGTGTGTTCAGAGAAGGGCAACGAAGCTGGTGAAAGATGTGGAGCACAAGTCTTATAAGGAGCGGCTGAGGAAACTAGGGTGGTTTAGTCTGGAGACTCAGGGGGGATCTTACTGCTTTCTACAACTAACTGAAAGGACATTTTAGGCAGGTGGGGGCAGATCTCCTGCATAACAAGTGACAGGACAAGAGGAAACAGCCCCAAGTTAAGGTTTAGGTTGGATATTAGGAACAATTTCTTCACTTAAAAGGGCAGTCAAGCATTGGAACGGGCCACCCAGGAAGGTGGTAGAATCACCTTCCCTGGAGGCATTTAAAAAATGCCAAGATGCGGTGCTTAGGGACACAGTTTAGTGATGAACATGCCAGTCCTGGGTTAATGAGTGAACCTGACAACCTCAAAGATGTTCTCCAACCTGAATGACTCTATGAAACACATGCAATACTGACCACCACAGAATTTTTTTCACAGGAGAACAGCAGAAACTATACTAGTCCAGCATCAGACAGCAAGGCCCGATGCAAGCACTCACTGCACTTTTCCTTCAGGAACCCTGTGCTCCCCCCCCAGCCTACCTGATCTTGTTGCAGAGCCAGTTCCTTCCCCTCCTACCAACAACTGAGAGGCAAAGGGTCAGGACATCACTGCTCTCCCTAACAAGCAGCGGTTTTCCCCTCTCCTACAATAATATGGGACTGGAGAGCTGTCTTGTACCTGGGTCAGTAGGTCCTAAGACAGGATTTGGTGGTAAGGAGATTTCTGCTAGGGGTTACCAAAGACAGATGGCACCCCGGCACTCCCTGCAATACTTCAAGTGCTTCAAAGCCTGTATTTGTGTCATGATTTTTTAGTCACCTTTACTAATCCAGCTTCTCATCCATTCCAAAAAAAACAAGGACTATTTTTATACAAAAGCCTGACTAACCACTTAGAGTTTTAGAGTTATTCTTTAGCATGTTTGACATGCAAACAGAAGTATAAGTCTATTATTAGGTTAGCCTGACAGTCCATCGTTCTCTCTCACACTTACATATACCCCCACACCATTGTTCTCTTTAATTACTGGCACATGTATTTCCCACCCACCACCCTCCATGAAATTACTCTGTTCCAAAAATTAATTACTAACAGCAAGTTTTCAGCATATTCTTCATGAAGTTCTTACACAGAGAACATGCATTTTAAGACATTTTAACACATCAATTGTTGCTGTAGTACCTCCCATAGTGTGACATGTAATGTGACATATGCTTTTTCAAATCGTTTTCTTCTACAAGAATCCTATTGCTGGGAATGCAACTTTTTTTAAACGCAAAAATGTATACAACTATATTATGAGACTGGCAGCACATCTTTCACAAGCATTTTGCAACAGAAAAACAGAAAATTTTCTGCTTGAACCAAACATAAAACTTTTAATACCTTTAACATCCAAGTTACCCATCTCCAATAATGCGACCATCAAAAATCTCACTCTATGCTTGCTCCTTCCCAAATGCAATATATTTCAGTCACCAAATGCTTTATCTAAACTGTGTAAGCAAAACTAAAAACCAGAATCAATGTCCACTTACAATCTCAGTTCCCAACAGAAGAACATCAAATAATCACTTGTAACACCCTGAACAAGAGTCAGGAATCTTAAAAATTAGATAATGTCTCATCACACAGTACTACAAGAGGCTGGTTTGAGGACACTCACCGCTCTTCTCCAAGCAAGTGACTGGGAAAGGGAAAAATGCATGTGGAGGAGCCTTACTTGAATAGACGAGAAACTACTAAGCAGGGTACTCTCTGAAAGGGCTGCGCAGCTGTGGATTTACTTCATTATGCTTTCGAAAAGCTCAAATTAGATGGCCTTCACCGAATGCTGTAATGCTCATGTCTTTTCATTGGCATCTGTAAACAGGGTAAGAAATCACTGAAGGACAGGATAAAAGCTACAAATTAAGTTGTCAGATCTGCATGTGGTAGATTTTAATAAATTGTACAGCTGCACTTTTAGAGTATTATTTGTGATATACTTTTAAATTGCATTAGCAGCACTCTTAAGTATAGACAAAGGTAACTACCCTCAAGGCTTACAGAAGTAAACAGCCACTCTATTTTCAACTTTAAAACAACTGCAAAAGCTACTGATAAATACTTTGACAGGTGGCATATATTCAAAGTTTAGCTAACAAAATATGTATTCTTCATACTGAAGATATCAAAATCTGAAGCACTTGTTAGCAAGTAGGGAATGAAGTGGATGAAAAGATTAAAGAGAACAGAATTTTCCAAAAGATTGCAACCAGCAGCTGCTTAGCATCAGTCTACAAGGAACTTTTGCCTGTCTCACCTGTGACTGTATTTCCACTTCTTCAGTCCTGCATGAACACAGGAGAGACAGAGCATAACTTCTTCTACTGTCAGTAAACAACCAAGTTCCATAACTCAGAGGTAACCATCAATCACATTGAAATGCAAACACAGGAATCATTTACTTTACAACCATGAATGTAAGAGTAGGAGTGTCTGAGTCAAACAGAGAACTTTATTCTGCTTCATTGGCTGCATACCGTCTTTTTATTATGAAAATTAGAAACATATATAGCTCTTGCTTCACCATGTTGTAGTTAATATATAGAATCTTATTGACAGAATAAGTTGCTATCAAGCTCAAGAAAACAGCCAAAATCTCAGCAAAAATAGGCTTAAGATACTATAAAAAATATTTTTTAAACTGTGAGGAATTACTATTTCATTAAGAAAAAGGTTATGGTTTTGTGACTTCCCAGAGAACCTTATTCCAAGACCATTATTACTGATGGTTTAAGCATAACAGTAAAGGGTAGTAAATTTGGTATTTAAACGCTCAGATTAATGGACATGCTTCAAAGGAAAAAGAGAGGTTAATTATACAAACCAAAAAAAAAAGTCAAAAGACAGACTCACAAAAATTACTCTGGAGAATCAATTTAAGAAACCTGATAGATGACAAGGCTGATATATGACTGAGATACAAAGTACTGATAAAGAAAGAAAAAGCTGCAGTATGTAAGCTCTTTTTTAAAATTATTTCTAAACTAAATATCTACAACAGAGATTCAGAAGGTTTCCAAACTAAAGCTATTGCTGAAATATGTAGCTAAGCAAGTTTCTCAAACTGGTATTACAGTATAAAAGGTCTAGAATAAATACAGCAATGAGAACAAAACCCACAAGGACCAGCAAGTATGCATCCAAGAGCTCTACAACACCCAAAATACAAGACTACTGACATGCTTTAAACCAACACCTCTATCAGAAGAATGGAAAGCAGTAAAACATCACACAGTATTTTTAAAAGTAGCAATCATGTGAAATCCTAGGACTTACATAGACCCTTATGATCAAACTCATATAAGCTGTAACAGAGACTTGGATCTGTAGGCTCAAGAGAAACCTGTGAGCTTTCAGGTGATGATGATACTTCTGGCAGATAGATGTCCCACCCACAGGTATTAGACTTCTCTGAAAGCTGAATAAAATTAGCAGAGTGGGGAAGAAGGCAGGGAGGAAGGGGTGGTCAGGCTTGCTAGAATAGCTTTGGTAAGATCCTTCACCAAAAGTTCTTAAAGAAAATAAATTGTAGAAAGAAAATAAGTAGAAAGAATAATCTTTTCTCATATACTAAAACATGGGAAAGGAAGAGTATGAATACAACCCCTCTTCCAGAGGATTAGTTAACAGTAGATATATTCCAATGGTCGGCACTGCCTACCACAAATGTTAAGACAAAGCACTGGTTAGCAAAGTGGCAACTGGTGATGATTATACATAGTTCTAGATGACACCAAAATGTAAAGCTCACTGCCCTTTGTGACCATAGGATAAGAAGTCAGGTGAACTTCAACATTAATAAACACAAAGTACTTTGGAAGGAGAAAAAAATAACCATAATGTAACCTGCTGAGTCCTGAGCTCTAACACAGTTATCATTCACGAAAAATATGCAGTCATGTGATTATTTTCTTGGCACTAACTCATGACTCAGTAGCAGTCTAAAACACGCCAAGAATATCAGAATCTTTTTTCAAAACAACGTAAGACACAACATTATAAAACAATGCAAATTGAATCAGAATTACTAAGTAACAGTGCGGCCGTACATAAATTTCATTATAAAAGCTGAAACTTACATTTAATTTTTAACGCAGACCTCCACCACAGGTCACGCAGTGCAGCACACAAAACCCGGAATGGCTGCTGAACCTTCATCCTTGGACTTCAAGACACCGCTAGGCAAAGCTACAGCTGACCTGATCTAGAGTCCTTGCTGAACCAAAAGCTTTCATTAAGGTGACTTTCAGGGATGTCATTCAATCAACATTTCTATTATTTCAGGAACTCAATCCAATTTGCAACTACACCTGAACACTGCATTTTAATATGCAAATATAAAGGCTTAAACAACCTAAAGTCTTTCTGCCTTCAATTAATGCATTTTACTTATATTTTTACATATAAATGTATATAAACACAATGTAAGTATTTTTACTTTTAATTCCATAGTTTTAATTTCAACTGGAATTATGGCATAATTTCACAGATGTTGTTCTAGACCCTTCAGGTCCTGTGTTCTTTCATACCTCAGAGCAAAAGCTATTTAGTTTCTATGAATTGATTTGGTAATTCTTTAGCAAATAATTAACATACACATTTTAAATTTCTCTTAATGTAATTCTTACATAAATGTAAAGTCAGTTGCTAATACTGGTAAAAAGAGATAAAGATACCAAATCCCTGTTCAGAATACATCTAATACTCTATGTGGTACACCTTCCACCCTTCTGAGAGCAGGAAGTGTAGTCATAGGTTCAAGGCGTTTCCCTTCAAATATTACAATTCTTTTGTAATTTATTGTCCTGATTTACTAACGTTTATAAGACAAAGCAAACAGTTGATACGTATGTGGCCTCTGTGTAAGCAAGATGATTACATGACAGATTACAGAGCTCAGCTTTCTATAAAAAGCCATACAAGAATTAACCAAGACAAGCTCCGAGCATATACAACACAGCTAATGAAGTGGTAATTTACTGTACAGGAATTTAGTATGTATTTTCATCAACTAATGACTTGGGGAGGAGCTGAGAATCAATAATGCCTCCAATACTGAAACAGTTCTGTAAGAAACTACCACACAGATAAATGGAGGCAACTGAGTCTTTGTGTTACTGATATTGATTTGGTTTTTCCCCAAAAATCAGTCACAACTACAAGTTTTAAGCGTTATATAACCACTTTTAAGAACCTGAATGCAATTTTGTGACTGATACTTAAAGATTTTATTTGGCAGGATTTTTTTTAAGGCTGCTTTGCTCAATACCTGGCAGGAACACAGCAATGCATTCTGGTCTACCAACATGATCAGTCATCCAAAGTTAAGATATCACCACCACTTAATTGACTAAATGATAGAAGTCTACAGTTTGGTGACACAGAGCACCCCTGAAACCACCATCTTTGATGGCTCTAGTTGTATATCAGCACTGAAAAACTTGACCAGACGCAAGCCCTTCACCCACAGAAATCATTCTTTTTTTCCAGACAGGCACAAAATAAAGACAGGATTAGAATAAGGATGCGGAGAAAGATGATAGTAAGGCTACTAAGTAATTAACTGTTACCTACAGTAACCTGATAAATACAACATTAAAAAAAAAAAAAAACACAACTGACTGGGTGTAAAACAGCATGAATTTTAAGTCATCAGGCATCATCTTGCTGTTAAATTTCATCTTCATAAGCATGTATTTGTCAATATGTAGTTCCAGAACCACCTTGGTTATTTCAATTTTTAATCAGTTTAGTACTGTTATCTTTTCCTCCTGCACTCAGACTGATGTTACTGCCTTCTAAATTCATGTGATTTATAACGGTGTTTTTCCAACTTGTAAAATGAAGGTAAATACAGCATTTATAATATTTATGCCAAATTATTACAGTAAGGTACAAAGTGAGGCTGTGATGCTTCTGGCATTTTGCTGCATAGAAAACCCAAGTCTACCATCAGACAACCACCAGTTCTCAGCCAAAACAAAAAGAAACTTTTAAAAACTTGAAACACAAAGCATGGCAGCAAAAAAGTAAATTCCACTGACCATACCAAAAATTCATACAAAGGAAAAGCAGCTCCAACAAACAAAGGGTTTTTTTCCTTATAAAATAATCATTGAAGTATTTGTTATTGCTAAAGTCTATGAACTGTTTTTCAGAAACACTTCCTAATCATCAAAATCAACTTTTTTATTTCAGTCTTCTGAACTGCAAAGCAAATACTGGGAAAGTAACTGAGTTTATCATCAACACTAGATAAAAACTGCTGCAAAAACCTTATTACATGTTTTGAGATTTCACCTTACAATGACTGCTACAAAAGCAAGGATCTCTGTAAATGCTCTCCTTTCTAGCCTGCCAGCATTTTGTTCATTTTGTCTCCAAATAGTGACCTTGTAGGTATAGCCACTTTTGTCAACATTTTTAATTAACCCACAAGGATGGTGTTTCATCATTTATCTAAAGTAACTGAAGCTTTAAGATAAGCATACATAGCACCTTCAGTGGCAGAAGGGTTCATTCCTATTTCTTTCCCTTCCCTATCTTCCTCCTTCCCATGGATCTAAGCAGTTATTACTCTCAAACTGAAGGACTGTAAAAAAAAGGTAAGATGATCTCATGTAACAATATGCAAGACGACATGTAAGGTAACAGGCCTTTACAACAAAGATGTGACAACTTTTGAATAGGCAGTTCACATTATTCTCAGAGAAAACAGCCACAGTATAAATACATTTCCTTGAAAGTACACAGTTCTCCATGTTACTGTGGTATAATTACACTCACATATAGAGGATTTATATGCTAGCCTATAAATCATATAGTAACTTACCTACTCAACACTTTTTATTTTTGGTATTGGTCACATCAATCCTACAAGCAAAATAAATTTACCCAAATATACTTTGTAGAGGTAAGTGCAAAGTAGGCGTAGAAGTCAGGTGTGTTTCTTGACCACACTTCAATCAGTACTGCCCTTAAAGTATTATAGACAGCTATGAGAGAAGAAGATAGTTTTCAAATATTTCAAGACTGAATTTCCTCGGCTTCTCTTTTTAAACTACCCAACTCCTTTAGCCTTTCCCTAAAAGTTCATGTTGTTTTCTAGTTCTCTGCTTCAGCCTCTTTTTCTCTCTTTCCTTCCCCCTACCCACACAGCTTTTACACAGTGCTGCACCCAAACTGGATACTGACTCTAGCTAATGCCTTACAGCACTGACCAAAGTGAAAGAACATTTTCACATATCTTACAAACACCGTATTTTAACAACCACAACAGTTGTTGTCTATACCTCAATCAACAGCATGATACTGCATCATACTATGTATGGTGTATAACAAAACAGGAAAAACCCTCAAAATATTTTTCTGCAGAGCTGCCTCTTACGAACCCTATGACATGCAGGTGACTAATCCTGCCTCCACTACAGCATAATCTGCACTAAACCCATTGAGATAGATTGCCTTTGTTTTCCCTTCTATTCCATACAGTTTTCAAAGCAAATTTTAAATTCTAAAGACTTGCCATTGAAGTGCTTTCAAGCCTTCAGGTCAGATATTGTCTCATATTTTAAGCAGTCCCCCATCTCTTAAGCAACTGTGTCTGCTGTATATAAATTTACTACATTTTCTCTTAAGTACCTAAAAAAAACCAAAAAACCAAAAGCTTCATTAAAGATACAAGACAGTACTGCTTTTCCTTGTCAAAACTTGTCATGCCTTGTTTCTTTAAATTTCTGTTTGTAGTTGCTTGTCATCCTATTATATTTGTTTATAAAAACACTGAAAAATTATTAAACTATTTACAGAATATAACGTTAGCCTGAGGGTTTTGAGAATTTCATTTTTACAGGAAAAAAAATAATATCTAAAGGAGCAGTACCAATGGCTAAAGCCCATGAATCTTTTCTACCAGTGTTCTTCTGGTGCCACATTTACAAAAACCGTGAGGTGTGAATCATTCAGTGTTACATCTAGTGAAAAGCAGGCGTTCTGGAGGTAATGTTGCTACCCAACTGCAGGCCAACAATTTTAACCTAAACCTGGATGGAGATAATCCAGATGAATAGATCAAAGATACAAAATGAGAAAGGAGGAGTACTTCATATAGTAAACCCCTAACCTTAATCTGTTCCTTGTGATACTACTTCATTATAGTGGGAGAGAATTCTTTCTCTTCTGGAAAGAAAGGCCTCTTTCTCACACCTAATTAAAGCAAGTAGAAAGGGGGGGGGTAGGGGGGGGGGTAGGGGGGGGTGCTACACAACAACACAGGACACCAAACATTTACCAACTCTTCTCTCAAGAAGATTTTTCTTTATTGTTCAGATTTTTGGAGAAGTGCTAGCATTCAACTATGGCACCTGAAATTTAACTGGAGTCAGTTTACACTATGCTTTGCAGTGTTTACAGCCCTCCCATGGCATCCTGGATCACAGGTCACAACGTTTTACACTTAAATGTTGCTGGTTACCACTCATGTCATATGTCAGATGAAAGTGAACAGACATCTACTGTAACTTGTTCCTGCACATGACACTATTTCAGCAACAGACACCTTACTGATACTTACATATGCAATGATTCAGTCATGCAGAATCTTAAGGTGAAAAAAGGATTTACTGTCTACAAGAGGAGTTTCTCACACTGCCTTACAGTGGGGAAGCTTCTCAGCAACAACTGCTAAAGGCATTAATTGCATAGTTTGCATGTAAGCTATCTAATACAGGCAGAGAGTTATTATAAATAGGCCAGACTTGTTCCTTGGAGACAGTGCATGCTGATTTGAGATGGGTTGCAAAGGTTAACCTACATGATTTGGCATCAAGACTTGGATGCAGGCTATTCTTGTTTTGGGATGGCAGCCAAGTCGTTGTTGGCAGCATTTACAACTTTTTTGCTTTGACAAATTCAGGTGGCTGCACCAATAATAGAGAAGAATGAATCTATCTTTTCTGGGGAGGGGGTGGGGAATTATGCCGATCTGTATATCCTGGTTTCAGCTGGGATAGAATTAGTTTCCTTCTTAGAAGTGAATGAGGGGCTGGGTGGTACTTAGTTGCCATCTGGGGTTAAACCTCTACAGTAGTGAAATTCAGGGCAAAGATTATCTGGAAGCTCTCAGTGGCAGTCCCAATCCTTTCTATGGAAATGTGGTAGCTTTGCCATCAGAAGAGCAGCCTGCAGGTAGTTCAAGCAGCTACAACCACCTTCAGTTACACTTTCGTTATAAAAGGTAGATCTATTCCCTTCTTTCATTTAACAAAGCAGTGTATTTGTGCTATAAAATATCTTAGCTAGGAAAAACACTTTTGTGACCTTTTTAGGCAATTCAGCACATTTCCCCAGCCCCAGTCCCTACAAACTCCCCAGGAGGTAACTGTGTTTTACTGGAAGTACAGAGGCTTCACAACCTTCCTGAAGTACATTTGTCAAGCTTTTTAATCAAGTTGTATGAAATATGCTGATTCTAATGTGCCCTCTTACAGCCTATGAAGAAAAATGCTCACTTGTTAGCCCAAGCTGTGTTACAGCAAAGGGCTATTTTTATTCTCGTCGTACTAAAATCAAGAATGGAATAAACTAAAAGCAAGTTAATTTTCAGCATACTGCCAACAGCTTTGCATTGCTGGATATATGCACCTGTATACCGATGTTTATCTCCTTCTGCTAAGTACATGCTAACATCATGCTGTGGCAAAATATTTCAGAACACAATTTCCCAATTGTACACACAGATGGGGCATTTATTAAGATTTATCCAATTCCTAAAGCCAAGACACACTAAGCATAGTATTCACATTTGAGAGACTCAATGTAATGAAAAACTTCCCAGACAAAACCAAGCTACTACACCACAGAAGGAATTCAAACAATCAGTAAGAAAAACTCCCAGACACCAAGAAAAACTTTTTTCATCAATCAAATAACACACCTCAAAGTCTTAGGCATGATCTTCAAGGAGAGAGTGCCCCCTGCTTCCACCTTTTCTTCCCTCTGTCTACTGGGTGCTAAATTCCCTTCTCCCCATCCCTACACTCCTGAGATCTTGAGTATAAAAGCTTAGCTGCTGATCCAGAAAAAACGTATCTACACTGATCTGTGTTTACCTTACATTTTGGTCATTGCTAAAAACCAAAAAGATTCTGAACCCAAAAGATTGTTCACTTTTTCCAAATTCATTACCTTTTCATATAAATCTTGATTCCTTTTATCTTTGGCCCATCATAGCTACAGAAAGACTACTACTGTAAATTAACAAAAAAAAGAAAAACATCACTTTCAGGCAGTCCACTGGACAGCAATGCCAACATTGTAGCATTTGTTTTTAGACCAATCACCTGTTTTCCAAAAAAGAATCTCACAGTACTTTTAAAGGTACCTCACCTTTACCCTCCTATAATGTTGTTCCACATATGCTAGCTGCAGACTGTGAATGCCCAATGAAACAACAGTTAATGGCTATGCAAATAAATTAAGTCACAACAAGCAATCAAGTTCAGCAGCTAGTAGGTTCCTTCATAATCTGCAAAAATGTCTTCAGGTTGACAGTAACATCCTGATCCCTGAATTTTAAGTCAACACTACAAACAGCTGATCCCCTCCAACCATTTAAGGTTACTGTAACTGCTGTTGAAGAAACTTAATTTCCTTCTACAGTTCTTCCTCTTGATGAGAGAACACATCTATGATGGCTACCAGTATTACAGATAAAATAGTAAACTGGAAAAAAATGGGTTATAACAAAATACAAGGTTTCAGAGCATTAAAAAAGTAAAAATCATACAGGATGAAGAAAAAAAAAAAAAAAAAAAAAAAAGAGCTCATTTCCGGTCAGAACTTAAACTGGGGTGGATCCAAACCCAGGAGAAAGACAACAAAATGCCCTTACTATTATTGACAACCTGTAAAATGTGTTTTCAATGCAAGTATACAAGAAATAGTCCCCTCTTTAGGAAAGGATGTCCAGCATACAACAAACTTGACACCTAAGAATGCAGAGACTGTAAAACCTTAGATATTGCTTTGCAAGGAAACAAAACTTTTTTTGAAATTTAATTCAAGTCAATTCTTATTTTCATGTGAGTTCCCCTGGAAATACTCTGCAGGATGGGGAAGAGACACAAATGGGTGTCCCCGTACCAGAGCAGCTTTCAAAAGCCCCAAATAACTACATTTCTCAGACTTTAATGCTTCTCTGATATTTTAATACTGCTAACTGTAACTTTCAGCTTCACATCCAGTATTCAGTATGAAATCAAATTAATTTTTATAGAATTACAGCTGAGATCATTCAGATCACTTGTTGAAAACTACTACAGAATTGACAAAAAAAAAAACATTTTCGCTCATTGTTGTGACCCTGCTTCCACCTGCCGCAACCCCAATTCAGGTAACAACCCTAAGTTTTGGAGTTACAGTTTTATATCTCCCCATATAGAGGTTAAAACAGGAACTACACTATCCAAGTATTTGCCACAATATAATATGGATGACTTATGAATTTAAGGTTTTGTAAAATGCCTAGCATTACTAGCCTTTTCTGAGGTAGTCAGAACCACAGCACACATTTCCTTTACAAACTTTAAGGTGTAAAGACTTCCAGAAGGTTTACCAGCAGAATTATACCTGCTTAATTAGAAGTGAAACTTTCCCATTTAGATCAATCTTATGTTGTCTTCTATAACTACAGCAGAGAAAACAAACAACAACAAAAAATCTACATCTAAGCAGTGAAAATGAACTGCAATACACTAACACAAGTACAATTAAATATTCCTACATAGCTGCTACTGTATTAACAGTGTAACATCACTAATGAAAACTCACAGCACAGTGAGCTACAAAAAATTTGGCACAAAGCTGTGGTGGGCTGAACTATCACTGCCCTCCTCAGCTGGGCAGGGGAGAGAAAATGTCATGAAAGGCTCATGGGTTGAGATAGAAACAGGGAGAGACCACTCACCAATTACTGTCATGGGCGAAACAAACTCAGCTTGGAGAAATTAGTTTAATTTATTACCGATCCAATTAGAGCAGGGTAATGAGAAAAAAAACCCAAATCTTAAAAACACCTTCCCTTCACATCTCCCTTCTTCCCAGGCTCACCTTCACTCCCTATTTTCTCTACCTCCTACTGCAAAAATGGCACAAGAGGACAGGGAATGGGGGTTGTGGTCAGTTCATCACACAATCTCTTACTGCTCCTTCCTCCTCAGGAGGAAGACTCCTCACACTCTTCCCCTTCTCCAGTGGGGGTCCCTCCCACAGGAGACAGACCTCCACAAACTTCTCCAACATAAGGTCTTCCCACAGGCTTCATGAACAGTTCTTCATGAACTGCTCCGGCGTGGGTCTCTTCCATGGGGTGCCGTCCCTCAGGAACAGACTGCTCCAGCCCAGGCTTCCTTTGGGGTCACAGCCTCCTTTGGGCACCCATCTGCTCTGTGGTCCACGGCATGGGGTCCTCCATGGGCTGCAGGTGGGGATCTGTTCCACCATGAAGCTCCATGGGCTGCAGAGGGACAGCCTGCCTCTGAAGAACCATGGTTCTTCACCACAGGCTGCAGGGGAATCTCTTCTGCTGCCTGGAACACCTTCTCCCCTTCTTCTTCACTGACCTGGGTGACTGCAGGGCTGTTGTTCTCACATGTTCTCACTCCTCTCAATTGCTGTTGTGCAGTTTCCCCCCCATCCCATCTTAAATGCGTTGTCACAGAGACTCTGCCACCATGGCTGATGGGGTTAGCCTTGGCCAGCAGCAGGTCCATTTTGGAGCCAGCAGGCAGGGGCTCTGCCAGATACAGGGGAACCTTCTAGAAGCTTCTTACAGAAGCCATCCCTGTAAACCCCCTGCTACCAAACTTGCCATGCAAACCCAGTACACAAACTGTCATACTTTAAGTCAAACATGCAGGAACTGTAACAGGGCACGTTGCATGTTTTTTACAAATGAGAAAAGACCGTATTTACCAAAAAGTTATGTTTGTTTTCTATAAATAACTTTAGTTCTAGACATTTCCTACTTTTGGCAGCTAATGGTAATTAAGAAATCATGCAAAAAAAAAATTAGTTCAGACTGGAGATGTTACTTTCCCCAGGGAACTGGAGCATTCAAACACTATCAGAATATGTCAAAAATTAAGGTAGTCCAGTAACAGGGATCTTGAAATCTTTACGTGGTCAATTTAAGTGAGCTCTCTATTAAGGTACCTACCAGCACTATCTGAGACACCATCAGCTCCCAGCTCAGATGCATACCAGATTCCTGTAAACTGTCATACCTACCAGCCCTTAATCTCAACTGGCATTAGACACTTGCCTGTTGAGGCAATCTAACAGCGCCCTCGTGCCTACAGGACTTGGCATTTTGCTTGCATGGTCACACAGTCCTGTTCGCTTACAATGAAAAAACAAAGACTCTGCCACAGCTGCCATCTACAAAAGACCAGTAGCAACATTTCTCTACCTCACAAAAGCAGTGAAGGGGAAAAGTGTATTTGAGGTAGGAAGCATTCAGAGACAGAAAGTGGATATTTTTGTGACCTAATTCAGAGACTTTTTAATTACCAACTAAATATTTGAAGCAACACAGTTATTATACGACATGTTCAGAAACACTTCAAAGACCACAAAAAAAAAAACACACTCCTTGCTCTGTTCATTTTCCTCCATGTCCTCCAAGGAAAAAGGCACATGAAAAAACATATTTATTTTATATACAGTGATTTATTACATCTGTTGTTATAATTAAAAATGTAATTAAAAAGCAAAAAAAATTAATATTGTCTACAACTGTTAAAAAAAAAAATCACTGGACTGTATTATACATCCATCTTAACTATAGCTACAAACCAGGAACAAAGAAATACTCCTTTAAAAACATCTCAGGTGAAAGGGAACATTTTAGGAACTACCGATAACCCTCTGAACTGGGTGGGACTCCAGAACCAAAAGGTGAAGGTGAATCCAAACCTCCAGAGCCTCAAAGGCACACAGTGAGGGTCAACTTACACTTTTAAAAAAAAAAATATATATATATATATATATATATATAATCATATATTCATTTAGGCTGGAAAAGACCTTGAAGATCAGTCCAAACATTAACCTAGCACTAACCAAGTCCACCACTAAAGCATATCCCCAAGTGCCACATCTACACATCTTTTAAATATCTCTAGGAATGGGGACTCTACTTCCCTGGGCAGGCTGTTCCAATGCTTGACAACCCTTCTGGTGAAGAAAATTTTCCTAATATCCAGTCTGAAGTTCCCCTGGCACAACTTGAGGCCATTTCTTCTCATCCTTTAAGTTGTTAATCGGGTGAAGAGATCGACACCCACCTCACTACAACTTCCTCTCAGGTACGTGTAGAGCACCGTATGGCCTTCCCTGAATCTGCTTTTCTCCAGGATAAGCAACCACAGTTCCCTCAGCTGCTCCTCGTAAGACTTGTTCTCTAGACCCTTCACCAGGTTCGCTGCTCTTCTTTGGACATGCTCCAACACATCCATTATTTTTATTTATACTTGTGTGTATATATATGTATATGCATACACACACACACATACATATATATAAAAACTACATGGGTATAAACAGGATGAAGCAATCTGCAACTGAACTAGTGCTATCTGAACAGTTCTGATGAGATTCAGTGACCCTCACTGCAGAGGGTAAGCTAGATATTTGAATCTCAACGAGCCACTCTGCTCCACTTATAATCACCACAGCAATTTATCTTTCTTATCTTGGACACCTAGCTTAGAAAGAGATGAATGGCCTTCTGGAGGTAATTATTTCTGTAAATTTAATGGAGACTTAAAAGTAACCAGCTCAACACAGGCACCTCAATTTTAGACAACTAAATTTGGACAGAGAATTAAAACTCGTGTCTACTGTTGGAGCATAACTCCTAGACTACACGTTCTTGACAACAGGCACCAAGACAAGAGCTATACTTTCTGAAGCACAGGCTATGATTTACCCAATATTTGAATGCAACTGCAAGACAGGCTTTCAGTACATTAGAAAAGAGAAAGCCTCTGCACAACAGAGGAAATGTTGTGCATAATGCTAAGGAAAAAAAAGACTCTTATCAGAAATAACAATTAAAAATATGTATATATGTAATCAACATCATCTGAGAACCCCAAGAATTCCCCTACTTTCCTCAATATTGAAGATAAAGTCCTTAGGAGGCAGTACACCTGTGCTCCCTGCTCTTTCCTCTAACAGGAAGAAACAGCTACTACACAGTCAGTCTTGTACAGGTCTTTCCCAAAAAGTTCACAAATCATTTTACCATCCTCCATCAATGACTGAACTTGTTGGTTCATGGAAATTATACAGATTGATCTGGATGATTTCAGGGACGCTGCTACTTCATACTCTAAGATACTTTTACACCTATAGCACCACTGGCTGCAAGCACGCAGAAGAGAGACAGCGTAAATCAGGATAACTGAATGACAGCCCTTCTGGAAATCACTATCTCCAAGCACACCCAGCACTGCAACCCTCACATCCAACACCACAGTTACAGCCATAAACTCCTTGCATAGCCTGGCCTAGAATATTTTAACACCAGATAGTAAATGACTGCCTCAAGTCATTAAAGGAAAAAACAAAACAACATAACAAGCATGTAACACACATAATAGCAATACCTCTGAAAATCTGCTATTGCAGGGGGTCTGTTTTCAGAAGAAAATTGCCGTTACTTTTTCAATGAAGAGACACCAACTTAAATTTCCACTTTGTGTAGCGCAAACTTGCCACAAACGGTATGCAGCCAGTCAACAGCAATAATGCAAAATCTTACAAACTCTACTGTTTCATCCTATAAGCACCATAAAAAGTCTTCCATCTTGCACTTTCATGATTTTCTCAAATTGATTTTATAACTGTACTTTCACACATAGTTAGAAAATTCAGTAATGGAAAAATAAAGCTCTCAATAGCTTATCTGATGGGATATCTTGAAAATCTACAGGTTGCTTTCAGATCCTATGTATTACTCTACACAAAAATTACACTAAAGACACACTAAGGCTTCAAAGACAATACCAGAAAAGAGAGAAAAGACAAACACTAAAGATCAAACTAGGTTTCATAAGCAGTCTTTGTATGTGTATTTACACACACCACTCCAGGCACAGGCAATACCATAATATACAGTCACTCTTATTTTCTATAGCTACTAATTGTAGTCCATACAATATACAAAATTATGTCATCCCTTAAGATTTTTTTTTAATTAATCTGAGGATACCGTCATGAAAGAAACCAAGTGAGCAATACCAAATAATTAAACCTGCCTTCAAGGGCTTCTGTAAGGTGAGATGGCATTACCTTCCTTTCACAATATGGAATTAAGCTCAGTTAAATTTTAGTTAAAAGTGTCAAAAAGATAAGCATTAAGTTTTAATGCCCCACTTGAAACAACTACACTTGTTTTTGTCTGACAAGTTAGCATTTTCATACAAGGTAGAGGTATGCACTGAATGTACAACAGTCATAACCTCCGCACTTCTGAAAATCCCAGTTCTAGCTTTCCTAATCGCTCTGTTTCTGTCCTAGTTAGAATCCCCACCCTCTCATTTCTCTGCTCCCTGTATCCAATGCAAAGCAATTTTCTCTCAATCACTGTCCAAAAGTAAGAAGATCCTCAGCAAAGTGTTAGAGACACTTAATAACATGCTCCGGAAGGCAGGTAAAGAGTACTTCAATTAAGTATGCTCAACAAAGCAACATGGCATCTGGGTTGCCATTTTGCTGTTCTGGCAAGACCAAGCCGAGTAGCGTGCATGACACATCTGAGCGACAGCAAGCCATCCAGAGGGACCTGGACCAGCTCGAGAAGTGGGCCCATTTGAACATTGTGAGGTTCAACAAAGGCCAAGGTACTGCACCTGCATGCCGGTAATCCCCGGTATCAAGACAGGCTGGGAGATGAAGGGATTGAGAGCAGCCCTGCAGAGAGGACTTGGTGGATGAAAAGCTGGACGCGAGGGAGTAACACAGGCCCAGAGCCCAGAAAGCCAACCATATCCTGGGATACATCAAAAAAAGAATGGCCAGCAGGTCAAGGGAGGCAATTCTGCCCTTCTACTCTGCTCTGGTGAGGCAGAGAAGTTAAATTCACAATTCTGCTTTCTGACTCCCAGGGAGAGCAACCTGACTAACTTCGACTTAAGACAAGTCATGGTGCCTCATCATAGAGTGGGGAAAAAGTAAAATTTGCAAAGCAACGCTTAGGACCATCATCTTCCTTACTTTGAAGACATTGCCTCAAATGAAGTTAAGATTCATTGAAACTTCCACTTTCTATGAAAAGAATCTCCTTCCATTTTTTTTCTCTTATGCTCTGCATGATAATTATCTGCCAATAACTACACAGGCCCTGTAAACTAAATCGTAAGAGAAGAACAACCCTGTCAGCCATTTTTATTTTGGACAAATTCTGATAAAATCCTTGCCGCACCTGTTGAAATTTTACCTACCTCACAAGTCTTTCAGGAAATGGTCACTTCCAAACTGTCTTCAATTACGAGCTTAGTTTCTGCTTCTAAAAACATGAATGGATTAAAAACACTTTACTGTGGCTGTACATTCTTCTAGCAAAGAATAAATGCAGTGGATAATTGTACAACAAATAACACTGTGCACAAAAATTAGAACAAAAATCATAGCACTGCATGAACATTAGCATCTTTCCACAGTCTCAGTGCTAGGTATCTGAGCTTTTGTCAATTTTGTCAATTTAATTTGTTAAAATACACGGGGGGTGGGGGGTGGGGGTGGGGTGTAAGACTGACTCACTAAGCCTATGGGGTCATTTGCCTGAGATGTTGAGGCAACTCTAGAGGAAGTTTTGATTATTTATAAAAAACAGAACGGCATCAAAGACTACAGACTATTTCACCACAGTGTGTATTACAGGTTCATAGACAAAGCACTCTCCTGCAGGAGACAGACTACATGGTTCAATTCCCCAGGGCCTGAGCTGATATCCATTTCACCTATACTGAAACACTAGCTGCTGAACTATCAAGCACAAGGAGAGACACTTTTGCCAAATTTCTCCTCCCTCTTTTTGTATTCAATATTGGGAAAAAGGAAACACTTCACAGATTGGACAAACCATTTCACATGAAGTCCAGTTTCTTAATCTTTGTTTTAGTGAACAAATCCAAAAGTTTTTAAAATGCAGTTTATTTCCATTACCCTTAGAAAACATTGCTTACGTATTATGCAATATGCCCAGCAGCCCTGTCACACCAATGAATTCTAATCACGCAGGCCAATTTCTGCCAAATTTGACAGAGAAACAGTAGTCTCAAAGATGCTGAGTTCCCCTAAGTTCACAGAAATCAGCTGCTGGGTAGAAGCAAGACATACAAATTAGCAGTTGCATTGTGGAAAGGGGAAACAGAACTTGGCGCTCTTCCATTTCAAGCAGCAGCAATCAACTGGTCAATTGAAGCACTTGCTTAGTTCCAAACCAGCCATAACACATGCTGATCCTTGCCAAATGGAGAGGGATGTGAGAGGAAGACAAATGTGTTCTAGGGTAGGACAGATCACAAGAAGGAAATGAAGGCATGATAGTACCCAGACACTAGAGAACACCAAGGGCACTCACTACAGCAGGTAGTCACAGGAGTCAAAGGGCAAAGTTTACAGTAAGTTAGCTTTAGGAGCAGAGAGCACAAGCTTGAAGACACCCACACTTTCAGATTTCCATAGCTCTCAAAAGCTTATTTTCAGCTTGGTTTTCATTTTGTTGATAGAGTCAAGTAATCATATGATGCTATGAGCCAAAACCAGACTATTTACTTTCTTTAATGCAAGTTACTTAAGTTTATACCCTAATATTCTGATTAAGAAATAGTGAAAATCAAGTGTGTGTCACAACAATTAGGAAGTAATATTAAGCTAAAAAGTACACAGTGAAATATACATCTGCGCTCCATAGAAAAGTATAATTTACCGTATACAATCAGGTCAGGACTCCAACAGATGCAGGAAGACAAGCAAGAGCCAGCTGAGATAAGACTTCTTAAGGAATAACCACCTCTCAGCTGAGAGGCAGTAATTGATGACACTCTTCCTCTACTAAATAGTAGAACAGGTATATCACCCTCACAGAAAGAGACAGCATGATAAAGCTAAAGCTTTTTATTCTGCATGTTTAATGAAATAGGAATATATCCACATCCAGTCACCAAGTCTCCCAGAAACCTGTGCAAGCCAAGCTCTACCTCTTAACTGCAAATGACTGTCACACTCCTACACTCATTATTCTGTCCAAACTGGCAAGTATATACTGGGCTAAAAAGCACCACCCAAAGGCCACATGCCTGCAATTTTGAAACTTGCATGGAATTTATCATGCATTAAATTTAGCTTAGTAAATTGTTACTTAACTTGGTTTGGGAGCCAGGAGATTGAATAATACCACATTTGCATCACATGACATTTTCTCAGTCATTTGGTACTTTCCTCTATAATGACAGCGATTGAATGATCAGTATCTGCAAAGTATCTCCCTTCATTTTCCTCCTTCTCCTTGTCAGATCACTTTTTTTCTAAACACTCCCTCCTTTAGCGATCCTCTGTCTTCTGTCTGCTCTGCTTTATTTAACAGTAACAAAGCAGATACTGACACCTTTCTTTTGAAGATTAACTATGCAGAATTGGCTTCTTCACCATGAAAAAGACTGAAGAAGGGATTTAACATACCCATATGGTTGCAAGTGACATTAAAGAGATAAAAAGGGACTGGTTATTCACTGTCTTTAAATTAGCAAGTGGGAAAATCAGCAAACTTAGGAAAAGGGTGCTTCATACAGCATATAAAAGTTGTTATTCACTACTCCGTGGCTGCTAACATTTTCCATAAGTTCAAAAACCAATTGCACAGATCCATGCAGAAGAAATTCATCAAAAGTCTTATTTAATAGAAATGGAACATTCAGCTAAAGAAATTGCTGAAACACAAATAGTTAAAAGCTGGGGAAACATTCCGAGAAATAATCTCTGCATATTTGTCACACTTTAAAGCTTCCCTACAAACATCAGTTATTGGACTTGATTAGACACACAGTACTGGGACAGAAACTTTGATCAACACAGCAAAGGACAGCACAAGATCATTCAGTGTAGAGACAGCAAGGAAAGATGTGCATAGCAAAAGAACAATTTAAGTTTCCTGGATCTGTAGCAAAGTTTACACAAAATACAACTTCTGCATAAAATGAAGATATAGATCATCTTTCGTATTAGTCTCCATTACACAAATTTGAGAAATCAGAAGTAGCTGCTAAACCAAAAAAAGCATTCTAGCAATGGTTCTTACTAAGTACTTTCTGTATACCACATTTCCTGTAATCAAGTAGTACATTACAGGTTTTTTTACTATACACCAACATAGCTTGTGCTAGCATAAGCTTGTCAAAATTATATTAACATAACCACTTTACAGCTTAAAAGAGATACACAACTTTCCATCAAGAAAAATATAACAAATAATTTTCATTTTTTCTTCTGGGGAGGGACGGTGCAGGGGATGACAATGCTAGTAAAAACTGAACTATGTAAGAAGCACCACTGTAGCAGTTCCTTGGCCAAAAGTAAGATCATGGAGCTCAAAGGTAAGCGCCAAGCCATGTGCCTTGCAGCCACTGAGGCTGTGAACTGGCTGGACAGAAGGCAGCTCTGTGGGTTCATGGCAGAGAACAATCGCAACACAAACCAACATGCCCATACAGCAGTAGAGACTAACAACATACTGGGCTGCATTAGCAAGACTGTAGCCAGCAAACCAAGACGACGATTACTCCCCTCCTCCCAGCACAATCCCACATCTGAAATATTGTGTCCAGTTTTGGGGGTCCCTATTATAAAAACAGGCCCCTGCAATGTTTTGGGGGCTGGAGCCCATGTCATAGGAGAAGACACTGAGAACGCAGTTTCATTTGTCAAGTTTGTTCAGCCTGAAGAAGAGCAGACCAAAGGAAGAACTCATTCCTCTCCCCCTGGCCCCACTATCTGAAGGTGGTTTAAGGAGACAAAGCCAGTTTTGAGAGGTGTAAGGTTGTCCTGGTTTCAGCTGGGATGGTTAATTTTCTTCTTAGCAGCTAGTACAGTGCTGTTTTGGCTCTGATGTGAGAACAATGTTGACAGCACACTGATTTTTTAGCTGTTGCTGGGTGATGTTTGTACTAAGTCAAGGGCTTTTTGGTTTCTTGGGCCCTGCCACTGAGAGGGCTGGAGGGGCATGGGAAACTGGGAGGGGACACAGCTGGGGCAGCTGACCTGAACCAGCCAAAGAGGTATTCCATACCATGGGATATCATGCTTGGTATATAAACTTGGAGGGTTAGCTGGGGGGGATGTCGTTGCTCAGGGACTGGCTGGGCATCAGTCAGCAGGTGGTGAGCAGTTGTACTGTGCATCACCTGTTTTTTTCCTTTTCCCTTCCTTTGGATTTTACCCTTTTTTCCTCACTTTTCCATCCTAATTGTTATTATTATTATTACCGTTATTGTTAACACTGTTGTTCTTACCTCTTTATTCTGTTTAAATTATTAAATTGTTCTTATCTCAACCCTAGAGTTTTACATTCCTTTCTGATTCTCCTCCTCACCCCTGCGGGGGGTGGGGGGTGGAGAGCAAGCGGCTGCTTGGTGCTTCATTGCCGGTCGTGTTTGGTTGCCAGCTGGGGTTAAACCACAGCAAAGGGGAAATGATAAAGCGTAAGACAAATACAGGACATAAAGGAGAGAAAAACGCTCCCAAAAAGTGGCTAAGCACTGCAGCAGGCCACCCTGGAGATATTCCAAGCTCAACTAGACAAAGCCTTCAGCAAGCTATTCTAACTTCAGAGTAAGCCTTGCTTTGAGCAAGGGCTACAACTAGGATGGCCTCTCCAGAAGTTACCATCTATATGCTTGGACATGTTGAGTAACTCAAAAGAAAGAAAAACCTGGCATCTTTGTAAGAATTAATTCCCAAAAATGCTTTCTCAAACAAACATTTTGCACAATTCTCCCAGTAAAAATACTTAAAATGTTGGCTTATTGAGACTGGAATATGTAACATATACTATTCATAGATATAAGTAACTACAGGCTATATTTTTAGTTGATCAAGTATAAATTTGATTTGGTTTAATCACCTTATTTAGCTTATCAACTATAGTCATGAAGGAGACTTGTTAATATTTTTCAAGCAAGCTGTAAAATCTCACTTTATTACCACACAGAAACAGCACTGAACCATAAAACTACAAAATTAAACTTGGAAACATTATTAATTGGTATTTTGTTATTAAAGAATGTCTTCCATATCAGTGTCAAAGACCTGGACTACTGCTTCAGGACACTTCATATTAATTTCAGAAATAGTAGAAGCTTAACATCCCCAGTGTTTACTGACTCACAAAGCAAGATTCTAAGCAAATGCCCTCAGTTTCATTTCAAATATTTAAAATAGAATTTTATCACTTAAGTCTCGAAGAATAGTTGCTGCAGGTACTATTCTTACATAGCTCTAACTAAAAAAACCTAACTTTTCAAAATGCCCCAGCACATCCCTCCCTCCCACATATCAAAATTGACAAAAACCAACAAATAAAAAAAGAAGTTAGAATGTGCTCAGAAGATAAAGGTGAGTATTCACTACTAAAACAAATAAAGTATATGCCGTAACTGAAAATGCTAGGCAGAAAATAATTTCTTTTGCAGCTGTGGTCATCAATGCTTAAAATACACACATCCCTATTACTATTATTGAATAATTTTAACTCAGCACAGCAAATTTTTCTGCATAGAGAAGTTATTTTCAACCCAGCAGAAGTGGCACATTTTTTTTATTCCACTTTATGCTAAAATAGCTATTTCTACAGCCCTTGAAAACTAGGTTTATAGCATATTTACAAAAAAAAAAAAATACTCAAGCATGTGAAGGCATGCACACCCTTGCAGTGTAAAAGAACACACACTAAAACTACGACATTTTACAATTAATTTGAAAAGCTCTACAGCTATAGAGATTCATAGATATCTAAAAGTAAAAAAATACTACTAGATCTGTTAAAGGGCTTCCAAGGACTGCTTCCAAGTTACAGTCCATCACCTGTACATGAGCTACAGAAGTCTCATACAACCACTGACCTACAGGCAAGTATAGGTCTGAAAAAAAAATTTTGTCAGCCATACTACCACAAAACCAAGGTAGGTATCTATAAATGCAGTTTGAACACACAACCAGAAGCATACTTTTCCTAACCGGTAGTATTTTTTATTAAAATGCTTGTTGTTATAGCAGTGAAGTTTTACTAGAGCAAGTATTTTTTCAATGTTAGTAAGAATTAAAAGACTAGTTTGCACAAGAGAAAAGATGCACTGCACTTCAGTGCTACCGCTATAAACAAAGAATAAAAAAGCAACATGGTAAGATACCAAATTATGTTCCCTCTCATATGGTTTGTTTAAACATTCCTTGAGATAACAGGTAAAAATCAGGTGTTGAAGTAGTTCCTTTATTACTAGGACTTATTTTCATATTCTTTGGTTAAATTAATATTTTCAATTTACTATTTTAGCATTATGGCCTCAGGAAAAGGAAGGATTTAAACTAAGGGCTAAAATACTCCAGAGATCATCTAACCTCCTAGACAGGCAACGCGTAACAGGAGAGCAACATACAGCTTTTATTTTTCCTGCTTTTTTTGGATGATGCTCTAACTCAGGGGTCCTCAAACTATGGCCCGCAGGCCAGATACGGCTCCCCAGGGTCCTCAATCCGGCCCCCGGTATTTACAGACACACACACACACGCCCCCGCCAGGGGTTGGGGGGGGGGGGAAACCAAGCAGCCGCAGATGACTGCCTGCCACTTCATCCGCGCGCGCCGGCCTCCTGTTTAAAAAGTTTGAGGACCCCTGATCTAACTCAAGACTACACTTCCTTTCCTTCCTAAGGCAGTCACAGAAACATTTAATCTGACAGAAAATTACTTTTTTCTAGGCAGCCAGTAACTGGAGGTGGCGGGAGGGGGGAAGTCAGTTTTTACTAAGTTACTGGAAGATAAAAATTATGTTATTAATTTAAGAACTGAACAACAGTGGAACACAGTAATTATTCTGCACAGAACAACAAAAATGAAAAAATTACAAACTCAAACCTAAAGAAGAAACTGTAAAACATTGAAGAGTGGAATTCTGCAATCAAGCACTAAGTTGCCCTCCCTATTTCAATAACATGAAGAAAATATGATCATAGCTAGAACATAACAGCAATTACTATTCTAGATTAACTTAAGCTTTTTCCATTTCTTCATGTTATTATCATATGGCAACATGGTTAGGTTAGGAACTGAAAAATAAACGGGGAAAAAAAAAAAAAAAAGAGAAGACACGGTAACTAATGAAGTGATTAGAAAGATGTTTCCTCTTCCCTTCTCTTCCCTATTCCCAAACTTACGAAAAAAATTACACACTAGTAAAACCCTTCAGAGCATTATCCAAGGAAATCTTTTTCCATCTCAAAACCACACAATAGAGAATCTTTTTGCCTAAGCGCCCACGACCACAATGAGCATCAACTGATTTCTGTAATAGACGTGTGATCAAGGCTGAAAAACTTGGTGGATTGACAAAACTGAACACCTCAAGCATAAAAACCGCTCCAAGTTCTTCTTTCCTCATTTGCTTATTCCACAGGGATTCTCTCCAGTTTAGCCAATCCTTCAAAATAGAATTCTGAAATGTATGCAAGAAATGTTTCAGGCCAATTTCACAGTGAGAGACTTCATCAGCCATTAAAAGAAAAAATTACAACTCTTACTATTTAATGACACAAAACCAGTTTGAAATCATTATATGCTACACATTCAAGAATAATTTTAACTATTAAAGCTCAAAGTGGTTTAGCTTAAAATATTAATTATAAATATTGATGCATACCATTCCTTCACTTACTCTGATTTTCCCCGTTACAAGCAAATCTGACATTATTTGGTATCTAAAATTGCAGATAGCACTCAAGTGAAAAGTTGCAGAGGTATTTGGCAAGTACTTGCCACAAGGCTGAATTACAAGCTGTTTCTCAGACTGGCTGAGCTGCAACTCTCAAGTCTATCAATAATTACATGTGTATTACACAGATGTACATCTGTGTATTATATGTTACATCTGAATTTAAAAACACAACTCTGAATAAGTTTTTTAAAACCAAGAATCATGACTGTGCTCATTAAATGTTCCGTTTCCAATGAAAAGCAGCTTGATGGATGGTATTTTTTACATGAGGATCCTCTCAGCATTCCTTAGCAGCTCATCACTTCAACACAAAATATGCCTCATTCAGAAATCACCACTCTGCACAGTCAGAACCAGACCCTTGAAAATCACCGATCTTCTCCTCAGCTCCTTCACCAACTTTTCCCATCCCTCACAGTCTCCTCCAAATAACACTTACATGGGAAACTCAGCAGCAATTGCAAGTACTTTCAACTATAAAACAGAAAGTGTTCTAGGAAGTTGAAAAACATAATGCTTCACTAGCGTTAACATTCTAAGAAGTAATGTAGAACTGAACATCTCTGCTTTGTATTTAAAACTGTCCTGGATACAGCATCACAGTTTAACAAGTAAAAATATATGTACTTGGAACCTCCAAGTAACCTTAACTGCGCTGATGCCTTTTGAAGTCTCCCCTACTCCCACTGTACAATGACCCTAACAGTAATTATGGCAACACCAACCAAAAGAAAGAAGTGTAAATGTGCTTCCATAATAAATGGTAATTTCTATTCCTATCATTCCATCAAACAGTATTACATAATAAGATGATATAGCTGTTGAACGTTGTATTTTCCCCACTCAGTATATTGCCATCAATATCTGAGCTAAGTGATTTTGCATCTTCACAAAATGGGAAAATAATGTTATTAATGCACTTGGTAGGGTCCTGGATAGCATACACTTTTAGCCCATGTTTTAATGGGATATCCTTACTTACATCTATGTAAGTATTTAAATGTTGAGATAACATACTGTATTTTGCAACAGTAAAAGAATATAACAGATTGAAATTTCAGCAAATAGAAAAAAATGTTAACATCAGTCTCTACAACTACTTAATAGAAGAGATTTAGTGATAAGTACACACAGTGTTATCCAGCAGCAACAGCTGCAATGCAAAATTGTCAAACTTCTCCAGGTAACACACAGAGATGTGCCCAAGATAATCTCACCAATTTCAAACTTTGATAAGATAAGCTTTCAGCAAGCAGCACTGCTGTAATACAGCAGATGCCAGAAACAGCCCCTACAGTCAGAAAGTGGTGGACAAAAGCTCTTGCGTGCTTTGCTCCTTGACATTTGCTACTCCCCAATTCATAACAGGCCACAACAATTGAACATGCAGAAGTCACTACAAGAAGGGTTTTCTTCCTTCACCTAATGAAATACATAATTTTTTTTGCTCAGATACAAGCTGCAAATACTGTTTCTCACTCTCATTTCCCCAGGAAAATATTGGTGGCCACCCTAAAGCACTAAACTGAACACAAATAATTCTAAGGTTGGGACCACGCCAAAGACACAGCTGCCATGCCACTGAGAGTATCCTGAAGCTGTCTGAACACACATGGCTTTTTCTGCTCTGGCTTTCAACAGCTCTTTTTCAGACATGACACAGCAAAGGCAGCTCCTGGGCATTCCTGAAGCACTATGAGACAAACAACAGAAAAGAAAAATGTAGTCTTGACCACACTCCCCAGACAGCACATTCTGACAAAGAAGCAATTTCAGCAGTCTGTTCTCTAACTCCGAGTAAGTCTTTGCTTGCCGTCCATTAATGCCATCACTCCTATTTCTAAAACCTACATTACATTTCTCAAAGAGAAGGGCTGAAAATTATACCAATACAAGAATATCCATCATGCTTCAATTACTCACCACTATTACAAAAAATATTTAAACCAGTAACTTACTTTTTCCTTAAATGTGCAAAGCAGCTCAAAGGTTGTACATCAGTCCTGGAGCTGTCCGGTCTTCCTAAATTCTGACACCTGACAACTATACATTACATTAAGTACATAAAATTTTATTAGAAATATTCACATACCATTCATCCCCCAGAGAACCTTTCCTTCCTTCTGTCAGTTGTATTGGAATTAAATATCCTCCTTTTGCTCTAAAGTGGAAAGTGTACTACTCCTGAAAATATAAACAATATGCGCAGCTTCGAGAACCACTCTTAAATTTATTTTAGTTACGACTATCACAGCATAAGCAATCCATAAGAATTTAACCAGTGTATAGGATTTTTAAAATGCAACATTTCTAAGCATAATTCTACCTAAGTTATGCTTCAGAACAGCTTCATACTTCTATACCCCTACATGATTATTTACATTAAGTTGTGTTTTATCCAGCAGTAACACTCATACAAAATATGCACATATAAAAACCTACTGAATATCAGTTCATTATCAGTATGAATGACAACAGCACCTCACTCCAAAATCACCAGCTACCCTCCCACCAGCCTTTTGCTTGGGGATTCTGGGCCTGGGAAGTGTAAGCACATAGAAACTAAAGATAGGAAAAAAACCAATCTGTCTCAAGAGTCTCACAACATGACTTCAGAATGCAAAAACTTTGCAAAGAACTTCCTCCCAAGACCTGGTTCATCCATATTCCAACATCTACTCCAAATGCCTCAAATTTCCACTCTCCAGAAGGTACAGGCTTTCTAACTAATAATTTAAATCACCAGGAACACACAAGTTAAAAAAAACCCACACCTACTTTTACTTTTGCTCAAATAGTAGAGATACTGACCATCAGGAAAACGTAGACTTCCTAAACACACTGCTACTTTTTTTAACTCACTCTTCTATTGGGAAGTTAACTTGAGTCTGTTGGAAAAGGCAAATAATAAAAAGCATGCTGCTATTCCATCCTGCCTAAGTCCTCTCCAATCCCTACCAAAAATCACATTTTTCACATGCTCCACTTACACTATACTTGGAAGCCAAATCTGTGGGAAGTAAATCAGCCCAGAACAGTCAACCACAATTGTGTAATAAGCTCCTTGTTTAGGTGATGATATCAATTAGTTTACCAATAGACAAATCAATAGAAAATACTGTGCAACTCAGCAGACATCTTCATCTCAGAGACACTGTGCACTGTTTAATAGGAGGTCAGTCAAAGAGCATGAGGACAAAAATAAGCAGGCAGACAGAAGGAAACTACTATGTCATTGAGTCAAATCCATTACGTGACACTTATTCTAATAAAGTATTTGCATCTCAGAAACATGGCAAAGCCTGTGAACTATAAGTAAATAATTTCTGAAACAAGGCTCAGTACATACAAAATCTCTCTGGGCTCCAAAAACGAGACTAGCTATGGAAAGCCTGCACACTCCTACAGAACTCAGTGATTGGAGAGAATCAACCTGAGGCAACCTGTATCAATAAAAGTAAGGCCACTGAAAAGATGGATGTTAAAAAAAGGTCTGTAACAATTTAAAGGACTTTCAGCTTTCGATGTGTTGCAAACAGACTACACTTTTATTCTTTCCTCATTTTTTTTTCTTTTATTGAGTGGTTCACAGTAGCAACATCTTCACTCTACGTTGCACAATTCTACGTATCAAGGACATCTTACACTAGCGCTCCAGCTTCCTAGCAGATTATTCAGGGAAACCAGCAGGTGCAGCCTGTGTCCCAAAAGTTGATGCATAAATCAATTTGCGATCTGGCATAATGAGAGAAGAGTCTTCCAGCAACTAATGAAAACCTGAAGGTTGAGTTGCAGTAAGGCAGTGGAAATGGCAGCTGAGACTGAGTGCATAGGGGACCATCACACTTGCTTTGTCTTTTCTCTCTGCCCTGTTTCCAACAGTCTTGTTCATTTCTCTCCAGATTCCTACTCCCTCTTCCTACACCTCCAATCAAGAGTAGAATATCCTTTCTTCAGCAGAAGTACCATGTGAAGACACTTACTTAACAACATAAAAATAAGAACATAAATGGTGCTTTTACTCATGCAGTCTACATCTAGTCTAGGCCCACCTAACAGAGTTCTTTTTTTCAAGGGTGGCCAGAAACAGATGATTAAGTAAAGAACGTAAAACATGGCAAATAGCAAGAAGTGCTGGAAGAATTCCTAGCTTCCAGCCATTTTAAGAACTGGTAGTCCAACTCCACTGTAAAGCTCAGTATTCAGCACACCTATCCCTACCTAAGACTTTGCCTCATTACAATTTTAACCCACTTATATTTTCTGCTCCACAATATCACGTGGCAATTAAGTTCCACAATTTAATTACACGCTGCTTGAAAAGCTACTTTAGCTTTCATCGGTTTGCAGGTTTAATACAGGCCCAATTCTTGTCTAAAGAAAAGTAGCTGTTCTTGCTTTCTATTTGTCATTTCTGTATGAGCTACAGATTTTGCAGACCTCTGTCACCTCTCTCCTTATTGTTCTGTTTTCCATACTAAAAACCTTCATCTTCCCAGCACAGAGGACCTTCACATCTCTCATACACTTTTTCACTGTCTATGAAACCTTTGCTGTGCTGAGGTGATTACATTAATGCACACTGTTAATGATATGGACACACCATTAATATACATAATGACTTAACGATTATTTTATTCTTTGTGAATAATTCCCAACAGCTTTCTGACCACTGTCCTTCTCTGAGTAAGTAACATTATCAAATTTAGAGCTCATCTCTTTGTAGACAGCTTTGCACTATTTTTCCCTGCATGAGCAACATTTGGCATTCACCATACTGAACTACATTTGGATGTGCAAACACTAGGCAATGCTATCCTAAGATTTTGTTGCAGCTACCCAACCAATTTAGATTTTACCAACCCCCACATATCAACAAACTGCTATGGTGCCACAACACTACCATTCCTTAAGACTATTTTTTAAGATGATAAACCTCTAGATCCCAGCAGAAATATACTGCTAAAATCCTTCCATCATGAAGCAATTATTTATTTATCTAGTTTCTTATCTTTTAACCAACTGTACTAATCTACAGGATAGCCTCTTGTCCTTGGCAAATAAACTTTGGTTGAGGTCCTCAGTCATTTTCAAACCAGTTTGCTACTAGTTTTGGTAAGTGCTCCCTAATTCTAGTGTTGGAGCACTCAGTGAGCAATACTCTTGCAGGATTTGACAAAAGTTCTACTTCCATCTTACGTACTGTCTGCAAATTACATAAACTTCACTAAGCTCTCCCCCTTCAGTTTTCTCTTCTGCAGATTGAAGGGTTTCAAACACATTAGTCTTACACCTCCTTCCATCTCCTTGTTTTAGCTATACTTCTTCACACCTTTTTAACTATTAATTACAACCCTAAATCTGTTCCTTGTAAAAGCTGGGACAATACCATCTGATACCAGTAATTTTTTATCACCTAGCACCTTCTTTAAAAAGAAAAAAAAATTAAAAGCGGTATCTGCATTAGTTTCTTAAGCTTGTTTCCCTTAACAGGAAGTAAAACACTGGACCTTTTCTACTCCTCCAGAGTGAAAATGACAAAGAATTCAGGTTCTAACCACCCATTATTCACCATCCAGCAAGAATACAAACAGAACAGACCAGCTGCCAGTAAAGGACACACCTGAGCAAACAAAAAATGCATGATGCAGTGTTTTGTTTTGTACTGGCACTTTGAGATTTCACTGTACCAATCAAACATCACAAAACAGTGTACATGACAAAAGGAGTATCAAAAACCTCAAAACATATGCTTCTCTCCTATGAATCACTGTGTTATCCCTGTGTCTAAGGAACATCTTGTATCCAGCCAGCCTAGGCTTGCCTCATATGCAGGCACCAATTTCAGCAGAGCTTTCCAAAGATATTTTAGTAGAACTGCAAAAGAACACACAGGAAAAGCAGATGATCTTGCAGGATCCTAGAACTGACTACTGTGCCAAATTCCTGCTGCACTCTTAGAAAGAGGTGTTAGATTCACCCCTGTGAGCACTTCCTAGCATTTCCAGGCGTGCACCGGCTTTCTTGGATCACATCACACGATTAGTCCTACAAGAAAACAAGTCTGAACAGACCAATCTTAAAAATTTGAAGTTATCAAGTATGCAGCACATTACTTGAAATACTTAAAATTTTGTTTAAAAGTTTAGCATACACCAACTATATAGTTTTTAACTTACAGAGTATATAAAACCAAAATTACATTGATATAAGGGTTTTCTCATGGATTACTGAGCAATTGTTTCCAAACAACCAGTACAACTCCAATTCTTCTTCAACTCTGGGAATAGCTTTTCATAGTTGGAGCACTGTTTACATCATCTTCAAAATATTAATCTTTTATAAGACTACATGATTCTGCCACAGATTTACTAATTTTTATGGCACTACACACTGCAATTAGAAAATCTGCACTACTTGACAAGGATCTCACATGTACACTTCTTTGTACTAAATAATTCTTTAGTTATCCAGTTTCCATGTCTTGCTTTCCCACATTCAGAGATCAATGAGTCACCAGGCCCAAGATATGCAGAACCACAGGCTAAACCTGCTGTAGGACATGGCATATTGTGTATTTTTGGACAACATATAGCTACTTCCACGTAATAAATTTCCATGTCCTACAAAGTTCTAGGACACTGAAGAGGTCCTGGCTTGTCATATTCTCTTAATAATTTTCTTAATAAATGCCACCTGGGAGACTTAAAAAAAAAAAAACAAACCACAAATTTCCATTGCAAGCCAGTGAGAAGTGTTCTGGATTCATTGTTTACGTACTTCTAGTATGTATTTTATTTATTTATTTATTGTTTCTTACTTTTAGTAAGAGAACTGGATTCAGTAACTCAAGTTTTATTAAGGTCTCTATTTTAACGGGAACACTGGGAAATTGATTCCACAATTTATGAATGTAACTGTAACAATACAAAAAGGTACTTTTCTCTGCCCGTTAGCCTTCCTCCTCGTAAGTGTCTGGTAATTAAATAAAAAGTTAACACAGAACTTCTGTTCCAAGACAGAATGCCTTTTTCACTGCAACGTAATACACCTTATCTCATTTCTGAAGTCAGAGCCAGTATCTCATTCCAAACCTACAGTATAGTGCAGAATGAAGAGCTAGCCTCAAAAAATGCATACTTTTCAAAACAGCTGCAAAGACATCTCTTCAGAAAAATTACAATTCTGCATGCAGACTACAGGGGTCTTGTACCATCTTCATGAACCACCACCACCACAAACAGAAAAAAATTATCAACTTTAGCTACCACTGTTACATGTACTAGGCAGGGGTACTTCATCTTTCAAAAGCTGATAAAAATTTAATTGACATACTGAAACAAGCTTAAAGGGCACATATTACAAATTTCCAGGCAATTTTACAACAGATGACTCTTGTACAGTACCAAGTTGGAAAAAAAATATATAACTACTATTCTGTATTATCTACACCATTACTGCTTTACTTGAAAAACAACTTGACTTTGTATTCAGAATCATAAAAAACAGAAACCAATTCCATAAATTCACATAAACAAGTGTCTATATTAACTCTTACCTTTAAAGATTTAAGAAAAATTTATAGTAAAATCCAAACAGTACAGGCAGTATCTTGCAAGCTAGCAAATTTGCAACTATGGAAGAACAACAGTTTCTTACTTGGTTTGAAATGCTAAGCAGTGCTTCTGCAGTTTAAATGGGGACAGATTTTAAAGTATAAACTCAGCTTCCTTTTTGTACTAGAAAACATACCATTTTGAGATGAGGTGACAGCACCAGTGACAACCAATTTTGTACAGAACATGATTTAACCACCAGTGTAGTCAGGCATAGTCAGAAATATACTACGTTAAATACCACTGAAGGATTACTCATGCATGTGTTAAATAACTGTAAGACCTAACAATAATATGAGAAAAGTCATAAGCATAAGAGCAACAGCAAAAGAGTTAAAAAAGTATGGGTGGGTGTATAGGTTTTTATTTTTTTTTAGAAGTGCATGAACAACTAGCTAAACAATATTCTTCAAGCATTCTTTTTCCACTTCACCTCACATTCTTCAAAAGTATATGCATTCATTCCCCCCTCTTTCATACTACCCTTCCCAACTTGGGCAAGGTATAATTCCAGTGGACCTGCTAATCAGCCCATTACTTGCCCAATGATCTTTCCTGCCTCTGTCTTTGGGTCACAGCCTGCAGTACTGCAAGAATAACAAGTGTTTGTAGCCATTCAAGAGTATATGCCCCTAAGGGAAAAGGCAAACACTGTGGAATAACAGATCGTTTTAGAGACGCCTCATATTTGTACTGCCAAAACCTGAAACTCATTTACCAATGGCACTCGTTCAACGGATTAAGCAGTAAAACAACTAAGAAATGAAAACTGTGTGCTCAGATTTTGAATATCATTAGAAAGCAAGAAAAGAAAACTATGAAAATAAAAATATTTTCTATGGAAAGCTTTCTCCATTTCAAAGAGCTGTTAAGTATAGAAGAGAAGGGGGGGCAAGTATAAAGTTACTGTCAAAAATTCCCTTTAAATAAGCTAATGTTATGAAAATTTGCATAGTTACAATTCAATTCACCAATACCCAGGAATCACAAGATTGTGCACTCTAGAACTGCTTACAGCAGTTTTTTTGAAACATGACATGCTAATCTAAGAAACAGACCTCAAGACACCTGTTTTCTCAATCTGATTAGTATTATCACAAAGTAACACTGTAAAAGCTAGGTAAATAAACATTATAACCAGCCAGTCAGAAGAGGCAATTACCCCACTGTATTCAGCATTGGCACAGCCTCACCTTGAGTACTGTGTGCAGTTTCTGGGCCCCACAATTTAACAAGGATGTGACAGAAGGTACTTGAACGTATCTGAAGGAGGGCAACAAAACTGGCGAATGGGCTGGAAGGAATGTCCTGTGACAAGCAGCTAAACACTCTGGGTTTGTCTAGTTTGGAAAGCAGGAGGCTGAGGGGCAACACATGGCTCTCTACAGCTTCCTGGGAAGGGCAAGTGGAGAGGGAAGGGCTGAGCTCTTCTCCCTGGTTTCCAGTGACACAATGTGTAGGGATGGTTCAAGGTGCATCAGGGGAGGTTTAGACTGGATACCAGGAAGCATTTCTTTACCGAGAGGGTGGTCAAACACTGAAACAGGCCTCCTAGAGAGGTGGCCGATGCGCCAAGCTTGTGTCTGTGTGTTTAAGAGGCATTTGGACAATGCCCTTAATAGTATGCTTTAATTTCTGGTCAGCCTTGCACTGCTCAGGCAGATGGACTAGATCACCATTGCAGGTCCCTTCCAACTGAACAATTCCATTTTATTCTAAACCATATAACGTCTGTTTTAATCTTTTACAACTTCGCCATACATGAAATCACAATCCAGGAGAACCACTAAGTTACACAGCAGAGTATCCACAAAATACCATTGGAAATAACTATGCTTATTGTAATTTGAGCAGTTTTTCTCACATACAGACAAAATAAGTAATTTTGTGTTTTGGTAGTCAGTGTTGACCTTTTGTTTTGGTGAAAGACTTGTAAGTAGCGAAGGAAAAAAAGACAAAATGTTGACTAATAAGCAAATTACTTTAATCAATTAAAAAAAATTAAAAATCAATTTCCAACAGTACCAAAACACCTCCAGAATAGCAAATAAGAGTTTGCACTAGGTATTGGAAAAGCACAACTCACTGAAACACATTGTTCCAAAACAGATAGCAGGCCCAAAGATTAGGAGTCGTTAGAAAACAACTATGTGGCTGTATGTAATACAAATACCACATGTCCATTTACTCAACTTCACTTTTTTCACCTTATCTTCCTTGATGAAAAGAAGCACAGTGCAATCAAAAATAATAGCACTATCGAGGAAGCACCAGGCCTCCTGGCATTTGCTAAGAGCGACAGCCAGCCGAGAGGCAGGCCTGGGGGAGAGGGAGAGGCAGGCCGCAGCGCGGCCTCGGCCGGACCCCACCGAGCCCCGCAGGCCCCAGCGGATGGCTCACGGCCCCGCCAGCAGGAGCCTTGTCCCGCGGTGGGGTGACCGAGGAGCGCCCCTCTCCACAGAGCCAACAAGAGCGGCCGCAAGCAGCTCCCCGCGACAAGCAGAAGCCGCTCCAGAGGCAGGCCTCAAGCGTACCGAGGGAGGCAGCACCCCCGTCCCACGGACACCGCGCCTGGCTCCAAGCCGGGCTCGGCCGAGGATGTCCCCTCACCCTTGCAGGCTTCAAACACAGGAGAACCCACCCACCCAAACCCCGCCGGGCTGTTCGGACTTAACCACAAAGATGTACTTGCCCCAGCTGTTTTACAAGTACAAAGATGTACTGGCCCCAGGGGTGGCAGACAGGCTCCGGCAGCAGGGAAGGCCGCGGTGCAGCCGAGGATGCCCCCACTTACCAGCCCGACTCGGACAGCGCCGCCCTCGTCCTGTCGGCCATGGCGCCTCCTCCTGCCGCTCACCCACAGACCTCGGGGCCGCCGAGGCGGGGCTGGGCAGGCGTGGGGCCGTCGGGCGCTGCAAGGAGCCCCAGTGCTCGGAGGGGGAACTCGGGGCCTGCTCGTTCCCTCGGCCCTCTCCGGGCGCTCAGCCCGGCCAGCTCCGGCGGGGCGGGGAGGGGAAGGGAGGGGAGCGGAGGAACGGAAGGAAGGGGCGGAGGCGGCGCAGGCAGAGACGAACAAAGCCCGCGACCGGCTGCTACGGAGATGAGGGAGGCGGCTGGAGAGGCGGTTTTGCCGCCTGGCTGGAAGCTGTTGCTGCCATGGTGGCGAAGGGAAGGAGTGAAGGCAGAGGAGGAGGCGCCGCAGGGCGGGGAGGCGGCGGCGCGCGGGCCCTGCCTTGTGCCTGCGGCCGGGGCTGCCCCGGGCTGCCCAGGGGGCGCCACAGCGCCGGGGACCCTCTGCCGCCCAGGGGTGGTGGGCAGTGACCTGCCTTCTTGTGATAGCGGGAAGTTTATTTTAAACGCGTTTCATTTATAAGTAATGTTATTGCTGCTAACACGGTGTAGGACAGTAGTCTTCCATGCCCTCAGAATGGGTGTTGTGGCTGAGGAGGGATTTGGGGCCTTTAAGAGTGGCAAGACACAAAGGCTTTCCTGTGTTTCCTTAATGTTTTTCCCTAAAACACTGGCTACTGCCATAAGCGTTTATTTTCGTGATCTGCCTTTTTAACGGGAATTAAACTTCAAAAGAATAGCACTGTTTCTTTACTGCCTTTGTAAGGCCGCGGTTCCCTCAGGCGCCAGCACCGGGCGGGGCGGGGCGGCCGGCGGCGCGTGCTGTGCTGCCCTCCCCTCCACGGTGCGCCCGCGCGCGCGGGGAAACTGCCAGAAGGTGAACGGGAGCGGGTCAGGAAAGAAAATGCCTACCCGAGCCTTGGTGCTGAGGGTTTCTGCCTGCAGCTGAGGGCAGCTACCTTCCAGAAGAGACTGTTTGCATCGGCGAGTCACCTCCAGCTCCTTCTGTAACCCCCTGGTACCAAATGTTAATTCTTTTTTTACTGCACTGAGGTTTCAAAACCTAGGTGGCTGCTGCGTTTGTCTGTTAAGGACATACTTTTCTTCACGGGGCATTCTTATCCTTGGGATGTTTCAGTTTTCATGCAGCACCTTCAGGTCAAATCTTGTAGGTTTTGCCTTTTTTTTTTTTTTTAATCCATCTGAAAACTTTTCTTTGCTATTCTCAGTAGAAAGTGTTCATTAATTTTATACACAACAAGCTGTGCTGGCCAACACTGGGTTTGGTTGTTTTTTTGTTTTTGTCTGTGGGTGGTGTTTTGCTACATGCTGCTAATTCATTTTACTCTCTTTTGTATCTATAGATAACATACTCTGGGACAGAGGTTTCATCACCAGTGTGTATGGTGTTCTGCATGGCTACTATTTTACAAGAAAGTACACATTCCTTTTTTATATCAATAATTAAAAAAAGCTTGACACATAAGAAGGAAACAAAACATGTATTGGTCAAATTAAACTGAGCAATGTCTAACACTACACATACCCTTGAAGCTTTTCTGATTTGGAGTCTTAAGAATGATAATGTATTCTAACCCTGAAATAATACGTTTCCTCTTAGAAGACTGAAGTATGCGATCTTTGCCAGCAAAATCTCAAAACAATCAGTATCCCATTCAGGGAAGTTTTAATCCTCATGCTGGTTATTAAAATAAAATTAAAAAAAAATAATTAAAAATAATAGTTACCAGAGGGAGCATTATTAATTGGGAAAGTGCAACAACGGATTTTTGATGCAAGCTCATAGAGAGCAAACACCAGAGCCATGTGAACAAGAGTCCAGTAAACTGAGCCAACCCAGCCACCTGTATCGTTCTACATTGAATAGCCTCATCACTTACTTGGATTTTCAAAGGTTGTACAGTTATGTATCATGGCAAGGCTGCAGGTGAATATGAGCTTCTAAAGGAATAACATGAAAGAGAACTAATATATGAGCCCTGAAGTAGCCCTACCATATGTCTATACCAAAGAAACCCTTAAATTAGTGCTGAGGAATACTCTGAAGTTAAGCAGAAGAGCCATGCTAAAATGTTAAGTGACCAAGTCACACCCTTGTTGAACATTTAACAACCATAGCAGCTGCTGACATGGAAGAGTACCATCAGGTAGGTGGAAATGTAGTGGCAGTTCAGGCACTTACACAAAAAAAAACCAGGAATAAAAGCACCTGGCATTTGGATTCTGACCAGGCTGCACATTATATTATCAAAAAAAGGTTTGTAAACATTGTAACTTGAAAAGGGGGGGGTGCCCATACAGCCAATTAGTAAGGGATGGAGTATGACCTAAGAGAAGATAATGAAACTTACGGACTTCATGTATTACCTCATGTTAAAGTCATGGAAACTTCTGCTTACTTAAATCTTAACAGAAATCACCAGGCAATTACACCAGTAATTTATGCCAGCTGTTGCATCTATGGCACAAAACACCATCTATAAAGAAAATGTAGTACTCTGCACTGTCCTTAAAGGTCTGCAGTGCAGGCATTTGTTCTAACAAATTAGTTATATGTAAGCTGAGGGGGGTGGGGGTGTGTGGAGAGATGCACATCCTTTTGTACGTGAGAAGTCCCCATTAATATGTGTTTCTCTTGCCACAAAGGGCATTGCCTGATCTTTGCTGTTTCTAGCTGCTGTTAGCTGTGCTGCACAGAGGTAAATAATTAGCCCCACTGTAAGACAGACGGTGATACAATGCCTGGCCAGGCAGTCGGAAAACCACAAATTGGAGGCATAAGACCCTCTCTACCAACTGTTTGTGGTAAAACATTATTGGAGTTTATCTCCATATCCATTGCCTGTAGAAGAAATCACATTGCAGAAGCTAATGGGCATCAGAGTACCTGGGGCTGTACAGGGACTAAGCCTAGGCTCCAGCACACCTGTAAGGGGCTCTGTGCCTCCACAGCTTTCTCTGAAAAATGCATGTTACTCAAGATGAACCATTGCAGCACTGTTCACAAAGTTCAAGTGGACTCCTTCTGTCCAAACCGTAATCTAGTTTGATGTGCTTCCCTTAAAGTTGAAAAGCTTGTTCCAAGTTTTCTTTCCAAGCATCTGTTTCACAGTGTTAGCCATGGAAAAATGTGAGATCTGTGAGAAGATCCATGAGAAACAACACTGCTAAGTTTCATATATGGCTTCAGGATAATTCGTGATACAAAATCGTTTTTTGTAGTACCTTTAAAAGATGTCATTACCAGCCAAAAAAAAAAAAAAAGTAATTTTTAGTCATTGGGATGGTTTGCACAAAATCATCTGCATGCATGGCTAGTTGACAGTTCTCTCTAAAAATGCTACATGTGTAAATCAGCTATGTTAAAATTTAAGAAATGCCTCACCCAGTTATTCTACCGATGACACACAGAAGTGTCATGGAACAGTGAGGGCTGGCTGCATCTTAAGGGAAGACAAGCCAGGAGTGGGACGCAGTACCATGTCAGGCAGGAGGAGCGACAAGTCCAGGTCAGACAGGGCCAGAGACAGTGGCCAGGGTCAGACACAGCCAGTGATAACCCAGCATGGCCACCAGGATGATACAAGTCTAACCTCAGCCGAACGCCAAGTCCAAGTTGGGATGAAGGAGGTACCTGCCTGAACGCACATGTAGCTGTGACGCAGTGATGATGTAGCCTAGGTGGGGGCTGGCAGTAAGGCCACTGCTGAAATGTAGCTCCCACGGGAACGGAGAGGTAGGGCCTCGCTTTTACCTTCTGTGCAACAACTCTTAGTGGCAACAAAATTGACCATGAACCTGACCAGCTAAACTCATTGACTCAGCTAACTAATCTCCTAGAAGGGGGATATGCTCCGGGCCCTGAGAATGACAGTTCTGCTGCTGTATTAATGTGTGAACAGGTCTAATGAGAAACATACTCATTTATCCATGGTTTGTCTCTGAAGATGGATTTTTCAGTGTTTCAAGCAGAAACAGGCTTAATAGTAACAGCATTCTGAATCATCCAAAAACCAGGCATGAGGCTTAACAGCTCTGGTACATCTTTTACAAAGGATTTCAGCTTTCAAGGAATACTGGAGAATTATCTCTATTGATCTTCCCCTTCAAAGAAATAAAATGTATCTAGTACTTGGTATCTTCAAAGTCCTGTGCATGAAGCTATTTACATTTTAATAAGGTCTTCTTAAATCAATAAGATTGTTTCATTAAGTTTTAGATCTATTAAATTTACCTTCTAGGTATTATATATGTTCAAGGTATGACATGGCTATTTACGAAGGTAGAAGGGGTAAATGGGGAAAGATTGCTTAATATGTAATCTTAAGCATGCTAACTGCAAGTATGCAACCATGTCCAATAATGTAACTTGAGACCAAGGTAAGCAGTAACGACCCTGTGCTGGGCTCTGCTTCTAAGCTGTATTTAATTATGCAGTACAACTTGTTTTCTATTACATTCAGATTATTAATCATCAAAGTCTGAAGTATTACTGTTTAACGCTGTATGACTATCACTTTGCTTGCATACCTTGTTATTTATCTGCTTTACTTATTAGAAATGCAGGAGGCTAAAAGCAGAAATTGAATTTGAGCAGCAGCTAGCTCCTGTTGTTTATTTTAGCAAAGAATAACTAAATCCTGTAATTTCTTCACAAAAATCAGGATATGTACACCATGTCATCCACTGACTGAGGGAGACAACCCCTCCTCTGGAGTACCGGGTAATGACAGGCATGTAAAAATGTGCCCAAAATGCAGTTCTTTACTGCTGCTCATGTGACCTGGTGTTGCAAGGAGAGGTAATTTCCACTGAGGCCAAGGCTAGTATTTTTGTCAGGCTGCTCTAATGGCTTTTGTCATCTGACTGTCTGCTTCTGGAACCATTCAGTTTGACCACACTCCCCAGTTTCTCCTGCAAATAACTAAGTGCATGGCAGGCCATGGTGATCTTGAAGGTATAGTCCAGACTGGTGATATGTCAGTCACAAAGACAGCATCACTGCTGTGAAGACAATGACTGAGGCACTGTGGTTGTTGGGATGGGGGCATTTATATATAGCATGATGCTATTGCCTGGTCTGTGTGTGGCTGCTTATCAAAATGTGGACAGTTCAGATCTGAAAGCATGGATGAACCACAGCAATGATCACTAGGGCACAATGGATCACTAAGGACAGCAGAATGTTATCTCGTATAATTGTGACACAGGTGGGACCCCTCAAGGGCCAGCACAAGGGCTTATGTTTGTCAGTAATTCCGGCACAGCTCAACCTACTAGTCCCCTGGACACTGAATTGGTAAATAGCCAGGGAGCAGAGCATCAAACAGCATATGGCTTCGCAGACTTTCACCAGGCTGCAGTAAACATCCCAGCCCTGAACAGCTGCGCCTCCTCTCTAACAAGATTACTTTTAAGACACTGATACCTTCTGGACTGGATGGAAATCTGGAAATAAGCATGCTGCTGTCAGGGCTCTGAGTGCACCGAGAGGCTCTGCAGCTTCTCCCCTCCCCACCCCCACCCCAAGGGGTTTGGCTGTCCATGCTTTATTCCTGTGATATGTGATATGGCACAGTTGTAGCCTTGGATAAGGCTGCTGGGGAAAGAGCGATGTGAGAAGGAGCTATGGGAAGCCTCAGGGGGGCCTCCTGACTTTTGCTTGGTAGCTGCGTTGAAGCTCAGGCCTCCATCCGTGAGACTTGCTTGAGGTATGTCTGTGCCTGGCCATGTGGCTTGCTGATCCTGAACCACTAGTCTGACATGCTGGCTTGACCTTGCACTTGTTTCATCACTGAAGACATGTCTAGTAATCTTGAATATTGGCTGATCCTGCTCACTAGCATGGTACCTGCTCAGGTACTGTGGGATTGTGTCTGCCTAGGCGGGATCGTTGCCTTGCTGTTGCCCTCAGCTCCTGGCTTCCTTCCCTTGTGGGGCATTCCACACTGCTGCTTCCTGAGAGCTCCTACCCCAGAGCCATCAATGTGGTCTGTTACATGAAGAAGTTACTGTCCCATTGGCAGTCAGTTCATGTCTGAAATCAATACACATGATGTAACTGAACAAAACTCAGTAATACTGGAGGCACTGCTAAAGGCCAACTGCTATCCATACAGTCACTCAATGTATAAGACAGCAAGAGTGGCCTCAAATAGGAGAGCAGGTAGGGAATGCCTGGTCCATTCTGCATACTTCTGCTTCGCTTATGCTTCCTCTGCCTTTCAAGTTGAATTTGTCATTGTATGTCTCTGAAATTAAGGTCAATACTAATGAACACTGCTGGGCAGAACTCATGAAGGGCTGCATGGTGAAATCATGGTATATATATGAGCAGATAAATTAGGGAAAGCACTTGGAGGGCCTTCTCTCCATGCTAAACCTGCTGAACATGCTAAAGGCCTTCTGGAATAGGTGTCATGCAAGAGGACACCTTGCACAGTGTCAGGTATCTCTCAGGGTGACATAAAATACCTGAAGTGTGGGCATGGATGGAACACCTTTGAGTTGCCTGTCCAGCCCCAAGAATGTCCCTGTTAAAGCTAAGCCCGTTCCTCTAGGGTAGGGTAGCCATACTCGAAACACTAGAGGTGATGGAAGCCTGTAGATCAACCCTTCAGAGCAGTACAGACATAGACACCATCATCCTGCAAAATACACAAACAGAATATGACCTTAACTGTAAACATAGATTAGATTGAAGAGTACAGCTGCGCAGCAGAGCAGTGACTACCTATTATGCAGCAATATATATGGCTGTGCAGTAACTCTGTATATTGGTTTTGCTATTATTACTATTAAAAGCCATAAAGTTTTAATTTTGTATATCCACAATACCAGAAGGCGTCATATGAACAGTTTGGGGTGTAAATGATCCAGCAATCTGTGTCAGCACTTGACTTAATTGCAAGGTGGGACAAAAAGACTGAATAAATACCGTTTTCTCATGGAAATCTAAAAAGATTATTTTTGGATTATTAAAGATTCACTCTGTGGTTTTCCTCAAGTGCTGTCGTATATTTGTGCTTGAGGAAAAGCAAGTTACTGGAAATCCATGCCAGGCTCCAGCTAAGCAGTTGACTTTCTATCTGTGATTGAATACACACTAAACAGGCAAGAATGTTTCTGTGTTATTTCCTGGCAGTGAAAATACACTCTGTCATGCATCTTTCCTATTCAGATGTGGCAGCTTTTGCCTACCGCTGCTTTTCCACAGTAGTCTGCAGGCCCAAACCAGCGCAGTTTGGACAAATAACTGAATTTCTTAAGAACTTTGAAGAAGCAGCAAAATTAACACTTACATTAACAAACAGAAAATTAACAATCAAATGCAATAACCAGACATTCTGTTTACTGGCCTTCACTTACGAATGATTCAGTTCCTTTATTTTCTGATTCTGCTTTTATTTATGTATCTTTTCTGTCTCTGTTGATTTTGGTTATTATTCTGTCCTCGGTGCTCCTTGTTTCCTGCCTGTTAGCAAAACAGGAGAAACAAAAAGAATGTGAAAGAATCATCAGATCTTCATAGCAGATTTATAATCTTCTTTCAATAAAGAATTGGGCCCTATATTCTGAGTAACTGCAGCATTATGAAGGGAATTACAGATTCATCTTTAAAGCACCCATCTATATTGTAAATTTTTAAAAGGAAAATAATCTTTTTCCAGCTATATGTTTCAGGTAACTTTTAGGTTAAATTCTGATGTTCTCAAAGAATGAAAAAAACCCAGTAATGCTAGAGCCCTGAGCAACTTCTTATTACTTCCAAGTATACACTTTGAGCTTCCTTGGCTCGGTTATTTATCCTGAGTGCCTAAGATATTTCAAACGGAGTCCATACGGCAACAGGGCATAAGAGTAAAGGGGAGCACCTCAGAGACCAAAAAAGCTGCATAGCCTGAAATCCACAAGTGGGCTTCTGTTACCACAATTGTTTTAAAAGCTGGAATTCCTTTAATTCAGTACAAAAGCATAAGTTCACTTTTTCCAGAGTCTACAAAAAAATCCTGATTCAGTTCAGAAGCAGATATAAGTGCAAATTCAGCAAGTAGTCTATGCAGAATCCAACAGTTGACAGCCTGGGAGACACAAATACACTCCAGAAAGCACAGTGCTGTCTGCCAAATTAGTGAACCGTTGAGAACTGGCACTCACCATGAAAAATGAGCAAAAGGGGGGTGAGGGGGGTGGGGTGGGTGGAAGGGAGAAATGAGAGATCAGAAGAAAAAGTTCTAGAGGAAGGCCATAAAAAATTGAGAGAATAATGAAAAATTGGCAACAACTTGGGCCACAGCCTAGAGCAACAATTTGGGCTAGCCATGTCAACTGAAATTCAGACCAGTAAAATAAGATGCATTGAATGAAAATAAATTCTTATCATGAAACAATAATACATCAAGTAATGCTGCTAGTAAGCAAATCAAAGTAGATGCAACAGAAAACCTTACAGAAGGGTCATTAAGCACTCCCTTTTTTCTTCTCACACAAATTGCCTTTTGGCACAGAGGCTGAAAACAGTTTTTATAATTTTCTATTTTTCCCTCATCTGGCCACAAAATCAGAAATAATCAGTACTCTGTTTCACCCTCTATGAAATTTGCTGAGGCATTCCTTTAATTATGTTTACATATGCTTATGCTTGTGGAGCTACGATATGAACCAGGTATCCAGCTGAAAAAAGGGAAACTCAGAGGGAAGAGGTGCTGAGGTTTTTAACTTTAAAGTGGATCTCTTCTGATCTGATGCATATTACAGTCCTGCACCAGTTGTGTTGACATAGGGGTAGAAATTAATTAAGTCAGCGCTGATGCTGGAGACAGTATATCATCAAATCATTGCCTCTCTGGAAAAAAACAAGCCCATTATTTGTGGAGCAGTGTAGCTGCAAATTAGAGGTGTGAGAAGAGCACATAACTGAAGGCCATATGAAAGGCAGATGTGAGAGGGACAGGAAATGTGTGTGTGGGAAAAGCATATGGGAGACAACAGAGGGATGGGAAGAAGAGGGGTATAATGTGGTAGAAACAACTTGACCAACTCAGTGGCCATTTTTGTAAAGCCTAATTAAAACTTTCAAGTTTTGTTGGGTTTGTCTATTTTCAGATTTTCTTCAATTACTGCTGCAAGGCTCAGATTTACATCAGCAGAACACAAGCATGGGCTGACACACTTTTATTGCTAAAAACGAAACAGTTGTTTCCCATCAAAGCACAAAAAGCCGAACTGTAGAGCAGAATCTACCAGCAGTTTTTTATCTATTTCAGTGCTTTGCAGCCACGTTCTCTTAGCCTTAGAAAGAGAGTGGCTTGCTGTTAACAAATACTGCCCAAAGCAGAACACTGAGCAATCTAAAAGAACCCTTTATACCTATTTTACATATTTCTTTCCAAACATTTCCTAACAGCTCCAGTTAATGCATTAAGGTGCCCGGTCCTTACTGGCTGCACAAATCAGTCTTTCATGTTGACGCCAGCAGTATTACCCTGGTTACATTATTAGAGTGGCTTAACCTGGCAGGTGGCTTAGCAAAATGCCTAGTGCCAAAACAATCCTAGCATACAATCTATACTTTTCTGTCAATCAAATTATTATATTTCATGCTCTGTTGTCTAGATTGTGGTAGGGTGGGTTTTTTTTGCTTTGTTTGTTGTCATCGTTATTGTTGTTTGTTGAGTTTTTTCCTCTGTAAAAATGCTATTCTAATTTTACCAACTGCAAAATTGCTAACAAACTATTTTCTAAAAAAACCCAGTGTCCTATACTCCAGTTTCATAGATCTAAAAATCTCAATACAGTCAACAACGGGGGTGGGTGGGGGGGGTGGAAGCACCTTCCGTAAACCACAAAAAGCCAATGTAAGTTTATATTTATAAGTGCATTTAAGGTTGGGCTTCAAATCTGGAAAGATCCCATACCAGCTGGAGGCCGGCCAGCCTTTATTTCTTTGAGAGGATTCTTTGGAAAATGCAAAGCTCTGTATTATTATTTTTTAACTGATGGTTTCAAAACTAAGATCCTGAAGCTTTGCAGATAGATTCAGCTGTAAACAGTTGTAGTTGACAATACCAGAATGATTCCATCATGGAACGAATATATTTGGCTACCATGTATCCAGACAAAAGCATTTACATACAAATGGCAAAATGTTCCACAGGACTTAAAGCAACATGCCTTTGTGAGAGGACAAAGAGGAATACAGAAATAAAAGTGAAAGCAGAATGGGCAGATTAAACTTTGGCATTTGAGCAAGGCACTGCTAGCAGTTTTTTGGATGGAAGCTACCAGCCTTTGCAAATCACAAACTAATCCAAAGCCTTAATACCTCAGTTGATACTATTTTAGTCTTAATTCTAAAGATATTGTAACTGTTATATGTGCTACATGCTGAAACCCTTTTTTGTTCCCTCCTGTTTAGTGTGTAACAATGCTGAATAGCAAAGAGAGAATTTTCATTCTTTACACTTTTACACTGCTTGCCAAAATGCATTTTCTGATCTGAATATAAAACAATGTAGTAGCTTAAATATCAATACTTAAGGTATAAAGCCACCCTGGAGTGTGTAGAAGTTTCATAGATATTTTGTAGGTTCACCTATATCATATTTGCATATATTTTATGTTTCATCTCCAAAAACATTGATGTGTTGTGTTTCTCAGCATGTGTGTATCTCTCCTTTCTCATGCTGATTTCACTGCTCTGTACCATAGCACTTAAGTTTAGAGACTCCGAAGCCTTGCTTAGATGTAACTCAAATAACTTGATGCAATGCAGGGAAAAGCTGAAAAGCCTTCAATATTTAAATAGAAATTTAAGTTTCAAGTGTAGTCTAAAGGCTTCAGATCTCTTAACCTCCTTCATCAATTAACATATCTGCAACAGTTGGGTTTTGATCCATATTTTCAGAGAACAGTAATGCTGCTGATACAGCATTTCAGGTTCAGTCACTGAAGCAGTTTTCAAAAGATAATTTAAAAAGTACTCAGTTGACAGGATGTTTCTTCAGGGAACCATTGATCACATTCTTAAATTGCAACAGAACCAGAGATAGTCGTCATTTTCATTTCAATATCAAGAATGCCTTAAGTGATGATCACAGCTAACCCATATTAATGACAACCCTTAACATTTAGAAACTCTGTCTATTCAATATATTTCTGTGCAGAGTAACAAGAACAGATGGATACTTCCTTAACACCTGCTGCTGTGGGAGTCTTGTGAAACACTTGCAAGTAAGAAATTATTACTGCTATAAAATGTCTCAGTTTTATTTGTTTAGAGGATTTCTATAGAACACGCATACAATTTATTTTAGGTTTCTCAGCTTAGGTTGTGCTTTTGGAAAGCTGAGGAAGTATCACTTACTGAAGGAAAGCTTATTTCTATGCCTCATAAAAAACGTTTTAGGATATAAACTGAAGATTTACTGCAAGTTGTTGTATAAGGAGGCTGAGGGGTGCATGTGATATGCTACTATAGAACTGATGGAATAGCTCCAGGGACAAAAAGCCCAGTCCTGCAAATGGGAGGAGTCCCACAAAAAAGAGAGGGCTTTCTAGAGGAAATTACAGGAAACTGAAGCCTAATGCTTTTCTGACTAGGAGCATCACAGAAAGATGAAGTGCAGAGATTTTAGATCATAATTATCTTAATAGCTTTCCTTGGGTGATTTAAATGTTTCTCTGCTTCTACATGTAGCCAAAAGGAGAGAGACAAATTATTTCCTAGGTTTGGAATGCTCTTCTCTGTTCTCTTCCGAAGTTATATACATCAGGTTTGTTTATTATTTGTTGTAGAGAATTTCATATGTAGTAGATTCAAAAAATAAAATCTCAGTTCAAAGGCTGTGAAAGTGGCATGTTATTAGGGATTGTAATCCACCTAGATTATTTAATGAATTTTATTTTCATTATGCCTAGTGATCAGAAATTCTCTTAAAAATCCAGTTATTTCCAATAGGAGATAGAACCCAAGTTATCTTAACTATCAGAAGAAGACAGTCTAATATGTCCAAAAAAAACCCCTACCTAAACCAAACATATTTTTCTCCTGCCATCTTTTGGCACAGGTGTCACAAAAATGAACGCAGGTGATTAGAAATTTGGAAAATGGCAAGCATGGTAGTATCTGACACAGAAGTAGGGTAATTCTTCCAGTCCAGGCAGCCATTGGGGATTAACCATGTAGCACATCACTCTGGTTCTACTTCATAGATCCACAGAGTTAAAAACTGAAATAACTATGCAGACAATTTACTCTGAGCTTTTGCATAATGTAGTTCACAATACCTCAGCCCATAATTCCTGACCTATAATTTCTGACTGAGATGGAAGACATCTCTCAGAAAGACACATAATCATAATTTAAAGGCTTCACATAGTGATAAACTCATTAATTCCCAAGGTAAGTTGTTTTGACTGTAAATTGCCATCATGCTAAAATGATGTACATTATTTTAGCTTGAATTGATATGTTTGTCTTCCAACTACAGAACTTCTATATGTTGTTTTACTGATTTCACCATTCTCTAAGTCTTATCCCAGTGTACATACTGATAGACTATGATCACGTAAGCACTGACTTTCCTGTTGGCTAAACTTATTAAATAAAACTTACTAAGTTATCTTCTGGCTTTAAGGTATGGTTTCCAAACTACCAAATTAAAAAAGATTCAGAAGAAATCTGCAAGTATTTGCTGTATGTTTTTAAAAACTAAACAGAAGAAAATAGTGTTATTTCTCACTCATCTCTGCACTAATGCCATATATAAGCATACAAATACACTTCTCAGGTTTCTTGTTAGTTTATCTAAGGATCATAGCAATTAATTCAGACACTTTAGATTTACGTTATCCTGCCAATTTACATGCATATAGGATAAATCTTGTAATTTGTTTTGGCTCCTCTGTCTCCTGAACACAAAGATAAATTTGCTGTATGTCTAGAACTTGAATTCCAAGAGCTGAACACTATATTGTGTTTAATGCACAAGTTTATATGAATTGTTTATCTACCATGGGTGATTAAGAATTTAGGTCCATGACTTTAGGAGGAGAAGCTTGAAAGAACTGAGTTTGTTTAGCCTTGAGAAGGCTGGGGGAAGTTGTTGTCTACAAATGCCTATTGGGGGGTGTGGGGAAGATGAAGCTGGACTCTCATTGAGGGTGTGCAGTAAAAGCATGAGACAGCGTGAGCACAAACTGCTACAAAGGAAATTCTGATAAAATACTAAGAGAAAAAAACTACTCCTATTGAGAATAGGCAGCCGCAAGTTGCCCAAGGAGGCTGAGGAATCTCCACACTTATATATACTCAAATACTGAAAACTCAACTGAACAACCTGAGCAACCTACCAGACATACTCTAAATGGTGGATTGGACAAGGGTCCTTCCAGAGAGAAGCTCCTTGCAGTCTAAATGGCTTTAACTGTATGCCTAATTCATTAGCTCTGCTGGCCTTACTCAGTGGTGGAACCGAAGTGATGCTGTAATTTAGGCTCAAAATGCAGACCTTACATGATGCCTGACGACAACAACAGGGATTTTTATCAGGGTGCTGATTCATACAAACAAAAGGCTGTTCTGGGGACAAGAGCTGAATGTCCATCTCATCCATCTATCGTAGTTCTCTTGGACCTCCCTGTCTCTTCTGCATGAACTAAACCACTTTGCACCACAACCTTGTAGGTTAAACTAGCATCAACTTCAGTTCTTTACAATAGACCAGTTTTAGTTCCTTATACTAGACCATGCCGTTATTTCCATCAGTGCAGTAGTAGTTACTTCATAAAACACTGACTTCTCCCCACAGCATGTGGAGGGCAGATGGCTAAGAGGAAAAGGAAGCACGGGCAAAATCTATTTCTGAATCAGGAGCCTTCTTTTTTTCTTTCATTGCAACTAAAAATTGGTACAAAAAGTTATGTTCTTGACAAAACTACAAGATGTGCCAAAGGTAAATGTTATTGAGGTTGCTTATCAGACATGATAAGCAATGTGATGTATATAATATAGTTAACAACTTAATTTGTACCTGTTGTGTTCAAACAAATCATCCTATTATCTTCACTTAACATTCTTTTACACCCAGTTAAACTAATCTAGTGAAATACACATACATAAGAATTAGGCCTTTGATATGATCAGTAAATTAAATTAACTTGACTCCAGGAAGAAAAAGATAAGAAAAAGCCTGTCCTTACAAGAAAGGTCACAAACAAAGAATGGAAAGAATGCACATTTTAAAATTCCAGAATATAAAGAAGTAATGGCCCGAGGGGTAAAGGACCTGCATTTTCTGTAAGTTTCTGTCTTTCTGACAGAATTCTTTTTACTTTACACTTTACTGTATCCCAGATTAAGGTCACTTTCTTGTTATATGTTCTAACTTGGTATACTTAAAAAGCTGCACTTTTATTCCAGAAACCAAACATACTATATTGCAGCAAAAAGTCCAAAATAAACATGTTAATAAATTGAACTACAACTACATTGGCCGGTGTTGTAAATAGACACATCTTCTTCCCCATTATCCTCTCCCTCCAGTTCGAGGCTCATGTTGAAGACACATCCCTGTATTGACAGGAGGAAAAGACTTCAGAAGTCAATACTTAACACATTGGGGAAGACAGAAGATGAAACCATGAATGTATGAGCACTGTGAGTTACTCAGTTAGGGCTGTGGATATGGAAGAATTGTCTTGCACTGGGGTGACAGCCTGGGAAGCGTTTGGTTTCCATAATATACCTTTTGACTTAAGGAGTGTGTCTCCTTCTGCTAATTCTGCTAATTTCTTCTGCTAATGCCAAGATCAAATACAATTGAGGAGATGGATGTGCAAAACTATTCTCAGAGCCTTTTACACCTTCTCTTTCCAAAAGCCAGTGTTTTAGCTTAGCTTTCAAAAAGTCCTGTCTATAAAATGATCTGCTCATGCAAGTGGGAAGTTTTAAATCGTGTGGATATGTCCTGGAAAGGGTACGGTTAAGTCAAAGTCAGGCAACTCAACTGGAAAAACAAACATTTTCTGTAGAGGAAGAAATGTCCAGTAACCTTGAAGACTGTCAGCAGTGACTATGGTGAAGTTTGTCAAGTTAATTCCTTTGAAATATTTCTGCTTCAGAAATAAAACAAAAAAAAAATTTCTTCCACTTTTTGAGTGGATGCATGATTTACCTGCTGGCATCCAGCTTGAGCAAAAGAAGACATAAACTTACTTAAACTCTGTCTTTTCAAGTGTTTCTATAGACTGTCTCAGGTGTTTCAGATTGCAAGTTTGGTTTTCTTAACTGTGTAGAACAATTTGGTTTTCATTCTTCACAAATGATAATCACTCCCAAACAGCTTTACCAGGAACCTTCTCTTGCTACCACACCTCACCCACACCTTCTAACAGTCTTGCTCAGTGCCTCACCCTATTGCTACACAACTTCTCCCTTTCTCCTGAGCAGGGAACCACAGTAGTTTCACCTTTGGTTATTCATCTGAGAGTCCTTTGCAAGTCTATTGCTACTCATCTGGTTCATCTCCGTTTTCTTAATCAAAAACAGAGTTTTGTTCATACAATGTTCATACTAGTGTGTGGTCTTGCCTTTCAGCTGTATTTGTCTGATAAAAAATATATGTGCAAGTAGATACACCAAAAATTCTGCAGCCATAACAAGATTTGCAACTGCACTACAACTGAAGGTGTGAAACGTGCGTGTGTGAATATATTTGTCTTTGTCTTCTCAAACAATGATTTAATGTAAAACTTTGGATGTTATTTATATATCTACTTGAAGCTCTAGAGTAATTACTGCAGAGTAAAAAAAAAAAAAAAAAAAAAAAGATATGCAAATATTATAAATCTTGCTTTATGTTTGGGGGCTGTACTAAACATAATTTGCCAGAAAGCTGCATCTTGTGTTTGCATAGTGTTTATCAGCCTTCACTATTTATAACAGATGGAACTAGGGCATTGTGGATGTTTCTATTAAACAGTAAATGACACTGCAACATAAACACAATATTGTGGAAGTTTTGTCTTGCAAATTAAATTCTAAAATCTGGCAGATAGCTTACAAATTTAAAATCATCTTCTCTTCTCTTCTGTAGACTATAACTGTAGCAGATATTCATTGCCACATGCTCATTAAGGGCAAAATTATTGTTTCATACTCTGAAACACAGGAAAGGGAGGGTAATACTGATAATTCCGCAGGGGCCATCACATGGATTTCATGAGGGACTATCACCTATGAAAATAAATGAATGGTCAGGCAACAAGAACAATCTCTCCTGGCAGCTAAAGAAACCTTAGTCTCATTCTGACTCTTAGGCACTTATGCACCACTGCATTTCTGGTTAAAATAGTTTTCCAAACTGATTTTGTTTTAAGTCAATAGACAAAAAAACAGTGTAATCACAACCATCCCACATTGAACAAGTGGCCATTGCTGACCTAGCAGAAACATCCTCTTCCAGTGAATAACGTACTTAACAAACCTCAGACTTTGACCATCTGTGAGTAATTGTTTACTCATGGGCATTTATGCAAGTCCTTCAGATGGTAACCATCTCCTCATCCAATTTCCAACATGATCTTTTTTTTTTTTCTCACAGGCTGAAGTGTCTTTCCTCATGGGTCTCCATAGTACCCATCCTTGTTACAGGTCCACCCAAGACTAGAAGTAGACACTCACTCATTGCCTATTATTTCTGCCTTCATTTATTTAAACAAGCAAACAAACCGACCTCATGTGTGTGAATAAAACCATAGTACCATAGTATAAGAAGTGCCAACAACCAGTGAGTCAGTGTGTTCAAATCCCCCAACCCTCATTAGTTTATAACCCTTTTGACAACTAGAACCTGGTTGTTTATTCATCTGGTTGGCCTAGATGGCCAAAAAGTGGCACTATCATCTTGTAGCTTCACTCACATAAGAAGTTATATGAGAGTTTCCACCTCCAAACTCTTGCAGAAGTATTAATCTGAGATCCTATTCACTATAGAGTCCAGGCTTCTAATTACTGGATTTATATAGGATTGTGTTTTATCTTGTCTGCCCCATTTTGTACCAAGAAGGTACAAAAGAGAGAAACAGTCCTGCAGACACCAAGGTGAGAGAAGGAGTGAAAGGAGGTGCTCCAGGTGCCAGAGCAGAGATTCCCCTGCAGCCCCTGGAAGAGACCATTGTGGATCAGGCTCCTGACAGGAACCGCAGCCCCTGGAGAGCCCATGCAAAAGCAGGTTTACTCTGAAGGACTGCAGCCCATGGAAGGACCCATGCTGGAGCAGGAGGAAAGTGTTATGAGAAAGTGATGAGATGTTACAGACTGACCACTGCTCAGGGGTGGGGGCAGTAGGTAGAGGAGTTGGGAACGAAGGAATGATTTGGAGCCTGGGAAAAAGTGGGGAGAAAGTGGTTTATTTTATGTCTTTTTTCTTATCATCTTACTCAATTTTAACTCTTGATATTAATTTTTCCGAGGTCGTCTGTTTTGCTTGTGATAGTCATTGGTGAGCAATCTCCTTGTCCTCATCTTGACACATGAGCTTTTAATCTTATTTTTAGCTCCTGTCCCACTGAGGAGGGGCAGTGAGAGAGCAGCTGGGTGGGAGTTTGAGTGCTAGCCATGGCTAACCCACCACACCAGTGTATCATCTCTATGCCATCTTTAATTTGATCTCTATCAAATGAGTCCACTCAAAAAGTCACAGTTATAAAAAAAATGTGCATGCAATTTTGTGTTCTCTAGCTAAGCCCATGAAAGATTTCACTTGCCATTTTGTGGGTAAACCTGGACACTCCAGCAAAAGACACATCTATAAGCCTTACCATTTTTTGATTTCTCAAAGCTTATCCTCAGTGGGTTTCCTCATTACTCATATTTCATTACAGGGCTGGGGTGGAAATGAATCCCATTACCCTGAATAACTTCTAAAAAAATAGCTCTGGTTCTTTGTATATGTTAAATCTATAAGATGTATGCATAAGTTAGCATTTATTATGTTGTGAATATATAACCACAATTACATTAATATCTTGTCCACGAGTCCCTGAAACATTGAGGGAGCATCACACTTGCCAAGCAAAGCTAGGCAGTCTTGGGTAGCTTCCTGTAGCTTTCTGCAGCTCAGGCTCTCTGCCACTGTCTCCTCCAACTGAGTGTGATTACATACATGGCTTCATCTGGCATTCCGACAATTCAAGACATCAGATAATGATAAATTTAAACAGTCCTCATAGTTTCGGGAATGAATATGTAAGAGGTAGTATGGCTGAACTTTGGAGCTAGTGTAAGTGACATCAGTATAAGACAACACAAGGAATACTGCAAGTGGTATTAGATATTTCAGCTTAAGTATCTTTAAACTTTCCAAAAATATTTACAGTATCCAGAAGTGATTCTAGTGGATCTGAGGCACATGCAGTGTTCAGTCAAGTGGGTTGCCCACGTAGTCATTATGAACACATCTGATCCGTAAAACTAAGATTCCTAACTGACCTGTATTTTGCCTAGTGACACCTAATTATTTCAGCTATGAAATCTATAAGGCAGCTTAATATATTTTTAAAACTTTTCTTTAAAAAAAACTTTTATCCAATTTCAGAATAGCATTAAACAAATATGGCAATTCAAAATCTGCCAAGACGTTTTTATTAAAGCAGTTGGGGTTTATACTTTTGAAATTGTCTATGGCTGTTGTCTAAGATTTTTTTGAAAAGTAGTTCTTTTATATCTGTGATAGTGGCTCATCTATTGATATCAACCAAAGCCAAAAGGTTCAACACAATGCTAAAAATGAAGTTACAGTTTGTACCTGAGTTTCTCCAAAAAAGGTTGTGTTTTTTGAATTCGAGCACTCCCCGTGTCTTTATATTTCAAGTTTAAGAATTCCATTTTGCCTGTGAGAGTCTTTTCTTTCTGAAACTTGGCATGACATAACTATGAAATTATTATTAATCTGTGTTGTACATATTCAAGTCTTATCTTTTCCATTACCCCAAAGTACCATAAAAACATAGGGGAGGTATATATCTTAACTGAAAAGCTTAAACTTAATGTTTTGTTCACAATTCAGCTATTATGCAGGAAGCTGAATGGCTTATAACTCTTTGGTTTTTAACTGATACAGGATCACAGCTTTTCTAAAGCTGATGTGGATAGCAAGGCCAGCTATTTCATTCAAGCCAAACAAGGAAACAGTTGCATTTCTGATTGTTTTACTAATGGCAGACAGCAATGGAAATTTAGAACACAATATTTCAGTTGGAAGGGACCTACAATTTTCATCTAGTCCAGCTGCCTGACCCGTTCAGGGCTGACCAGAAGTTAAAGCTTGTTATTAAGGGCATTGTCAAAATGCCTATTAAACACTGACAGGCTTGGAGCATTGGCCACCTCTCTAGGAGGCCTGTTCCACTGTTTGACCACCCTCTTGGTAAAGAAATGCTTCCTGGTATCCAGTCTAAACCTCCCCTGATCACCTTGAACCATCCCTACACATTGTGTCGCTGGATTCCAGGGAGAAGAGGTCAACACCTCCCTCCATACTTCGCCTCCTCAGGAAGCTGCAGAGAGCAATGAGGTTGCCCCTCAGCCTCCTGTTCTCTAAAGCACACAAGCCCAAAGTCCTTATCCACTCCTCATAGGAGTTGTGTTCAAAGTTTAGATGAAGTGGCAATACATAACCTGTTTTGAAATTACTGTGTATGCATCTGTGTACACTAGAAGGAAAACACAGGAAACAACAAGAAAATTAATTGTTGTCAGAGAGCAATCCAAACCAGCGAATTCAGAGCAAAGTGTTATCAGGTGAAAGGTATGTCTCCTGGTTTGTATTTTCCACCATATTCAGGGAAACAGAACTTCATGTACATTTTCCTCAAATAAACAAGATTACAGCAAAGACATACCTGATGCAAAATCATTTTTTTTTCTGAAAAGTCTCAAATATTAAAATATAAAATATATTCTGTGTAGAGGAATTATAGAGGAACGAAGGCAGGTTAATTAACATTGATAATATACAGCTGTGGGCTGGCTTCAGGTGTGGTGGGTTGGCTGACGTGGATAATGTGCAGCTGTGACTAGGTCCTGCTAAGTAGCTAAATAGCAGTAAGGGGTGTGAAAGGGGAGCACTGGGTGAAGAGAGACCTGGAAGAAGCAGAGGGAGGAGAAAGAGTACCTCAGATGTGGGAGAAGCCCCAGGAAAAGCAGAGTGAAGAAGGAGGAGGCCTGGATGAGGAGGGGCTGGCTGGAAGAGGAGCCTGGAGAAGGAAGACTCCAGATGCAGCAGAGGCAGGAAGCAGGGTGGATGGGCCTGAAGAGGATGGAGAAACAGCACAGACAGTAGATGAACTTTGGAAACCTTGTGGGGGATTGGTGCCTGTGTCGAAGCAAGGTGCAGGAGCTACTTACTGAAGTCAACCTGGTATGGGATGAGGATGGTAAAAGCCTTGTTGTAGCTGGCTAGGCTTGATAGTGCTGTGACATTTCTATACTTAAATGCTATATTTTTCTTATAAAGTAATTTACCCCAAGCAAAACAGATGAAAGCCATTTTGCCATGCAGAAATGAAGTAATTTTAATTTAGTATTATCTTGATCATTCTATGATATAGCTATTCCTTTTTACTGGATTAATGTTTAATTGTTAAAATCAATCCTGTCAGAGGTAAAATAATAGAATAGCTTTTCAAAGTTTACACTTCCCTTCTTATCAAACTAACATGTTAAAAAAGAAAAACTTCTGAAGTTCCTAATGATAAAACATAAAGTGCATGGGGTATTCTGCTGGAATATGGGGGGGAAGCCTTGTTCCTTGCTGTCATGGTTACTGGTATTTTTAATCAAAGATGGTCTAATTTAAAGTGTGTGTTTGAGAAGCCTTGTCTGGAAATCAGAGATCTGTTCCCTCTTGAGTGATTGTCTTAACCTCAAACCTTTATTTGGGCTTTGCTTCTCTCTTCTTCCAAGTGATCCTTGTATGCCTAGCTATACAATGGTACATTGGTTGTGACTTGACCGTATCTGAAAATCAGGGTATATTTAGGGGATTTGGGTTGAGTCAAAGGAATGCCTGCCCATGTGAAGATTGCAATGGAGCATGAAGTGACAGGGAGGAACCCAGCACCAACAAATTTAAGTGCCTAGAGGATTAGACCAAGGTAGAATTTATTGCTATGGGGGATGTACTGAGTTTGTGTCATTTGAAAATTATTTAGCTAGACTAGATTCCTTCTGATCATGTCATTTTTCTTCAGATGTACCTATTGATGTAAGCAACTACTGCCCTTTTCCCAGATTTAAAATCTGTTTATGACTTGTTGTACAATAACAGCAGTCAAAAACAGTGGCCCCAAAATGCGAGGTGATGAGCTGTGTGGCTTAGAGGTGTTGTTGAGACAGATTAACTCTCCTGGAGCACAACTGACCCACCTTCTGGTCCACTTTTTCCTATGGAGTGTGGCAACGCAGCAACCACAGTGAAAAGTTGTGATACAGGGAAGTAATACTGTGACATCACCATTCAAATGTCACCCGGTTTAGTACCCGGAGACCACAGAACTCTAGTAGCAATGCTTCTGTGCTTCCCTTGGCAGCTGGGGAACATCTCTCACCTTTCCCTCAGGAGGAAAATCTATGACAACAGCTCCCAAGCATGCTGAGCTTGAGAAAATCCGTCTCTTTAAATCTGCTTTACCAGCTTTGCCCATCAGAGGTTTCCTTTTGCATCAATGGTGAAAGCTAGGAACCACATTCAGGTCTTCTGAGGTCCATTTGCAACTACCCACCTCCTCCCTGTATTCACAGCACAGACATCTCGCGTGCCTTGCATCACTCTAAGTAAAGGCTGGGCCTCTGCTTTTCAAACACCATGAAGATGTAAAAGAAACAGTCTAAATGTGGCCTTAAGTTTCCTGGGGAGTGAAAGAGACTTCTGCATCACAGCACTGCTTTGGAATGACACTTAGGCTCAAATGACGGTGCACGTTTGAAGATTCTTCAAGTCAAAATTAACTGTGTCCAGGAAGTGAAAATTTGGCTTCTCTCCTACTGTACAGGAAATCACTACAAGCTTTTTTCAGGGTCCAAAACTAAAACAGAGTTTGAGTTCAGATGCAAGATTGTAATAAAAATAAAACCCAGGGATATTCTTTCTGAAAACAAATTTCTAAGTATGCAAAGTACAAACATTCCAACATGCAATTACATAAACTATTTCATTTTGTAATAAACCTCAGTAAAATATTAAATTTTTAATGTTCCTTTATCATAGAATATGCAAATAATTACAAGTCTACATTTGCCAACAATAGATGGCACTAGTAATTCCTGCATTCACCACATTATTTAATGTTAGTGTTTTAACATATGCAAACCGAATCATAACTGCCTAAGCAATATAAAATGATCAGCTCTGCTCTAAAACATTTATATAGATTTTTTTCTCATAGCAAAACAGACAGTTATGATGGCAAGAGCAACATCTCAAAAATATTTTACTACTTAAAATGATTTATCTTAACTGGGAAGTAGGAAAATATTCCACTCTCAATTACATTGGTGTAAATCATAATGTTCAATGCCAAAGAATAAGAAGAGGATTCTGTTTATTAGCACCCATAACGCCTGTTGTGTACTTACATAGGAGCAGTAATATTATTTTTACCTTTAATTTAAAAATCAGCAAAATAATTTTAGACATAGGTCTACCTTAGAACAGTGCAAAAGTCACTTTTAAGTGGACACAAAGTTTTCTGGTGTGTGGTTTGTTGTTTTTTTTTTTTTTTTTTTTTTTTTTTTTTGTGCAACAGGAACATGCCTGTGCCTTCAGGAGAGGAACCACATGGGTTTTCCTTTACAGAATCCAGCCTCAAGAGCTAGTTAGCGTGAGAGGTGCTGCAAAAACACCACGCTAAGAATGCTGCTGTAGTTTATGAGGGATTTGGACTATGACATGCACACCTTAACACAGCCCTAGGTTAGACAACCAGGCTGTTATTTAGCAATGCCAGAAGGCTATTAATATCTGTATAAGATGATATATACGCTACATTCCCTATGTTCTTTAGCAAGGTGAAGGTAGGATTGAAATCAGCTGACTAGCAGCTGGTGCGAGAAGACTAGGCACAAGATTTATAGGTCTGAAGTACTGAACAGAGCACAGAGGACAATTTACTTATGGCATATAAGGATTCATGTATTAGCAAATCAATCTTCTTGTGTCTATGGTTTCCATGACAGAACAATTCTTCATTAGCATGTGGATTGTTGAAGTGTCTTTGGCAGACCAAAAGGAAAGGAAGAGGGGGGCAGGAATGTGCACTTCACATGAAAATGGTTATTCATGCTGATATTACAGAGATGTAAGAATAACATGGAGATGACTGATCTCTGTCTAAACTGGAATAGCCACAGGCTATTTGCCATCAAATGTCTTCCTTAGTATAGACCAGCACCAGCTTAGATCTTCACCGTCATTACAGGGCATTACAATAAAAAACTGCTTTGTAAGTCTTTAGGCAGTAAAAAACATGACTTCAGAAATGAAAAAAAGGTGTGATGTAACAGTGTAGTAACTACAGTTTCAGGTTACTTTTGCCATTATTCCCCCACTCACCCATTATCAAAACGCACTGTTGGGCATCACAACTTAAAAACTGTTGAATCTCAGTGACAGTCCTGGGAGGAAAGTGCCATGAGGTGAGTCAGGGAGTCCTGCATGGACCTCTGAAATATAGTCCTCCTTCTCTAAGTAATACAGAGAGTTCATTGCATGTACTGTGGCAAATATCCAAGCTTCATGCAGTGTTGAACTTTAGATGAAGTCAGCATGTTTGTAACAGCCAGGCTTAATCAGTCCCATTGTTTCGAAAAATCAGCTCTAAACAGACCTTAGAAATAACCATTCAATTTCTCGTTTAATATCTTTATTTTTAATTGGCTTGTTGCATTCTTTATATGCATTGAAATCCTAGTATGCTAGCTCCTGTGGGAAGATAGTACTCAGCAATTTGAAGTCATTAGCTGCTCTGAACACTGGGGATCTGGTTCTCATTTATGTTACAGTCGCTTTATATTGCTCAGGCAATAAATTGCATTTACACCCAGTAAATGAGCAACTGGAGTAGTGTAAAGTAACTTTAGCACGAACAAGAATTAGGCCCAAAACCTTCAAAGTTTTTATAGCAACTGTGTTATTCATCTCAATTGGTGAGACAGGGATTGATTGACAAGCAAATAGCAACACGGTATTACCTACTTTGGATGAAGAATTGAGCCAGGGATTAGAAAACTCCAATTCAGTGAAGGAAATCAGACTGGCTATTAAAAGTCTGAAGTCCAACAAAACACTAAGGCCAGATGGTTTCAGCATACATTTTTACAATCAGCTAAGTATAAAAGATGAAATAGCTCCCCTGCTAGTTAAAGTATTTCAAAATTATTTACAGAGGGGAATTAATGTTAATGAGTCGTGTAGCTAACTCCCTACATACCAGACTGAAAATTTACCACCCTCAAGTTTAGTCCCAGCCAATGCACCAGAAAGTTTCATCTTTTGAAAATGGAAATAGGTTTTCCTTGTTTTACCGTGTACAACTAACCATTTCAATTTCACATCGAAGAGGTTTAAAGGGAAGTAGGATAATAAGGGACAGAGCTAATACCAGAAACGTCCTCAACCTGAAGGTTATTTTCATTGTAAATTCCCACAGCTGGAAGATTTACTGATAAAACATAACATACAGTAGAAGTGTATTATGGAGAGGAATGATATTAAAGGTATATGCAAGAGTGGTTCAGGGGAATACAGACCTCTTATCTCTAGGTGAGTGGCTCGAAACCATGTTGGGACAAAATGCAGATTTCACCATTTGACGATCCTGTGAGGCAGCCGCTGACAAGATAAAAGTACTAATGGGCCACCTAACTGCATGTGTAGGTGAAAGACTGAGAATATTCTGTTCTCTTTACCTGAACATGTTTATCAACCATTTTCCCAGACATAATTGAGTAGAACTAACCCAATCAGGACTTTATAATAAAGAACAAAGGAAAGAAAATTACCCCACTGTGGACTTTTAGTTAGCTTAGCCAACTCAGTTGGTAGAACCATGATTTTATAAGGAATTTTTCCATTGCATGCATATAAAGGAATACAATGTACTCTGTAGCTATTAATTGAAGATTGGATAACATTCCTGATCCTTCAAAGAAACATCGATTTGGGGTAGGGGAGAGCAGAAGATTAACGTTTCTTTTCAGAATGTTTTTTTCTTGAAAACAAGAAACTTGACTAACCAATTAGTAACTTGGGTGTTCTATCACACAAAGAAAAGGTGAGATAATTAATTTTTTTATCACATTTAGAGTGGGCTGGATATCTGAGGAGTTAGATGAACAGCCTTGGGTGAGACACTTCTTGATGCAGATGCTAACTCAGATCCAGGCTATAAGCAAGTGGTGGTATTTCAAGACTCCCCATTTGTTTCCATGGTATAGGAAAAATACTCACCCCAGCCCTGGTCTGCTCTCCAGATGCTGAACTAGTGCAGTGAGCTAGCTCAATGCAAAGGGCAGGGGGTGGGGTGGGGTGGGTGTTGGTGTTTGAGGTGGAATAGGGTCACCATTAACTGCCTTAGGCCAGCTTTCTCCACGCGGTCCGTAGAAGAGATGGGTTTAGACAAGAGAGGATTTGGCAACAGCATTTGCATATAAGGTATATTGAATATGTCACATCCTCTCACCCACCACATCTGGATCTATAATCCCTTTTCTTCAGCCTGAGAACCTAAGTCAGTAAACTGCAGTGTCAAAGTAGGGTCGACACTATCTTTTCTCTCATTTCACTGTTACAGCTGCATTTTAGCTACTGCTGCTTGTTTGGCTCAATTAATAGAGGCTTAGAAACACAATTTTTTGCTTAAGTTTGAGCTGTAGCTATCCAGATAAGTGAGACTGGCGCACACTGTTTGGCCTCAAAATGCCACACTGACTAGATTAACTTTCTTCAAATTTAACAACAATGAACTTACCACCAGTCTGTCTGGTTTTTGTTGTTGTTGTTTTGTTTGTTTTGATAAAACCTTAATTTCAAATGAAGTTTCTGCAGTACTAAATGTAGAATTCCAAATGGGGCCCATTTTCCAACAGCCACTATACAGCTGTAGCTTCTACTACTACCTTCTAAATTGATACAGTGCCTTTATTGGAAAAAAAACAACTACACTGATCAGAGTGATTTTTAGCAAGTGGCAAAGGATATCTACAAAACCAACTGTGTTGAAATGTCATCAGGTGCAACTGGGGAATGCAGGAATGTGACATATTTATTCCTGTAATCTCAGAAGTGTTTAAATGTAAATACAAAGTGTGTGTGTACAATCTTATATGTTTATATATATATATTTATTTATATATATATGTATGGGGAAAAAAAATCACAAACTTTGCCTCCAAGCTGGTTTTATTCAGAAAAGTATTGAACAAATCTTAAGGATAGGACCTGCAGCAATGCCTTAGTATGCATTCAGGGTTTTTTCTGTTGTCACTCACAAGGGGATTATTACTTCTTTGAATGTATCAGCCCTGTCACTCCCAAGGGTCCAGCTAAAGATTGCTGTGAACCTGCTTCCCAACAGAGGGACTTGGTTTTGCATTTGGTAATGTGTCCCATGCTAAATTAATGCAAAATTTCTGTATACAAATTTAAAATTAAGCTTTTGTCTCGCTAAGTGGCACAGGTAAAGTAGACTGAAATCTGAATGAACAGATTTATATTTCTCTCCTCTCCACAGATAAAAATCTCACTAATAATTGCACTCCCTTAACTGATTAATTTCTCTTAGGTACAACTAGCTTATCATTTGATCTGTATTCTCTCTTCCACTAAACTGCAAACAATTTAAAATATACTCCTTGATCAAGGTCTTTTCAATTGCTCATCTTACAAATAGAGGTAATCCAAAATGAATGAGACCTAGAATAAATTTCTGCTATTAGTCATATATAATTACAGCCAGACAAATGCTACTTTTTTCTAAAACTGCATTCTGGATCTGTGCTAGCAACACAGGTTAATATAGCATTCAACTTCTGCTTTTCCTTTGTTTCAATTTGACTTCAGTTACAATTCTGTGGTATATAACAGCAACTGACCTAACCACTTCTATATTCAAAGAAACTACTATCAGATACATCATTTTAATAGTCTGGACTTGGAGGAAGGTCAAGGCAGTTCAAGCTTCTGCAGAAATCACTAAATGATTGACCTTTAGCCTGGGTGAGAGAAAACAAACAAAAAAACCTCAGTTGTACAGAGAAACATGTTTTTAAAATACATCTTCAGAAAAAGTAAGAGGTTTCCTTCTGGTCATTTCTTGAACAACCCTCTCCTGACTTTCCCTTCATTGAGTTATTCTCCTTGGCTTTTGAAACCCTTCTTCAACCTACCCGTATCTCCAATTTTGAAGTAAGTCTGATGTCTCTAATACCAGACAGCTCCGGATTTTCTTTCTTTTAGCACCAGCACTGCCTAAAGTGGAAAAAAGGAGAAAACGGAAAGAAAAAGCAAAGGGGTATTACTGAAGGAAATTGAACTTACATTTGGAGGGAAGTTGTCATCATAAGAACTGATGGCAGCTAGGTTCAGTATTAGATTTCTACCACTTCCATGACTTATGCATGGGCTGCTAAATGACTAGAGGCCAAACAGCAAGACGTACGAGTAAGTACTGAGCAGCACTGTTGTACCAGTTATGGGTCCAAATTAGCAAAGCTCAGCTAACAGCTGATTCACTTGTGTCAGTAATAAGCAGAGTCACTGAAAAGCCTGGGGGAAATTCTCTAAAATCCACTTTATAATCCAAAACATGAGATATAATTCCTGACAGTAGCAGCATGCACAGCCAGCAATCAACTGGCACTAACTGCAAGGAATCGCACATGTGCAGCGCCTTGCAAACAGCAAATAAAGGCACATTCCTCAGAGATATCCACCAACGATAACTGTCATTAATATTTACTGCCTAAGTTAATAACAAAATCATGTTAACTATTAGGAAAAGTCCATTTCCACTTCTATGTTTTCAGTGTACCTCAGCTTAAATATCTTAACTGCACGCAGTATTGAAACCCATCAGATTCTAGTGCATCTTCTGAGACTTGGTTAATCAGAATCTTTTTTTGTATAAAAATTCAGTAAACTGGAAAGTAGCTGTTCAGGAAAATAAAACATTTGGTATATGCTGCTTCCTAAATCATGGAGAGGAGGAAGAGGGGAGGAAAAGGCATTAACAGTCTTGACTGCTGGGGCAGTCACATTTAGGGCTGTGAGCAATCAGGGGCTGATTCTGTTCACAGCCATGTTTTAAGGTCTACAGAAGTAGAAGAATGAAGCCATCAGAGTAGTAACTTTTCAAAATTAAGACATGAGACTTGTGGGGTGAATTCAGTCTTCACTCTGCACTGTGGCAAATCAAGTACTGTTATCTCAACAGCCCCCAATATATTGTCCCTTTTCCATGAGAGGGGATTTCCTCCAAAGCCATCCGTATCAGCTGTTTCTGTCTACTGATCTCTTAATTTTCACTGGAAACACTTTCTCTTCTCAACAGACAGAGGTTTCCTTCCTCTCAGTTCCTTTCTTTTTGAACATTTTCATTAGAAGAATGAGAAATAACTGGCACGCAAATACCATAGCTGATCCTACTTTCACTCTTGACATGCAGAAACAGATACAGTTTGAAAGAACAAATTAGTTTGTACAGTTCTCCTTATTGCATATTAAAAAAAATGGACAGCAAATATAACAATTTAACAAACACATTAAGACTGACATACCATTACTTACTAAACTAAAACTGTGGTATTACAACCACCAAATTAAAAATATCGTTGCAAATAAAATCAGCAAGTTGATGGTGGTTTGATCTAGATTATCAGATTAATCCATCTAGGAGTCAAACCCAGTTATAAGGCTGAGACAAGAAAAACCTAATTTTTCCTAGTCCTGTGTTGTGAAAAAAATAGTTGTATCTCAGTTTAATCCAACTATTTTGTTTCCATTTTTTCCATAGAAGTAGGGATTTTCTGACAGTGATTCAACTGTTGTGACTGCTTTCACAGAGTTATGTGTAGACTGGATATTCTCAAGGAAGTACAGAGACCAAATAGGCTTCCTTAGCTACAGTTTCACTGCTGTTTTGCCTTTTTCTTAAATGTCATAAGTGTTCTAGTAGCTATTCCTTTGCTATTCTTATTACCTTCCCTATTGCACATAACATAAAAAGTAAGCAACAGAAATAAACCAAAATTTACTGCAACAGGTTTCTACACACAACAGTTGCTCCAGTAAAGCACTTCTGTAACTTTAGTAGCACTTGCTAACATGAAAGACCAATTTGGGAACTCATTTTAAGGTTTCAGAAAGTATTATCAGAGCTGTTTTTTCACAAGCACATAAACGCATTCTTTGCGCTTTCACGCACTGGCAGAACAAGAAAGCAGTATTCCTTAACATGAAACAGGAAAAAAAGTAATAGAAGGATACACATTGCATTTCTTGGTCTTGAGATCTTTGGTTTATGCAGGTGCTGCATAGAATAGCTGATACAGTAGCTTGCTTAAATTTTTTGACAACCACATGCATCTAATAGAAAGCAGCAGTTTTGTCTAGCTGGCAGAGCCAGGCCAGCCGGTTCTCACCTACACTTGCAAAGGGTGCAGTACCCAAGAGGAGAGAGGGACACTTCTTTTATCTGTTTTAGTTAAGGGCTACATATCCATCTTATGTCTTTGATCACCTCTAGAAGTGATTGTCTTATATGCAGTCTTTGATAAAATTGCTGGGCTTCTTAAATATCTGATTAAGTATCTCAACCTTCATACTGGGTTGTATGCTCTACATACAGTTGTTTCCCAGTTGAGAGGCTTTAGAGCTGAGATCACTTTGGGGTCATAAGCTACACAGGAACCACCCTTGGAAAAATTCCCTCTTACATCTGCTAGTGAGGTAAGCTTCAAAAATGTTACGGAGAACTTCTCCAATAACTGGGGTCTAACTAGCCAAACTAATGTCAATCCCCCAAAACACAACAAGCAGGAAATACAGTGTGGACATACTGAAGAAGCAGCACAAGAGTCAACCGGTGTTTGGCATGAGATGGAGCTGAGAACAAAACAGATCCAGTCTCCTCACTGTGCTCTCTAGCACCCTCTGATCAATGGTTTCTGGCACACAGCCCCAGATCTGAGCTGACTCTGCTCCCAAAGTGCTGCTGAGGAAGTTAATAAACCTCCCGAAATTCACAGCCCTGGGAGGAATAATGTGAAGCGGTGAGGGTAGCTCTGTGGCGTTCGGCGGGGTGCTGGGACCGAGCCAGAGCAAATGAGCCCAGCTGATTCTGCTGAGGGACAGTTAATTGCCTCTGAAACATGCACACCAGGACTCGCTGTTCACTGTAAGGAGCAGGCTCAGGCTTGTAGGAGTCATTAATTGATCAATCAGCCGTGGAGCTGTTGCTAAAACGGCTTTTGACTTACTAGTGCTGACCCTGGCAGCACGGCGGTTGTGCTCATGCGGCGCTGTGCCTGGGCCTGTAGGCTCTGCGGGTCTGACCCAGACCTGCACAGAGCCAGCTGCCGTGCCCCCCTCCCCCTGCCAGGGCAACCCACCAGCTGCACACTCCCCCACAATAACCGAGGGTTAAACATACCGGCTGCATGCAAACCCCAGGCAGAAGAGGTGGCATAAGTCTTTCTACCTTCTCTTAACAAAAAAGCTGTATTTGAATAATTCTTTAAAAATTACTAACGACCTTGTGAACTCCCTGCACTCACACTGATTCATCTTTTTACCAGCAGATGCCAGGTCATATATCTTTGCATGAGGGAAATATGTTACAAGATCTTATCAAGGGGCATTTTCATGATCTGCTCAGTAATTTGTTATCTAAGCAGAAATTGCTTCTACAGCTTCTTACACTAAATTTTATTTAACATCAGATAATTCCACTTAAATGTAAGGTATTTCTTTAACAGACAGCTTTTCCCCCATTCCTCATGGACTCTTTAGCACTTGCATTTACTGCAACTGCTGGTAGCAAATTTAATAGAACTGTTGGCAGCAGTTTTTCAACAGAAAATACTTGCCTGCAAGAAACCTCTTCCTCATCTCCTTTCTGTTTTTTTCTTATTTAAGAGGACAGGAATTTAGTAGCTTCCTCCATGCTTTGCAGTTCTTTCTCTAGACCACCTGCTGGAGTTTGCTACAGCTCCGCCATTACATGTATGACATTTATTTCTGCGGAATCTTCCTTAAAAACTGTGTCTATGGTTCTATTAGATGGAAGTAATTCCATATTTGCAGTCTCACTGACATGAAATTCGATTAATTTTGTATTATGATCAGAAACATGGAATAGATTTGATTTTGCAGGAAGTTGACATTTCAGCCAAGAGAGATGTCTGTTATACTGATTTATCTGATTAGGGCAAAATACTGTGAAACATTTTTCCATTATGGTACTTATCTGCAAGACAGAGATTTCTTATTTATGTATCAGCAGAGGGAAAGCACTTTGACCTAGGGATTAAGAAACTGGATTGTCCCCTCTTCACATTGCTATATGTCTGTGTACCTCAGAAAGCTTACTGTGTAGCAAATGCTCAGACTTTTCATTAGAAATTTGGCAATTAACACCCCCAAATTCATCATAAAGTGGCACTGCATACTAACTCTTTGCTAACGTTTTGGCAGAGCTGGACAAAATCCCTCTCTCTTTTATGGCAGACTGGAGCTTCACCTGCTCTGGCAGAGTCCTGATGGAATGAACACAGCAAACAGGAATTCGGATATTTGCTAGGAGGGCTGAAAAGAATTCAAACTCTGCTGATGGCCTATGAAAATTAACCCTGTGGTCATATAATAGTCATGTCCCCCTCCAGTTTTCTTTTAGAAAATGTGTTGTTTAATTTGTATACCTCTTGGTATAGGACTTCTAATTAAGCAAGTATAATCTGTCAATGATGGCATCACATGCTAAGCGTATTTTTTGATCTCATTTATAAAATATTTCACTTCTATCACTTTAATAGCATTTCACACTTTATTGATAAGTCTTATGACATAGTGGCAATATTGGAAGTTGAGAAACTTATATAGTGTATTGGTATTTGAATAACAAAGCAAACATTGTGAATCTCTGCCTGCCTTTTATGCCACCTTCCATTCAACGATTATTTTCTTTTGTTACAACACTTCCATGCGTTTCCATGGGATTACACAAGTATTGCAGAAAAACATGGTCTTTCATTATTTTCCATTTTGGTCTGGGCAATTTGGTCAGTTGGGGTCAGCTGTTCCAGCTGTGTCCCCTCCCAGCCTCTTGCCCACCCTCAGCCTACTGGCCTTTGGAGGAATGGGGAGAAGGTAAGAGATAAGAGACAGCCTTGGTGATGTGGGAGCACTGCTCAGCAATAGGCAGTGCACTGGCAAGTTATCAAAACTAGTTTATCCCCAGATGTGAAGCACAGTGCCATACAGGCCGCTATCAAGACAGTTAACTCCATCCCAGCCAGACCTGATACAGTGAGCTTCTTACCAGCTTCTGTATATGTGAAATCTCCTATGGTACTTCCCAAAAGATCTGATGTTTCCTTCCTTCTGCTACAAGTTTACTAAGGCTGGCAAGCATTCAATGTCTGCATCTGTGTTTTCTTACTCACTATGCCACTAGGTATATATTACTTACTTTCAAATGAATGGCTTATATTTATTATAAGCAATTTAATATAAAGACAAAGATTTATTTTTTTTCCTCAAGCCAGATTGTTTGCAAAGATCATGAAAGGATACTTTGGATCCACAGCTCTTCACGCATTTTAGGAATTCAGTTTTTACAATCACCTGTCAAAGATAACCGTAAAAGCTATAACCTATTAAAAAAGAAAACTTAAGAGACAAATTTCTTTGATATGGCAAATAGTTCTTGGCAGTGAAAGAAAGAAGCTGTGATGTGAGCAGTTCTCTTATTTTGCTTGTTATAATAAATGTCATCCTACAGATGGAATCCAAGCAGCAATTCCAAAAATATTAAATTATCTACTTTAAAAAATGAGTCAAGTGAGTCCTCCCTTTTTAAAGGCTGTGAAAAATAAATTATCTTTTTTCAAACTTGCCAGTAGAGAAGGGGATAAGCAGGAAGTACAACTGATCTCATCTAAAGTCTTACAGTCAAGAACATTTATTACAGCGTAAGGCAGAAAATGAGAGATGCTTATAAATGAAATCCAACTGTCTCTGCAGATGCATTTCACTGAAATACTATTCAAATTGAAATTTTAAAACCTGAGTTTGGAAAGCATAAGCCATGCTAAAATAAATCTTAGCTGATATATTCATTTGTAACAAAACGAATGTGACACATCATGGCTATGACGATATGTAATTTCACCCTGAGAATTCGGTTTTCAGGGGTGATTTAATTTTCTTTAAAACATTATTGAAAACTACAAGACAGATTAGAATAAATATCCTTGCCTCATATGGATATTAATTTTGACAATGTTCACCCTACAACTGAAATCAATAGGCAAATCCACTATTTGCTAAGTCATCTCTGATGGAAGGTGTTGATACATAATTATTTAAATGCTCAGTAGGATTATCACTGTAATGTTTAAAGACTGAGCAGGAGATAGGATAAAAGGTAGGAAAATCAGATGATTTATACCTGCTTCATTATATATTTTTTCTGGCATTAATACAATCCACAAGAAGGACGCTAACTCAACCTAATGCTTTCTGTAAAGTTTGTACATAAGGTATAAGACATGGTAAAGCTAAACTGCAGTGAGAGGTGTGTCCATGGTATGGAGCTGTTTGATAAACGCTGTTGCAGTATCTGTCTTAGACAGTCCCCAAACTGTGCCTATTAAAGTCAGTGTAAATTTCTTACCGCATCTATAAGCAATGGAGAAGGCCTAGATTCTTTACACCTACTTTTACAATCTGCTTGATACTCTCAGATACAGTGCTGTCCTCCCTACAATTGTGTGTGTTTATGCAAATGCACACAGACACACATGCAATTAAGACCTAGATGTGGGATTGAATTTTGTGCCTTCACACTCAGATATCTACCAGAATGAGATACTGTGCACCTTTCAAATGACCGGGATGTATAGTCTTCATTAACTAAGCTTCATCAAAATCACAGCTCCAATATTTTCCTTCAGCAAAGCATTTAATCCTGTGCCAACTTTAAGCATGTAGGTAGTCCTGTTGAGTTGACGGTGCTCCTCACATGCTGAACTTAAGCATATACTTAATTGCTTGATTTGGGGCCAGAATCCTGAGAACCCAGTGGTAGGGAGCTGCGGGTGGGTGAATGCACTCCGCTAAGCCAGACACTGCTCAGGTTGTAATGGCTTAATTCAAAACTCCTTCTTTCCAACAGGCCGAAACTTTGAAGAAGCCAAAAGTTTGTGCGGTTGTTTGAAAGGATCATCATGGCTCAAAACTGGAGACAACAGGGGGAGCGAGGTAGCAGTATGGACTGGATATAAACCAGAAAAAAATAGGATCAGAAAGAACAAGATTATGAGATACAGCAAAATGTCAAAACTAATAAGAGGAGATTTCAGCTACCCAGACACACAGGCACAGGGACACAATGAGAGAAATAAATCAAGCAAGTCATGTACTATATTCTCAATGTATTAAAAGGTGGCAAGACGAAAGTTCTGACTTTCAACAGTGCAGCTGTTAGGAGACAGAGGTGGAGGACTCACTAATGACCATAATCCAGTTGGATTCATTACTGCAGACTGAACCTGCAAGAGGAATAAGAAACCCCCGAGGACTTTGAATGTAGAAGAATGGGGAAGTGCTGGAGAGGATCCAGTGGGTTAAGTGTCTAATGGGAGGACTGGGAGGAGGGAAGGACACAGAGGAAATGGAAACTGTTCAGAAAGCAATTACTGCATATCCAAGGGTGATGTGTATTATCCAACAATATGTACACTAGGAGGAGAAAAAGAGCATAGCAAATAAACACAGAATTGAAAAAGATATTGAGAGATAAATAAAAAAGATACATAAGAAGCGTAAAATTTCAGGTGCAGAGGGAGAACAGAAAATATATACAATTAATTTAAGATAAAAGAAAGCAAAAGTACAAAAAGTGCAAGCAGATAATGAAATGAAGATAGAAGTAGACTAATATCAGAGTATATGCCTAGCATATGAAAGAAAAACTGCAAAGAAAGCAGCAAGTTTTCAGGGTGAAACCAAGGCAGCATGATAGTATGAGCTGGTTCAAGCCTCAATCTTCATGGCTCATTTTAATATTACTGAAAGGGTTAAAACAATCAAGAAATTGGCAACACTTGCTTTTAGACAAAGTTTTCTCCATTTACAACATACCAGGAAAGGGACAATCCTGATATCCCCATCTCGCAGCCCAGCTGACATCAAGACAAGTAAATTCACAGCATTATCCCAGACCTTCCCCCACAACCTTTCACCTTTCCCACAGTGCCCCAGTGAACAAAAAGTAACTGCATATCATCCTTAGCAGTAACTATATATCATGCTTAGCAGACACTGCACGATGCTTATAGTTGCGTCTTCCACTGACATTCCACCTCCACCTTGCACAAGCCAGAAATTGGAAAATACAGGAAGCACTGGGTTTGAAGAGTTCTAAACAGGATACATTCACACTTTCAGGCCAGTTCCACTATTACAATCATCATTAAGATGGGAAATGTACTTTGGGTGTAATTATGTTTGTTATGGATTTGAAGTCATTGCATCGTTGCCATTGAAATTATATTTCCACTGGGTTTGCTTCTTTACTATGGGTGACATTTTAGTGCCTTACTTCCATCGTAAGTCCTATCAACTTACAATTGTAAGTAGGGTAAAAGTTGTCCTATCAACTTACAGTCTTCAATACTTCTAAAAGTTGGCTTCTACGCGTGAGCTCTCAAGCAGCTTGGCAGAAATCCTGCAATGAAGATGACTCTAGAGGCTTGTTCTTGTCCTGTGCTGCCATCACCATAGCTAAGCAGAATTACTTAAATGATTTTTAATTCTTCAGCTTTCAGATGCCTTTTATATTGTCCAGGAGGCAACTTAGGCTACATCTATGTGAATATGTAAGTTATCCTGGGAACATTTTTTCACACTGAAACCTGGTGCAAAACGGCCCACCTCCACAATGTTAAACTCTTCATCCCTCAAAACCAGGACAGCTGCACGCAAACTCTCTATTGAAAATGGTCCCATAGGTTCTGAACTGTGCCTGGGAAATTTTGGAGAGACAGTTAGTTTGCCTGGGCCAAAAACATTCCCAGAAGCATCCTGAAAAATATAAATATCTACAGTTAAGCTGCCATGCCAGGCAGTGTTCCTCAATATTACTTAAGACTGTTGACACGGGCCTTTGTGAAGAACTTCATTCTAAAGACACTTCTCCTTCTGTCGCTCTACTAACTGAGGAAATCTATGGACACTTTCCTCCCCAAGTCAGTCTTTGGCCTCTTCTCCACCCCCCAGCTAACAGTCTAAGCTCATACTACCAAAATAAGGCAAAGCAGGATGGTTCAGGTCAAAGGACTTGTAATTTCTTGGAAGTATTATAGTTTACAGCATTAGGATCTACAGTCTTTCACATCTACTCGGTAGAGTCTTGTAGGACTGTATTAACCTACTTCCTAGGCTTTTGAGCTGCCCAAAGTGATGTTCCTAGAGCCAACCCTTCCTACGTAAACATGTTTTCTCTGTGGCAACATATTTCTGCCCCAAAACTACAATTGTAATTTAAAAGCAATTGGAAAAAGCATCAAAAAGATAGACAAATATCCCACAAAATCACCCCACCCCTATATTAACAAGTGAAGTCAACAACAGAAAATCTTTGGCGAAGAGCAGAAGGCTATGTCTCCTAATTTCCTCCTATATTTGAACCACAGTAATAAACTGGATAGGACAGTGTTGTTACTTTAATGACTTCTGTTTAGATGTTTCATTTTGTTAAGCAGATTTTCTCCAAGATTTTTCATTCAAGATTCTGTACTGGTTTGGAAAGCAAAATACAACATAGCCAAAGCCAGCACCGTTAAATGACAGGTGGCAATCGGAGCAAGGTTGTATAATTTGCAAAACTGTTCCAGTAAATCAAATGTTGCATTTGGAAATAATAGATAGGAGGGCAGGTACTTGCTTATCACCATTCATAGTGGAAGTACAACTGCAGCTCCAGTTCTGTTTGAGATGGTGCAGCACACAGTGGGATACAGACAGAAAAGTAATAGTCAGAGATGCCGCTTGAAGCCACAAGAGAAATCATGGATTGATTTAACAGACACAAAAAGCCCTTGATATTCATGAGTTTCAGTAAATGCTGATAAAAAACTTCTGATGTTTAACTCTTTGTAACTGAGGGTTGGTTTTGTTCTTGCTGCAGTATATGTGCACACTCTTTTGTGGAACAAAGCTAGTGGAAACATCCACTGGGGAAAAAGATGAGAACCATATACACCAGGTTTTGTAATGTACCACTTCTGTACAGTGTAGTGCAATTAATTCCCTCATGACAGGTTCTGAAATGAGGAAATATGTAAAATATGTATAAAATATTTGAACGTATTTTATTATCTCTGTGACAACAGAATTCTTGTGCTCAAGCATCTCCAAGTTCACCCTGTTCATTCAGAAAAATAATGTTTGTCTCATTAGAGTTTTCTTTAAGATAAAACAAAACCTGAAAGCAATCCAGATCTCTTATTTTAAAACTGCAATGTTGAGAAGAAATCCAAACTTGTACTTCATTGATGGCTATACTAAATTACTTTGTTCATTTGCTTACATATAAAACATGTTCACTGCAGTTCAACACATGAGAAATCTAATGTACAGAGAGGCTGTTGCCTTTTATACTACTTTAACGTGAAAAAAAATATATGTAATAGTATAACACAAATCTATTGATCTCAATCACAACAAAATACATTTGACTAAAGATATCTCTGTCCATTGAATTGTGAGGCTATAAACCAATGTGTGTATGTACAGTCCTTTATAATTCCAGTCAGTAGCACACATACTGTATAGAAATGGGTCTTCATTTTTACTTGCTGTTCTTTAAAGTTCTACATCTGTAAGAATCCTCAGTAACAGAAGTAAAGCACTTAAAGCACTCTGGACTCCTCTGCACCTTCAAGCAATAAATAAGTAAGACCCCAGCCCTGAAAGTTAGGCTAAACCCTTGCTCTTGCAAGGAGACCTGATTTCAGTAGTGTTTCACATAGATCAAGTTTAAAGATAAAGGTTTAAATCACTATTTGCAATAACTTGCCCATTTTATTTGCATAACTTTTTGCTACAAAGTACACTGAATTTCACGACATGGAAAACTAGGACATTTGGAATAAACTTTTCATTTGATTTTTTTTTTAAACAGTTGAACATATATTTTATTTCTTCAAAAGAAAAGCATTTGAAAAAAAAATACTTTGTTAAAACTGTAATTATAAAAAATATATTTCTCCTGAAAGTTTTTTGGGTGAACTAAATTATACTGGACATATATAAATAAAAAAAAAAGCAAAGAAGAAGGTGAAAATATATTACTAGTGTAATTCATCAAAAACAGTTGACACTTCAATCTAATCCAGAAATGAAAACACAGAACTTTATAGAGTTATAGGAAGTAAGCAATTTAAACATACCATGGCACAAGGTCATCTAACAATAAAGCCAGGAAGATGTTCTCTTTTTATTCACTCTCCTTCACTCCTTTAATCCTTCTGAATCTATCAAGTACAGATTAATATAAATCTTTTTAACAGCCAGAGGTGATCTTCAAATCAGATAATTAATAGTAGTGGTCCAAGAGTTGTATAACAGGTCCATCTTTCCATTTTAATATAAAATGAAAGGGCATTGTATGTAACTAAGCTGTCACTCTGGGAAAGGTTTCTTTTTATATAATAGAGTAATATATGTCTTAACTAATTAGCTTATTATTTTAAAATGTAATTTTTGGTAAAACTCACTGAGATAGTTCATCTTCCTCAAAAGGGTGCTGATGTGGAAAAAACCAATTTTCAGAATACACTCACCGCTGCTCATTCAAAACACTCACTTGCCAAATCATTCCAAAAGTAGTCAAAGCTAAATCTATGAGGCAGAGGAAATACACTCAATTTGTTTTGGAAGTAAACCTCCAAGGCCATTTCATAAGAAAAGTCATATTCATGTCATACAGATACTGTGGTTAAGTTTAGGATTCCAATTAGGCCTGTAGAGCTTTCAATACTCTAGAAAAAATTACTTCACTAATCTGTATGTAAATACTTCAGTAAAACCACTGAACAGTGATCAAGTTCAGTATTAACATCACAAATTACAGATGGCACCTGAAAACATACTGTCTAGAAGAATGATCTGAGTTCAAGCAGATGAATAATCTTTGATTTCAGCAGCCTATAAGCACCAAGGAAACAACTGCAGTGTTGTATTCATTAAATCTTAGTGTTATATATAAGAAAAATGCTGAATATTGAAATACAGCTAGTGGTCTGGCGACAGGGTAGGTGGTAGACAGCCTGCTGAAAATGGCAGCTTGAAAAAACTCATGTTAGGACTATCAGACCTATGCTGTACAGTTCAAATTGGCAATTAAGATACTACCTGTGGTTGCACTTCCATTACAAACTGTTAAACAAGGAAAAAAACCCACCTAAATAATGCCTCTATTTCTAATGATATGGTTGTCTTACTGAAAGCGTGTTTAGGTAGATGCAACAGCACATTTGCTTGCACCAGTGGGCAGAATTAGAAAAATACCCTGTTGAAGTCCTATCAAGAGACAAAAGTAGTTGTATTGGAGGAAGGCACAACCATCCCCACTCTTTCCAATGTGTTTTGTAGCTCCAGAACATATGAACTGTCACTTCTTTACACCACTGCCTACCTCCCTGTAGACCAGCATTTCTGCCTCTGGACTCGGCTTTCACACAGCAGCATAGAGACAAGTCAGCTGAAATGGGCAAGTCCATGGTAAGAGCTCATGACTCTTCTTGTTCTTGCTTCTCTTCCTTGGCTTCACTGTCTTATATTGAGCCTTATGGATGTGCAACACAGATTTAGACAGTATAACTTTTAGACACGCTCACTCAATTGGCATGTAAGTTAGGTATGAGACATATGGGGCAGGATTCAGGGCCACACCATAGGTACATAAATACAGGTGACTGACTACCTAGGCACTAGATACATAAGGTCTCACCTAGGTCAACAAAGGTTAATTTGGTGCCCACACATAGCTGCTCAGTTTCATTTTAGATGGGTGCCCTAAGGTCTCAAAGGCATCATCCAAAGGTTAGCAGATGTAGTACAGAACTGTAGTACAGGAGATCCTCAATTGCAAATGGTATTAGGAATAGCAAATGGTATTGGAGCAGTACCCTACAGTGTCTCAAATGACACTGTATGCCTATGTGTAAGCAAATGAATCAATCAGTGCAGTCAGTGATGGGTGATCTATTTAATTTATCCTTTGGCAGACACCTGAGCTCGCCAACTTCCCTTCTACCTTCCCCTACTGCAAAATAATTAGAATATATTTTTGATGCTGTCTTATGTGCAGCTAACATGGAAATATTACTCCCTCTTCCATTCTCTGATTTCCAGCAGATGAACATTTTTTAAAGCCTCTTCATCTTAAAATGAGGATCATTCTGGTAATGGGTTCATAGTAATGTCACATTTCCCTGCCACTCATAAACCTTGTCACTGTACAACCTATGACCTAAACTCTACTGCAGAAATAGTGTAATCACAAAAAGAAATGGCTCATCCATCCACAGTTCATGATTGTTGGACCTTGTTGGACCATGCGCAGCATAAAGAGCAGGAAGCACCTGAGTTCAGTAAGCGTACTGCCCAATAAGGCGATTTTCACATAGGGACCTAGAAGGAAAAGGAGGATGCTCCACTGTTCAATGCAAGCTAATTCTAAAATGGTTTTAAATTGCAAAGTACTAAGAACCTGGGGCATTCTCCTCAAGAGCCGAGCTGCCACATCTCTCACTGCTGTGTCAGAGTGGAGGTAGGGACGCAGGGAAGAGCTTTGGGCAGCTCTGCCATTTGGATGGTCACAAGAGACCTCAACATGCAGTAGACAGCAGAGGACAGGACATATCTCTGCAGCAAAGATTAAGAACAAAAAATTAATAAACGAAAGTGAGTAGTGGAAAAAAGTATGTCCTGTCACTTTTCATAGCTTTAATTAATGAATAAGATATTTCTCTAACTGCTGTTTTGCCTAGGCATTACATATCTGGTAATTTTTGGTATGACCTATGAAAGAGCTGAGCAGGAGGAAGAGAATGTCATCATAACCTTCTGACCTGTTTCAAAAAAAGAGTTATTCTGTATGCTGTCAGTTATGTGGGATTTAGTGTGAAGATAAGCTGGGAGCGAAGTAGGAAAATGGATACTGCAAACAGCAAAGCCAGAGGGAAAACTGTAATATAAAAGCCAACAAACCTGTGCATGGACATGAAGGTCCCTTAATGTGCAAAAAGCAAATCTAAACCTGATGCCAAAGTCTAGTGCCATCAAGTGTCAGTTATCATGGTAATTAAGCAAACCCGATGAAAGTGGAAACGAGCAGGAACCAATCTACCTTACTTAAATACTAACAGTATAGACAATCCCATTTGGAAGAGGACCAATCAGCTGCAATCTCTTCTCTGTTTTCTCCCATCACCCATGTGGCAAAGGAAACGTAACAAAACATAGCTCAGAAGGTAAAACAATTTTCACCCACAGATATGAGATAGGAAGACCTGTATAGTCACCCTGTGATTTGGGAGAAGAGGTCTCTGTCATCCCATAATTTATATCTGATAAACAGAGACAGGAGAGATGGCAGCCAGGAAGCACACAAAATATATTTACCACGAAGTACAAATTCTATTTGCCATTATATTGTAACTGCCTTCAGCTGACTTCAGTCTTCTCCAACTGGAATTCACCCAAACAATACAGTACAAAGTATTTTATAAATGTCATCTAGAACTGGAAATTGTGGCACCTATCCATGGCCAGTATGCGAGGCATGTGTGATGGGGATGACCATTTGTCTTCATGAAAACCATTTGACCTCAATATGTTACAACAGGTTATGAAACTGCAGGTTTTTAATACTTTACATAATTGCCCAGATTTGCCTGTGATTCCAGATCTTCATTTTGAACTCACTATTTCATAAAAGCACAAAGGGAATTTAGCTTGTCAAGTGGCTGGTAAAGCTGAAAATTAAATATCATAAGAAAATATGTCTGGGGTAGACCTTTCTGACCCAAACTTCTCTTTTGCCAGCAGAACAATTTGTCTTACCAGTCACTGTATGGGCTTCATCAATTGTACAGCTGATTTTTTTTCTGGAATTGCATCAAACAACCCCAGCACATTGATCAGGACGTTTTTAAATCTCTGTACTTTGATGCTAAATCTACAAGTTCCCTTTTCATGTGCACTCAACAAATAGATCTTGATAAACTCATAACATACCAAACCAATGTAATGGATTTTATCTTAAAGGACCTAGAATAATTAAATGTGACTGACTTGTTTCTGAAAGGTTTCTGAAAGGTTTCCTTCAGCTCTGCCTCAAGGATGTGACATATTTGCTGTTTTTTCTCAGTTTTTGATTTCTTTTGCTTTGTCAGGGAAAGCAATGCTGTTATATATCACACAAAGTAAGGAGTGATGAGTGACAAAATCCAGCAGAGAGAAAGAATTCAAATAAAAGTGTTTCATATCTTAATCTATACAGGATTTTGCCAATAATGTAAACATTTAAAGACTTGGGAGATACCATTAACCAGGATTTGTCTTCCTAAAAGACTAGAAATTGTCTTTCCTTCTAAAAGCAGGAGAAATTAACAAAAAACCTCATTATCATTAGTAATGGAAATACAGGGTAAATTAATGCAATTACTTTACTGAAGAAAAATTGTGAAAGTCGAAGTCTGGAAGTGAAAGACACAAAATTCATGCTTGTCGTGGTTTAACCCCAGCCAGCGACCAAGCACCACGCAGCTGCTCACTCACTCTCCCCTCACCCAGAGGGATGGGGAGGACAATTGGAAAGGAATGTAAAACTCAGGGGCTGAGAGAAGAATAATTTGATAGGTAAAGCAAAAGCCGTGCATGCAGGCAAAGCAAAACCGCTTCCCATGGGCAGGCAGGTGTTCGGCCATCCCCAGGAAAGTCGGGCTCCAGCACACTTAACGGTTACTTGGGAAGACAGATGCCATGATGCCAGATGTCCCCCCCTGCTTCTTCTTCCCCCAGTTTACATACTCAGCATGACACCATATGGTATGAAATATCCCTCTCACTAGTTCAGGTCACCTGTCCTGGCTGTGTCCCCTCCCAATTTCCAGTGCCCCTCCAGCCCTCTCGCTGGCAGGGCCCGGGAAACTGTAAAGTCCTTGACTGAGTATAAACGTGACCCAGCAACAACCAAACCCACCAGTGTGCTGTCAGCATTGATCTCACACCAGAGCCAAAACACAGCACTGCACCAGGTACAGCTACTAACAAGAAAACTACCTCTATCCCAGCTGAAACCAGGACAATACTGTTGCCCATTGTCCCTTTTTACATTTGTTTAATTTCACCTTATGGGTCTGCATAATTATGTGGTTTCTGCCATCACTGTATCCAACAACCTCCTAAATACTCTCAATAGTGACCAGGACAAGAGGCAATGGGCATGAGGTGAAACACATGAAATTCCATCTGAACACAAGACAATACTTCTTTTACTGTGAGGTGATCAAACGCTGGCACAGGTGTCCCAGGGAGGTTGTAAGGTCTCTGTCTGTGGAGATATTTACACTGTGACTGACACGGACCTGGGCAGACTGCTGTACCTGACCCTGCTCTGAGCTGGGAGTTGAACTAGATAATCTCCAGAGGTCCCTTCCTATCCAAATGATTCTGTGACTCTGAATCAGTCGAGATCTTCGTGTTACAGACTGCAATACAGGAGAACTGACACTGAGTTAAAATAAAAGTTCTACAAACATAGGCAAAAGTTTATCTGAAATTCTATATTGTGTATATTTTTTTTTATATACAGGAAATTGTAACAGATATAAACAGAAATGTAACTTTTGTGGGTAGAGGTCTATGAGAGATAAAACCAGCTAAAATTGTGGTGAGAACACTTTTCCTATGTAGGTACCAATTTTTTGCCAGATATCCTAAATCCTGTTTTAAAATCAGCTATTATCAAATAGAAGCAATTTATCTCTTTTGTAAAGTTAGGCAAATAATCCGTTCAGAATTAACATGCAGCTTCTATCCCCAAGAATATTTTGTAGGAAATGATTTTAAAATAAGATTCAAATCTTTATAATTAAGAAGGGCAAATACATTAATAAGGATAAAGGGATACATTTCTCATCTCCAAGTTATGCAAATTACTCTGTGATTTTTTTTCATTTACTTCAGAAACAGCAGAACAATGGATTTTTTTTCACACGCATGACAATCCTTCTCGTTTATGTGCTTGACACATAGCAATTGAATATTTATTCTTACATGCCCAGCTAATGGCATCGAGACTCTAAGTGCATATCTTTTATTTAAGTACAGTAACCCTTTTAAAACCACAATGTTTGTAAATATTTTGCTTTACAAATAGCCTTTACACAGCTCTCAGATTTCAGCCTATTATCATTCAAATAATTTGCTAGGTACATAATTACAGGTGATTAAGGGGACAGCTTTGCCACAAACAAAATTTCCTGCTTCCTTTTTGCCTTTACTTTTTTTGACCACATGCCAAATACTGGACTAGCCAAATACCAAATAGGTTTGAACCCTGCTGTTAACAGATACATCAAATAGTTTTTATGCCTAGAAGAGAGCTATACAAATTCAGTTTGTTGTTGCCTTTCTTCCTTTCCACTGAGCTAACATAACAAGGAAGAACCACTTGATAATACAAGATTGGGCTAATCATCATTACTGCACAGTGTGTATACAGCACACTGAGACTCTCCCTGTGCTCAGTTGAGGGATTAGCCAGAGTACGCCCAGATAACACAGTGCAGCAGCGTAGGGAGATGCCTTAGCTAGCTCAGAACAGGATGAGGGCAAGTAACTTGCTAATGCAGCTTCACTGCTTTAAATAAGCAGTTCCTCTATAGACAGGGGAGCTCTACACACTCCCTGGTTTTCCAGAATATGTTCCTGCACCTGTCATACCACCTACCTGATGGTTCTCATGCTGAGAGGCACATCCTGGAAAATGCTTCACAGGCTAAGAGATAGGGAAGAGGAGTTTTGCCAGGGAGCTGTGGGTGGCAGAGCAAGGATTAGAATCTGTAGTGCTGTGGCCAGAGGAATGCAACGGCAGTTTGGAGGGCTAAGTAGTGCAAGCAGATGATACAGAAGAAATGTGCGGGTGCTAGGCATCCATTTAGCCTTTCTGAAGAATCCTTAGACGTAAAACTTCACTGTGATGAACGATGGGCTACTGCTTTTTCTTTTTGTGCTCTCTCTCTACCTTCAGCTACTGTCGTCTCAGCACCACGCTATTCCCCATCCTTGTTGTTTGTCTCTTGGGTGCCCTCACTGTGCTGCTTTTACAGGCTCCCCAATAACATGTCTTCCTCAGATGTACTCTTTATTTCCAAAAAAAGGGAGCGCATTTCCTGTTCTGGTATTTCTACCTACCAAAACCCCACACCAATAAGCTCACATTCATTTCTGCATATGATGTCCAAAATTCATTTGGCTTTAGTAACTCTCCATTTTACATACCCAAACCCACACCTATATATTGGAGCAGCTGCCTAATTTGCACTACTATAGGGAAACATGATAGCTTTTCAAATGTAACTGATCTTATGTAATGATAGAAATATTGGAAAGGTTGATCCAGGGAGGACTCCCATAGACCGCATTTTCTCAGCAATATCACTTTCCTGGAGTCAGAAACCTTCATTACAGTCATGGTTAACAGGCAATATTTCTTCACACTGAAGTGGTACACTGTTCTGTTTCTTAAGGTATAGGGCACAAGGGATGGTAGAAAGACGGATGGTGGAAAGACAGAAAGAGTCCCAAGTAAAGGAATATTTTCTACTCTTTGTCACAAAGCTTTGGAAAAACTAAAAATAGATATTGAAAAAAAAGGTCTCACACAAGAAACAACTTGCTCTTAGTAATTTGTTGCCCTTTGGTTTAAATCTCAGATAGTAAATGAAGAAATTTTCAGGTATTTGCATAGAAAAATGAAGGCAAGTTTGAAAGAAAGACACTCTTAATGATACTTTTGTTAATGCTGCTGGTATTAGTGCCAGTGTCCCAAGCTTCAGGATAGACTAGCAAACTCAGTAGGTCAAGGCATGTACTTTATGTACACACTAAAACTGCATAGTTCAACTGATGACAAGGGCGCCTACTCCTTTGTGAAGCAGACTGAATGCAGCACGTTACAGAAAACACATATGATTGTCTTAAAGGGAGACATTTTCCTTTGTCACATACTCAGTTCACCTGAAAGCCACTCAAGGTGGAAACTGTGACCGTTCTGCATATGGCTATAGATGAGATCACGAGGCCCCAGTTCTGTAAAAAGTTCACATAAATAAAAGTAATGATGTGAATAGGCCCACTTAAATATAAACATATTTTTCATGTGCAAAACTCCTTACTTTATAAGTAAATAAATACTTCATCTACAAATAATGTGACTATGTACTTATAACAAATGATGAGAAGCATTTGACAAAGATCTGAAAGCTCAGCTTTCCTTTCTTTTTCTCCAGAGGTTTTAGAACAGAGGAGTTACTTAAAGTGAATCACTCTAGTCAGCAGTTTCCAGTACTATCATGAAAACCATACTTTAAAGCATAACCACTACCTAGATTGCCATATTCATCAAACCTTGGCTAACTAGCTGACAGAACCTACAAAAGCTACTGGGATTTCTTGTTAGCTTACTTTTCAGCTCCCTTTTGCAGATCTGTTTGGGTCCATGCAGTTAACAAATTTCAAAATGTAAGCAGAGCTGCTGAATAACTTGTTGTCATGTGAAACCAGAAGCTTTTCTATGTGTCTGAGAGAGAAAAGATTCTCAGTTGCTGAACAAGAGTTTACATGAGACACAGAAACCACAGCACCACTTGCAGAACATAAACCTACATGTAGTATCCTACCGTAAAGCTACATGTAATATCCTCTGTAAACTTACCTAACACTTAAATCCAGAAGTCAGCAAATGAAAATATCAAGTGCAAGAAAGGTAAAACTCATTGTACATGATGAAATATTCCAAATTATATTTATTTATATATATGTGTGTAAATACTGAGATATTTTGAGATAAATTATTTCACAAAAATATACTTAAAACATTAAGTAAATTTGAAAATACACCATTTCAGTTTTAAATCTTTTATTTTTTTTCCCAGAAGACCTCTAACTTAGAGGAAGTTTGCAGCTAAGCAAGCCTCAGAGTGTAAAAGAAAGACAGAAAAAAGAAATCTATGACTGTGCAGACATATTGGGTCCACGTACTACCTCATACATATTGGTGACTGCAGAAGAAATCACCTCCATGCAAGAGTGGCTTTTAGCCTGGGGAAGAGGATCGATTGCCACCAGAACATTACAACTTTCCATAAAATCTTTGAGGCTTATTCCCTTGCTGCACAAAGAGCAGAGAGTACATGTGTCAGAACCAAGACCCACATCAAAACAGGATGTGCCATATACACTAAGACCAGATATACATACGGGAAAAGGAAATATGTTGACCTGGCATAGCAGCCCTCATTTGCCTGTGCTTTTTCCAATCACATGAATACAGAGGACTAGAGTGACTGCTGCCTCCATAATTAATCTATCTTCACTCTTTTTTCAGAAAGTGTCAATAAAAAAAGGTTAACCTGATACTAATCAAGTAGTGGGCTAGTACTGTATTCAAAGCATGAGCTCTCCCTATTTTGTTTCACAGAAGCTAATCAGAGAACACTGACTGGTAACTATTTTTGTTTAATTCTGAGTGCATAAAGCAAAGTAGCAAAGGTGAAGATATTTATGTCCATCAAGACTTTGTTTTTTGTGGACTTTACTCATCTTCTCCAAATCGCCATTGATCTCATGTCATCATCTCAAAAACTCAATAGGACGTTACTACCTAGAACAAATAGCAATTGCACCTAAATACAATTAATCTTGTGTCTTAAAATGCCTTGGAAATAATGGCTAGGCTGATCATTAAAAAGGAAGCTGGATCATCAGAATTGTAATGGCATCATTAATTAGCATCAATATCTGGTATTAATTCTTAATAATAAAAGCAATCATACTGCTTTTAAGTGGATAATAATTTTGTCAATAGTCAAGTAACAGATGTTAACCAAGGGGCATATCCTGGCACATTTTTACTTGAAATACTTTCTTTCTGAAGTCTGCATTTGTGGTATTGCTGATTGTTTAAAAAAATACATTCAACTCACTATTATGCTTATTACATGCTATTTACTCACTGCATAATTATGGAGAGTAACAAGGAGGTAACATTTTACAGACAAGAGCTACTTAATGCCTGTGGTGCTATGGCAAGAGAAGTATTGCAGGTCTCTCACTCAGAGGAAATAGTTATGTCTAGTCAGCCAGTGACAGAACTAGAGACCACGTATAATTCTGTGTTGTAGGTGTGGCGGGTTAGCTGCGGCTAACAGCCAGATGCCCACCCAGCTGCTCACTCAAACCTCTTCTCAGTTGGACAGGGGAGAATATAGGATGAAAAAACTCCTGGGTTGAGATGAGAACAGGGAGATGGCTCACCAATTACTGTCACAAGCAAAACAGACTCAATTTGAAGAAAATTAATTTAATTTATTGACAATTAAAATAGAGTAGGGTGGTGAGAAACAAAACCAAAACCTAAAAATACCTGCCCCCCACCCAACCCTGCCTTTTTCCCAGACTTCACATGACTCCTTCATTCGCAGTTCCTCTATCTCTCCACCCATGAGTGGTGTGGGAGGATGGGGGAATGGGGGGCTGGGGTCAGTCCATAACAGCTCCTCTTTGCCGCTTCTCCCTCCTCACACTTCACACTCTTCCCATGCCCCACCATGGCCTCCTCCAGGGGCTGCAGAGGAATTTCTGCTCCTGCCCCTGCAGCACGTCCTCCCCCTCCTTCCTCTCTCACTTTGGTGTGTGCAGGGCTGTTTCTCTCATATTTTTCCCTCAATTCTCACTGCCCGTGCAGTGCTTGGCCCTTCTTAAAATATGTTTTCCCTGAGGTGGCACCCCGGTGAGCCCAGCCGTGCCCTGCGGTGGGTGGGCCAGAGCCAGCTGGAACCGGCTGTACCCGGCCCGGGCAGCCCCAGCCGCCTCACAGGCTGCCAGCGCCTCACTAGGGACACCCAGTACAGGATAACACCAGCATATGTGATGGGCATCTCTGCTCAAGGGGAAAGGAGAGAATCAGTCTCCCAGCTCCCATTCCCTGGTACGATCCATGGTATCTAATTGTACAGATGTGAGCAAAACAGAAGAGAGATTGAAAACACAAAGCCTGTCCCAGCTAGATTCAGATCCTGCTCCTCAAAATACCCTTCTCAGAGGGTCATCCTAGTTCCACCTCTTTTTCCTTGAGCACCAGAACCTTAGGGAGGGTTGAATTTATCTTCCCGTTTCAAAACGTGTAGACTGGACCAGTCCTATCCTGTGAAGAGCAGCATCACCTCTAATGCTTTTCAGCAGGTGAGGATGCCGCTGCCTTCACTGAGAGCTATGGTGTAGACCTATACTTTTCCCCATGTGTATACTTTCTTCTAGTGCAATGCTTTGCCAGGGCTGGTGCTAGCTTGTCTGCTACCATGCTTATTGCAGAAGAAAATAAAGATTTAGAAAATTTTTCCCAGTTGTTATGAAGTTCTGGTGGGGATGGACCCTAGTACCCCAAAGGTAGGAGCTCCCTCTGATGGAGACCACTGTATCACATTCTCCTACTGAATCTGCTGTACCTGGGACTACAGGAAACAGGTATTCAATCTGTGTGGCTCAAGTTCTTCTTCAGGTTTCCCTCCTTCAAGTAATTCTCCGCATTTAGAATTTCCCCACCCCCTTCTGCCCCTCACCTGACACCTAATGCTCACCAACTATTCTACAAGTGAACCGCTGTAATTAATTTTACAGAAAGAAAAACTGCAGAAAAAGTTCAGAATTAGGAGTTTTGCAACAACTGGCTATGCTTATTACCTATGGAAATATAAATGCCCAAAGAAGATAAAATTCTCATCATAATAATGAAAAAATGTGAGAGAGATCAATTTACAATTCCAGTAGTTATTAACTAAACAATGCAAGTGAGGGAATAAAAATTCACATGAAATAATTAGAGATACTAAGTATTCTTGAAAATCTCAAAATACGTTTTAAGAGTGAAAAGTTCATGCTTCCCCATAAAATATTATTATGAAAAAATGATTTCAATATTAAAATCCTATCAGTGCAATGCATATGTCATTTTTTGTTGCTGTAATATAGCTTTTTACAGTGATCAATTCCCAATTATTAGCCTGAAAAGCATCTCAACAGACAGAAATAGAGATGAATACCTCATTGCTATACAGCCAACATTATGTACTTTCATCATTTTTTCCTTTTTCTTTTGAAGGAGGAAATTAAACCTCTGCTTATAAGATTTAGTGGTCCTTCAAAAAACAAAGCCATTAGAATGAGTGGCACATGATCAGAAAAAGCGTATTCTGAGTGTCTGAGCAGTTAATAAGCTGTTGGACTTTGAGATATTAAAACAATAAATTTAAAATACAAATTCATGAACAAGAAAAGTTGTAAAGTGTGTAGGCAAGTGCTCTATAGGATTCCATTTATTTGCTTGATGACAGTGAGTCCCTGTATATTATAGTTCAAATCAAAATCCATAATGGAGACAGAAAGAAAGAAGGTGGGGGAGCAGGACACTGCTTTAGAGGACAGGCTGTAAGAGGGCACAGATAAAGTAAGGAAAAAGAATAAAATGGAATTAAGGTGTCAGACTTCACCTTGGTCATTTTGCTTGTATGTCTCCCCTCAGCCTATCAATTTGCATTTACCTGTTGGGTTAAGGATTAATCTCTGAAGTACATATAACATCCACCAGTTACTTTTATTACTTATTCTTCTATGTAAAAAGCATATATGCAGAGCAGGATTAGTCAATCATGTTGATGTTGCTTGCATTATAAAAATCAGATACCTGATTGCATTTTCCTAATTCATTATTATCACACAGAGTCACTGATGATCATGGTATCATACCGGGAAAGGCAGTATAGAAAAATATTATACAAAAATATTCCTGAAGAAAATGTCATCAAAAGCTTTTTTAAAAGAAAAAAAAAATGGCATGTATGGATATGAGCAGTTCGTTGCTTTAAAACTTTGAAACTAATGAAACAATGTTTGTCAACCACATCGGTGGGGTTCTAAAATACAAGCTGTTCAACAATTTTCAAAAATATGTAGACTTCACAATAAAAGAAATAAATCTTTGGAAGAATTAAGGAATGATAATGAGCTGAATTTGCAAGTGTTACTCAGAAGATACCCCTAGATGAGATGAGAGCATGAGAAAAAACACAAAAGGTGCTTGTTTGAAAACTTTAAAAGTAAACAGTGAATATAGGTTTCACTGAAGACTCTCTGAGGGAGGATAATCAAGGTGATAGAAAAGATGCAATAACAAGTTAAATATCTTTCCTGCCAAAAAATGTCAATTTCAAACTCTTTCTCTTTTTTGCAGGTACATTCTTAACACCAGAACTCCTCCCAGCAATAGTAAGGGGAATGAGGCTCTAAGATTGGTAGTGACCATGTGAAATTACCGCTTCTTTAAAAGGTGGGCTAGGGGGAATGTTAATTAATTGGTGAAAACCACACCTCAGTAATGAAGATCACAGTACTCAATTGCATAACATTGCCTCAGAAAAGGGCTTCAAATTTTCTTCTTCATCTATGGGAATACAATTGCAGATTATATACAGTTATTACTCTCTAATAAATAAAGCATCAAACAAAACACAATGAAAAATAAATTGATCAATTGCTGTGTGAGGTCAAAAAACCTGCTTTACCCTTTGACTTTAATAGTATTGCACTGGGTGCAAATTAGGATCCGTATTTGAATAATTCTGTACCAGACAGTCAATTTGTATGATGAAAACAGAACTTGCCTACTCAATACTCTATTTACAATTGCAAATGAAGGATAAGATTGATAAATCATCCAATTTCTGCCAACTTTACACAAATAAGTTACCTATAGGCCAGAATTAATTTGTTGCAATGACATTGCAAGGTCAGGAGTTCTAAGAAAGTATTGTGCAAACCCCTCCACAAAGGGATGATGGCAGTCATCTATTTGTCCTCTGGGTTTTAGAACTGATGTCTTTAGCAAGTTTTTTTGACTTGAAAAGGTGATGGCAGGCCAGAGGAGGAGCTTCTGAACCAGCAGTTTTACAGTGACCTGCATACTGAATGGAGAAGAGCAGTAGCTGTATTCCCAGTATTACTGCTGGTTCAAAGACTGTGAAAATGGAATTTAGTTAACAAATCTGGATCCCCACATAATCTCACACGCCAGGTTCTTGTGGGGAATAGGTGAATATAAAATTCCTATCTGCATTATTCACATGTAATTTTAACATACACTTTTCACCTAGGAAGTCTGGTCCAATGAATCACTTGTCTTATCTAGACTCTTCTACCTTAAAGGTTTTATGAAGAAATACGAAAAACTACAAAATCTCTCTGCATGAAGAGGAAAAACAAAATAAAAAGTTAAAAAAGAGAGAAGTTTTTCTTTAGATACTGCCAAGTATCAAATTAGTTTCTGTTCATTTGAAGACTCATTTTGTATTAACTTTTCTTCTGACATTACAGGAAACAGAACTTGCCTGAGGCTTCATCCTTTAAAGACTATTTCTAAGATGTTTTGCCTGTAATTGTTAGTTGTCACGAGGTTGCCTTGCTCTTGGATCACAGTTTGTGGAGAGAGAAATCTGAACAAACATATTATTTTTAAAACCATGATGATACAAGATAGCAAAATGTCATTCATGTTCCACTTCTGCATAGTGATCTTTTCTCTGCATACATGAGATATATAAATAATGATATGCTTAAAGGGAAAAATATGTATTTGAAAGAAAAAAAATCCCTGTTCGAAGTTTAAAATGCAAAACAAACCTTATTTACCCAAAACAGAAATCCATATCAATCCCTATGATTTCCTTGCCTCCAGGCTGTGATGGAAAAATGAAGCAGTTAAAAGAAAAATAGGAAGTTTTTTTTAAGTCTGCTTGGAGCATTGAGACTGAAGGGCAGTAGAGTGGTAAGACTTACCAATTAATCCTGATTCTGTTCCTTACTGGACACACTGACAAGTCAGTGAGGATCTGTACACACAGCTCTTAACTGAATTTATGACCAAGTAGTGAAATTGTTGACCCTGAACACAGCTTCTTCTAAATACTGCTGAGGAGCAACTGTTTGTTAGTAACCATAAATAGTAATTTTAGAAAACCATATTTCATGCTGTGAAAAAAAACAACAAAACAACCCCCTAAGTATGAGACTTACTTTGCACCTGTCACAACTTTAAAGTTAGAAGGAAGCAATACTGAAGTAAGTGTTCAGGTTCCTTCTATAGTCAATGTAGAGAAGTGTGGGCTTCAAAACACCCCTAAAGGGAAATTTCAGGCACCTTATTTTGGGGTCTAAAACTAAGTGCTTAGGAGCATTTCATGACTTACGTGTGGATTACATTATTATTGAAGGTAGCACCTTGTAACTCATTTTGCATAGTCTGAGAGATGCAAGAAGAGGAAGGCTGCCTTTCACTTTTTCAGCGGAGGACATCCCAAGGCAATCTGACTCAGACACAACTTACCATCCTTCTAGGAACATTTTCTCCAGAAACACATACTCTGGTCAGCACCTGTGAAACGGTATGAAAGAATATTAATACAAACATAACCAAATAGTTCCAGTTGCAAATAGAGCCTTGAATGAAACCTTTGTTTTCTTCCCACTGGAACAACTAACTAACCAAATGTGCAGGTACCAGAGAAGACATGCCACCCTTCGGGCATCAAACCACAGCAAACTCACAGCTGTGTTGTTTACTGTTCCTTTAGGCAATTAGGGAAAATATACTCGTTTCTGAGCAGTGCCAGAGAATCCTCACTTAGAAGATGGGTATGATATTATGCGTTCTTATCTGACATAATTGATGAAATATTTAGCTATGGCTTTAGCTATCCTGCACAATTAAGACCGATAGCTGAAAGTAATTCCTTTATAAGAGCTGTTAGGCCAGTGAAGATTATTAAATATATGAATTGTTTCTATAAAAAGCAGACTTCTATGAGTGGAAAAAATAGTTCCAAGTCTTGTATTTTTTTTTTACCTTAAATAAGGTATCTGAGAAAGCACATTTGAAAATGCTAGGGCTTGTGCAATATCATGTAACTTTTCAAATTACAAGTTACGAATTTATACTGCAAGGTTAAACATTTTTTTGTAGCTTTTCAGTCTGACAGTACAAAGTGCTAGTTATACATGACATAATGAAGTCATACAAGACAGAAATGAATTATTCATGAAACTGATCATACTTAGTCTGAAAAATTTTGCATGTTTTATTTTGAATGTATTATTCAACATAAGTGCAAAGAAAAGCTGGGAACAAAATGGGTGGAAGATCTTCACAGAGAAATAACCCGAACCACATGAACTTTTCTAACTGACACCATTTCTCAGACTGGTGAGGCTCAATCTCATCCTTTCAAATTCAGATCTAATAACCAGCTGTTGTTTGAGATAGTTATGATGACAAAGTAGTCTCTTAGCATGTTTGAGATGGATATAATAGCAAAATAAACTGTTAGCATGCTGCAAGAACTTGAAAAAAGGGACACAATAGATCTTTTTCTCAGAGCTACCATATTGTAGAATATAGAGCATCTACTGAATCTAACCTCCACACTTGAACCTTATGATGACACTTTCTTCCCCTTTAAAATGATACCTGAATTAGTTGTGTCTCTATCTTTAAGTTAATATAGAAGAAAAAAGAATATTAACTAAATTATTCCCAAATTGCTTGGTGAAACTTGGTGGTTGTAAGGTGAGCAAACAATAAGTTTATCTTTTTCATATAATGTCATCACATATTAAATCTATTTATTTCACTATTGAAAGTGAGGGCTCTTTCCAATAGAGGTGACTCTTCAGTGATTTCTGTGCATGTATTCTTTCTCTGTTCCTGAACAACATTCCATTTATGAGACAAAAAAAGTAAAGAACTGTTTTATGAATTCAATTATAACAATGGAGGAAAGAATGAGCAAAGCAAAATGTTAGAGTAGAAAAATTTCCTTGCAATGGGCAAGGCCCTACAAATACACCTAGTGCACTTGAAAGTATAATTTTTGTTCTCTGTAATGAACAAAAATGCATAAGGCAATTCAGTCCTTTAGAGGTCTGAATTTTGTCTGCTTTGATATGAATACTGTGACAACTGTTTGGAGTGCTGTTCCTGATAAGAAATAAAGTGAAGTAGGAGAAGGCATTTGAACAGCACAGGGATAGTCACACTTGTAATGATTAAACACAGTTTCATGCAGAGTAATTTCAAAAGCAACATCATTACAAAGGGAACAAAATGTATTTTTACAAGAGCTTTATCTGACATGACAACACTATTCTAATATTAGTAACATGCTAGTTACAAAGTCTGTTTTGATTGTTTATACAATCTACTATCTGTGCCAAATAATTGCAAAACTAAGTATAATATGTTTCTGCATTTGTATCCTTTTCCTTTCTCATCTATATTCTCAATTTTAAAATGTTTTGAAGTTACTATGTTTACTCTTAACTTCCAAAGAGAAGGATCATGTATGAGTAGAAAGCAAGAGTGGGAAGGTGAACCTTAGTAGACTGAGAAGGAGGTATGGAAAGACAACAAACTGCAGATTTTTGAAGACCCAAAAAGGCTAAGACACCATTCTAGGGAATAGTTTCAACATGGGTTTGTTTCAAAGTTCTCTGAATCACTTTGCTGTTTCACCTCACACAATCACATGCTAGTGATCTGCAATGCAAGAGGAAAAACTCCATGCAACAGTACAGGCAGGGCTAGAAAACAGTTTTGCTGAAAAGGACCAGCGAGGGAGCTATCTTGATGGTCCATAAGTTCAACATGAGTCAGCAATGTGTGACAAAGATTAACCATGTACCAGGCAGGCTGCATTAGCAGCAGCTTAGCCAGCAGGTCAACAAAGTTGATTATTTCCCTTTATTCAGCACTATGGTGGCTGCATTTGAAATACAGTGATCAGGTCAGGGCTCCCCAAGATGAAAGATGTCAAAATAAACTCCAGTTGGACATAAGGAAAAAAAATATTTCCAAAGAGGGGTTAAGAATTGGAACAGGCTGCCCAAAGATGGTGTGTCATCTCCACCGTGGAAACATTCAAAACCCAGCTGAGCAAGGCCCTGAACAACTTCAAAGACCATTGAAGCAAGCTCTCCTCTGACCAGGAGTTGGGACTAGGTAACCTTCAGAGGTCTTTTCCGACTGACTTACGTAGTGAACTATGAGGAAATCCATTTTCCTACTTATCCACAGAGCAATTACAACGCCATAATTCTGCAGTCATTTTTATGCAGCATAGACCAGCTGAATAGATCCATTCCTATTCCCTTGCTCAGCCATTCATTCCCATCCTTGTATGAGCTCCTCGCTTGTGCCAACATAAAAGCTTGTGCTTCCAGGTGGTAAACTAGGCAGAGAAACTGGTCCAAGTTAAAAATGGAATGTTTATTTCGCTTGCCCCTCTGCCATCACCTCCCTTTGTCCAGCACAACTGTTTGTGTGAGTGCAGCAGCAGGAAAAATAATCTGGGGAAGGCTGAAATGCCTCTTTTGGCAGCTTCAGGAGTTTAAAGGGATGGTTAAACTACAGCATAAATTTCTCCAGCTTATTCACAGCCAATGCCCTTCAGCTCTCTTATAATAAACTGTTCCTGTGGATATAATCTCTCCTTGTGCTTTCTGCTCAGTTAGCTCACCTCAGCTAGTGAGCTGTGGCCTCTGTGGCATGTTACATCTGCTGTGTGATATTAACCATGCCATAAGCCAAATTTTCAAAAGTGTCAAACATTTTTTCATCCCTCATTTTTTAAACTTCCTTATTTACAGTGCATTAAGAACCCCATGTGCACTAGAGGTGCTCTAGCTTTATTAGCTACAACATTATGACAAGATTCAAACCCAATGAAAGTGATTTAAGCTGGAATTTTTTCTTTAAGTGGAGGAACCTAAAAGGACTAGTCACTGAAAATATTGCTCTTAATCACTGTGGTCCATGTCTCTATAAGCATAGTAACTCTGTAACTTTAAATGACAGTATGAGAAAAAAGATTTGTTAGTTTTGGGAAGTACCCAGACAACATGGTGATAAAAACCCAAAATGCTAAGGGCTATTACAAGTGGCCACCACCTCCAGCAGCTCCAGGCCTGGGGATTCTTTCTGCCCAGCCACTGGAGCCCAGCCTGGGAACCCGGGGTCTCTGCCCAGGCTGAGGGACATGGCTGACGCTTTCCCCTTTGCAGGTTCATCCAGCAGTGAAGCTGAGCACATTTCCCAGACAGACACAGACACAGAGGACACAGAGAGGGTCGGTCGCACAGATAGCTACACAAGGCACTGCCCCAGCAGCCCCCACGTTCAGGACTCACACCAGACACAGGCACAGGCAGCCACGTCCCCTCCTCCTCTGGGGCTGGCAGAGGCAGAAGGTCCCCAGTGCAGCGCACACCCCACACTCTCCAGGTTCACAAGCACACACACACTCACAGATCCCTGAGCACTGGTACAGCCCCTCTGCCCACCCAGCACCCCTGCCTGGATCCCAGCCCCCTTTACCCACCCCATGGGTCCCCAGCTTGCCAGCTGGCCCAGGGGGTGCTCGCTGCACACACGCAGCACTCACACACTTGTCCCACAGGCACCCCATGCTCGTGTCACTCCCTGAATACCAGCACAGACCCTCTGCCTGCCTGACACCCCTGCCGGGACCCAGGGCCCCCTACTCTCCGGCTGATCCAGCTTGGAGTTTGAAGCAAATCCACACGCATCCCCCACACGCACCCGGTTGAGAAAAGTACAGCATTTAGGACTGGAGTTTTTGCTCAGCCACAGATTCAGTGTGCAGCCACTGAGAAGTCATTTGAACTACTTTAGATCTCAAAGGTTCCTTTTTCTCTGAGACAGTGGAGAGCCTGCCCCTGTTTCACAGTGCTGTTCTAAAGATCAACGCACTTGAGTTTTGAGGTGGTCAGACATTTGAGTCGGAAGGCCTAAAAAAAAAAAAAAAAAAAAAAAAGGAGAGAGAAAACTTTGATGAAGATACTGAATAAAAGCTCTCTTCAAGCAAAAGGAAGGAACACGGAAGATTCAAAAAGGCACCTTGCCTAACAGGTTCAAAGCACCGAAGAGGAGGGAATTCCTTTTAGCTAGCCTCAGTCAGGTGCCCACATTAACAGACTATCACAGAGGTAAAAAAGAATCAGCCTACATAATGTTCAGAAAGCAATTTATGTTACGTGTCATTACTTGTTAGAGGCACTTCTCCAGCCACATCTACAGTAAGAAGCCTTCCCTGGTCCAGGCGTACGCTGACTCTCTAGCAGAGCTAGACTTAATGCACATACCAACCTCTCAACTACCACCGGGCACTCACAGAAAAGGGGTGTACATCTGGGGAGGACAGCCACAGAACATTTCAGTTATCCCCTTATTTAGAAGGCTGCGAATGACATTAAAATGAACTACACTAGAGAAGTGTAAACACAGCCTTTGTTTTTACAGCCTTCACTTGCATTTTCATAGTCACTATGGATCTATATCTGAGTAAAAACTGAACATGGGTCCTAAACCCCTTTCCAGGAACATATTCATATCCTTCGTGCCATGAAACACTACAAAACTCAAAAGCTTCTAAGAATTTCTGTTCTTAGTCTAGGTTGCCTTGGTCTGTGCACATGCTAAGACTAGGTTAGGATCACCGAGAAAAGCATGCACACTACCTGCCTCTGAAGAATATGAGATACTCACACTATCACCCCTGGCTCTTAACCCTTCTCTAGTTCCCTTCTCATATGATTGCTGTTGGCTGAATGTTCAGCGTAGTCTGTGGTTTTCAGTTTGTGAGTTGTCTAGGATTTCTCTACCCCTTGAAAGAGATTTAGGGGCTGCCTCATGAGAGCACAGGGGGCCTTAGTGATTAGCCTCCTTACTTGGGTAGCATAAATCTCCAAGCAGAAAGGCAATTGAGAAATAAGGTGTATAGCACTACAGGACTTCCTACTGTGGCTGCTACATAATGACATGACTTCTCAGAAGCTTTTAATAAATTCAGAGAAAATTGATTGCAGTGATTGGTGCCCCAGAAGGCACAATGAATTTTATAAGGAATTTTTGCAGACTTTGGACACCTTGGTCTTCCTATGATACTCAGATATATTCTTACATTGATTTAGGCTAATTTCCATTAAACTTATCCCTTTATAAAGAAAAAGAATATTATATTTTATTTGAGGAATAAAATATACTGAAACTTCAAATTCCCTTACCATGTAAGGCAATCCAGTTTTCTTTGTTTCTTTATTAAGATTGTTTAGGTTGGACATGTCTTTCCAGTAGGCATCTCTATTAAGGTTGCCTACCTATGCCCAGTATTTAGCAGCTCCACAGACTTTTAGAGTTTGTCACTTGGCTAACATTGAAGGCTTTAAAGAAGAACATAGCAACTCAGAGGAACACTTTATATTCTCTAACCATTTGGTAATGCATAGGTGTAAAAACAGATTTAAACTTTTAAAAACTTTTTAAAGACTTTTAAAACTGCATTACTAGTCTTCACTTCCTCTTTTATTGCTTTCAGCTAATTTTCTGCTGAACACAGAGAGTAAGCTGGTACAACGGGAAGAAACAGAAGAGGACTCATGAAACATATGGACTATATTTTTCAAAATTAGGCATGATCTAGTGTGTATTTCTAAATTATGCATATAGAAACTTAACAGTTGGTAACCGATCATGTGCAACACCAATACCTGACTTGTACTGCACAGCAAGCATTGGATCTGTGAATTATCTGCATCTTTCACGTTGTGAGTATCTAGCTTTTAAATTCTGGCTCATATATCCATTTACTACAAGTAACAGTAACAAGTAAATGATTTTTACTCTTCTTGTTTAAATGCTACTTACCCAAGGAAAGTTGACAGACATTTTTACATGGCTGTGTTAGCTCCTTTCCTATCCATCTACAGACGTGTATTCCATAAATACAAGAACAGAGGGTACCAAAACCAGTTAACATACTGGAGTATGAAATGTTCTCTGTTGGGGGAAAAAAAAAGAAAACTCACAGACAGCTTGTTTATGACTAGAGGAGTGTAAACACACATCTATTTTATTTAACTCAGTAATCCTCTGACACAACTTGTGTTGTGTTTGATCAGCAGGATTCTTGTTCATCTTCCATCATAGAAGTATCTCTGTTTTCCTCAGGGGTATTGACAGCTGGCAGCAATCAAAGCCATCTAACTGCCAGTATCTCATTTAAAGGGAATGACATTCAGCTACAAAACTCAAAAATGCCTTTAATTCACTGTACGTTACTGTGAATCTAAATGAAAAAATCCATCCTTTCTTAGATAAGGAGACATTAAGACCCTTTTTTCTAGGGAAAGTTTTGTTCATTAATCAGTAATTCAGAGGTATGTAGCACATGGCATCACTTGCTCTTGAGCAGACCACAGACATACGGCCGCCTTGTCTATCATAATCTACTTTGGATATGTCGTCTTGGAGTGATGAAGTCATCATATGAAGTCATCTTCTTTAGAATTATTGATTGGTCTACCTGTGGTCTTTCAAACAGAAGAAGCATATATCATCAAATCACACTTCACTAACAAATCATTCCACCTGTCTGGCTTTTCAGCCTGTTTATGGCAAGTCAAATGTAAGTTATCCCGTAATGTGCTGGAGTACAGTCCCGTGTAATTTTCCTTCTTACTTCTATCTCATTTTCTAGGATTCTCAAAGAAGAAAAGTCAAACCAACAAGGATTTTAATGACAGAGGTAGAAGGTGGAAGAAATTTTCCTGAGAACTGAAAATGGTATCAAGCTCTGCCAGAGTCTTGTCCTGACTTTGGAAAATGGTGAGAGTTTTGTCTCCTAACCTGGCATATATTAAATAGCCTGGAACTACCAAGTGGTGTTCCAGCAGTTCCCAGCCTGTCCCAGTGTCGGGTTCTGATATAGTGTGGAAAATCGAAAAGGCCAACCTGAATGCCCCATTACTCTAGAGAACTTTATATATTCCTGTACTGACAGACTAACCAGGATTAGTGACAGGACTGGCACAATCATTTTCTGTGACATACACACATTGCCACCACTTATAACTTCTGCAGAGTAGTGAGGTCAATGGTTTTTTACCTAACATGCTGGTAATTGTTCTGGTTACCAGAATATGAACAGATGTGTCTCTCTATCATATGCTTATCATCTTTTTTGTCCTTCAAGTCTGTAGTGTCAAAGCACTGTTGACCCTCCTTAAGCCTATTTTGGCCCTCCTAAATTCAGTTTCCAGACAAATGCTAGCTACATCATGCTTTTATGTATTAATTCTGTATTTTCAGCTGTGTATTCCAGCCTCCAATTTCAATCTGGATTTTTATCAGATGTCTGTCTTTCCTGGCATTATACATTTGGCCTCTGCATCACTCACAAATTCTTGTATGTTTTCAGATTTTTTTTAAATGCATCCTTCATGCTTTCATACTTGTGTGGAAGGCCTCATTCTCAGTAAGGCTTCATAGTGTATTATCATGATGAAGTTATTTTACAATTAGCTTGAGTTAATTAAAAACTATGAAGCATAACAAGTGACACAGAACCAGATATAGTCAGACATCGAGGACCTTCTGACTGTCTTCCTCCTCATTCAGCGCTTAGATGGCAATGTAAATGTTCCTTAATTTTTTTGTTTTCCTTTCACAATCCAGGTGAAAGTCCTGGTGATCTTTCACATGTCCTATTTTTCAACTCAGACTTTTTCCTCTACCATTTATTCATTGTACTTATGTTCAGCAGCCACAGTAGGGCAAAGCACTTAAATGAGATCTTGATGAGTTCTAAATGCTTCTCCATAACAGCATAGAAGTTATTGTAGTTACTTCTTTGGGTCCCTAATTCAAAACCAGCCATTTATAATGACAGCTCCTAATTCTTCACATTTCTCTCTCTCTTAACGTGATGTATTCACTATACTCTGAAGAAATTGATTTTTAAAAGCAACAAACAAAACAACTTGAATTTACAGGTCAGGTCAGTTCAAAAAGTTGAATATACCTTCTATTTCATATTCATTGCATAACCTACTGGTCAGACTCACCCAGCTGATGAACTATAAATTATGAGTCTTTTTTTGTGCTAAAAGTCCACACTGAAAGAGATACACAACACCATGAAATACCTGAAGCTATGAGTTTTCCAACATCAAAATGGGCGAAAGACCAATTCTGGGTACAGAATTCACATTGACTCAGCTTGTTTCCATGGAATATTCTATGAAATAATTTATCCAGCAAAACCTTGGAGTAGGGGAGTGTTGGTACTGCTATCTACTCACTCCCAGAATAAATAACTCCATTGATCCAGAAACTGACTACATTTCTTGCAGCTATAAAAATTAATCAAAATCTTATCTGTATGCTTTTACAATACTAATTTTAAAATTGTGATTCCTCTGCCATTTTTTCTTGTATCTGTAAGCTTTCCCAAACCTATTTTGCAACAAGTTAAATTTTGCACATAGGATTAGAAGTCATGCATAGAGCAGTTAAATAATAGTTATGCATTTTTTTTCCAGTTCCATTTCTGATCCTCTTGTGCATTTTTATACCTTGGTATTGTAGAAGGTCTGTGCCTTTCTACAGTTATCCAAAGCTGACTATTTTATCAGTCAAACCCTAGGTAAATCAAGAGTAGAGAGATTAAAAAATGTCATTAGTGCAGCTGTTTATTATTTTTCCCTTGAGGTGACATCAGATATCAAACCCCTGCAGCTTAAAACTGAGCCAAGGTATATACTGCAGCAGGTTGACTTCAGAATATTAAAAACTCCTGCAGGCTATCAGCACAAGGACCAGTCAAAATCTTTGCAATCATCCAGACATCTTATTTCACACTACACAGAGTTGTGTGATCTCCAAGATGTTAAAAATCTTAATTTTAGCTTGTGAGGAATGTTGATCCTATCACCCAACCACAACAATTCTGCATTTCATCTGTAACTGTCCGGCTAATATGTAGTTACTGAAACAAGGCTTTCACTGTGATCCAGAATATTACAGGAAATCAAGAACTGTCATTTACAAAGTGTAAAATCAAACAACTTTCTAGACATTGTTGCACACTGTCACTGTAGATTAATGTGATACATCTCCCAAGTGATTGCAAAGCCATGATTTACATAAGACGGGATCTGAATAATATAGCTTGTATAAACTCCCCATTTAAAAGAAATTGTTATACAATAACAGATTTTGGTTCTAGATATACAGGGCAAGTTTTTCTGTGTTTCCACCTAAAACATAAATGGATGATTATATCCATCCCCATCTCTTCTCACAAGCCATACTAACAGACATGGGGTTAAAACATTCAGTTCTGAGGTTGTGCACATTTATAGTTCAAAGCTATAAAATACCAAAAGACTGAGAGTTTTATTGAACAATGTGAACTATAAAATATGGAAATTAGTAAATATGGTGAACATTGACAAATTACAACAAGTACTTAGTGATCTTTTTCTCCTATTTGAAGAGTGGAATGTTAAGTTTGGAAAGTAAGTAATTTTTATTCTGAAATATCTGGTGAATTTTGCCATGCAAATGGAGGCAAAAACTCAGAGGGAAAGCATAGAAATCAAATATAGCTTAGGTGTTCTAGTTTTTGCATGTATCAAGCTCTGTATATTAATCAAGATGTTTATTATTGTAAAATGCCAGGGTCCTAAAGCTGTAAGTGTTTTGAATGAAAACAAGGTAATGCCCCAAAAGCTTCCTGTCACGTTGCAGAGAGATGGGAGATACAGATCAAATCAGAAGCAACATCTAACAGTGAGAGGCTGTAATTAAAATCTACTTTTCTGTGGGCATACTGGCAAAGGAGAATTCTAAAGAAAGCTTCAAAAAGGAGTAATTAAATTGCTCATGGATGCTTACAGATGACTTATTCATACAGTGAATGCCATCTAGGGAGAATGCACAAAGGTACCTGTTGAAATCTAACAAATTAATGATGGGACTGCTGTCATGTACTGATTAGAGAGTTAATTTCTTCATATTCCAAAATTTCCAAGGTTGAAGGAGAAGTTTTGAAAGTCACAAAACCCAATACATTGTAACACAAAAGTGAGGGGGAAAAGATGAAACAGAACGACTGAATAAATTTTGTCAAGAAAATGTGCTAGAACATTATAGGATGGTAGCAGCATCAATCCTTTTAATCACTGTCCAAGTAAGTCTACACAAGGGGAGAATATGTTTGCAACTTAACACTTCCTACAGTTTTTGAAGTAGTTTAATATCCATAATGATAACAGACCGCAGCAAAAGGAGTAAGGGAAGTAGTCATTAATCCTTTTTGGGGAAAAAAAAATTCTGTCTTTAATTTTCAGACTATCAAAAACTATTGTCAAAGCTCTGCTGATTATCTTGGAAGTATGATTATTCAAAGTTTTATTCTCTGAGGATCACAAAAGAATTTTCTTGTTAATTCCAAGGAGTTCCTAACGTTACTATTTAAATATTTCTGTTTTCTGAATTAATATGAATATGTCTAATAAAATCTAGTGAAAGAAGGTGAATTTATTGACTGCAAATGGCTGAAATCCCCAGAACAGTTTGAGAAAATGAGATTCACCTCACCTACCTTCAGCATATGAAAGGTACTCGTCTAGTCTAAGCCAGTACTGAAGCATCTTCTATAGTCAGTGAAGACAGAGAAGGATCTCCAGAGGGTCTTCTTTCCATTTGCTTTAGATTCATATTTTAAGAGTGGATGAACTGCCTTTCATAGGTGCTAGTTTCTCTCCACTAGCTAAAATGAGATTTTAACTTAAGCATTATTTCATTAATCATAGAAACAGGTTAGCTTAGGTCTTTACCTTTTAGATTGCCCTAAACTGAAGACGATGAAATCTCCCCTATGTGTAAATGCTACAAACTTCCCAACCTGTCCTGTGACATGTTATTTGTGTTATGGAACCATAGCACTGGGAATACTTTCTCATTTCAGGTGTACTGACACTCATCCCCAGTATCATTACTGACTTGTGACATGCAGTGCCACAGGAAAGTCACATCACCTAAGTAGAACTGGAAGTAATCATTACAGGAACAAGGGGACTTACAATGAATGACACTGCTGTCAGGTGGTGGAGGGTTCACAATATGCATAAGCAATGCAGGTTTATCTGGGATCAGTACCTTTTAACACTCAGTTCTCAGCATCATTCCATACATAAGCCTGCCTGTTGCTCTTGCTGTTGAGCTCTTTGCCCCACACACTGCTCTTGCTTCTGTGCATGCTGTTCTTCAGAGAATCCTGTATCTTGGTGCTCTATTCTTACTTCTAGTGAAGAATGCAAAAGAGTTGATCAGTGTACTGCTCTTAATCGTGTATGCTTTGAACCACCTTTGGGACAACATTCTTTCTGTTTCCATGTTGTAGTTAATCTAAAGCTGTTTTGAAATTACATATCATCGACCCAAATCACATATCTGGATTATCACAGCTTGGCTGCCTTTATTAATCCACCAGTACAGTCAGCATCTGCAAGCTTGTGCAGGTCTTCATATTCCTTCTCTCTAATGGGACGAAAAGACATCTCTTTTGACATTTTCTAGCTGGAAAACATGCATCTATCTGATGTCCAGATTTTAAACTCACACAACATAATGGTAAATGACAACTTTATAAGCACTTAGTAGGGTACAGTGATTGACTCCCTGATGACTCCCTACTTGGATTTTTAATCTTGTCAAAGGTTATCCTAACTTCTTTGAGGAGATTTCCTCTTCATTGGTACCAGCACGGTTGTTCAAAACAATGGAAAATTAACTCATGAATGAAAAGGAATGCTGTTTTGTAGAAAGATAGGGATAAGGAATTATGTTTTTTTTTTGAAGACTTACGGACACATAATAATGGAATTTTTTAAGATTAATGGTGGCTGCAGAAGTAACAAAGATCTTGAGCCTCACAAGGCGACTCATGGGATACACAAACAGGATGGATTCTAGCACGTACCACGCCATATTACAGCAAAGAGGACAGACCTTTACTCTGCCAGATACGAACCCTGCTGATCCTGATCTGCAATATAAGTTCCAAGCTTCACCTGGCTCACCACTGTGGCCATACCCACTCATCCCTGGTTTGTGTCTAACCCTCATTACCTTCACTGGACATGATCCTGACCCTGACCTTTGGCCTGACTTCCTGGCTGGACCTCAGGCCTTTCTCATCATTACAAAGTGGCCTGATGGTCTGGATATTGTTTGAACCTGGCTACCATCCCTGGGCTGGTCTTGCTTTCCTTGCCTGGGGGCAGTGGGATGGGCCCTGGCTAGTGATGCCCCTTGTCCTACTGGCCGTGGTAACTCCCACAGCTTCCTGTCCCTTAGGGAGAGCTATCCCTCACTATGCCCTGACATTTACACTGAGGTTGAGATTTTTCTCTCTCTAATTTTTTAATATTTATTGGGTAACTGAAACCATGTCAACTGGCCTGTGTTTTTCTTGGCAAATATGTTTGGTTTCAGAAGTCTTCATTCCATCAGGTTGTGGCACAATGAACCAAAACCATCCTGAGAGGCTATTGTCAACTACCGCCAGCTGAGAGGCACTCCTGTGATGATTACAATTTCTCCTGTCTGCCTTCCCTCCCAAATCAAATACCTGACAGTTAATTACATCTCTTAAGTTCTACAGGATAACCTCTATATCACAATTCAACATAATCATCTCCCTCGTTTCTGCAGAAATAATTTGTAAAAGTAAAGGAAAGCATGCGTTTTTCTTAACCAACAGCTTTTGTTTATTATAACAGAGGTGAAGGAAAATGGAAACTTGCAAAGTTTGTTCTGATTCACTCCTGTCATCAAACTGCCACTTCAGAAACTTCTCAGAAGAATCTTAGCTTAGTAGCTATGCTGCACTGGAGGAGTACTTGTGATACAAAGTATGCCTTCCAATTACGTTCTTCATCTTCCTATGGCAAAAGCTGAAGCTTCTGTATAACATAACAAAGGCAGCACATTGCATTCTGTAGAAGCACATGACTACGTGTGCTAAAGAGCCATTAAAAATCAGCTTGTTCACTGAAACACGCCAAGGAAGAGAGGATCAAAAAGTAATACACAGACTGGATAGCAACAGAGTGACTTGTATTTCCCACAGAATTGCTGATTATGTTTCATATAGAATATATTTCAGGAATTTCCCAAAATTATTTTTTATTTTTTAAATGAGAGGAAGCATTTTTCTTAATGTACTGTACAGTACTTACTGTATAACTATAGAATATTAAGTTGCAATAAGCATGATATGATTATGTCCATTATTCTTGCAACAGGAAAAAATAGAATGAGAAACATAAAGATGGATTAGAGTAAGAAAATCAGTCAGGAGAGAAATAAAAGCTATATAAACAAATTATAGTCAATGTTGAGACTTCCTTGATATATAACTAACTCATAAAAAGCATTACATATGCACATACATATATGTGTTTATATATCTCAAAAATTAATCATCTGTGAAAATAAGGGATTTTTGAAAGGAGACAATATCACGCCTTAGGAGAAAGTGGTATAAATTATCACAAGTAAAAATGAAAGGAAGAATCTTGGAAAGTGAATTTTAAAAATCAGACAGAAGTATATTAAAAAACAAAAGCTATGAGGAATTCAGAGAGTTTTCAGGAAGTAGTGGAAAATAATTACATCCCAGCATTCTGACATAAGCCTTATAAACTTTATAGTAATGCCCTGAAAAATCTCTATGCCTGATCACACTACTACGGACCCCTGTAGTCACAAAAAACTTCATCTCAGCTGCCTCCTCTGGAAACTCTCTTGGGTAAAATTAACTGTTTGCAATAATTTTACTAGAAACATTAAATAGCATAACAGTAGAATAGACAAGGTTTGAGCAACTCAATTCTTTAGGTGGCTCTGAAAATCACATATGAAGTATAAAATTATGTAGCAGCCTTTATTGCAGCCCATGATACTCAGACCACTTACAATTTATAATTTATATCAGCTGTCAGGCTTGGCCTAGCCACTTCAACTAAAGTTAGAACTGAAGATAATTGGGCCCATAATTAAATTACAAACCTGAACTTTATAATAATGTAGTATGCAATGTATCCTAAATAGTGCCACAAATCACATTTCCAATATCCTCATAAAGATCCATTTGATGAACTGTGTAATGGACTTCTTTACTGTTTTTTCCCATCTAGGCAGTATCTTGAAGGTGGCATATTAAATTTCCTCAGCTGGATGAGAGGCTAGCCTAAAATATTTTGTGAAAAATTATTGGCAACATGTAATCCACAATAAATTGATGAAGCAAACTACTTTCCTACTTCTTATATCCTCATCTTTAAAAGGGTGACTTTGAAAGCTCAAAAAGGAGAATGGTGCTATTCAGACTGCCACTACTTCTGGAAGACCTTAATATAAATTCTAGCTAGAAAAGAGGCACAATAAATCCATTGCATGTAAAATTTTGTTTGACATTTCAAAGAGCTATGACTGATAAAATCAGTAACAGGATTGTGACATATGCTGTCTCCAGGGATGTCTTTCTCACCTGTACATTCTTGAGTAGACAGCTATACAGCTTTAATGTCAGAATTCTACTAAAATAATTTGCTTTGTTGTTGTCTTCAGTAATAACTCCCATAGAATAATTAAAAATGTGTAAACATATTTTAAAGACAAATCTCATTGAAAGCTTCATTTCAGCCTGAGTCCTCTACTTACAACTTTTTTAAGTGCCTGGAACTTACTGCCATGCATAACTCAAAAAGAGCCCTGATGTCCTTTGTGTTTCTCCAAAACCTGAATATTTTTTATAACTGGTAAAAGATACATATTACATTGACACATAACATTAATACTTAGCATTGTGCAGGTGTGACTGACCAAGATGCTTAGCAATAAAGAATTGGGATCAAAGTCAACAAGCTTCTGGTTTCCAAAAGTATTTCTGTTGGTAGCAGAAATGAATTGCAAGAAATGTGACCATAATCCTTTTTTTTTTTTTTTTTTTTTAATGAGAAAAGGAAGAAAACAACGGTTTTCAGAAGATACTAGTTCAGAGACTTTTAAAAGACAAGAAATATATGTGCCAAGAGGTCTGACTAATTCAACTTTACAAAGTCTGTGATCCAAATGCCTCAAAGCTACTTGTCTCTACAGACAATTCAACATAGCAGGTAAGACAGCATTTTCTTTAATTATGTCCTGTCGTAGGGCCTTACTTCCACCTAAAATATTAAAAAAGTATGAGACAGTAATTATTATACACATACTTGTCTGCCGTATTACCAGTGAATGATGGTAAAGAAATGTTTTAATTACTTCCGACTGTATATCATACACTGGGCAGTTAGATGATAGTAGGAGCAGGATTTTTTTAAAAGAAGCATTTTAAGACAAGTAACATCATACATTCTTAAAGCATTGCATGAGTAAAATGATCTTGTTACGAAAAAAGAACCCAAGGATTCTCAAAGAAAATGACTGATTTTGGGGGGTTAGCCTAAACGCAGTTCTCAGATTCTCTTTAAGCAGATTCATAACAAACAGAAGTTTTCTTGATGACAATCTTAAGCAAAGGAAAAATTCAACCCTTTATGAAAAGACTATTAAACCCCAAACTCCTTTTTGTCACATTTTAGTAGCCTTTTAATTCTGTAACTGTTCATAACTAAGCTCATAACCATAACTGTACATCAAACAATGACTAGTAGCTTTTTCCTTTGTAAGAACTTCAAGCTAGTGTCTTATCAGACTGTAAATTTCTGGTTGTTTCCTTTTTCTGATTGATAAACATGATCTTCCAGCATAGAATTCTAGCTATAGATTTTCATTTTTCCTAGCCTGTGACCCAAACGCATAGCAGAGATGACATATTCTAGTACAGTGGCAGCGACAGTGACTAAATGATAACAAAACCATGTCCAAAGAGACACAAGAATTCTAGCTGTTTGTTTGGGCTTTTGGACAGTTTAGAAATTAAGTACCATTTTCTTCAGTACATCTTTATTATTTGAACAGAGCATGAACTTTCTAATAACTTTAATTTTTTTCATTTATTAGTATGATAAACTTGTTTACAGGTTCCTTAGCAAAGTTAATAGACTAAACTAGACTAGAAGAATTTGAGTTTTTTATCTACCCATTATATTAATAATAGAATAATATGCTTTGTGAACCATCCATGCTGTGAAAATTAAGTAATATCTTATCCATAGGTTACATTTAAGGATATTATATAGCAATACATTTAAATTATTACTGATTGCTTTTGCAATATGAAAACACAACTGTTAAAAGAGCTTCTTAGATGAAACAGCATCAATTGTCTCTATGAGATGAAGACAGGCCGTGCTTTTCCAACCTAATTTTAATTGGCGTTATGAGATAACAATCCTGTAACTTGGTGTAACTACTTTATTAACTGTTTGAAAAGGATGTTAAGAAAGGTGTAAGACACATATTCAATTGGTATGACTTATGCATAGCTATGCAAGTTTGAGGGATTTGGGATAAAAGGGCCTGTTTGGCATTTTTCATGAGAGAAAGAAGAAACCATTTTCCTGAAAAGACACATTGATCTGCCATTTGCCTTGCTTCTGCCAAGCCACAGGAACCATGTCTCTGCAAGGTTTTGCTTGTTAGAATACTTAAATAGGGTTAGTATTAAACTTGTATGATTGTTGTATAAAATCAACAGCAATGCTCACAAAATCCTTCATAACTTTTATGTGACAGTTTAAGAGGATGAACCGAATAAAAGAACAGTTAATTGTTTTGTTTTATTATGGGAAAGAACTATGCATCTCCAAATGAAATACGGAGAACTGCCTAAACTCAGTCAAAAGCCAGCTTACAAACAATGCACACAGGGGTTTATTTAAAAAACTGCCTCCATGGAACAATGAATATTAGGAAAGCATTCTTTTTTTTTTTTTTAATTTTTTTATTAAGACTTGAGTTACAGTATATATATATAAAAAGAGATGGAACAATGGGAAGAGCCTAATTAAATCCATCAATCTAAAGGACTAGCTTTGCAAATATCCATATGTTTAACTTTATGTACTTACTTTGTCTCAGACTTTTATAATTGAAAAATTCTCATTCCAGAACAAAACAAATGCAAAATTGCCAAGCTATATGCATACCCTAGACAATATGCATGCTATGACTAAGTATAATCTCTGCGTAATTATAGTATTACTGATTCATTTCTTTCTCACAATTTTTTCCTCAGTCATGATTAATCTTGGCCAGCTAAGCTGCTGGAAGAGTGTATTTGTTCTGTGAAGCACCTAATAAGCACAAGAGGAGTAGTATAAAATAATAATAATTGATCAAAAGTACTAACATTTACTTTTGGCTTAGTAAAACTGTCTGACAAATTATTCCCTTTAGTGTTTCTCTATTATTGCAATACAGGGCCTTGAAAGTGATGTATTGGCAGAAGCCATTGTGTTCTACCACAGTGCAATTAGGAAGTCCATTTAAACAGCTTTATCATATGCATACATAGGCTGATTAATTTTCTAATCAAATGTTCCAGGAAATCATTAACCATGACATTAAACAGTGTTGTGCTAATTATACTCTCCACAAAGAATTCCAATATAAATTTACAAAACATCTATAGAAACGTGCCAAAGGACAAACAGTTTAACCTATACAAATAATTCTAGCATCTAGTCTACATATCCCCACAGCTCCCCAGCTTTAAACCCCAGTCCTGGAAAGGTTCAGTTTGGGGCTGAATTCTGCTACATATCACTGGTGCTCCATGCACTGGTATTCATTGTGTTCTGTAGGCCACACAGGAGGATCGAGATCTTTATTCTTTTGTTGTCATTGCATTGGAATGAAAGCCCTTCAAATTATGTGGAAAAAGTGAATGCAATCGTTGGAGGGAGCATTTTATTTTCACTGTATTCAAGACAACACAAAATGATAAAAACAGTATTGAAAACCGAGCATCTTTCTTACTGAATGACATAAGGAAGAAAGAAACCTGTTCTGTTTTAGAAAATAGAGATATAAATGCTGAGTGTTGGCCTTCTTTTCCTTAATGATTTATAACACTGAAATGTGGAAATAGATTTTCCCCTACCGAAGTGTCCAGTTTGCACCATTATTCTAACTAATGTTAATTTAACATAAATGCAAGATATTGATTGTAGCAATTAGGATTCAATTATTTTCTAAGGCATATAAAATTTGCTAGTCTATAGCGTAATGAAATCTCTATTTGTGTATTTCCCCATAAACCGCAGCCTTGGAGGTCTCTCTGCAGCAGAAAACACAGATTGAATAAACAAATACACAATGTAGCATGCCTGCTCCTTTGGCTTTGCTAGCACAGTTAGCACCTCCTCTGCAAAGTCTGTGTGGGTCACAAACCGAAATCCTGGCCTGAAGAAGTCGATGTAAATAGTCCTATTGCTTTGATCAGGGCCTGAGCGTCTCCTGTGTTCTGCTTTCTTAACACAGCACCAGGAAAACGGGATAAGACTCGTATTATACAAATGCATAAAATATAGGAAAACTTGTATTTACATCTAAAAAATCAGGGCTCTAAATTTAGAACCAAATTACACAAAAACAGAGGAACCAGTTTTCACCTAGGCACGGAATTGGAATTTTTAACCAAACCAGGTTTTGGAAAACGGCACCCGAGGGCCAGCAGGTGAGGGGCTCGTCCCGCCCTTCGGCTGCGTGATCAGATCCTTTAGACCAGGGGTTCTCAAACTTTTTAAACAGGGGGCTGGCACGCGTGCGAAGTGGCAGGCAGTCATCTGCGGCTGCTTGGTTTCCCCCCCAAACCCCGGCGGGGGGGGGTTCTGTAAATACCAGGGGCCGGATTGAGGACCACTGCTTTAGAAGAAAAGGCAAGACCTGGGAGACAAGGAAACAAAACCTCCCTGAAGGGGCAGAAGGCATATCTTGACCCCTCAGGTGGAGGCGGCCGTAGCTCAGCCCACCGGGATTTCCCCGTGTGCCGCCGGTGTTTCACAGAGCGACAGAGGCAGACCTCCTCCCCTCAGCCTGAGGGAACAGCACCCTCCGCCTTGCGAACGGTAACTGGGCCGCGCACCCGCCGTTCGCTGGCAGGGGAACCGCCCTGCCAGGGCGGAGCGTAGCCGCAGCGGCTACGTGGCAGCATGAACTTTCCTGGGCGGCCAAAACAAAACAAGACACCCCAGACCCTGAGGAAAGCTCTTGTACACTCACCAAACTGGCCCCAGGGGCGGCCGCTCTCCCCGCCCGCTCGGGGGCTGCGCAGGCCCGTCTCCCTCCGCGGCTGGGGGCCGCGCTGCTCCCTGGGAGTTGTAGTCCGGAGGGTTGGAAGCGGGGGGGGGGGGGGGCGCGAACAAACAGGTGCGGTCACTGGGGTTCCTCGCCGGCGCCTCGCTGAGCACAGCTGATTCACCGCAGATTGGCAGAAGGCCAGCCAACCGGGAAACGACATTTCCATTCTCCCGCTGTGGATTGGCTAGCGCCGGCAGCCCGGGGCGGGACCAACAGTGGCGGGACGATTCGGACGGCGGGACATTCCTGGACTCTGACGGGCGCCGGGGAGCGGCCGTTAGGAGCGCGCGCCACTGCCCCTCTTCTTCGCTCCGCGCTGCGGCGTGGCGGTGTCGCGGCCGGGGGCAGCCGCCACACACGGCCGCGCCGGGATTAGGGCTCTTCGCTAAATCCTTTGCTGCGCTGAGGCGGCGGCTTTAGCCCTGAGTCCCCCTCCTCCCCCCGCGGCGACCTGCCCGGCCGAGCCCAGCTAAGCCGCGCTAATCGCAGGCGCCCGGCTCGGCCAGGCCTGCCGGACCTGGGCCCGATCGCGGGCAGCGGTCTGCCCTCGTCTTCCCTCCCCTTCCCCCCTCTCCTTTGCCGGGCGCCGCCATGGAGCCGCGGCAGCCGCGGCCTCGTTACCGCGCCCCGTCCTCACCGCCGGGTCGCGGCGGGTGGGAGAACAAGGGGCTCCGGCGGAAGGCCCCGCCGGGGACCGGGAGCACCGGCGGCTCGGAGGAGGCGGCGGCGGATGGCAGGAAGCCCAAATTCGTAAGTACGAGTCGATCCCAGGCTGCCCCCGTCCCGGGTGGGGCGGTTGCGGCGGGGCTGCCTAAGGTGTGGGCCTGTTGGCGGGGCGCCCCCCCTGCCGGGCCTGTGCCGGGGGGGGCCCGGCGGTGCGGTGGGCCTGGCCGCCCGCCCGGGGCCGCACCGATCTAGGCTGCACCGACCCGGAGCCCCCTGAGAGACAGGGGGCCATGTGGGCGTACGTGGGATACGAAACGGCGCCGTTGACTTCAGCTGGGCTTCAAAGAGCGAGCCAGCTTGCTCCAGCTCGCCGCTTCTCTGCGTGCCTGGAAGGACCTGGCTTCATTTTGCAGCACGTTTTCACATCTGTCCTCTTATTCATAAAACTTTGTCTTACTCGCTGTTTGACAGCTGTATGTGTAAGGGATACAGAACACACTTCTAGCTCTTAAATGATGTTACTTTGAATAGACCTGGATTTTTTTTTTTTTTTTTTTTTTTTTTTTTTTTTTTTAGTTTTTGTAGTATAAAGTGTATTGTGGAAAACGGAGTCTTTGCTTTTAAGGGACATAGTAGTTCTCACTCCTAGCCCTGCTTTTACAAACTTTGGCTAGCACACCAAGAAACTGTGAAACTCGTAATGGCTAATCATTGTCCACAATGTGTCAGCAAGATGTGCTCTAACTAAAAAAACACCCAGAAATGAACAGATTTTGGTTGAACATCAGGACATTTTCAGGTATTAAAGCTTGGACAAACATATTCTGCAGGTCTTGTATCCACCACATGCAGAGCAAATGCATCCCATGGTTATGTTTGTGATACACATGTTAGTGTTTGTTCAGCCAGCTCTGAGCCTACCTGCTCTAAGCTTTATTATGTGCTTGTAAAATAGATACTATAACATACAGTAAATTCTTGATTCTGAGGCATCTTTGTGCAATATTCAGTACTTGAGTGTCTGGCAGTTGAGCGCAGGTTCAAAAAAGTTAGTTTGATATCACTTATTGGCTGTAGGTTGGCCTAACCTATTCTAGAAGGTCATAACTTGCTCCTTGACTTCCTGTTTCCTGGGATCCTGTTCATATTGTGGCTGCACAAACAGATTGCTGTTTGAACCAACTCCTTGTGCTTATTTTTGCATGTTACTAGAATGGGCATATAGGAAAATGTGACCAAGAGCTGTTTGCTTGTCTTCATAAATGTCTGTATCTACTGGGGGTCCGTGCATTTTAGTCATGCAGGTGACACGGCTGGACATGCTTTTGTCTGCCCTGTCTGAAAAGTTGGATAGTGTTACTGTGTATGACTTGATGGTTGGATTATTCCAGTGGTGACTGGGAGACATGGATTTGTGTGTGTTTGAGACTGACAAGAGTGCTGAGTCAAGAGGTTTTACTTACTATTGATATTGTAACTGCTGATTTTTTATGCAGATAAGGTATGCAATAATCTTTTTCCCATAGCTGTTTTAAAACAGAAACAGGGTGTTGCCATCATGTTCATTTTTTTTTCCTGACCATGTGTTAAAATAGAAATACAATAATTTATAGGGAGCACAACCCTGCCAGATATGTGATGCCATTAAGATTTCTCTTAGATGAAGTCTGATTGGTTTTTCAGTGAAAGGAGGCCTTCTCTTTCGTGCAGAGGAGCTTGTTTGGTACATGTGTACGCCTCTCAGACTAGGCAAGAGTGGTTTAGAGCATGTGTGGATGTGGGCATCAGTTGACTGGCTTTTTGAGGTCAGTGTTGATTTTTGAGTCAGCTACAGAAAGTAAAGGTAGTTGAATTTGGGTATCAACTTAGCTTTGTAGGGAATAGGATCATCATGTAGATGTTTGTGGTTTTTTTTTTTTTCATTTTCCTATCCCTGTTCCCCCTGCCCAGGTTCTGAAACTCTTTAACCAAGGATGACAGAGAATATCCTTAATTTATGAGAATGCCTTGCTAAACTGCAGCTTTCGAAAACATTTGACGTTAGATAGTAGCCCTATTTTTCTTTTTTAAGTAGTCTGGTAAAGCAAAGATTTTGGGCTGGGGTGTTGATAGGTGATTGAAGAATGATAGTTCTCCAAACCTGGATTGCTTTCTAGGTATGCCATTAGCTCGCTGAGTGACCTTGTTAACGAAAACCGTAACAAGGAAAACTCTCCAACGCAAATGATAGTTTAGAAAGCTGACATTGGTTTATTACAGCCCTAGGTTCACGGGGGATTTTTCCTCCTAACATGCACACCAAATTACTCAAGGGTACACATTATATAGAGTACTTGCATATTCACAATACCTTACATACTCATTTTCATTCCCGTGTAAGGTTTGGTTACAAGTTTCCCTCTTCTAATACAAATTGTTACACATCCTCAGATAGCACTGCTGAAGTTTTAACTAATGAAGCATGCTCCCCAAGTAGGGGTTTTCCTTCTTTCTGGGGGCTGTTTGAGTTTGGGGGTCATGATCTCCCATGACCACAATTACCTTTGTCCTACTTTCAACTAATTTTCTGTGGGTCGATACACCTTATCAGCTTGTCTCCTCTTGCAGCCAGAATTTTCTCACTTGGAGGCTTCTTTCTGCATAATGTATGTAACAGTGTTCTTTTCACCATCCGTTCTTTGTTTCCCAAGGATGACTCGCGTGCTTAGAAGTCCTTTCATTCATTGGTTTTGATGACTTGAGAAGGTGGGTCAGCTTGACCTAAACTTTGTCCACGTATTTGTTTAACATATAGTTAAACACTAAATTAGAGCTCCATAACTCGGGTGATTAGGCAACAACCTTAAGAAGAATCAGAAGTGAATATTTCTTGAACAGAGTTTAGGATTTTGTCTCTGTCTTAATGTAAACTGCTGTGAGTGGTATAGTTTACAGGTGTGATCTGTGGATTTTAGTGGTTACTCTAGAGCAGCAGGCAGCTCCATGCCATGAAACCTAAGGAGCTTCTGTATGTACTAGACTGCAGCTCAAATCTGTGGCTTGTCCTGGCTAATAGTTTTTGTTGAGAAACATACACAGTACAGGCAGAATTACTTCAGTAGTTGTAGATACTGACCAGCTTCTTTGATTGGGGTAGTTCACTTGAAGGGTAGGATGTTACACTTTTCATTCTGTTGCTTCCTAAATTTCTGCCCTAAGATACTGCAACACAGAATATTTATCACTCGGCTATTAAATCTGAAGTTGGTAAACCCTCCTTCCTATCTTCCTCCTGTTATCTTACAAGACTGGTTTGGTTTTTTTGAGAGCGAGATGGTATATCTTCCCTCAGAAAATGGGGGGATGGATTGAGTGCACCCTCAGTAAGTTTGCAGACAACTCCAAGTTGGGTGGGAGTCTTGATCTGCTGGAGGGCAGGAAGGCTCTGCAGAGGGATCAGGATAGGCTGGACCATCGGCCAAGGTCAATTGTATGAAGTTCAACAAGGAGAAGTGCTGGGTCCTGCACTTGGGTCACAGCAACGCCATGCAATGTTGCAGGCTTGGGGAAATGGCTGGGAAGTTGCTTGGCTAGAAAAAGACCTGGGGGTGCTGGTTGATGGCTGGCTGAACATAAGCCAGCAGGGTGGCCAGGAGGGCCAACAGCATCCTGGCTTGTATCTGAAATGGTGTGGCCAGCAGGACTAGGGAAGAGATTGTCCTCCTGGACTCAGCACTGGTGAGGCCGAACCTCAAATACTGCGTTCAGTTTTGTGCCCCCTCACTGCAAGATGCACAGCAGCGTGTCCAGAGAAGGGTGCTGCAGCGTGTCCAGCAACGGGCAATGAAGCTGGTGAAGGGTCTGGAGCACAAGTCATATGAGGAGTGGCTGAGGGAACTGGGGTTGTTTAGCGTGGAGAGAAGGAAGCTCAAGGGAGACCTTACCGTTCTTTGCAACTACGTGAAAGGTTGTAGTGAGGTGGATGTAGGTCTCTTCTCCCAGATAACTAGTGAAAGGGTAAGTGGAAACAGTCCTGAGTTGTGCCAGGGACAGTTTAGACCTGATATTAGGAATAATTCCTTCACTGAAAAAGGTGCTGAAGCATTGGAACAGGCTGCCCAGGGAAGTGGTCAAGTCCCTGTCCCTGGAGGTATTTTTAAGATGTGTGGATGTGGTGCTCTAAGGACATGTTTTTAGTGGTGGACTTGACAGCGTTAGGTTACGGTTGGACTTCATGATATTAAAAGTCTTTTCCAACCCAAATGATTCTGTTCTGTCTGTGTTGAGTTGTTTGCATCTAACTCTTACTGTACTAAATGTTGAATATAATTTTGTTACTTCAATTAGTTTTGTGTCAGAATACATAAAACTTCCCTCACCCCTTTGAATTTTCTGCAATCCAGTCTTAGATATAGGTTGTAGCCTTTTCTGTGCCTGGGTTACTTGCAGTGCCATACTTCTTCATGTCACCTGAGTTTTTTCTGATCTTTTGTATGTTTCTCAAATGTAGATGAATCTGTCTGTTATATTCAGTGAACTCAAGTCATCCAGATTGTATTAGTTTAATTTTCCTCAGTGTGGAAGGCCTAAAAAGAAGTTGCAGATTGGACCCTTCCAATCAATGCAACATACTGATCTGTCACAGCAGATAAGCTAATCTGAAAGATTGCTTGATTCCCTGACAGACCTCGAGGTGAAATTGGATTGCCGGTTGTCAAAGTTGACATCATTAATATGTACCTCCTTTTTTAATTTTTTTTTTTTTAATCTTCCAGAGAAAATTCTTGTTTAGCAGGAGGAAAATCTGTCTTTAAAACCTAGTTCATTTGGAGGGAGGAGGAAGAGTCTTTGGGCTAAACAGTTGTAGTGGTTGATTCCAATCAAATTTCATCTTGAAGTACTGCCTTTCAGAGTAAACTAACTTCTCAGATGACGTGAATGAGTTGTAAGCCTCCGTTCCCTCTGTTCTTTTACAGAATTGTTAAAAACTTTTTTTTTTTTTTTTTTTTTTAATAAAGAGTGATGGTTAATTTTGAAGGATATACCAGCTTGACTTTGTTTAGCATGTCCAAGGTTTTGCAAGAGTGGAACCCTTAAAAGGGTGAAAGATATTCTATGGTACTGTGGTACTTCAGTTTATTGAAAGCTCTTACCTTCACCCTTGAGGTTTAGGACTTGGTAAAAAGAGGAAATGAATTGAAGGATGGCAGAGGTGATACCTGTTTTCTATGTGTACATTGACTGGGCAAGAAACTTGAAATCTGCTCATGGTGGTGGTGGGTGTTGTAAAAAGCTGTTGTTTGCCACTTCCTCCCCTTGGGGGTGTGTGTGTGTGTGTGTGTATGTGTTGGGTTTTTTTTTTGTGTGTTTTTTTTGTTTGGTTTTTTTTTTTTTCTCCTTAGAAATATTTGGATATTATGTAAGTGAGTGGTAGAATATGTGATTTTTAATTGCACTTCACTGAGAGTACATCTTGTAGATGCTAGTCCTCAAAAGATCAACTCCAAATTCTAGCTCAAGGTAAAGGTGTTTCTGTTAATTTCAGTGTACTATGACCTGTCTTCAGTGACTTTCACATTATGGTTTTGATTAAATTCTTTATGAAATGTATGAGTCAAGGAAGCTTTCTTGTTTGCATCTATCTGTTAAAAATAGATAAATTAACATTTGCATTTAACAGTGTCTGTAAATCAAAGAAACATGTAGTTAAGAGCAAAAGCACTTCCATTTCTCTGGCATAGAGTAGAAAGGTAAGATCGATCTGTGTCAATATCTTTAATTACAAAGTGACTGAATTATTGCTGCAGTTATGCTGCAGTGTAAGACCTTGAATTTAAATTAGCGTTTTAAAGAAATGATTGTTGAACAGATGTTACCTAAAACACTTTATTGCAGCTTTGTAAAACTGTGAATTCCTCATGCTGTTATTTTTGTTGGCATGAATTAACACTGTGGGTTATGATATTAAATTTTAGTGCTCTGTTCTGGCACTTTGTTATATAATCTTACCTGTAAGCACCAATTTTGAGTTTAACTCATCAATGTCTAAATAATATCGCTGTGTAGAAACTGTCATGTTAAGATAATTTTGCCTCAATTGCTTTTCAGACTGCTTTCCAAGCAACAGAAAGTGTGTGATAAAGCCATTAAATAAATGCTGAAGTAGTATATTGGAAATTAAAAGTAGGTAATTCTGTGGGGTTATACAGCAGTTTCCAAATTGCGCTTACAGATGGAGATAGCAAAATTACTGAGGAAATATGGCAAAGGAGATCCTAAAGTAAGAGCATTCACTGTAGTCATCCAAGTCACATCACTTCCAAGTCTACAGGTTTCCTTGTAATCCCTGCTTTTGTCTTCTGGTTGTGTTTCTGCTAGAGAAAAGCCTTTGGGGAAAAAACAGCTAGTGTTGAATCTTTTTGGTGATAGAATTAATGGTAGTGTGTGATGAGTTCTTTCTCATTTTCTAATTTAAAAAGGTACAGAGGGGATTATGTGTTTATATGTACATCCTTGGTTTTCATTTATCTGGTTTCAGCATTCAGGCTGAAGTTGGCCAGTTTTTCTAAAACTCACTGCATCTTGCTTAAAATGATCCTTTTTTCTTTTTTCTTTTTTCTTTTTTCTTTTTTTTTCTTATAGCTCTAAGATCTTAATATATCAAAGGCACTGCATATGTATGTGGTGGTTTGGAGAGTGTGTTATATGTGGTTTTGTTGCTTTGTTTTCTTCTGCAAAGGAGATAAAAATGGAGACCCCCAAGAGGATTTAGATACCAGGCTGTGGGATTTTTTAGGTTTTGTAAATGGAAGCGCTTCAGTGTGGTGGAGAACGTGGAGGACATTCATGCTGAAATTCTTTTTTAGCTTCCTGTGATCCTGTTACTTCGCATGCCTAAAACTCCTTTCATATCGGGAGTGTATGGCTGGGTACTTGTCTCTGTCCTGATTCTAGTTATGATCAACAAATCAGACTTTGTCTGCCTCTCTGGCATACCAACAATGTCCATCCCTACCAGGCATGGTCTGAGTTCATGTACCAAACATGCTGGTTTGATTCCGAAAGTCAGACAAGCAATGTCACTCTGTGTTTATGTGATGGTGAAAAGAGCACTTGCGGAGAATTTAGATGCAGCCATTTTGCTAGAGTGCCAAAACTTTTTTAGATGATACGGACTATACCCTATATTGTACTAGGGTATTGTTCATTGTGCCCAAGTCACACTGAGTTGTGGTGCTGGTGGAAAAAATGCTGAAGTCATGAGACCAGAACCCCATGTGAGAAGGTGGCATTCTGCTGAATTCTGGTCCTGTTTGCTGGGACTACTTGTACCACTTTTAGATAGAATTAGGTTTATCAGTGTGCATATGCAAAGATAGAGAAATGAATATAATGACATAAAAGACCCAACTAGTACTGTTGATTGAATTAAGTGGCATTTCTCATTTCTTTGTTTTATTTCACTCTGTCTGCTGGGAATGGACTGGGGTAATTACGTAGACAATGACTCAACCTGTTAAACTCTGTCTTGCAGATTAACTTTCAATATATGCTACTGTTCGTATATGCAACATAAAACCATCATCTTGTGTATGACAATAAGGCTTTATACAGTGAATATGTGAATATGTGAATATGAAGCCAAATAGCATTTGGCTTACTTTCCCTAGCTGAGTGGTGCAGAAGTTGCATCACATGTGGCTTCATAATATATGACCTTTTCAAGAGACACAGTACTCTTTCTGTTTTGTGAGTAGTAGTCTTGTTGCTGTGCATGTGTTGTGAACCTCAGTTGTGTTCTGTTGTACCTTGCGGTGTCTAAGGCTGTCAGTATCTTCAACGTTTTTGAGATCCGGCCTTTTGACAGCTTATCAAGAAAACTGTAAAATACACTGAATGTATGTTTAGGTCCTGTGTCCAATGAAATCAGTTATTTATCAATATGCTTGAGGGATGTAATCTTCAATAAGAGTTAATTCTATTTCAGATTGCTTGCTTTCTTCAAAAATTATACATCTATACACTTCTTTTTAATTGTGACTTAGCTTTAAATAAACTGCTTCTACTGAATTGCAAAACAAAATGTCATCTTCCTCTGTGTCCCAGACTAAAAACTAAGCTACCCTGGAAAATGTAACTTCAAAATGTTAGCTGTTTATAAATATGTTTCTATAGCTGAAGACTAAGTAATGGTGATACTTCTGCTTTTCCAACTGTAGATGCTACTGATAAATCTGGACTTCTGAAGTATCCTAATTAACTCCTTAATCTCTTCATGATTTTGTATCTCTTTGACTAGAAAACTGGATATTGATGTACTTAAAAACAAATTAAAGATATTTTAAGTATTGAGTATCTACTTTCTACATGATAAACAGACTAGAGCAGGGGTCCTCAAACTTTTTAAACAGAGGGCCGGCGCGCGGATGAAGTGGCAGGCAGTCATCTGCAGCTGCTTGGTTTCCCCCCCCAACCCCCGGCGGGGTGGGGGGGTGGGGGGCGGGGGGGTCTGTAAATACCGGGGGCCGGATTGAGGACCCTGGGGGGCCATATCTGGCCCGCGGTCCATAGTTTGAGGACCCCTGGACTAGAGGAATACTCGTACGTAGCTCCTCTGTTCTCAAAGCAATAATTTTATTAGTCTGAAGTAGTTCATAGAAGACACAGAATAGCATATTAGTGTTTTAATCCATTGCAAAGCAGTATTCTGTAAGATTATATAATGTTTTTAGCAGTAACAGAATACTACAGGAATATTACTTAACCCAGATATATTTACTTGCAGCCCTATATTTAAGTCCACCTGTTCACTTGAGCAGAATGTCTTATGTGAACTGATATATCCAGGCCTGAAAATTATGTTCCTGTGCTATTAACATGCTCCAACTTATACCTAACTGTGGTCTAGTTATTTTTCCCCCTCATTAGAAATGTGTTTGTCTTGTTTGTTTGGCCTGGCAAGAATGAAAATATGCTCCTGTCCTTCAGTCACAGCACCCATCTAATGCTGTTAAAAGACCCATTGTGGTAAAATTTACTTATTTCTTGTGTTGGTATTTTTCTTTTTTTAAAGATTACCTGCAGTGTCCCACATCTCTGTATCTTTGAATACTGCGTAAGACCAGGAAAGCTGGCAACTGTTTTACGTTGCACAGCCTTGTCAGAAGATAAGGACTCGGTGAGGGAGAAGGGAAAAAGTTCTCATGTTTTAACCAGCTCTTTTGACTGAGAGATATTATAACATAAAATTCCGGAGTAAGTCTTTTGAGATGTCTTACTGCAAGTCAGATAGCCCTTTAATATTAGAGTGTGAAAAGATCTGAACATTAATTGTAGTCTGATTGAAGTTTCTCCTCCTTTATAAAGAAATCTCCAAATATGTCACCAGTGTTAATAGATGAGTGCTTTTTAAGTAGGTTCACTTCCTTGTAGCAGACCCCACAACATTGTCTGAAAGAGGTCGTCTTATGCTGGTGTTTTTAGACTCCTGTACGGTAGGTAGCCAGTAAGATGAAGACTTAAAAGACTTACATGTTATATAGAGCTTTTTGTACTATTATGGTGTTCTTAATTGGTTGCGTGGTATTTCCCCTCCAATTAGTCAGATGACCTGGGTCATTGAGGTGTTCTGATCTACAAAATGAGGAACTTTTCACCCTTTACCACAGTAAATTCCATTGCTGAATTTCACAGGTTAATTGAAAGGTACAACACTGGCTTGAACTATCCCATTAACTTTTGCCTTTTTCAAAGAACAAAGCCAGAATCTGAAAAATATTGCCTTGACTCCATGGATGATGTTGGTGTCTTGTACAGAGCAGTTGCGGAACACCCAGCTTCTGTTCCTAAGTGGAAGTGAACCTGATGTTGTGCTTCCTGTGCCTGTGCTGTGGCATGCGCATGCGTTTGACATGAATCTTGAAGTTCCAGATCAAAGCATGTAATGCAGAACATTTTCATTCTAATCAGATTACTCTGTCTCTTATAAGCCACGTTAGAGGAGCTTCACAGTGGTATCTGTACATTGCTTAAGGCATAATGATTTAAGTCATGTGTATGAAAAAGGAATAAATTTTTATGTTCTTTGCTACTAAGTTGCAGTGTAAGACCATATGTTTGTTTTTTCTCCTGCAGCTTTGATCATTTAAGGATAGAGGTACTACATCAACAACTTGCTAAATGTGAAGTTGTGAGCTCTTGCAAATGACAGAAACTAACACTCATGCTGTCTTTGTAGCTATTTAGCAGAATGTGAAGAACATGTCATAAAGCCTAGCTCCACAGCTGTGTGGGACTACTCCTGCAGCAAAACACCAATGGGAAGACTGGGATACAGATTTTCAGTCTCCTGACTGGACTGAAATACTTTCATTTTGTTGTTGTTTAGCTATTTATTAAAAATCCTCATCTATTAGAACATGGAATGGGATTGTCATAAAAGTTCAGTACTGACCTAGCTTCTTTTTTTTTTTCTTTTTTTGAATTTTTGATGGTAGCACTTACACTATGCCACTGAGTGTTTTCCTCACATGTCACTTACTGTTTTTTAATTTCATAGCCATTCATCAGATGCTTCTTCCTCAGTTTTTTTGACAAAATTCAGAGTAGAGCTGTCATGGGCTAACATTTTACTTAAGACAAATTGTTCTTCAATTCTGAGGGTCAAGCCAGGAAAGATGTCATAAGAAATGATGCCTAAGTGTGAAGACTTGGTGAAGACAAAGCAAGAGTTTCCAAATCTGATTAATTTGGATATAGTCATTGACAATTTTTGTGGCTGCTGCCAAGCTTTGTATACTAGGCAGTGAGAGGAGTCTAAGAAATAGAAGAGTTCATCTCACTAAGTATGTGACTTCACATTCTTCCCATTTCCCTGTCAAGTCTGTTCTCAGCCTCTTCATAAAAATGATAAATGGGATCTCTGCAATGCTGACTCATCACCACTGTTCTTCAGTGCTGCTCTTTGGTTTTGTGCAAGAGCTGTGTGTCTTAGTGCTTGCAGTGTTTGTAAATGTGCCGTGGAGAGCAGAAGAGTTGGTTCAGTAACTGTTGTTTCACACAGCAAGTGATCATCTATAGAATTTTGGAAGTCATTAATAATAAATGCTTATGTCAGTTTCTACTCATGACTTCATGCTGTGCTTCTTCACGTAGAGGGTAGTCAACAGTCTTGATTGTTTGAATGTTGCAACTTGGCAGCTAGTTTTGAACTGCTGGGGAACTCCATGTTCTTCTATTGATTTTAGAATCTGGATTGATTCCTTGATGGTTTGCTCCCAGACATTTTGAGAAGACACAAGTATAGTAGCTGAATTATGAACATGTCTTCTTTTGTAGTATATTTAGCTATAAAATATAAAAAAACACAACTCATTTCAAACTGTGCTTGATTTATATTTTTCTGCTATTATTCTGCCTAAGGATAAGATTACAGGTTTGTTTGTTTGGGTTTTTTTTTTTTATCTACACTGTACTCCCTGTGTAACTTGGTGTGTACTGTAAGCCAGCAAAGTACAGCTTGCCAAGACATTTATTACTTCAAGTGGCATGATTCAACACAGTTTAACTCGCAACTTATTTTGAATAACAGCAACTATAACTGAGACTTGCTTTTTTTTTGTTTGGTTTTTTTTTACTGCACAATTGTGACATAACGGGTTTCCTGTTTGATTTACAGCACTTAAATATCAAGACACTGACAGATGATGTGGTAAGACAACTTAAGTTTTGCTTTGGCTGTGCTAAGCTAATAAACTTATTGCTAATGCAGTACAAATAACCTTATTAATACAAAAACTGTCTTAATTGTGAAGTTAATTTAGTTCATTAGCAAAGTCTCACTAAACTTAATTATTTGTAACAGTGGGAGAAGCAAAAATCTATGGTTGACTTTGAAGTATGTTCTAATCATGGCTAAATGAGCTTGACAGGTAATTGTGTCAATTTACATGCAATATAGTTAAGATATCTGATCATGTGTTTAATGCTAAAGTTACTTAGGCTGCATGGCTAGCTTAAAATGCTATGTTTAACAAACTAACAGCTGCTTGTAATAATTATTAATGGATTGAAACAATGTTAGGTATATTCAGTGTCATGGGAACACTTCAGAACTTTCTCTTGAACAGCTGATGAGTTTCTGTATCACAAAGCAGATTTTTTTTTTTCTTGCTGTTGAAGTTACCTATTTCATTGTCTGTACTATTCTTTTGTAGGTAAGGATAGTTTTTCTTAAAATGGATCATTTTACAAGGTCCTTGAATTTACCTAGGAAGTACGCATCTAAAGATCTGCTGTAAAGACTTCAGTGCTGTACAGAGTTCTTGCTGAAGTACATTTGTGTGTGAGTGCTTAAGTGTAGAGAGTTTTATGCTGGACAGCATGCAACACACTTGTGCCAAGAAACACTGCTGTTTCCTAGCTTAGGAACCAAAGGTCTGGTTATTCTTGATTAGGTATGTGAAGTTAGTAGCGTTGAGCATAATGCCTCCACTTATCATTCCTAGATTGACTTAAATCACCTGTTGCTATTTCTTTAGCAGAATTTCATGGGCTGGAAATGGTTATTAAAAAATTTGAGTCTGATGGGTTGATAATACAACCTTCATTCTATAAGCTTTATCTCGGAGAGCTGAGGAAATGTTCACAGTTCTATCAAAGCAAAAGTATTTTTTGGTAACCAGAACTTAATTTTGGTCGTGTTATGTAAGGGTATAGCTGTTTGTGTGCTGTGGTGTGGGTGTGGTTTGCTGTGGTGTTTTTTTTTTTTTTTTTTTTGTTAAAGAGGCTAGCTCACTGCCTTATTGTAGTTGTCCTTTCCTTAGCCTATTGGACTTGTCTAACTTGTAACGGTAACCACTATAAGTCAGTAGGTTTATTGCATATGTTGGAATACAGACAAAGAAGTTCCGCTAGTAAGCTACTACAGCTCTGTAGTAAGCTGTCGTCTTTGCAACTCCTTAAATTTCTCAGAGCACACTGAGAGGCCCCTTCACAGACTAAAGGAACATCATCTGTAAAATAATATCGAATTGTCCATAAATATATATTTTTAAAGGGAAATGACAGCCGTTTAGTAAAAGGCCAACAGTAATAAAACCCAGCCAACCAACCAACAAAGCAAACAACCGCCCAAAAGCAAAAAAATAACTCACCGCCCCCCCCCCCCAAGAAAAAAAAGGTAAAAAAGAAAACACCATAAAACTAAAAAGCAGTGGCATATGCTTTTAAAGGTGGGTATTTTGTTCATTAGCCACTTCATCTTTATCTTGGAACCAAGGGTATGCTTTCCTTCTGAGTTTTTTATTGGTTTAGTCTTTCTGTGTCTGATTCTGGGAAACTGCTAATAATACTAAGTATGTGAGTCCTAGGCAACTTAAAGGTGGCTCAGAACAGAGTAGTTCTGACTTTTCATACCAAGCATAAAAACTGGCAAAGGTATTTTCTCCAAATTCCTCTTGTGACAATGGGGGACAATGTAGTAAGAGAAGATTAAGAAATTGAAGGTTTAAGATTATTTTGTAATATATTATTTCCTTTTTTTCTCATGGGCAATCATTTGCATGTTAACTTGTTCTCTGTTGCATTATACTTTGTAAAATATTTGTATTTTATTACACTCAGTCTGTTTCTTACGAATACAGTATTGTTTAGTGGTGACCAGGGACTTTTTAATTTAGATAAGTTAGCAATATTTTGAGTCTAAAATGCAGACTGCTTTTCAGGATTTGAATTGTATTGGATTGTTCCTGACAATTCATTAGCATCTCTACTTCTAAGTGACAAATCCCCATTAAATTCAGAAACACCTTGATTTTAAGCAGTCAACACATGCTTCTTTGAGCTTGTTTGTTTACAAACTAGAAAGACAGGAATCTTATTCCACAGAGGAATGGCAAGTAGGTGTCTGAGAAATTATCTACCTGCACGATCACTGTGGAAGCAAGCTTGTTTTGTATTTCAGGTGCTCCACGTGCCAACAAATGGTTTGTAAGGCTCATAAAGTTTAAAAAACCTGCATATTAACGTATTTTATTACAAAGATACTTTATGTAGACAAAAATGAAATGTATACTAAAACTCCTTATAACATGAAGGTATTTTGACTGATTTCATAGCAATGCTGTAAAGATAAGGAAGGCTGTATAATTTCCAGTATGTAGAGAAACAAGATTTGGAGTGAAATCTGTTCTACACATTTAAGATGTGACTCTGCACAGACCTAGGCTCTGTAACTTTTGTTTTTCTGCCATTAGTTAAATGATTTGCTCTCAAGAAAGGTGAAATAAATCTCTGGGAGATAGAGTGTATTACGAATAAGAAGTCATCTAATGAAAGGGATTCTTCTGTGTTTCTTGGTTTATTCAAGTCTTTCTTGTACTAAAAGCTCTGCTGATACCAGTGGAATTTCTCATATAGTAAGAAGTTAATCTTGTAAAGCAATTTGACTGTCAAAGAAAGAATATACTTTTTTAAATCTTCTGGAGCTTCAAGGAAGAAAAAGATTTTTAAGAGGCCTTTGACTTGGAATCATTGAAAGTAACTTCTTTGATCTTACGTGAAGTATTTTTGCTTGTAAGGGTAAATAGTGTTTTCCCTTTACTTACAAAAATACTGAAATAAATTGATGCAACACATATTCTCCTGTGTGTTCCCCATCCACCAAGAATAATTGTTTCAAATGAAGACATGGGCTTTGTCCAACTTGAATTCTCCTTCTTTCCTGAGTAGTTAATGTTCTACTAATTCTTTATCGTGTGTTAATATCAGTGTCATGATTTAACGTCAGCTGGTAACTAAGTGCTGCTCAGCCACTGGCTCATTCCACCCTCACCCAGAGGGATGGGGAGGAGAATCAGAAAGGAATGTAAAACTTGAGGGTTCAGATAAGAACAATTTAACAGGTAAAGCAAAAGCTGTGCATGCAGGCAAAGCAAAACAAGGAATTCATTCACTGCTTCCCATGGGCAGGCAGGTGTTTGGCCATCCCCAGGAAAGCCGGGCTCCATCATGCATAACGGTTACTTGGGAAGATAAATGCCATGATGCCAGATGTCCCCCCCTTCCTTCTTCTTCCCCCAGTTAATATACTCAGCATGACATCATATGGTATGGAATATCCCTTTGGCTAGTTCAAGTCACCTGTCCTGGCTGTGTCCCCTCCCAATTTCCCATGCCCCTCCAGCCCTCTCGCTGGCAGGGCCCCAGAAACTGAAAAGTCCTTGACTGAGTATAAACATGACCCAGCAACAACCACAAACATTGGTGTCCTGTCAACATTGTTCTCACATCAAATCCAAAAGACAGCACTGCCACAGCTACTAAGAATAAAATTAACTCTTTCCCAGCTGAAACCAGGACAATCAGGGTGTTACAGTAGGCTTTCATGACTGAGCTGTTGACTTCTTTTACTAAAATGACCAGCAAAATGTCTGGGAGATTGAGATGTGCCATAGTATTTGAGCAGATTTTCCAGATGTGAAATTGTGTTTACTGAGTATATGAATAGGGGGCAGTCAAAAACATGTGAACTTGAAAATTGAAGGTGGCAGTACTTTTTGTCCTACAGATCTGTAAGGCAAAGTGAGAAAGACACCTAGAGAAAGAGCAAAGCTATAAGCAATACTGTTGCCTTTATGCCGTCAGCCAGGAAATGAAGATTTCATACCTGTAGTATTTCACATCAGAACTCTACTGAAACATTGTGCTTAGTGATCATCAGTGTCTTGATGGTCCATATATATATATGTATATGTATGTGAGTGCTTCTTCATGAGAATGGGAGCAGGGAGAGGGAGAAAGAAGACTGCAGTACTTCTAGTAATGCAGTTTAGGCTAAAATGTAACAATTCTGTAATCCTGTCTCTTCATCATGAGGTATCAGAAGTTGTGATACCTCATTTATGGCAAACAACACCTTTCATGTAGTCAGGACTTTTCTGTGACACTGGGTTGCCTACTTTTTTAGAATAAAGATTTTCCACTAGTGCAGTGACATCCTCTAGTTGTATATACGCCCTTAACTTACCTTGGGTGGAAGTTTTGGTGTTCACCTGATGAAGAAGACAAAGAGGCAAGCCAATTGTTACATTGTAACTTTTTGATCTGGAGCCTTCAGGTTAATTTTCATCTCTAGGAGTATCCTGGAGTTTTGCACAGGGATTTGGGATGGTTACAGAGGACAATATTTTACTGTTTTTGTCTTATGAAATCAGTGTAGGTTGATGTGGTTTGTACAGCTCAAGAAACAATTCTGTGAAGAGTTACAGTAGTGGTTCTTATTCTTGTTTCAGGGGCATCAAATCTGTTTGCCTCAGCCCTAATGTGAGAGGATTTTGCATGACTTGATTTATATGCTTTACATATTCCAGACATCACTGTTCTTTGTGCTGAACCAAAGCAAGGAGTCACAGAACTAGTGCCAGAAATGTCAAATCCACATGGTGTGCTGCAGCTGTTGAGTTGATATGTTAACTTGTATCCAGATTGATGTAGTTCATGTATAATCTGGTAAGCCCTGTCTCCAAGAATGAAAAAAGAAAGGAAAAGCCAAGGAATCAAAGGCTGTGATGGACAAAGGAACTTTAGTCCATTGTATCTACACAGTCCAGTGTATCTTCTACAGCAAAGCCACTGTACTGTGCTACTGTTTACCTTGAAAAAGGATAGCTTTGTTGTTAATTCTTATAAGTTTTTTTTTTTTGTTATTTTAGCTAATGTTTCAGCTATAAACTAATTTTGCTGTTGTTGTGAAAGTGGGCCTCTCATATCCTGAATAAATGTAACTAATTCTTCCATCTGCTATCTGTTAATTTGGTACAGCTGCTATTTTTTTCTAAATGCTGGGATCCAAACACCACAGTAAATACAGTCTAAGCAGTATTTATAAAGAAATATAGCTTATTTTTATAGTGTTTGTGTACTTAACAAAATTTAGGTCGCTCAGCCAGTGATGAGATGTTTGATTAGGTCTACCACTTCGAATATAGTTAGCATCCCTTTCCAGATCAAATCCTCCAGGCTACATATGGGACAGTGTGCATGGTAACTTAACTTCAGAGATCTAGAAAATGTTGCACGCAAGCTTTTGCTCCAAATATGGGCAATAGGAAACACACTTTATATGCAAAGTAAAAAATACATTTTTAGTCCCATTTTGAATCTAATCTGTATATAATACACAGCTGTTTAGTCAAGTTGCATTGATACCAGCATTCGTAGTCCAAATTATCTCAGTGAAAGTCAATTAAACACTGTTGGAAGCCGTTCTCCAAAAACCTCCTAGTACTTTTTTTTTTTTTTTCTTTTTTTTTTTTCCTGGCATTGTGCTTACTGTTCTGTTTTCTGTTTGGGTCTGAGGGCTTCAATCTGGATATGGGGAAGAAAGGTAAAACCCAGATAATGTAATATTCTGTCCTTGATGTAGTAGCCTCTGCTGCTAGATAATTTCCCTTATTCCCCACCCACTTCCTCTCCGTGTTTTTAAGTAAGACCAGCCATGCTAGTCAATTGAGCTTCATTTGTTGGTTCCCAGAACATTCAGAAAATAAAGGTGTTAGCAGCATTCTTCAGAAAGTTACTGTTATCTCCTGTGTTGTTCTAGGAGTTATCTGTAAACTGTTGATCACCTTCCACCTAAACTGTTCAGTTAAGTGGAAACTGAGTGTAAGCACCACAGTTTTGAGAGTTAAAACAATAACTTGAAGTAAAATATAATCGAGAATCTATTGTGGCATTTGGTTTTCACATTTAGTTCAAATTCAGCAACATAAAGCAATTAAAAAGAGCATTTGTGTTTATAAGAATGATACTGACAAGGTGTCCTGCATGTGTCAGTTTTGTGTTAAATGTGAACAGCCTCAAAGATGGATAGCCCTTTGAGAATTCACTTAGCAAGTCTTGTTCCCTCATTAGTGGCTGATGCTATCAGGTTGTTCCGTGGATGTCCCATTCTCATCTGATAGGCTGTCCCCTGTTACTGAGAAACGCTTTGAATGAAGGTTGGAGCAGAGTATTGGCAGAACTAGGGAATTCTTTCAGTGATCGTGATCATGGTTACACATGTATGTGGTAGATATTTTTTTTGAGGAGTTTATTAATATAGAAATAAATGATCTAATGTGTGAATTAAGAGGGGGAGGGGAGGGAGATGAGGGAGGCAGGATGGCAGGGAAGGTAATACCTTTCATTCCTGCATGCATAGCAGCTCTGTTAGGAGGTGATGTCTTGGTAAGCTGTTGAGCCAGCGGTTAGACTAGCAATAACTAATCCATTGATTCCTGCAATATCAAGTGTGTACATTCAATAGACATCATTGTTTTACAGAAGAATGGTATAAGCAATCTTCACTAAGATCAAAATGGGAGCATAAATATATGTACTTTTTAGGGATCTGATCAGAAGGTGTGATGAGCCAGAAGGTTTGTATTGTGGATCTCTTTGTAACTTTGATTTTCAGGTCCATCGTGTATGCATAAAATCACTTCCTTATTTTCTACGCTCTCAGTGTAGTGATAGAGCCTATGAAATAAGAACTAAATAAACCTTCGCCATTCATCCTGCGACTGTTGCTTCATTTTAGCTCTTACGGCTATTACTCTTGCTATCAGTGAATCAGATTCTGATACCCAATTTGCAGTCAGTCCAAAATCAGCTCTGAAGGGGTGAATACTGCTTATCAAGAGTTGTCATTTTACCTCTTTCCTTAGTGTACTATATGTCGTGGCTTTCTACATATTTTGGGAGTGCCTAGAATACCAATAATAGTTTCAAACAGTGAAGAAGATCATTGTATAATGCTTGATAGCAGGTTTTTGGGCTTATAGCCTACTTAAACTCAATGATCTTAAGGGTCTTTTTCAACCAAGATGACTATGAAAGATTCTAGCATTTTTTTTTAAGTAGCAAAAATTGTTCCTACACTAACAATATCTGATCTTACTTGCAACGTGGCTCTGAGTGTGTGAGCCTTGTTGGGTAAAATAAATCCTTTGTTCTGTGAGGGAGGGGAAAATGTAAGAGGGAAGATGAATTCTGTCACCCAACAGACAAGGCTGCTGTAACTCCATGCCTGGCAGGTCCCACCAGTAGTGAGGCTGAGAGTGTATTCCTAGTAGGCACCTGCGCAATCACATGCATGCAACATGCATGTATGTGCGTGGCAGGCAACAAAACTCAACACAAACAACACAGTGGGTGTCATCCTGTTGTACTCTTTGGCTGATGAAGATCCATTGGGGGAAACATATGATGTGAATCCCTCCAATAGGTGGGCTCACAAGCTCACTACCTGGTTGCTGGCCCCCAGATCCCAGTCTTCCATGTGGCTGGCACCTGGGTACTGTGAGACCCTGAGCCTGCAGGCTCACTTCAGTTGCAGACAAAGGCCTCCTTGCTCATGGATTCATGTGTGTGTGCATACACAGATAGAGCTCTTTGGCAGCTGGTGGGGCTCCCCTGGCCCCTCTGATAGGCAACTCTCCTTGTGGCCTTGTCTCTAAGAAACACTGATGTGCACACACAGACAAAAATCTCCATTGGTCGGCTAGGTTTCCCCTCAGCTATGTGGAATTGAACTTCCCCAGTGGCCTCCCCTTAGAGACTCTCGGGCACAGAGAGGTGCGTTTCCCAATTGACAGCTACTCACCCCCAGACCCCTGAGCCTATGGTCTCTCTGGCAGCTATCCAGAACTTCATTATTCCTTCTTTAGCCAGCTTGTCTGTCATCTTGCCCTTACAGATACACATTCCCCGCTTCCAGGCCATTTTGCCTTTTCACTGGCTGGTCCAGCTTGATAGTTGCTAGTGATCATTTGCTTGCCACCCTCACTGATTGTAGTTGCTGGCACCATGGACACAACTGAGGTTCTACGCAAGTTGCTGGTACTTAAGTTCTCTTGCTCTGGTCTTTCCAGTTGCTGAGCTGTGGTTCCTCTGACTCGCGGTCTGATCCTGTTGCTGACACATGGGCCTGCATACACACATGTGCACATGAGGTAGAGGGTCTCACCCAGGAAAATAGTTGGAAATAGGATTTAATTTAAAGATAGGACAGACTGTGCTGGTTTGGTACAAGGCATAGCCAGACAAATGTGCCAACTAGCAAAACTGTTTAGACACAACCGGCCCTTTATTCTATCATGTGCCCATGCTTCTTCCTCTTCAAATCGCTGAGATCCATCCTTTTCCGTGCCTTTGGTTCTTCCCCTAAACATTGTAAAGTAAGTCTTGCACAAAATATTTTTCCTCTTCATTCCATAATATGTCTTATACCCGTAAGCAGTAACCCCTCAGTGTGAAAGGTGTCCTGGAGAGCTGATTGTGTTGGCTTATGGTGTGGCTGTCAGACCTGGACCATAGGTCAGAGGTTTTGCTGGGGTAGTCTTGGGATGAACCTAGACAGCACATCCCTTCCTCTGAATCAATAATTTGGGTTCCTCCTACCTGCTGTTGTGCTTCTGTATTTATCTGGGCTTGTGGAGATAAGCCTTTGATGAGCTAATGGTTCCTGTGATGAGACCAGTGAAAGTATTATTTCAGTTCCACCACCCACCATTCTCTTTCTGTGGTTTTCTGTTTGTGTGCAGATGGACTTCTTAGCACATAGCCTTAAGAGACAGTCCTATCCTTTAGTCTTTGTCCAGCTGCATACATCTCCTTTCCCCTTTTCCTTCATAAGGATTATGGGCATTGAAGAAAGCTTTTGATGCGTCCTACCTGTGTCACTTGCTTTCTTTTGAGTAGTTTAATGTGGCTCTGTTGAAAAAAATATTCATTAAAAATTAAATCTCTATAGAATTTGAATATTGATCTGATGATACCATTTGAAATAAGCAATCATATTTTCTTGTACTTCTACTAATAAAAAGGTGTAGCTCAGATCTTTTTGGCATTGTGTGCACAATGTTTTATATTTAAAGTCATGTGAGAACAACATCATTCAATAATAATAATCACTTGGCAGACAAGATGTGTGAGACAACTTTTCCCTGTGTGGATGCTGTCAGCATTGCTCCTGTGTATATACAGTAATTTGCTTTGTACCTTATATGTTGCTAGAGCTTGTCAGTAGGGTTTGGCTGCTGTACTTCTGAAGCTGTAGTTCAGGAAGCTTTGTGATGGAGCAAAGCAGTGGAAGGAACACTCCTGTAAGACAGTTTTAAACCCTATTACAGTGCAAAGGGGCCATAATAATAGTTTCTACCAAGGCTCCCTGAGAATCTTCAGGCTGATAAATGTAAAATGTTACGAAAAAGCAGTCTCATGATAACTCATTTTGAGGTGTTGACCATAGTTTATTCACTGTGTTTCACTTCTGATGTTAAGAGTTTTTTCAGTTGCCTTGCCATTTTTGTTTCATAGAGGATTCAGATTGGCAGAATAAACTATACTTAATAGATGCTCCAGTCTCTGGAAGTGGGAGGCATAAAGACATAAAAGCTAAAATATATGCAAACAGCCCATTGCTTTAAGTTCATGAGAAAAGGCTCCTGGGGGATCTAGTCTTAGGAATGAAAATTGTGTGAATTATATTTTTAATAGTGTCTCTGATGCCCTAGTTAATTTTTGTTTATCTTTTCCCTCCTCTTCCTCTTCTTTCCCACCAAAGATACCAAACCCATCCCCCCCAAAAAAAACCCCACCCACACCAAAAAACAACAAACCAAACCCAAAGCTAACCAGACCAAACCCACCTGCATTTTAACCAGAAGGACTTAGGACTGTCTTGGTCAGTTTTTGCTAAAAAAATTGTGGTGTCTCTGCATTATTTGTAGAATTATGCTTACCTCTGGATAGGAAAATCTTTCTGTCTTTGAAGTTTTTTTTCTTTTTAGTTACTTTCACTTCTTTCAATATCACATAATTTTTAAACTTAAGACAACTATGAAGCCTATATTGTGGTTATGTGAGCAGTTCAGGTTTTTTGGTTTTTGGGTTTTTTTTTACAATTTAGAATAGTTTTTAGTGAATATTTCAGAAGTGTTTTTATACTCTAATTATTTTACTATTGTTTCTTTTTAGATTATCTGTCTGAAATACAGTTTTCCTCATCTTCAGTAACACTGTGCTGTGATGGTAGAAATAGATTGTTGATTGAATTAATGAGGTGGTTAGAGATTCCTTGTAATGTTTTCATATAGTGTATTAAGAGTAATTCTAGCTTTCTCTTTTGAGTGCCCAGAAGTATTTAGTTGTACTCCTATTTTCTTCTTATTGCCTTTGAACTCTTAACTCTGGATAATTGACTCTGAGTTCCATCAGTGCATCAAAACAGATGTTAGGAGAATTTCAGAGACTTTACTGTGGAAATAATTTTGTATCAGGAATATATGAAACACTTAATTTTTTGGTTAATTTTAATGTTGGCCCTATAAAGACCTTCAGGGAAAAGTTTGTCCATTTAGGGGAATTCTTGTCCTAAAGCACTGTTCCTGTATGGGTCTATATGTATTTATTGGTAAAATTTAAAAAAGGCAGACATCTTTAGAAAAGGTAGAAGATCAGACCTGCTTTAAATTGTAGTGACACTTTGTAGCAAAGCTAACTAATTATTCTTCATTGGTTAGCCTGAATTAAAATGTTTTTGATGTAGCATGGAAGATTATTGAACTATATTTTTGCTGTTTCCTCCTCTCTGGACTTGCATTGCCAGCAGTATCAGTAAAAGGTTTTATTACAGCCAAGCAATGAAATTTCTGTTCTTTTTGTATTGTGCTTTCTGTGGACCGTGAAATTATTCACCTATATGGAATATTGAGAGGTGCTAACTTTTTTGAAACATTATCAATGTGTAATTCAAGAGAGAAGTGTCTGTAAAATACCCACACTGTACTGCTGTCCAGGTCTTGTTGTGAATTTCCTTTTTTTAATGTATGGAAATCTTATCTTTAGACTGCATTCTTTTAAAGTAATTTGTTTGACCAATATTTAAATGTGCTTGTAATCCTAGTATCTCACTTTGTCTTCCATATTCTACCTGATGAAATATATTCCAAGACTGTGCTTCCCTTGTTTGGGATGAGAGGTATAGGATATGGTAAATATGGGGAATATGAATTTTATGGTCTAATCTGTAATGTTGCAAAACATCTGCCATACAGTCTAGCATTCAAGAGGAGCTTAATAAGAAAGCATAAACTAAAAATGTGAACAACTTAAATAATCCCTTTTCAAGGTTCTCATCCCTGAATTGGTGCTGCCTGTTCCTGGTGGAGGAAGAATAGCTCTGGGACTGCATGGGGTATTTCATGGCAGAGACTAGCGTGGTTCTGTCTGGCCGAACCTGCTATTGCTGCTGCTGCATGGAGCAGGGGAAGGAAGGCAGGACATGGGGAATATGGACTATAAGGAAGGGTCTGAAATCTTGCAGGAGAGATGCAATAAGAAGTGTAGGGCACACCCCTCAAACATAATTTAGTCAATTCTTTGCTGACTGAACCATGGGCTGAAATTTTTTTTCTCAACCAATACGTCTTCCTTCTACTCCTGATTCAAGTCAGTGTACGAAGAATCTTCAAATACAGTGGTTTGTTTCTTAGGTTATGTACTTGATAGCTAACAGCAGGGCATGGAGAAGCTACTGACTAACTTGTTCTTTGGAGCAGGTGTGTTGCTTTTCATCAGTGCTCTGTGAAAGCCATTATTTGAGAAGAAAAACCTCTTATGATTTTTTTTTTAAGATTTCAGTCTAATTGAAGTTTGCAGTTTGGCTTCATTCCCCCTTGCTTACCATATACTTCTGATTTTTAAAGACATAAGGGAAATTGCTGTCTGGTCAAGATGTAAGATGGTTTTTGCCACTGATGACTCTATACTTTACTTCTAATGTTGCTACCCTCCCTTTTGCTTTTGTTACATTCTCTTTCTTCCTGGGTCTTGCCTATGTAATTATTCCTGTAGTGTGCTTTCCTCATTGCCTGCTGGTTTGATGTGACACTGAAGGGCCCCATCATAGATGCTGAGCTCTTTTATGTTAATGTTATTTTAATTTTCTGCTTTTGCATGTTCTACAACGTGTGAGTGGCTTACAGTCTATTTCTGAGTTCCAAAACCTGTTCCTTTTCAGTTTTGAACAGGAAGGATTAAAGTCTTACTGTTTTTCCTCTAAACCTCTCTTCATGTATGTCTCAGTCAATTCTTGCTCTGACTAAAGTGGAACACTTGTACCCAATTTTTGCTACTAATTTTCTTGACGCTCTCTGATCTTAATTCCACAGACAATATAATAACTTTACTTTTCATTTAGCTTGGTAACTTTGATGTATTTATTAAGTGATACCTCAAGATACTTATCTTCAAAACATACTGAAGCCTCGGATTATTTTTTTCATAGCATTTCAACAATGTAAGTCTATTGATATGGTTGAAGTCTTGTCTGAAATCTCCTAGGCTTCAAATGCTGCCATAACTTCCGTCTGTGTTGATAAGCATAATATTGCTGTTCACATCTGTTCAAAAGGCTGCTACAAAGATAATTAATATTTAGCACATCTCATTGAGTGTCAGCTGCTTTTGTGCTCTGTTGGTCCTTGCCCATATACATTAAAATACATAAGCTGTAACAGTGAACATGTTTAAAATTTCACTTAGTAAGTTGTTATTGAAAAGTTGATAAATATGTAACCATTTAAAAAAAACCCCCACAATCCAAACCACTTTTTCAAAGACATTTTTTTTGGCCCTTGAAAGGGTAAGGTCAGAGTGATTATCATGTTAGTGATAAATCCTAAGGATTATTAATGAGTATCCTACTTAGCTTTATTAAAGAAGCTGATGGTTTTTATGCTTCTCTTAAATGACTTTCTAAAGAATTGGAACACAGAAAGGCACTAAGTTTTGGATCATATTTTCATAATATGTTTTTTCATAATATGATTAAAATATTTCATATTTTACACGTAATGGTTGGGAAGAACACTTCATAAATTGGTTTTGTAGATATCTTTTCCTCCAAACTTTCTCTAAAATTCTCATGTTCTGCATGACTTCTTCATAATGTAATGGGATTTGGGTCTGTGAACTGAAGTGCTAGGACAACTGACTGTTACATGTATCTTTAGGAGAACCCTTCCAAATTAGACAGTTAAATAACAGGCAAGTTACCACAGAAAAATGAGGATGTTTTGCTTCTAAGAACACCCATTTTAATTAGGGTTACATAGAATGGAAACAATATGTGATATGTTATACCTTTTCTGTTTTCAGTTGGATAGATTTGCCAGTATAAGAATTCCAGGAAGTAAAAAGGAAAGGCCTCCTCTGTTGCATATGAAGCAGTCACATTCTACGGAGTCGTCATCCACACCTATGGATACGGAAGATTTTGCTCCAAAACCCCTGTCGGAAAGAGAAATCATAGCATTGTTTGAAAAAATGATGGTAAGAGTCTTATGCTGATTTCTTTTGCTTAAAGAATGCCAACATGGGTAACTGACAGGTGGAGCCTTCTTTTGTGCATGTGTTCTGATCTTTACCTGAATTATTGTTGTTGTTGTGAATTTTTTAGGGTGTTTCTCAGGGGATGAAGTCTTTGAGTTATTTTGACAAGGTTTTGCTCTGAATATACTTAAAATGGAAACTAAAGGTTTCTGGTTATTAGAAGTGAGTTTATGCAACCGATTTTCAGGAGGAACAAGAAACAGGGAATCCTGCTTGTTTTCAAGATGACATGAAATGTTTACAGAGGGATTTTATGCCTTTGAATTTCACGACAGGGTTTTGTTCTGAACTTATATTCCATGTCACTCTGGCACAAAAAAACCTTAAGATTCTTGCCTCCAAAGCAGTATTTGTCTGCACATGCAGTCTCAAATTTGCTTTCTTCCTTAGCTGTCATTAACTGTGCTACAAAAGAGCAGTCACTTGCTGGAAAGATCATGTGGCATAGTTACCACCTCAGTAGGTTGAGGTTTTTTTGTCATCATGATGATGATGACATTTTGGGCAATTGAAAACTAAACATGGAAAAGCCATGAGGGAAGAGAGTGACTGCAATCTGAAGAGCACAAGAAGGTATTAAAAGAGGAGTAATGTCCAGATTACTATTTCTTTCTCTACCTCACAGCAAGTAACAAGGAACTTTTGAAACACAAAGGGACAACCAGATGCTGGGATGTGGAGGAAATTAAATGTGCTACGAGAGAAGTACCATTATGGAATTTTTATTTCTTAGCACTCAATAATGTTATATTAGTTTTGAAGGTTCTTTTGCACCACTATTGAGAGCTATGACTGAAAGGTAGGATTCAGTATTTTCATGGTTAAGCTGATGAAGGAGGGGAGTAACTTAATATATCAACTTTAGTATTTGTACTTGTTCTCACATAGTCCATTTTTCTTGGTGTGCTTTGGTGTCTAGGGTATTTTACTTCTGTTAAAAAATTCACTGTGAATGGCAGTTGCTCAAATGTTTGCAAATGGGACAGTTGTTTTTTTTTTTTTTTTAAGTTGAAGGTATGCCTCCCTGTGCATGCTCCCTGCTACATAACTGTAGGTTGTATTTCTTTACCATCCCACAGAGATTCTGGTGTAGGGTAGTGTGTGATGTTGAGACTATGTTTTAAAAAATGTAAACTTTCAGTAAATCCTCAAAAACCTATTATTGTGTGTCTAGGTAAACAGAAATTCTTATACCCTTGGATCCTGAAATAATGAATTCCAATTTTGTAACTACTTTGCAAAAATATGATGTAATGATGACATCTTGGATAATGTGAATGTTTTCCTATTTTCATTGAATAATGAAGCATTTCAACTGTCTTTGGTAAACTTTATCAATGTTATTTTAGCTATAACATGTAATCCAGAAAGAATACCTCAAATTATCTACACTTGAATGGTCTAGAATAAAGCTAGTTTTGTCACAGTAGATTACATAGTTATTATATATTATATCCTCTAGTTTGCTGTTCTGATCAAATTAAGTGATTTGGGTGGTAGGCCAGTGAATAATTTGAATGTTGTAGCCAGGCTTTTAGAACTAATTTTGCACAAAATAAAAATAGTCAAGTGAGCAGTTTCCGAACTCTGAAGCTTCACTGAATGTGTTACATGATACTTTGGGTTTTCCTGGATGCATACTGCTTCTTTCTCTCTCTTCTATGTAGTGGTATCCTAAGTGGTTTTGATGGCAAAAATTATGAAATTGCTCATAAAACCAGATAGTTAAACCTAATAATAATAATAGTAACTCTTATTTAGCTCCTTTTGTTTCTGTCAGTGCTACAAGGAAAATATCCATATGAAATGACTAATGCACATTTTCCAAAGAGGTATTGCTCACCTGTAGAATAACTTTAAATGATTTAAGAAAAAAAATATAAAATAATGGACTGGAAGTATTTTATAAACTAAGCCATGTCCAATGTGCCCCTTTTACCATTGAATATTTTTAATACGTAGAAATCAATTGCTTCAATGATTTTTCATTTGTTAAAAACAATGTAGAAATTACTTCTTACTGCATGCACAAAGTCAGTATTTCCTGTAAATAAATCAGCCATTTCATCTAGGTTTATGGAATATAGTTTGTACTGATAGGTTTCTTACTTCTCTGCCTTCTCCTCCCCCTTTCTTTTCTTTTTTCTAATGTGATTAGAAGTTAGGTATTTCTTGCAGGAAAAACAAGCCCTTTGTTTTCTCTTTGTTATTTAAGTTCAGAAGTTTTTTTTTTCAGAAAACTTAATTGCAAGACTGCAAAGTACAAAACTGCTTTAAACAGAAGAATGAACTTTGTAGTAGTTACAGGCTAATGTGAAAAGCTTTATTTTTATTTGCTTTTCTTCCCCTTTAGGTAGGATATACATGCATTTCAATGTTGTTACAAAAAAGCCCCAAACTGTGGCATATTGCAGGGAAGGTACTGAAGATATGGTAATTCTCAGAAAACACTGAGAAAGATCTAGCCATATATTTTTGTGAGACTTAAAATGGAATACTTTGGTTTCAGTGTTCTTGCATTTCTATTTATGTAGGTTTTAAAAATACAATTTAAGTATTAAATAAAATACAGCTACTCTTATTTAATATACAAGTAAAGAGTATTTTCATTTGAAGCCAGTGTTGCTATACAATTCTGTCCCTGGGGAAAGGAATCCTGAGGCACAGCATTCCAAAGACTTTTATTGGATCTTGAAGGAAAAACCCAGATTTATTTGGTAATGTCAAGCTGGGCTTGGGTTTAGTAAATCATAGTATGGGTTGTTCTATGCATATCTCAACAGAGGTGTTGCCTGGTAATAAAAACAGTCATAAATATATTGTTGGGCATTTAATAGAATTAATGAATTAAACCAAAATGTTACCTAAAATGAGAAATACCTGTAACAAGATAAGATAACAAATGAAAGGCTAGAGGGAATACTAACATTGTAGCAATCTGACTTGATTTCAATTATACCCCCCCCATCCCCCATTTTAAAGCTAAGGAAACGTCTTAGATAAGGCGTAAAGATTTCTGAGCAGTTGATGAGAATTTTAAGTTGTAGTATTTTTCTGGCTCTGAAAGAATTTGTTATTGAAAAAATATTTATAAAAGTTCTTATTTTAAATGCCTTTTAGCAGTCCCCAGATCTTTACTGATAATATATCTATGTCAGAATTAATTGTTGAATTGTAAAAGTCTTGGCTAGTTGTGTAATTAAAGACTGAATGCTTGACTAGTAAATTAAAATATTCAGATTTGTTGTGTAACTGTTTTAAATTTTCAAGTGTCCACCTGACCTTTTAACTGCATGTTTAACAGCCTTCATGTACCCTTCCTTTGAGCAAGTGATTACTTTAGGTTTTTGATTTTGAAATACTGAAGACACAACTTTTTGTGCTTGATGATATGTTCTTTCTCATTAAAAAAAAAAAAAAAAAAGGTGCAGTGATATTTGTAAGCTTTGCCAGAGACAGGTAACAAATATTTTTCACTTTTTTCTAAATGGTGTGTACATACAAAAAAAAAATCCAATTTTTTATGTTTCTTGGAAGAAAATGATCTCTTTGCAGATAATACAAGATCCCAACTGTTTTTAAAGTACCTGTACCTGTATTTAAGCCTGTTTTTTTTTAATTGTTATTATTTTTATTTTAGTATGGATATTCGAGTCTGTGCACCATTTTTGGATCACACCAGGTTTCCCATCATTAAGTAAATCATAGTAGTTTCTTGTTTCACTTTCATCCAAGCAAAACTAGAAAATGCAGCATGCCCTTTCAAGATAGTGTCCCTGACACTTGATTTAGCATGCGGCAAGTTGCAAAATATTCAGGAATACGTGTGTCTTTATGGACTGCTGGAATTTTAGTTTAGGCATAAAGCAAATAGTTTCTCTATGAATTTTTTGATGATTTTGCAGTATTTTGAAGAACAGAACAATGAGAAAAGATGAAGCATGTGTAGCCTTCTTTCTTCCAGCCTGTTTAGACAAAGTTGTTTTGCATTTGTTTTCAGATGTATGAAGTAACACCAGTATACAAGTTGCCAAAGAGGCAAAAGATTGTGTTGTTACTGCTTGAATAAAAGAATTTTTTACAAGCACCCTGTACTTACTTGATACTAAAAATATAAAATAAGATATTGTATATATAGTATCAAATATAAAAATATGCTATAAATACACTATATAGTATCAAATAAATAATAAAAATACTCATTTAATAATAAGTAAGAATTGTAATAATTTAAATGCATACTGGACTGAAGTGAGGAACTCTTTCTAGTCCTTAAGGAGAGGAAACAGTAACATGATGGGTGGGGTGGGGTGGCGTGGGTGGTTGGGAATCTAGAATCTACACAAAATTGCCCTAATTGTATTTTGGAAGAAGTTCAACTTAAGGGGTCAGTTGTCTTCTTGCAGCTCAGATTTATGCAAAACTAAATGTTTCTAGGAACTGTCCTGGATTTTGTGCTATTCATTAGGAAAACTAGTGAAACACAAGGGAAGTAAAGTTTCAGTGTAGTATAAAATGTTGGTCTTTAGCTTTTTTTAGAATTCTAAGGTTATGAGTTTGTTTGCTCTTTGTCATTAATTTTTGATTAGGTAAAATAGCTTTGATATCAAGATGGTTACCCACTGATTTTGTAGCATTGTTCCTGCCAAAGCTGCTGGGGATTCACCTCGTGAGTCTTAGCTGAAAATAACAAAACTGTGGTAATCCTGGCTGAGCTTGGGTGACCATAGTAATACTGTATGCACTTGTATGTGTGAGTGCTTGAATTGTTTCTTAAAGCAATTTTTATTTATATAAACCTCTAGTGTAATAGGAAATGTCAGTTCTCACAGATGTGGAACTGATTGCAGTGATCAGAGCATTTCTAGGCAAGAACAGTCCCTGTGTCAGAAATGTCAATGAATAGCTGCTGTGTGGCTTTGAATGTAGTTCTGCATCTGTTCTTTTTGACCTCTGCATTTACATTGGAATGAATGAATTGTGATGAGGTTTTGATAGCAGTTAAAGATGAAATCATCGAGAATTTGGCCCTTAACCTATAGCAAAGGTGAATATTATTTTGGAACCAATCTCAGTGCAAAGCAGATTCTGCTGCCTAGGATTAAGTATTTGGGAATTGAGGAACAGAATTATGGCTCAAATACATATATCGCTAAAAAGATCTTTCTAATAGACCAGTTTGAGTATGTTTATAAATTATTTAGGTAGTGTTAAATAACTCTTTTATGTACTTTAGTTAGTGTGTGTGAAACTGTCCGTGATTTCTAGGAAGACATTATGCTAGCAATGGTTGTGATAGACTGGTTTATCCTGGCATACTTAACTGTTTTTGTCTGAGTTGCTAGGGAAGATGGATAAGGATTTTATGGTTTTGAGTGTCATCTAACTTATGAAAAGGTTGTATAAGAGCTTTCAGTTGCTCAGATTCATGTTGTAAGAAATTTTTGTGTCTTAATTTTTTAAAAATAAGTTTCATAGTTAAACAACTGTCGTTGGATGGCATTTAAAATTACTTTTTTTCTTCCCCCTCCCTATTCTAGGAAGATATGAATTTAAATGAAGACAAGAAAATGCCACTGAGAGAGAAGGATTTTAATACCAAAAAAGAAATGGTGATGCAATATATTAGCACTGCTTCAAAGTCTGTAAGTAAATTTCTCTGAAGTACACAAAAAATGACCTAATGTTTGATTTATTTCCTATTGGAGGGAAAGTTTTGACTAACTTGTTTCTCATAAACGCAAACATTTTTAAAGGACATTATCATGTCATTATTTTAGAAGCTGCAATGAAAGATACTCACTTGTACTTGAGGTGTATCTTCTGTACACAGAACAGAACAGCATTTCTTTTTGCTAAAGATATGTGGCTATTAGTGGAGATGGAAAGATTCTCTAGAAAACTTCTTGAAAAGGTTTGATGTGAACCTTTTTTCTTCTCTAGCTCTGTTTAAAAAGAATTCCTTAACTTAGCCTTTTTTATACTTCGGCACAGAATTAATGTTATGATCCTATGTAGTAGTTGATAAATGAAAGTGTTGCACATGAACCCAATTAGTGTTCATTTTTTAGTTCTAGTGATAATTACTGATTGCTTTAGAGAAGTGCAAGGGGTTGTATACTGGGCAATTTAAGGATTAAGTTGACGTAAGAAAAACTGCTTTGTTTTTGCAAAGTGGGGACTGGCTGCAGTGCTAAATGCTGCAGTGCTAATACTGGTCTCAGATCTTTTGTTTGTTTTAGGATTCATGTATTTGATTCTCTGATTCTCACTGCTCCATGCACGTAGAGGTACCAGTAAAAATTGTCCATATGTAAGTATAACTAAATACTGAGAAAAGAAGACATTAAATATAGTAATTTAAATGAGGTACACTTATTAGTGTGGTACTCTAGCAGTTTTAGGAAGGTAGATGTCTAGTGCAGGACCTAACTATCTAGAGATTGTTTTAAGATGAGCTTATCAAAACTAAGTCCTTTTATAGCATGAAAGTTCCTTTACACCAGAAGATTAAGAGGTATAGTCTGTTTTTATTTTTTTAGAGATACTTAATGGGAAATCAGGAAGCTTCAGGCTGGTAAATCTCACAACATTCTTGTAGTTTCTCAACGCAAACCAGTGTGTCATTCCCACACACTGTTGTCTTGCTTGTTTTCATAAAGCCCTCAACAGCATATTTTCCTTTCCATTCCCCTTCTCTGGTGCCAGCCCATGTATCCTCCTTTCTGCTGTAGGAGATCACTGAAGAGTAATTTGTGCAGGGAAACTCTTGTCTTTACTGAACTCTGTTTCTACTTTGTGTCCTTACTGGAAATGACATTCACCTGTTGTATAACTGGGAGGAGCAGTTTCTGTGATGCAGATTCAGCTGTTTGATACAGTAGTGCTGCAGACAAATTCAGCTTGGTGCTGGAGCTACTGGGATGGGAAACTCATTCTGTCACCCTTGCAAAATCTTTGTTCCTGGCATGCTCTTTCATGCTTCAAGTGTGTTGGACTGTTCCAGTGCCTTCTCAGTCTAGGGAGAATAGTGTACTTGGTTAATGTTTTGGTGTACCTTTGATTTCATAGAAGAGTGTCATACTTATTCAGAAGAGCTAAAGTGCCATATAGCTCCTAACTATTAAGTGCAACTAATCCTATCTCAGATGGCTCTTCCTATGAGTGCTACTGCAGTAGCATCTTTTGATAGTTCATACTTCTTCAGCTTTAGGGAGACGGGTACTAAACTATATTGTGTTGAGACAAATATTCTCATTCACAATTGCTATGAAGAGCACTGAGCAGGTTTCATTTAAAGCAATTATCATTAGCAAACCTATTATAATTAAGAACAGAGGCTGCACCTCTAATAAATTGCTGAAAATGAAGCAGCCTCCAGTGATCAAAGTGGACTCCACTACAGTCAAAGCTTCATCATTGACCTCAGTATCAGGGTTTCTGTTTCTTAGAAATGCACAACCCCTTTCCAATATTCACAAAGCACAACTCTGTTACTGATACATCTAGAAATTATGCTGGGTTTGGTGGGGCTGTGCTCAGGTGCTTATTTATATACAGAATACTGTGACCCGCTTCTGTGTATGCATGCGATATTTAGAATGAATGCATCTTTTAAGGACTCAAAGTAACTTCAAAGTAACCAGAGTTCTACTGATGTGCATCGTCCAATATTCATTTCACTCCACTTTGCTTAGAGACTTATTAAACAGTTGGCTGAAAGTATGCTTCTGTATATAAGTTTGTCTGTAAGTATGCTTTTAGCATCACTCTTTATAACAAGTTCAGGGGCTCCCTGTAGAAGAATTGCTCAGAATAAACAGTCTTGGGGCTTGGGATACTAGTAGTACTTGCTGGAAATTTTGAAAGGTAGCCAAACATATGCTTGGAAGTATTATGCTAGTACTTTCTTGTTTTCTTGTAATGTATAGTGCTTAAATGAAACCTTTATTTCTTCCCTTAAAAACATTATCTTAGAGGTGTCTATCGCATATATAAACCATCATGGCTAGGAAATCCTAAATGAAATTTTTGCCTGTTGTGCTGTCATGTCTTATTTATCAGAAAACAGCGGGAGAAGGGAACAACAGTTGTAGTTAAAGGCTATTATGTGAGTGTGAATTCACATCTATCAAAAGCAGTGTGGTTCTGTTTTTAGAGATTATGTCCAATGTATTTTCTGTGTTTTTTTGTTTGTTTGTATTCTGTTTGTATGCATTATTATTATTTGAGGTTAAAAGCTATCATATTTTTAAGTGCTATATAAACACGAAGTTGTTCCAGCTCAGAAAAGTTTTAAAAATCAGTTTCCATGTTATGGAGTTAATACTCAAGTGGAAGTAAAAGCAGTAGTTCTATAATGTTACTCTGCCATAAGTTTTGCTGTTCTGTATGTTGAACACACACAAACTGGGGTTTTAAAGTGAGTTTTCTTCACAAGATTTCATTTACATTGTGCAGCTTACTCCCTTGTAATGTTTTAACTGAATTAATTAATGCTGACTTCATACTGCATCTGCTCACAGACCAGTTGTTCTTCAGCTGAGCAATTAAATTTCTAGAGGCAATGATGCCTCAAGATATTTCCTGTTTCTCAGTTAACTCGAGCATTTTGAACTTAAGCAGCTTTTCCCATGCTGAAACATAGCTAATATAATCAGTTTCACAATTGCTACCAAATGCAGCCCTCATTTTATTTAAGCACTGGCAGATGTATCATATTCTTACTATGTTGCAAAACCTTGGTGTTAACTATAAGTGGTACTTGGTACTGTGGGTGTGTTGTACAGACATTCACAGTTTATTGGCATCTTTTGCATATGGTAATGTTCAGGTGGGCAACTGTTGTTAATGTCTGGATGTTGATGTGTCTCTACATTGCTTGTGACACTATCTTCAGAAAGGCCAGATGAGACTCTCTGAAATGTCATTCTAGTGAATTATAGTCTCGCTGGGCTTTTGTCCCATGTGACCTTTCCACTGTGTACATTGTTATTGATTATATGAAATTACTTTCCAAATATCTTCTAACCATCTTAACTATATGACTGTTGCTGCATGGAAAGAAAGCAAGTTTACTGACTACTTATAAGTATTTTAGTTATATCCAACTTGGTCAATTTTACAGCAGGAACTACTGTGTGAAGTCACTGGAAATGACAGATTCTCCACCCAGGATATTAATCCATATGCTTAGGCATACAAGTAGTGCTTATCAACTAGTCTATGCACTGCAGGAGCTGCCAGAAGAATTTCTGGGACTTTTTGAAATTTCCAGCTGGAGAGCTCCTGTAACGTTCAGTTAAATACTCTGTCATGAAGGCTGCTGGGAGTTTGTTTGGTCATCTTGTCTCTAGTCCGTCTGTTATCTCATCTGTGCAGAGACCAGCTGAGAAGATCCAAGATAACGTAGGGAACTGTATATGCTGCATATGCATGTAGGCACCGCCCTGATCCCCTATTACACCACAGTTGTAACAATTTCCTCCTCCTATTGCAGCTGTAACTCAATTTCCCCTGATTGTGCCTCAGGAGTATGCCTTCTCTACTCTTAAAATGTTTGTGGATTGTTGCAACAGGATGGATATGCTCTGTATATAAGCTCTTGAATAACCAGAGAGAAACCTTTGTTGCCAATTGTGTGCTTAGCCAGTGAATTTGTAGTGTTTTGGGCCACTCATGGTGAAGTGGCTTTTACATTTAATATTTCATCAAGTCTGATGTCTAGTTCTTAATGTTATGAATGCTTTTTTGTTTTCTTTAGGATCTTCTACATTTAGCTGGGAGATTCTCTCCAGTTATTTTTTCATTCCTCTTTAGACATAGCTGTGTCAAAGCTGCAGGGGAGCTGAGCTTTCTTGCCTTACGGAAGTGCAAGCAATTATATCATCTTGGTGAGGAGCGTAAATTGTTTATGGAATAAGTTTGCCAACTAGATGTTTTTTGAGGAGGTAGTGTTCTGTTCCTGACATTACCAATGCATGCTGTTAACTCTTGGACCCAGAGAATATCTAAAGACATTAAAGTTAGTTCCCTTGCTGTGGGGCCTTTCTTACTTGAGTATTATGTGCCTATGAACTAAACACAGAACATGAAAGAAAGCTGAAAACACCGAGTTTCTTTTTGTCTGTGGGAACATTGGTTGTTACAGGAGTGGTGTTTTTTTGTTTTTTTTTTTTTTTTTTTTTGGTGTCTGGGTTTCCTAGGTCTCTAATTATAAGACTCCCCTCAACCCTCATCCCTTCCTGGCCATCTTAAATACTTTTTTGTGGAACAGAGTTATTGGAAGTGACTCTAAGTAAATAGGTATCTCCACCGATTCAGAGGCATGTTTGGAATGACATTCCATGTACCATGTGTACCAAAATACAGCATGATACGCTATATTTTCAGGGTGGTTCCTGGCAGTAGTCTGTTTTTTGGCATCTGGAACATCTGTTTCTCAAGTCTGAGGAAATATAGTTGGAACAGAGAGGTAGTACAGCTCCTGCAATGTTAAGTTGTCACAGAGTCATAGAATAGAATGATTGAGGCTGGAAGAGACCTCTGGAGATCATTTTGTCCAACCCCTTATTTAGTCCATTTCGTAATATCTGACAAAGGAGACTGTACAGTCAGCCTGGGCAACTTGTTCCAGTGCTTGAGGAGCCTCATGGTAAAAAGAAACCACCAAGAGGGGAGGGGAGAAGTTTGTGTTTGTCTTGTTTAACCTATTTCCTCTATTTCAATTTGTGCCTCTTGTCCTTTCACTGATAGGGTTTCCCTAAGCCTTTTCTTCTTGGGGCTAAACAATCCCAGTTCTACCAGCCTCTCCTTGTACAACAGATGCTCCTTTAATTGTGTCCACAGCCCTTTCTGGACTCGTTCCAATATGCCCATGTCTCTCTCATGCTGAGGAGATCAGAACTGGACACAGTACTCCAGATATGTCTCACCACCACTGAGCTGAGGAGAAGGATCATTTCCCTTGACCTTGACTTCATTATGGTCAACTTATCACCCATCAGGACCCCCAATTTTTCCTACAAATGTGCTTTCCAGCTGGTTGGCCCCAATGTGTTGGTGCATGGGATTGTTTTTCCCCAGGTTCAGGTTTTACTGTTTCCTGTCCCGAAAATTCGTCTGCCCATTTCTCCTGCCTGTTGAGGTCCCTCTGAATGGCAGCACAGCAGTCTAGTCTGTCAGCCACTCTTGACAGTTTTTAACTTCACCTCTCTGCTAGAAACTATTTCATTATCTTATACTTCAGGAGCAAAAAAGTTTATTTTTCAACACTTAATCTACCAAAGTGAAAAAAATCTCTGTAAAGCTCTGTACAATAACAATGAGACTATCTCATCATTTACTGTGGATAATTTCAAGTTGTTATTGCACTGCAAGTCTAATTCCCTTCAACTTCTGAATTAAGCCACTAGATAATCAAGTATTATTTAGCAAGTCTCTTTAGTTCTATATGACATAATAGCTGTGCTTCTGCTCTCAAAAAAAGGAGCCTTTCCAATTAAGTAAGTCAAATGTAGGTTGTATATGCCATTGTAGACCTCTTTTTTTTTTTTTTTTTTTTTTTTTTTTTTGAATTCAGGTATGTTCTGTAGAAAATGTATCAGTCCTTCATGTCATAAATGGGCATTAGATGGAGTACATTTTTTATCACCTCCAAAATTTTGTCTTTGCTACTACTTAAAAAAAAAGGGGGGGGGAGGAGAGGGTATGAGGATACACTTCAGAATAGAGTTAATGCCTCTTAGATTTGCTATTTTAGTTGTAAATTGTAGAGCTTCATTAGTTCAGCATAACCACTGCTTTGTTTGAAACAATTGAAACTATATATCCTTCAGAAGAATCATTAATATCTTGAGTTTATTTTAAGCAAGATTTGGTAACACAGATACAATGATGAGTCAAAGCTGGTGTCTTTCAACCTGTGTTGCTAGGAACATAAAATATTTTTTGCAAAACTACTTTTGCAGTGCTGCATTAGCTTGCTATTGCATTTTTCCTTTCCATCTACCTGTTCTCTATGTCTCATTTGCCTCCCCACCTGCCAAAAAGAGCAAAACCCAAAAAACAAGGCAATATCCAAATGCGAAGGTTGAGTGTTATTATGTTATTTCATCAAGTCACATTTGTATTGCACTGCATTCTTACAGATGGCAAATACAACACATGAGGACCTGGGATTTGTCTTTAGAACTTCAGTGGTTCTAAATAAGTCTTTATTCTTTTTTTTTTTTTTAATTTTTATTTTTTATGTTCTTTTGCTTTAGCTTTTACAGCTAAAGCTAGTCTGTTTTTATAATCCCAGCCTCATATACTCCTTGTCTGAAGGATGCAAGGGAAAAGCGTTTTGTAACATTATCTGCAATAACTCAAGCTACTACAATAATATCCTGAGTACTCTACTGGTGAACTTGTTCTTCCCTCTGTGTTCTCATATGACTGCAGTCACCCTTCTGGACACATGCCCTGTGATCATTTCAGAGCATCTCAGAAGTGTTATTTTTTAGTTTTTTTTCTTCTGTTGAGTATTGAAAATTAAGCTGTTTGCAATGCATAAACAAAATCCATTCATTACAAAAATTGTATTTCACAGAGCGTGCGTGATACACTTGTACGTTTGATGCCTGCTGCTTTTGATCACCGATTATGAATTTGTTCCTAAATTGATAAATTAAGTCAGAATTTAGCATATATAGTAGATGGACAACAAACAGTTACAGGTTTGGGTACCTGTTCTTCCCCCCCGTTTTTTCAAGGAACAGAAACGAAGACAAAATAAAAAAATGAATGTATTTTCTGTATTTCAGGGAAGTCTCAAGAAGAGTCGGAAGATTTCACCACAGGAGTTTATTCAGGAATTGAAATCTGGGTCAATAGATGAAAGACTAGTCACTTGCTTAGAATCTCTCCGTGTGTCCTTGACTAGTAATCCTGTCAGGTAACATCATTAACATGTATTGCAAAGATTAATCATATTCTTATTTGTTAATGGATTAAAATTAATGGATCTGTAGATGTATGCCACAAGGTTTTGCAGTTAATGAATATGCATGCATTAGTGAATGATTATACCTTTTTTAAAATTGATAATGTATCTTCTGTAGATCTATTTCTCAGTAGAGTATCTGTACAAGGTAATACTAAAAGAATGTAAAATAAGTGCAGTGAAGAGCAGTTTGCCTTGTTTTCTAGTGCTAAATAGTCAAAAAGGTACTTTTATTTTCGAGATTCTCTCCTTAATCTTTTAACTTTGTCAGAGTAATCAATAATGGGAGATAGGCACCTTGGGGTAAGTTTGTTAGCCAGAAAACATTTCTATTTTTAATTGTCCAGTGTGCATCTGGCTTGGCAGAGTTGTTGATGTGGGTTGTGTATGTGTGTTCTGTGTAGATGTTTGCTTCTTTCCTTCTATTAATTTGTTTTTGAATTGTATTGTCTTATTTAGAATACATAGTGGTTCACATGGGAAGAAACAGGCTTTACATTAACCTGAGTTCTTCTGACAGAATACTTTACAGAAGATACATTCTCCATGAGTGCAAAGCTACTTTTTGATACAGTGTTGCTTTCCCTTTGTTTAAAAAAAACCCAAACAAACCCAAAACAATAACCCACAACCCCAAAGTTTTTTTTTTATTGACACTTATCTTGATTTTTAACAAAGAAAACTTTTCTTGTGAGTATGCATTTGGAGACAGAAATGCAAAATGTATGAAATGTGTAAACAAGTTTAAAGCAATCTCTCCTATCTGTTCTTGATATGACTGGATAGTTTTGTCTTTTTGTATGTGATCCCCTTTGCTGCCCCTTTCAAACATGCCAAGAGCAAAGTTAATCCCCCTCCCCCCAAAACCGATACAAACCAAACCCCATGATCTTGGTGAGGTACTAGTTCTGTCTGACAGCATAGTAAAATGTGGTAGGACATGAAGGAGTGAGGAAGGTGGAGAAATGGTATTGGAATAAGGAATGTGGAGGTCAATAGGAGAGTGGTGTTAGTCCACAATTGAGACATTTGATAGAGGATGCAAGTTGAACCAGACTATGATGTTATAATAGAGCATCTGATCAATACCAAAAGTGTGGTGATCAATATTATCTGGAAGAACAAAGCACAGAAACTTAAAAGTATTATAGCATAATAAGAAATTTTGGACTAGGTAGGTTTTCCACAAATGTTTCCGTTTGAATAAGGAAAGGTTTAGGATATATGAGTACAGGGAAAACAGTAAGTGCTTTTGTGTATAGAGAAAAGGAAAAAAGAATGTTTTCATTTTTATAAGCTTAGTGCATTTTATGTCAGTCCTTCAAAGCATTGTTGATATTGAAGTTTTACATTGATGCTTTTGAGAGATTTGTACCAATAAGTTAAAGAAACTACTATTTCTAGATGGCAACACTGGCTTTAACTTTGTTCAGTTAAATATAAACTATGGTAGATAGAAAATTTGACAGTTGAACCTAAGTCCTAACTTGACCATAATTTATTGAAGTTTAACTCCAATTTGAAACATTAAGCAGAATGTAAGAGACAACAGAAGAGAACTATAATGTCTGGATTTTAGTGAGACTCATTATTATGTTAATGGATGTATGACCTAAGAATAGGTCTGAGTTTGAGAGGTTAGAATTGGAAGGATAGTGACTGTGGCTTGTAAAAACACCAGAGAAGAACTATTTCAGTAGGCAGCAGTTTTATAAAAAAAATAAAATAAAAATATCTCTACTACTTGACTGTAAATGCATTTTAGTCTACAAGTCAAAAGAAGGGTCACAGCCAATAGAACTTACGGGTTCTGAAACAGGGCTTCTTGTTTATTGACTGGTGTTGACAAAGACTGTTAAGATAGAATTCACTAGGCTTAATCAGAGCATTTTAAAATAGCCTTGATAAAAACCTAAGGTTTTCCATAGGGCTTACGTACAAAAATAGTAAAAATGTAACAGTGGCACACTGTTCTTCATACTGAAAATTTGTGGAGTAAACATTTGTAAACCACATCCCCTTCTTTCTAATGAGTAACAACAATTTATGTTGATTGGATGCACATACTGGTGACCCTGATTTTCCTATCAGCAACCAGACCTTTAAGTAAGAATTTGCTTTGACACATAAATACTGAACTCCAGTCCAGCTGCTATAAATCCATGATTATTTTTATCTCCAACTTCATCTGATATGGACAATGAGAAATAGGTGATGAAATGTTGGGATTTTATTTTGTGCATGTATAGTACTTAAGAATAATTTCATGCTGTTTTAGCAGGATGAGAATTAAAGTTAATTTGCTCTAGCCTGACAATCTTCACATTTGTAGGCTGTGATCTTTTTGACAATATATAATTTAGGGTTTTTTTTTCTCTTTTTCCAATTACTATACTTTAATCAAGTTTTTAGTGTTGTTGACATTACAGTTTCTAATGCAAGAACTGGTTCTACAACATTGTTTCCAATTAATCCTTTATGTAAAATGTATTTTTACGTCACAGAGAATATCTGAATCGAGTGATATTGATTAGTTTGATCCTGTTACTTAGAAAAATATATTGAACTGTATGGCTTACTGCAAAATGTAGTGTTTATTTTCCACGAGTATAAAAAGAAAGCCTCAACAGGAAAATGTGTCCACTGAACTTGGTTAGTATTCTTCAGGTAAATAAATGGGGTGTTTTTACCTCCCAGTTGCGAACACAATTCATCAAAAGTGGTTCAGTGATCTAATTTTACATAGTATTACAGATAACTAGTTATCTACAAGTATTTCTTCTCCTTTTGTTCTAATACTTGCAATGGAATTAGCTTTTTTCATTAAGAGGACATTTTTAATAAATTGAAAATAGGGGCACTGATAACTTGGTGTTTTCAGACTGACAAAAACCTGAGTCTTTGCTTTGGATAGCGTAAGTAATCTTTGTTCTGCTGTGGAAACAGAGGAAATGGCAGTAATAATTCAACAGTATTTTAGGCACTTGATCATTATCAGCATCCTCAGCTGCTGAATTTATGACAAAGTGGTTGTGCACAATTCTGTCTAACACAAAATGTGCTAAGAAACATCTCATAGCATCATCTTTAGGTCAGATATGGCCACTTCTACCAAAACCAATTGATAGTTATTTGTCTAATCTGTTTAAAAACACCCATCCAGTAAGGAGAGAATGTATTTCATATATATTTTACTTTTAGGATAAAAACATATAAAAGCATCTGATCTGATTCTTCTTATAATTTTAAGTCTGTCATAGTTATATATCTAGCAGATATGAAGAACTGTTTAATCCCATTATAGGATGGGATTGGAAGTACTATGCATTTCAAATGAGTGTTGCATCTCCCTTGTGTTATTTCCAGCAGAATAGCTTATTATTTGCCACTGGTAAGGTCCCACCATTATTGGAGTATCTAATTATTCTGGTTACTAATCAAAAGTGGTGATAAATACATTTTACCCAATATGTACAATGGTGTGCAAATAGATGTAACAGAACAAATGGTGAGTGGAGAGGCTATAATACAAATAAAGTGAATGTTCTCATTCTTTTACTAATTCTGATCAATGTCTTGATGTTGAACTTCTGATGTTGCAGAGTGGATGCTTCCTTTTTATGTAAAAGACTTTATTTTGTTAATACATGACAAGAGATTTCATCAGCTGAAGTTTTTTTGAAGAAACTATTAGTACTACAGCCACAACAGAATCTGTATTTTGATGATGAAGATAATGAGAAGTATTACATGTTCATCATGCTAACTGTATCTGTTCTAAATAGAGATGGTTTTGTAATCACTTATTAGATAAAATTAATACTCTAATTTAGAACTGGGAAAAGTATTGAAGAGATACCCGTTATGAAATAATTTTCTGTCTTGTTAGCCAAAGACAATAAGAAATCCAAGGACTTGTCTTAACAGCAGTAGCATGGAAAGCATGGAGCTGTCAGGAAATATTTCCGCCTCTTATGGAAAGAGAAAAGTATTCAAGTACTTGTGAATTAATCCCATAATGGACTATTATAACTTCATCCTTTATAAAAGGAATTTCCTGAGCAAATACTCTACAGTTTTTCTGCTGTATGTGTGTTTTTGTTGCTTCTGCAGCCAACTTCTTCCAGTGGGATTTTGTTAGAAGTTTGAAATTTAAAATATCTGTTCCTGATACAGACATTGAAGTTTAAAAAGCAAATTATTCCTTCTGTTATGACTATGAATGACAGTGTTGTCCATGAGCTTTAGGGTTAGATAATTGACCAAATATTCTAGTTTCAGCAAGACCAACATCTACTGTCAAAGGCATGGCTGCAGTACTGCTGCCACTCATGCAGTTACTTGTATTTGCTATCAAGGAGTTTTGAGCAATAGTAAACAGAACTGTGAAGCAGCTGTCTGGTAGAAACAACATGCCAAGGTTTAACCTCACCGAAAGATATCTTTGGCAATAGCTGAAATTTAAAATTTCTATTGTGTTTATGTGGAGATATTCCTATGTATTAATATCTCAAGTAACCACTTCTGCAACTGCCTTAGGTTTTCCCTTCCTTCTCTGCTGTTTACAGTTAGATTCTGACCTTTCCAGGAGACCCTAAAACAGTATGCAGTAGGTATTTGTTTGTTTTCTTTCCTTATTTTGCAAGGGGTTTTAAATTACAGTTCTGTGCCAAAGAATGCTTAATTGTTAGTTTAAAAATTACAATTACTAAATTTAATGGCTATTATGATTTTAAGATCTTTTTTAGTTTAGGGTTATCTAATTGTGTCAATGAGTGAATGGAATGCCTCTTGATCTTCTGTTGAGTAAAGAGTTGATTTTGGGTTTTAAAATGATCCAGTTATATTGCTTTTATTTATGTTGACAATTTTCATTCATTTTCATTAGTCTTTGAAATATCAATTTTTTTCATGTCTATTTTCTTCCTCCCTAGCTGGGTTGAAAACTTTGGCCGAGAAGGTCTGGGGCTGCTGTTGGATGTTTTGGAAAGATTGGTTGAGACAAAAAAGTAAGGATGATTTCATATAAAATTGTCAGTTGTTGTTAATATGTAAACATTGTTTAATTACACTAAACTTTTCATCTATTCAGCCAGGACAAAGTTGTGAAGAGGAGTCAGCATAAGGTTGTACAGTGTTTGAGAGCCTTCATGAATAATAAGGTATGGGATTTTATTTAATCTAGAAATCTAAATTACTACAGTTCAATTAGATAATGTACATGATCAGTGGGTATAAGCCTGTGCAATCTGGAGAAGAGGTGTGCTGGTCAGCTGTGGTTTGAAGTTCTTTCTGCTGCCACTTCCCCTCTGTGGAAATATACTCAGAGAATAGTGTAAATTTTTGATGCTGATGTATGCCCTTATTACAGAGTAAGTGACCCATTTTGGACTTTTCTGTCACTTATTTTTTTTAATTAAGTCTTTGACAGCCATTTGAAATATTTACTTGAGGGAACTGTTGCTGTCTTTTGCTAGACGTTAGATGCAGTCATTTGGACTCCCTCCAACTCTCGTTACAACTGTTCTTCTGTTGTTTAGTATGGCTTGGAAAGAATTTTGGGAGAAGAGAGGAGCCTTCTGTTGCTCATCAAAGCAATTGATCCCAAGCAAACTAACATGATGACGGATATAGTTAAACTCCTTTCTGCAATGTGCATTGTTGGAGAGGAAAACATGTAAGTACTGTCTTTAGCCAGGAATAGGTAATTTTATGATATCCAAAACTATAGTTATACCTGAATAAAATGCAAAAATTCTCAACTTAGTACAGATATTACTTTCAAACCTATATTGTCAGTTTTCAGAATAGCTTTGTCTGTGATTTTTGTTATGGTCAATAAGAGTTTTCTGTTTGACATGTGGATGTACTGGTTAGGTGGAACCAGTTATGCAGCCATTCTTTTGCTTAAAATTTATTAGCGTTACTTTTAAGGTATCTTAACCATTGTAATCCAATAAGTCAAGTAATTTTTTGGCTACAAAAGTCTCTAAAGGAAACAAGTAATGCTTAAACCTCTAAATTTATACACAACAAGTCGAGGCAGGTGAGTGCCTTGGCAGCATGGCTCTTCAGATAACAAATGAACAGCAAGGTTAACTATCTCCTGAGTGGAATGCTTTTATTTTCTTTCAGCCTTGAAAAAATTTTGGAAGCTGTAACAGCAGCAGCAGAGGAAAGGAGTATTGATAGATTTTCTCCTATTGTAGAAGGTCTTCAGGATAACTCAGTTCAGCTGCAAGTAAGCAAATTTTCTTCACAAACCTCTGCAACAAGTAAAAATAAGATTACTTGTTTTTCCGTATTGAACAAACCATTACAATAAAAAGGAGAAGGGATACTGTTTCAAATAAGGGTCAATTTTTGGAATGTTGTCTATAATGTTATCTTTTAAAATGTGGTGTGGGAAGATTCAGAGCTGAGAAGCACAGCAGTGTTGAAGATTAATTTGTTGATTTCTACTCACCCAAATCTTACAGACTTTGGGAATTACATTTGTATTGCCTTTTAAAATAAAGCATATGTTAAATATTCAGATGCAAAAATATTATCTCATTTCTGGTGAAATTTGTTGAAACTTAAAGATTAATAGTAAAAAAGCAACTTTTTAGGCAACTGCTTTTTATAATTAGTGTTTAAATCAGCAGGAAATCTGTCCCTCTTTATGGTTTCAGAAAACTGCACCCATAGAGTCTGAGGAAAGAAATCTTTCCCTTATTTTCAGTTTGCTTCAGTTGGATATAGAGTTTACCACAGATATTCATGAAGTATAGTGCATTTCAATGGTCATTATAAAACATTTGTTAGAATATAAATATTAACTCACTGATTTTCATGAGATTCAGTTGAACTGAATGCTGTTCATATTTGTTATTCTCTGTGAATATTACAAAAATGTTAAAAGTTTGAAAGAAAGTTTGTGTTGCTCCAGTGTCACCTTTTGTATTAAATAGTCCATGCCTGAAAGTAAAGATTACTGTTTGTTTCATCTGGGTCACAGAAAGCCTAACCATAAAGAAATATTGGAAGGTGGAGAGTAATTTGTAGTTGAATTATGCTGGTACCGATGGGATTCTCCTTTGAAAACTTGTTCCTCCTTTTTTATTCTTTCTTTCTTATAATGATAGTGGGGTTTGGGATGGAAGGAACATTTAAAGGTCATCTAGTTCCAATCCCTGTACTGTGAAGGGAGCATCTTTCACTAGATCAGGCTTCTCAAAGCCCCATTCGACTTGATCTTGAACACTTCCTGGGACATCCACAACTTCTCAGGATACAATTGGCTCTCTGGGCTGCAAACGCATGTTGCTGGCTTGTATCTAATTTTTCGATATCTCCAGGTCCTTCTCTGAAGGGCTGCTGTCAACCTGTTCATTGCTTAGCCTGCACTGATGCTGGTTATTGCCCCAACCCAGGTGCAGGAAGTTGTACTTGGCCTTGAAACTCATGAGGTTCACTTGGACCTACTTCTCCAGCTTGTCAAGGTCCCTCTGGATGGCATCCCTTGATGTGCCCATCTTCAGCTTCCTAAGATGTGATTTCATGTCTCTTCGTTCTAGAATAGAGCTTTTTACAGTTACAGTTACTTATTTAGCTTTTTTATTTGTAGCCTCTGAATAAGTTGCTTTCTAACCCTTTTTAGTAGTCTAGATATTAACTTATACTATAACTTACTGAGTAAACAGTCTGTCTTTTTTACCCACTACTGTGAAAAACACTACCAGAACACTTTATTTTCTGAAGTGCATTCTAGAATACGTATTCTAGGAGTGCTAAACTGAGGCCAAACGATTATCATACAAAAGATGGAGGCAGAAAATTATTATTTGACATGAAGTCAGTTAAATTCAGTTACTTTGATTTGACAAAGAAATAGTTGTCTTCTGTTTCTTTTATTTGTTTGGTTTCTTTGGATTTTTTTGTTGTAGTGTGCATAGGTATCTTTGTGTTACCTGCCCTGAGCAAGAGACCTGATAGCCAGACTGTTTTTTTTCTTCTTTTCTTTAAATCTTGCTGTCATAGCCATAGTGCGAATCAGTTACTGTGATAGGATAAATTCAGCTTTGAATTACTGCTCAGTTTTCTGGCAGTAGGAATACATAGCCATGGCGTAGTTTGCCAGGTGAGTTGACAACTGAGGGAAGCACGATCCTCTAATTAATATTTTTTTTCCTTTAATCTTGTAGGTGTTTGTTTATCTTGGCATGGATTTATTACTGAGTTAAAAATTTTTGACTGTAAACCAAATCAAAGAGTTTATGGATTCTCTAGTTCCTTCCTTTGCTTCAACCTTGAAGATTTCTAAATGCCTGTAATACATATAGCACTCCATTACCAATGATGATAGTCAGAGTTGCTTAGGAACCTCAGTCAGTCAAATTCAGGGTCAAGTAAGCTCTCCCCCAAGTAATATTTTTTATTGACTGGAAATGTACGTTATTTTGTTTGTTCTTGCATTTCATTTGTTGTTTGTTTTTAAAAGTGTATCAGGTTGGTATTGGCTTCATATAGAAGATGTTGCTTCTGACTTGGCACAGAAAGATTGTCTTCCCCCACTCCTCCCTTTATTTGTTTTTTTTCTTTAGAATTTTTTATTTTGCTAATGTATTGAAAGTCATAGTAATTGCCTTTAAGGGTCAAAAAAGAGACTTTATATTGGCAAGGCTGGAGTGGGACTGGAAAGGGGCAGTAAGGAGAAATGTAGAGTAATAATTTTTTTCTTTGAGCAGTGGCTGGGAGGCTCAAACTACGGTTATGATTAGCCAGGACAGGGAGAAAAAGCTTTGAGCTCCAGTTGTACTGGGACTAGAAGGGGGCTGCAGAAGGAAAATGTAGGCTATAAGACAACAAATTTCCTGTTTTCCATGGCTTTTGAGTCTGCGTTTTCCAGACTGGACATAAATTTCTTGTAATAATGGATCCTTACCTTAGGCATTTTTGCAAGAATCGTTGCTGTTCTTCAGTATTAAATTTAAATATATGATCTCATTTATTTCTGTTCTCCTTTGGGGTCTGTGTTTCATTTAGAATTTGAGATTAATGTTGTTCAGTTAACCAATTCATATTCAATTTTTTTTTTTTTTTTTTTTTTGGTTGCATGTTTTAGCACCCTTGAGATAGTGGGCAGTCTGGATTTGGGCCAGATGTGCAAGCTTGGGCATGTCAGTCTTTCAGGACTATAACATTTGGCTCACTGCATTTGGGGCTTTTTTAACATTTGCATGGTTTTTAAGTCCTCAGTTCACTTATTTTAATTTTCTGGTTTACTTTGATATTGGGTCATGTTAAAGTAAAAAAAAATTGTTATTATTGATCAACTTGAAAAACAAAAATATGAGAAGTTTGATATTAAGTTATGCTCATTTTTATTTATGTTTTAGTACATTAAGGTAAAAATGGCTAGATATTAAGAAAATTTTATTCATAGATATAATCAGTCAAAGAATTAAAGAAAGAAGTCCAAATGCAGAAGTTAATTTTAATGTTGAATAATGGTAGTTCAGTGTCTCTTTACATTGGCTGAGCAGCTTTCTTCTTTATTTGGCATGAACAAAGGTATCAGTCAATTTTAAAAAATATCTTTATTTGGTAGGGAGAAATGGTTTAGATCATAGAAATTATGTAGTCCAATTTCAGGATATTGTATCTAACTTAAGAGCTAGTATTCTTTATAGAGCATGTAAGAGTTTGAAAACTTCCAGGTCCTTCACAGCACTTACATGAGATACCTAAATTTTAATAGTATGAAGGGTAGCATTTCTGTGACTGTTCTTTACTAGCTTGTAGGTATTCAGTCCTGAAATTAACCGCACTTTGTTTTGAGTGCCAGGCTTCCAAATGTGATCCTGAATTTTTGGGAGTTGCATATATTTGCATGTAAAGGAAAAAAAGTTATGTACAAATCCCTTTGCTATACAGTTCAAAAAGCACAGGAAAACTTCCTTAAAAGCAACCGCTTCATTTGAAGCAACAGGTAAATTAAATTAATCTATGTCCTCCCCTTGTCCATGATGGATACCAAAATGTGCATTTCAACCTTCTGTCTTTTTAAAAATTAAATAAATTTATAAGGGTCTCTCTAAGTCTATTAGTATGCCTTGCAGAGTAAACTGAAGATGAACAGATAGTAGCTCTTTTGGATCAACGTTTAGGAATAGCTTTCAGAAATTATAATCCTTCGTGAACAGTGTTGGTAAGCAGCCCCTTTAAGAAACAGGTAGATACCAATATTAATGGTAGCTGTGACAGTTGATATGCAGGGAAAAAAAGTCATAACTGATTTACCACTTAAATCTTTCTCACAAATATAAGCACTTTCATGTTTACCATTTACAGCGACACTCAACTCCATTGGTGAGATACCACTGATGAGAAAACTGGAACAGTGCAGAAAACTTCAGCCCGGTTGTTAACTGTACAATAACAACTTTTATTTTTCTAGGACTACTGTTCAGATACTAAACAAGTACTTTTCTACTAGTTATGCCTTGTCAGGATTCTGCTATGTCTCCATTTGGTATTTAATTATCCTCTGATACAGAAGATAGGAGCATTGTTAAAACTGACAATTTACTCTAAATGTTATAATTGTGATATTTAAGCTAAACATATTAATTTGGCTTTACTGAGAGTGTTACCTGTATTTCCTGAATATAGGTAACATTTCGCTGTTTCACTTGCTGTATCTTATGTAGGCATGGAAACCGTTAATGAACGTTCTCTCTCTCCACCACCACCATGACCCCCCAAGTTAAACTTGTATTTGAACACATTTTTTTTTCCATTAAGCCTTTTTTTTTTTTTTTTTTTGGACTCCACAAATAGTTTCTAGATTTCTTTTTTTTAAGACCAGAAAAATCAAAGTTCTTCATGTGAATCAGTTTTAAACTTTTATAAGAATGACATTGACCTGGTGCTTAATTTGACAGTGTTTTAATGAGACAAAAGTTTACAGTTGTCAATTACTTGGTGTACTTGCCTTGATTATCTGCTTGATATGCATAGGCTTGTTTTGTGGTGGTTTAATTTGACATTAACAACTGACCTTTTCAATTTTGATTTGACTAACGTTTCTGTTGCTTAAAGGCTGAATATGTAAAAGGCCCCAATATGATGACTTTTGTATTTTTAATGGAAACTCTAGTATCTACTTTTTCCATTTGTTGAAAGCAAAGGATATTCTCCCTCTTGTCTTTGAGAAAATCCAAAATTATGGAAAGCATACTTAAATGGTTTTGATTCAAGACAAGATTGGTGATTTTAGTTTGAGAATATAACTATAGTCAGTAATACTACTGAGTTTCTGGTTTTGTTAAAGTAAATGTACTTTATCATCTTAAGCCTGTATACAAGAAAATGCGTACAAGGAAATCTGGTACCTTGTATATTTATGACAACAACTGAAAAAGTCTAAAACTTTGGTTGTTCAGGTCACAGGGGCAGGAAATACAGCTCTTCTGACAAAACCCATTTTGATGTATTTAAGACAATGATGAATACAACAACAAATTGTGTGTTGCCCAGTTCTTCTCATTCTTCTCATAGAATCAAATGAATACTTCCACTCTCTAATCTTCATCTTTCATCACTGTTCCTCAAGCAGGTGTTTTAACTAATAGAAGAGTGTTATTCTCCTGTACAGTTCTAGTTGCAGCCAGCTCCTTCAAATTTTCCATTTAGAACTGAGAAGAGGTACGATGTTGAGGGAAAGGTGCAATTCTGACTTTTCCAATTAGAGTCCTGAAAAAATTGAAAATTTACCACTGTGGAAACCTGCAGGTGTTTCATGCCTGTCTAAGGAGAAGCACTTTTGTGAGAAAGTAAAAGGCCTTATCTATTAATCAGCAGATTACGCTCTCTATTTTTAGTTGTCATGGAATACCATTTCATCTCTCTTTTTAATCTAATAATATCAGAATGTGAGATGGTGTGGTCTGTGATATTTTGGTTAGCTGAATCACTTAATGACTATTGGCTGTTCTCTGCTAATGAGATCCTTTCCATAACTGTGTATGTAATAGGATGAATCAGAGCAAAGGTCACCTTATGTGGACACTGATAATAAGTATTTAAAAGCCATGTAAATGTACATGTGTGTTGATGGTACATCTCAAAGTCATTACTAAGATTTTTTGTTATTAGCAAGGGTAAATAATTGATGAACATCAATATAGTGTCTGTACTAAAGCCAAATCTGCAGCCAGTTTAATGCTGGCAAGCAGAATTTAACTAAATATACATAATCTTTACAGCCTTTTTTACAAATGCATACTTGCACTAAGAGTGAGAAAGTGAAGCAGAAAAATCTTACTGCAGTTTTGCTTATTTAAATGGGCAATATATGGGAGAAGATGATACTTACCACATAGCATTGATTGTCTTGTCTATGCAAGGAAAGTACTGCTCTGAGCTGATGAGAGATACCTGACATTTTCCACCAGAAAAGGACCAGGTATAGTCTGTCTACTCTTCAGCTGGGAAGAATGCAAGTTTAAAGTACAGACTGTGGAATCCTCAAAAGAATGTATCTTGTAACTTGATAGGTATCCCTGGTTAGAATTGTGGAGGATTAGAATTTGAAGCTGTAATTTCTCACTTAGCAGAATATATCTGATTGCATTGGTCTAGTTCCTCATGGAGGAAAACATACAGAACTTTGAGTTCCCAGGCAAAGTTCTTCTCTACCAAAAATAATATGTGTGTATCCATCAGCATATATTGATCTCTTAGATAAACATACTAAGTCAAATATCGTAATTTCCCTTCCATGTGGTAGTAGGGTGTTAAAAGCATTCCAGACGGAATATACTTGCAGATTCAAACCCCCTCTGAAAACTAACGTGGTGGACTGTACTTAGCTTCAGTTCTTTAGGAATGAAGAAGGGAAGGAAGTGTTTAACTGAACTGCCAGGTGAAGTGAAATGTTTGCTCTTCACTTTTCCTTGAAGAAAGGAAAGTGCCTCTACACACCTTCACTGCATGCCTGTTGTAAACAGCAAGATACTCTCAAGATGTAATTACTCTCTGGGTTTGAGGTGCCCCTCTGGAAACAGTACTTAGAAATTGCAGTCCTCAGCACCACGACAGGATTTTAGAAGATACACCAAGAGAGCTGTGTATTACCGTATGCCTTTTGCTGTTGGACCCTGAAATAATTTTACTTTTTCAGGCATTTTCTCAGGGGCAAACGGACAAAATACCTCCACCTACAGAATCTAGAATTCCTTATGAATTGGTTTTAGATGTAGACCATTTGCCCAGAATGTTTTGCTTGCAGATTTTTGCCGCCTTAAGAAGATAATTTACCTGTATTCACTAAACCTCATACTACCTCAGCAGAAGTACGTCTTCATTTGTTGAAGATGAGACATCTTTTGATGACGCAGCTTTCCCACCTTGTGTCCATGCCTGCAAATAGAAAAGACTGTCAGTCTGTTTATGGAATCTTATCCCAGGTAATTGAGAGTAAAAGCATATAGTTAGGGCCCACTCAGAGTGCAAGCAGTGACTGATAGTTCTGTTTCCCAAGAGCTGACATTTATAGAGTTTTCAACTGGAGTGTCACGGGCATTTTCCTTACATGTTACGTACTTTGAGAATTTTCAAGGAATGATGTTACAGTTCGGATAACTGTTCTTCAATTTTTTCTTAATTAGGAACATTGAAGACAAATAATTGAGTGGATACTCATTGGAATTTTGTCTAGTATGAGTGCATTTAGAAACAAGCACTTGAAAAGAATTAGTTATCTGTAGCTTCCTTTCTCACTTGAGAAGTTCTTTCAACTCTTTGGACGCTGTTTTCTTTTTGGTTTGACCCTTTGTTAGCAGAATTAGAGAGTGGATGGTCTCTTTTTGTGGAATAAATTACGATATCTGTTATTTCTATTGTGTTTCTTTTGATTAGTAGCCACACTTTAGAAGCAGGAAACAAACTCACTGTTTGGCTTTTGTTGTATTTGAAGTCAGTAGTACTTTCTTGGTAGTTTAATAATTCTAAATATCAATCTGTATTTGAATGTTCAAAATCTTTTAACCATGTTGTTAAGCGGTTTTAGTACTACTCTAAGATGAGAAAGTCATAATCTGGGATTTCTAAACAAAGGCCACATACCCCTATCTTTGTAATTAAAAAAACAACAAAAAAAGTCATGACAGACTTTATTTTTTGTTTTTCTGAGGCATTTTTGTGGTTGAGACTTTCTTCTTAAGCAAATAGACACAGATAAAGGTAAAATACCAGACTTGCTTAAAATTTTGTAAATTGGGAGCAAAGACCTTTCTAAGCCAGCGGCAGATCTTTCTCTTTAGCAATGTAAAACACTGAATAGGATTCAGTCTGCAAGTAAAACAACCCATCAAGCATTTCAGCTAGATATCTAAATTCAAGTAACCTATGGAAGTCCAAAGCTCAGTTTAGTTGTCTATGCATGAACTTCAAATGTCATTTTAGATACCTTTGTAGATATGATGTGGTTCTTTTAGGAGATTGCCACCCTTCTGGATTGGCATTTGTAAGCCAGATGTGAGACGCTGCAGCAGCTGTAATGATACTCTGTATACTTTGTGTTCATGTTTAAACTGATGAATTAGGTCCCTAGTCAGTAAAGACAATGGATCCTGGAGTGCCCTCATCACTCCGTGTGCGTTGCAAAGAAGATCATTTAGAATCTAGAATGTTAAAGAAGAAGCTTTAAAGAAGAATCTAGGAGACTACTGATTAACAAGAATGGGAGTTTAGCTATCTATATAGCTACATATAGATATCTGTCTATATATGGGCATCTACATGCAGGTATCTGAAGCATGAACTTTGCTGTCTTGGTAAACTCTCAAGAATTCTGGTTGAGTTTATTCCTGTGCGTTACACAGTAATTTAACAAAGCTTCCTAATTTTTCTTAAATTGGCTTACTGTCAAGCATAGGGTAATACTAATATATTGGTTTTCCAACTGCAAAGTTTAGGATAGCAAAAATTTTCTTTGCTTTTGAATCGTCCCTGGGTTATTGCTTAGAGCTGCCTTTTAATAAGCCAGTCAGATGATGATCATCTAAGTTTAAGAGGGCTATTTTTCTCTTTATCTTGGTTTTGGTGCGTTCCCCCAAAATCTAACTTTCCAGAATGCAGTGTTACTAGAATGTTCACAGGCTTGTTTCCTCTTCTTGATAGAATTTATCACATTTTTTTCCTTATGGGTTTTAGGTTTGCTAAACAGGTCTATCTTGCTGTAATTCACTAGTGAATTAACTGATTTCAAATTACTACCATCATGCCTGATTTAAGTATTATATGCTAACTGCTATACTTTATAGTTTCATTTGGAGCATGTTTTAAATGTTTGTGATCTAGTAACAACAGGTTCTTTGTCTTTATCATCAGTCATCTTTAATTTTTAATCTGTTTTTTTTTTTTAAGTTTTCATGAAGTTAACTACTCAAACATAGATTGCTTAGACTTGTGTTTACTTCCCCTTGTATAACCTTTTCTCATTCTGCTTTCTGTAGACTTCTGTTTGGAATTTTCATTATTACTTTGTCTTTGTATTCCTTTAGAAATAGTTCACTACATAATCCGGTAGATTTTTGCCTTGTTTATTCCAGGAAAAATAAAGTATGTTCTGGTTATGAACTACAATTGAATTCCTACTTGATTAAATTTGACTAAAGTACTAGAATAACAGTACTTTTTACTGATGTGTTTATTGCTTTCCATTGTTGTATCTCGTCTCTGTTCTATTTGAATAGCACATGTACACATGTACTTTGTTGATTCGGCAAATTAGAAGAAAATTCTTTTTTTTTGGGGGGGGGGGGCAGCAATTACATCTGTAGACATCCTTTCATCTAAATTGCATTACTTTCTCAATGATAAAACTGTAGTTTGATCAGGATTTTCACAGTAGCATACTTTGTTCAGTCTCTGATTGCCTCTTCATTGGTAGTTTAAATCAAGTGCGATAAATGCCGATTCCTAGCTTAGTAGTCCAGTCACATAAAGTTTTGCATGAAAATATACCATGTTTTAAATTTCTGATAACAATGATGAAGTTTCCAGTTCTGTTGTAATCACACAACGTGGAGTTTGAATTTATTTGAAACGTAAATGTAACCTTGCAGTGCTGTCTTTATTACTGATGGTATGATAGTGTTGTCCAGTGAAGTCTGCAATCATTGAAATGCCTCACTGATGGTAACAAGAGTACAGGTGTTGACAGCATCTGTCAGTGTACAGAATTACTGGTTTTGAATGGCAGAGCTAATTCAATCAAGAAATTGCAATTGAATGAAAGACTCAGTACCTCAAGGAGATAAATAGGTAATGGTGTAACAGGTTTCAACTAAATAAACTCAAAATTAAGGGAAGAAAAATTTTTGTCGTGGCTGCTGAAGAAAAAATTCAAATACTGGTGAAGCGGACCCATACCAAAGCAAATGCAAAAAGCTTTAAGAGTGAAGAATGCAGTCCACGCTTATCTAAGCGTGATAAGATTAGAATGTATTCTGTAAGGTATTGTTGCACTACATTTTAATTATTTTAGTTGCCTGCACTTTCTACCATTCGGTGCATCCAAATTCTTCACCATATTTTGACACTGCAATTTGTGCAGTGTCTGCGTCTAAAAAATACACCTCCTATTCAAAGCAAAGAATTTGTTTTAGGTCTAAATGAAGTCTTAATGGTCTAATCAAATTATTCTCAGCAGTGCTAACACATGTCTTTCCTCACATCCCATGCCTCTACTTCACTATGTTGCATTTTAATTAGGATCATATTACTATCTGCTAGTTACATAAATGTATTTAACAGTAAACTTTATGCCACAAGCTTCTACAAGGTTAAATAAAATTTAAAACTAGTGGGGTGGTAGTCATTCTGTTACTAGACAAATCCTGTTGCAACTAAATAAGCCGAAACAGAGCTCCAGGCAGGCAAGCCAAGTCTCAAGTTAGGAAGCATGTTGTGTTAGCTTAACACAAAGCCTGTAGCATGCTACTAACAAAAATAGCTGGGATGCAAGGCCATGTGTTCTGAACAATATTGTAAAGGACATGACAGAAAAATATTGAATATGAGAAGCTTTTTCAGTGTCCAAAAAGACTTGGTTGGACAACAGGAAGGTCCTAATTTCTTTTCTGTTGGATGCTGTAAGGCAATTACTGGAAGGTTTTATTCAGTCCACTTCTGAAAAGTGGACTGGACATCTTAGGCAGTTTGAAATTTTTTGTTGTTGTTGTGTGGGGTTTAACTGTAGGCAACTCTTCAGAATTTTCCTTTAATTTATCTTTTGGTATTTTTAGTTTTGGTTTTTTTAGGGTTAGTGCCACTTTTCGTTACCTAGTGTAGAGCAATGCTTCAGTAGTAACAAACTACTAGAATAACTCTTAGAAATAGTACATGCACAGGAACAAGGTTTAGGAGTAATACAAAGGTTTTGTTTGGATTTATTTGAAGAAAATAAATAAGTTAACTAATATTTTCCTTTAGGTTTCTAAAATACTGTAGGCACACGTACAGAATCAAATTGCATAAAATTAGGGAAATAACAGATTTCAGGGAGAAGTGTAAATAAGAATTGTTCTGACAGACACTTACTACAAAGATGAAGAATCCACCGTGTCATTCAAAGCCCCAAACTGTTATAAATTTAGCAGCTTTCCAAGTTGGCTGTTCAGAGGAGAATAACTGAGGATTGTTTCTTATTTATGATATTAAAGAAGCCCCAAATTTGAAAGATATTTTTCAAGGAAACATACCTTATTTAAGACAGAATGATTAAGATTGTGGTCCTGTTACCTGTATTCCTATTTGAGTTCTTTTAAAATTGACTGCCAGTAATGTAGTGCCAATATCTTTCTGAAAGAAAACGTACCAGAATTCCTCTTTAATATGTGTAAGGTTTTTCTTGTTACTCAATTAGATGATGGTCTAACTGATCTCACTGTAAAGAATATGGAGAAAGGACAGGAAAAGACTTTCATTGCCTTGTGGTTTCTAGCTTTATAAGTGCTTTACCTTTTTTTGTTTTATTAGTATTTTTATTAATTTTTTACGTGTTACAAACTTTGCTGGCATAAAATATAAATACAGCTTTATGGGGGGAGGGAAATAAAAAAGTGTCAAGGAAACATTGCTTTGACAGACCTTAATACAGCCAAATAATCTTTAAGCCCTGAAAGCCTTTTTTTTTTAAAAAAAAGAAACTTTTAAACATAAAATGTAATACTATTTTGTAGTTGGGTACTTAACATGCTGTTTTGTAAATTTGTCTAAATGGCTTTGACATTTTGCAAACTTTTTTATTTTTATAAACTTTTATTTTATTAAACTTTTTTATTTTTATTATTTTATCCAGACTTAGACCAATCTGAGCGTTCTTGTCTGTTACTTGAACCTTTCAAACACCTTCCATAGGTTTATGAAGCAAAACTTTGATTTACAAAGCCATGAGCCATGTTGCATTTTTTCATACTGTCCATTTATTCAACTTGCATTTTTTATGTTACTCAGTAATTTTGTTATCTATTATACTTTTAATATATTTGCAGTGTAGTAAAGTCAAGCTTGCCAGTCTGTAGTTGTCCAGATCTTCCTGAAAACGTCCTTGTAAATATCAAAATTATTTCTGACATCTTCCTTTTCTTGGGTGTCAACATGCTTTTTAGGATGAACTTCAATGCTGTAGCAAGTACTAAAGTTATTTTGTCCTCAGTTTCCTTCAAAACTCTAATATTTGAAGAGTGAATACTCTTTTGACTTCTTATTGTTGGCTTTCATCTTTAAGTTCTGTTGCCAGCCCCTGAACGTGTTTGTGTGTCTGTTCTACTTTGGGAACATCTCTCACACACCAGTAGAACATTTGATGAAGTGTTGCTATGGCCTTTATTTTCTTTGCGTACTCCTTTTCACTGTGATCTTTTACTGACTCTACAGATTCTTTGGTTGTCTTCCTTGTTTCGTTATCTTTGAGAAAAAAGATGGTTAATCAGAGATGCTTTTTGCAAATTGTCCCTCAAACTTATTTTTAATTCTTTTTTTTTCTCTCTTTTTTTTTTTTTTTTTGTCTTCTTAATACAGACAGCTTCATGCTCAATCAGCTGAGGTTTTGAGTCACCCCCCCCACCTTGTGTTGTTTTATTTTGTTTAGTTGTCATAACTTGAATAATTGTCCAAGACTGGAATAAGTTACAGAAGTCTATCTTAACATTTTTATGCAGTTGATTTAAATAAGTGAATTTAGTGTGGTTTGTCCTATTGTGTCAATAAAGTAAAAACAATGCTTTTCTTTTTTATTATTATGCAAATCTAGGTATTTGCATGTACTGAGTTTCATAGAAGTTCTGAGGGCGTAGAACTTAATTTCAGCTCTTCATTCAAGTAAGAGGAATGATGAAAGCTTACTCCCTCCTATTACTGTTGGAAAGTTATTGATGCAAAGTATGTTGTATGACAGAGTAATGTAAGAATAGATGCTCTCATGGCAGTTTTTCTCCAGGAGAGGTGTCAGATGGGTTAGTATGGTGGTTTCAACCACACCATGCCACAACACCGTCCCTTGAGTATTCTTGTCCTCTTCAGCATCTCCAGAAGTTGGAGAAATGGTCCTAACTCTTGCTGCAGAGTTGTGGAACCCTTGGGGGTTCTCTCTTCAAGTGACTGGAAATACCTCCATTTATGGGACTGGGTGGAGAATGCCTGTGGGTCATTGTAACACTCGGTCCCCAACAACCTGCTGGAGCTTACAGTCTGCTTGACTTGATTTTTCAACAGCTTCACAGCTCTCACATTCATTAACAGGCTGTTTACACTTGTTACATCTCTGTTCTTATAACTAAGCTATTCCCTTCTCCTACAGTGTTAACTTGAAGTTAATCTATGTATACTAAGAGGTCTAAATTATGCTGATTGCCATGCACCCCCAAAACAGTTCAGCTAAAATAATATATAAAACTACTTTCATATTTGTATTTTTTTGTGGTAGGATAAATGTAGAATCATGGTTGTAATCTGTGCTACCATTTAATCTTAGCATGTTCCTCTTGGAAACCTAATAGTCCTGTTGTTTCTTAACAGTATAGCTTGGCCATCCAGTTCTTCTGGTGGCCGTATGTAAATTCAGCACTTGGAATTATATGTACTTTGAAGATGACTGATGCTGTATGTTCCTGGTATTGCCTTTTGCCTGAACACAGCATGCTACATCATCATTTTTTTGACAATAAAAGGCTTTACAACAAAGAAAGTATGTGAAACAGATTGCTTTAATTGTTTACATAGTATGTTAGGCCAGAAGACAATCCTAATCAGCTTTTAAAAAAACCCTTACAATGCTGGAAATACATGAATAACTTACTTCATGTGCATTGAAGCAAGATGTGCAAACAATAAAGAGTAAAAAAAGGAAATAATGGCTGTTGTCACCCTTACTTATGATTAATAACAAGTTGCCATTGTTCTGAGGACTTGTGAATCTGGTCAGTGGATTCCATCTGCTCCTTGCTCTGGGTTTTCAAGATGAATCGGTTGATTCTTCAGAGGAGAGACTACTCACTAGTTGATCTGATGCTTACTTTTGAGCTGAAGTACTGGTTCCCATGAAGTATTCTATCACACTCAAAATATTTAAAAAGGGAAGATTTTTAAAAAGAGGAAGATTTTTAAAAAGAGGAAGAAATCCATTCTTTTCTTCAGGCTCAATTTAGTTTAATCAGCATTTTTTCTTCTAATATGTTTCCCACTGTTTACACAGACTTTTGCCTTTACCATTTCTATTATGTCACTAACTTTTACTGTATATATATATAGATAAATATTTATTTACATTGATTTTCCTGTGTTGAGAATTATGCTTATCAAGGTATTTACTATGTGCTAAAGTTCATTTACTAAAGGAACTTGCTCTTTTTATAAAATGACAAAATATTTCATTTTTATGGAAATTTGTGGACTAGTGTTTGGTATTTATAACTCATGCGGCTGATAAGAAATGTAAGTATCTTAATTATAAGATTATAGTAGATTGATAATTAGATATGATGCAATGTCTGGTTAGTGGTTTGTTATGTCTTTTTGACTGATGCATATTGAAATCCGAGAAATAAAATAGTTTAATATTTCCTCTGTTATAGGTAGCTTGCATGCAGCTCATCAATGCTCTTGTTACGTCTCCTGATGACTTGGATTTCAGGCTTCACATCAGAAATGAATTTATGCGTAGTGGATTGAAAGAGATATTGCCAGTAAGCGTCTTGTAGTCTGTCTTTGCATTACTATTTAAATTATTGGACTATTTGAGCTTGAGAGAGGGAATGGGACAGCAAGTTCTAATAAATTATTCTCAAAGGCATTTTATTAAGTCTGGGTGTAAGCAGTTAGATATGAGAATCAGTCTTAACATAAGAATGAAAAGGTGAAGTGTTCACTCTGAACTTTATGCCTGTTCCTCAGCATTTTAGGACTTTGATTTAGAACATGTGATGTGCTGTTGTGCAGACATTTGTTATGTCAGGCTGAAGCTGTGTTCACTTTTTGAATATTTAAATTAATTAATGTATTGTCATTTTAAATTTTAAAATAGCGTAGACTTATGGAAGTTATTAGAAAGATAAGGTTTGTTTACATATGGAAATGGTAATTTTGCAAGCCTTTCTGTTGTTTCTTCTTTGCAGCAATTGAAATGTATAAAGAATGAAGCACTAGATATTCAGCTGAAAGTGTTCAATGAGCATAAGGAAGAAGACATGATTGAATTCTCTCATCGTTTAGAAGATATTAGATCTGAACTAGAATATCCTTTTGATATTAGCAAGAGAAACATGAACAAAATAAAGTGTATAGTGGACATTTTTCTGGTATAATTCCTGTTTTAAAAAGTTATCAGTCAACATTTGACTGAAATATTTTTTTCCTTACTGTTATTCTCCTTAACGCTTTTACTGAAGTAAATGATGTTTACAACATGGTGTGGAATACAGTTAAGGACACTAGTGCTGAAGGATATTTTCTTTCTATTCTCCAACATCTTTTGCTGATAAGAAATGATTATTTTATACGGTATGTTTAATGCTATGTTAAATGTTAATTATGGGTTTTGTTGTCATTTAGTCATTAATAGAACATTTCTTCCATAAATTTAATGATAAATGCAATTTAGTCTCTTTCTGTGTGGACTGCAATTCATAAGTAATACTTTGTGAACTCATGTTCGAAAGTATCAGCTTTGAATAAAAATGCTGTCTATATATTTTGTCTCTTCTGCTTAGGCCACAGTTTTCTATATAAATAAAGAAAATTATTTTTGTTGAGATCTGAACCTTATTGACTGCAAACATAAGTGATTCAGGACAGGTCTCTTAATCAGTTATAAATCATGGTAGTAGCATTGTAATTTTGTGGTGTATTTGAGTCAATAGACAAAACCGAGTATGCACAAAAGAGCCCTTTGTACAGAAATCTGACCATAGGCTTATTTTAGAGCAACTTTTGGTTGGGAATTGAGTGTTCTTAATATACATTATAGGTCAGTGTGAACTTATAGGTGTCCCTTAAATAACTTGTCAGATAAATTACAGCAAAATAGTTAATAAAATGTTAGATGTTTGAATCTGCCAAATAATTTATTTTCTAAAATCTGCTTGTGTTGTTTTTGAGGAAACACTGGAGGAACCAGATACAAATTAATAGGGAAGGAAAGTCATCTGTTTTCTACATAACATTCTGCATAACGTTGTTTTCAAGCAAGGTCTAGTACAGGTGTACACTTAAAGGTTAAGAGTGTTTGCTGACGTGGGTACACCAGTGCTAGACCTCTTCTACCTGAAAGGTTTTGAATTCACAGCTTGAATGTTCTGGGCAAGTGAACTAGCTGTCATATCCCCCCAACATTTTAGAAAAAGTTTTTTTCCATTCCTCTTACTGAAGGAGGGCTGTAGTACCTCTATAGTTAACAACAGTCACAAAAACAGAAGGGGCCAAGCTGAAGGAATAGCCTTCTCTTTACTGGGAGGAACAGGAAGGTTTCCTTCCTTCCTGTATTTCCTCAGGGGGAGAGATGCAGAGTTTATAAGAATCATATATCTTTAGGTCCACTGTTTTTTTCCAGTGTTGTGTAAACTGTTCTTGTGTAATAAACTGCCAGATGTATTTGTGCTTCGAGTTTTACCTACCCTTCAACCAAATAAATCAGTGCAAATCTTTTGACCTTACTGTGTTCATAGATTTAAATATACATTGATAAATAAATATGCTGTAAAATAACTTATCTCTGTCTTTAGTCCACAGTATTTCAAATTAATTGAAGAGTGCGTCTCCCAGATAGTGTTACATCGAAGTGGAACAGACCCAGATTTCACTTACCGTAAAAGATTAGATATAAATTTCAGCCATTTAGTGGGTAAGTACTATGTTTGGAAGTGATTACAGCATCAGACTTATTTGTATTTTCCGAAAAAACCAGCTTAAAATTATGCACATGGTTAAGAATCTTCTGTTCCCTTTATATGTGCATGTGTGTTTGTTTATTTTTTCAAGATATTTGTGTAGATAAAGCAAGATTAGAAGAATGTGAAGAGAGAGCTTCTGAACTTTCCAGAAAAGTAAGTAATTTTTAAGTTACGTGATCATAAGATGGACACAGGGAGTTACTTAATAGTTTCATGAATGAACGTGGCATAGTTTCTAACTTCAAGTTACCAGTAGTTCTATGCTTAAGTGGGAATGTGGGTGTTTCTTGTGGCCTAGGAAGCATAGAAAAGTGGTGTAAAGTAGTTAACCTTAATTGAGTCTTTCTGTTATTTATTTTAAGGTTTCATATACAAATCTCCCAAAAATCAGCTGAGTATTTAATTTGAGCAGTTACCAGTTTCTTCAACAAGATTAACAGTGGGAGAGTAAGAATTGACTCATTTGTATCTACAGACTGTATTACTGTGCATCAAGATTTTTAAGCTGCTCTAATTCCAACTTAAAATACATTAATACTTGATGCTATTTCATATAGTAAGGACTTGTAGTGGTAATAGAGTTAGTATTTCCACTCTGGATATAGTGGATATATGGAAGTTAAAATAGCAGATACGTTATCTGTGTCCTTAGTATTGCGTGAGTTTTTACAAACACAAAAGGAAATGCTGGAATCTGAAGAAACTATGCTGAATTGACTAGTATCAACAGTTGTCTTTTTCTCTTTTTCTTTCTTAGCTTGAAAAAGATTTTGTAGTTCACCAGGAGACCCAGGCCCTACTGCAAAAAAAAGAAGAAAGAATCAATGAACTTGAAGCAGAATTACAAGCTTTTAAATCACAGGTATAAGACAATTTAAATGAATATATAAAGTATTGTTTTTGAAAGGGACTTTGTTTTGCATCTTTTGCAGATTCTGGTGATAAAGTTGAGGATTTTTTTTCAAAGTATCCTTAGTATTGATTATTACTGACTTCATTTCCTTTATTTCTGTTTAGTACAAAGAATTTTAGTGTGACATTAATTAGCTGTTTGAGTTCCCAGATGATCCTTTTTGTGCCTGAGCTCTGTTAATTAAACTAGTTTCTTATGTTTCATTTGGATTTTTCTTTCAGTGTCATATATTTCCAAAGTAATTAGCCACATAGGGTAATAAGTCTTATGCTTTTAGATTAGCATTCATCACTGTGATCTTTATCCCCCCCCAAGAAATTATTCATTTTGCAATTTGCTCTGCTGAAGCCTTACCATGGATATCCAGCAGTGAAAGAAATAACCTGTGGCTGGATAAGAACATTTCCTGATAATTTTTCAATTTTCAAGCATAAATAGATATTTTAAAATGTGATGAGAGAGGAACAGTGCAGATTTTTGAGAGTAATACTTGAGTTGACCTGTAACCACTTTGGCTCTAAAATCTGTGTGAGAAGACTGTGTGACCAAGTGATTTTTCCTGTGTCTTATTTCCTGCCATAAGAAGGACAGTCTAAAAATGGCAAAAGGCAGACAGCAGCAGCAAGACATGCATATAGGAAGGTGATAAAAATATATGTTTTGATCATAGAGGGGTTTTTTTATACTTTAGAGCTTGTTTGGTTTTCTTAGTGAGGAAAATTAATTTAGCTGTGCTTTGGTCTGTTTTAAAAGTATTCTAATTCAGGTTTCTGTTCAGAATTAACTGTTAATATCAAAGTCAAACAGGCTTTAAAAAAAGCGATTACAAAAATCCTTGCATTGTGGAAAAGTAATTTTAGTGAGAGCTGTGTATCATTCGTTAAGAAAGCATTTTTATGTGTATATCTTCAAAACATACTTTTTGTCAGTGACATAGATTTTCCCTCCTATTGTATTCTTTCTCTAGTTCACTGTATTAAATAAAACTTTCTTTTATATGCAGACAATAACATATGATTATGCTCACTAATTAGAATACCATGAATTATCCCACTATTAATGGGACACTTGGGATGTTTCGTAAATATCAAGTATTTGATTGCTGCAACTTTAGTACTCTTAAATCCGTCTTAAGAGGAATCTTTGGTTTCCATATGATGTCAGTTTCTACTTAGCACAATACTGCCGTCTCATATGGCTGTTTTTCTCCTAGTCTCGTTCCTTTACTCCTTTTGTTGTATTTGGTATTTGTTCATGTATTTCTTTTGTTATTAGAATCTATTTTTTCAGTGTCATATTGTCAGTGTAAACAATGTGTTGAGAAATGCAAAACAATACTACCATTGTGCATGTACTTATTTGTATTTATTAATATTCAGCTATTTTCTTTTAAGAATAGTAAATCCTTTACTTATTCTATTTCCCCTCGTTTTTAAAAACAAAATGGACTGTTTCAGATCATAATTATTAGTTGAAAAGTTAATGCTATCACCAGTGGATATTTATTTATTTATTTATTTATTATTTCATTGGTTTTGTCAGGTGACTGTTTATTGTTTGAAGGCCTATGATAGAAATTCTTCAAATAGTAGAAATAAAAAAAATGTTTTTAGACTTACTAAATGCTAATAAGACTATCTTGATACAGTATAGATGACCTTAGTATATAGAATAAGAAATCTGTGTGTAACGCAGCAGCATTTTTTTGAAAGATTTTTTTTTCGTCGTTACTTTGTGCTTTCAATTCTGTAGAATGAGAATGCTGCTATATTGGAAAATATCTTTTTTTCAACAGAATTACTAATCTCTTCAGATTCTGCTCTTATGTCCTTGGAATGTTCCTCTGTAATCTTTAGGATAAGGACATTAGAGACTATGATGTTATTTTTTTTAATTTGAGCTCAACTGTGGTAGTCTAGATAAAATTTCATCAAGATACCTATCAAACCCTTCTTAGATCATGATCAGTGAAATAGGACAAGCAGGATGTAGCATTTCAGTTTGTCGTTTTCGGCATACACCCTCCTGGTCTGAATGTCTGCTTCAAATGTTGAGACTTCCGATTATGAAATAAAAGCATGTTGCCTTCGTTATAATTCATATTTAATTGTCCTATACAAGAAAAATGGCACTGACTTTCAACTGGCTTGCTGGATTTAAACTATAAACTATGATTGTTATGGCATTTTGTTGATAAAAATGTGAAGCTGAATAATAGTATTTTCCTTATCAGTATGGCTCCTTGCCACCTGGTTTTCTACCATCCACATGTGGAGATGCATCTGTCATTCCACTGGAAGCTACGGGACCACATCAACTTCTGTTACCGCCTCCACCACCACAGCCTTCTAATGGAGCAATTCCACCACCACCACCTCCCCCTCCTCCTCCTCCACCATATTTTAATGGCTTGGGAACTCCTCTGGCTTTTGGTGGTGCTCCTCCACCACCGCCTCTACCAGGCCTGCCTGGAGCACAGCGGTTTCCACCTCCATGTACTTTGCCATTTGGAATGAAGCCTAAAAAAGAATTCAGACCTGAGGTTACCATGAAAAGACTCAACTGGTCCAAGGTAGTACTGTTTAATGATAAATACTTAATGTAAAATCTTACATAGAGATTAGGGTAAATAGATTGTCAGGGTTAAGACTATATAGAGCAATTGATACATTAGTTAAAACTATGCAAGATATGAATCAATAAAACACAGTTTTTGGAAAACAATAAAAACTAAAAGGCAGAAAGTATTCATAAGTCATCTGAGCAAGCGTCTGTTGACTTTCTGAGATGCCTGGAAAAGTCAGTTCTGGTCTGGAATAATACAGCCTTTGATAATAGCATGCCTCTTGGGTCCAACTACGCCTTGTCTTTTGGCAAACTGTTTATATTGCATCAGTCTCTGCACTGTACTGATAGCTATACTGATTCCAAACAAATGTCTTGCATCTATCTAGCTTGGATTGTGGGAAGAAGCATTACAGGTCTCTTCATTTTTCCTTAAATGTATTTATGTAAATTCAGTGGTTGAAAAAGTATAGAGCCCTTTTATTTTTTTGTTCTCCGTTGTGACAGGATCAAGAATGCCAGGACTAGGAATCTACTAAGTTTTGGAAACTATAATTATTTAGACTAAAATAAGTCAGTAAAAAGATATTCAGAGTTTTATGAAGCAATCAAAGCTACAATCTGAAAAGTAAGGTACTTAATATCTAGTTAAACTAGCTGTGTTTAGAGGCTGTTCACCCAAGTTTTAAAACTAGATCAAAGATCACTTGCTACATTTAGACCTTAGATAACAAAGTATGTTGTCTGTATTGCTTTTTATTGTTAAAATCAGCTTGTCCAAAAGCATTTATTGCAAGAATTATCTTCAATTAGAAATATATTAACAATTCTAAAGATGAGTTAGATACCAAATCTTCAAGTTTTACAGAGCTCTTAAGTGTTTAATTTGCCTTATACTCTACAGAGCACAGTCTCTGTATAGCATCAAAATAATTTTATTGTGAAGATTTTGTTTTGTCTCTTGCTTGTAGATAAGGCCTCAGGAAATGACAGAATCCTGTTTCTGGGTTAAGGCAGAAGAGGGCAAGTATGAGAATGCTGACATGTTTTGCAAATTGGAACTTACGTTTTGTTGTCAAAAAAGGGGTAAGTAATTGATTGCTTTAATTATCAGCTTTTACAGATACCTTTAAAATTCTTGGGGCTTATATATATATATGAAAAAAATCAGAATATAACAGTAATGTTCTGGTATTTAAGTGGAATGTTTAAAGAAAAAAGTTTGAAAAACCTGGACTGCTTCATGAAAATTGTCTTGCCTTGCATTGGTAAAGAAAACCGTACCAAAACGCCCCCAGAAATACTTCTGCATAATACATACTTTTATTTAGTCACACTTGAAAAAGTATTTATAAGATTTTGTCAGTAGACCTTAATAAAATAGTGTGACCTGATCTAGAGTCCAGAAGATGGTGTGTTTACCCTCAGAATGCATATGGTAATCCATATGTTTTGGTTACATGAAGGAGGAGAGTTTTTAATGATTTTTTTTACTTTCTGATAAATCTGTAGCAACATAGACCTCCTTTGCTGTTTTGCTTAGCTTCTTCAGCTTTTAAAACCTTTTGGAAGAGCAAAATATTTGAAAATATTCCTGGCTTTAAACGTTTTCTCCCTTTCTGGAAGTAAGTTGTCTCACTAGTAGGTTAGATTATTCTGCTCCATAGATAAAATATATTTCCACTATTATTTCTTGACACATTTCCTTCCCCACCTTGATTCGTATCAGAGACTTAATACTTGGGGGCAGCCTAAGGGATGTAATGATTACAAACTGAAAAGGCATTATTATTTTTTGTAGTTTATTTTACAAATTTTGCTTTGATATTTTTATTTAATATAGTGCGTGGATTCTCTAGTTTCTTCTTCAAGGTGGGGTGGGTTTTTTTTGTCTTCTTGTTTTGTTTTGGACTTCTTTTAACAATAACCAAGAACTTTATTCTGCTTTTGTCAAAGTAAGATTGGTATTTCTACTAAGATGAATATTGATACTTAATAATATTAAGAATGTTGTACAAACATAATAAGGAAAGAAAACCTCATAGACATTTTTGCTTGAATCTATTAGAATAAGTCTAAAAGATAATTATGATGCCTTTATAATGTTAGGAGAATTCCCAAGAATGTTTGCTGAATTCATAGGTTGGAAGTTTAAAAGCCACAGGAGGAAATACTGTTTCCTGTGTGTAATTAAACAGTAAAATTTGGGAAACAAGAGGGTGTTCAGGCTAAACATGCTGATGGCTCATAAGAGGATTATGAATCTCTGCAGACAGCGAGAACATTAGAGCTAACAAGATTAACATCCCTTCAAAGTTTAACTGAATGGACTGAATACATTGTTTTGATAAAATCTAATAGAAGGTAGTTATTGGATCTACAGTTGAAAAATCAGTGAAGTATACTTTTATACAAAATGGGGGGAAAGGTTATTAAAAGGATGTAGCTGGCAGAGACAAATTAAAATTTTTTTTACAGGTGGAGCTTACTGCTTTATCTTTTTTATTTTAATTTTTTCTAATCTCATCTGATGTGGATGATACAACTCTGCTCTCTTCTTAATTTTTTGAAGGAAGTGTAGACACTAAATATTTATTAGAACATCAAGTAGGTGTCTAAAGGGCAACACGGAACTAAATTTCATCTTTCTTCAAGTGAGTGGTTTACAGAATTTTTCATGAATGCCTAAACACATAAACAGACAGCACCAGGCATCTCAGCGTCTCTTATCAACAGCATGAACTCTAGTACAAAAAGGACAGCAAGTGACTGGTTTTGTTCTTGTGACCACAGAGAGAGGGGTTGCTTCTTCGTAGCTTATGCATAGCTTACTGATTATAACAAAACTTGCCAAAGAAGTTGGAGATATCCAGTTTACTTCACTTCCCAGTTTTGAAGGGATTTAACACCATGCTTTCTAAAGTAGAATCAACAAGCTATTCGCTAGACTCAATTGTCTCAAGGAAGCAGTCTTTTACTAGTTCTAAAGCTTTGTCTCTAAAACCAGAAAGATGAGAAGTTGAAAATGATTCTGTACCCAAATGATGGCATGCAAAGAATGAGCTGGTTTCCACTCTGTTGAAGGGTCTGCTTATGAATTGAAGTTGTGTAAAAAGAGGTGTTTGATTGTGGAAGCAGGGACCAGAATGTTCAATGATACTTTAAGTGAATTTTATTCTGATTAAGTAAAATCAGATTGAAGTACTCAAATATGCAGTTGGAGCATTTTGCCAGCTGATGTGCCAGAAGTATTTCAGTGTTGATCCAGAAGAGGAAGTCTTATGTCTATGTAAATAATCCATTGAGGAATTTCTGCTACAAAAAGGAATACATAACACTATAGAATAGATTTGAAGCTTTAGCAGATGTTTGTATAGAAGTTATAAACGATGTTGATTCTGAATGGGTATTGAAGCAATTGAAAAAACTGAAGATATTATGGAGGTATGAAAGAAACATTACTGCAAGAATAAAAAAGTAAAAGAGGGTCTAGCTTCAGAGTGTAGAAAAAGTAGCGAGTAGTAACATGGAGCAAAGACTACTTGGATGAAAAAAAATCACTCTCAAGGATGTCTGGGAACACATCAGAGACATGTCCTTGAATTATGGAATTATTTACATTGGAAGGGACCTTTGAAGGTCAACTAGTCCAATCACCTTTGTAAAAGGACCAATCTAGTTCATCAAGTTGCTTGGGGCTTTGTCTATATAAGTTTCAGATATCCCTAAAGATGGAGATATATGGATGGACAACCTGTTCCTTTTTGTCACCATTGTGGTGTTTTTTGGTTTTTTTTCCATAACAGCTTCTTGGAATATCTCTTGTTGCAACTTGTGTCTGTTGCCTTTTGCTCATTGTGCACCTCCAAGAAGAATCTGGTTGCCTCTTATTTGTAGTCTCCTGTTAGGTAGTTTGAGACAGCAGTGAGAATTCCCTTGTCCTTCGTACTTCTTAAGACTAACAGCTCTCTCAGCCTTTCTGTCTGCATCTTATGTTTCAGCACTCTAATCATGTTGATTTCTGTTGTACTCCTTCCCATATAACTGTATTTTATGTGAAGTGGGGAACCCCAAACTGAAAAAGTACTCCAGATAGCTCTCCCTGGGAGAGAACGGGACTAGAGGGAAATAATCACTTCACTGATGTGCTGGCAGCAGTCTTGGTAACTTACTGGAGGAAATGTTTTCACTGTGCTGTTTGTTTAATAATAATAGTGATGGTGATAATAATGAGTCTGTTTAAGGGTTATGGGTGGTGTGGGGTATTTTCTCTTCGTTCTTTTACTTGTTAGAAAGCTGATTTTGTCACTTTAGAGAAACTGAACCATTTTGTGGCAGCAACATGTTTTATAAATATTAAAACTTTGAGTTGAGCTGGAACAATGAGAAGTATCAAAGCATCAATTGCTGATGATATTCTTTTAGCAGCTTACTGAAGACAAAATCTAACTTTTTTATTAACTCAGAATTTATTCTAGTCCAGAATAAATTTGTAATCTTAAAGAAATCTAAGCTTATACATATGAAAGAAGTGGGCAAGGGCATATTTGAAAACCAACTCCTTTGTCATAAAACTGTATAGGTTTACTGCTACACAGGAAACATGGAAGAAGAATATTAGTTTGGAATCTGGAAAGACAGGTCAGTGTGTGGATGGAATATTTTCAATGTGAACACTTGAGAAAAAAAAACCTGATTGTGACTGAAAAATGTACATACATTTAAAATATTTGCAAGAAAACATGAGACTTTCTTGTGAGATGCCCCAAGAAACAAACAAACAAAAGATTCTGAAACCCTCAAATCATTAGCTTTGTGTCAGCAGCTAAAAGAATAAAAATAAGAAGTGAAATCACTGCCTTAAGGACATCAGTGTGAAAGTAAGGTATGCTCCACAGTGCTCTCCCTGACTGAGAGGGGAAGAATAAAAAAAAGTAATTGAGAAGTTCTGAAAAGAAGGTGATGAATGTGAATAGTTTGCATGAATGATCTTTGGTTTTCTGATAATTTTTCATTTTAAAGGCAAAAAGAAGGATTGGTGTGAAGGGTAGTTAGAGACCTGAAAGAGAAATAAATAATAAGAAATATAAAGTGTTTTAGATTTATCAGGATTATAGTCATGGATGCAGATCACTGAAGAAAATCTGTGAAAAGCTTTTTGGCAACAATGGTATCAAAGGAATCTCTTACTATAATTCTTTGAAAATATTAAGCTGAATATATGACTTAACTAGTATGTGAAATACTGAGTAGCAGAGCTAGACCAAACCTTATGTGTGCTTTTATATTATCTTAAGCCTAAGAGGTAAGATGAATAAACAAAAATGCTCATTATTGAATGACAGCCACTTTATAAGAGATGTTCTGGAAGCCTGATGGAAAGACAATAATCACTGGTGTATGATGTTAATATGCTGCCAACTTTGCCAGAATGATTAAGCATACAGAGAGGGGAGTGGCACTTGGCATAAAAGATAGTGTGAAGTGTACTAGCATGAAAATCTCATGGCAGGGGGAGGAAGCCTACCATACAAAACCTTGTGAATGGAAAATCCTTCTAATAACATAGTGTTACACTGTATTAATAGCTCTCGGATCAGATGACGTTTGTGATGATTTTGTAGCAATAAACTGGGAGATTTAACTACCTGCGTAGGGGTTGAATCAATTCCTCATCAGGATGTTATGAGAAGGTAAAGCTTTGGATGCAACTAATGACTGTTTCCAATATTCCTGTAATCAGTGTGAAAAGGAACTGTTGTGGAAATGGGTTTGAGTCACACACACGACTTAGGAGGTCAGAGTAGGGGAGGAGGAGGAGGTGAGAATGATCACTCTTAATATTGTACCAGGAGAGAACAATCCAAGTAAATCTATTACACAAGTATTCAACTTCAGGACAGGGAACTGAATGAAAGGTGCAGATGGTCAAGCAAGTAACTTACCCATGCCTGTTAGCAGCCCAGAGGCTATTCTGAAAATGCCATCTTAAATACTTGAGTAAACTTTGTGTTGTAGTTCAGGAAAAAAACTCAGCTGAAGCTGTGGGATAAAAATTGCATGTGGCTCAGTAGGAAAGTTAAAGACAGTATCACAAGGAAAACGATAGCATGAAAAATGTGAAAGGACTGCCCAAATGAAGATAACAGGAAAACTCATTATATATCGCTAGATAAATGTAAACATTCTATTCTTCATATATTCTTTTGGAATTCTGAATTTCTTGCAAAGGATTAATCAGCTGATGTTGAAAAATGCATTTAATATTTTGGAAATGAAGTTAGCTAGGGAATTGGTGGCACCATTTGGTGACAACTTCAAAACTTCAGATAAATTCAGGAGTAGTAGGTCCAAAAGAAATAGGAAAGGATGTATTGGTAGGAAGACAAGCTTCCTCTTTTGGGAAATGAGGAGAATGGATTGTAAGTAGTGATAAGGCTGAGATAGCATCTTTTTAAGTAACATCTCTTACTGCAGCTCTTGGAGAGAGTGTGCCAGGCTTGAACGATCACTGGTCAGACCCAGCAGGGCATTTATTAGGTTCTCAATCATGGATATAAGAGGCTTGTTTGCTTGGAGTAGCTTCAAGCTACTATGTTTAAGACTTGCGATGCTGAAATAAGGTAAATTTTTAAATGCAAATGCTTGGTCCTGTCACCTACAGAAGGGAGAAAAGTAATGAAGCATCTATAATAAATGTACGTAGTTTGTGGAGATACTTTGAAGAGCACTGATGTGGAGAAGATACAGCAAGAAGTTGGTGGAAGTTTGTGAATAAGTGTAATTAACATAGTGAGACTGTAGTAGTTATGTTCAACGTGGGATGTGTGGTCAGGGTAGCTCAAGAGAATAAGCTATATGTTGCTTAAAGTCATCCTTCAGGTGCTTGAAGTGATTTGCCAAAGGTGATTCAAAGACTTAAGAGGTTGTATGGAGTATACAAGTAAACAAGCTCTAACCAAGAATAAATCTTTGAAAGTACTTAAATACAAAGTTACAATTTGGTTCATGTATGCAAGATATAAGAAAGGTAGTAATTTTCTGAAATACATGCTTTATAATTAGTGTGCTGTGTTTATAAATACCTTATTGATAAGTTTGACTTGATTGAACAAACTTTTTTTACTTACGTTTAAAGTCCGAATGAGGATTAGAAACTGCAGATTAGACATACAAGAAACCACTCCTAAATTCTTCATTGTTTTTTGCAATATGGAGATATCTGCAATTAATGGAAGATGGCATGGAAAATTAGAAATTTACTCTTCTTTCTTTTCTAGATATCAAAGGGAACTGATCTAGTACACTCCAGAGAAAGACTGCATGTGCACGCTCTTGTGCGTGCTCCACCCCCCTTCTCCCCATCAACTAGGACAGATTTTCATCCTAATCTTATTGGAGATGGCAGTGTCTGATCCCATAACACCAGAGCTCCTGTCAGACTTGATTATTCAGAAATAAAGCACTTCTGTGGGAGTGCTATCTCTGTTGGCACTTGTCTTGAAAAGTCAATATAGCTCTTTAACTTTTTTCTTTTTCTCTTTCGATCCCCGTCTCCCCGCTCCCCTGTATACTCTGTAAGAAAAGCTGTGAAGGCCTAAACTGCTATGGGGCCAACCAAGCCTCAAACATTTTAAACCAGGAAAGACAGCAAATGCTAGCAAGAAGGTCAAATCAGCATATATATAACTTAGTTTAGTGCTGTATTTGACGTGCCTCAGCCAACCCAGCATATGGAATAGAACTTGTGGTCAGCCACCTGTATGATTAAGTGGAGACCAGTGTCCTCAAACTTCCCTCCTCTGGAGGAAGATTTACACAGAAGTTGTTCCAAACTGTGCTCATTATAGAATCTTAGTATTCCAAACCTGTAAGACTGCCAAAAATACATTCTAGTAACTTCTGTTAATAATATAGCATTGAGTAACTCAAGTTAACCTTTTAATGTAACTGTGTACAAGTAGAAGTAAAACTTGCAATGTGTTTAGGTTTGGCTGCTTTGCAGTATCACCCTAACTACCCTTTAAACCAAAATTATTTTAAAAGATTTTTGCACATAGGATGAAAAAGGAAGAAAAGTTTCTTCTTGAAGAATGCAGCAGTAAATTATAGGCATTTCTGAGGGACAGCAACCAATCACTTTTCTAAAGCACTGAAGTGTCAATGGTATTTTGTGATTTCAGTATATCATTTTTCCATGGAGGGAAAGGATGGTATATTTGCTGTTGCATCTGTAGTAAATATGTTAGTTGTGTCTATTCTTTGCAGATATAAAGATCTCTGGTCTTATCTTATTTACATATTTGTATCAAATATATTTGTTCTGTACAGATTGATAAATGAATATGCTTCTGTGGTGTGTTGACCCTAGCTGGCTGCCAGATGCCCACCCAGCTTCTCTCTAATAAAATGGAAAAGGTCGAACATAGAGTTAAAGATGGAGAGATCACATACCGACTACTGTCACAAGCAAAATAGACATGATTTGGGGAAAATTAATTTATTTAATTTATTTTTTTCTAATGTCCTATCATGGATGGGAGAAAGCTTCAGTTGTTCACGTTGCTAGATGTATTTCAAAAAGTGGAATGCGAATAACTCCTAAAACCTGACTTTTATATCCAGATAACTCCATGAATATGTAGCAAACCAAAATTGGAAAACCCAAAGAGGACATGAACATATAAATGGCTGGAATAGTCTGACAATAGCATTTGTTTTGTAGTTTGATTCTTTTTGAAGCTATAATTTGTGGCATCTTTTTCCCTTTACTCTCTTTCTTTGGCATTTTCTTAGGATGAATTCTCCCTTGAATTAATTATTAATTATTAAATGACTGTGTCATCAGTACCTTAATCTGAGTACGTCAAAAATATCAGTAACATCAGATCATTATTCTGGTAGGACTGTAGAAAAGAGGCAGTCTGTCAGGAAGTGTTATAGTTTTAGAAAAACTTGTTGCTAGAAAGGGTTTGACTTGTATTTACAGTTAGGAAATTTTTGTCAGACAGTGGTCTTGTTGAAGAGTTTGTTATAGCACTTGTAACTAACTACTTAAGCACATATTATTTTTACCTTAATTTTAATTTATTTTAACTTATATTAACTTTATTTTTTTGCTTTACGGCAGAGTTGTAGTATGTGTTATTACTAGGTGATAGGTTCTTACCTTCTACACACAGACTATTTATTATTTCCTATCAGCTTCAAAACAGATTGAGTGCTTTCCTTTCTCCTCAGTGAAGTGCCTTGAAGGAGTAGCTCCTGTAGTTCACATTTACCTTTCTCTTTCAAACAAGTGATTCTTTTTTTTTTTTTCCCCTCATAGTTGATTTCTACTTAAAATGCAGTATTAGTCTGCAGTCAACTCACGTTTGATGAAAATATGACAGTATATTCAGGCTAACAGAAGCTCTCCCTCCACTCCTGTTTTACAACACCGTGGTAGGAAAAGCATTTGAGGAGTTTATGTTTTAGAAGCAACAAGTGTTCCTTTATTGATTTCTGGTAGAGAATATTTTAACAATGTGAATAAGTAAAATCTTAGAGGACATACATACTGCTTTCATGTGTCCAGAGAAGGAAAAATGTCTGCTCTTTTGTAAGTCCTTAACCATAAATACCAGTGGAATAGAAAAACAGGTTTGGAACTTAAAATGCAAGTTAAAGGAGATCATCACAGTGCCCCTGCTCAGTCTAATAACTTTGTTTATTTAATGGAAAAAACTCATTTCAACAATTTATATGTTTGCCTGTATACCAGCAAGGATCTTGCAAGAATTAATTTACTAGCATTTGTATCACACGTGGCATAAAACTCTATATAACTGCTACGAGCCTATTTGCATGGATTTTACCTCCTTTTTAGTTTTCTTACATGTTTATGCACTAAATGCTTTTGATGAATTTCTAGTCTAATGTTACAAGCTTTTGTATCTGACTAAAGGTAACACTATATTTGAGTGTAATAAAATCTTCATTACAGCAGTGCTTTTATTGTAGCCTTTTTTCATTTTGAGCTGAGAAGTAATTTAAATGCAAGAAGAGAAATGATTAACAAACCTTATTTGGCAAACCTTCAAAGTCACTGTTGATGAAAATTATTAGCATTTAAATTTCCATAAGCACTACTTTTTTTCCTTTAGAAAATCTACCATTTAGTTCCTCAATGAATGGCTTGATTCAGAGAAAATTCATTTCAAGGACATTTCATTTTTAAAAAACAAACCCCCAAAAAATCAAATGAGATTATGTATTTAGTGGGACAGTGACTTCCAGTTAGGCAGCTGTTAGACAGTATTTGGGTAGACAGTGGTATGCCATGCAGAATATAGCAGTATATTTGGCAGAGCCTTTGGTTCTGTTTGCATTTGATCTGGTTCTGCTGGAACAGTATTTTAATTTATTCATATGTGAAACGTGATTATAGACATCTTTTTTCCTTACTAAGATTACATATTCCACTTTACCTACATAACTTTTCTTAATTAAAGCAGGGTCTTACATAAAAAACTGTAAGTTGCTTACTTCATGTGGACATTTGAGAAACAGACTTCTACTGTAGGCTGCTGTTCTCCTCTGTGATCTCTACATGATAAATTTTTCATACATTTTCTTCATTCTAGATTCCTCTAGTCTGTAAATATTTTGCCATGTTAGTTTCCTAACAGACCTTTTAAGGGGGCTTTTTCAAAACCTTTTATGAAACAGGCATCGACATAAAGGATGCATATTTTGTAAATATCTCCTGCCCATTAATAGCAGTCAGATTTTGAAGGTTATGTAGGAATGGAGAGAACTTAATTGATCTTAATTGGTAGGATTTTGGGGGGGGTTAAATTAGATTTTTAACAAAATATTCTTTTAAATAGGATATGATCTAGTTCAGCATTCTGAAAATTTTTCTAATAGGACAGAACGTGTTTGCATGATGTATTATGATTATTGTCTGACACAATAGTTAGTATTTACAGTGAAACAATAGTTGTGTTTTCAGATACATTCTTCTGGATCAGTTTGTTACTTCCAGTTTTGTTTAAATTAAGAGAGTGAAGACACTGGACAATATATTCTGTAGCTTTTAACACCTCCTATTTCTGTTTTATGGCTTTGCTACCCCACTCTTTCTACTTTTACAAGTTGGTGGGGCTATTCTTTTTAACTCATAAGATAGTTCTACAAGGTTACTCACCTCTAACAGCACCTGAGTACTGAAACTTAGAAACCTTATCTGCTGTATTACTCAGCTTAACAGTTGTTCCTGCTGCGCAATCTGACTTGTCCTTTGGTACTGAAGTGCCTCTTAAAATGATAAATGCGTATGTATAGCTGGCAAGCGTAACAAGGTAGAAAGAGCCTACTTAGGGTGACTGCTTATCTTTGCAGTTCCTTGGTTATGTGGTGTAATGCCTTGTGGCACTTAAAATTTGGCTGTGATGTACTTCATAAAGTGCAGCAGAATGTTGGTTTTTGTTGCTGGCATTTCAGTGTAAGATCTTATATTGGGTCATCTATTTGAAACAGTGGGAAGATTGAAAAAAGCAACTAAATGTTCGGCAAGTTGTTTGAATGAAAGCTGCAATCAAAGCTGACAAAATGGAGGGTAGCTATAACTGGAATGGGTGAAGAGAAATTGGGATTGAATGCTCAGCTGCACATTGGAGGAGAAATCTTGGCATGTGGAGTTCAACAGATCTATAACACTGCTGTGAAAAGAAACAAACCTGGATAGGTGTAGCTAAAACCAAACTGGATCATCCTAACTGCAAAAAGCCATGAGAGAAAGTTTATTGTTAGTAGTAGTCTAGTTGTATGAACTAAATTGCTCTTCTAATGCTCTATAGAAGAGAAACAGTAGTGATAAATACAGGATTGGACTCAGTCAGACTTGAAAAAGGGGTAGATAGAATCCATTTGCTGCTGCCTGTGGACTCTCAGAAGGCACCTGTCAGTCTTATTCAGCCAAGTAGTGGAAGAGGTAGTGAGCAAGTGGGGACAAATGGTGAGTTAAACTGTAGTGTGCAAATGCATGCTTTATAATAAACAGAAAGAACCTGAATAACCTGAACAAAAATAGGTTTTTTTTTGAGAACTGAATACCCATATACACTGGAAGCAGACAGTTCTGATCTTCAGATTACTGTTGTTGAGAGAACCAGGGAGTATGGACCAAAACTGCAGTCCAAGTATGAAGCATATTTGGGACTAAATAAAAGCCTTTCTGAAACAACAGTGGCGAAAATAAGTCAGTATGAAAAGAGCAAGAGAAATTAAGGACAAAGGGTTTCTTGTGTCAAGGGGTTGTTGTGCTGCTCATTTGTCAGGAAAATACTGTGTTTAATTTTGTTAGAACTTGTGCCTACCTTTAGGGTGAAAAAGAAATTATTTTATGCGTAACTTCTTTAAAAATACTACATTCACGGTATTTGTCTGATGTGCCAGTTTCAGTAGGTATGCTAGATTTTCTATTATCTATTTTTAATACAGAAATATGTATCCTTTTGTAGTGTGAGAGGAGATAATTTGCAGTGAAGTTACACTCAGTTTTGTAGTATGGTGTGGTATTTATGTGTGCTCTAGCCAATAAAGATGAGAATTCAGTTGCAATTCCATCATCACCACCGTTTAGTCTATGTTGAATAGTATGCGAGATGCAACACAGTGTTTTAGTGAGAATGAATGGTGCAGTTCTCTCCCACTTGCTTTTTAATATAATGTTCTGAAATGCTGTATCTTAAAGCTTGCTTACAATGGATGCTTTCTCAGTTTGAATCTTTCTCTGTTTACGATTGGCTGATCACTTCATTCCTTAATGTACCACAAGAGTGTCTCATAGTACAGTAAATGATCTGTATTACTAAGTATCTATTACAGATTTGGTGAAAGATGAGCGAAAACTTAAGAAATGCAAACTTTGGAAGTAACACCTGTTATACTTTTGTAATAATGCTGAAGAAACACTGTTGTGTAATTGAAAGATACATAGGCGTACTTTCAACTAGAAGACCTTTTGCACTTTTTTGGAAAAGCAAGGTCAATGTTATTTCTTGCAAGTTTGTATTTTCTGTGTGATAAGCAAGTGGCATCTTGTAACCCAGGACCTAGTTTCCTTGTTGATTCCTGTTCATGTCAGTTTTTGGTATTTGTCTTTCATATTAGGGAAATATTTTAAAGAGTGTTTTTATTTTAAGAAAATTGTAGTGTTTTCTTAGCTGTTTATGTAGAATAGTAAGCTGAATAATAAATCTTTTAGTATATTTAAATATTTCTAAGTACTTGAGCTGTGAAGTAATGGAAAAGGTTCTTTTGTGGGTTAGAAATCATATACCTAAATTAATACATTTACTTCACTCTTTTTTTTTTTTAAGTTTTTTTTTCTTTTTAGTTTTTGGCAGCAATTAAAAGCATTTAATGTGCAAGTTGTGAACTGCTGTTCTAAGATCAGAACACTGATGTGTTCTTCGAAAATTGTGCTGTGGATTCTGATATAGTCTTCAGTTACACTCTCCACTTCTGAGGAAAAATGTAAAGTGATTTGTACACATTTAGTGGGCATCCTGTTTGTTGACTTACAGAAGTTGGAACTTTTTTGTCTTAAAAATAATTGTATTTGTGTATTAACTAAACAAATGGGGTTTATTTCAGATTATGATTTCAGGATTTATTTCAAATTTCAGAGTTGGCAACTGCAACCCTCATTACATTTTATTTTACTGCATATCTCATGCCACTAAGTACAAGTACACAGCATGCACCTTTTTGGGGGTTTTATGGTGCTCTGTCTTTTTTGAATAAGATAAGTAAATTCATTTGTTATTTTGAAAGGCTGTAGTTAGTGTTTTGTTAAGGTATCTGTGGCATTTTAGTGTTCTTAGTTATTTAATTTAGTTTCAGTTTTCCTGGAAAACTTGCTCTTGAATCCAGCTCTTGCTTGTACCTGTGATGTTATGAGCAATCATGAAAAATATACTGTAAAGTATGGGGAAACTGATGCAAAGGCAATGTGCAGTACAAATGCAAACATGAGAAACAATGAAGTTTCTTGGAAATATTTTTATTAGGTTGTTTTGCATTTCTGACTACAACATGTGAATATAATTTTAGGAAAATCACATTAAAATAGTATTTATTTTAAATTGTGAAGTATTTTAATGTAGATTCCTGGAAAGAGATAGGAGGAAGCAAGTACTACTTGCACAAAATCAGCCTGGAGATGTATGACAGCAATGCTAGTCTAAGCTTGCTTTGAGAATGAAGTAGATGCTTTTTGTTTCAATATCTTAGTTCTGGTACTACAGTATATCAGACTTGCAGTAATCAAGCAAGTTTTACTGCTTTTAATATATAACTGATTTTTCACATGGATTTCGTTGGAGAGAAAAGATCTAAGCTGCTTGCAGCTTTCAAAAAATTTGAAAGGTGCACTACTATCGGAAGCGGCACTAAGAACACCATATGTTACTTTTCTCTCTCTCTTTTAAGTCCGGAAAGAAGATATGTTGGCATTTTCTGTAATTAACCATATCAACCTAAACCCTTCTCTCTGTGTTATGTTCAGATATACATTGATAAATATATCAGTCAATCAGAGAAGTTCTAATGGCTTGTCTCCCTTATAGATTGCTATTGAAAAATATAGTTTTCTGGTATTAGGAAGAGTATAACAAAAAGAAGCTATAACTTCTGTTTACTGAGCATTGTACGTGAGAGTCCCTGTATCTCAAAGAAAAAAACAATTTGATACCTGAATAATCTGGTGTCTAGAGGTGATACCATTTCCTCATACTGTAGATGCCTTTTTGAGTATATTATGAATACAGAAATTTTACCTTTAAAACTTTTCTGATAAATGAACTTGTGACTACAGGTACTAGATGGTATTTGCTTTCTTTTTGCTTTTGTTAGTTTTTTTCTTTTTTTTCTTTTGATAGTTTTCAGCTTTCAAGGCTTTTTTCAAGAAAAGCAGAACTTTAATAGACAATCTGTAAGGTCATAACATTAAATAAATGATCATTGACTCATTTTGTATGTTTTTCTCAGTACTTTTTATTAGTTTCTCTTCTGTATTAGACCTGTCCAATATCAATAGTTAAAATGGGCGCTCTTCTGAACAGCCTTGAATAATTGGCTTATTACAGGGTATATTAAAGCATATAATCCAAATGAAGGTATGCTCCATTTACCTTTACTTGCAGTCTTGTTATGGCTTTAGACTAAAGAATTCAATATTTAATATGATGTGCACACAGATTCTTAACGGTATAGCTCACATGCTTAGACAATATACTCTATAATAGTGTCATCTTTTTCTTGACACACAATGCACTGAAATTTCTAAAACGTCATTAAGTATTCCTAATGTCCTATTTCAGCCACTGTTAATGAACCAGGCAACTTTTAAATCCTTCTAAAGTGATCTCACATTTTGATATAAACTGTAGTGTGTTAAGTAGAAATTTCTTATGCTAGAATATGTTGGTAAATCCAGTTGTTTCCGGCTTGAGTGTATGAGGTCATTGGATCTCTAGGCCTGTAGAAGGCTCATAGGAACAGCTACCTTTCAGAGCTGTTTAACACCTCCAGCCCACCAAGAAAAACAAACCAAACCAACGCACCCCCTAACACAACAAAACAATCTACAAAACACCAAAAAAACCCACCCCACCTGCCTTTACTTGCCGTCTGTAATATTTAATCTCTTTCACTATTTGATTCTTAATACTATTTTAAGATGTACTTTGGAAGTAGGTTGAAGTTATTAATCAGATATTCTAGCAAAAATTAAGACAGAAGTCCTTAAGATAAATTTCTGATATTTACCAGCTTCAGCCAGCCTAAATTATATGAAATGGCATTTAATTTTATAAACATTTTGTTATTTAAATGTTTTCGGCAATATTACTCAAGGCATCAGGAATAGTAAGGAGGCTGAGGTGAGAAATCAGGTTTGGGTGACTGAATTACCTTCTTGTTCATTTCTACTGAGATATGACATACTTTTCAAGCCTTTGAGACAGTTTTGGTCATGCAAAACAGAGTTAAGAGTATAATACTGGTGATTATGCTGGGCCCAAAAGTTGTATGATGTTTTTGGTCTGTGGGACATGAAATCTGGAATTCATTCTCTACGTTAGATCACGGAGTTGTTCTTGGTATTCTAGTGCAGACCCTTCTGGAGTGAGAATCTGTCTTAACATCTTTTGCTAAATGCTGTAATATACTTTAATTAAAAGTGAACTAATAATCCTAGCCCCTCTCCCCCAATAACTGTCTGAACAGTTATTAAAATAGTAATTATTACTTTCAGCTACTAAATGGTTTCAAATGGCTAAATAAGTATTAAGTGTATTCAAATGCTACTATACAAATAACTGCGACATCAGGAAAAGGTTTTATGGTTGCTATTAAGACCAATAAAATTCTTGCTTTTTTTTCCTGTAAATCGTGTGCATTGTTATCTGATCTTTACATCTAAATAGTCTAAATTTAGACTCTTCACTTACTTCGTTTGTAATGCTCCCTTTTAGCTTTTGTTTTCATGTATGAATTGTTGACAGGAATTGTTTTAATTTTTGCTGCTGGATCTTTTTTCGATGTCAAGACACTGTGGTTTGAGATCAGCTTGAGACCCCTCTTCTTTTCGATAGCATCTTGCTTCTTTCTTCATTTGATTTGGTTTTTGGTGTCAATCTAATGTTGCTATGCTGTTTAATAGAATAGAAACTCTGGTTCACCATACAGGCACCAAAATGTAATTTCAAAAGGGAGTACTGAAATTCGGGAGAAAGGTGTACCTTCCTGCTTAAAAAAAAAAAAAAAAAAAGGATAGACTGAGTCATCTCTTCAGTTTAACAGACATTTTAGAAACTCATTGTTAGTGTTTGTTCTGAAGTGCTCAAGCTGTTGTCAGAAAGTTATCTTTGATATGCAGTGTATGACTGAAAGCCTAGTATTTGTGATAGTTAATAAATTCCCATTGCAAAATATGCAAAGCTATTAATCTAGCTTATTGAGGAGTTACGGTGCAGACTTGTGCAAGGCAGTTCTTTATTCTTAATTTTTTTTCTACAGAATGCAGACTATGTTGTTTATGTTCACCTATTAACAAGTTAATGCTGTTGCTAGTAGCTGGATTTATTTATTAAATATGGCAACTCTATCTGCATGGGGATTTTGTGTGACCTTGATTGACACTGGCTTTAGTTATAGAGCTGTATAACTTGTTTATCCTACAAGTACTCCATTGTGCTTTAGGGATTTGTTGTTCATTAAGATTTATTTATTACACTTAAGAATTAATTAATTTGTTATTTGTTAGTTTCTAGCTACTTTGAAAGATATATTGATGCTGCTTTCAGTGAATAAATATTCTGGGTTCAGATTTTTCTCAGAAACTATTTTGACAGATTTTTATCAAGTGTAACTTTCCCTTGTGCAACTAGGAGCTCACCTGTAATGTGATCGCTATGTACATTTTAAGCTTCATATGCCAGATCAAGTTCTTTCACAGATTTTTCTCAGGAAACTGTATATGCATGCAAATATAATCTGGGTTTCAGAGAGAAAAGATACTTCCCTGTGTCTTGGACATTCAGGACTAAATTATAAGCTGCTCATGGTACGATAGCTATGCACTTAGTGTGTTCCCTTTGCAAACTGTCTGCTTTCTCCAGTTAGTATGGTATCGGTATCTACTTCCACAGTGCTAAGTAGTGTAATTTAATTTAGGTGGAATACAACTTTCTTTTAGGGAGGTTTATATGTGAAATACCAACATTCCCTTGTTAGAGCAAACCAAACTTTTTTTTGCTTTAAAATTTGCCTAATTCATGTCTTGTATTTTTCTTTAATAGCTATTTTCAGGGGGTGAGGAGCAGGAGAGTGGAATTTTCCTGAAGCAAAGTTTATGCTTTATGAAACCACATTTTGTGTGCTAGAATAAATATCAGTACTTAGTTATTAAATTTTAATTATTATAATTGGAACTTCTATTGTTCATTTCTGGTTTTTAAACCTCAATCTTTTACTATGAGGAAACTACATATATACTTGTAAGAATAGGTAGATCAAAATTATATCTGTTGCTATTACTCTTGCTGTTTGATTTAAAACTAATGTAAATGTGATAGTTCAGTTACTTAGGTCTAAGATGGTAAATTTTCTGGGGTTTAGCATTTGTTTAAATCTACATGATGATTTAATGGCTGAGATCATTTAAGTTAAATCCTAAAATAAAACAGTAAAACATTTTTGTCACCTTAGATCTTAAGGGGTTAAAAATAAATGAAATACTAATTATTGATTATGTCATCTCAATACGATTCTGTAAATTTTATATAAGCAGTCCTTTGATAGAGAATAAGGTTATTCTCCTAACAGAGGCTCAATGAAGCTCAGGAATTATAGTTTGCTCTGTCATTTTCTAATAGAAATAGTAATGGTCAGGTAAACGTCTCTGACTCAGCACTACTTCAGATTTCTCAGTAAGTTTTCAGAGTACATTTCTGTCTTTGTACACATGATTCTTTAGTTTCACATATATTAATGTGAAATTGGTTTAATGTCTCGTATTGCATTCTTGCATCAAATCTTTTTGTTCTGCATCCAAATACTTTTTTAAAACTACTTATGCATGCCATTTTCACTTTCTGCTTCTTCCTGTCTTCACCATAGCAACCAGTTTCTTGGATCTTTTTTCAGCTTGTAGTATGTTTTCTAATTCTTTGACCTTTGTATATTTAAAAAAGATTCCAAACTTTACTCATATTCTTATTGGAAACAGATCTTAATGTCATATTGAATAAATTAGTAATTCATGCTTCCCTGTAAACCTTGTAACCTCTGCTTTTTTGATATACAGATATGTATGTTATGTTTTTAGAGACTGTGAAGTGAAGAATCTTTTTTTTCCTTCCTCTTTGTGTTGCAATTTAGAACTGTGAGTTCAGACCTATTTCAAATATCTGGTTAAAAAAATTGTAATATTTAGTATGTGTTGAAAGGAATGGCTATGCAGCTTTAGGTAAAGATTTGTTTTTTCTTCCTAACTCTACAACGGTAACAGTATTTAAAACATATTTTCCTATTGTAGTTAACTCGTTTGAAATACACCCATAGAGAGGTACAGAAATACTACCTTTATAGTTTGTAACAAAGCAATATCATCTTAAACCCAAGTATCGGTTCTTCTTAGAAAAGGCTTTTATTGTGGTAGTTTCCAGAATAAAATGATAAGGTAATATTTTGTAGATTTCGCTTAACGCATGAAAAAGAATTATTTATTTATTTTTTCGTACCAGCCTTCAGATAAAATATAGGCGATTGTTTAAAAATAATTAAGCTTCTATACAAGTGTAATATTTTGTTGTTTCCATTTACACTAAAAGCTTTCCATTGACAAAAGCATAAATTATGTCTGTAAGTGCCATGTATAGTCAGTCTAGATCTATGTGTTGGTTTTAAATTTAACTGGACAAAAAATATTTTAAACATTGAACAGCCATTTCATTATTTATTACTTGTAGACTATGTGCTTGCATCTATTTTCAGAAAGTGGATGCAAGAAGGCAACTCTGTGGATCATTTTGATGGTGAGATAGCTTTAGTAAGTACAGTTATCATGTTAAGTCTCAGTGGACTGATAATAAGGCAAATTGTAGATGTAAAGTCCATGTCACAGCCACTTAGTAATGAATTAATTATGTTGGTACTGATGATCAACAACAACAAAAATGTCAACGTTACAGAGCTAGAATAAGCTTGTGGATTTGTAGTCTCGATGTCCTGGCTTTGAGATGCTGTTGCATATAGATAATTTTAGGAATTGTAATGTCACAAACTCCAATATTAGGGGACTTAACTTTTGAAACATTAGAAGTCAAAAAGATAGCACTAACCTAGCGGCTGTTTCAAATACTTGAAGCTTTGTGGAAAGGAATACAGCTAAAAGAACTGGAAATCTTCGGAAGCAGAGTTTTACATTTGTTCAGTGTCTAATACAGTACAGTCCTGGTTATCTACGAAGTTAGTATGAACTGTTTTGTAGTAGTCATAAAAAACTGAAAGCTCTACTTTGAAGTGGAAGACTGCTGTGTAGCCTCATTGCTTCCTGTTACAGAGCAGTGTAAACACAGCTGCGTTTCTGTTCAGGTTGACTGGGCAAAAGACATTTGGATTCAGCTGCTGAATAAGTTTGACAAGGCAGCAGCTCCCTATTTTCTTCCTGAAAAACAAAGTCTAAATTTTGTAAGTGGATAGAAAAATCACAAGTTGGAATTACTGTGCTGATGTTGAATTTCGATTGGATCGATGAAACCTGTTCTTCTAAAGCGTCCTACCCTAATTATAAAATGTGACATGATGAATATTTTGTTATGGCACAGTAATGCTGCTTCTGTTCTTAGCCTGATTTTAGTATCACTAAGCCAAGTTTTCTAAAGCATGCTAGAAATAAGGAAATAAAGAAGAGAACTTTTTCTTTAGATGTTTATGGTTTGAACTACGAGCATCTCCATCCCGTGTAATGGAGGCAGACCAGTGGATTTGGCTGTGGGCAGAGTTCAGGCTGCTTTCTTCCCTCAAGGTGTTCAGTGTTTTGTACCTCTGTGCTAGCAGAGAAGAGGGAGGGTAGGTTGGGAGAGGAGCTGACAAAGAACCTTCAGTGCTGATTGCATAATGTTTAGAAGTCTTGATTTCTGAAGACAGAAACCAGAAAATTCTCCAAATGAATACATGGTATTCTCCCATTCTTCTCGCAGTTGATTTTTGGGTAACGTTGGGCCATTGTGTAGATGCTGCCATGACACCTTTTTTGTTTTCACATGTGCAGTTTTTCTTTCTTGTGTAGAGAAATGTTCATCCATCCAGAATGCACAGATACTATAGATACAGTTGTGGGGGTTTTTGCAACATTTTTTTTTCTGTTGTATTTTCTTACTGAAATTCCCTCCCCAAAGTCTGCCAGGTAAAATTGTGGTGAGTATATGTATTCACATCTTTGGATGCACTTGAAGTCCAGTGGAGCCCTAACAGAGAAGTTTATTGTAATGGAGAGACAAAATTTGCATCTATCTTTTCCATAAAACACTGTTAGCATTGACTTGGTCATGGTCCCATTTTCTGGAGTAGGTTTGGGAAGTACAAGAACCTTTTGAATTTACTCTTTCCACAGTAAGCATTAGAAGTGCGAGAACTGTAGATAAACAATATGTAAGTGGACAGTAAAATGTTTACAAAGGGCAAATTTGGGGTGGGGTGGGGTGGAACAGAACACAAGAAAAACAACAACTGAAATGGAGATTTCTAAATACCTCTGCATTCTTGCCCTTATGTTGGTCAGGTTAAACAGAAACAATATGGTGTACGTGCAACCCAGCCATCATGATCATGTTAAATTCTGGGGTGCAGAGGCCCCAAGAGCTTCATTTGCACTTTTCAAGCATTGTTACGAGGGAAATGGGTGGGATTCAGGGTGAATAAGCACTGATTGCCATATGGAGATATCTTTATAATATAATGGGGTTGTTGGTTGCTCCAAGTGCATTTATGCTTTTATCAGCTACTCTGTTGCTGATATCTCTAAAACATCATATTGCTTTTTGAAAGAGCTGTATTTACTCTGTTAAACTCCAGGATGCTATTCCAGGAAAATGATGGTGTTATGAGTAGAGCATCTCATTGTCCACAGTGTGAACGTCTATATAAACTGTTTGAGAGACAGTACTTGTCAGTAATTGAAATTCATTGAGACATGTTATATAAGTGTAGGTAAGTAACCTTTCTATTCCCAATTTTGCAAGGATGAAAGTAAAGATCATGTATTACATTTGTATGGCAACATGTCCAGCTTTGGGGAAGAACATCTGGAAAGGAGCACGGTGACTTACTGTGTACCCTGAGAAATAGCAGGGCCAAAAATAGTATAGTGTACTTGTGCTTTTATGCTAGAAACTGTAACTGCACATGTATGTCTGGATAACAGATCTCAAAGAACTTCAGTTACTGGCAAATTACTTTTTTTTTCCATAAAGTAATACTGGTGTATTACAGTATAGTGATATATGTATCACATATACAGATACATATGTATCACACACATAGTGCTTTTTTACTTGGTGCTGCCTTTGGGAGGTGGGTGCTACAGAAAACAATTCATTGATAAACAACTTGTTTTAAACTCTACTTGAAAACTTTCCTGCCTCCTGAAGGATGCTTACCACTATTTGTTTGATGCAGAAAAGAAAACGAGGTCTTGTGTTTTCTTTATATTTGTTCCTTTTTAATGATACTTGTCCAACTTTCTCTTTGGAATAGACACATTGCTCTGTCTGCCATACTGTCCTTATGTATGCTCTTTCCTATGGCAGTGGGAAATTTTCATTTAAATATGTTGGTGTCCTGGTTTCAGCTGGGATAGAGTTAATTTTCTTCCTATTAGCTGGTACAGTGCCGTGTTTTGGATTTAGCATGAGAATAACATTGATAACACGCTGATGTTTTGGTTGTTGCTGAGCAGTGCTTACCCTAAGGCAAGGGCTTTTCATTGTCCCCTGCTCTGCCGGTGGGCAGGGGCACAAGGAGCCGGGAGGGAGCAGGGCCAGGACAGCTGGCCTGAACTAGCCAAAGGGATATCCCATACCATAGACCGTCAGGCTCAGTATATAAACTGGAGACAGTTGACCAGGAGCCTCCAATCGCTGCTCAGGAATTGGTTTGGCATCGTTCAGAGTGGGTGGTGAGCAATTGTATTTTGCATTGCTTGATTGTTTTTTTAGAGTGTTCCCCCCGCCCCCCCCCGCCCCGTTGAATCTTTGGGTTGAATTCTTCTCTCTCTTTCTCAACTTTTCACTGCAGTTGTTGTTGTTTTTTATTTTTATTATATGTTACTTTATTTCAGTTATGAAATTGTTAATGAGTTTTACCTTTTTTTCCGATTCTCCTCTCCATCCCACTAGGGGGAGTGGTGGTGGAGGGAGGCAGGAAGTGTCTGTGTGGTGTTTAGTTGCTTTGGGGTTAAACCGTGATAGTTGTGTTGTTTGGTTTAAAAAAAAAAATAAAATCTTAGATAATTACCTTCTGTATAAATTCACATCACTGTCTGTTGGTGCAGTCCCATGTATTAGCTTGTTCCGAAGTGAAGAATTTGGGCAGGATATAGGTTTCTATGAAATGGACTTTCAACTGCAGGTTTTTTTTCTGCATCTGAAGCCAGACTTGCTATTGAAAATCTGCATTCCTTTTTATCACCAAATTTATTTATTTTTTTTATCTTACAAAAAAAAGTCTAGTAATTTCTGTAGATATCTGTAATTAAACACTAATAAAAATGAAAACACATTTTTATCATGAAAACAGCCTTCTAAGTATGAATAATTTTTAAGAAATAATGTTTCTCTAGATATGGAGATTTTTCTGTTGATGAAATGGAGCACTTCCATTTTACCATCTTCCTCAGAAACTGGAGATAAGTGTACAGAAAGTTATCTTTTGATTTTCAAAATGTTTGAGTTTTGGGGCAGGAAAAGCAAGAGATAATGCAGCATTGAATTGATTCTTGTTGAAGAGTTGGGGTACATTATCAGCACACAACAGTTTGTTAACAGGGATAGAAGTCTGAGAGCTCTTTAACATATTTTTAAATAGGTAATCTTGTTAGCTTTTTTTTACTATCAGTATGTTACAATAACCATAATCTGGACTAGGTGGATTATAGTATTTTGTCACAGAAAGGCAGAGATATTGGTTTTTCCACTGATATTTCCTTTTTTGAATTAAAGCAAATTATATTTTGAGTTTTGAAGGAGGAGACTGGAAGATCGGGAGGTAACTTTTTTCTTACCCTACAGAAAGAACAATATTAAGAAAATAAAGAGCTCTATCTTCCTTTAGCTTGTTATGAAATTCAGCTCTACAGCAATGCTTTCCTTTTGTGGTTTAACGCTGTGTACTTGATCTGAATTCTTTTGTTATGTTCTGAAGTATGACACTGATTTTCTTTCAAAGGAGTACAGTAAAGTTAGTATGAGGCATAGTATTGTAAAGATGGTTTGTAATTTGGGAAATGTATAAATTATTTTTGGGTTTTTATTAGCATTTAAATTAGATAATAATGAATGGTAAACTAAGCTGCAGTTTGTATCACATGACAATTTCGTAAATGTTATATCTTCTGCTGAGCTGTGAGCTCAGATATTTCAATATTTCTCATGTGATTAGAGAAATTTCTGTCTTAGAAAATGCAATGCAATTGGGTCATTAAAGCCTAAAATATGTTAGGATTTCTTCAGCTGCTAATGAAATGTCTTCTTTTCAAAGCTGCTGGACAGGACAGATAATTTTAAACTAATTGTAATTCACTGAGGCACCCTATAATCTATAAGAAGGTTCACCTCTGCACTGTTCATGTCCAGCTGTTGTCTTGAACAATTATCAGCAAGTTATTGTTCTGGTATGAGCCATGTCATGCTTGCAAGTGAGATAAAAAAATTAATGAGGGTGCATGAATGCCAGTTGATGAAGGTTAAGTAGATACAGTTACGCTTTACGCATTCTTTACTATGAATGTTGAGATTAAGGCAATGTACTCTAATGAGACCACACAAAGAAATGTGCTGATTGACAGCACTTGATTTAGAAATGAAAAATGTTGTGTGAAGCCATATTTTTTCAGCCTAATACTTGGGTTGTTTGTGCACATAAGGACTTTGAATTTAACTTGTATTATGGAGCGTTATTGTGGGTTTTTTTTCCTTTATTCAATTATACAAATCCGTTTCATTGCTTTGACTAGGAAAGGTATATACATATTTTTAGTGATGATTGCAAGAGAATCATGCATCATTATGTGGTTATAGCAAGGGAATACTGAGAGGTTTTTATTTTTGCTGGGGAAGAAAGGCTTATTGCCTTTCTATAAGTTAAATTCAAAAATCTCTTTGTGTTGTAGATTCGTTAGTCCAATGTCAATGATATGCAGAAATAACGAACAGTTTGTCTACAAAATTATAATCAAAGATATAGATATTTTTTTTAAAAAAGGGTTGTATGTGTCTGTGTCAGATATAGCATATGAAAAGTAAATTATGTTGGACAGTTGCTAAAATCTGATTTCTTTTGAGAAGATAATTTTTCTAAGCAAAGTAAATGTGATAGATTTAACCTGCACTGCAGTTGAATTACCACTGTGCCAGTATTAATGAAAAGTGGGATTAACTGCAGACTTGTAAAACAGAAAAGTTCAAGAGGAGGTGTAGAATATCAAAAAAGGATGCATTGGACTGAGGCTATTACTAGAGTATCTGAAGGAACAGTTTTAGGAATAATTATTTATTAAATAGTTTCAATGATGGGTTGCATATTTGAAACTGTGATGGCAGTTTGGAAGCACCCTCAGGTAGGAGGAGGTTAGGATGTCACAGGTAAGAATGATGGATGAGTAGTAAAAGCACAATGAAATTTGGGAACAAAACCCAATACTGAAGTACGACTGGCAAAATTTGCTGTTACTTTTAAGTCCATCAATTCTGAAATAATTCTTTCTAGTTAAGTGCATTTCAAGCCATCTCAAGATATTTATGCTGCATAAATGATCTACAAATTAAGAACCATAGTAATTTTTTTGTACAAAACCCCTTAATCTGTAACTTCACTTGTCTGTGTTTAAACAGAACCTTTGACACATAAAGGAATTTCATCATGTTTAATTCCTTGTTCATGTTGCTAAATGCTACTGTATTGAACAGCGTGCTACTTACTTTACAGTGTCTGTGTCTGATGCTGGGAGGGAGCTGAGGCGTGGGGGCAGGTGGGCAGGGAGTACAGAGAGCCACTGTAGAGGAATAGCAGCTAGTAACCTTTATGTTAAAGTGTTGTATCAGTCATTAAAATGTTTCTAATAAGAAATTGTGTACCCTTGCTAGCATCCATCTGGTAATACTTTATTATAGAGACCTATAGTAGCTGACTGACTACTTAGAAAGTGGCAGAGTACCATAGAGTGGCACTGGTGTTTGTGAATGGGAAGTGTGAGTGCGAGTGTACCTGCGTCACAAGCAAACAACCTGGTAATAAATAATCTCAGAAAGTGGCTGTCTGAAATCAAATAACACTTCTCCAGTCCATTCAAATGCATTTGATATTGTATAAGAGCATAGTATCGAACTTGCCTTACCTTGTGGTCAGGGTATCAGAGTCTAAAATAAGAGGTGCTTATGCCCAAAATTTAACAGTGTAAACAAAAAGTTTAGGTTAGTACTACAACCTGTGCTTTTTTTACTTGGGTTTATGTACATGTATGTATGTATATGCATATATCATTTGTATACAAAAAAAGAAAGGAAAAAAAAAAGAAGAAAAAAGGTAAGGGAAGAAGAGCAGAACAAATACTGGATTTCACAGAATTTTTTCCGGTAGTGAAACATCGTCGTTAATATGTTTACAAGTCACGCTTTGTAACGTGACTTTCAGTTCTACTGTCCCAGACTCAAGACAGATTAAATCACAGATGCATAAAAGCTGCTGGCATCATCAGGTGAAGAGATTAAATGGATTTGAAATCTTTAATTAAGAAAAAGCAAAGATCATGTTGAGTGCTGAGATGTTTTCTTATTCTTTTAGAAGAGCATTAGGAAGGGAAAAGAACTATTTAAACCAAGAGAAATAGGTATAAAATAGTCATGAATAAATTTAAACTGCAGATTGGTTCCAGTCAGCTAGATCAGAGAGGTTCAGGTATGCTTACCTTGTGAATGCATCTTTAAGAAAAAAAGATCAGTATTTTGACTGTAGACTGAACAAAAATATGAAAAATGTATAAGTTGTGCTTTCATATGGCAGCGACTTGGTCTCTGGACCATGAGAGTTCCTATCTTACATTTATTAGATGACATTACAGTTAGTATTACTGTTGCAAAACCTTACAAGTAAGGGATAGACTTGATTTCCTTCATCTTCTCTCCCATCCCCATACGCCACATAAGGTAAATGTTTATGAGCAGTAGTGCATGAGGGAGGTGCTGGACTGCAGACTGCAGGATGGGAAATCCCCGGTGATTTGGCTGTTTCTTGACGTGCCTCCCAGGTTTCCCGGCTTCCAGGGGTTGTAACAATGAATAAGCAGTCTTGCTCTGAAGGTTCAAATTCAAGCATTTGATGTGCAAGTCCACTCTTACTTTCAGGTTGCCATTCACCGTAATGCCATCATCTTGGAGATCTAGAGATGCTGCATTGCGTGGTTATGTACTGGTGTCTGGTATCTTAGGCTGGTAGAAGTGACCCACCCATCTAGATCTCCAGGCATACTTCAGGGTATTTCAGGTGCTTAGAGATACTTCAAGGACTGGTGTGAGGAAGTGCTATTTATTCTCTCTGATGTCCTTGGTCTCTCACTGCCTGTGTAACTTGGCAGTCCACTGCTGACCATGGCTTCCTCATTCAGTTTCATTCAGGATACGCCAGGTCCTCCCTAGTAATCCCAGTTTGCTGTTCTCTCCCCTCTACCCTTTCAGTTTGGATTCCCGTGTATTCCTATTTCTTCCCACAAATTAATAATCAGTTCTTTGTCAGTTTAATTCTGCCCCTGCCTTTTTGGTATGTGACGCACTGACAGTGCTATGAGGTGACAGTGGTAGCTTAGTAAGTTTTTTGTCCCTCTTGTGTCAGATCATTCGTTCCTGCTCTTGCAGTCCCCTGTCTGTTTTGCTGCCGTGTCCTGTTTTTTTTTGTGCAGTCACTTGATGAATTAGATTGAAAACCTGATCCAGTGTTTCCCTGCTGGAAAAATCTTGAATTGTTTTAAGTTGAGATTAGAGGTTAATAAAAGAACTAAAATAATATCAGAACACATAAACTACACTTTGAAAATCTGTGTTCAGCAAAAGTACTTACAAAAGCATACTGTATAGTGCGATACGTGTTCTGTGATGAAATTACTTTTGTGTAATAAGTAGTATAAAGTGTCTTGTTTGTGAGAATACCTTAAGTATTTTTCATCTATAAGGATATGTGGTAAAATGCTGATTTTGAGAGCTGAGTTGCTGGTAAGACTTTACAACACTGCATGGATTTATGAAGTGGTATTAAAACCATAGTTTAAGGGAAGGAGATGAGATTTTAATGGAATCTTTCTTCTGTCAGAAGCATGTTCAATTTAGCTGTACATATAGATGGTACTTGTTAACTTTACATCCTACAGTAACAAAGATCACATCAATAATGAAAAATGTTTATGTTATTAAGTTGTTACAGTGTACTGTTATGAGAGAAACAACCCTGAAGTCAAAACAAATGTTTAATTGAAAATATGTAACATTTGTTTATAATTTAATGTGGTAGTCAGTTTAGTGAATTTTTGTGCCTTATTTCAGTTACAAGTAAATCTGGTGCTGCTAGATGGGGGGGTGTGTCCATCCAATTCTCTTTTCTCGTTTGACATGAGTGTTTACGTGGCTATGCAGTGAGCTGAGCAGGGAAGTGGCACAACTGAAAACTGGCTTCTGGCATTCACTATACAGGTAGAAGTACGCTCGTCAGTATAAAGTGTCAGGAGAAAGGGTGGAACAGCCTCTTTGAGGTGCAGTGCCAGCTTCTGCTCAACTGGGATCATGGGATAGTGCTTTGTGAGCAACTGAGCAGATGCGTCAGTTCACTCATGCTGAGGGAAGAGACCTGAGTTACGCTTTCTGCTCTGCTCCTGATTACATGGTCTGCCCTGCTCTGGTGCCGGTTAGATTACTCCACAAGCTGTGCACACTTGCTACTTTGGTAGAAAACTACCCACTATTTTGTTTTTTGCTTGATAATTTTTCTGTCCTGTTAGTGAGTTGAAGACGTTTTTGAAGCAGCCTGATTATTGTGTGAGCTTTTCAGAAAATATAGGAGCACACAGCCAAGAGAAAAGCTGGGTGTGTGAGGGGAGGGATGGACTTCCCATCTATTAGCGGCAATGCTGTACTATGTCTGCATATTGTGATTTGTGGAATCATAGAATTGTAGAACAATTTGGGTTGGAAGGGGCCTTTAAATGTCATCTAGTCCAGCTCCCCTGCAATGAGCAGGGGACATCTTCAATTAGATCAGGGTGCTCAGAGCCCTATCCAGCCTGACCTTGAATGTTGCCAGGGATGGAATACCTACCACCTCTCCAGGCGACCTGTTGCAGTGTTTCAGCACCCTCACATAAAAAAAAAAATAAAAAAATTTCTTATATCTAGTCTTAATCTCCCCTCTTTTGGTTTAAAAACATTACCCCTTGTCCTATCACAAAAGACCCTACTAAAAAGTCTGTCCTCATCTTTCTTAAGTATTGAAAGCCTGCAATAAGGTCTCCCTGGAGCCTTCTCGAGGTGAAACAAACCCAAACCTCTGAGCATGTCCTTGTGGAAGAGGTGTTCCATCCTTTCAAGCAGGTCCAGAGGCAGGCCACAAAAATGATCAAACAGGTTCATGTCTTTCCTGGGCTGACAACTCCAGAGCTAGATGTAGTACTCGAGGTAGTGTCTCACCAGAGCAGATTAGAGGGACAGAATGTCCTCCCTTGACCTGTTGGCCACACTTTTTTTGATGCAGCAGCAGATACAGATGGCTTTCTGGGCTGTGAGGGCACATTGTTGACTCATATGCAGGTTTTTATCCACCAGTACCCCCCAAGTCCTTTTCTGCAGTGCTGTTCTCAACCCCTTCATCCCCAGCCTGTATTGATACTGGGGGTTGCCCTGACCCAGGTTCAGGACCTTGCACTCGGCCTTGTTGAACTTTATGAGGTTCACATGGGCCCAGTTCTCAAGCTTATCGATGTCCTTCTGGATCACATCCCCTCAGCAATGTCAACCATGCCACTCAGCTTGGTGTAATCTGCAAACTTGTTGAGGATGCACTTGATCACACAGTCTGTGTCATTGATGAAGATGTTAAATAGTGCTGGTTCCAATACAGACTGCTGCAGGATCCCACTCATCACTGATCTCCATCCAGATATTGAGCTGCTGACCACTAACCTCTGGATGGAACCATCCAACCGGTTCCTTATCCACCAAATAGTCCACCCATCAAATTCATATGTATCTAATTTAGGGAGAAGGATTTTGTGGGGGACTGTGTCAAAAGCCTTACAGAAGTCCAGGTAGATGACATAGAGGTGAGGCTGACAGGGTCCTTCTTTCTAACCTTTTTAAAAATGGGTGCCGTGTTTCTCTTTTTCCAGTCACCAGGGACTTCACCTGACTGCTGTGACTTTTCAGATATGATGGAGAGTGGCTTGGCAACTACAGTCAGTTCCCTCAGGACTTGAATGCATCTTATCAGGTTCCACAGAATTATGTATGTTCAGGTACCTCAGATGGTCATGAACTTGATCTTCTCTTACATTGGAAGGGACATTGCACCCCTAGTCCCTGCCTTGACGTCCGTCCACTTGAAAGGTGTATGGGAGGAGAGGTTGCTAGTGATTGAGGCAGAAAACTTGTGGACTCTCAGCCCTCTCCTCGTTCGTTGTTACTAGCTTGCAAGTTACGTTCACCAGTGAGGGCACACTTTCTTTCACCTTCATTTTTTTTGGCTGACATACCTGTAGAAGCCCTTCTTACCATTCTTTGCATCCTTGCCAATTTCACCTCCATCGGCACCTTGTCCTTCCTGTCTCGGTGTACACAACTGGGCAGTGTCCCTATGCTCTTCCCAGGACACCTGTCCCTGCTTCCACCGCCTGTGCGTTTCCTTCTTACCCTTTAGTTTGACCATCAGGTCTTGACTCAGCCATGCCAGCATCTTACCGCCTTTCCCTTTCTTACATCTGGCGATTGAGAGCTGTTGCAGTCTTGTGGAAAGTGTCCTTAAAGATCTGCCAGCTATGTTCTGCAGTCTTGTGCCTGAGGGCAGTGTTCCAGAGGGTCCTATTGACTAAGTCCTTAAAGAGCCAGAAGTTTCCTTTCCTAAATTTCAGGATGCTGACTTTGCTCTTCACTTGAACCATATCCCTCAGGACTGTGAACTCCACCAGTGTGTGATCACTGCAACCCGGGCTGCCTCCAATCTTGATGTAGCCAAGTGGCTCACTTGTGTTGGTGACCAGCAGGTCCAGTATTGCATCCCCTGTACTAGGGCTGTCTGTTACCTGGCTTAAGATGTTATCCTCAATGCAGTCCAGGAGTCTCTTGGATTGCCTACAGCTCACCATGCTACTTTACCAGCAGATGTCAGAGTCGCTGAAATCCCCCAGGAGGGTGAAGCTGCCTCAGTGTTTCATTTGGTGATTTGTGTAGTTTTCTTAGTACAAAGTAATGCTCAGAAATCTTTTTTCTTACACATAGACACACATTTGGTGTAAATACTTATTTTTAATTAAATAGGTGGGGAAATTTACACAAGTCAAAGAGTAATTTAGAACAAAGAAATCTGTGGTTAAGGTAGCATTTTTTTCCTAATGATGGTCCAAGTATTTGGGTTTGAAGTGAGATCTGTTTAATGTGGCTTAGATAGGAAAACAGTATGTCTTTCTCAATGTGAAACGTGCCTTTGTGTATTTTAACCAAAGGACTTTTTAGTTGAGATACACTAAGTAGAGTGTTTCATGTCTGTTATATAAAATAAGCTCTTTGCTAGCAAACTACTACATCTCACAAAAAATGCTTTCAGCTTTGTCAGAGATTGCTATCTGAAAAATAATTGTATTCCATATTTATAAAAAGGTATTTCAACTGTAAATTTATAGTGAACTTCTTGAATACCTTGCTAAAACTCACTCTGGAGCTGTAATCCTCCAAAATATTTTCATCTTTTAGGTTGGTATAGCATATGACTTTAAAGACCGGCAGTAGTACAAAAAAGTTAATTCATTAATTTCCTCTATATGCTGCATAAAACCAAGATTAAAAAAGGAAGTTGTTAACATTTATGGATGTAAAAATGTACATATTATGTCTTAAATGGAAAGCATGCAGTATGTTCAATAACAGAACTATATCAGACAAGCTCTGTCTAAACCTCTGAGGGCAATTAGGTAATTTGGAAGTAATGGAATCAATGGTCATTGCATGTTGTCATTATTTACATCTGAAGGCATTCTTTTTTTAATTTTTTAATTTGGAAAAGTATTCTGACTTGTCTTTCCTTTGCACAGTTATAACTTTTCTTGCTATTTAAATCAATGCAGTGAATGATTAAGATTTTTTCAGTAATGATTTTGCAGACTACTGTAATATTTTAATATTTTAAATTTACTTCAGAATTTCAAATTTTAGGGGGGGGAGAGCTTTAAACAGGAAATGCAGGAAGATTCCACTAACTCTTTAGTTGCTTACTCTTTTGTTGCCATACTCTGTGTTCTGCAAAGTTGAGATTTGGGAACTTTTTTTTATTTGTTTTTCCCCTTCCTTTACATTCTGTTTTGTGTGGTCCACAGATCAAAACTTGTAAAATTGTAGACTTTAGGCACTTGAATTGTTGTCTGTCTTGGAATTTTTATAATGGAAAACTTCACACTGACTTTGAGGTGAATAAGCAAAAGAGACCATGATAAGATAATTATTCTAACAAGACAGTCAAGAAGAATAAGAGAAGACTTCTGCAAAACTCAGGAGGAGGAAATAAAGCGTTAAAATATATTGCACTATATATCTTTTTTTGGTATGGGACATTGTTTTCTAGTCACAGGAAGTGTTCTAGAAATTCTGTTTTTAAAATCCTGTTTGACTGGAGAACATTACCTTGGGGATCTTGTCAATCACGCAGTGATAAAGTAATAATGACAAGGATAAAGTAATAATGTGCAAGTAACTTGGGAGGTAAGTTTGTCCAGTGAGTCTATAAGTGTGCTCTTGCTTTCTGTCCTGGTTTTGGACAGGACCATGCCACTTCCCTCTTGTGAAATTATTTCTTACAGCCGGTTTTCTCTTGGAGTGTTAAGCAAAATGGGTAATAATAGGGATGTTTGAAAGACACGCTCTACTTCTTAGCAGCTTCTTTGTTTTTAAGAATTTAAGCTTATATTTCAGTCTGTAAGTTCCTAAGGTCTGCTTAAAGGGAACTGTAGTCATTAAGTCAACCTTTAAGTGTGTGCTTTTGAATTAAAAGCCTAACTTGAATGAAAGTGGTGCTTGTATGAGAAACTGAAGGCAAAAAAGTTGAATTGCTTTATGTTCAGTGCTGACTTTTGGTCTTTGAAACTCAAGGGCTGAAAAACATGTTTTAAATTGAAAGTAAAGATTGTAGTAAATCACTTTTGACAGTGTAGTGAACTAAGGTATAAATGGGAAAAAAGATATTTTTACTTATTCTTGTGAATAAATAATGATAAATACTAACAGTTTGAAAAATTGCACAGTAAGATCTAAAATTAGTTTGTACCTTGGACTTTGGTCTAGGAACAAGTAATTGTCCAACTTTTAAAAGCTATTTCGTGAAGCTGAAAGATTTTTGGTATCAAGCAAAATAATGAATCGTTCATTAGGAGATTTAAAAAATCATAACTGTTTAACTAGTAGTCTTACTTGTAAACAAAAGCAGCATAGTTAGGGAAATACAAATACTGCAGCATATTAATGATATTTAATATACCACATAATATCTATAAGCAACAGAAGCCGCATCTTGGACTGTCTCTTTCTCATTCACATTTTACTTAAGCTTGTATTTAACATACTTCAGTATGTTTCAAATGCTGTTCTAATTTTTACTGCTTTACGGAGTTTTAGAGCTAGGGTGTTAAAATTTTCATACTAGTGAATTTTGAACATGGCTAAAGACTTAATAAAAGTGCAGTGCAAAAGTATGATTTACTGCTGCTTATCTGTCTTCAAAGAAAAAAAAAAGTAAGTTTGAGTAACACCCCTCTTCTTACTTACAAATGCTGAAGCTTAGAATGATTTCTGTTTGTTCAACAGTTATGTTGCCTCCAAACTGGTCTTTGGCAGGAACACTGTGTTGGAGGTTGAATCCACAACTGCATGGTCAATAGAGGAAGTTTTAGGGTAGGTCGATAAAGTGGACAGTAACAGATTGCTAAGACCAGCTGGTATTCACCCCAGCTTCTATGGGTACTGAAGGATGAAAAGCTGAGATACGACCTGTGCTGTATAAACTGTTATTTGAACTTATGCCAGCATCAGAGGAAAGGAAACAAAGTGAAAAATGTGATGACAGTTTTTAAAAAAGTTTCTGGAGTTTGAGGATTGACAGTTAGCGAAGTTGATATCCACGGTAGATATATTGTAGATAATCACTAATAGAATTAGTTAACAATTTAATAAATTACTGATACACTGGCAAAATCTTCTCAGTCTCAGTAATGGTTGAAAGCAAATAGGATTTTGGAAACTGTTAGGAAAGAAAAACAAAATAATAATAAGTAAGTGTCACTGTACAAGTTCAAGCTGTGCCCACATCTTGCATACTTTGTGTAGGTTTGTTTCCTCTTGTTAATAAGAGGTATAGTAGAGGTACAGCAAAACTGATCAGGATTATCAAAAGAAGTAAAATAAATCTTTCTTTGTACAATGCATAATTAAGAATGGGAATGCTGTGCTGGAGGACTTCATCAGTGTTTAAAATTTACTAGGTCTTAAAAACAATTACACAAATGCATGGAAGAACAATCTGTTGAGGATTATTACATGAAAAGATTTTGCTCTGGAATTGCACAGCCTCTGAAAGGCAAGTACATGGAGACTTGCAAAGAAGTGTATGCTTGACTTGTGCTTGTACTTTTTCCTGTGCATGTTATTGATCCCTGGAAGAGGTTGACTTTTGATCCAACGGGGCATAGCTGCTCTTATGAAGAGTATTCTGGAGGCAAGCAGTGTAGTTATGATTCTAACTGCTTTTTTAACTGGATCTTGCTCATTATGTTGCCTTGTCCCACTTAATCTGACCCGTGCTGGCTCCTTGTCCAATAGTTTTGTGTGATTCTCTATCTCCTTTCAGATATCGGACCCCAAAAAGTGGAGCTGAACAGTTGTCATTCCATTTCACAGTGTATATAATAAGATTATGGTGCTTCTTGAATCAACTGTCCTTACCTCAGGTGTAACTGCACTTGGGTCTTGTTATTCTGCTTTTGGTAACTTCTGTCAAGTGACGGATCAGCCTTGTAAGGCCGAAGCAGCTAGGTCTTGATGGTAGGAATATATCTTAAAATGGGGAGGTCTGAAAACAATTATTATGTGTTTACAGGAGCTAGACTCTTAACTTAACTGCTGGGAACACCAGTATGTTTTGCTTTTCCCTGTTCAGCAATCTCCATTGTAGTAGAAATTTCAAATAAACCCCTTCCCCCCTTTTTCCTTTCCCCTCCCAGGAAAGTTAGTGAAGTTTTCAATCCTTCCAGGAGTTCTATCAGTCTTAACTTGAAACTTTCAGTTCTAGTAGGGAGCCAAGCAGGTGTTCAGATTGTAACTAAAAAACATTCTTCTGATTTGTATATGCTGTATTTGGGAGAGGGTTTTAGATAGTTACTTCTTAAGAAATAGGATTTGAGAGCTGATTTTTTTCCTTCAGAATTTTATCAGCTGCCATTAAAAAACGTGAGAGCTTAATGTCTTTTTTTTTGTGAATGAACTAACGTTATTTAGAAACTGTTAAGTCAGTATGATAACATGTTTTCAAAATAAAATGAAGATGGTATTTCTGCTTGTCCTGGTTTCAGGTGAATAGAGTTCAGTTTCTTCATAATAGCTAGTGCAGTGCCGTGTTTTAGATTTGGTGTGGGAATCCTGTGGTTGGGGACTTTTTGGTTTCTCAGACCTTGCCGGCAGGAGGGCTGGAGGGGCTCGAGGAACTGGGAGGAGACACAGCCAGGACAGCTGAGGCAAACTAGCCAAAGAGGTATTCCATACCATGGGCCATCACATTCAATGTATAAATTGGGGAGGGGGTTGGCTGGGGCTGCTGATTATTGCTTGGGGAATGGCTCGGCATCAGTCAGTGGTTGGTGAGCAGTTCTATAGTGCATCGCTAATTTTTTTTCTTTCCTCCCTTCCCTTTTGATTTCATTCCTCTCCCCGTCTCCCTCCTTTTCATTATAACTGCTATTATTATTATTATTATTGTTTTGGTTTTATTGCAATTGTTAAACTGTTCTTATCTCAACCCCTGAGTTTTACATTCCTTTCCAACTTTCCTCCCCATCCCTCTGGGTGAAAGGGGAGTGAGCAGGTGGCTGTGTGGTACTTAGTTACCAGCCAGGGTTAAACCATGACACTGCTTTAGAAAGCTTGGCAATTTAGTTTAGCTACTTGGCTAATTTCCGAAAAGTGTGTGTTCATGGGTATAAAAGAAGACGAAAGGTGTGGAGGCACTACTAATACAAATCTGTGTGCTTATTCACATGCTAGTTCCTGTTGTGTGATTGGTCAGCCTATGCCTGTTATTGCTGTCTTCCTTCAAAGAAGCAACTTCTATATACATCTTAATTACCTGTTGCTTTTTTTAAATCTTGGACTGCCTATTCATGTCATGATTGTACAGTATTTTAATGGGCAAGTTGCATGTGCTGGCAATTGTAAAGACTGTAAACTGAAGTACTTATTTTTGTGCATGTAATGTGATGTACATACAGAAAATTAAAGACTTTATTAAATAATATAAGAGGTGCTATGTGCTAAAACTATCTGAAAAGATGTTCCAGATTTTTTGTTTTTATTTTTTACAGTGCTATTAAGAAAAATTATCAGTATATTACGCTTATTTTTGAGAGTTGGGGAATGATTATATTTACATTATATATGCTTCAGTTGGTTTTTTTTATGCAGATTATGTAATCCTACAAGTTTAATGGGATGGGTATTTTGTGGTAAGATGAAATACTTAAAAAATAGGCTGATTTGTAGAGAAGCTTTGTGTGAAAGTATCTATAAAGTCAGTCATTGAATGTATTTAATAACTGAATATAGAGGCATATTCTTCTGAATTACCTTGCATTAGTCTGTTGGAGATAAAATGCCTGATTACATTTGTACCTTTGCTGTTATCAGTGATGCCAGTTCCTATGTAACCCGGAGAAATGTTGTGGTAAAATCTTCCATTTTGAATGAGTTACCATGACGCATGAATTTGAGTTATCATAACACATGACTGAGTGATTATGCTGTATACATGAATTGTGCCAATTCAACAGTACCATTTTCAATATAGGAGCAACAGTGCACGTGTGCATGACTGAACACGTTTGAGGGAGGTAAGAAGTGACAATCTCTTACAAACTGCTCAGAAAACTTGGGAAATACTCACTGTTGCAGCAACTACCATTCCAAAGATAGGAGTTGCCAATGAACAGAAATTGTCAAAAAGGAGAGGCCTGAATAAACAGCAACTTAGGATACATTGGCAACTTTCCATTATGTTTTCCACGTAAGTGTTTTAGTGAGCATGAAGAATAGCAAGTACCCATACTTTCTAGGAGTTTGCAATGAAACTTAAAGTAATGGAAACATTTTTATTTTCAAAGCTGACAGTTAAAACTGTGAAACATTATTTATATTCCTATCATAGTTAATAGCTTCTGCATACTGATTTTTCAAGTTTTGGATATGTGTAGATGAAAAATAAGATGGAGTGTGAAAGCTTTTTCATAGTACTTGAAACATAGTCTGTACCCCATTAAAGGGCTGGGTTGGATTATTAGGGGCAATGAACAGTCCCCGAGGCTAACATTTGTGTTGCTACAACCTTAGGTTGCTCTGTTTGGAAAGAGCATTCACCAGCTTCCTGGCCTCTCAGCATTCAGGCATTCTTCTTACTGATGTGGGCTGTGCCCAGTGCCCTCATTTATACTTGTTTTTATTAAAAAAAACCAACAGGTGTTTTCAACAACATTGTAGAATGATTTGGATCTAGTTTAGAATTTCTTTGCTGTTTTGAAGCAGATTGTCACAAATAACTGCTGGTGAGCCCTGCAACTCAGTGTGGAATTTGCAAGTGGAGTTGATTGATTGCACCTGTGTAGTATCAGTCTAGGAAATAGGCTTGCCGGTGTCCTTTTTCGGAGGCTAAACTTTTTGTTGCTTTGTTGCATGTCATATTGCTGAATGGTAGTTGTGGAGCAAAACCCCATGTATTCCTTGTCAGACCTGTGATTTCAACAGTGGTGAGGTGACACCTGCAGCACTGCATCCAGCTTGAGGCTCCCCAGTAAGAGAGAGACATGGACATCCTGGGGAAGGTCCAACAAAGGGTTACAAAGATGATGAAGGGACTGGAGCGTATCTCCTACGAGGAAAGGCTGAGAGAGCTGGGACTGTTTAACATGGAGAAGAGAAGGTTCAGGAGGATCTTACCAATTTATATAAATACCTGAAGGAAAGATGCAAAGAAGATGGAGCCAGGCACTTTTCAGTGGTGCCTAGTGACAGACAAGAGGCAGTGGGCAGAAACTGGAGCACAGGAAGTTCCTCCTGAACATGACAAAACACTTTTTTTTACTGTCATGGTGACTGAGCACTGGCACAGGTTGCCTGCAGAGGTTGTGGATTCCCCTTCCATCCTTGGAGATATTAAAAAGCTGCCTTAACACAGTCCTGGGCACCTGCCAGGTGACTTCCAGAGGTCCCTTCCAACCTCAGTAGTTCTGTGATTTATAGGAAATTATTCCACATTTTTGCTCTGAACAATTAAGAACTTTTTCAGCATTTTCTATTTGGCTACCACCTCATTTGCTGTTAAAGATCTCTTTGATTCCAGATAACTTTCTGGAGATAAAGAATGCATGTCTTTCACTTGAATATCCTACATTATGAGGTACAAGCTATCATTTACTTCTAAGAATTAGACTTCTAAAGAAAGGAGGTAGGCATCTGCTTTCATAACAAGATTAGGTACAGGTATATCCTTTGAACCCGTGACCCCAGCCTTGCTCTTTCATTTTTCAGTGAAGACAGACTGCAAGATGACTATTGTCTTAGCTAAGAGGGTAGGAGAGGTGCAAGGTCTTGTATAATTTTCTATACAGTCTGTTACATAGTGATACAATAACTTTACTGGGTGTTCTTTAGATTTCTGTGTGATGCAGTTTTCAAGTTTCATCTGAACTAGGAATTCAGGCTTTTTAAAACAAAAATTTACACCTTCAAGTTCCTTTTGAAGCCTGTATTTCAAGGGTGTTCTGTTTTTATTTAGTATGATAATGTATTTTAGAAGATTTTTTTTTCTTTGCATACAGATGCACAGACATGATTTTTCTTACAACAAAGATAATGGGTAGCAGGTTATATCAAGTACTTCAAGACCTGTGGCAGAAATGGGAATGTGTATAGCAATTCATGAATGTAGATTATTTCAGTGGCACCTACCAAGAATGTAATTGTTTCAGAGATCTGCAGAGTAGCTACATAGGTTTCAATCCATATTTTTATGAAATGCTATTCTGTAGGCTTCCAACTGTGATGTCGTATTTGTAAAACAGTCCTGTCACCACTTCCTTCAGGACTCTTAATTTCAGTCAGGTCGTCACCACAGATGGAAGTAGTTGACTACAGTTGAATATGTGTATGGACACGTTTGATGAGACAATAAAAGCAATCTTTCCAGTAGCTGAAACTTCTTTTTGAGGTATTTGTCCATCTGTGCACTGACAACCACATCTGTTAATTTTGGAGTCGTGTCCATAAGGATGTGGCATCATGGAGATAAGAGGAACTGTGAACGATGGGAGATTAATTCTATGTGTTTCAAAGTGCTCTAACGCTTTGTTTCCCAGCCTGAGAGGGCAGAGCAGTTGGAGCACAAGGTGAGGCACTACTGACTAAAAATTATCTGCTTCAGATGCTGGGGCCATGGGTATGCCCCCCAGTGCAATAGATGTGGCATATAGGCAGAACTTGAAAGGATGTGTCATTCTTGATACGTAACATTCCTTTTTAGTTGTATAATGCCTGAAATAAGATGTAATTTTGAGAAAGTTAATGGTTTATTATGATGGTCCAACTTCTGGTGCCGTGAGAGCTGTTTGTGCATTTTTGAGATGCCTTGGTTTAATTCTTCTCTTGTTAGTACAACATCATCTTACATCTATTTCCCTCAGTAGTCACCTCTTTTGTGCAACAGCTGCCCACTTTCACTAGGCTGCTTTCTCTTTTTCCAGTGTAAGCAGATGTTTCCCATTTTCTATCTTCTGTATATTTTCCTCCCTGCTCCAGTGCCCTCCCCAGATAAAAATCTAATTCCTTATTTTCTTTGATTTCCAGTTAGTCTAGATATTTACTTCCCCTGTTCAGATCTTTGTATTAATTTGTTTGCTTTCTTTCAGCCCCAGTGCACTACTTCCCCTTTTTTTTCTTGTTGGTAATAGAAAACAGTTTTCTCTTTTCTTTGTGTTTTTTTTTGTTGTTGTTGTCATGTCCATCCCCCTGTCCCCCACCCCCCTTCTAAGTTAATAAGCTAATGAAGTAAAAATTTCTAGAGGCACTAGGAGGTATCACAGTTTTCATTGGAAAGTGCAACTTTTCCGATAGGGAAGACAAATAATATATATGCTCTACTTCTTATTGCTGCCAACTACATAAGGATGTGACCTGAATTCTCCTGAAGAAGTATCACGTAAGTTTGCAGTAATTTAGTTTGTTGTGCAGTTTTATCACTCTGCGTACAATCCCTGCACGACTGCCTGAAGTATATATGTTCTGTGCTTATACATTTTTCTTCAGGATTGTGATGTCTTAAGTATTGCTGTAACATTGTGTGTAACCCCATCCTCAATGAAAATTCCAGAGGGAATTAGCTAGTTCATCTGCAGCTTTTTTTTTTTTTTTCCCTTGATTTGAAAGTTGGGAGTTAAAATAGTGCATGATTTGCTATTTTTTTCTTTTTTTATGTTTGTATATCTCTGTATTATCTCTGTTAGAAGACTTGTAATAAATAAACATTGCTTTCTAGTGCTGGAAAAGCAAACATATTTGTATTTTTTTCTACTTCACCCCTGTTAGTATCCAGTTCAAGGCTGTCAGGGCAAGTTTAAGTAAATTAATATATTCAGATAATTTAACTCTTTTTGGTTGTGACTATTAAGGAAATTGTTTTGTTTCCTGTAAAATGATGATTTGCAGAGTTCCAAGATAGCTGTAAAATATTACTGTATTTTCATTATGATTCAGATGAGTAAGACATAAAGACAGCATGGAGTCTGTGCTACAGAGATGTCCAGGTCTTCAAATGGAATCTGCGTTTTTAGCATTCATTAGATAGGCAACTCAAAGTGATGCTTTTAAGAATCACTGTTTTCAGCATGTAGCTGTTAAGAAATGTCAGAGGTCAGTTAAGGTGTGTAACTGCAGGAGAGAACAGTTGTGTGATCCTGAGATCCATAGCCCCTGACATGCCCTTCTGGGTTCAGCAAGGCCTCTTCCTAAAGCATAACCAGAAAAAAGTGAAGCTTTAGTGGTAACCTCCTTTTGATCCAGCAGCTCAAATGTCTTTCTGTTCCTTTTGAACAGGGTACTGAGTTCTCACGTGGGTGGTTAAAACCTACTTCTTTTGCTTTCATGTGCATAGTGAGCAGAATGTCATTTTTCCAGGGACACGAAAATGCTAACCTTTCTGTTAAATCTGTGCTAAAAGAAGTTCAAGGCCAACTGATTGTTGTGGGTAGGGTGAGGAGAAAGGCAAAAGAGGAGGGTTGTGGCTCTGTAACCTATTTGCTGGGAACCTGCCTATCAGTCCTTCTTCCAAGGTCTGCTTTATGTGTTAGCTCAGTAATTCCACTTTTCATAATACTAGGTTCTTTTCCGCATAGTAACGTGTCCTCAAGAGGAGCATTATGTTGCCTAGCAAGGGTAGAGTATTAAAACTGATTTAGAAGGTGATTCAAATTTGTGTTTCCGCCAACTCAGAAAGGACTAGAATCTGGTTCCTTCAGTCTCTATGTGAGGTCTTTAAGTTCTTATCTGTGGTACTATCCTAAACAACAAAGCTCAAAGACCTCAAGAGGTCATTTAGTCTGTGTCGTAATCCTATGCAAAATTTATTGCGCTTAGAAAAACACTTTTTGAGAATGACATAGCTCTCAAAAGATCTCTCTTAAAATTTAGAGATGTAATTTCAGTTTAGGGAAATCCTCTTGATAGTTCATGTTACATCTAGTTTTGTCAAGTGAGCTAGCAATTTTAATCCTATGTCATCTTTACAATACTTCTCATCTATATCCAACTCCTGAAGTCAGTAGCATATGTTTGTTACAACATATTTTCTACTCCCAGATAACTTGAAGGATGTATAACTTAATTTGGAACAATCTTACTGTAAAAGCTTGGAAACTAATTTAATTTGTGAAATATTATACAGAATTAGATAATAGTAATACATTGAGTGAATAACGTTTGACAGTGCAGATTTATGCTGGGGAGAAAGAAAGAAAAGGGAAAAAAGGAAGAAAATAAAATGGACAATCAGATTGGATTTAAGGAAAGATTTGGGGGGTTTTGGTCTTGTTTGTTTGCATAGTAATTGCAATGATTCCTACGAATACATTACCAAGCCTATGCTGTTAGTTTAAGTGAAATTTGTATGACAATGTGTGAACTATGCGAAAATAATTCAACTTACATAATACATTCCTATTCATATGAATTATTTTCTGAAAACAAAGAATAAGCTAAAATTTCCAGCCATGTTAATGTATGTTTATACAATCGCTTCATTTTTGTGGTATTTTATAATAAGGTGATTACATCATAAATTTAAAATTACATCTTTTTTTGGAAGAGATAAGGAAAATAGTTATATATTCATTTATATTCTTAGATGAAGAACCAACCCAAAATTTAAGCATTTTTAATGAGCCAGTTGTCTTTAATAATTTTGGTGCATATATTTAGACAGAAGTGGTCACAAAAATGCTTACATTTTGGGTTGGTTCTTTATTGCTCAGCGTGGAGACATACTGAAATATCTTCTTTAAGATTTGTTATTATTAAAATCCAGTTCAGGATGCTCACCTGGCCGGGGTGACTGAGATATGTTTCATGGTATTTTAACTATGTCTTTTATGACCTTAGGCCATTTGTACAATTAACGTCAGCATCTTCACTCAGTTTCTCTCTATATACAAAAAATAATCCTGTTCTAGAAGGCTAACATGCTGACAAATTTCACTGAAGAGCAAAAATACTGAGAATGCAAAGAAAAAATGCAAAACATCTGGGGTTTTTTTTTGTCTGTATGTTCTGATACGTTTTTTCTTTGTAAATTGACTACACTTCATAGCAAATATCTTTTCTGAATTCATTAGTGTTTTCTGTTAATACTAATGGTTAACAATGAGTGTATTTATGTTTACTTTGACAGTGAAAAAAGAGGATGAGGATTTGGAAGAAAAGAAATCCATTAAGAAACGAATCAAAGAATTGAAAGTTTTGGACCCAAAGATTGCACAGAATCTGTGTAAGTAGTTTCTGATTTTATGGCAAAGTAATGTTCCATAAAAATTTTTTTCTTGTCCAACTGTCTGGTTAGCACTTTTTGTTTAAAATGTGAGAATTTGTGCGTATTTGTGTTAAGCCCAAATATGTGAGTTAATACAACTGAAACATGTTTTAAAAGACCCAGAAAAGAGTTAATTATCCCCTGACATTATTCTCGTATGTATATATTGAAGTACAAGCGTACGGCTTTATAACTATTTATCTATTTATATTTTCAAAATATACATCAAGCAATGCTTCCTGTCCCCTGCCCCTGGCAAGAAAGACAATAATGTCTACAAGATATCTGGCCATCTCTTGTATACTTTATAGAAAGAAGGCAATACACAGTAATGTGCAGTAATATGCAAATTATGATGCTAACGTTTTGGCAGAGAGGAGTGCTGTAAAGAGTAAGTTCCTAAATTGTGGCAGAGATAAAATAAGAAAAGATTGTATTACAGTGAATGAATAAACACTGTTTATAAGAGTATTTTGGTTTTTAACTGTTTGTATGGTTTTGGCTGCTAATGGTGCTTTTTTAAGAGAAAGCTCTGGCAAGACCATTGAAGAAAAAAGTGTAATTGTCACCTCAACACAAAATACTATAACAGCAGGGATTATCCTGCAAAGTAGACTTGTCCCTGGCTGCTTATGGAGGTCTTCTGTGATGCTGGATGTTGTGCATAACAAATGGATGAAGGCCAAAATTGTAAAACAGTAATTAAAAATACATTTTAAATTATTATCTCTTATCTGTATTAATTTGCATACTGTTTGTTAACCTGTACATGCTATAGCCTGTTTAATTGGTGTTTTGTGAGAGAGTTGTCATCTTGCTTTCTTCATTATGTATTAAATCTTTGTTTTAGCAATTTTCCTTGGCTCTTTCCGAGTGCCTTATGAGGAAATCAAAATGATGATATTGGAAGTAGACGAAACACAGCTGTCAGAGTCCATGATTCAGGTAAGGAAAATGACACTTCAAATCTGAATATTTCAGGGTAAGCTTCTCATTAAATAGAAACCTGTAGTTAAAAAGCCTCCTTGTGGTGACGCAAGTAGAGACGGACTCAAAACCACTATTAGCTGATTGGCTGGGTTCAGACAAAATGGACCTTTATTATTTTTACATATTGCTTATATATCTTAGATAGTACCAGGTGGCAGGCACTGATAGGCTTTCTGTCATCTTCTTGCTTGCTGTTGCCATTACATCCGTATGCTTCGGTTTTAAGTTCCGGGTTTTCACATCCTGTTTACGTACTTGACATTTTTGTGGCTGTCTTAAAGGTACATGACTAAGTCTTCAAGGTCAACTAACTCATCTGCAGATCCGCTGCAGACCCCCACACCTCCTAACATAAACTTTTGGCTAATCATTGCAAGAAGCTTTTTTTCCTGTGAACTGTAGGGGATTTTTATATTTGTAATGCTATTTTTTTAATGAAAAGAAGTGAATTTAGATTCTCTGTTTTCTGCATTCATATCGTCCACATCTAAATTGAGGTTTTTGTTTGGTATATAATTGAACAGCATATGATACTCTGTTTCTTCCCTAGTTGCTATTTTTCTCTTTAATTTGTTTCTACCTCTATCTCATCTGCACAAATCTGTTCTTCTTGTTAAAAACTAGATGGCAAAAGGTTTGGTGTTTGGTTTGGTTTTGGTTTTGGTTTTGTTGGCTTTTTTTTGTATTTTTTTTTCCTCTGTCCTGTTAGAGTTGGTATGATCCAGGATCTTGCCTTAGGGCTTCCACAGTGACCACTTGTCTTCTCTGGGGTTGATTTGGATGATGTTTTCCCTTTCTGTATTATTTTATTCAAAGCACAAAATCATTATGGTTCTGTGTGGAGACGAAAGAAACTGAAAGTTCCTTTTGTTGTTCTATGTACAGTGTTATTTAAGGGTTGTTAAGTTGAAGAATGTCATAAAATAATTTAAATACAAATACTTCATTATAGAACCGTGGAAAAAAATAATTTGGAAGGGATGTCTGGAGGTCACGTGATCCAAGCCCCTGCTTAAAGCCAGGTCAACTAGACCAGGTTGCTCAGGGCCTTTTCCCATTAAATTTTTAATATCTCCAAGGCTGGAGGCTCCGCAGCCTTTATGGGCACCTTTTCCAGTGTTGAACTACCCTCATGGTGAAAACTTTTTTTTTCTTGTTTATCTAATGGGAATTTTCATTGTGACCTTGGCCTTCTGTTCCACACCTACAAGAGGAACCTAATTGCATCTTCTCTGTACCCTCCGGTTGGGTACCTGAACATCACATTAAGTTCCCCTGACACTTCTTTTCTTACAGTTCAACAAACCCACTTCTCTTCTCCTCACCTTGCCTGTTGTGTGCCGTGTTCCCCAGTCATCTTGGTGGGCATCCATTAGATTTTCAAAGTTATGCCTTTAGACTAAGATTGTCTGTCTTTTGGACAGGACTCCTACATGTTGTGATGAATATCAAGTTATTGCTGTTGTGGCTTATAAATGTCAATTTAAAATAATTAATATCAATCTACTAGTAATGTGTCCTAGCTTTCAATTACAGAGAATTTAGGTAGTCAGTCTCTACAGTTTACCTGGAAGTGTGGTAGAGACATGGATACTAGTCTCTACTCAAACATGCAAGAAAGGTAAATTTAGATTTTTTAGAAACATATGCTTTTTGCAGGAATGTTGATTAGTGAAGAAAGAAATACAGGTAATAGTGAGGCACAGAATCAGTTCTAACCCTATGGCTCTTTGAGATTCATATGTATGACTTGTACTGCAACATGTAGCAATTTGTACTCAGAGGTCAAAATGAGGCAACTTTATATTTGTGCGCTTAGCTTGCAAAATAAATTTCCAACATATTGCAATGTCAAAATAAGGTCCAGCTGAGGAGGCTATGCAATGCTCCTGTTCTTCCCACAAAAGGGAAGTTTAAAAGATCTTTAAACATTGAGCTAATTGGACTTGACTTTCCTTTCTTCATTGAAGAATGAGATGTTTTCTCTTAAACAATGTTTGAAGTAACAAACATGAGCTGTCATCTCCAGTGATGGTATATATAATCATTATATAATTCTCTGTATTTTGTTCAAAGATGCTGTTAATATTGGCACTGAAACTATTACTTTGAGGTTATTAGCATGAACAGAGTGACTTACACGTCTAAGCTGTTTGTTTATTCTAGTTTGCACTTACATCACTTTTTCAAGGTTTTTTTCATGCTCAGAAGAAGTATTTATTTTATTTTATTTGGAATAGTAGTAGAAATTCTCTAAAATAGCATGAAAAGCTGAGAGATGGAATATGCTATGTTGTTATGTGGCATAGTAGTTCATATAGTCCATGCTTGCTCTGAGACTCTTTCCCATGCTATTTGACTTCAGCAATGTTTTTCAGTTGTGAAAATTTAGCTTTTTAATGAAATTAGGTCCTCAACAATATCATGAAGCAGCCTGTATATACTAAATAAATATTATATATCAAAATTATGGAAAAATGGCATCTTGATAATTTTTATACATACTAATTAAATAAGGTAATACATTTAATTTTTTTTGCATCTAGGCGCCAGGGAAAAGCATCATCAAACTGTTAATACGTAGCTAATTAATGGCATACTTTTATGTGAACATTTGGCAAATACGCTATCAGTTGCAGTAAGTTAGGAAGAAAACCTTTACTTTCATTGAGAATTGTTTACTACTTTTTCCTCCTTTTTACTAATGTGGACTATTATTTCCATTTCAATGGTATATAACTTGGGATAAAGAATGTCTAATTTCCTGTGTATTTAAAACAGCTAACACAACCTAACCCCATTTTATTCTCTATGTAATTGGCATGGTTATCAATATTAAGAAATACTTCTTTGACACTATGCTGATAACCTTGTGGCTCTTTTAATTGGTATTAACAGTAGAGTAAATTGAAAGTCAGTGCATCCAGTAACATCTCTATATAGTTTTTGGCATCAGAATTGAGTCTTAAATATTTTTGACAGCATTTGAGTCTTCTTGTGTTGCTTTTGGAAGGGACTGAATGATTTTACTTAAGAAAAGGGTAAGAAAAGTTTAACAGCCAAATGTGAGGTGAGGAATAATGTCCTACAAGAGGACAGTGATGTCAGCAGCTACTTTGATTGAGTGAAGGTCAGCGTAATAGAATACAAGTAAAAATGCTCACAGTATCCTGTATGAGCACAGTCATAGGTATAACAAGGCATACTCTTAAAAGGATGGCACGTCCCACGTATTGGGGATTTTTAAGGCATATAAATGATTCAAGAGTATAGATTGCATTTTTTTGACAAATGATTGAATACTTGCAAGCCTAAATCAAATGGAAAATTCAGTAGAACTTAGGCTCCAGATTTACTTTGCAAATTTGGATCTAGTCATTTTTATCAAATGATTTCATCCAAGTTTCTTGTTTCTGGGTAAAAAAACCCTGTAATAACTTTGAAAAGGGGACCATCTGAGTTTAAACTCAAAAAAGCATTTAAGACACCCATCTTCCTTTGGAAGTGGTAATTTGCTTCAAAAAATTGATAACTACCTTCACATATGCCTAGGTTACTAAATAAATTTAATTATCCAGTTATATGTCTCTTTCTGCCTTTAAAAACCTTCACAAGTACGGGTGATGGCCACCCTATGAAAATGTGGTGCTGTGTTTCTTGATTCTGAGAAGAACAAAAGCATGCGCAGGTTTGCAAGCATATGACTATTTTTATTTATTTATGTAAGATACCTCAGATAGTATGGTACTCCTCCTTTCCAGAAATGTATTGCTTTCATCAATTTTGTGTAGCTTTAAATATTGCTCAGTGTGTCTTAATGTCACAGTTTCTGAAGTTGGAAAATTATTCTTAATCCTACTCTTTTTATGCTTAAGAAATAAAATATATTCTCTGCCTCTCCTCCATCTCCCTCACTCCCTACTTTTCCCTCTCTTCCTGCCCCTGCCCCGTTAGAAATTAAATCTAGTTCTGAAAGATGTAAAAACTCCAAAAGTCATATAATCCAGATGATCATTGACTAATTATTGGAATGTTTCTTAGTCAAAATTCTTTCTCATACTTGATCTCTGATATTCAAAATATGTTTCATCTCTAGCAGTTCAAAAACTTTATCTGAACACCATAAAGCTGGCTTTGATATCAGTGGCTTCTTAATTTGTTTGTTGTTTTTTAATTTTTTTCCTGACACTCAGTATTGAAAACATTCATACAGCACTTGACTATTTCTCTTTTTTGAAAGTTTTGTGGGCAGTTTTTCTGTATGTGAAAATTATTTTACTATCAAACAACATTTTAATCTCAGTAAAGTTTAAGAAAATGTAGTATATTATAGAGGTGGTTATATGGATGTTGTATATCAAGACGATAAATAAGTGGGTTATAAATTTCTAATTTAAAATATATCTTTTTATGCTTTGTACCCTTTCATTTTTGCTCAATGTTACTGATTTAGTGCTGGACATCTTCATTCATAATTAACAAATGTAGTCTTTTTTACAAAAATATTTTCCAAATGTAATTAAGTTAAGGATATATATGACTACTGTAATAAATCTTTCATGTTGGAAGTCAGTCTGGCCATGTCAAAATGAAGCTCCATAAAATTTATGTTTATTTTTTTTTAAGAATCATCGTTCGCACATTTTTAATAGTTCTCCCTTTTCCCTACCAAAATCCTTATCAGAGCACAGACACTGTATTGAAGCAGTCTACTCTTTAGCTATAACTTACTCTTTATTTGGTTTATTTAGACTTTTGCTCATAAGTCTGTCTTTTCTTATTGCCTGACTTAACTTTTGTGATAAACTACTTGATCCTTTGGATATGACAAAATACTGTAAAACAAATGACTTATCATAGTCCTGAGAATCAAAGTAGGGTTTCAGTTCTTAAAATAGTAGCTAGTTTTGCACTAAAACAAAACAGTGATAAAGGATTGTCTAGGTCTTTTTATCCTCTAGAAAGAAAAGGTTTGATAAATGCTAAACTATCATAAAATGACAATTGTTAAAACAGCTAAAAGACTTGAGTTATAAAAAAATAAAAGTAGCAGTATTAAAACAAAACATTCAAGCTGCTTTTAAAAACTTTAACACTTTGGGTACGTTTGTTCTTTAGTTACAAATCTAGTATTTTAACTCTGTAACAAGAGGAATATCTATACTGCAATCCAAGCGTGCTATTGCAACTTCAATAAACACATGGAGTTATCTTTGAATTAGCTAATACAGCTTCTGAAGATAGTATAGAGCCATTGGGTTGACCACCAGTTTAAGGATATTTTTGGGGTACTAGTTGGAGTTCAACTCTTTCTTCTTAAATTAGGGAAGTATGTTAAGCAAAGTGTGGCTATGACTTTTCATCTCTCTGGCCCTGGAGGGAAAATCAGTATGTCCTAACTGGCTGAATTTCCTGTAGAAGAGGAAATTAGGAACTTTTGTGGTTAAAATCAAGGGGTTTTTAAGACGTTCAGATGGAGATCCTGTTCGCTACCATAAGTAAATTCTTTTTTGTGGATTGTATATCACTAAAGCTATTTATTTGAAGAATAATAAAACAGATTTTGCCTTAATTGTCGATCTCTGCCTTTTCCATCAAGTAATGGGGAAGTGATGGAGTTAATCTTTCTGATAATTTCTTGAAATGTTGTACTAGATGGTGAGATAGCTGTGTTTGCTAGATCTTACTCATTGACAGAAGTATTGAATCTTTATTTCAGTTGAGAAAAGTGATCTTCCCAGTAGACCAGGGAGTGTTTTAAGAAAGAACACACTCTCTCGTTCCCTTTACTATGATGGAGGCTTAGCTACTGAGTAACCAGGAACACAAGTCATAATCTGAGAAAGAAAGCAGGCTAGGGGGACCCCAACTATTATCTAGTAGTTATAGTAGTTGTCTTGGGAAGGGACAGAACTGAGCTACTGACTCAAATTATATACCATAATTAAATATTTGAGAAGCTCTCTACTTTTAGAACCTCAGAATAGCCATTTTTAGGCAACCTAGCTGATTGTAATTACAGTGGGAATTAGGGGCCTAAATTTAAGTGTCTATACATAAACATAGGTGTTAAAGTGTTCAGGAACCTCCAGGGAGTCTGAGGATTCTTCAGCTGATCAGATGGAAGTAGCATGTTTAGATTCCCTTACCTGTGTTCACAAGACATTCACTTGTGTAAATGTTCAGGCTCCCCCTGGACTCCTGAATTCAGCTGAAGCTGAGTCCCACCTCTGAATTCCTACTTCTGGCAAGTTTTCAGGCTAAGTAGTGTGTAATGGGTTAAAGCTGTTGTTTTGAAATACTAGAAAATAAATTATCAATTTTCAAAATACTTTTTGTCTAGCACTAATAATTCTTGCCATCCTATAGATGGATATGTTACACTTGAAATACTTGTTCTATTTGCTTCTCAGTGTTCTGTTTACATAGTTCCTATCAAGCATGTTCCTTCTTTAAAAATAATGTTTAAAAGAAGACTACAGAAATGTTTGTAGAATCAGCAAAAGATGCTCGCTAGCAGTATGGACTCACTTTTTACGCTCTCAGTTATGTTAATTTGTGTGTTGCCCATTTACATTCTGTCTTCAGGGAGGAGTGTTGTCTTTGGAGTATATGGTAATGATGTATATGTAATACCATTTGGCTACAATAATACAAGCAACATAGAATCTGAGCTTTTTTTAATCTATTTTATTTTTCTTGATAGAATTTGATAAAACATCTTCCTGGACATGAACAATTGAATGCATTGTCCAAGTTCAAGAGCGAGTATAATAATTTGTCTGAGCCAGAGCAGTTTGGAGTTGTGGTGAGTTCTGTTTTGTTATCACTTTTTTATTGTCCATTCCTGAAATACAGTTCTGATATAATATTAAAGAAACAATACCAGCTGCTCCTTCAAAGATGTGAGGAGGTTCCAGACTGGCAGAAGAGTACAAGTGCTGCCTTTTAGTTGACTTTTAGTTGACATATCCATGGATGTGGAAAGCCTGATTGTTGGAATATGATTGTTGGGATTATTTGGGATTCTCTTTGTCCAAAGAAGTAATTTAATTTTTTGTAAAAAAAAATAAAAAATCAGTAGTATTTTCTGTGGCAAAGTTTCACTGGGAGATACAGAGCTATTTTTGAATTTCCACAACTAAAATAGTTTGGCTTTACTTTTGTTTGCATTAATAAGTCTTAACTTTTCAGTGATGTTTACTACACTAATGTTTTTCTTTCTGTTCTCCACGTATATTAGAAGAAAATACTGTAGTTATCATCATGTTAACATATTCTGTCTCATTCCTCCTATGTTTTTATAGTACGTTTTGTCAAAGGTACTTGTAATCTTTTTTTCCATTCCCAGAAGGAAGATGCATTTATAATATCTCCCAGGTTGAATTAACAAAGGAAGACTGGAAGAGAGAAAAGAAAATGCTGCTAGTTCAGTGTTGGCAGTTGATGCTTTTTGTGGAAATACAGTTTGGAAATGATTTCTATATAGCTCATAATTAATAATTTTTAATTATTTAATCCAAACACAGAATAAGACTATTTCTTTTCTTGAGTGCACATATCTATATAAAGTCTTTGATTTCTTTCTTATCCACTCCTAGCATTTCAAGCTAAGATGGTCATTCTTAGCTTCATCTCGGAGGATTTACGTGGGAGAGAATAAATCTTTTAGTTATCTGTGGGCTTCAGGAGAGGGAGTATTGTGTCTTTGTAACAGTAGGCACTTGCTGTTGGTAATTACCTGTGTGGGTATCAAATAGCTGTACTTAACTACCGGAAAAGCTGGAGTGCATGTATGGGATATAAGAGCAGCAATCCCTATTATGAATCAACTTAAGAATCGTAGAATCATTTGGGTTGGAAATGACCTTTGAGATCAAGTCCAACCATTAACCCAGGACTGCTAAGTCCGTCACTAAACCATGTCGCTAAGCACCGCATGTAGGTGTTTTTTTAATACATCCAGCAATGGTGATTCCATCACCTTCCCGGATTGCCTGTTCCAATGCTTGACCACCCTTTCAGTGAAGAAGTTTTTCCTAATATCCAATCTAAACCTCCCCTGGTGCAACTTGAGGCCATTTACTCTTGTCCTATTGCTTGTTATCTGTGAGAAGAGACCCCATCTACTTACAACTTCCTTTTAGGTAGTTTTAGAGAGCACTCAGATCACCCCTGAGTCTCTTGTTGTCCAGGCTAAACAACCCCAGTTCCCTCAGCTGCTCTTCATAAGACTTGTGTGCTAGATCCTTCACTGCCCTTCTCTGGACATGCTCCAGCACCTTTGCATCCCTCTTGAAGTGAGGGGCTCAAAGCTGAGCACAGTATTCATGGTGCGGCCTCACCAGTGGCGAGTCCAGAGGCACAATTGCTTCCCTTGTCCTGCTGGCCATGCTGTTTCAGATACAAGCCAGGTTGCTGTTTGGCCACCTCAGTGCACCGCTGGCTAATGTTCAGCCAGCTGTCAACCAAGACCCCCTGGTACTTTTCTTCTGCCAGGCAGCTTTCCAACCACTCCACCCCAAGCCTGTAGCATTGCATGGGGTTGCTGTGACCCACGTGCAGGACCTGGCACTTCTCCATGTTGAACCTCATACAGCTGGCCTCGGCCCATCAATGCAGCCCCCTGCAGAAGGTTGGTCTCGTTGAGAAACACCAATGCATTGAATTGGTGCTGGTTACAGATGTGACATAGGCAGTTGTCTTTGAATATAGGTACTTGTAAACCAAGGCTAGTTCTGAAGTGATGCTTTTGCTGAAAGATGTTGACCCTGTTCATTTTCCATCCATCTTAACAAGAATGACAGATATTGTACATATAATGTAATGTTGATTTCTATGTTTTTGGGAGTCTTCTAACTACAGTTTGGAAGCCAGAAAAAAATTAGGAACACCACCACGGTTTTTAACACTTTTATTTATTTTCCAAGGTTTTCATATATAGTTTTCTGATTAAAGCCAAATTATCAATTTCTCTTGGTCCAAATGTCTTAGTTACAAAAGGTAATGAAATATTTTGGTTTTAATTTCTTGTTGAGATTATATCACATATTCAAGGGATCTATATATAGTTCATCCCAATACTAACCTTACTTTATGTGATTAAATTATCACCACTCTGAAAAGGTTGTTGAATAAAATCCTTAGAAGTATTCTCTGTCAAAAAAAAAAATCTAATCAGGATATTTGTTGTTTTATGAGATGTGAAACTAATGCTTTCAGAACTTCTGTTGCTTGCAAAGAACAACAAAGGTCTAAAATGAGAGAAATTATTACCTTTTCACTTGTTTTGATATATGTGTTTCCTCAATTCAGCAAATAGAAGTAATTTCACAAAGGTAGGTTTCACACTGGCAAGTTTTAGGTTTATTTCCAGTCTAGTTTATATTGCCGAGCTTTAGAAAGAGAGAAACAGGTTAGCAGTTAAATCTACCATGTCCAACTGTATTTAACTTTTTGGTGGTAAGAATTGGTAAGAGGCTGTGATAATGATTATTATGTTGGAAACTGTTCTCCAGGTGGAAATTTTGGTTTAAATCTGTAATTTCATAAGTGAGAGTTCCTACGTTTATTTACTCAGTTGTGCTAATCAACATAAAGTTAAGATGTATCAATATATTAATGTCTGTTAATAAAGAAGCAGAACCAGAAACCACCACCACAACAACAAAAACCTAAACTCCAAAATAATCACTGTAATAATTTAAAAAGATAATTTACATTAACTTAAATTGTACCTTCTGACTTGTCCGATTCTCTTGAGATTTTCCATGGCTCTGGGCTTTGAATGTTTTTGTTTTCTCACTTGCATATTATTTCTCATTCTTGAACATGAACTACTACTGCAGCTGATGTACAGCAGACATTAACTGGGCATGCTTGGAAAATATAGCCACATCTATGGTATAGAACGCCTCTTATCTGATAAGAAGAGATAGTCTCACTTTCATCTTCCCTCCGCAAATTTCTTCAAAACCTGTAGGGTGAAACAGCTATGTTAGCTTCTACAAACTCCTTCCTTGTTCTCAAAGTAAGTCTTCATCTTAAATGCCATTAAAAAGTCTGATGAAATTAGTAATCAGACATACTAGGTTTAGTCTGGAGTCTTGCATGTTCAAATTTTAATTAATACATTGTAATACATACATTTCCTAAGAATATATTTCTTCATAGGCCCATATCTCAACCAGTATATGAGATTGGTGGTGCCTTAGGAATGAAATTTCCTTGTGTAATGAATAAAAGCTGTTGGTAGAGTTCCTGGCTCATTTGATCTAGAAGTTAGAATGTTTGGAGAAGAGTTGATGAAGGACAAAAGGAAGGGGGGATAAAGATCGGTTAGGAAGAGTGAGTATAAAAAAGCAAATAAAGCAATCTCTTCCATTTCTGCCTCTACCATAGTTTTTTAACATAAATCTGGCTGACTCGGACATTAGATAATGCTGTGAAATAGATAACACGGGATAAGAGGAGAAAGATAGTAACGGAATATTTTACAAAGACTTTGTCGAGTTCTATTTTTGTTTTTGTTTCCTGTGGTATTTGGTGCCACAACGGCAAGTCTTTCTGTGCTTGTCAGAACTGGACCCTCCATGTAAATATTTTGGGGTTTTATATTTAAGTTTTATGTAAAAAACAAGCATTAGTTTTTCTAAAAAAAAAAAAAAAAAAAAAAAAAAAGTGTCTGTTCTGGAATTGAGCTTTATAAATGCTGCACTAATATTAAAAGTTCATGGTTTTCCAGAGAATTTAATATTAGATAACTGAAAGGGTAGATTGCTGATGTAGAGAGATTTATATGTATCAGTCTTACTGAGAAAACTTCAAGTGCGCTGTTCTGAATAAAGTAGGCTAAATACAATGCTTGTCCCTGATAACCTTGTTTCAAACTCTGTCTGCCAGGACGACAGAGATAAACATGTCTAAACTCAGCAGCTTCATTTGAGTCCAACAAATTGCCACAAAATGCCAGTAAAGATGGATTCACATGAGTAAATTTGACCATAAACTGGACTGGCTGAGGAGTAGACACCTATCTGACCATGCCAAATTCTTCTAACAGTAATATGTATGTAACTGTTTCGTTGGGAAAATACTTATACAGGACAATTACATGCAGGGTTATGCATTTTAATTGAATTTGTAAAATACAAAGTTAAGTAGCAAGCATATTTTCTACTTTATTATCAAGAAAAAACATTGATTCAAAAAGAGGTATTTAAAAATGAATTCCACATAAGCTAAAGCTTGCTTTAATACTTTTATTTTGTATTTGAACTTCACCCAGCTGACAAATCTGTTTTTTGCTCTTTAACAATGTCAGACTTAATACAATTGGGCATACTAACAACAGTAATAAATTTGTAATTTCGTGTGCCAATTTTCCAATTGATAGGAGCCCTTATACTAAATATGAGATGTCTTTTGGAAAGAAACTTGCCTTATGGGGGAAAAAAATGTTTAATTTTTGCTGTCATTAGACCATTGTAACAGTTGTTATTTTTAATTTTAAAGAATAATCTCTATTTTTAATTCTTTCAGAAAGACTCCTGTAGTATTTGAGCATTTATTAGCTGTATTTTTAATACCATATTACTGTGTCTATGCGAACAGTATTCTCACTATTTTACAACTATAGAATTGGCTATCCTGATCAGTTTTGTCTAAAAAGGTACTTTAGTTGGCAAGCAAAAAGAGGTTTGCTTAATAACCAGCCAACATTCTGTGGTCTAACTCTTTTCTGCTACATGTGTTGTTATGAGTAATAAAATTTCTGAACATAGTTACACACATTTGTGATACTCAGTTCAGTCACATTACTCCTTTAATTATTCCCATTTCAGCACTACCTATGGGTTACTTTGTAAATGAGGTTATATTTTAAAGCACCCCTGCAAGTTAATTCAAGATTTTCTTACATCTTAAGTAATCAATTTTAGTCCACTGTCCATTTGCTGTGTGTTTTGAAATTTGGTAGTATTCAAATTTAAATAAATGTAAAATTATCTAGTGTAAGACATTGATTGACTTGTATTGACTGACAAGATGCAACATTATTGGTAGACATTTTTAACTGTTAGTTATTTCTTTCAGACAAACTTATTCAGTTAGATGGGACTGTCAGTGTGATGAGAAGAGTTAGACCAGTAGCACTATAGGTCAAGTTTTGCTGGACATGGCCCAACTGATTTGATAATTTTTTCTTAAAAAATTTAGGCAGTGTGATAACTCAGTAAAACATTGCATTAAATAATGAGTTCTTATATCTCAAGAGTTGGTGGAGTTTCTTCCCTGAAGGAACAACCAGGTTCCCACTGAACAGTGCAGGTGTGTGTTTTCCCTAGTTTTCCATGCAAAGCATTTAAAAACCCTCAAACAAACCATACAAAAAACAAACAAACCACACCCCCCACACACCCCCCCCAACCAAAAATACACAAAAACCCCCCAAATCCTGTCATTAGGTGCAATTCTTTTATTGTCACTCCTTTTATGGTTCTAGTAGAGATGACTTCAGAGAACAAGCTACAATCACTTTTTAACAGGAAACATTCTCCATTTCTCTTGGGGGGAGTTTTGAAAAAGTTGGTCTTTTTTACTTTTTGAATATTGTATGCATTTGCTTTTCATCAAAGTTCTTCAGTCTGTTCAAGCTCTTCTATATTTGGCTTTATTCTGGCTGGGGAGCAGGCTGAGAACTCATTTCTTTGAGAACTCCTGTTGGCGCAGATAGGAATCTTCTCAGTATAGCTGGTTTTAGTTTTGTTTGTTTGTTTTTTTGCTTAAAAGTACTGGTTTATGCTTCATTTTTTGCTATGCTTTTCAAATTAGGAGAATCAAACTTAAACACGCAATACAAGACTTTCAAGCTTATCTTTTAGGTGAGTAGTGTTGTGTTGTTACAGTATTTCAGAGCATTCAGAGATGCTATGATTAACGTTCCCCTAAAATTGTGATTAACGGAATGACTAAACTATTTGTCTCCCAAGGAAGAGTCTAAATAGTGAATAAATGGTTTATTAGTCCTTGTGTGATAATGAAAAATCTTGTAGTGGAAACCTTCCTTTATCTTTCTGGCTTAGAATTCAAATTCAAGATTTGGTACTCAGGAGGAAACAGCTAGACATGTACCGAGATACTGGCATGCTGAGACTGTTACAGTATTGTATGTTTTACTTCAAGTAAAGTTAATAAACTTTTATTGTTGGCCTAAAGACATTGAGGTCATGACTCTAAACAGTTCAGGTTCCCTTCATGAGTGTGGCTTGTGGTGGTGCTTTTTTTTATTACTATTTTTTTTAATTTTATTTTGTAGTGACTCTATAGGTTCCTTCTGTGATTTCTGCAGTTATTCTCTTCCTTTTACATTATTTTGCACTTTCATGTTTTCTGTTCATTCAGCAGTAAGTATAAAATAAATCCTTTATTAACCTTATCTTCTCTTCCAGACTTTAGGTTTTCTTCAGATAAGCTACTTTATTTTCCTGGACATTTTTTCTTTAACTTAGTCCAGGCTGTTGTCTCAGAACACAGATATTATCACCTGTTACTGTGGAGTTTGGTGTTTGATGTTACTGGGTTGGGTTTTTTTTTCTTGCACACATCCAGGAGCTATTTTATGAAAGCTATTTTAAATCTGTTCATCTTACTAAATAAGCACTTTAACTTAGCTTCATAGTGTTATCTTAAGTTGATATTGTTTTGAATGTGGTGTGTTGTTGCTCAGATTCTAGATGAAGTATGCTTGTACTTGTTCAAATTTAAATATACAATTGCATTTTGTTTTACTGTACGTCTGGTTTTGTACTTGGTTTTACTTAGTGCTAAAAACTTCCTCCTAAAGGAATCTAACCATATTTTCTTGGAGGTTTCATTGATTATGACTGATACTGGGTGATATATTCTATAAAATTTATTATTGGTGAAGATTATCTTTGTGTTTAGAAATGAGTAGTCATATGACAGCCTACTTGCAATGTCAGACCCATCCGAGATGAATGGGCTTTCGGCTAGGTGGTTATACTGGTAGGTGACTGTTGTTTGAAGATTGGATTTTTTGGTGGTTTTAATTTTTTTTCGTCCTTGTGCTTTCTCCAATTGGCAGTATAAGTATTATGTCACTTGAGGATTTAAAGCATAGAACAGTGTTGATTTGTTTTGCAGGTATTTTTTTTTTCAACTGAGAAAAATCTATTGGTTTACAGAATATTTTTTTCAAATTTTGGATTGTAGCCTCTGTCATTGTATCAAATAAACAATATTGACATTACTAAATTATCTACTCCTTGAATCTCATTTGTTTTCAGTGAAGTTGATGTAATAGTTACTAGTTAGATTTATTAATTGTGACTGATACTTTAAATGTAGTTTTCTGTTTAATGGATTTTCGTTGACGAGCTATTGCCATACCACTGTTCAAGCCTTGCTTCTGAGTACAGGTGTATAATTGGCTTTCGTCTGAAACAAAACCTAATGTATTTGCCATCAACAATGGTGCTTTGCATTTCAGACATCTTTCTCCAAAGGCTTTTGTTCTTATGTAGTCTCACCCAGCCCTAGAAGTTTTCATTATACCTGGGGTATACAATATAGCCTATTTCTTTGGGTCTTTTGCATAAGAGATGATAACGATACTGAAACACTGAACTATTTTGCTAAAATTTACTGGGCAAAGAAATAACTGAGTTCTTGAGGTATACTGATTAAGTGTCTTTCTACTACACAAACAAGATGACAAAACACTGGAGAACCATTGCATTCCTTTTTGAATTTGTCTGTGATTCTTCCTTTTCTTTGTACTCACAGTCCAGGAGTGAATGGGAAACCACTAGCAAGCTTTTGAATATTGTAAGGATGTGGTAATTAAACTCACATCACGTATCTTCTAAGTTTTGTGAGTATTCTAGTGAAAGAAGAATTTTAATCACAGAAATAATAAATTAGAAATAAATGTTGGGATGCCAAGCCAACAGTTTAGATTTTTTTTTTAGAAGTAAAATGAGAAGTAATAACAAAATGATGATTTATCCCAGTTTAAGAAGGTATTTTTGCTAAATAACAAATGAGATTTCTGAAGTAAATGACTGGACTCTGGAAATCATTGTTACAAATAAAGCCTTTTTTTAACCTCACATTTTTTGTTTAATGTTTCTAAATCAGGCCTGGGCAACTGTATGTTAGCTACAAAACTAGTATCTATTTAACTGCACTTTTTGTGCTGAACTATGCTACATATCTTTTTTTTTTTTTTTTTTTTTTTTTGTAAAAGAAGATTGGGCATTTGTATAAAGAATTTCCTGCCCTATTAGAGCAGCATAAGGTAATTCTTTTGTTTGTATGACAAAAATTGAGGAGGAAATTTTCTGTAGGACAAGTCTCATGCTTCAACCATCTACAGTATTTGTGTCTGAAACACCTAATATTTGACTCTTATGTCCGTTGATTCATGTAACAGTTGCTTTTCTTTTACTTTCTGATGATCCCAGATATTGTTGTCAGCCCGATTTACAATTTTTGAATCTTGTTTTTTTCTCTAATGCAAACAGTTTGGCATTTAGTTTGTCTGTCTTTGCAAAATACTTATCTTTATCTCAGTTTTTTTGACAGGTAGAAACACTTTTCCATGTACTCTTATCTCCATTCATGCTTGCAGTAACTTCTTTTTCTCTGATTTTACTTCAAAACTTGGTCCATTGCATACTCTTTAGAATACATCTCACCTGTCATTTAGACATTCACTCTGCTGTATCAATATATCCCATGACTCTTATCCAAATATAAGTTTAGCTATATTCTTACTTATCTTTATCCCTGTTACAGCAATTATAGTTTATCTTTTTCTTGTATTCCAGTGTTGATTATGAGCTCTTTGCTGGTTTTTGTCCTTCCATCTTCATCATTTTTTGTATTTCAATTTTCTTCTCACCTTTACTCTCTAGCTGGTAAAAGTTCCTTGCCTTAATTGTGTGGAATTCTTAAAGGCTGGGCTCCTTCAGAAGTGCATTGTACAAAGGAGTGGTCCTGTCTGTGTCTGGAATTCTCAATTGCTTCTTCCAAAGACGGAGGCCTACTAGCCTTGAATGTATTTATTAGTCCTGTTGCTGTGTCCTTTTACTGAAGCCCTGACAGCTTCACTGTTTCTGTTTTTGCTCATAGTTCCAAGAAATACTGGACAATTCCCTGCCAGAAGTTGAAGGGTTTCTCTTATTTACTTGCACACAATTATATTGTGTGCTGTTCTAGCTGTTGCTTGATCATCTAGAGTTTCGGCTTCCTTTTGACTTTAATGGTTTTGTCTGGGTGGCATAAGATTATGTCTGTCTTGAACATTGATGACCATGCATCGTGTGTCCAGTTACAGCTGAGACAGAAACCAATATGCATGCATAGCTGTTTTAGCTGTGAGGCTGGTTGCTTAGATAATGTTTGATTTTTCCCTGTTTTAGTACAACTGTCAGGTATTGTGTGGCTTTCCAGGAGCAACAGGGCCTTTCTCTGGCTATGTGAGCTAAACCATCTAACATTGCTTCAGTTCTACTCCATTAGGGTATGTTTTTCCTTTGGAGTCCAGGCATGGGCAGTGCTCTGTCTTGAGTCCACTGTTGACACACCTGGGGACAGCTCAGCTTTTCTTCTCTCTTGCTTAGGCCTTCTGAAGCTCCCATCTGACTGCCAAGTGAAGGTGCTGGTAACTTCAGAAAAAAATAATGCTCATTTAGGTATTCTCTTGAGAGAAAATTAAAAGGAAAACACCACCATGGGTGATCTCAAGAGTAAAAAGCAGGTAAAATAAAGGGATTTAGACCATGGAGGTACAATTCATCTTCACAGGAAAATAACTTGCGGATGACAAAATAAAAGAAAAATACGGATATGTAGGAGGTTTATTGGTAAACATGACTTGTAGAGTAGCTTTTCCAAAAGAACTCTTACAAACCTTTTTTGACAATAGATTATTGTGTAAATAAATAGGAAGTCTAAGTTAAATGCTCTTCTGAGTTATTGTTAACAGTTGTGTAGGACTTTTTGAAAATAAGAACAAAGAGAACGGCAATCACTTGCTCAAATCATAATAAAAAATGTGATCCTATATTACATTGGTATTAATTTCAAGCAAGCAAGGTTAGGACCTTTAAAGATATATAATGTGAGAAAAGAAATAATATATATTTATTTGAGAGACTACTAAAGAGTTCATTATAATTATTTTTAATAAAGCTATAAAACATATGTGATTCAACATTTGTTCAGTGCTTTTTGAATTCAAGCGCTAAAGATTATCTTACTGTTCATCTGTATTAATTAGATCTGAGCCTGGGGATTTTTTCTGAGATACTAAAATTGTAAGCATCATGAAGCAACTGATAAGGACATCTTATTGCTTGCTTGTTTGAAATAAACTTTCTGAACTTTATTCTAAGTTGAAGGATAAATGCAAGAGAGAAGTTTACAGTAACTAAAGCTTTGAAGTTTCAGGTTTGCATGGGAAAATGAGCCATAGAAAAAAATCTCTGTGAGATTTTATGGAGAAGGAAAAGTTTTTTTTTATGTACAAAATCTTGATATAAATTGATTTTTACCTGCTTGGTACCTTATAGATTTAATTAACTTGTGATATCATACCCACATTCTTCAGAGCACCACCATATGCATGTCCAAGCATTCTGGTCGGGATCACAGAGGACAAGTGACTCTGAACAACTTATTATGTCTCTGTGGTTGTTCTTGATTGGTGACAGCATGCTTTTTTGGACAGATCTTACAAATGATCAGAAGTCATCAGTTGCTATGAGGTTGTCTGGTTGTCTTTTCTCAGAATCTCCTATCTTCAGCTTCTTGTAAACCTTGGCCAGGTTGCCACCTAGTGTTCTCTTTCCCTTGTTTGGAATCTATGTTTGAAATACATACTTACAGTTTGCTGGTGGGCTAATAAGTAAATGAATAATCATAGGGTATCTTGAGTTAGAAGGGACCCATAAGGTTAAACAAGTCAAACTCCCTGTTCTTCACAAGACTACCTGACACTGGATTATATGACTAAGAGCATTGCCCGGATGCTCTTTGAACTCTGACAGACATGGTACCATGTCCACTTCCCTGGGGAACATGTTCCAGTGACCAACCACCCTCTCAGTGAAGAATCTTTTCCTAATGTCCAGTTTGAACTCCCTTGGTGCAGCTTCATTCCATTTCCTTGTGTTCTATAGCTACCCTCCTTGAGGAAGTTGTCAACTGCAATAAGGTCAGTCCTCAGCCTTCTCCAAGCTAAGAAACCAAGTGACCTCATCCACTCCTCAGGAGTCTTGCCAACAAGACCTTTCACCATCTTAGTGTCTCCTCTGGACACACTCTGAGAAGTTTGATGTACTTCTTACATTGCGGTGCCCAAAACTGCACACAGTACTTAAGGTGGGGCTGCACCATCATAGTGCAGAGCGGGACAACCAGCTCCCTCAACCAGCGAGCTATGCTGTGCTTGATGTGCTGCAGGACACAGTTAGCCCTTTTGGCTGCCAGGGCACACTGTTGGCTCATATTCAACTTGCCACTGCAATTTGCTGGGAATGGTGTCCTATGAAGAAATACAGCTCATTCTATTGACCCTTGTGCTGCTGTGTTTTCTGCTGCGTACATGCGTATGTTTCTATTTGTACTAACCTTACTGTTTCTGTTAAAGAACGATACAGCAGGAAGGAATCACATCAACCTAATGATGTAGCCAGAGCAAAAAGGGCTTTTGGTATGCTATTGGCCTGTGCAGAATTGCACTTTCCTAAACAATTTCTGGCCATGGTTTTGGACATAGCAAGAGATCTCATGAACTGTGCATCCAATCATATAGTTGAGGACTCAAGAATAAGGCAGAAGCAGATAGGCTTATTAAGACAAGTTATAATGGTTACAAAGCACATCGTCTCCTTTTCATCATGGGGAATATGGATCAGCAAGCACATCATAGGGAAGCTAGGTACAAGCATGTTCCAGCTGTTCAGAACTGGTATCTAGCAGGCATCTCAGCACCTCTTGGACCTGACATCTCAGGGCTATTTTGGAGGCACAGAGGTGCATGGTCATGTTTGGTCCCATATCCTGTGGCTCCAGCTCTTTGCCCTCACCTTCCCTAAGTTATTTTGGGATGCAGTATATATAGATGAGTATCAGAATACTGAAAATATAATTGATTCTTTAGAGAGTTGGATGCTGTTATGATAGGTTAGGCTTTATTGGTGCTCCAGCTAAGTATGGTCTATAACTACAGTTCCCCATTAACTCCCCAGCAGCACACATCCACCTCTCTCCACACGTCTCTCCACTCTCTTGCCCACACAACGACGTTAAGGTTTCAGGCCTATCCATGCCAACCTATGGTAATTGCCTGTTGCACCAGGAACTGTTCCCAAAAGCAGTTTTGATTTGGTTATGCTGCATGGAGGGAGCTGAATCCAGTAGTAAACATGTAGGCTTAGCAGTGTCTGCATACTTAATCTATTAATATGGATTTAAATCCATAAATGTAATTCCATTTAAAAAATAATAGTTTTGGTGTTCTTGTAAACACTTCTGACGTGAAAAGTTGCTAATACTTGTCAGGGTGCTATTGGTGGACATTTGGCCTTGGGTAAGGCACCTCTACAGTCTCACACCTGAGAAGAGTGTCTCAAGAGCCGTGTGTGATAGTTTCTGCTTAATTTCTTCTTTTAAATCTTGAGATGTTTGGAAATACTTTCCCATATTGTGTGGGAATGGGGAAAAAAAGAAACAGATTTTTCCTTGATCACTTTTATTTACTCAAAGATAAAAATGAGGGAATTTTGAAATATTGTTTCAGAAATAATTAATGCCCAGACCTTGTGAAATACACTGATAGCTAACCCAAATAGAATTCGGCAAGCAATACTCATGTGGCTTCACAGCTTGTTCGTTGATGGATGTGTTTTTAATGAGTTCGTACCAAAGGAAAAGATTTCACTAGAGTAAACTGAAGATTAGAGTGAGGCCTGATGAAGGCTGGTTTGTCTTAAATAATTCAGCAGACACTTAAAATGATCAATTCCATATTCAGCTGATGGTTTCACCTGTATGTCCTCATTGAGGATAACTGAGAATGTATTAATGATCTTCACTGTTGCCTGGAAAATATCATACTACTGGTGTATCTGCATAGGGGGTACTCTGCCTTTCCCAATACTTTATGCTTGGCACAGCCATACCTGGGGACATTTCAGTTTGTTTGAAATCCTGAAGTGGTGAGGAGTATCTGTGATGTGTGATATTTTGATCGTGTTAATTTCTGTCTGTAAACCTTACCTTCTTCTGTTGTCTTCTAAAAGTCATGTGTATCTGCTGCTCTGCCTTGTCAGTGTTTTCTATCAGTAATTCCAGCCTTTCCAGGACTGTTGCCAAAGATTAACTGTCTGTTATATGGCATCTGTGAAAGTAAAAAAATCTTTATGACAAATTGTAGTCAAGTTACTTATATTGTTTAGAGGGAAAACATCCTTAACTCCTGTAATGTTGGTGTTTTTCAAACCTTGAACCTGGATAGGATGGAGAACCAGGCTCCAGAAATACCTTCTGAAAGTCACCATCATCATCTGCACTGAGCTTAGTGCTTGCAGTTGCCATTGGATTGGATTGGATTATGTTACTTCCTCTGTGTCACTGAAAGATTGTGATGCTGAACCATGAAGCAATGTTCCTGTAAAGTTTCAGTACCAGTAGGTCACACTCTTACCCCTGTTCAGTTTTGGAAAAACTATTTCAGGTAGCTAATCTTAAGAATAGGTTAAAAAAAAAAAGTCTTACTGTTGTCTGATGTTAATTCAGGTGGCTGGAAGTGTTTGGCTGTTGTTTCTTCTAGCACACACATAGGCTATCTCTTTCAGTTCTTGCCAGTATCTCCACAATTTCAGATCAATAAGGTTGTTTGTCTTGAAGGGTCCTCTATCTTTTGCTTCCAGCCATTCATTTTGCAGATTCCTCTGAATGTCTGAAGAGTCTGTCCTGAATCTGATTTGATGCTTTTGCTTCACTAGAAATGTAAGGAATCTTCTAATGTACGTGTTGTGGTTTGAACATTTTAAGAAAAAAAAACTTCTGTTTTGAGGAAGGACCATGATCAATACACAATCCTGCCATTTTGAATCTCAGCAGCTTCAAGGTTTTCTTGGAATTTAGCTACCAAAATAGAGCAAGTTATCTAAGTGACTGGCTAATGGAGGGCAGCTGTTCTGAAAGAATCTTGAGGCTGGTCAGTACCTCTTGGATTCCTGGAGCTTGAAATTACTATGCAGATATTTCACCTGTTCCAGCTTCAGAATTTAGAGCTCCTATGGAGCCTAGGTGTTTTAGGATTTACTTTCCCTGTGATGATTTTGTAGAACTGGGGAACTTTCTCCAAGATATGCAAGCTGTCTTCCACGTCTGCTACCGTATTAATTTATGTGACACTTCATGTCAGACTGTTTTTGCCACAGATTATCTATGGTTCCAAATACACTAAATAACTGTAGGGATAAAAATTCCATGGTCATTATTGAATTCTTTATTGAAAGTACTACAGAAGATCTGCAGTAGAATGCTTTTTCCTTACCAGTACTGTCATCATCATAGACACATACCTTCCTGCTTACGAAGTTAATTTGGACAACTTGTTGGCTCAGACTATACTAAATATGAATGTGCTAGAAACCTGAGCTTTTTTGAAATGGGTCATATCTGTCACATCAAAGACATCATAATCAGTTGCTACTGTGGTCAGTTACCACTGTGTATTGCTTAAATACTTACACAGCATCAAATTCCACTTTTATGTTGGAGTTGTTATGGTGGTTTAACCTGATGGAAAGTGCTAATCCTGCTGTCATGGTTTTCAGACATTCCCATCCAGACCTTCATCCTCTGTACCTTCCTGGCCTGTATGTTGGGAGACTCACAATAATAGTGTAGACTTGCTTTTCATTAGGATCTGGATTCCTGGTAGTAGCCAGACAGATGAAGCATTTATTTTAGACCTAAGCTGATCAGATTTTTGCATCTGAAATACAGCTAGATCTGTTTTACTTTTAGAAACTTTCCTCCATTTGGTTTGATGTTATATTATGCTACTTCGAATTCCTCAATGACTTCTGCCCTTGACGTATGATATAATTTATTTTTTTTCTATCTGGCTGAATTAGAGGTTTTACAGAGGATTTTTATGTGTATTAAACTCTTGACTTCATTTCCCATGAGGAAAGTCTAGTGGCATCTGCTCCATATGCACCTTTTAATGAAAATAGCTTCTCTGACTTACATTAGGTCTGCTAAAACTAGAAGAATTTGGGAAATTCTGACCCGCTTACTCTTGGATGATTCCTTTTTAGGAAAATACCATTATCTTAAATTCAACTTGGAGAGACAAAAGCTGTCTTTGAGTTCCATTTTGATCAAGATGTCAGTGAATCTAATTGTATTTTTTGGATAAGACAAAAAAAAATCACCTCTTTCTTTTCATGGTACAATGTACCTATTGATGAATTTCAGCATGAAGGCTGTAAACTCAGCTTATTTTGACAACTGTGGTGTTGCCCCCATTGGCAATTCAGACGTATTTCTTAAGACGGGTGACTTCTGGTGTGTTCAAAAGCAATGCCCCTATTTCTGACATCTGCAGACTGTCTTGCTGGTCTGTATTTGTTGAATGTAATGCCATCAAAAAGAGTGCCAGCGATTTTCTGCACTGTGCATCAGTGTGCTGTCATCCACAAAACAAGAGAAAGCTACCTGTGTGCAGCTAGGAGGTGACTGATAGGTGATGTCTCTGTGTCACAGTTCACTCCCTTCTCTTCTGTCCTGCATATGATTTAGGAAAATCTTGGATTTGCAAGCATTAGTCAGTGGTGCAAATTCAAGGTGTTTATAATTGAAACTGGAGAAAATACAGGACATGCCCTCTGTCAGTGCTAGGAAGGCTGAAGAGTCATCAGTTCAATTGTTTGTGTGCACACATACCCACACTGTAAATATAAAGCCCTTCTGATTTCTTGTAAGTGATTTTAATTTTGAGTTGGCAGTTCTTGACTGTATTATCATTTATTTGGGAAAAAGAGTGTCAAAGGTGAAGAAAGATGTACTACTTCCAGATCACCATAAAAACATCTCAACAAAAATAGCAGTCCATTATTGTGGATTGACTTCCCATACACTGAAATCATCTTTGGTCTTTCTGTTATGCTGGTGATCTTCACTAAGATTTGGGCATGCTGACTGCTCATTTCAGATTGAGCAGGGTCCTTTTTGCTTCAAACTTGGCAAAAGGTTTGTTAATGAATCAGTTCTTCCTTACTTGATTATTTTTTTTCTGCTTTTCAAGTGCCTGAGTCTAAAGATAAGTGTTAAGGATTCACCCTTTTAACTAAGCACTCTGTAGAGTTCACTGATGCTGCAATAATGAAAACCACACATTTTCCACAGGGGATGCCCTTCCACTTTATTCTTTTAGTTGGCTCGGCTGTAACTGTTATTTTACTTTTTGGATGGGAATACTTTCAGGTGATCTGACAGCCAGCCTCAGCACTGTTGATCCTTTAAGGAAAGGTATACTGTGGAACTGGAACCCTTGCAAGTGTTTTTTCTCTACAAGCTTGTGGTAAGAATGAATCACATTCAGTGATCAAAATACGTCAGTGTAACCTTTGAGACATGTTCCTTTACTTGGCATCAACAAAACAGACAGTGAAAGTACACATTTACCAGATGGCACAGTCTTGCAGGTGCCTTCTGACTTATGCCGTATTTCAGAGAAAAGCCTCTCTTTGCTGTTGGATAAAGGACTGTGAGAGCTACTAGTGGATAGCTGGAGATAGTTGTCAATTCCCATTTGGACTTGCACATAGCAAGAATATTCTAGTGGACTGTTACTTGAAAAATAGAACAATTTGTTACCCACAGGCTGTGTTCTCTGACATGTGTAGTCCACTCGCTCTTTAGCTTTCTACTTCAACTTCCCTTTTTAGTTACTTCTATTTTCTGTTTTCAGGATTCCACTATAAGGACATAGACAGACTTACATGCTTATATGCTGAGTATAAAAAAAATATAGGGCATGAACATAAGCCTCTCAACATCACAACACAAATTCTTAGCATCTCTTGTGATGTACGGATTTTACCCTTTGAATATATTTGTAGACTACATGTCATAGAGGAAACCATATATTGCTAAAGGAACTCTCCATCTCCCTTCTCAATTACTGACTTAGCAAACAGGTAAACAAATAGTGCCAACAATGTGTTGTACATGAACTACGGATTTCAGAGTGTTTAAAAACAATAATAAAATAAGCCCAGTGGCATTTCTGTTGCGTTTCTGCCATGTGCTCCTGTTCCTGATTTTTTAGATTACATATTTCTGCATCCATCCTTAATATTGATGTACAGAACTATTTAATTTGTTGTAGTTCAACTAGTCTGATGAAAACTTTTGCATATTTCATACACATATGCTTGCTCACGACTGTGTAACACATCTTTGTAATCTACAGTACCTGATTATTTCAGTTTCAAGAATCGGCCTGTCTGAGAAGCCAAGAGTCAATAAATGATACATGATCTGCTGGTTCTGTAATATCTTGAGTTTGATACCGATTTGAAATGATTAATAAAATTAATATATTGTGAGTAGTTTGACTTTAAGAGAATTGGAACAAATGAGTTGTTAATTCAGGTTAAAAGCATTTTTTGTATGTCCTACTAAACTCTTCATCAAGCACCAGCAAATCCTTTTGTTTAGGAAAGGAACTTCACTAAGGAAGCACCCCCACAAGACAGATCAGCTGATAGGAAGCTCATCACAAGCAATGAGGTCAGCAAAATTAGGGGAAAGGTAGTTCTGTCAGGGGAAGATCAAGACCACCGACCAATTGACCACCAGTTCATGAATCCCTACCCACCTACACACAACTCAAAAAGAAGTGGAAATTGACCATGTGAACTAATTAACACAGGAAGTGAGATAATTGCTTAACAAATAGGAAACTGAATACTAAGTAATGAAAGAGTTATGTAACTTGTAACTAATGAATGCTGATGTCTTGGCTTGTTGAAATGTATAGTGTAAACTTTTGACAAGCAGGGAGCTAGGCATTTGTGGGTTACCACCTAACTCCCTTCTTTGTGCGAAGTAGAATAAAGGAATAGGAATACCTCAACTCAGTGTGTGAACTGGCACTGCACACAGAGTAATAAACGCACCTATGGGACAGCAGTACCATTTAAAATCAATGCAACTTGCACTTTATTTTGTTAGTTCCCATGGTTTAATGTTACTGATCATCTCTATTGCACCCTGAGTAGGGACAAAAACTAAAAATGTGGATAATTTCAATGGAGTTTTGTGGGTTTTTTCTAGTCTAGTATCACATTTTCCCTGGCTGAACAGAGAACAAAACTTAAGAATATTATTCTCAATATGCTGAGTAGTAGTAGTACATATATAAATATAGTAAGTGAATTGTTTCACAAAAAGGAGTTAATGTTGGTTCTTCCTGGTGGAGCTGGAAGAATGGTTTTGTCACACTTGCCTCTGTTCTGTGCCTTAATATTAATTTGGGTATTTATTCTTAAATTAGGTGTTAAGTTGTAAGAGTACTATATTCATTTTAGGTGGATTTTAGGTATTTCCATTTCTATTTCACTGTGAAATGCCCTGTTTAACTTCAAGTCCCATTATCCTTGCTTACCAGTTCTTAAGTAAGAATTTTACCAAACTGCTAGATGCTATTTAGTGTATGATGAGTACAGAATATCTGCCTACAGTTGATACTGAGCCAACATTCAAAGTGCTTACATTTTAGTGTTTTACTTAAGGACCAAACTGGAGGCAGTTTGTGGACTAAAGCTCAGTAACAGAGTTGATTTTCAGCCTAATTTCATCTGAAAGACATCCTATTTACATGCTTTGCTTGGTGATGAAAACCAAAGTGTGGTTAGTAGAAAGGATTGCTTATTTTACTTCAAGATTTCTTATCTGAAGTAAAATGCAAATGGTATGTTATCTTCTATGGGTTGCATGTGCAGTCATCTTCCCTGGTGGTTTCAGGGTGGTCAACAGGGTCTTCAGAGTCTTCAGATGAAGTCTTGTAGTCTTCACTGTGCCCACTGATTGACCTGCGCAAACTCAATTCTGGGGCCAGAAGACCATGTCCTTCAATGCTGTTGCCATTCTCTTGTCCTGTGTATCTGTTCTCAAGACTGAGTTGTCTACTATGAGATTATCTGGGTGCCCCCTGGTTACCCCCATCCCTTATCTTACAACCATCCAGAGTCCCCTTTGTTCAACGAAGTATCTAAAATACTTACAACATCCTTGGTTTTGGGACCTTAACCCTTGCAGTATGTCTAGGGTGGGAATTCATTGACCTAAGCTGTTTGGGAAGATTGAAACTTTTGTGGAAAATATCTGACCAGTAAATCAGAGAAAAAGCCAAGTCTTTTGCATGTGATTTACAGAAGCTACTGTTTTCCTTAGTGCATTTTGCTTTACTGAATTAAATGTATAAGGTTACTGTACAGGACTATAGTGGGGTATGAATACTGGTATATATTAACATATTGCTATATTAAGTGTTTCATAGTTGAGGTTTTTCAAAACTTATTTTCCTTCAAGTTTACAGTTAGCTCTTATTGAAATCAGCTTTTAAATATTTGCACCAGAAAATGACATTTGCCTAGTTTTGGTACATCCTGAGTTATACAAAATTTGTGAACTACTTTTATTACTTTGCAGCTACTGGGTCATAAACTTGGATTAGTTTTATAGGATTTGGTATATGAGTTGACAGATGTGATATATGATGACACTTTATCTTTTATTGCTTACACATACTAGTTATTGGGAAAGGATGGGGGCAGTTTGTATTAACCACAAGATGGGATTTCAGTTGTTTACCCAAGTGTCTCTCACTCATTCATTCATTCATTTGCTATCAGTTATAGTGGATATATTGCTTCTTCAAGCCTGTCACCAATAAATCATTTCAGATTGTATGCATTTGTACAGTGCCAAAGTGTACCATGAATTTTAAAGGAAATCTCCTATTTTCTTTTCAATCAGATGAGCAATGTGAAGAGACTACGGCCACGGCTCAGTGCTATTCTTTTTAAGCTTCAGTTTGAGGAACAGGTGAACAACATCAAACCTGACATCATGGCTGTCAGTGCTGCCTGTGAAGAGATAAAGAAGAGTAAAAGCTTTAGCAAGCTGCTGGAACTAGTATTGTTAGTGGGAAACTATATGAATGCAGGTTCTCGGAATGCACAGACCTTTGGATATAATCTCAGCTCCCTATGTAAAGTGAGTTTTGACATGTTCTTGTTGAGTATTACCTTCACTTTTCTGTTTCTTTTTATTATGCTACTTAAATACCTTGTTTTGATGTTTTTCCTGCAGTTAATTTTTTGTGAGGGGTTTTTTTCCTTCTTCGTAATTCTTAGCATTTGTTGATGCTTTGAACAATACAACTAATCTGTGTACAGTCGTCTTGAGACTGGCTTGCATTTAAACTTCGGAAGATTCCATTTTGAAAGAGTAATAAAAAAACCCGGACAAACTCATTAGGATTAAGGAAGACCATATCACTGTGATCATAGTGTAGTATTGTAGTCTTAGATGTCTGAGCATTTCTAAGACTGTCACATTTTAATCTGTTATAATACAGGTATGTTTTTTCTTTTACATCAATTTTCTCCTTAACTGATTCTCTTTTATTGTTGCTCAGTTTCATCAGTTCCCTGTTTCTTATAATTTTCCTTACATTTCCAACTTTAATAGAAGGTATATACAAGAAGACTTATACTTTCCTGAGTGTTGATTTATAATCCTTTCTAATGCTAATTGCCTTCTCATTATTAAATGTTGTTTTTTTCCTGTGCCCTGTGGGAGATCACTGCAAAATCTGCAGAGTATACGTGTATGTAACAGTGCTTATGAGAAAGGGATTACTTGGAAATTTGTATGTACTCTGTCTTCTCTCAGCTGCTTTATCTTTTTACACAAGAGAAAATATGGTGTGTTAATTTCTACATTCTCTAAAACAAACACCCTTATTCTGCCATGTTTCAGAAGAATTCATATAGCATAAGTTGCATACTTTCCCTAGTCTAACGCAAACATTTAAGCATGCATCAGCCACCTAGAGAAATACAGAGTAGACTAAATTATTGAGTTAAAAATATCATTTCTTGAAAAACATATTCAGAAGGAAATTACTGAAGGTTCTCTCTCCAGCTGGGTGCATTTACTTATGCATGATTTTACAAGAATCTGTCCTAAGTCTGGTTATATTCTCTGTATTTTTAAGGCACAAGGCAACAAAAAAATAAATATACTTATGAAAAGAGTATTAAGGTAAATATTACAGGCACTTTGCAGAAATGGATCAAAATTAAAAAATTATCTTGGAGAAATAATTTAAATCTAGGAGATGAAAATTTTGAAGAATACCATGAAGGACTATACATAGGAAAGGGAACTGATGTGTGCAGATAATGACAGTAAGGAGTGAATGGCTAGGCAATATTCTAGAAAATTGGCTTTAAGTCCTGGCTAACTACAGTGCTCTGGCATGAAATGCATTTGATAATCTAGGATCTCATAGTTGCTTAGATTTGCATGCTTACAGGTTATTTAGCTTTACAGGAGGTTACAGCATTTGTTTTAGTGGTCCTTCTATGTGTTATAAAGATGGTAATTATCTCCTGCTTGCCTGGTGCTGATAAGTTTTAAGTGAAGTCTTGCCTGAATTACTGCAGAAAATATATAGACTGACTGGTGAGAATACAGATGATAGCAGCATGTAACACTTCTAAACTGAGAAAAAAGCATTTGGGTGTGTTTATTTTAGAAAAGAAAGAAGAGGAACGTGAGGAGGATGTAACAGTGTCCTTCTGTTATTAATTTATGATAAAGAAGGCATTTGAACATTTCTTTTCTATGTAGTTAAGGTAGGAGATTAAATAATTTGCTTTGCTGGTAACAAATGAAGTTTGCTTAAAAATTAAGAAAGCTTTCTGACTGTAAAGATAGTTAAGAACTTGATAGTGAAGAAGATTGTGGAAAGCTTTTGAAATCCAGGTATACTATTAATTTCCAAATAGTCTCCATCAGGCCAGATTAAGAGCTAAAATAAGTTATATTTTGAATGGAGTACTTAGTTAACTAGTTGGGAAGTGTGTGCATGTTTTTTTGAATCATGAAATAATTCAGATGGGAAAGGATGTCAGTAGGCTTCTACTCCAACCTTTTACTCAAGAGAGTTGCTGATCACTACCAGTAGTCTATAGGTGAAGTAGACAAAAACCTATAAAAGAGGTAATTTGCTCCCTATTATCAAAATGCTTAGTACAGTATAATTTTGACATTGTATCATGTTATATATTTAGAAGTGGTGATACTGGTTTACTTCTTCCAGGATTTTATTAATTTATGCATAAACATACATCGTAGTACTCAATATGTTTCATTTACATAAGAAATGCGCAAGTGAAAAATGAAGTTCCAATGACAAAGTTTTCGTATATGTTTGATTTGGCATCACTTCATGCTAGTTTGAAAAAAACAGACCAGGGTGCTAGGGGGAAGATAACGCAACCTTGATGGTTCTTGAATATGAGTGTGTTGATGTCCATGCCCATGGCAGGAGCATTGGACTTAAAGGTCCTTTCTGAGTCAAACCATTCTATGATTAGGAAAGAAATATCAACTATTATAGATTTGCTAGGAGACAGAGCAACTATGACCCCCTTAGAGACTAAAATTTCACATCTCTGCTACTAGATATCCCAGGACAAGTGCAACGTACAGTCAACTACTTGTTCTTTTGAAAGTTGACAGTTTTTCAGAGAGAATCACTGGGATTCTGCATTTACTATCCTGTGTGTATCATGGTACTAGTTACCAGTTCCTAATTTACCTCATCCAATTGTGGCCTCATTTAGGAAGTCCGTGAGTGCCAAGCCTTCACTGGTTATGAAATTGTGTCTTACACAGACAGATCACTTTGTCTGGAAACACAGAGGTAAAATTATGTATGTGTTAATTTGGGGGATTTTCCTAACTATCTGTAGTGTCTTGGTTAATGCTTAATGTCCTCTGTTCTGAGAATAATAAACTGGTTCAACTATTAAAAATATTAGTATTAAACCAGGAAAAAAAACCCACCCAAACCAATATTCCTTCAAGGCCCCAAACTAGAAAGCTGCAAATTGCAGACTGCTTGGTTGTCTTGCACAGCAGTTTTCAGCAGGGGTTCCGAGAAATTGAGAAATTTGCAGTGGCTTTTGTCCTTCAAAGATCTTGGTTTCTGCAATATTTTTGGAACATACAATTTATCTGTTCTTGTTCATTGGTGCCCAGCTATGCATAGGGAACTATATGGACTATCCAGTTTGCAGGATACAATTCCATACCTTGCCTTCTCCCTGCATAATGTAGAATTGAACTGTAGTAGTTCTCCCTCAGAGAACATGTGTCCATATTCTCAGAAGAGAGATACGGTATGCTAATAATTATTTATTAAATACCGATACATTAAAATGATATGCATGTTTATAACACTGGTTTACTTTTAAGACTAACTTTTGTTAACTACATATATTCTAAGCAGTGTCACATAGAAAATGTGTGATGTTTCAATTATTAAGACATTCCTCACTAAGATTCCCAGTACAGTAGAATTAACTTTTTTAATAACACTGCATACAGTAGTGACCCTAGAATATACTTTTTGGTTTTGATATATATGTGTTTTATTTTATCTTTATTTTTAAAGTTACGTCTTACATTATTATTAAGCCACTCATCTGAAGGAAAAGATAAGAATTCTGGAAGAGGATATCTCATCATATTTACTAAGATAGTATCATTTTGATCTTCGAAAATAATCACTGATTTTTTACAGTGAAGTATGAAATACCAACCTCAGTGATAACCACCATACAGAATTCTCCATTTTAATTTACATACAGTGTGGAAAAAGCAAACAATGTACTCTAATTTGTTTTTTAAATCAGATCAATTAAATGCCCTTTAAGTGATCTCTGAGGATATTGAGGAGCACAAGAAGTGTGAAAAAAATCTCTTCATAAGAAATTTGCAACCATGGGAAAACTGGTAATATATCTACAGAAAAAAAAGTGTACATGTATTTAAATTGGGATTGATTTTGCTCCTGGTTCCTTATTCAGAAGTAATCCCCATATAGCTCTGTGTCTGCTTTTGAATGTTCTTAGGAAAGGGAGGCATTTTGTTCTTTCTGCCTTCTTGCTGTAGTTACTCTTATACCATTGAGCATTGCTGATCACTTTAGTTTGGTTACCATGAAAAAATACATCTTAAAGCTGAGACAAACTAACATGATTCTTCTGCTTGTGTACTATAGTGCTAGTTGTAATACCACCTTAAAGTCTCCTGGCCTGCCCCAGCCCTGCCCTTGCCCCCCCCCCCAAAAAAAAAAAAAACAAAAAAAACAAACCCAAAAAACCCCAACCCCAAATAGAAAACACCAATACCAAACTCTGATGTAGAACTTTGTGTGCAATTGTGGCAGCCCTTTAGTATGTGTGCATACTTTGTATCTGCGTAAGGACATGTGTACTTTTCCTGTTAAATTGTTTTATGCAGAAATAGATTTTAAGTAGTGAAGAAACACTTTCATATGTTATTCTGCATTTCTGAAAGTCTCTCCAATGATTTAAAAGACTAGCTCAAACAGGGAGCTACAACCAAAAACCTGTAAGTGACTGTTTGCCAGTTGTCAGTTGTGTTTTCACACAAGTAGCTGCAAGTTTTAAAATGGCTGGGCTTAAAATAATTGTATATGGATAAAGGATGTAGAAAGAAAAGGTTATGCTTAAGAATTTTTGAAGTTTTTAAGCAATGAAGCCTATGAATTTGTTTGCCTTATTGAGAACTGATAGCAACAAGAATTTGTGAAGGTTGAGATTGTAGCTTCCACTACATAAATACTATTCGGCTAGAATTAGCTTCACCCATAAGGAAATCATAAAATGGAGTGGATATGTGCATCACGTATCGTTAGTTTTTGCTGATTTAACTCTGATTTTTGTGTTTTTTATGCTTTCATGAGTCTACTTACCATTTTGAAAATATTGCTATATTGCTTAAATAATTACATTTTATAAAGAGAAATGTACCAGTTTCGAGTATGGAACTCAAATATTGAATAGAATTAAAAATATGTGTTGTGATCTTTCTAGGGACTTTTAGCAAGGAAATTAAACAGCCCATTACTTATGGTTTTCTTTAAAAGAGTTGTACCAGTTCAACAGTTTGTTCTTACCTTTCTAGGGTTAGCAATTAGTAATATACGTTAGTATTTTAACTTTTCTTTTTTTTCTCTCTAGCTGAAGGACACGAAGTCGGCAGATCAAAAAACGACGTTGCTCCATTTTCTTGTTGAAGTGTGTGAAGAAAGCTATCAGGATGTCCTGAATTTTGTTGATGAATTTCAGCATTTAGATAAAGCTAGTAAAGGTTTGTGTAACTATCTAAAAGTTCTTATTCTGAGTGTATTCCCATGTCTTTTATATAAGGTGATGCTTTTTTTTACTAACATTATTTTAAAAATAGATATTAATAGTCTGTATCATAGATCGGTAATTTGAGCTGCTGCAAGTGATCTTGAAGGTATTTATTGTTTGGTCCCCTAATGCTTACTATAGGATTTCCTGTTACATTTCTTCTAACATATCATCTAGAATCATTGTCCAAAATTGATATCTTTTAAAAGTTATTTTCTAGTAATAGATCTTAAACTATTTCTGGCTTTCAGTCTTTTATATGGTAAGTGTAGTACAATCACTCAGTGTCTTTTAATTCAGAAATGCAGAAAGGCTGTCATACCATCACTTGATTTTTTTAATCATTTTTTGTCCCCTAAACATGAGAACAGTTTTGTCTTCCCTGTGTGGATGTTTTTCATGCAACAGTAGCACTGGAAGTCTGGAAAAATAAAATCCTCTTTTTACTGCTTCGTCATGCAGTACAGAATATGGTAAACCTCAGTATAGGCAGCAGTGGTTTTTTTTTCACTTAATTTCTTAGTTAAGAGTGCCTTCTCCATATTTTATCACAGTTTAAGTAATTTAAACTGACTAAGCATGGAGTTAGAAATTGATGCCACCTCAGCACTGTCCTGCTGTTGTAGGAAAAGAAGATTGGATGGGCTGTCTCAGTTAATCATTCTTTAGTTTATGTCAGTTTGCAGAATATCACTGTTTATCAGTATTACTTTGTACAGTGTCACTCTTATGCCTCAGTCAGCCTCCTTGCCATGAGCTACAGCTTTGCAAAACCTGCTTCTGATAGAGAACTTGAGATAGTGGTCACTCACATAGAGTTCACTTTCTGTTGTCGTGGTTCTTATAATTTCCAATTTGTGCATTATAACCATTTAGAAGTTCAAATATTTTTGAATAGCTGTCAAATGTTTCAAGCCCTTCATCTGACTGTACCGATAATAGAAGGAGTTTTTGCTGTATATAGATCTAGTATTTCATGTATTATTTTCAGTGTTAACTTTGGATTTTTTTTTTCCCGGTACTAGTACGTTATTGGCTGTATTGTGGTTAAATTTTGTGTATCCGCCAGAAAAACTAAAATGTTCCTTATTAGAAACCGTTATTTTCAGTGTAGGCAGTCATCCTATATGAAGCTGCTGATTGTCTTCTGGAAAGCTTCTGAGATATAAAACACTGACCATTCAAATAGTAGCTGGTAAAATAAGTTATTCCATGCTTTCTGTTGTTTCTTAGGTATCTACTGTTGACTAGATGAATCTTTGATGTTGCTCAATATGCTGTAGGATGGAAATCAATGACAATATTTTAAAGTTTATATATGGGATTTACTTCGGTTTAATATGACATATACTTTGCATTTCTGTTTTAGTGTATGAAAAAGGCAAAGGTTTAGTATGTCTTTAACAGATTAGCATATCGGTGTGTATTTTTATATTTGTTTCCCTACCTGCAAAACCCCATTTTGTTTTGAAAGACTCCTCCTGAACTGCAATTTTGGAAAATCTAGTGGATCCCAAAGGCTGCAGCTCATGGGTCTTTTTTACAACCTTTAGTACTTTTGCAGAAGTATATTGTTACAAAGCAGGTTGATTAAATATGCACCAAGTTTTGCAGAGTAAATTTGTAATGAAGTGGCTATTTTTGCTTGAGCTTAACAAAAGATCAGTTCAAAAAAAAGCTGTGGTTGTGATCAGCCATATCCAACACAATAGACTCACTAGTCTGATGTAACTTACTGATACGCTGATGGAAGACTGACAAGTTGACTAAGAATGATTTGCATTGAGGCTTCTACAGTGAGCTGGGGAACATAGCAGATAGTACAAGGCACCATTATGGCAGCCATGGAGAGTGATAGAGGAGAAGTCATGAGGAATCTTCTATCTTGATGATAATCTGGTCAAATGTACTTCAGAAGAAATACTGGTTGTGTTAGAACAGAGTTTGGGTATTGAGGGCTTAGAGCTTCTCCTCCATTCCAAGATACTGTACTTAGTGCTTAACAAGAATAATCCATCCTGGATTGTATTTACTGGTGGCAGTTCTGACTTTCAGTGAATTTGGAATACCACCGGATCCAAAGGTTACCTTTAAGGGTTACAGGCTGCTGATAGTGCACAAAGAAAAAGTCAGTCTGGATTTTTCCTGTCATCTGATAGGAAGGTTCTGTTTACATATGTGCTCCTTTGTTGGTCAAAGTTGTTGGGTGAGGAGATACATCATTCTTTTCTGCTTTTGTATCATAGTAATACAATGTTCAATTTTTCTGTGAACCATATAGGTTGTATTTTGTTCCAGTATTTATTTGTTTCTAAATACTTTTTTCTACCTGTTGTCCTAGCAAAGTTTAGGGGCTTGTAGAGGTGAAGGAATACCATTCCCTTCGTGGTTTCACTGAATCCTGTGCTCTGAATTAGTTTTAAAAAGTAATTCCCAAGAATAAATCAATTAAGTTTGCTAAGAATATTTTTTCCATACCTTTGTTGCAAGCTATTTTTTTTTATTGAGCTGCTTTTTATTTCCTGTCTGCATATTCATTTCTTCAAATACAATAATTTTGCATTTTTTATGTGGCATAAGGTATTATTTGCAAGTGCCCTCTAAATTATAAATCAAAATTAATATGTCAGAAAGATGTGTAAATGCCATTTGAACAATATTAACAGAAAACTAAGTTGAATACACTATAAAAATGGAACAAAACTAGCATTCACTGGTGTTGTTTTTATCATCATCAAGTGATTGTTGAACCTTCTAATAAGTTTCTTAAAACAAGCTACTTAAAAGATGCTATTTTTAGAATTCTTCCTTGACATAATTGTCCTTGTATCAGTCAGGCCAGTTGTAGCATACCTTGTATCTTTTTTTATTTTGTACTTGCTCATTCTTAAAACTTCTCTTTCAAGTTATTTCTGATTGAAAATGGTGAACATTAGAGCATTACAATGTTTAGGAACTCATTTTTTTAAATCCATTTTAGAAGAAAAATTCTTGCCTCTTTCATTTCATTAAATATTGTCCAGTAATTGTCATATGGTAAGCTGTTAACATAGCTTGCAAGGCATTAAGAGCAGTGACACGGTCTGTTAGTTTTGATGCTAACATGTATTTATTTTATAGTATTTTATAAATGATAAAACATTCACAATATGTAAATTAATTAATTGCATTAGAAATAATAATTATTTTTTAAAATATAACTTTGACAGGCAAGCAGCAAGGGACATGTGACCTATGCAATTGCAGTTTATTTCAGGTTATTTAATTTAGTTTTTTTCTGTTATATATTAAACTTCTAGTTTCTACTTTTGTAGTACTATAAGTAAGCTTAATTCACTGTTACAGTACATGAATTAAAGATACCTTTTTGTTTTGAAGTATAACAAATCCTGTTTTTTCAGTACTCTTAGATCAGCAGGAGGAACTCTCATTGCGGCTAATGAGCATACTGATATGACAGTTCCTGAAGATTCGTGTAATTAAAGCTGTCTCTTCTCTTAAATGTAATTACTTTCCTACTTTTTCTATTAGTATTCCAGACAAGAAGTATTTGGGTAATTTAATACACTTTACTAATTTTTTATTTTATGGTATTCTAAAGATTTATATTGCATTTATCCAGGCCTCTTTTATTTGGTTGACTAGTTTACACAGACCTTACAGGTAATGGTATATAGTCTTTCATACTGCAATAACAATATAAACCTGCATGTTTTCTTTTCTCTAAAAGTCATTAACTCGTCACTTTGCAGGCAACTTGTCCTTTTTCTCATTTTTGAAACTTTTTTCAGATTTTTTCATAGATAAATAACTTCAGGCTTTTTTTTTAAGCTAGGAACCAAATTGTAAATATGAAGTTTAATCTATATTCATTAAAAAGTAGAACACCCCCACCTGCAATATTTGAAAAACATTAGAACAGCATGAAAAAAACAGTAATAATATATATATACACACTATAAGCAAACTATATGTCTTAAGGAAAGGATATTTTTTTCCCATTGCAGAATTTCTAAAAGTTTATGGCCATTTTCTCAATAATATTAAATAACATACTTTCTGCTATGAATTGCTTGCACTTTTATTTTTTCTTAGGTTGCAAATTCACAGTATGTGTTTTCATGTATTCAGGATTGTTGTGTTTGTTTGGGTGGGGATTTTTGTGCTTTCAGAAAACATTACAAACTTCATGATTTACTCCGTACTGTGTTATATTCAGTCAGTACCAAAATCAATAGATTGTTCCAGTATCTTGCAGTTCATGCAGGTTTCTAAGTTCTTGTAGCAGACTCTTAGTGTGGAATGGTAGACCATTCAGAGATTTACTTTGAAATATGTTTGTAACTCACATAGTAAAAATTTATCTTAATTGTTTTGGGTTTTTTAAAGTCAAAGTTTTTTAAAGACAAAGTTAATTTTCCAATTTTTTTATATTATGTATGGGATGTTTCTCTGCCTTAAATGATAGTTTTCAAGAATGATGGCTATGAAGAATAACCAGGAGACATGCTACCAACCAGAAGTCTGGTTTTAGAGGTTCATTTTTTTTTATACTGTCTGCTACCTGAATTTTATTTTTTATTGGCTTTTCAGAAAGTGTAAAAAGAGTTCTTTTGAGTATTGAAAAAGGAACAGTATCCTTCATTCTCAGATGTTAATTAAATTAATTCAGCTATTAGGTATGTAGCTTCACTTACGATATACAATTTGTCTGTGATTTTGTTAGGTTTTTTATATGTAGATTTATGAGAAACAACTGAAAGTAGCTATTCAGAGACTTCCATAAATGGCAGAGAATGTGACAAGTGGGTTATGTTCCAACTTTCTGGTACGCACAGGGCTGTAACTCAAAATCTAGTGGTAACAGTCACAAAATTTCAGGAATCAACATTATAGTGAAAACACAGGATTTATCCTCTGAGTGAAAATCACTTTATTATTTGCACCAATGAGAACTTCTACTTTCTTTATCTGTGATCCTGTTGGTTGCATATGAAGACCGGACCAAAGGGGAGATATCACATGTACCTTATGCTTTAGGTTATATGGAAAGAAGCTAATGTATACTTTACAAGAGCTATTGAATACTCTTGTAACTTAGTCTAGAGGCAGCTAAACTAAACATTCATTATATTAAGTGGAAAAAAAAAATCTTGAAAGAAATATAGACTTAATTTCAGGAATTTTATCATAGTAAAGAATTGATTTTATGCCCCATGGAAAACAGCTGTTGAAGTTGGACAAAAGAGAACTAGTGAAATAAATGTTTAAACAGGAATGCAATACTTAATTTTGTAAAGGAACTTGCTCATTTGGGGAACAGTTGTAGCTATTGTGATTTCTAAAGATTTACTGTTACTTCAGTAAAGATTTACTGTTACTAGAAGTAAAAATGTCCTAGTGAAATGAGGTGATGAGGCAAAATTAAGAGCTGTTGTTAGTGGAGGGCTAAAATACCACAATCAGGAAGAGAACTAAAGCATAGGTGTGGGAGTAATAAAGAAGAGAAAAATATCTCACTTAATTACCACAAGTACAAATTAGTTTAGATATTAGATCAACTAACTATGCCTAACTATCAAAAAGAGTAAGATTCAGACTTGCCTTCTTGAGACTTGTTTTCCTTGGTGGAAAAAAGCAACTCTATGATTTAAGGCGGAGTTAGATTGCTTATAATGATGATTATATAAATGTGCTGCTGAAAATAGCAAATACTAAATTTTATGGCTTAAAGAGATTAACGGTAATGGGAATTGAAGTTTTGGGTTGATTTGGCATTGAAACAAGACTCCTATTAACTGTAAAGTAATGGTATTAACCTTAAAATAAATACTGAAGTGTAATGAAGTAATGACAGACAAAGAATTCCATATGGAAAAAGGGTTTTGAGATACCATTGTTTAAAAAGAATTTTTTTAAAAAGTATTAAAAGCCATCTTTTTTTCTTGCTTTTTGTTGTCAAGACTGAGAAAACATGTAATGTTTTCAGCAATTAATTTTACAGTCTTATAGAGCACTAAGCAATAGAGGAAGTTATAAATATTCGTCCAATAATGCAGTAGTTGAGAAGACTATTTCAAGCTCTAAATTGTGTGAAAGAGATTCTTATACAAGACTGAAAAAACATGTTGTTTTGTGGCTACTGTTTTTTGAAATTATTTGAAGAGAACTTGTTTTTTAGTCTTTAAAATCTTAGGCTAAAAGTATATATCTATTTACCAGAAATGTACCATTTAAGACATAAAAATGTGCTACTCCAGCATTTAGGATGCCACATCAGAGCATTAAATATTTGCAAAGGGAAATTTGTCAGATATTCTTGATGGTGTGGTTTAAGTATACTTTTAAATAAGTCTACAGTTTTGTGTTTATTGATCTTTTTTGCACCTCTGTCTATACCTGTAATGGATCAAAAACTTTTGTGCTATTGGGACACAGGTTCAATATCAGCACACTGCAAACTTGGCACTTTCCCGTCTAAACAATTTTATAATAATTTGATCTTATTAAAAATAAGTAATTAAACACGCCTTGTGTTTTTTTGTTTGAGTGCATTTCACTGCACTAAAAATTTAGATTTTAAAAGCTGATGGAACATATGCAATACTATTAGGTAATTCTTGCAAATAATCTCATTTCTTTTAACATTTGTAGCTTGTAAGTTGTGCACAGTACTGTTATCTGGAAAGTATTTTTAAGATAAGATTTGCAATGAACTACTAAAATGTAAGTGAAACGTTCTCTTTCTTTAGGGCATAGAAATATATGCATCTCTTACAAGTATAATTTAACAAATCAAATATTAAACAAGAGTTTGAGTATTTGCACATTTTTGCCAAAATAACACTTTAATTTCTGATATGATATTGAAGTATGTCAATAGTCCATGAGAAGTTTGCTTTCTGTATCATGCAGTGATTCTACAGTTAAGTATCATGGCCAATCCCTGGTGCAGTCCTTGACCCCCCAGTTATTTAAAAATGTAGACAGTTTGATCTGTAGACCTATCAGGATTCAGATAAAGCTGTTTGATATTACTAATTTCATATATATTCAACTGGATATAAATATCTGCATGTTAATGAGAGATTTCATTGTTGTATAGTGTTTTAAGTGATAGTGAGATTAAGACACAAAATAATACTGCTACTCTGTAGGGTAAAACTGTAGATAGCTTCTAAAAGACAAAGGAAAAATATCAAATGGATTATGCAGAAATCAGTTGCAAGAACCTTAAAATGGTGGAAAGGGCAATGAAATAGAAAAGCTGAATACATTGTGAGGGTATAAACCCCTGAAGGTGAGAAAGCTTAATTTTAATGAGTAGGGAAGTGCTGCAAGCACATATACATGTATGTCTAGGCTTGAGTATCTTGCTGCCTATATATCTGTCTTGAGGAGTTAGAGATTGGAGTTGTTATCCCAAATCTGGGTTCTTTATGTGGTGTACAAGAGCAGATTCACAGAGTGTCTTGTTTTTTTCATGTCTACAGAGACATGGGTGCTAGGTGGTAAATCCACGAAGCTAGCACACCTTTTAACCCATAGTAAAATATTTTATAGACTTTGAACAATTGTTTATGTTTAATCAAACTTAATTCTCATTGGTTCTTACTAGCCTTGTATCCATTTAAAGGTAGAGCTTTTTTTTTTTTTTTTTCTTCCACTGGCCATGTTCTGCAGGGAGGGGGCTTTGTTAGTAGGGATCTTTCTTTGCTCCAGGATGGATCTTTTAGTATGCTAATTAGGATAGTTCACACACAGTTTTCAAATAATTTTCTGTTTAGTCTGGTTAACCATTTGGTTCTCCTTGAGCTTATCTTGTTACCTCTTAGCTTGACATATTTGTGGTTTCTATTCCTTCTCCCATAGACCATGTTTTGTTAACTATAAGGATTAACATCCTCTGTTTTTGAAATTATTTCTTGTTTTTCACTATAGATATTTACATATTTATTTTTTCTAGGGTTTTTTATTTTTTTTTAAAAAAAATATTCTTGTATCACAGTGAGGGATTGTTTAGAAGACTGATAAATCTGGCTGGTTTTAACTTTTATTTTAAACTTTACTAGACTGAAGCTCGTTAATGTTTCATGCTAATGGTTCATTCTTAATCATTATTAATCACTATCACTGTGTATTCAAAGCAGTTAGTTACTAAAAATAACTAATTATTCCCCATCCCTGGAAGTGTGGAAAGCCAGGCTAGCTGTGGCTTTGAGCAACCTGAACTAGTGGAAGGTGTCCCTGTCCATGGCAGGAGGATTGGAACTAGATGATCTTTAAGGTCCTTTCCAACCCAAACCATTCTGTGATTGTATGAACAGTCATATCCTAAATTAGTTGTTAAGATACAATATGCTGCAGTCCAGTACTTTATTGTCTGAGTCCCCTAGGGTTGAGGTGATGAGGCTCAAGAGCTCTTCACTGAGGGAAGCCGCAAGTGATGTGAGGGTCTTCTTTCTCTTCCCTCCTCCAAACTTATTTTCTTCTTTTATAAGATGGTTCTGTCTCTTGGCAGCTCTCTGTCCACCAATGCAATGTATCACTGTCTACATGCAACACTGAGGGATATGACTTCTTTTTGCTGGGGCAGGTGCCGTAACCTCTTGCTTGGCCATTCTTTCCCCTTGCCTTAGCAGCTGCTTTCTTCCAATAGCAATCCAGCGATGAATAATTGACCATCAGTGAATTGTTCATTAGGGGGTTTCTGTTTTCAACTTTTTCCCATATTTTCAAGTTCTGAGCTTAGACGATATATTGTAAAAAGAGATATGTGCTGTCAGGATGCATTTCACCTAGGAGGTTCTCAAAAGAAGTTTATAACAAGTCTAGCAGGCCAGGGCTCTTGTGTAGTAGTGTAGGGCACTGTTAGTATAAGGTCCTAGGCCTATTCCTACTGATGGTGGTAGTATTATTACTAGCAAACTGGGTATAAAAACGCTTATACATTTACCAATTACATGACATTAGTGTGCTCATATTTGAATTCAAAGTAGGAGAAATTTAATTAAATCCTTCTTAGAGAGCTGCTTCTTTCATGTGTGCAACTGGAGCCTGCTTTGACTAGAGGAGGGGAAGTCTGGGAGCTCAAGAGGCAATGGCATTGTCAGAGTTTTGGGGAAAAAGGATTTCAGCAAGAGTATTATATGTGCTTGTTACACACACACAAATAAGAAGGGGAAAAAAAGGCAAAAATGCCGAAAATGGCTGTAGAAGACAAGAAAAAAAGTCATCTTGGGAGAAATAAAGCATAAAGATTGTATTTTCAGTCATCTGTGACACTATGTATATGCAACTAGATCTTATTCCGCTGTTAATGGATATTTCGGGCTTTGCTGGTGTTTACAGAAACCTCCTAATACTTTGCCTCTGGAATATTTCTTTGTTAGTGCTCTAAAACCACCTGACAATGCAGGGATTTTTTTGGTTGCTTTTGGGGTTGGTGTTTTTTAGGCTGTATTTAGTCATTTAACATCAATTTTAAATGCTTCATTAATAATATGTTGGCAATTAGAGATTTATTTTGTAAAGTTTGTCTATCAGTTCAGTATCAAATTCAAATGGCAAAAGAAATAGTATATTTTCAGATGTTATTATTATCTGAATAATATTATATTGTGATATAATATTATTGATGAAATTGATGAAAATATTGATGATATTGATGAAAAAATAATATTATATTGTTTTTTGCATCAGCAGCTTGTCATTGTTACACTCTTCCCTAAGAATATAGGGGATGGAACAGCCCAAGGGAAGTGAAATATCTGTAGTCAAGACAAAGTTTCTCTTGATATGGAGATTGCGACCATCCAAGAAAATTGTCATACGGGGTGGGCAGCATGCAGGATTGCTGAAATATCAGCTGAAATATCTGTTGCAAAAAGCAGCAGGAGGAGGTCTACAGCAATATAAATGAGAGAGCGTACAAGTAGTAGTGCTTTGCTTTGGAGAATTATTTCCAGTATTTAATATAAAACCGGTATAGGCTCAAAACTAGATTAAATATTGCTTTAATTTTAAGAAAGAATAATAATCTGGGGATGGGATAGAGGGGAGAAAAATGTCTCTGTAGAAATTTGTTGGGGGGGGGGGGTGGAATCAGAGTACTGTATTCACATATTGTAAATACCGGTTTCCATTTCTGCATTCTGAGACAACCGAGATATGAAACTAAAAGTTTAGTAAGTACATTTTTTACGAAGTTTTTCTGTGGCTATAGTAATGCTATGTGATTACGGAATACTTAAGAAACTGAGCAGAAAAGAATGGTTTGGGCTATTACACATCTCTTCATCTGACCTTACTGATAAAAAAATTTATAGAGGAAAGAATTTTCAAACATGGCAATGAGTGTAGCATAAAATGAAAACAAATTTATTGTTAGTAATCTGCTAGCTTTAATTATATTTTTTTTCGATTCACGGAACTTATTTTGACTTCAGGAAAACATTTGATATTATGTAAAATGGGAGAATATTCATTAGAATAAACAGTGGAGTAAAGTATCATCTGGAAGGAATATGGCAAAAAAATAAAGTTGTGGTATCTCACCAATAAGTGATGTGACAAAGGGTTAGACAACTTTGCCAGCTGAGAGGGGGATTGGGTTGTCATCACTGAATGATCCTGAGGAAGCAGAGTAAAAGAAAATAAAATCGATAGTATGAAGTACAAGATCATGCATCTTGGTACTGTGATGAGAGCTATGGTCAAGAAAAAAGGATATTTTATCATAAGATAATCAGATAAGGTATTTTCAGTAGAACTGTGGAAAGACTAATGCAAACATTAAATGGGCTGGTGAATCATCACCTGAAATAGTATGCAGAAAGGTTTTAAAACAGAAGCAGGTGGAGAGGCTTCTGGAGTAATGGTGCTATTAGAAAACCTGAATCAAGAGAGGAAATTTTAAGAACAGAGTTGTTTTAACCATGAAAGGCAGAAGGTGGAGAAATCTAATTATTACCAATAAAAATATCAGGAGCCTTTTTGAAAAGGAGCGTGAGAGTTCAGAGGGTATAAGTGAGAGACTGTTCCGGCACACATGTGTTGTATTCAACAAACAGCTTGGTTTTGTGGGCTCACTGACATTTAAAACCCCAGTCTGACTTCATTTTCAGACTGTCCTATGAGTTGCCTGCTTCAATTTGGCTTGAGTTTATACCTGAATTCTCTCAGGATTAGGGGTCAAAGTTAGGAATATATATATATATATATTTTTTAATCTTCTGCCATTCTTCCATGTCCCTTCAGATTTTATAACATGTTTCCAGATGGGCATGAGGGAAGGTTGGCAGGCGCTTCATGTGATATTTTTGTTGAAGATCTGCTAATATTTACAGATATTATTTTTTTCATATGTTTTCACAAAATTGAACATTGCAAAGACAATAGTACCAAAGTAATACCATCATGTTGTGAGCTAGCCTCTGCTTGAGACTGTCACCAGAAATATAGTCTTAAAGGAAAATATATTGAGTAGTTGTGCACTGCTGAAATCAAAGGAATGCAGAATTTTTATATTCAGGAACCACTTCAGATCATGACAGAGGGGAAAAAAAACCCACCCTTCAGAACAAGATAGAGATGTAAAGGTTCTTGATCAAATATGTAACTGTTCAATGTCAAAAGAACTGAAGTAATAGAAATAAAGAATTGGCTTTTCTGGAAGCAAGAATTCAAAAATCTCTTGTATACAACCTGTTGATCAACTCTAGGCATTGAGTTGGCTTGGGGGTTTTTGGTGTTTTTTTTTTTGTTTGGTTTGTTTGTTTACATCGGGGTAAAAGAATGTAGCTGTTAGCTGCTACCCGCAAATGATGTAGAGGATTTTTTGGTGGGTTTGGGTTTTCTGGTTTATTTTGTTTTTAAACCTGTGTACTTGCCGAGTCTCATAATTGTGACTTTTTTAAGTATGTCCCTTTAATTTTATGCTGTGAACTCATTTTATGCAGACTAACTACACTGTGAAGAGTCCTATTGATAGTTCTATTAACTACAAGGTATTATATTCTGTGTTTCTTAGCAGCTTTCTAAGTAAATCAGTGTCTTAAACTTGTGTGTGCTTACCGTCAAAGGCTTCTTATCATAGCAGAAGTGTGACTTGATTTTAAATCACGTTTGTTTCTGGATCCTGGGAAGAGTGAAACACATCTGTAGTCAACATTGTCAACTTCTAATTTTAGCTCTGCTTCCTAAACAAGTCAGTTTCTTAACTACTGAAGCAAGCTGACCTACCTGGTGATGGTTTGGGTTTACGCGTTGCTGAGTGAAAATCTGCCAAATCTAACATCAAACTGGAAAATGGTATTTTTGAGTAAACAGAGGGTTTTAAAAATTGTAATTATAAACCAAGTGATGAGTTATAATGTGAACATAAATTTATATTGTCTTTTCAGAAAAGTTGACTGTCTCCAAGTTGTGTGGTGGTTGGTTTTTTTGGGGTTATATTAACATTTTAACAGGTTGCCATTGATAATTTTATAGTTGCATTAACCTTTCTGCTATGAATGGGATTGTAGTTGCTATGCAACATTTTACTTTGACAGACTTTTATGAGAGAAAGATGTGTTCAGTGTGTGTATCTTTTACATTTTCCGTCACATAACTACTCAGTGGATAAATCACGGATCCACTACAGCTCCTAGTGACATCATAGGGCCACCAACTTTCTCCAGGGATTTTTTTAGATTAAGTTTAAGGTAGCTTTACCTTTATAGGTACAGTATATTATGAATTAAATAAATAATGAAAAAGAAGAAAAAAACCAAGTCATTATACTAAAATTCAGAGTATGTTCATATCTATAGATATTGTTCCCACGGAACATACTTAAATGTTATGTTTACTTCATAAACAATCAGGAAATAAGTTTTTACTGATTGCAATAATATAAATCTAAGACAGAATACATGCTAACAGAAGTTATCCTCAGGTTACTCTTCCAGTCTTTTTATTTTAATTGGTTATTTACAGATCAAGTGTTCAACTTCCATGCATTGCTTCAAATGGATGAAAGTTATATTTCTCCTTTTCAGATAAGGAAAATTTGCACTTTTTCTACATTTTTCTATCAATCCCTGATGTTTCGTCTATACTCTTCTTTCTCCTAAGTCCCTGTTTTGCTCTGCTGCACCCTCTGAAATGCTTGCACTTCCCTCTAGCTTGGCAAACACTTCCGCTCTGATAAATTCTGTGGTGTGTTTTACCAGACATCGTCTTTCAAACTAGGCAATTGAGTCTTAGATTTCATGTATATGTGTTTAATAGCCCCGTTTTCTCTATGTTTTCAGGGTCTTATTTTCCTCATGATCTTCCGTACAAATTTTCATATTTTCTGTTTTAACAGGATTAGATTGAAGAAAGCTTTGTTCTTGGAGTAGCTTCAAAACTTGTCCTTTGGTTAATCAGAAAGGAGAGACAGGCATATGTGTATCTCAGGTTATTTCAAACAGACTGTTAATTACAGTGCAAGATCTTAGGCACAGAATACAGTGTTCAAACAGCACACATCTAATCAGAGTAAGGCAACCGCATAAGTGAGGGGAATTGAACATTATTAAAGTGACCCCCTCATCTTGTATTGTAGTTTGTTCAGTGTGCTTTTATTTCAGAATTAAACGTGTAAAATGTATTTTACAAACAAAGGTGTTAACAGAATGAATGTTCTGTATTTTAGTCTCGGCAGAAAACCTGGAGAAGAGCCTGAAGCATATGGAGAGACAACTCCACCAGCTTGAGAAGGATTTGCAGACTTTTCCAGTTCCTGAAGATAAGCACGATAAGTTTGTAGCAAAAATGTCAATATCCTTTGGAGTATTCTTAAAAAAAAAACAAAACCAGAAGTAATTTAACTGCGTTACCTTAAACATTGCATTTCTTTGCATAACTTCTGTCTATGTAGCATTTATTTTTGAAAAAAATTAACTTCCCTCCCCCCCCAAAAAAAAAAACCCAAACAAAACCAACCACAAACAACAACCCAACAAACAAAAACTAAATACATGAACAGTCCAATTAAAGGATTCATCTGTAGTGGAAAGAATGAGGGGGGAAAATGGTTGATGTCAGGTTTTACACTATGTAGAACGCCATACACTCGAAGTTTCTTTACTTAGAGAAACTTAGAATGGGAACGTTAAGCACTTTAGTGCTAAATGATATTTTTTTTTTTGTAATGTGTACCATAGAAAAAGAAGTCTGTCACCCTGTGTTTGTTTTCTAGTGTATGTATTACCACTGCTAATGTTTTTGTACATGCAACCACAGAACTAAAAACCTTCTTTTAATTCAGAGATTATGTTCATAGTATGTGAAAACTAATTTCTGGTCTTATTTTTGCCAGAATTCCTTTTCTCACTATTTATTCCAAATCCTACAGACAACTTCACTGCCTGTCTCTCTCATAAGAAAGCCTTGTCACATGAGGGTACTCAATTAAAGCAGAAAACCACATTCTTTCGCTTAAACCTCCGTACCAGATGATAGTTGTGTATACTTGGCGCTGAGACTAATCTAGAAGCAGAAATATCAGCAGAGACAGGTTGAAATTTCCTCTGTAGTCATGGTTAGATTATCACCTAGTTGGTACAAAGGCAGGGGGACTCAGGAGACAATCTTCATGATTAACCTCATGCTATTAAAGAGATGGCAAGTCGACCCTGAGGTCAAGTGGATATACCTGGTTCTTGCTGCATTAGGGCCAGTTCCATCTTCAGTAGACAGTTGCAACCAGAGTGTTTACAACTTAGCTTTAGGCCTTCTTTGGATAATGTGGTTTAGCTGTAACCTTTCAGTGTTGCTACAAATTTTTTGTGAGGTCAGGTATTTTGTTGGTGAGGTTGTTCTGTTTGTTGTTGTTGTTGCCGACTTTTTTCTCCAGCTCAATGTGATTTTGAGAGATATGTTGCAGCCCACCAGCATGGTGTCTCTATAGCACAAAACATAAGTTTTGTCTCCAAATAAGACAATAGCATAACAGGAGAACTAGGAGAGGGGTCCTGAAGACAAGAGATAAAGTATTGCTAGGAAGTTAAGAGGAAAATATATCCATAATAACTTTCTCAGAAATATTGTTAGGAAATATTGTAAGTCTGTGCTTTGTTAAAAAAACAACGATGTGTAGTCTAGGAAGTTAGGACTGGGAAGCACTTATTAAGAAATCTAACCTATGAAAAAGGGCAGACTCTTCTTAATCTAATCTGTTAGAATAGAATAGACTTTCAGTCAGAAGGGTACTACAATGATCACCTAATCCAAAACAGTCATTATGGTGGCACTTAAAATGCCTATAACCTTTTGCATTTTTAAGCTGAGGACTAGAGTTTGGAGTAACAGATAATTTAGTTTACAGCTTTCTTTGGAGATATGGTTATAAAACTTCGATATATTTAAAGCAGTTATGAAAGAAATTAGCAAAATTCAGTTGAGAATGAGTGAAGAATACCCTGAAAAAGTTAGTCTCACTTAAGAAGAAAAGCACAGGAAAAGTAAGTTGAGGAATAAATATGTACTTTGCTCATATCAAACATCTAAAATAAAAAAAAATGTTTATGTAGGATGCCTCATTTCTCTTTGTGTTACTGACATATTGGGCATTTCTGAAACTTGATGACAGGAAGTGAGTGGAATACTGGGATATAAGGTTATAAATTGTATTTAAGACAGAATAAGTCACAGTTGCAGAGAAATAGTGTGAAAAATTAAAATACAATTAAAGTGAGGTAGGGTAAATAGGTGGACCTTGTCAAGTCTCATATATGAAAAGCATTAGAGCAGTTTACTGGTTGCTTAAAAAGGATAATAATCATCTTAGGAAATGCAAAGGAGGATCTACATGTTGTCTTTTTCAAGCATCTCAAAAGCTGTAATCCTGCCAGAGAAAATGTAGATTGTCAGTGTATGTCAGGAAGATAAGCCATAGCCATAAAGCTAACTTTGTTTTTTGCTTTAGTTTCCTCTAAAGGAGAAATTTGTTTGCTCCCGTTGTGCAGCATTTTGAATGGAAGGATGATCTCAAATGAAGGAGTCAGTAGAAGTTTTTTTTAAAGGAAAATATGAAATAAATATCAATAAATCCCGAGGAGTAACCAGTGGTCACAAAAGACTTGAAAATATTTTAAAATTAACTCAAATATAAACCTATTGGACTACAGATTCTTATACTAAGTTAGCCCAAGACACCAGAGGAATTAAAACTGAAAGGAAGCATCTGAGTGTTCTGAAAGGTCTGCAAGGAGCATCCACAAGTCAAACTTCTCTGCCAGGAAAACTGATGAAGGCTAAATAAACACAGGACCAACATGTATATGTATGAGAGAAAATGTGGTGGGGAGAGTCAGCATGGGTTTTTTAAAGAGAATTCACTTCTTGCAAATCTATTACAGTGTGCAGATAAAGGTAGGACAGTAAAGCATAACTGAATTTCCATGCACCTTTCAACAAGGTGTTTTACAAAGACTTCCAAGGAAAGAATATTCTTGGGTCAAAAGTGGAATGATTATTCTTTCTGGATTAATATTTTTAAAAAAACCACAACCCAAACCAAAAACCTCATGTTGGAAGGGAGATACTGGCAGGTGCTGACAAAAGAGTAAGTGAACTCAATGATTATAGAGTAATAGATCTGGAGAAAAAAACTTTATATTAGAACATTTGAGAATAATTTCAGTTAAAAGCAAGCAGAAAACATAAATAAGTTGCTATTAAAATCAGCAATACTTGTATCTTGAGTGCTTCCATCACCCCATCTCAAAAAGTATGTTGTATACCTACTGATGTGGCAGAGAACAGTAACAATGATCAGCAGTAGGCAATAGTTTCTGCATAAGGGATATTTTGATAGATTAGGTCTCTGAAGGTGGAAAATCAAAAAACTTAGGAAAATACACTAAAAATAAATGTAATTTTGTATGCCATATAGGAAGCAAGTTAGGAACATAGTCATTGTGCCTTATAAATAACCAGGGTTCATCCTGTGTAACTGTCCAGCAGGTTAAAATATACTGACAGAAATGTTTTCTTGCACAACAGACAAACTGTAGCATTTACTTTTAGGATGTTGTAGAGGCTGAAAATTAAATTAATTTCATATAAGGCTTAGATAATTAGCTAAAGATGGTACACCTGGAGCTATTAAACACAGTAGTCCAGAGGTACCTCAGAAAAATCACTAAGGTGCAGACTGTTAGAAACTGAATACTACTACATTAGTTGAATTATTGTGCTATACTTGCCAATTTCCTTCTTTTTTCCCTAATCATTGGGTATTGACTGCTGTCAGAAACAGGCTAGATAAATATTTGGTCTAATCAGAATAAATCAGTACAGTTAAATCCAACCATACTACATATTTCATTCTATTAGACTATTCAAATACAATATTTTGAACAGTAAATATTATGAACAGGAATAGTTTGCCCTCACTTACTACCTGTCCCAGCAGACAGGCAGTAGTTTCAATACAGTAAAGTTACATATGGCTTCTAGTAATGTCTACAAAAACACTAATTAAAGAAGCCCACTTTTAGAAAAAACAGGAACTTCAATAAATTACAAAGCAAAAAAGGTTTGATGTAAAGGTTAGATAATCCTGCACAGCGTGATGAATCCTGGACCTGTCTTTACTTTTATTCCTATGACAAGGAAAGCTGAATGATGCTGATGTCTTGAAAAGCATTCAACTCATAAAAAGAAACGAGCAGGAAATCTGAAAAAGGAAGGATGGTGCTTTGTTGGAAATAATTTTTCATCCTGAGTACAATTAGGCTCCATGGACAAGCAGGCTATTACATCCTGTCGCTAAATATCACAACCCAAAGGCCCCTAATGAACTGATTAGCATTCTTGTTTCTTTAGGAAGTCAGATATATGCACAGTTGGTGCACTCTTTTATTGACAAAGTCTATAATTATGAATATTTCTCCTATATATTAGATTGTGCTAGTGTGTCAGTCATCTTATGTATGCGAGATGAAAAGAAATTATAGTTATTATTGCAGTTCTGCTTCCTTTAATTAGGAAAGTTGAAGAATGTTGAATTTATATTGATCTAGAGTATTAAATCCATTCAGTGAAATGTTCAATAAAAAGCACAGTGAACAAAATACACTTGTACATTCAAAACAAAAATCTAGTGGGTTTATGGAGAGTATTTAAATTGCATATTAAAAGCTTAATTAAGTAATTTAGTCAGCGTACTCTTTATCAGTCCAGCTCACATCTTATGGTTTTCTAAGTAGCAGCTGAGAAACTCTTGACAAGTTTCAGCCTACCACGGAATGTAGTGTTGATGGTGAGTTTTACAAAAGCTTATGGAGCCAATATTTGAGAGACAGTGAGTTGTTGACCATCTCTTGGCTCAGGACAGAGTCCTTACTTTTTTATTAGTTCTTTATTCCTCTTTGTTTTTTAAGTTGATTCGTTGACATTACAAAAAGAAAAGGAAGGGCCAGCACTTACCCAAGTCAGAGCCTGATTCAAGTGAGGTAGAAGAAACCCATTTCAATTGTAAGGAAGATATTACATGCTGCCTCCTAAACTGTCAGTTACTTAAGTGGCCTCATAGTTTGAGCTTCTTTCTGTGCAACATAAATAAGCTGAAGTCTGTAAGTCCTTGTATCCTACGGACTTCGGAAGATTACAGGACCTAGTTCATTAAGTGAAAAAAGTTGGTATGTTGCTCTTTGGGAGTGCGTCAAGGTGTTGGCTGTGTGGATAGGTAATGAGATAGGGCTTTGGCACAGTGTAAATTTAATTTAAGTTTCTAATTCCTTTATACAGGTCTTTAGTAACTGATCTGAACTTCAGGCATACAGTTCCAGCTAGCATTGGTTTTGCTGGAATGAGCAAAACACTGGATGAACAATAGAAGTACATGTCAGGGTTTTTTAGCATTATAACATAGAGATGTGCAGGAGTGGGTGAATCAAGGAAAAGGTATTATTTGACAAATAATCTTCAGAAGGTACTAATTTAAAAATCTAAACGTTTCTGTGTGTTTCATGAACTATTATATTCAGATATGGAATTTTACTGTGAACCTTGCTCTATGTATATAAAAGTATGTCTCTGACATGTATTTTTCAGACAATTGCAACTATTTTCCCCAAGAACTTGATGTGAGAAATCCTTAAGAGAGCGCTGCAACATTCACACCTCCTGACTTTAGCAAATCATTATTTGAAATGCTGGTTTGAAGTGACCTCAAAGTTTTTTTGTACTAGTCTTCAAAAAATTTCCCGAATTTTTACAGAGACTGTGCTAGCTAGTGTAGTGGCAGTCTCAGTTCAGTTTCGAAGATTCTGCTAAAATACTTGCTGCATCTATGCCCAGTTAATCTTTTGTTCTTATACAAAGGAATATTCCTTTTTCAGTTTTCTACACTTAATACACAGATTAGTTTGTGAAAAAATCAGAAGCAGTGAATATGAGATCTTTTAAGGAAATGTTTGGTACAGGTTAACATCATTCATGATCTGTTCTAGGGTAACAGCTGCTTTTACTTGGCTTGATACTCTGCACTATATTAGTATTTTGTATACCACAATGTATTAAAATTGGTATAAACTTCAGACAAGCAACCCGCTATGAGAAGAGCTGCCAAGAATATGCAAAACCAAACACAGAGCAGTTAGAAATTTTGCCACAGATACATTCGTCTCAGCCCTGCATTGCTTTCTTGTTCCATTAATGAGCAGAACGATGATCTGTAGTCCTGTGGGTCCAAACAGGCAGTCCACGAAGTGAAGCTGCCTCAGAAAAAGTTAACAAATACCTAACTTCATGATTTCCTTTTCTTTCCACCTGTGTTGCAGCTCTGCTGTACTTCTGTCTTCGTTCATCCAAAGCCAATGAATTGTGTAGCTGATAATGCATATATATCAACCTGTTCATAGTAATTACAGTTGGGATTGCTGTACTCCATAGTATTCCCTGTTGTCTCCACTTTAGCTGGTGCTGGCTAACAAAAGCCATGTTTAAGGAAAAAAGGAATTGGACTTATTAAAAATACCTAAATTGAAGCACAGTCTCAGTAGAATGCCAAGAGCTTAGGGTATCCCATAATGCACCAGATGGAAAATAAAAATCTCAGGGTTTATCGTGCCTGGCATTCAAATACTGGATACTAAAACGTCGTTCAGAGTGCTGTATTTGGGGTTTAAAATTGTGCATGATTATTTTCAAGGGGAGTCAGTTTTAACAGCGTAAACTAAGCAATTTGTATGGACTCTTAAGATAGCTGTAACTTTAACTATGTGTTGCAGAATACCACAGAATTTTTGTCTCTCTCGCCTCCCTACCTCGCAAGTTTCCTTTTCAAGATATACTCTGGCATATCATTCATTTACAGGATTAAGTATACATCTTATTGGTAATTTTAACTTTTTTTTAAAAGTTTTTTTTCTTCCTAGAAAACTGATAAAAGTTACTGAATGTATGGCATTTATGTGACAACAAAACAAATTTATCTAATTTTCCTTCACCTTTCCACTCTGTGGAAATAAACAGCCTCATAACTGCAAAAAAAGCAGTGTTGTTTTCCCTAAGTTTTGTTACTGATTTAAGAATCACAAATAATAAGTATCCTAAATTGTAGGATCGAAAATAAACAGGATATAGAAATGCTTGCTTGTAGTTTCACTCAGCATTAACTTTACTGTTTTCCTTTATTACAGTTGTTAGTTGTTTCAGTTTGTTTGGGTTATTTTTGAACTGCTGATGTTTCTTTTGATGGTTCCAACTTTTGTTTTTTCATGTCTTGTTTCTTAGAATCTTTTTTTAAATTATTTAATATTTGGTCAACTGTTACATACTGAGCTCTCATCAACTTTCCTTGATGTCCCACCAATAACTTATTAACATCCTTAATAATTTTAAAGGAACTCAACTCTGAGGAGTAGTTTCCTCTGATTGTTGTGCCTCTTGGGAGCTAAGTGAAGGAGAGAGATTCAAATAGATGTGGAAGAAAAAGTGGGCCAGCAACATCAATTCCCTTTGAGGTGTTGCTAGCCAGTCAGCACAGGCAGTCTGAAGCTGCTTCATCATGTGAAGTCATGGGAAGAAACTCATACTGGACAAGGAGCCTTGTCAGAGAAGGTCTGAAATCAAGTGGCTGGGGGGTGATAGAAGGTGTATCATTTAATATCATCAAAATCTAGGGATTTGTTAGTGCTTTTCTACAAGACTGTCATAGTGGAGACTGTTGTGCCCTTACAGACCAAGTAAATAGCCATCATAGTGACTAATTTGAATGTTGTGAAAGTACATTATTTCCCCTTTCCTGTATGTGTCTGAGAACATTATTGTTTGACTTTCTGGCATGGATTCTAAAACACAAAAAGAAAACAATTAACTGCTTACTTGGCATTTTCAAAGCAACCTTAACAAACCCAGAAGGTAATGGTGAAATTCAAATGTCATTCAGCCTCTAAACAAAACTAAAAGAAGAGTGCATCATAAAAAACCTGGAGTGAAAGCTGTCAGTCAGCAGTAAATTGTTATTGTGTATTTGAAGTATTTGAAACAGCATGGTGGACAAAAGTTCTATTTGTCAAGTTTTTAATGCACTTGTTTAAAAATTCTGTGCTTCATAAAATAAAGTGACCATGGAGTGTGTATCTGTCATATAAAGTATACGGATACAGTAAATCCTCTTTTGCAGCAGTTGGGGTGGGCAATTGGGAGTAAAGGCAAAATTGCTGTTTCTTGTCTTTTGTAGTCTTTTCTGCAGCAGGAGAATAACGAAACATAAATATTTGTTTAGCTACCATTCCATTAAAGTAAGCATTTTATGAAGTTGTCCTACATAAGAAAGTGACCACACACAATATTTCTTCTTTGAGCTTCTTTGACAAACTATTATCAGAAGTCTTGAATAAACATGGGGGGGGGTGGTGGGGTGTTATTTGGGTTTATTTGATTTATGTTATGCAGTATTATGGTGCTGTCTATAAATTGTCTATCTCTTGTTCTAGTTCTATTGTTTTCACCTCTAATTTACTTAACTCCTATTGACATTGCAGATAGCCTTAGAAAAAGCATAAATACCAAGTGCAGCCACCAGTAACAGAAATGAATGCGTTGCTATTGCTACAACAGCATTTTGAACAAAAGCTGTTAAGATGAAGTTTTTAATATTTAATAGTTTTTACTTTTAATACTCCTGTTTATCAGTACTTCCATTTGTACTCTAATTTCATAGGAGCTATACTGTTTCTTGATATTTTAAAGTATTCAAGCTAGTTATTGGTATCTGTACCTAAATTCCATGTAAATAGTCATTTATATACCTAAAACTTTAGCCTCAATAAGGAGACAGTGATACTAAATAAACTATAAAGGTGCTTGAAGTTAGATTAGTCCCATCCATTTCATTTCATACAAAATTATATGGTAATGGAATAATCTTTAAAATTAAAGTGGTTGAGAAAATTTGATGAAAGCACTCCGATTTATTCATAAATCTAATATACACAGTAAATACTAGGAAGCATATATGACATGGAAGGAATTCTTTTGATGCTTCATTTGATGCAGATGAAAAGTGTGTATGAAATACAGATCAATGTGTAGTAAAAACTGTGGGTTTAACTGGATTCACTGAGTATTCTTGCAGCCTTAACAACAGTGTACAGCTTTCTAGTTCATGCCAAAGAAGATTTTCAGAAACTTTCACGGATGCATGAGAACATGGAAAAACTCTATCAGAATGTGATGGGATATTATGCCATTGATCTGAAGAAAGTTTCGGTGGAGGAGTTTTTAACTGACTTAAACAACTTTAGGACAATGTTCATGGTACAATCTGTTTATTTTATGCCTAATGTTTGTTAGGAATTATTTTTGTAATCTTTCAGTTATTGAACAAACTAAAAATAATTTTATTCCTCCTAAAATGGTATCTGATACTCGTATCAGAAATGTTACTTTACACATCCTAAATTCTTAGGATATCGTAAGGGTAATGGACTTTTTAATTATTATTTGTGGATTATTTCTTTCTGAAAGAATTGGAAATTCCTAATAACAATGAATGTGATTTAAAACTGAACCTTTTATATGCATGTATAATCTGAAGGGGGAAAACTTAAAACTCTACCTTTTTTAAATACAGCTGCATTTTCTGTTTAAAGGATGCTTGTTACTTACATACATAATACATATTCTAACTATTATTCTGTGTTTATAATGCATGCTCATCCCATGCAAAATCCAGACTCAATATTTTATTTTGTTTAATTTGTCATTTATCTGCACCACTTGATCAGTGTCGAGGTTTGTGTCTGCTATGGAAACTCAGAGCTCCTTTTCCTGGCTTAAAAAAAATGCATATTTTCCTTAAACTTGGTCAGTTTCAAAGGACCTTTACTTTTGTAACTATAGATTGTCTATGATTTTAGGTTTTATGCATTTTAAATTATTACTTTCTCCTTTTCCCTTTAAAAAGGATGTTCTTTGGAGGGAGGGACTAAGAAATATTATTTTATTATTATTTTAAGTATTTGAATTATATTTGAGAAACAGACATTAGGTTGATCCAGGTTATTGTTGTGTAGCTCCTTTAGTATAGGGCTCAGAACATAGTTGCAACCATAATTCAGACTCACTGTTAGTTAGCAGAGCTTTGCCTTAGAGTCATCTATGATACCGGTGTGGAGGTTAGCCCTGTCCTTGTATCACAGGGCAGCATCCGCATTATGTATACAAATGTTTGCACATACTAGCTCATCATAAAAGCTTGAACTATTTTGGAAAGCTAGTTTTATTTTTCTTTAAGTTATTTTTAGAGTCCATTTTCATTATGCTTACAAGTTTCAGTAATGAGGTTTTTTTGTTGTCTTGTTTGATTTTACCAAAATGTGATTTAAGAATCTTTAACAAAAGAATTTTCTGAAAGGGAAGGTAGAGATGTCTCACCAGGGTGTTTCTTTATATATTTGGAGTTGATTATATATGACTATAAACAGTCTTCTTGGCAAATTTCAAGATAATCAGATGTTCTCCAAAATATTGCAGGTTCTTTTACCATTGTCAGTGTAGTTCTTCTGGAAAAAGGATGATTAACTTCATGATATACTTCATAATACATACTAAAGACTTGTGCATCCCTCAACTTAAAATAACCGGAGAACTTCAGGAAAGCTGATGGCTATATAAGTTCAAAATGCTTTTATAGAGCTCTTATTTAGGATTAGTAGGGAGTTCTGTCTTGGTGACTTGTAACTAGGCAGAGAGGGGTGTTTGATTTTGTGTGGAGGTTGTCATGGGTTTAGGTTGCTTTTTTAAGCTTTCTTAGCAAAAATAGTTTTTTCTTTTGGATTCTCAGCACTAGGCTAGTAAGCAACTCTTTATCAATAAAGAAATGGAAGAATAAAAAGGCAGATCCCTAACTGCGTATGAATTTGTTTGGCTAATTTGGAAAGGTGACTCATGTCACATCTGGCTACCTATGATTACATAGCTTAATGTACTGGCTATGCTCCTGCAGGAATGTGTTCTGAGCATCAGTTTTGGGGCAAAATCTGAAGCAGTGATCCAACTCATGCCTATTGATCTGTAGTGTAATTTTACTATCTACTCCTTATTGCAGCCTCATTACAAAACACTTATTTAAGTTGATTGAATGTTTCCCAGTCTTGTTTGGTTTTGCTTGGTTGGCTGGGTTTTTTTTAATGATTTCAGACATGTCTGAGGGTGTAAAAGGGCAAAATACTTCTTTTGTAAATATTGAGGAAGGGTTTGAAATTCCTACGTCCATCTATTTTGAGGAAAGGACTTAAAATAGAACTCATATTTAGCAAACATACTGGAACATGTAAAGATTACTAAGCCTCTGCTATTTTTAGAATTTAACAGCTAAAAACTTAGAAGGCACAGTCTTCAGTCAGAATAATACTGCTTGGCAAGTTAGGTATGCCAGATTTTTCAACATGGACATTGATTATGTTTTCCTAACTTGACCTAATATGAAACTCAGGAGTCTAATTTCAAAATTGCTAAATATTATGAAATAGTTGTATTACTTTAATTTCTGATATTTAAAACACAACTCCCATCCCTCAATTCTTATGTTCATTTTGAATTGGAGACTCAAAGAAGTGGTTGTGCTTTACCTTAATTTCACCAATTTTTTTTTGTGTGTGAAAAATTAGCACTGATAATAACCCCCGCTTCACAGCGATGTTATAAAGATAGATTAATTAATGCTTTGAAACCGTTAGATGTTATTGATGAGCATGATAGAAGAAACCTTGAGGAAAATTAGTAATTCTGTTTTGCAGAGCACAGTTTGAAGGCTATATGAAAAAGTTGCGTTGTTCAGGCATGAAACCCCTTATCATTCAATGACGCTAAACAATATGTTAAGTAGCTGCTCAGTTTTGAGACTGTTGAGAAGATTTTTGAGGTGCCTACTGACATAGGATGAAGAAATTGTAGTATTTCCTCTTCTGGTGTTTGGCTAATGGTTAGAGTTTTCCCACAGTTGTAGAGAGGGAATGAAGAGGCCTTGAGTCAACAATTTCTGTGTCCAGGACAGTACGCTAATCACAGGGCTATAGAAACACCTTGCTCCCATCAGCCCCAGGTTGCTCTGCAGCAGAAACATGACTTAAAGAACCAGAAGAAGAGCAACCAAGTAAAAGTTTGTTCCCTTGACTCTAGAGTATTTTTCTTTTATGTTCAGCATATACTTAAATAAAAATCAGAAATGATCCTGGAAAGCACAAGAGAGAACCTAAGAATGCCTCCATCTCAGAAATTCTAGGCCTTGATATGGTATGCAGAAAGTTTATATTCTGGTAATTCTGGAAGTTAACTTTGTACAGTGTACCATATGGTGAACATAATGCTGCTCATATGTAGCAGATGTGGTCGGACCATGTTGAACTTTTTAGGCCTTTTGAGCAAGGAAGTGTGAAGACATTTAATCACTGAAATGCAAACAATGTGAGAGACAAGTATGTGTTTGTCTCAGTCAAGTCTGTGAGAATTCTTGCAGAACTTTAGACACCTATGTTTTCTATTCTGTTTGGCTCTAGGGTATAGACCTCTAAATATTGTCATCTGTATGTGAGCTTGGGTGTCTAATCTTGTGTTCTAGTCAAGGGAGATGCATACTTAATAGAGTCAGTGGAATTTGGTGAGTTGTCTACCTGATGTCTCAAAGGACACTGAACAACAGGAGTGCCTGGTATCCTAGAGAGGTGTCTGGAACAGTATCCAAGACATCATCAGCCTGAAATTTTAAGTTATGACACAGAACTTATGGTAGACCTGCATCCTGCTAGAGAAAGGCTGGAGGCAAGGTGTGATACTCCAGAGCATCCACTCTGCACTGAATATGAAGGTGTGAGCTACTAAATCAAGCCCAGTTGATCAGTGTGATTAGAAAGGAATAGAAGCCTACAATTGGATGGCTGCAATCTGAGGCTGAGTTCTACTGGTATTATTTTGGGGGGAAAATTACACGCAAAGTAGAAATTTCCTTGGTCACTCTGTTAAGAAAGTGTAATTTGTGCCGAAATTGTACTTGTGCTCAAGTCCCATTTCAGTTTTGTCCAGCAGTTTATTTTACAGAATGACCAGTATGAAAATCAGCAAATAATTTGTTAAAATTAATTCAATCCAGAATTTTAGCATTTTGTAGTAGGCTTCCCCTCTCCTCCCCCCGTATTAAGCAAATTGACAGAGATAACTGTGGAAGATACTGTGCAATTATAGTTTTGCTTACTTTAAAAAATCCACTCTGTTATCTTTTTTCATTATTGAAAGTTTATGCTTCAGTTATCAAAGACAGGTATTTTCTCACAAGATTCATGTGATTTCCACACCCACCCCACCTCACCTTTTCCTTTGGTCAGTATCTATTGCAGTGACGCTACAGACAGTGCCCGTGCAAATATTGCTGTAATCCACATTAGTCTGTGCTTTATAGCACTCTTCAGTCCATTTTTACATATGTTGGTTTTTTTGTTTTTTTTCTGAATGCAGGCTAGACATTTTCCTGCTAAAAGCAACATGAGACATTAATTATCCGTGCAAACATGCAGCCTCTGCCTCAGGCTTGTGAAGATGATGTTAGCCATTTTGTAGGAGGGGACACTTTGAACTATTGTGAAAGATGGGGTTTTGTTTCTAAGTGCATTCTGAAAAGAGAAACTTCCTGTGGTGAAGAATAGGTGCATGGCACTTCACATTTAATGCAGGCTGCACTAGAGCACTGAGAATTTATCAGTGTACATAGCTAACACTAAAATAATAAAAAGGTAATCCTAAAATAGCTTAGTTAAAAAAAATAATAATGGAATGTAACAGGTTTTTTGCGTAATGTCTGAATATGCAAAATAATGATTTAAAAACTCTGAAACTCATAGTTATATTTTGGCTTCATTGGAAGCTTTGGAGTGCATAGTTTGTTTTGAATTATAAATAAGTTGTACAGGTATTAACCAGAAGACAAGAATTTATAAACGCAGTGAATTAGTGCATATGTAGATAAGAATAAGAAAACTTCACAGCGAAGTCACCCAAGCATTGTTTTGCTTGTTGTGATGGCAGGATGAGAAAGAATAAATGTTGAAAGTCTTCTAGAAATAAAAATAATAATATAATTACAATTTTGAAAAAAGAACCAAACAACCAGGTGGTTTAGATAATTTGAGTTCTTCCTACGTTAATATGCGTATTTTTTGCTGAATTTGTAATCCCCATTTGGGGGCAATTAGTATGCTTTTAATGTATTAACTCTGAATTTGCTTACTCTTCTGAAGAAAATATACTAAATATGAAATGTAAAATATTTGTGTAGCTTGGTAAATTAAGGTTAGTTAGGAGATGTGATTTTAAAGCTTTTTTCTTTGTTTTTAAGGTTCAGCTTTGTTTTTGCTAAGACTTCAGTTTTAATGGAACTCTATTACTTTTTTCATAGCAAGCAGTAAAGGAGAATATGAGAAGAAGGGAAGCAGAAGAAAAACAGAGGCGTGCTAAAATAGCTAAGGAGAAAGCAGAAAAAGAAAAACAAGAGAGGCAACAAAAGAAAAAGCGCTTGTTAGAAATGAAAACAGGTAAGTAATGTAGAAGACACATTTTACTTAGGTTTTTGCTGGAAAGAGTGCTGCTATTTTTGCATTATCTGAATGTTCTATGAGAAAAGACAGAATAAATGAATGGTTTCCACTAATTAAAGTTTACAGAAAAGAGGTTCTTAAATTTTGTTTTGTTAATGAGCTTCTCTAATTACCTGTTTTCTGCAAGCTATTTTAGAACTTGTAATGCTGCTTTTTATTTTTCCATTAGAATATATTAAAACTTATATGACCAAGTATAAGTTCAGTTATGCTCAAACCCCCTTACCTTACCTGAGAACAGAGATTTTTCCAAATCACAAAGCCATTTTCTTTCTTTTAACTAAGGTTACGTATTCATTTTTGCTTTTCTGTGAGATTAAGCCCTTCCTGAAGTACTCTGGATTTTTGTTTGAGTACATCAGTTATTATTTCAATTGAAACACCTTAAAAGAAACCTCAGCCATGCATTTTAAAGTTACTCATTTATGCTGTGTTGTCTTTTTTACCAAAAGAGACAGCAAACATGCTGAGTTCTCTGTAACTAAAAAAGACGTCTGATGATCCTCTATACTTCTACATTTTATCCCAGACTGAGATTCTGGAATCCTTCCGAATGATATGTGACTTACTGTATAAATTATTGTGAGCTACTCTCATTTATTTATTTTTTCTGAGCAGATTTTGTTAAACAGGTCCCCACTCAAACACTGATGGGCACCTTTGGCATTAATGATCATCTGTCTCTTCCACATTTCACTAATAGCCAGTGTAGGTTGTTTAGTTTCAGAGGTTCTTCAGACCAAAAGTCTTTGTTTTATTTCCATAAGAGCATCCATGTGTTGAGGTGTGAGACTAAAGCACCACTCTTAAGAAACCAGGCAGCTTCCCTCTGAACACAGAATTTCTAATTCTTCAGAAATAAATTCAAGATCCAATCAGAAAACTACTGACGACAATCTTTATAAAGCTCATGAAAGACAGAGAAGGCTGCAGAAGACTAGGAAAGGGTAACACTGGTACCTGTATTCATGCATGGTTGGAAGTGTTTCAAAAGGGGTTAGATGTTCTTCTCTCAGACATGTTGTATGTATGACCAATAGTGCTTTGGATGGACAACTGGTAGTCTTTCAGGGAAAATTAAAGCTCCTCTCAAGTCCTATTCTTTATGATCATGTTCAGGCATTCCAGAATACAGGTTAAGGGCTTCTAAGTCATATACCCACACGTGTATGTAGGCTTCTGGTACGATAGTTTAACCTACTGCTTCAGTTCATATAGCGGGGAACTGTGATCAGCTAGGTGATTGAGTAAATAGCTGCTTTGTCCCTTAGTAGCTTAGGTTTTTATTACATGGTGTAAGTGTATGGAAGGACATTTCTTGCTCTTGTTAGCAGCCACTTAAGGTTCAGTCTGGAATTACTGATCTAAACAACAGCAGATGGGAAAAAATGGTGTTAGGATCACCTGAAGCTATAAATATCTGGAGTGTCTGGTATTCGCTAAATTGGCCACTGATGAGTTATTTTTTGTTATGGGGAGCCTCCTTATAAGGTTTCTTGTGCTTGTTTGCAACATCATTTTAAAAGTCTATTAGAAAACCCAAATTCTGGAAGTGGAAAGCACCTTTGGTGGATTTGTTTTGTCAAGAAGGACAGCAACAACTATATGATAAGTGGGGGTTGTTCGTTTTTTTTATTTTATTTTGGCAGACTTCTCAAAACTGTATTTACTACTTGAAGAGGCAAAATGTGGCTCTGAATCTGATGGAAGAGTAACATAAGCATTCAAAAATTATTTTTTCCTTTTTTCCCTAGCTATGTCTAGTTCATTGAAAGGCTGTCAGTTATTTTCAATTGACAAAATAATTATCAATCAATTAGTTTGATCTATCACAGTGTAAAGAATTATGTTCACTGTGGTAACACCAGCTAAATTTATTGTAATGTAATTGAGAACTCCATCATTGTGGCATCTTCATTGTATCTTACTTTGAATACTGTTTAAGTAACAAGCCACTGTAATCAGTGGTTATTTACAAAGGCTGCCCTTACCCAAAAGCAGCGAAGCGATGCCAAAATGTCTTAAACATCTGATTTACAATCTAGAATATTAGTTTGTTTTCAGTGTTAACTCAGTTTCAGTTTTATCACAACTAACTTTTAAAATCCATGTTTCTGATTATTTAGATAGTTATGACCTTATTTGCAGACAATTTTACAGCATTTATTTTTGCAGGGGTTTTATATTGTTTATCTGGTTTTGGAAAAAAACATTCATAACTCACAAACTTGTTAAGAGTGTTTTAGGCTGTGGTTCTTCAAACATTTATTGTTTTATTACTGTCTGCTAAGTTGTGCAATATGAATATTTTCATTAGTTCTGTGGTGTTCTGCAAAACAAAAGGACACCATGCATCCTAGCACTGACAGTTTAAGCAATGAAAATAGCAAGCATAATTAGGTAATATAGATTCTAACAGATAAAATGCCTTTGAAATAAATTAAAAAATCCCCAAACGTACTTATATTAGTAGTACCCTCAAAGATCCTGTTTTCCCTGCCTAGCTCCAGTTCATAAGGCCTCCATTTTATTAATTTCCTCTCACTGGGAGAGGAGAATCAATACTTCTTAGTAGTATTCCTTTCCTCTGAGGAGAATGAAGGACTGCAAATGTCACAGATCATAAAAATCTGCTCATGTTCCATTACAACTTAGATGACATCAGTAGTTTCTAACGTATGTTGGTAATTTGTTGTTTTAAAATGTCTGCTGGGATACTTTCCTGAAAAACACAAGTTTTAGAAAATAGTAGGTTTATTGCTAGATTTTGGGCACTTGGGTATATGTTTTGTGCAACTCATTTTATCGTGAAGGAAACAAAAAGATCTGATAGTGCTATATATGAAGAAATCCTGCAGGTATAACATTAATATCCAATAACTATTTTGTGTAAGGGCTCCTTTTGGAGCTGTGTAAGTTTTCCCTTTTGGAATTTCAAGTGCGCCATTCAACTCGGTTCCTCCTTGGTGCTGATAACTTTCCAGTTATCCCATGGCTGCCTCCACTTATCCTGAAATTGGATCCTCTTCACCAAGAGGGTTCCTGAGGTCACTTCTTGTTATTTAGATTTATTCTTAAGTATCACTTCTATTATGTGACCAGTAGGGAATAAATCTGTTCTGTAACTGTGAGGAGCGTAACTTCCTCTTATAGTAAACAAAAATGAGCAGAAATAATTGTGGGACATTATAGAGTTGCCTACTCATACTTATTCATGTTAATACTTTATGCATAGTTGATGGTAAGGCCATGACAAGCTTGGAGAGTAGGTCTCACTTTATGCCAGTTAAAAAAAATAAATTAAAAATTCTATATATGAGGAATGAGTTGTGACAGGCATTGACCACAAGTCCATTGGATAGGAGATGTCACCTGGTATGTCACTAAGTACTCATCTGCAAGTGTATTGTTTTGACAATAAAGTGTAAATCTGAGTAAACCACTGAGAACAGATGTTCCTTCAATAGGTGAATAGGTGAATTCAAATGTGAATAGCTGTCACATTTGCACTTGAAAATGATACAGAGAATGATAAAATACAGGTATGTGTAAATAAAAAAAAAAAATCTGTCCTGAGAAACAATGTGTGATAGATCTGCAGAAGTCACAGCAAAAGATGAGATACAGCAAAACCTTGTCAAGTCTCATCTCACACTGTAGGATTTTGAGAGGTGAATGGTTTTTGTGCAAAAGAAAAAGTAGAACTGATCTGAATCTTTATTCTTTAAAGCCCAACAACTAGTACTCACAAGTCATGTTCTAACAAGATCTCAAAGGTGCTAAATCTTCTGAAGCATGGAGGTGTAGTTCATGCACTTGTTGGCAACCCATGGGCTCAGAATGCAGCAGCTGCTTTTTGTTTGTACTAAGTAGCAGCTCCAAAAGAACAAGATGCTTAGAAGAAACAATTATTTTTCTTTCTGAAAATTTTGCTTAGAAGTGGAACCTTAGGAGATAGTAGCTGAAAGGCCTTTGTGAAAGCGAGGTTTATACAAAGCCCCTGAAAAAATAAATAGCAGCTGTACTTGGGAGAGAGAGAAATAGTCAAAACAAACAGAACTGTTGCAAAAATTAAGGATCATTAAAGTAATGTCTGTAGATAAATATTCTCATAAGACTTGTAATTTATGTTGTGGCAGTAAAATTTCTAAACAAATGTGAAAAGAATGCTGCAAACTTAAAATGGCATTACCATGAAAAAAAATTACAATCTCTGGAGCAGTCTTTGGGATTAAGAGCTCTCATATTTATGCAAATAGCAGGTTTTGGTTTGAGTAAGCATTTCCTACTCCAAATACTACCCCACATCTCCTCCATAAGGAGGTAGACATCAGAGTCCTCTTTAAACTCTCAGTCCTGCTATGTGTAAATGTTTTTATTCTTTGTGTTTTTAATCAATCATCAGAAGTTTCTTCTCTCAAGTTGCAGAGGAGGGGAGGAATAAATATCCTTACCAAAACATTGGAGGAGGGTATGCTTGATTTTTACTTTCCTTAGTCCAAGGTTGTAAAAGAGCCAGGAACCTTCTCTGTCATTGTTGGAAAACTAGCAGAAGAGAAGGTCATGTCTCTGAGTCTTCCTTCAAAATGAGTCTGCTGCTGCTTCTATTTCTATGCTGTGCCTGTAACGCTTATCTTCACTCGGCAGTACCTCAGTGGTTGTACAGACATACAGTCTTGTTACTGCATACCAAAATGTTCTTGCTCTGAAGCTTGCTGACAGAAATTACTTGATTTCTCTGGCAGCTTCTATCCGTTGAAAGCTATTAAATGCAAATACAAAGTCTATGAATTACAAACTACTGGAGACCAAGAGACTGTGCTAGAAATGTCATTACATATTTATCCTGTCCTTTTTGTAGATGTTTGCTGTTGGCTGGTAGTGCATGAAAGATGCAGAGTTAGGTGGACCATTGATCTGATCCTCCTGGGTGTTGTGGTATCTTTATAGCCACCCAGACGAAAAGGAGCTTGCCCACCCAAAGCTGTGCAGAAGATGCCCTTCTACTACGCTCAGTCATGTAGGCCAGCCAGAACTTTCTCACTCCGTGAGAAATTAGATAATTTTTAAATTTCCTTCAGCCCCTCATCTCTGTACCACAACTGTCAGTACAAGTGATCATTGCATGTATTTTCAGATTTATCATTTGTTTATAAATGTGAATGGAAATAGTAATGTCTTTCCCTGTGCTTAATAAACTCCTTCAGAGGCACCCAGTAACAAAAAGACAAGATGTTAATACACACACATACATTATATTCAGCTACATATATTCTTTTAAGAAGCTATGTTCATTTAGGAATGCTACTAGAGTGGTTCTAGCTGCTTTCCAAATCAAATTGTAATTGATACATCTCAATAATAGATTATTTTTTTTTACCCCCTCCGTGAAACAACACTAATGAAAATACTAATTTTTGTCTAGTCTAAAAAACCAAATTGGTTGGATTGGTTGCATTCTTGTCAAGTGTTGTTGGAGCTGGAGCTGTGATGTGTAAAGAAAACAGAAAAACGTGTTGACTGACTTCTTTCTATGTAGCTGATTGTCCTATTAGCTGTTTTATCAAATCTTAATCTTAGATAACTGTGGATAAGGGTGGTCAGTTTTAGTCATGAGTGATTAAATGTGAGCCACTAAAGCTTAGCGTTCTGCTTAATTTAGCAGTTTTATTTTTTCTATTAAAAAGACAGAGTGTACCTAGTGAATAAAAAAAGGACTATAGGAAGATTGTGTCTGTAAATTGGCTGTTTAAAAGTATTATCAGATATTACAATATATAATGCAATATTAGAATATCCTGTGTTGAGTTGGTGAGAAAGTAGATGTGTACACAGAAAAAAATTTCATTTTCAGACTGTTAGTTACTGTTTCTGGGGGCTTAGTGGAATGGTAACCTCTTTTTTGTTGTAGCCATGTTTAGAGTTTTCATTCTAGATGGACAACCTGTTCTAGCGTTTGATATCTCTCAACAGGGAAAAAAAAAATCTTATGTTTGAATGCAGTTTCCTGTAATTAAATTTGTACTCTTTGCCTCTTACCCTGTCTCTGGGCACCTCTGAGATGAGTTTGGCTCAGTCATATTTACACCCCACCCAGTCCCCCACCAGATATTTATATATATATATTGATAAGATCCCCTGAACACTCCCTTCTTTTGGCTAAATAGTCCCAGCTGTCACAGGATGTTCTCATGACAGAGATGCTCCAGTCCCTTGATCATCTTCATGGCCCTTGACTGACCTTGCTTGAGTACGTTTGTGTCTCACTTGTACCAGAGAGCCCAGACCTAGACCCAGCACTGCAGACTTGTCTCACCAGCACTGAAAAGAGGGAAAGTATGAGCTCTCTTGACCTGCTGGCTATGCTTTTCTTTGGTGGTTGTTGCCATAAAGGCACCATTCTGACTCATGGTCAATATGTTGTCTACCAGAATTCCCAATTTTTTAACTTTTTTTTTTTTTTCCTTAAAGCTACATTCCACCCATTTGGCCTTCACCTGTGCTGGTGTATGGGGTTACACCTTGCCACATGCAGGTCTTTTGATGAATTTCATTAAGATTCCCATCTGCCCATTTTTCTGACTTCTCAAGGTTCTTCTGAATGGCAGCACAACAGTGTGGTGTGGCAACCCTTACTATGAATATTGCACCATATGCAGTCTCTCTGACGGTGCACTCTGTCCCATTGTCCAGGTTATGAAGGAAGATGTTACAAATATTGGCCCCAATATCAAGTCCTGGGGTACACCACTTCAAAGGCTTCACATCCTGTTTATTCTTCTGTAAGTCCAGTTTACCTCAGGAAAACATTTTAGGAGTTTGCCTCAGAAAAGCTTGCTCTATTAAACCCTTTACTGGATCTGGAATCAATGTAAATGATCCTGGATAATCTCTGTGGAGAGTAAGTTCAGTGTCTTTCTTCTGTCATCATAGAAAGAATGGGATTTATAGACTTGTGATGAACATCAGAATTTTATACGATTTTATTACAAAGTTCAATATTAAGATGATTTCACTTTCGGTCCCATTACTTCAGTGGGTAATTGTGATGCAGGTGAGATGCAGAAATAGGCACCTTACATCACTGAATTATTTTTGTCTCCGGTGCAGAACCACCTCTAAAACCACAGTTTACCTTTTGGGGTTTATGGTATGAGTTGTCCTATGGAATTTAAATTGGTGTAGTTACCAACCTCTTAATTTCAAAAATTGGTTTGAAAGGGACAGCTGTCTTTCAGAGTTCATGAAGGATGGGTGCTTAGTTTGCATTTTGTTTGTGTTGAGCACTTTGAAACTTGAGGTAACACTTCCATTCATATGCTCAGAGACAAAGTCTTATCTTCTTCTGTACCATAAAAGCACTTTATAACAGCTCAATGATTGAACAATTTCAGCAAGAACAAAAAAGGTGAAATGAAACCCACTCTCCTCAGCCAGAAGATTTATGGAATAGGTGCATCAGTCATTAGGGGAAATCATACCTTTTTATAGTACACTTGACTAGGGCTCTGAAGCACTAGCAAAGGCTTACTTTGTGCTGGGCATCAGTAAGAAATATAACTCTTCTTCTGGACTAGACTGTTTATATACCTCACAGGACTCATGTACTTGTGTTTCGCTTTTGTGAAGGCCTGGTATATCTTTCACCTGAAGTCACTGCTGAGGAAAGACAAGTGAATATTGACATTTCTGGCTGAATTTGGATTTAAAACTTTTTAAATCTAAAAGGAACTGTCCTTTCAGCCAGTCCATCCAATAGCTTCCAGGCTTGGCAGCTATTTCTGCTTTGCGTTTGTACATTGGAAATATTTTTTTTTTCCTCGCTGTAATCTAGCAAGGTTCTTGCAGAACTTGCAGACTTGCAGAGTCAGAGGAACCCCTATGTTATGTTACAAGTCACAGCTAGCCCGTGCACTGTTATTGGAATACATGGCTATCAGTTTGAGTTTCTTTTAATCAAACAAGAATAAAAAAGTATTTGTTCTGGTAATTACTGAATTGTGATATCAGGACTTAATTCTTTACACAAGGAAAACAAATACAATAGCTTCAGCAGTCCAAGTTTAGTTTTAGTTTGGTTTTAAATTGTATAAAAAATTGAGTGCCACCATGGAATTACTTTGAAGGTGATATAAAGATAATTAAAGTCTTTGCTAGTTCAGATAACATGATGAGTAGCGCTTGAATTTTTGCACCCTTTTCTTTCTGTTACAGCTATGAAATATTAAGATCTGTTTTCAATATATATGTTTGTCTTCACTGTGTAATTTTAATTGCAGATGAGGCTTAGTATTCAGAGGTTGCCTTTAGGAGCAGACCCTTTCCAGTACTTATGGTGTAACAGAAAGCTGTGTGTAAGTAAATAGATCCTAGTGGAAAATGACAGTCAAAGTCCCTGTAGGTAAATCCCTTAAGTGTACCGACTGAGTAGGCGACATCAACACAAATCATGGTAAAGAACTCTTGGTCTGGTTTTTCTGAAGTGCCTTAGTATTACCTTCATTTAAAAAAACCCACACCACCACCACCACCAAAAAAAAAAAAAAAGTGTTGTGTTGTTTTTTTTTTAAAGAAGTAGCTGAATAAAGCTTTGATTCCTTGAAAGAGGAAATAGACATCTTATTACATGTTTTTCTCCTGGTAAAGTGAACTTCTGGAGTCCCAGTGTTGAGTGTAATGTTTTACTTTATATTGGACAGATGCAGGGGAACTGTCAAAATATTTTTCATCCAAAGTAATCTTGTTGCACCACTCTTATTTTAAAACCATATTGCTAATTATGTTTGTGATTCTGTAATGTCAGTGGACTACTGCTCCTGAAATTATGATATATATCATTTCTTCCTTAAGTACATAAAATGAAGGAGTCATTACCAACTGCAGTATCTGTTGCTATCATTCTAAGACGTATTAAAGTTGCACTATAAAGCTTATGATACTCAGGACACTAAATGAGAAGGGTCTTTAATAGTCTTAGCATTTCTAAAGACCCAATTATGAAATTAGGTAGTTTATATCTGACTTGGCACTGAAATGTCAAGGGCAAAACTTGCCAGTTATTTTGTCAAGTTTACTTCTGCTTTAGTTGGTATTTAAGATACTTGTATGAGTTTTAAATAGGTATGATATTAAAAAGTATTTAAATCTCCTCTTCTGCAATTAAAGGAAAAGAGATCATTTAAATCATGGAAGGGTATGTTTCTCAAAGGACTTTTTGTGGGTTATGTAGCTATCTGCAAGCCAACTGGAGTTACTAGTTCTAGGATGTCAAAAGATTGATATACTTGACTAATTAGGAAGCCAGCTGGGATTGGTGGCAGCAGTCTGCAGCAGCTTGTGGAAGCCAATTTAAAGGTCCCATAGGAAGTGTTAATATTGAACAATATTTTCAACTCTTACGCTATCACTGTAGCAATGTTGTATGCAGTTCTCCCAGGGCAGTTTAAAAGATTTCTAAAATTCTGCATGGTACACTTCCATTTCTTAAACTTTCCATCATACAAACTTGGACAATATTATAGATAGTATGGTCATTAATAGCTAGCTATGTAACTTCATAGAAGGTGTCACAGTCAGCTGTTGACGTAGGCATCAAAAAAACAGCGTTTGGAACCGAACTGAAGGTGTAGGAGTTTGAAAAGCAGGCTTTCTACATGTTTTGTGTATCTTCAAATCACAGAATTGTTTGAGTTGGAAGGGACCTTAAAGATCATCTAGTTCCAACCCCCCTGCCATGGGCAGGGACACCTTCCACTAGACCAGGCTGCTCAAAACCCCATCCAGCCTGGCCTTGAATACTTCCAGGGATGGGGCATCCACAACTTCACTGGGCAACCTGCTTCAGTGCCTCACCACCCTCACAGTAAAGATTTTCTTCTTTATATCTAATCTAAATTTACCCTCTTTCCATTTAAAGCCATTCCCCCTTGTCCTGTCACTGCATGCCCTTGTAAAAAATCCCTCTCCAGCTTTCTGGTAGACTCCCTTTAGGTACTAGCAGGCTGCTATAAGGTCTTTCTGGAGCCTTCTTTTCTCCAGACTGAACAACCCCAACTCTTTCAGCCTGACTTGACACGAGAGGTGTTCCAGACCTCTCACCATCTTCATGGCCCTTCTCTGGACACACTCCAATAGGTCCATGTCCTTCTTATGCTGGGGGCTCCAGAGCTGAACACAGTACTCCAGGTGGGGTACATAGATTATTAGCTATGTATGTTTTTATTTGCAGTGGTTAACTTTTTTCAGTACACCCATGCATACAGGAAAACTACTAGAGGAATTTTTTAGTTCAAGTTTCTATATACTCCACTTATTGTTCTGTTAACTGTTTTGCATGTCAATGGAAGCACTAACCTATAATCCAGTTTGTGACTACAGTATATTTCAGATAAGTATAAAAAACAGATAGAACCCATAAATGTGCTACAGCTATGCTACAAAAAGTTGTGGATTTGCAGTATTTCTATTCCATTATTTAAAATCTATCTTTTTTTTTTTTTTTTTTTTTTTGATGGGTCTTTTTATAGTATAGCAGATTGTGCCTCAGGATTTTTTTCTACTGAAAACTCTTAAGTTCTTGAAATAACTGTGAAATCCATAGTAGTCTTGGATAGGCTTAAAAGGAAAGAGATGACATGCTGAAATAGGATTGAAATTTTTCTTCTGTTATTCCTACTTCCTAAAACAAAGCTTATGAAGTCTTTTCCATAAACATTTACCATATCATTTTGGGGATTGTGTATATTATTCCGTCTTTTTTGAATTACTATTACCCAAAATGCTTAAAACTTTCCTCCAACATTCATGTACCTTACTGTAACTAATGGCTTGGCCTCAAAATTTCTTCAAGCATCACTTTTGTTTGAAACTATTCACTGAGTGTTTTCATTCCAGACATCAGTGTTTTAGAGAATTGCATTACATCAGATGGAGAAAGGAAAGTTTAAAAACAAAACTAAAAGAAACCAACAAAAAACCTGCACCATCATAAAAAAAGCAAACCAAAACAAACCCAGGAAACTGAATACATAATCTGAGTGATTTTTTTTTTTTTTTGGAAGTTACATGCCAAGCCTTGTTATTTGTGGTAGGCCATAAGTCATAGGAGAGCAAACCTTTGTATAATAAAGCACAGCACGTTTTACCAAATGCAAATCAAGAGAAAAAATATCTGTATTTCAGTCTTCATCTTTAATCTATGTCTTGCATGTGTTGTAGAGACAATACATGTACTTAAATATTATGCAAAATTACAAAACATTTGTTAATTTTCCATTAATACTTTTTGCATATAGCTCTTTTGTGTGAGGTTGTTAACTAGTCTGGTAGTACAGAGTGTAGATTTGGATGAGCGGATCAAGTGCACCTTCAGTAACTTTGCAAACACCAAGCTGGGTGGGAGTGTTGATCTGCTGGAGCACAGGAATGCCCTACAGAGGCATCTGGACAGGATCAATGGGCCAAGGCCAGCGGTATAAGGTTCAACAAGGTCAAGTGCTGGGTCCTACACTTGGGTCACAACAATCCCAACCCTACAGGCTTGGAGCAGAGTGGCTGGAAAGCTGTCCAGTGGAAAAGGACCTGGGGGTGCTGATTGAGAGTTGGCTGAACATGAGCCAGCAGTGTGGCCAAGAAGGCCCATAGCACCCTGACTTGTATCAGAGATAGTGTGGCCAGCAGGACTAGGGAAGTGATTGTCCCCCTGGACTCAGCACTGACGAGGCTGCACCTCAAATACTGTGTTCAGTTTTGGGCCCCTCACTGCAAGAAAGACATTGAGGTGCTGGAGTGTGTCCAGAGGAGGGCAACAGAGCTGGTGAAGGGTCTGGAGCACGAGTCTGATGAGGAGCAGCTGAGGGAACCGGGGTTGTTTAGCCTGGCAAAAAGGAAGCCTGGGGGTGCCTTATCATTATTTACAGCTACCTGAAAGGAGGTTGTAGTGAGGTGGATGTAGGTCTCTTCTCCCAGATAACTAGTGAAAAGATAAGAGGAAACAGTCTCAAGTTGCACCAGGGGAGGTTTAGATTGGATATTAGGAACAATTTCTTCACTGAAAGGGTGGTGAAGCATTGGAAGAGGCTGCCCAGGGGGCGGGTGGAACCACCATCCCTGGAGGTATTTTAAAAGATATGGTGCTTAGAGACATGGTTTAGTGGTGGAGTTGGCAGTGGTAGGTTACCAGCTGGACTTGGTGATCTTAAAGATCTTTTCCATCTAAATGATTCTGTGATTCTAAAGGTGTTTTCAGATTACAGTTTTATTGTTTTAAGGACCAACATCTTGGGAGAGCAGCAAATCAAATACTACAAGGGAGGAAGTGAGTTGTCCTTAGAAGATAGTTTCAGGAAATTCCAAATATTATATAAAAATCACTTTCTAAACACAAATACACGTGTAGAATTAACAGAAATTAAGGAATGGGTAAAAATGAAAATAAAAGGAACAGAAGTGCTAACTAAATGCAATTTATAATACAGTTGTACAAAACTAGATTTTAAAATAAATGTGTTTGGTCCTTCTGTACATAACAAAGTAGTTGCTGATGTAATAGGGAAAATGACAAAAACATTTATGAAAATCTAGTTTAAGTTTGAGTCAGTGTTAGGGATTATCTGTTGTTAGCTTTAGATATGTTTGTGTGTGTATTTATATAGAATTTTTGAATATATAAACTCTTACTGTTTTATGAGGAGATTACCACTATGTGACTTTAAATTGTATTTGAAGGACATTTTTTCTTTTAATTTGAGGGCAGGAAAGCTTAAATTTTAAGACAATACTCTATTTTTTTAAAAAATAATGATTTTCATATCTTGGTTCCCAAAATCTTGTGCTTCCTTTTCTTATGCTTTCTTCTTCTGCTTGTAAATGATATCCAGGCTTAGGGTTCTCAGTAGCTAAATTAGATTCAACTCTTGACTTAGGTGTAAAATCATGAGAGTAAAAATGTGGTTTCTAGAACATCATATTTGTGATTTTTCCCATGATGATTTGACAGTACTTTGCTAGACCTCCTTCTCTGCAATTTTTAGGGTTTTTTGTCTGAACGGTTTTTGTTGCCCTTGAAACCACTTACCTTAGATGCTAGAAATCTGTAAAGCTTATTGAAAGATGGAATTTATTTAAAGAAGGGAAACGTAGAAATAGTGTCGAAAGGCAACATCTCCCATAATAATTATCCTCCATATTCAGGTCTTGAAGATTGCCCTTCTTCCTTACTTGTAGTTCAGCACTTTAATTAGTGGTGTGGCATCTTGTTATACCCATCAGCTAGGTCAGATCCTGATTTGAATATTCACTATAAGCAATAACTGCAGAACCATGTGGCATGTCTGACTGTATCCAAAGTGTGTGTTGACCTAGGGAGTTTTTCTCAGTGAGGCGTAATGAGATTTCTATCATGTAATTCTTTATTCCTCTGTGGTGATTTTTTCATCATATAGTAAATCCTTGGAATTGCATTCTTTGTCCTCCCAGGCACAGACACAAGGGGTTAACAAGGTTAAAAAAATCTTAACATTTTCTGATAGGTTTATTTGAGGAAATAAAAGTAGGGCATTTAATGTTTGCATTTAATTATAATCTCACAGTGACATCCATAATTCTTTCTACTTATTGTATTGCACATGTATGTATAATATCCCCCGAATTTTCCTGAACTACATCAATTATTTAATATTGGCCAGGAGTTATTAAATACAAGCAGAAAATGGCTTTTGATTAAAGCTACCTATAGATATCGCTCTGTATCCTATCCAGTCCAATATTGTTCACTCAGCTTCCTGCTGAGAAATAATTTCAACTTTTTATAAGAATAACTGAAATGATCTCTTGTCTAATACAGCAAATCTTTTAAGGGACAGCTCTTGAAAGCTGACGTGAAACTGATTATTTGCAGTTAAAAAAGGCTACTGAAATGAAAATAAGTGAAATGACATTTCACTTAAAACTATGCTTGACTTTCAGTATGGAGAGAGGAATGTGGAATGAATGGAATAAAATTTGCCTAGTTCAATGTATAGAAGACCAAATCTGTTTAATTGCAAGAGAGCAATTTGTGAGTGTCAAAACCTGGTCTGAGTTTGAAATAGTTTTAATAATACTATTAATATCTTTTATCATGTTTTATTGTTGTTATTATTATTTATGCTTTGATATTGCTATAGTAACCTAAAAGGTTCCTTCTCTCTTCTTTACAGAAGGTGAGGAGACTGGAGTGATGGATAGCCTGTTGGAGGCCTTGCAGTCAGGTGCAGCTTTTCGAGACCGACGGAAAAGGGCACCAAGGTCTAAAGGTGAATGTTCTATTTTACATTTTATTTTCCAGAGAAAGTTAAAAGCATTATGTGTACCAGTAGGTCCAGTGCTCTTGAACTGAAATGCTATTGGGTTTAACACTTTTTTGCAATGACAAGTTTCAGGGATGTTCAGACTGCTTTGCAGATGTCAGTAGCACTTTGGAGATTAATTTATTGAGCTTGGCATAGCCTGATTATTATGACAGGACTCTTTGATATAGCCACATGTACTGCAACTTTTTAGGGTTTATAGTTGAATGCGGGAAGTAAAAGTCATCTTGCCCTGTAAGTTAATCACATTATTTCACTGGTGTGTAACTGTCGATTTGCTCCTAGAAATGCCTAACTTCTAAATATTCTTAGTAAAGTTGTTACAGTACTCCATAACTTTCAAAGATGTGTCTTATTTCCATTCTTTCCTTGCTTTTACAGATGTACCACAAAATCTCAGTCCAACCACACAGCGGCCTGTCCTGAAAGCTTGTAACCATGGTAATGAACCATATTCATTAATTGCATGCTCTTCTCAGCTTATGTAGTTGATATGTGCTTTCAAAAGATTGCTGTCATTTTTTCAGTTTTCCACATTATTAAAACACTGAAACTGTATTTGAACCTGCTTTCTAAGAATCACCTGAATATTACATCCTGAAACTATATTTACTGATTACTTTGCAAATCTTTTCTATCTTGTGTGGGTTTTTTATTTATTTAAAATTCAGTTACATGTTTAAATGTAGTACTTCTATAATCCTCAAGAACAGTCATGTAAGGATTTTTGAATGTATTATGGAACTATAATAGAAAGCAGAGGTTGTGGAACATTTTATGTTGCTAAGTATTTATGATACCGTATCAGAGAGCTGTTTTGCATTAATTCTATTTTTCTTTGTCTTGGTTTTCTTGATACTACAGCTGGAAACCTTTAAGCTATCATTCACCAGTATAATTCAATAGTGATGTTGGATCTGCAAAGTAATAGTAAATTAATCAGTTACTTCATTGCAAAATATTTCTCAAAATTTTGAGCATGAGTCTTGTGCATATACTTATTCATAAACTCCTGAACTATCTTACCGTAATCAGTAGGACTTGTTCATATATGAAAAGTTACAGGGAGGGTGCAGTTGCTTGTTAGCTTTGTTTGTTAGACAATCTACAGAATATTATTATACTAGCTGTGCTTTTGTTAAGCTTGAGGAGTCCAGAGTGACTGTTTTCTGTTGCTCGTAACTAGTGGTTTCAGGAAAAAAATTATATATGTACTACTTCTGTTAGAGAAAAAAAATGTGATTGAAACATGATGAAAAAAGATATCTCCTTTCTTAGTTTTTTAAGCAGAATGCATTATCCTTCGCTGTTTAAATGCGCTTCAGAGTTTATAAAGCAGATGCCATCAAATTGATGTTATTAATTATACCTCATGTTTAAGTGTTTATTTCTTAAGTGTATATTGCCAGAAAAAGAACATACAGAATTTGGCATTATTAAACACAAAATTAAAGAAAATAGAACTGGAAGGACAGTTTAAAGATAATTCACTTATAGGAATTGGCTCAACGAAAAATCAAGTACATCTGACAGGTTCTTGTCTAGCACATAACACTGATATTTGAATGATGACTACAGAGCACATCTGAATTTCTTCTGTAAGTGTTTCTGCTTGTAAGAGCAATTATGTTGAATGTTACTACTTTTCATCCCATTCTATCTGTCTATCAAGCTGTCTGTGGACAGACAGTGTAGCTTCCAGTTTTCAAAGTAACAGCATTTGGTCAAAAGTTAGGGCCATGTTTCAGGTTAAAAACAAAACACCAAAAACAAACAAACAAAATCCCCAAGATTTTCATTCTACGAAACTGTAGTCTAACCCAGGGACTGATTTGTTCAGCAGATGGATATAATTTGATACTGAATTTTTAAATTCAGACATTTGATTTAGAGAGAAGAGTAAAAGTAAACTCTTGGATTCTTTTTTTGTGTTTGTTGTTACCAATGTCAGTTTTTTCATAGAGCATTTTGAGGTAATCAGATTGAATTTATTTCAAAATGCCTTACAGCTTTTCTTTCACATGTCTTGCTAGCTCAGGAACAGAATAATACACCTCTGAACTTGCTTTTAAAGAATTCTTTAGTATGTTTTTGATTTGTTGGCACCTGCCACCATATCTACATGTTTTAACTTCCTATCTTGAGATAAACAGAGCCCTGAAGTTGATGTAGATTATGGTGAGTTGACTTATCAAAGCTTTTTTGGCTTTTTGATAGAAATACATTGATTGTCATTGGTTGCTCCAAGTTCATCTTTGAGGTGAACTTCTTTATTTATTTATTTATTTCCTTTTCAAAATCTGTGTAAATTAGTTGAGAATTTGCTTTTAATAACTTATTTTGTTATTGGGAAGTCAGAAATTTTGTAGGTCGCATACTATCTAGGATGAATACTAGACTGAGTATCGAAGGTGGTTTTTTTAGATAATAACCATTATAATTCTTGCTTTGACTGGCTACATTGTTAACTTTATTATCTAGTCGGACTATACTAGATAATTATCTCTTAGCTGTGTTATTTTCAGTCCTACCAGATAATAAAGTTAACAATGTAGCCAGTCAAAGCAAGAATTATAATGATAAAGTTTCTTTAATTTTCTGCTTCTGAGTTCAGCAGTGTGTAATGTGAGGATTTTTTTCAGGCTTGTTCTCCGTATATTTTTTCTTGCACTTTATATATAAACATAGATACATATGTAATAATCTATTATTACATGTATAGTAAGTGGTGAATACTGTATATAATGGTATATTACATATAGACTGTATAAACAAGAAGTCTGTGATTTCAGCCCACTTCAGAAAAACTGGGATAGGTCATTAGACAGAAGTATTGGCTTGCTCTTTCATTGATTTGCTGTTTTTCCCAGCCTAAAATGTCAAATGGATGCTAAATTTTGTATCATGGCAAAAACCCCACTGACTTAATCTAAGCTTAAAACATGTAGAGACAGATAAAAGTTCATACTGGTTTTGGCTGTTTGGGTTAACTGGTAACTCCTTTGGTTACTGCTTATTCTGCTGAGACTAACAGATTCACTTAGAGTAGATAAATGTTAATACACACCTCAGATTCATACCTAAGATGAACTTCTTTGACTCGTCATGCAGTGGAAAAGAATTACAAGCCACGACTTGAAATGTCTGTCCTCTGAATCATTCAGAGTGTAGTGATCTGTTAGGCAGATACCATCAAGTTCTAGCTAATCCCTTCTGTTTCAAAACAAACCCAATCAAATTAAAAAAAAGTGGTTTCATCTTTATGATTAAAGATACTTTCCTTAAAAAGTACAATACAAATCAGACCCAAGCATAGATGGGAACTGGACAGTAGTGGCTCCATATCTCTCAGATTGGCAGGGGAGAGAAATACAGCCAGAATGCACACTTTTTCCTTAGCTGTAATACAAATGGAAGCAGGAAAAAAATCTCTAACCATTGCCATTGTTATCCTCAATACGGCTCAAGATACCAAATTATCACTTGCTCATGAGGCTGAGCCAGTCCCTATAAAACAAAGTAATATAGAGGAGCAAGCTCTAGAACCGAGAACTGAAATTGTTTCCTTTAAGTGGACTGCTTAAGACAAAAAAAAGGAGGAATAGTAAATTTAGTGGAATATTAGCCATTGGTTAGCCATTTTTCTCTTCATGATCTGTTGAGCTCCCCAGAAAAGTCTGTTAGTGTTCAATCAGTTGGTATTTCTGATGAAAAAGAAGTACTAGTTCTCATGCTGCATCCCAGGGTGGCCTCTTAGCTGTGTTATTTTCAGTCCTACTGCACTCTTCTTTTATTGAACAGATTGCCTCTTTCTAACATGGTATGTGTTTTTTGCCATGTTTAAATCTACTCTGTAGATTTAAACTCTGTGATCAGAATTACCAATTGTATTTTTTCTGCTTGTGACAAGGCCCATCAAGTCAGATAATTTCTTGCTGAGGAAATGCCCTGCTGCATAACTAATGGAAATAATATACATTTGGAATTGCTATGTCTTGGAAATGTTCTAACACCTTAAGAAGACAAAAAAAAATCCCTAGATTTTTGTTGAGGTAGATATGATTGGTATATTTATTTCTTTTGTTTCCTTCCATGGTGTTTGTATTTTTTAAATTAACAACTGAATTACATATATGTTCAAAACTACCTGTTAATGACACAATTTGCTATAACTGCAAAGAGCCATAAACTGCTGTAAATATTGTGGTATCTGCTTTTGCTGTAATTCCCATTCAGAGTACTGTATGACACAAGTATTGGTGTAGTTTTAGTGTTAAACTTCAGTAAGGTTTTGGTTCAATAGCATCTAACAGGGGAGCTTTTTTTTTATTTATTTAGGGAGCAGAAGAAAGCACTTAATTTTCAATGATCAGGATTTTGCACATTAGAAGATAACTTCAAGCAGCTAATAGCTATGGCTTATCTGAGTATAAATTATTTACAAGAACAGTCAAGGCATATTTGCAGCTTGCACATTTATTTCAGGATAGTTAAGTTCAAACACAAATAGCAGCACATTCAAGGCAGCACAGAGCCCACTACAGCACAGAAAGCTGCATTATTCACTAAGTTTTCAGTCAGGCTTTGCAGCCTGCATCAAGTTCTCTGCTGCTATGGCTACGCATTTATTTGCAGTAACATTAGCCAAGGTAATGGTATCTGAAATGCATGAATACAAATTTGAGATGCAGCTTGATTGCATGTATATGTACCTCAAGTGCAGCAGAAAGTGTTTTTCTTCACAAATAGATTGTATTCAAAATGCTGTGAGTAAAGAAAAGTTATAATAAAATGGCAGTAAAAAAATACAGATTGCTTTTTGTGGCTGCAAAGGTTATAAGAAATCTCTGTCTTGCAGTCAGTAATTGGCTTGTGGACTGTACTTCCAAAGGTAACAAAAAGGTCTTGATTCTATATTCAAATCAAACTTTCATGGTAAGAGATAGCCGTAATTACCATAGCTGTTTGTTCAGTATATCTATAAACAATAGAATAATTTTCATGTCACATTTAGCCTGAAGCATTTTAAACACTTCTGTTAAACAAAATCCTTGTCAAGCAATGTCATGCTGGTCCCAATTAAGTAGAAGAAAACCTTTTTTTCGTGTTCATTGGTTTTTTTTCATCTCTTATTCATAATAGAACTGTCATCTGAGGTTCATATTAGTGCCTCTGCTACCTTATTTTTGACAATCATAGCTGACAATGAGCTCAGGCTCATCGGCTCATCTTAATTCTTGAAACCGACAGTGCAACCACTTAGAGGTCACTGCTTTATTTCATCATTGCTGTATATGACAGCAAACTATGATTGACATTTAAACCTAGTTTTTACTCATTTTTTTCTTATGTCTGTGTATGTTGCTGTCTTTTCCACAATTGTACATAGCAACCATTAGGAAGTATCTAACACTGGAAAACCTGGGAAGATAACTTTTTACCCAGTACTTACCCAGAACTCAAGATGCGTTCTTGAGCATTACCAGTTCTTCATGGTAGTAATTGTGTTGAAGGCACTATGCATGTTAGCCTATTCTTCTTTTTGTAAGTGATCTAAAACCATCAGTGTTTGTAGCTGCGGTGGACAAATTTTTTGTAAGGCTTTATGAAGTTTTACTCAATAGACAAGTTTCCTCAGCAGAAGACCCAGAATGGCTGTAGGCACTGTTATGAAATGAAAACATTTAATAGGATTTCTAATAATAAACCAAAATATAGTTCTTAGTTGTTCCCAAAGCTTCACTTCAGTATTGATTTCATAGGTCAAGTAAAATTGCTGCTTATTCTAACAGAAATAATTCCCCTGAAACCATCTGCACTGTTCATAGTAAAGAGATTTTTGCTAGAGCAGGCAGCAGGGTACAAATAAACTGTGACCATGAGTCAATTTTGCATGTGTGGAAAAAAAAACCATCCAGACAAGGAAGGTGAATTTACTCATTTTGGTTTGTTTATTTAGAAGTATTTCTGCATTGCCATACTTGCATACTCATACAGTCTCTCACAGAAGTGGCCCTGAAAAATTTACATTCCAAAATATCTAGGAATAAGATTAATTTTGATGCAAAGTTTTCAGGATCTTTTTGTAGCGATCTTCCTGTCATAATTTAAAGTTGGAGCGGAGGAAGTACTTGAGTCAGAAGGGATGACAGAGACTAGTTTTGGATGAAAAATGGCATTTATTTTTTTTTCACAGAGTCATTGCAACAAAGTTAATAAAATTAACTTTTATAATAAACACTGACATAGAGAGGTATAAAACATTCATTTATTTATTCATTTCCAAATTCCAAATGCTGAAAAATGAATGCAAGCTCTGTTAAGAATAGAAAAGGGTACTTTAAATTAATAGTAAATGCTCATCAGTACTGTGAAAATACTGGTATAAATGGAAAAAAATAAATGTTGTTAGTTTGCCCTTAATATAAGCCAAGCATACACTGTCAACCTTAGCACTCCCTGTATTTACAAAAGGAGAGAAGGAATTGTAATCCTACAAAAAAAGTCTGTGTTACTCCTTTTATAAAGTCTTGTGAGATTTCCCTTATCAACCCTATGAGTAAGGTGAAATCCTCCATTCTGTCTTATCATAAAGAACTATATGTGAACATCATATACAAAAGACAAGAGAACCAAAGCTTTTTTAGAGTAAAACATTTAGGTGCCACCTTGAGACAAGGTGGACCTTATAATGGGGTTTATTCTCCAGAGGTCTGACAACTTCATTCCTCAAGTGAGACCCTTTGAAGATGTCAAATTAGGCACTCAGAAGAGCTAACTGCTTTTGTAAATACCTTGCTGGTGTTCACTGGTACTGTTATCCCACAGGTGGGCTTGTTACCCAGTGCACAGCACTAATGTACACACTGAGTAGAGGTATTTCTATTCCTTTATTCCAGTTGTCACGAAGTAGTGAGCTAGGTGGTAACCCACAAATGCCTAGTTCCCGCTTCTAAAAACTTTCCGCTATTTATACGGTTTAGCTTACAAAGACATCGACCTTCATTGATTACAAGTTACCTAATTCATTACTTAGTTTCCTGTTTGTCAAATAATTTTCTTGCTTCTCATGTAATTAGTTTGCATGCTCATCCTCAACTTCTTTTTGGGGCTGGCGGATTTCTTGAGTTGGTGGTCACAGTCTCACCCTGCGGGAATTACCTTTCCCCTCGTTTTTGCTGAGCTCATTCCTCATGATGAACTTCCAGTCAGCTCATCTATCTTGTGGGAGTGCTTCCTTTTGAAGGTACTTTTTTGGACAAAGGATTTTTTGATGCTTAACAAAGCATTTAGCAGGATATACAAAAATACTTTTGTCTCGAATTAACCATTAACAACTCATTTGTTTCAATTGTCTTAAAGTCAAACTTCTAACAATACATTTGATTTTATTAATCATTCCCTTATTCATTGATGTCAGTACTAGTTGAATAAGCTCCCCTCTCTCAAGGGAGGCAAGGACATTTTCTACAAGGTAAGAACTGTGGCAAAGAGGTGACATTTGAAAGCAGTGACACTATGTATTCCGTAATTGCACATACAGTAAATGTCAGCTTCATAATTGTCTAGCTAGGTAACCAGATTTCCAAAAGCTACAGCAGGCAAGTTATATATTCAAAGCAGTCTTTTGAATATGCATCAGTGGACAATCTTAAATCTGTGAAGGGAGCTGTAAATTACCAACAATTTACCCATGTGTGTCTTTTCATTGTTTAGCCACACAGAACTTCCTGTTGGAAGACAATTACTGAGTTGATCTGTATAACAAAGAGGTCTTGTCACTTTTCAGAGTACTTCTAAAGTCTCTTCCATATTTGTTAAACAAGATTTTAGGTATAAATTTACTAGAGTCTTTCACTTCTGTTTTCTGAATGTTAAGAACAAGTAGTATCTAAACTCCTGCTTCTTGCTTCAAAGGAATTAAGAACTCTGATCTAAATAAAATAAATGATGTATTTATTAACTGAACAACAGCCACAATGCTCTTTATATTTCTTTGTTTTTCTCAAAGGGGTTATCTTTCTTTAAAAAAAAAAAAAAAAAAAAAAAAAAAAAAAAAAAAAAGTTAAATATTGGGTAGGGAATTTTCATCAGCTAGACATTAGAAATGATTTTTCTTTGGTTAAAAGACTCTACTGGGGACAAAATATGAGATGGAAACAGTGTAGCAGCCCTGACCTGAGTCTGTTTTGTGACTCAATTGATATCTGGTTAATGCAACATTGTTTAGTCAGCAATTCAAAAGATGTAGAGAAAGCACAAAACATTGCTTATTTAATTCTTTAAGCACACTTCCTAATTCATCTTTCTTTGCCATGTAAATGAATGTGTTCCCTTAATGTTCTGGGGATTTGCTTCCTTTATTGGGAGAACTGAGTTTCATTTTTTCCTGAGTGGTTGTTGCAACAGAGCAAAAATGTACAATGTAAAAGAAATACTGGAGTTATGTGTCTACCTGATTTTTTTCATTATATCATTATTAGATCTTTTTAAACAAACAGGAAAATTACCTGAAGTCCATGCAATTTCCCAGCATATTTTACTTCCTCTGGAAGTAATCTGTATTTTACTGGATTTGCAAAAACCAGGATTACTAATACATACTCCTCCTTTCTTTGAAAGACTGTAACAATGCCTTGTTAACATGGTCTTTCTGTTACAATGTTTTGTCATGCTATCTTAAAAAGAAGACATTTTTATAATGGTGAGGGGGGGGGTGTAATTTATCAGAGGAGAGAGGTTTTCTCCTGCTTTTTTGTCTCATATTTATCTAACTCTGTATATAGAGGAATCAAAGAAAAATTGTTATCTGACCCTACAAGTTTGACCATATTTGCCTTAAGTTTTCAAAAATCTAAACCCTGAGGTTTAGAAAACCAAGAGTGAATTTAATCTACTTTGTATTCAGACTTGCAGTCCTTGATTTTCTCTCTCCTTGTGGCATAGCAAAATGATAAAATAAGAAATTTAAAAGATAACATCGAGAATACTTAGTGTCATAAACAGGAGAATGGAATGAAATCTCAGCAGATTTTCAGCATGGGCAAATAATTATTCCAGAGTTTTTTCTTTTTATCTGTTTTCTTAAGCTTTATGCCTGTTTGCATTTGAAAAGAGGTGAGTGTACCTGGTATGTTACAGTACAGTGCACATACAGATATTGAATTAGTTCTGGAGAGATACTTTGTCTACTTGAAGCAGGATAGCTTGGAGGCCAGGAACAAATTCAGGTATCACAACACTGTTTGGGGATAAACAAATTTGAGTATCTGTGTACAGCACCTAATTGAGCTATGCAGTTTCAGGAGCTATGTCCAAGAATTTCAAGAAGCCTTGAACCGCAGAAAAGTAGGATACACTGCCACAATGAAGGATCTTTTCATAGGTTTCTTTTCTATTTCTAAAATCTGAATTAACTAATTTAATAGGTTATGTATTTTATATCTAGAATCAATTTGTCACTTGGGTTCTTCCCTGCCATTTGAGAACCTATACTGGCTAGAAAGACAGCATTTTCTGATAGTCGCTTTTCATAAACAGAAAGAAGGAAATCATTTTAAACAATCTGAAAATGGGATATGCCTCCTGTTTTACCTGATTTAGTGACAGTTTGTTTTATTTAAAATATTAGATGAATTTTTACTTTTCCAAAAGATAAGTTGTAATAGTGGGAAATTGAGAAGATTGTATTAATATCACGGAAATTTGCCACATGGAATGGAATGAAATCACTACTGCTTTGGTATAAACACATTGGATAAAAGAGTTTAATAGAAACACAGGTAAACTATTTGTTGGCAAGTGCTTGCCTAATGTGACACAAGCTGATAGGCTGCTGTCATGGCCAGAGCTTCCAGATGATAGTATGTATTTCACTTCAATCACTGGTTTTTTGTTGCAGGAATCATTGTCAGCCTTCCTCATTCAATATGAATATTTGAATTACTAGGCTTGGTAACATTTGTTATTTACAGTGAAATGCTGTGTGCAGGGGGATGCTAATGAACAAAAGGGAACTTTCCAAGGTTGTGGAAAACATGGTTTAAACCCTTTCCCTGAGGGAATAATTGAATCTACATAACCAGGGTCAAACACAGCTGAGTGAAACTTTTTCATACCCAGGCTGACTTTGGCACCTAAATTTCAGTGGAATTTTAGTAGTGTAACTGAATTTATTAACAGCAGAAGAAATTAGTATCGGAATAGTGTACCTTAACTGAGAGGCAGTGTTATGAGGTGCTACAGATCTCTGAGTGTCCTGGTTTCAGCTGGGATGGAGGTAATTTTCTTCTTACTAGCTGGTACAGCGCTGTGGTTTTGGATTTAGTACGAGAGTAACATTGATAACACGCTGGTGTTTCAGTTGTTGCTGAGCAGTGCTTACCCTAAGGCAAGGGCTTTTCATTGTCCCCTGCTCTGCCGGTGAGCTGGGGCACAAGGAGCCGGGAGGGAGCAGGGCCAGGACAGCTGGCCTGAACTAGCCAAAGGGATATTCCATACCATAGACCGTCAGGCTCAGTATATAAACTGGGGCCTGCTTATCGCTGCTTGGGGACTGGCTGGGCATCTGTTGGTGGATGGTGAGCTGACCACCGGTATTGTGGATGACTTGTTTTTGTTTACTTTCATTCCTCTGTCTTTCTTTTTCCTTTTCATTACTATTATTATTGTTGTTATGTTTTGCTTTATGTTACACTGTTCTTATCTCAACCCATGGGTTTTATCTTTTTCCAATTCTCCTCCCCATCCACTGGGGGTGGTGGGCTGTGAGTGAGCAGCTGCAGGGTACACAGTTACAGGCTGGGGTCAAACCATAACAGTCCTTTTTGGTGCCCAGCATTGGGCACAACGGGTTGATACAAGTCTGACTAGAAATGTCAGAAAAAATTTGTTGTAAGCATTCTTTAGATTAGTTTGATAATTGCTGGTCACAGCGTTGGTTTATTTGCCCTCAAAGTTGGTGTGCTTGTTCTTAAAGTTGCATCATGTAGTACCTTGCAGTATATGCTCTGTGTTGTGCTGTTTATCACCTGTGGGAACTGAGCTAAGGTTGTCATGTTGTACTTTGTAACACTGGCTTATGGTATGACAGAATCGCTGGTTGTGAGGCTAATCTGGTATCTGTACTCAGCATTGCCATCATCTCCGTACTTCAGGAGCCATCTATCGGAAGCTCTTAATAATTATACCTTTTAACTTTTCTCCCAGTCCATGGGGGAGACACCTCCCTTCATCTTCCCCTTCACCTCCAGGCTAAGTTTAATAGCTTTTGAGAATTTTTGAGAATTAATATCTTGGGATGTCCAAACCAGCATGTTCCTATTGCTATGTTTTCTGAATGTATACCAAGTCTTGTTTAAGGTTAAACAACTATTTAAGGATATCAACCCAGAGATCTGCCCCAAGACTGGATGAGTGGCAGGCGTGCGGGATAGTATGGGCAACTACCTAGGGACAGTGCACTTCCAGTGTTTTGGAACTTCTGCTGAACAAGTGCAGAATCTGGAAAAGCTAGTAAAAAAGAAAGAAGCTTTCTTAGGCATTGTGGATTTTTGGAGAATGCATGTTCCAAATCACAGTCTGGTTGTAAATCCCCTCTGTCAAGTGACCTGGAAGAAGAGTGATTTCAAATGGGGCCCTGAGCAACAGCAAGCTTTTGAACAAGTTACCCAGGAGAAAGTTCATGTAGTAGCACTTGGGCCAGTCTGGGCAGGGCAAGATGTAAAAATAAAAATGTGCTCTACACCACAGCCAGGGAGAATGGCCCTGCCTGGAGCCCCTGGCAGAAAGCACCAGGGGAGACTCAAGGTTGACCCTTAGGCTTTTGGAGTCAGGGATCCAAAGGATCTGAGGCACAACTGAAAAAGAGATACTGACAGTTTGTGAAGGGGTTTGGTCTGCTTTGGATGTCATTGGTACTGAAGCACAGCTCCTCCTGGCACCCTGGCTGCAAGAGCTGAGCTGGATGTTCAGAGGGAGAGCCTCCTTTACACATCATGCAACTGCTGCTGCTGAGTTGGCTGGGAAGTGTCAATCACTGCTAAGGGGCTGGCGGGGCATCAGTCAGTGGGGGTCAGCAGCTGTGTTGTACATCACTTGGTGTTTTTTCCGCTTTGGTTTTATTCCTCTCTCATTTTGTTATCTCCTTTTAAATTACATCATCATCATCATCAGTAGTAGTAGTAGTATTGAACTTTAATATACTTTATTATACTTCAATATACTTTAATATACTTTATTGTAATTATTAATCGGTTCTGATCTCAACCCACAGGTTTTACTTTTTTTTCCAATTCTCTTCCCCATCCCACTGGCGGCAAGGATTAGGGGAGTGAGCAAGTGGCTGTGTGGTTGCTGACTGGGGTTAAACTGGGGTTAAACAACAGTTAGCCAGAGAAATAAGTCTTCAAGGTGGAGACTGATGGGATATATCATTTTTCCAATTGTTTTCTCCAGAGGCTGGAGAAGAGATCAAAATACTTACTTATTAATACATAAAGGCTTCTATTGCTTTTATAACTTTGTATAAGGTTGGGGTTTTGGGGAGGGTTTACTGTAATCATATCTGGTGATTTATGTTTTTTAATGTTTCCTTAGTTTCAAAAGTAGAGATTCATCCCCAATACTTTACTTCAATTTGCTTTCTGTTCTGTGCATAAGAATTGTCTATTGATAAATTTATATCTAAAGACCTATTCTTATTTTAGTAGGTGCATTTTATTGCTGTCATTGCCACAGAAGGGAGACTTAATATTTTTTTTCCTACATTGTAAAATACAAATATTTTTTAATTCGCCTTTTCCATGAGAAAGTAAACTTTCTGGTGTCTAATCTTTCACTCCACCATCATTAGCTTGAGAATTGGGTGAGTCAATCTAATGATTCCAAACCTGTTCATAACTCTCATGAACATAATGCCAAATTAGGCTGATGGGGGAGCTGGGGGAGGACTCTTAAATTTTGCTCAGTATTTAAAAAACAATATAAGAATAAATAAGAACTACATCAAAAGAAATGCTAGAAGCTGGTAGAGTGCCCTATTCTTTCTTCTAGTCCTAAACTATTTGGGGGGGGGAGTATTGTTGGCTTTGAATTTGGGTGGTTTGATTTTTTTTCCCAATTTACATTGTGTGGTTCTGAAGTTGAGATCTACAGGGTCTGCTTTTCAGATGTACCAAGCATCTACAACTGCAGTGAAAACAGTAGGATGAAAGCACTAAGCACGTAAATTAAAAAAAAATAAGCTTTTTTAGCTGATCTCCCAAAATTAATGTATGCACTTAATATCTTGAAGAGATAAAATACCTCATAAATATAGATATACAATTTAGGGAGCTTAGGCTCCTTATACTAGCTAGAGAGAGGAACTTACCCGTCTTACATGGGAGTTAGCTTACATAAATTGTTAATAGTCCATGAATTCAGGCCTCTTAATTTAAAGTGCTTGAGGCTGAGAGACCTGAAGAGGTTTCTCCATGTTTTAATTCTCTATTTTTAATAAAGTTAATAAAACATGGCACAGTGCACTCAATACTGAAGAAAAAATAGCTTGAGTAGCTGTGCTTTAGGTTAGTACATTCCGTCCTAGGCAATGAATGGTACAAGTTCTTGGGGGGGGGGGGGGGGGGCAGGGAAGTAATTCTCTTACAATGCCTATATATAAAATTAACATTAAATTTGGATAGCTAACTTGGTCATGCTTCTAAATTCTAGTACTTTGATACACAGCTCTTTACTACAGAGTGTGTTTGTGTAATTTATATTATACTGCTAGCTGGAATGATAATATTTTTGAGTGTACTAAAGTTTCATTAGACTAGCTGGATTAAAATTAAATTAATCAGTACTATGGCTTTAAGTTACACAACCTTCCAGGTATGTAAGATAAGTTCCTAATTTCAGCATAGAGTAAATCAGGACTGATGCATGAGTAGTTGCAAACTTCATTGTGGCTGTTCAGCACAGAATAAAAAGTACTTTGCTATCAGTTAATCCCTAGTTTTATAATTGTACTGTAGATGGTAGTCTTCCCCTTTCCCTAAGAAATATAAAATCATTTTAATTCTGTGTGATCCATCATCAGGCAACTACTCAAAAAAATAACGTTCTTAAATGCTCTCAAATGTCCAGTAGCAAAAATAAATGAAGGGCAGAGTGCATTAAGGGATTTCCAGTTGTGTCTCACTGGACAGAGAGAACTGCTGTGAGAGAGCTCTTGGGATAGCTCCTACTCTTGCTGCCTTTAGCAATAGCTTCCTGACTAATCAGTCTCCAAGCTTACCCCAGTGCTTTAAGTCTGCTCTTTCTCTGTTGCCAGCTGCTGACTGAAAACAGGACACAGCCAATTACTCTCCGCTGAGTTTACCCAGTCTCTGTTTATCTGCCTAACAGCAGTTGCTCTGAGATAATTTTGTTGAAAACTTGTTATGTAGTGAGATCTCTTACTGTAAAATGTTGGGTTTGTTTCAGTGGGGTCAAAAATACATTAATCTTATGGTCTAAGATTGGTTATATTATTTGGAATAGTTGCTTCTTATGGGGTGGAAGATGAATTATTTTCTTCCTTTTCCACATTCTAATGACAATCAATTAGAAAAAGGTTTATCTTCATTATCAAAAGTTAAAAAAATAAATGTTAATGACTTTTTAATTGAGGATACTGCTAGCTATATCCTATATCTTAGTTTGGGATTTGATCTTTCTTTGTGGATCTTTTTTTCTGAAGCTGTGTGAGCGATACCGAATGATAGTTTTTCTTGTTCCCAGCCTCATCTTGTCACTTCCTTACTTTAAGCCCATCTTTCTTACTCATCTATCAGTGCTATAGTACATTAGCATATTCAACAGTACCAGTTAATTGTAGTATATAGAACATTTTACTCCTACTTCAGTCTGTAACTGCAGATTTAGCCCAATAAAAAGGCCATTTTTGATCTGTACCAATAAACAATGAAATGCACTGTGGCCTAAATGATAATATTACTTACTATAGAAGTCTTCTACACTCAACATGAGTCATAAAGCCACGGTGAAATCGTGCATGTTAAAGAAACTAAGCAACGAGAAAGGCTGCAAAGGGATCTAATCTTTTTTGGGAAAGCTATAGTAACACAAATTACAGTATACTTTTGTTACTTTTCTAATAACTGAAAGTACAAAGGGATGCATTAAAAAATTATATTTTAGCTACTTAAGAGAAAGCTAAACAAGAGGTGGTCAGCGATAACTTCATGTACTGTCCAAACATTGTAAAATGTTTTTTAAAAAAGTAGCCATACTGTTTATGTCCTTTTAAAGATCCAAGGGAAAGGTGGCAGGACAGGGTTCAAACATCATACACTTAGATCTCCCATCCAAAACTGTGTGTCACTCAGAGTCTGGATTTGCTCAGAAATTTCTATAAGATGCACTTTAAAGAACTGTAGCTCTGGTATTACACTGTACAATCCCACAAAGTTTTCTTCATCTGTGCTTCTACAATGTTAGTACATAGAGTAGTTGCAGAGTATTTTCTCTTATGCCTAACACTTCTCTGGTTTTAATTTAGCCAATTAAAAATAAACAAACAAACAAACAGGATTTACAACTTATTTTTAGTTTGCAAATCTTTATTGCCTTAGCTTGCATCGACATAGTGAAATTTATTATTCTGCAAGTGATAAGAAAACTTCTTTGGTCAAGAACACTTTTTAACTAGAATACTAACTGCATTTTATATGGAAATAACGTTTGACTAAAATTAACCTTCTGTGGTCTGGTTTCATTGCAGTTCAACTGAGCAAGTTAGGGAGAACAAGAGGAAAATACAAGAATGGAAAGCTTTTTAAGCTGCCAGTGTGTGTGTCAGTAAAGGGCACACTGCACTGCCTTATGCCCTTGTCTTCAGTTGCAGATTTCAGCCTGTTTGTTTGTTTGTTGTTTTTTTTTTTTTATTGATGGTGAACTCTCTTTACATCAAACTGTCCACCTTCAAATAACAGATTAAATGCTGTAAAATTTTATAATTTGTTACTTTTCTTGGAATGTGATGTCCATGCTAAGGGAGAAGACCACTTCAGGGTGCTTTATATTCGGAAAACACTGCAGCATTGCTGCCATAACAAGATTTTCAGATTTTGGAGCTAACGGTGTGCTTAGTACACTTGCATGAAGTATACCAGCAAGAACTAGAAAAACAGAAAAATATATTGCCCTCGAATTGTTTTGTTCCTTGTAGCACAGTGTATTCTGTTGTGTCAATTTCTGTTGCCTGTCTGTGGGAGAAAAAGCTTGGTGGTTATCACACCACATAACGTTAGAAGTATCATAATTGGTATTTCAAGTCCTTTTAACATGTTCTTGTTTGGTGTATCAAAGAAATCAAAATTGAGCTTTGAACCTATGCCATTTTCAATATATGTTGAAATTCTTCCTTCTTTTAAGGAAAATAATGTATACTTTAACATATGTTTTATGTGTCACTTCTGAGCAGTTTCTTGTCTTGGAGGTATATGTGTTGGGTAGTGCAGTGTTGGATTTAATATTAGTTCTTTTGCTTGTATAGAAGTGGTGTGTGAAAGTAAAAAAATTCACCCAAATAAAGTTGAAATATCTTGCAGTTTACTCAGTAAAACAGTCCAGGCTTATTAAGTCAACCTAAGAATAGAACTTCTATCACTTAAACTTTCCACTGGGATTGGAGTGCATATAATACCTTATTACTGATCAATTCACAAGAGATGTTCTATTGTAATTTGTATTCATGGGAAGTATCTGTGCTGGTTTTCATTTTACATTTTTGTAAATAAAAATCCATTAATTATTAACTAAAAATCGAGTGAACCTTGAAACTTACTGGATCACAGTGCAGCAATCAGCAGCAGTATGTTGTTTTTTGTTCAGGGATACTCTTTTATTTCAAATTTTTAGGTTTCCAATTAATATTGCTTATTTCTTTCCAGTTGGTGAATTAGATTTTCAGCACTTTAAGGAAACAAGAAATAAAATGGTCTAACCAATATTTTTTGTCAAACTAAATTAAAGCTTAAAGCAAGTTAATAAGACTATCTCCCAAAGCAGCGACAAGTTAATATATAAATTATCCAAGTGCCATCACTGGCACTTGTGATGTAAACTTCCATATTTCTTTATCAAGACCAGAGTTTACCTAAGAGTTTGATTTCTAATGCAATTAATTTAAAGAAAATGTGTTTATAGGTTTTTGCTTGTTTTTAGAAATTGATTGGTTTGTGCCCATTCCTTTGCTACTTGTGAATATGAAAAGAAATAAGAAAGTAAATTATTTCACAGAAACAGTGGTGCTCAAAATAAGATTGTGTTTTATCTTTTGATAGTCTCTTTTTTTTTTTATCTGCTCTGGTAATAGCTGTTCTCTGCATGTTAAAAAAGAGGGAGAGAAAACACTTATTCTGTAGAAAGAAATCAGTAAAGTATCTTCATTTTTGCTCTTTCCCTGCATATAGGAAGCTGTCAAAAAATGTGGCAGCTAACATCGTATCCAAACTGACTCTTGCAGGCTTCAAGTGTTCTACTTTCTTGTGGGGAGTATTTAATTACTAGCCAGTTCATTGGCCCAACTGCATCAACATGAGTCAGCTGAAGGACCATTTATAGCCATTATTCTGAGTGGAGTTTGCATTTGATAAATTCGTAAGTGTTATCCAAAAAGTAGTAAGTCTAAGATGTTTTAAAAGGTTTAAAAATTCACAGCAGCTTCCTGACTTAAATGTGTGGCCCAACATGAAAAAACAGCATGAGGTTTTCTGTTTTGTTTGGGTTAAAAGTTTTGAAGAGTGCTTCTGAAACACTTTACATGTTTTATTTTCTGGTACAATATTTTCAGTTAATTCAAATTCAGCTCAAATTAACAACTCCATGTGCTTTGGGATAATTAAATTACAGTCTTCTCTTATCTTGGCTCGCCATGCAGACTATTGCCCATCCCTAAAGCTGCCTTTACTCCATTGCTATAAGCAGCCCCATTATTTAGAAATAAATCTTTTCTTCTCCCCATCAGTTGTTGTGAATGTGAACCACCTGTGAAAAAAATCAGCATATTTGGACAGACTTCTTGTGTTTGTTTTTCTGGCTGTATTCCAGGTGGTTTTGCAGCTGTGTAAGGGAAGGAGTAAGGAAGGTATTTCAGCTGTTCTGCTTATTAAAATTGACCTGGCTGTACTGTGGGCTGGGGGGGGGGGGGAACACACATGAAAAAGACCATATTCTTATGAATTACAGTGGAAAATAAAGGTGGAGGGATGTGAAGTGTGGGTGAACAAGTATGTTATCCCAAGCCGCAGCCACAGTGTCGGGGAGCATCAGCCATGAGATGCCTCCGTGTCATCCGGGCAACCCGGGTTGCCATGGTGATGGTGGCCACGGGGCAAGTATCAGTTGCAGCTGCAGCCGCTTGGCCCTCCTGGGGCTTCAGATGCCAGCTGAGCATTAGCGACCTGCCAAACCTTTGGCTGGCAAAATGCATTCATTCCTGTCTGAAGAGTCCTGGCCAAAGGCAGCTGCTGGGTTTCAAAAGCTGTTGCACATTTAGCAAAACTTTCCAGTCATGGTTGTTTCTTTCTGCTGGTTGGCAAAAAGAAGTGATACACACAGCTTAAATGGCAAATTTGGAAAACATACTAACACTGGTACTACACCAGGGAAACTAGTGATGAAACATTTTTTTTTTAATTATTTTTTATTTATTTATGTAGGAATTCACATGGTTACTAGTAGCACAGGCACTTTAATTGCCCTCCATGAAAATGGAATAAAAATGAAATTGACTCTTATTTGTTAATACATAGCAATGAGCTTTGATGGTAGGTACTAATACGGTCACGTCACTTATCCTGCACAAGTAGGCATTATCTGTAGTTACAAATACATGTTGTATTTATTCACCTTTAAGTGGAGATTTTAAGCCATGTGTCTTTGCATATGAGAAAAAGTCTTAAAAATAGCCAATTACATTCAACATTAAAAATTTCATCAGAGGAAGGCATCATTTGTGTTTATTTCTGAAAGGTGAAAATTAGTTCACAGTTAAAAGCAGTTTTGTATTTTCAGGCAACTGAGATTTGTATTGCCATTATACCACATAAACTGGCATAAAAGGCAGAATGTTTACCTTTCTGCTTTTCTTTGCTGTCTGTGCACATATACCTGTTTATAACATCCAGTTGTCTCAGTTCATTCCTTCAACTCCAGAAAAATGTTTGAAACTGCTTGTAAAATGAGGATTTTATTGGGTTGGGTAGCTTTTGTTTGGTGGTTGGGGCGGGGGTGTGTGTGTTTGTCATTTTGGTGATGTTTTGGTCGGTTGGTTTGGTTTTGGGGTGAGGGCAGAGCATTGTTGTTAAAGTTGTGATGAGATACGAAGAAAGATTTAGGAGAAATCTGAGGCTGAAGATAAATGTGGTAGCTCTTCCTTAACTGAGTCTGCCACTGAACAGGAAGCTGACTGCCATCAAGCACTTCTGCTACTGTAGATGTATTTCGGGAGTGGGGGGAGTTATGGAATGGGTTACTCACTGAGGAGTTTGTGTGTCTCATTACTAAAGAGAAATGTCTGGAGCAGAGCTGTGCATACCTCTTCTTTTTTCTGGTGGGAAGACAAAGAGAGGGAAAAAATTACCAAAAAAGTACATTTTCCTGCATTGCATTGAAAACTGAAATTTCTTTCCATTTGGCATGAAGTATTTGCTTTTCTGAGAGAAAGGAAGAAAAGCAATAGAGAAAGGAGGAGATGGATGTTACTGCCTTTACTCAACACCCATATTACTTTGTCATTTAGCCAGGATATGAGAAACACAGATTCAGTTTCTTTCCTTTGCTTGAGAATATTTGTGAATTTTCTAGAAATAAACGAGTCAGCTACTTTTTGCCAATCGGTGCATGCTCTGAGTGTTGACTAATAGTGGAACAGTCCCAATGGGCTGAGAGTTTAAGTCTCAGTGAGAAATGGGTTTCACAGAGTTTCAAGACATCCAGCCACTGCATTGGATCATCAACTAACTGTTTAGGTGAAGGGACAAGGTTTATGGCCTCAGTTATTACAATGTAGATAATCCTTAGGTCACAGCATAAAATCTAAGATTTAGATTGATCTGTGGGCTTGTTTTGTGAGGTGCAGGATTTTGTGGGGACAATGTGTTAGTAAAATCAAAAAAACCCCATACCTGCAGCCTTTCTTTTCAAATCTATTCATACAACCCTTCTTTTTGTAATAACCATTGAAAACATGCCACAATAAATGACTGTTTCTTTTACCCATCTTTGGAGAAACACAATCCCAAGGCACCTTTCCTGAATACCTTGGGAATAAAAGATACTGTGTTTGACATAGTTCTTAAGATCATAGGACCAGTACTACTACTTTATGCTTTTTTTCTTTCTTTTCTTTCTTCTCTTCTGCAGGTTTATGTTTTGCTAAGGATTCAAATGAGCATAGTGACTTCTGAGGAAAGCTACTGTTCTAATTTCACTTCAAATCTTTCCAGATCATCTCCCTCATTGCCCTTTTCTGGGTTCTTCATGGGAGAAATTGGTTTAAAAATATTATGTACCAGTTTAGGTAGAAGCAAGATAAATTCTTCTACAGTTTCAGGAAAATGTTTATGGTATTTTTCTTTCAAATAATCGTCAATATGAATTAAGTTCTGGTGTGCAAGTACTAACCAGTCATTTCCTGGGTATTTTATATATTTGTACTTTTTTTCTTCTTTTCTAGCCATTAGTTATAGTTAAAATAAGCATTGAAGAGCACAGCATAGGTTTCTGATGTCCCCACCATATTTTCCTACACTAACAGAAGGATATAAGGTAGCATTTAGGTTAAGCTTTCATCCCAAATGAAGATGTCCTTCCTGGTCTATATATTCTATGAAAAAAAGATAATCTATTCTTTCTTGGGTCTTACACTGTAATGCTAGCATCTTCCATCATTTCATCAGCCTACTCAATTCTTGAAATTAATTCCTAGGTTTTGATACATCTGTGACAGTGAAACATAAGGGAAAAAAACCCTGGCTTTTTTGAACCTTAAAGATTCGAGTAATTGGTTGGCAGTGGTAAGATACCGCTTTAGGCATAAGTGTTCATTTGGATAGCAGGTGAAGTTTTTTGACTTTCCATAATGTAAGAGAGCAGCTTGTGGTTTAATTCACCTGTGGCATTCTAAATTTGTATTTCACTTGTTCCTTTAAATCCCAAGGGTTCTTTGATGTCTTAGTGTACCTGTTAAATACAAAATATCCAAGAAGGCTGTTAGTCAATATAATTTGCCCTAGGTACCCAGGGAAGGAAACTCAAACGAGACAAGTCATGTGGAAACCAGTTATAATCTCTTACCTTGCTATAAATACAAGTGGAAGATCCCAATAGATGCTCAGGTAAAAAAAAAAAAAAAAAAAAAAGAGAGACAGCCCTCAAGAACATCAGAAAGGGAGTTTCAATCAGCCTGCATGCATGACTTGTTTTTTGTTATTTTGGGGTTTTTTTGTAAAGTTGGATGTCCCAAAACTTACAGAAGGAGGAACAGGATTACCTGTTGATCAATCAGTATTCTCCTCCAGAAGATAACATAATGTAATGTTCTCTTATAGAAGAGTTAGATGTTAATGGAGCTATTTCCTGATGATTTAACTACCTATTATTAATGTTATGGATCAGAAATAAACTTTCTAAGTTATTTAAATAAGGACTTATTTTTGTCAGTGCGAGTATTACTAATCCAAGTAGTAACATTACTATAAAGTACCACTATAGAAGTGTCGTTGTTAATCCAAGTGGAAATATAACATGACTTGTGTCCCAAAATTCAGATATGAATCATTAAAACAGCACACATATCCCATCCTCCCCCCCCCCCCCCCCCCCAACATCTGAACAGTGGTTTGCTGCAAAACCAAGTGTGAAATTTTTATTTCTTAAGTTTACACAATAACCTGATAAATACCACGGTTCAGAGCTTCACACACTGCAATGAAATTGAAACATTCACCAACTGCTTTACGCAAATGAAGATTGCAATTCATTTAGTGATACAATTCTTTTCAGGTCAGCCCTGGAAACATTGATATGAAGCAGATCCCTGTGTTAAGATATGTAGCATCTCTGTTGCCACACAGTTCATTGTGCCACTTAGTAGATCAGTGAGTTTACTAATTTATATTTGTAACTACTCATGATGTTTTAAAATATTTCAATTATTCTTTTTCATGTTTGTAGAATATTGAAGATCTACTTCTTTCTTGTATAGTATTGATATCGTAGCTGTGTGTAGTAGGAAGAATACAGAGCTCATCTATCACCTCATGCTTGAAAAGTCTGAGTTTCCTTGAAATGGTTCACTGTTCTAACTTACACGTATAATTACTGTAAGGCCATAGTAATGGGTCAGAAAAAGCAATTTCTTTTTGGATCAAATGATAGTATTACCTAATAAAGAGAGAATTCCCTGCAACGATAGGTGTAGATATATCATTAAGATTATAGAACATGATTCTCTTGGTTCCTCCTCCCATCTTTAAAAATGATTGATACTTTATATTTTTTAAATGTTGCTCTGGTGCCAGTGTATAGGAGATTCTAAAAGAAACCAGTTTTGTACATTAACCTTCCTGAATAGTTTATGAATAGTTAGAAATTTATTATGATAAAGTCAACCCAGATGGACTGAGTAGAGTTGACAGCACCTTTCTGAGTGATGAAATTGCTATTGATTTATGACAAATGCCAGTAAAAGCAGGCAGGGACTGTTTTGTTGCTGTCAGATGAGAACTGAAAGTAGGCAGGTTTTGTTATCAATCATTTGTTGTCGGTGTAAGACAGTGGCAGGCTGTTATAATTTATTTGATAGCTCCATCTGATTTGAGCAAGAGTGGCCGCTACAGATTGTGGCAATGCAGCTGTGCAGAGAATTGACATGAAAAGTAAGTGACATGACTCCTCAGAGGCAAAGTTATATGATTGAAAAGGGTATGTTTGTCAAAACATTTTATACATCAGGATTTTCAGACTGAGATGCAATTTATTGATAGGATTCAGTTCTGAGGTTAGTCTGGAAATGGGTTTATCATATATTGTGGCATTATTTAATAGGTGTTTTATGACCTAAAAGGATTTGCATTGGTAAAGAGACGTTTTTCTCTTTTCTTTGCCTTGAACAGCAGCTTACATGATTTCATTCAGTTTAGTCTTTTGATGAACCTTTTCCCCTGATATACTCTCTGTCCCAGTTATGCCTACTGTGACTGTAGAGTATCACTATGACACTTTGATCCTCTTTAATAGGCTGAGTTTTGGTTTTTTAAAAAAATAAATCATGGGTATTGGAGACCTGATAGGACTATTGGATAAGGCTTTTGGGACTTAATTCTGAGGTAACTCCAAACTATTCTTTAGTGTAATGTCCAGAAAACCTTACTTGTTTCTCTGTGAATATTTGATTCCTGAACAATTTTGAAGTTTGAAGTTCCAACTACTAAGTTAATTAACAAAGACAGATTGTAGTCTTCACTGTTCCTTACAAGGGTAAGGATTATAGAATTTGAAAACACTGCAAAGAATTATCTTAAGAAATATTCAAAACATGTTTTGGTATAATTGCATGGAGGTCATGGATTCTTTCCCCACTTCCTTGTTTTTCAGTATGAAGTATAATGATTAGAAACAGACTTTACTCTCAAGAAGAACTGTATTTCATTAATTATTTTATGTATGTGAGAGCTTGAGAGATGAGAAAGCATTATATACTTTATATAAACTGGGGATTCATGAGCTGGGGAGGTATCAGACAAGTAAGTAGGTGGAAAGATCAAACTTATTTTTAAATTCCACTGCAGTGTATCTGTAAGAAAAGTCAGCAGTTCTCTGACTAGAGTAAGGAAAGTATTTGTGCAGTAAAAAAAAAAGTGAAATAGTGATGCCATTTACCAGTTTTAAAAAATAATTCAAACAGTAAATGTAGAGCAGGGCTGCTAGGATAACACGGAAGAATACAGACTCTTTGAAATTAAGTGATTGAAACAGCCTGGTTTGTTTAGTCTAACAGAACAAAGGCAAGAAGTGTATTTGTACAAATATACATGTGTGTTTAAAATAGACACATATATATTATATACAATGTAAGTATATACAATTATGATTTATACAATATGTATTTTATATATGTTCGGGAGGATAAATGTGGGAGCAGAAAAGTTGAGTTGAACAGACAGCATAAATACAAGAGCAAAGGAAGATGAGTAGGAAGTGAAGTTTTGAAAATATTCTAGTAGGATGGATGGTCAGTCAAATGTTTTGAAATTTCATCTATTCATCAACAAGTTAAAGTATATTAGCATCATCATTGAATATAATACAGAACTGGAATTTCTTGAGACTTATATCCTATAGTTTTAACTGAGATTTTTCCATACTCATTTGTAATCTTTCCCAGTCTATGTCTGTGTGCTTACAAGGCTCATCTTCTTTTTTAGATAAAATACCCTCTCAAAAAGAGATGACCATTGGTTGAGTTTGTATTACAGAAAAAAATGGTGGTTTTTTGTACTCCAAAAATCAAATATAACTAGATCTTTAAAATATATATAGCTTCCGTAAATTCTTTCAGTTTTATTAAGATCTCCATGTTATAAAAAAAAAAAAAAAAAGAAAAAAAAAGTTGTTTTATGCTGATGGCTATTCATTTCAGAGCAGCGTTATAGATAGGATGAAGAAAGAAAAGACAACTGATGGAGGTAAAGAGGGATTATATTTCATACTGCTTCTAAAAAAATCCAGTTCAATGAGGTTGTTAGGCAGATAAGAAGTGGAAATCTGCTTCAGTTACATGGGTGTTTTGATAAAACACTTGAAGCCAAGATTTAAAGACACAAAAGGAGTATTGAAGTCTGCAAAAAACCTGGATAGAGCAAGAAAATTGAAACAACTGGGATTAAAGATGTAGGTAAAGGCAATATTAGGGGTATAATCTTGAAGAACTTGAGTTTCTACAACTGAAAAAACTTGTTGTGAGATCACTGTCCCAGCTCTTAATTATGTTACTCTAGGAACAGATACCCAAGAAACCCTGTGAGAAGAAAGTTTCTGAAGAGTTGGGATCTAAAATATCTGGACTTCATGTAGTCTGTTCATCATCTCACATTTTACCTAGACGCAACCACAGCAAGGCATCAGAGCACAGGTGTAATACACTACTTGAGATTACTGAGTGACTGAAAAAAATCTAGAAATCCTGATTGAAAACCTTACACAACTTAGAAAACGATGCATTTGGTTCCTCTATTTTTATGCTACATTTATATTAAAAAGTAACACACTAAATCCAGTCAATTTAAGCTGTAAAAGAACCCTGGAAGGTCTGTCCCACAAGAAGCAGGTCTGGAACTTGCAGAAGACAATCTGGTTTAATTAGCTGCAACATTTAAGGCACTGTTCCAACATGCTGAAGTTCATGAGTTTTGATATAAGGTGGAATACTGAAATATCAAAACTGCTTGTGTCAAAGGTGATTGTGCTTAATGATGTATCTAAACCAGTGGTGCTTCTGTGTCCTTGTCTCACTTCATCTGCTACACTTCATCATTAATGCTCATCTCTTTATGCTTGTTTCCACAAGCAGGGTATTTTTATATCCTGTGATTTGTTTAATACACTAAGTTCCCCAGTTGAGTAGAATACTTGCTCGTTATGGAGCTGGCGCTGCTCTGAGGACTCCTACGGAGACTTAGAAGTAAAACTGGGTGCTCTGCACTTATGATATGCTCATTATGCTATCAGTTTCTAACCCTTACCTCCCACCTTTCCCCAGAAAAAATCTGAAAAATCACTTCCATTATTCCATCATTAAACTTGTATTTCTTTTCACCACTAATGCACAATTTTTGTTTTCCATTTGCTGTTTTAGACTTCTGTGTTCTCTCAACAAAATTTGAAGCAAGTCATTAGAATGCAACATTGATACTCCAACTTCTGATTAAAGGGTACAAATTTTAGAAATTCCTCATCTTCCCTTAGATATTGTGAGCCCTCCCTTCTTTGGGTACAACTATTTGACATGAGCCATATAAAAGGAATCATTTCCAAAACCAGTATTCATACTAAATAGATAAGAAACCATTAAAAAGTAAAATCAGGATTTGCATTAAGCTGTAAGCTTACCTGTAAGCTAAGTAAGGTGTGGCATTTGAGCTTAGTTACAGATGGCTAAAATTAATAGCTTGTTTACGTTAATGCAATTTCACTACTTTAGCAACTTGTTATGAAGATAATGTGTAGCTACCAATTTTTCTTAGTGTATTTATTCAGAGACTCTCCTTCTGGTCACCTGCATTAGACCATTAACATTTCAGAGAGCATTTCATTAACATTTACAAAGTATGTCATCAGACTTTTCTTTGACTTGATATAACTTCAGACCAAATCACCTCTGAGATTTCCCTAGGTGCTTCCTGCTTCTGAAGCTGGCATGTCAAAAGCCCTAGGAACTTGCATGTTTTTCGATTAGAATATAATGATGGGACTGCAATTCAGGCAGAGCTTTGAAGGAAGTGCATCAAAAGACACCAAAGGCTCCCTATTTATCTTCCCATTATATAAGAATGTAAAAAAGAATAAAATAATTATGTATGTAGTGAAAAATGAGAAGTGGTGGGTGAGCCAAATGACCTTAAAAACTTCAAAACTCATTTGTATCCTGCCCTCAGTGTCCTCTGAAAAAGTGCATCTCTCCTTCATCCCCTTCCATCCTGTGTTAAGAAAGTTGGCTGAAGCTGAGCATGATTACTTCCTCAAACAAGAAGAAAACTGCCCCATCTCCAGAAGGTTTAAATTCACATGCTCTGCAATGGTCAGGAGATTTTTTAACAGGCAGCCTTCCTCCGTGCTGGTATGGTCTTTTCACGAAATGGACGTTACTGCACCCATGCAATGAACTATGAACAGACCAACTGTTCTGCATCTTTATTTTTCAGTCTTACTCCCCGTTCCTCTTTGAAGGGTAAGGCCACCCTATATTGCAGTAGATTATATATTTACAGTTTAATACTTTGTGTTAGGAGTTTTCAGGGGACACATTTTAGCTTGAAATTTTAATTGTATGCACTTATATCTGATTATATATTCCATTTCTACTTTCTGTGGCTTTATTATTATGTTTTTAATGGTTTACTGTCCCTTATTGCTTTACAAAAGACCAATGCAAAAGAGGAAATTGGTAAGCTAAGCAAGGTAAATAATGCAGAATGTTTCCTTATAGGAGGGAAATTATTTCCTTTATTTCTTTGAATTGTGGTCGGTCAAATGCGATTCCTAAGTTTGTTGTGTCCTTTTTCTAAAGCACTTCAAAACATTTAACCAGATACTGATGCCTAACTAAAGCCTACCAAGTTACTGAACAATCTCCATCATTCTGTATCTTCCTAAAACCTGATTTTCACCATATTTTGTCTGTTTTCTTGAACAGAGAGGAGAATATAAAAAATGCCCCTCCATTCTTAGAATGTTATTTAAGATTCTGTGTTCTGAAACTTCACAAATCTAACACGGTGATCACCTATCATAATAGCTTTACATTAAGACATTTTACTAGGTCTTTCACTCAGCCATTTCCCATTTGTATGCCTGCATACATATGTGTGTACGCTTATAATATGTTAGGAACTGTAACTTTTCAAAACATACATTATTGCATGATAAACATGTATGTATCTCAAAATCTGCCCTAGTCGTGCCAAATTTTCTGTAGTTTGAGATGTCTTCAATTGAATATTTCAAGTATGTGACTATAATACTCATTATCTGCTTCCACATCAGTTTCAATATGTTAATGTAATGCATGTTGTCTCCATGTGAAGGTATATTCCAAATGAAAAGAGCTAGCTTTAGAAGTTTTGTAGGTTGTGGTATCTAATGCTGCTATGAGAATAATATATATAATTTGTATTTGTGTGTTGCTAGAAAAGGGTCTAAATACACTGTATGCATAGTAAAAAAAGAGAGAAGGACTGTTCCTTAGTAGGCTGGTAGCCACCTGATCTATGGATAATTTAAAATGGAGTCGTATCCCAATTCAAGGAGAAAAAGTAAGGGAATACCTTCCAGAAAAAACCAATAATTATTCCTAATCATCCTGTTGGGAATTCTGGGGAGCTAATAATCTGTTATTTTAGTTTGAGACTGGAATTCTAATCTAAGATAGGTAATACTAAACTATTTAGTATTTATTACTTAATTAACTATTTAGATTCCCAAATAGTTATTCTATCAGTCACAGAGGTTTAAAGAATAACTATTTGGGAAACTAAACATTGAAGTATTATAGCTGGGAATGGAAGTGGGTACGTGGCATGATTTAAACACCTGGGTGTTTAACTACCATTCTTATATTAAAAATTTTACTTCTACCAAATGTTCTGTGAGTATTTGCTTATTGCATAGCTCACCAGCTCATTCACTTATTTGCTTCTTTATAATTTCCATATTCATCACTACAGAACTTTACATTGTAGAAATCTAATGAAACAGGTTGTTAAATATAATACTTTGAAAGAAACTCAGTAGCCAGGAAGAAAACTGCAGAGAAAAAAGGGAGAAGAGTTCTAATCAGCTCTGATAGAGCCTGACTGACATAGTAGTATATGTTGTACTTCATTTTGCACATAAATAGAATTTTAGCTTGTTCTGATGAAAATTCTTACATAGTTTTAATTTGTTTCCTTGGTTTAAAGGTCGTTCAGACTTCTAATGTTACTATAGCAATCATTTCCAAATGAACTCAATATATTATTTTGTTCATATGTTGCTCAAGTTGATTTGGAGTATTTATAAATTCTTAGAATATCACTATACATGTATGTTCTACCATTACACAAAAAAAAACCCTGAACTTTGACTCTGTAGGAAGAAAGAGACAAATGCTTCAATGCAGGCTGCATTGACTATAAGGCTTAAGGGAATTTCGATCATGCTTTCACTAGGACTCTGCAGTACAACTCTGTTCTTCTGCCCTTGTTTTGTATCTGTCCAGCTTCCCAGAAGAATGAGTTTAAGTGAGAGTTGTTTGACTCTTTTAGATACTTAAACAATTAACTTTAGAGTTGTCTCTCCTAACTCTATTTATTCTCACTGTGGAATTTCTGTTAATGAACACCAGAAGGAAGTTTCCTTTAAAATGCTGGTTCACAAACATAATTTAACTGCTAGCACATTATCTTCTCATTGATGCTTTAACAAGAATTAAATGAAGTTTCATGTTCTGTGTGACAGGTGGGCCACAGGTTTTTTTCAACAAATCCATATATACCTTATTAGAAATCTTGCTGTACTACCTTGATTTTAAGTAAAACAAAATATGGAGAAATAATAAATTCACTTTTTCTCATGGTGGGTAGCTGTTCTTCCTTTCACTATACTTAAGAGTCAGAAAACTTATGGATAGTTACGAGTGTGTTTAATCTATTTCCCTTTCACACAGTGAGTTTGAGCATAGACATACCATTCTTGATAGAGATTTCTAAGATAAAATTAGACAAATGCATCCAAATTGGACAAAAAGAACAGCACATTTGTTTCTTTTTTGCTTCTTTGTTCCTTTTATTTTGTTTCTTTGTATATGTTTGAAGACCTATTACTGAATGGAGTCGCTTACTGTAGAAGATGACAGACAGCATTGATCTTGGGAATAAGAAAGGCTTAAGTGGCCTTTTGAAGTACCTTTATCATCCTGTGGTTTGCTTGGTATTTTGTTGTCTGTAGACTAAACAGTACAATTTATGTTTTCTGTCTGTTCTTGTACATTAAGATTTTTATTAGACTCTTGATATTTTAAACGGAACAAGTCAACGTCTTTCTTGTAGTTCAGTGTCTAACAAAGACCTGAAGTTGATGAATGGGAGAACTAAGGCATGATTTCACATATCTTAAAAGATGATGCTTTTGTTCATACCTCCTAGAAACAGCCTGACATTTTAACTTGCGTTGAGCAAGTCTCTGACACTTCTTTCTTTTGTTGTTATTAGAGTCATGACTTTTGCATTCTTCCAGTTTTCTTAAATCTCGTCTAAAAAAGTTACCAAGTATAGCTGCAATTTGCTTTGAGGTTACTTTAGTGCCCTGGGTCTGATTTTATCTGACTCAGATTTCTGTGGGGTTTCTTAGAAAATATCAGAGCTAGCTGTGCATCAGTGCTCTGTCACTGGTATTAATTATGTTCAAAATATAATTTTAGTGAACACTGAAGTAAAAGAAGTTATTAAACATTTCTGCTTTGGTGGCCTCATCCACTCAAAGCTTTCTTTCCCTTTTGAGTAATGAACTAAGTCTTTATTTGGTCTCCTTCTCCTTATCAGTATACTTAGGGTGATATTTTTTTTCTTCTTTTTCTTTCTTAGCTAGTTCTATCTCATTCTGTGCACTGATAGTATTTTGTCCTTGCACAATTGCATTATTCTTTTTATATTCATCTTTAATAATTCTATCCAATTACCATGGTTTGTACTTTTCCTTTCTGAAGTCATAGAAGTCTTTGTGAATTAATCAAGTTGATTTCTTACTATCTTTTCTGTAATTTCTCTGCCTTGAGATAATGGGATTTTTTACTTTTATATTGCATTTTTAAAAACATGTCAGTATTTTTGAGCCTCCTTTCCCCTATTATTTCTTGCTATGGGAACTTTCTTCTGTGTAAAAATAACATGGGCAGTGTCTACAATGAAGCTAATAAACTTGTATTTATTTCTTCTTTTCTAAAGCATTTTTTTGACAATATAAAATATTTCTAGCATTAATCTGAATTAAAAAGTTGGTGTTCCAACTTATTTTTATTAGTAACACTAATCATTTCCCTCTTAAAGGTTGACTACAGTGCTATATCCTATGACTTAAAAATGTTCCCTTTTGAAAAGAAAAAATCTTCTGGAGAAAGCTGTTTTGGTTTGGGTTTTTGTTGGTTTTTTTTCTCCTTAATTACAGCTGAGAAAAGAGAATATATAGGTTGTCTGATACCAGTTCAGATTTCTGGAGTATGTCAAAAACAGCTCTCTGGTAAGATTTCTGGTTGATAAAATTTCACTTAAGCAGTTGAGATAAGTAGCTGTTCATACCATTTTTTTGGTCTTCAGATAGACCAGCATTGAAGATGGATAGCTGTCATGCTTTTACCCCAGCCACCAACTAAGCACCACGCTCACTTACTCTCTTCCTGTCCCACTGCCACCACCCCCACCAGCTGTTGGGATGGGGAGAAGAATCAAAAAAGGTAAAACCCATGGACTGAGATAAGAATTGCTCATCACCTGCTGACCAATGCCAAGCCAGTCCCTACTCGGAGACTGGCATCCTCTGGCCAACTCCCCCCAGTTTATATACTGAGCCTGACATTCTGTGGTATGGAATATCCCTTTGGCTAGTTCAGGCCAGCTGTCCTGGCCCTGCTCCCTCCTGGCTCCTTGTGCCCCTGCCCACCGGCAGAGCATGGAAACTGAAGAGCCCTTGCCTTAGGGTAAGCACTGCTCAGCAACAGCTGAAACATCCCTGTGTTATCAATGTTATTCTCTTACTAAATCCAAAACCACAGCGCTGTACCAGGTAATAGGAAGAAAATTAACTCTGTCCCAGGCGAAACCAATACAGTTTTATACTTTTAAAATATTTTTTAATGATTTCAAATAGCAAAAGTGAAGGAAAGATGCATTTTTAGTGGAATTTGGGAAACGCAGAACATTTTAGCTTATGAATCTGAGAACACTTGATAGTTAATGGTTAATGTGCACACCAAAGGACGCAGCTATCCTTGACTTTGACATATTATAAACTTACCTTTACTATACTCTTCAGCATATCAAATTCAACATTTTTATTGAATATACCTAAGAACTTCCCCATCTGTACGTTTCTTCTACTTTTTCAGACTTACTGTTCTATGTATTCTAGCATATGTGCAGTACATTGATGGAAGTTGTTTGCCAGTTATTTTTCTGAGCTCTAGGTAATCCTCTGATGCTATAGAATAAGTTTAGTGATGACATATTGGTCTCATTCTGAGTGGAAAGTATTGGAATATGTTATGCAATAACTACACAATAATTTCATTAGAGATGAAGATGTGATATTTTCCATTAAAGTTACCATATGAGAGTTTGATAAATGAGTAATTAACTTTACAGCCACAGCAGCTGACCAGCATTAACACGATGTTCTTCATCTTCACCATGTGGAAAATGATTCTACCATTCAAGAAAAAGTCTGTAGGTTGTTTCTAGAACTTCAATGCTAGAAAAAATTGCTTTTCAAATATTTAAAGGAATATAAAAATAACACTGCAAACAAGTTCTGCCATGGAATTAAGTAGTTATTTTGCCAAAGAGGTTACATAGACGTATTGTAGGTGTCACATTCATGATGAATCCTTCATAATCAGTTACAAGGGAAAAGAAGCCTCTTTGAGGATTGTGTTGCCAACATGTAATTGGGAAGAAAAGCAGCCAGGTGACAAACTAAATACATCTAATATCAAATTAAAATTGTTTTCTACTTGCTGAAAGTTTATAGCCTGGAAAACCACAGTACAAGGTTTAGCAGCAGCAGCGTAGGTCAGGAGATGTTGAATACAGCCTGCATTCAAGGAGATTGATATAAATTTAGCTAGACAGAGAGGAACTTGCTAAATAGAAGAGAATATGTTTGTCTGTTCATTGAAAAGATCTTTTTATTTGAACAAAAGAAGTTTAATTCCTTATTTTAGGAAGGTTAAAAATGAATTTAAAAAATACCATTGTTCCTCTTTCCAAGTACTCTATTATCATTTTTTTCTCCTTTTTGTTGATTAAGCCTCATTGGACTTTTCCCAATTATATTATGTAAATATTATTTTTGAATCCTTGTAATGCACTTGATAAATCTTTCTTTGGAAGAATAAGTTAGGTAAAAGGTGAAATGCCTTTTCATAACTGAGTTTAGATTGCCAGCTGGGATTTTGTAAAATCACTGTTTCAAAATACTAGCATAGATTATTAACAAAACTTGTGTTGGCATTTGTGGTGGGTTGACCTTGGCTGGATCCCAGATGCCCACCAAGCTGCTTTATCACTCCACTTCTCAGCCAAATGGGGGAGGGGGAAGAAAATAACATGAAAAAAACTCTATGGGTCAAGATAAAGGCAGTTTAGTGAAAGAAATAGCAAAAGTTGCTTGTGAAAGCAAAGGTAAACAAAAGATGTTATTCTCTACATCCCATCAGCAGGCAATGCTCGGCCACTTCCTGGGAAGCAGGGCTTCAGTACGTGTGATGGTTGATGTCATTAAATAACAAATGCCCCGCCTTCCTCCTCCTTTATCCCAGCTTTTATATCTGAGCAGACGTCATATGGTATGGCATATCCCATTGGTGACTTTGGGTCAGCTGTCCTGGCTGTCTTCCCTCCCAAGATCTTGCCCACCACCAGCCTACTGGGGAAGGGGATAAAGTTGGAAAGACAGGTTTGATGCTGTGCGAGCACTGTTCAGCAGTAGCCAAAACACTGGTGTGTTATCACCACCCTTCTAGCTACCAATACAAGTGCAGCACTACTAATGTTGTTGAGAGGCTCAGCCAGACCCAATACAGCATTGGGTAGTACATTTAGTTGTACTAAAGCCTGTTGAGTCAGAAAAGCTGAATGTAATCTATGTGCACACATAATATCTGTGTGTACACAAAATGTGTATAGACGTTATTGTTATTATATATATGTACATATATATTTGTTAGTGTCAGGCATTCATTTTTCAATAGTACCAGAGTTGTGGGTTTGAAGAATAAGAGTAGTGACAAATATTCTCTGTAACAGTTATTTTTCAATGTAGATACGGTTTTTGTTACTTTTATTTTTCAAATTTAGGAAAACAATTTGATAATTTTTTCTTAAGGAATGAAAAAAAAATGTGAAATTTTTCACTTTTGGATGATAAACACGTTGACTTTTGTACCTAAATCACTCAATAGAATTCAGAACAGGTCAGTTATGTCTGAAATTCATTGACTTTAGATTGATCTGGATAAAATAATGTAGTCAAAAAGTATTTTACAAATAATTGCTACCATCAAACAGTATTTTAGGTAACCGTTATCCTCTTTTTTGACTTGCTAAAGAGTTAAATAGAAAATGAAGGCTTTTAATGAAATGTTACTGAATATATCTAGAAAATAGTTGCATATTATGAAAATGATCCTGTTACTGATTAGTATTTAGTATTGTTCATATTTTTGTTTCATATTTTCCTAAGCTCATTTTTATGCATATTCACAGTGCTAGTTCATTTACAAGCAATAATCATTTTTTAAGCTTTGAATATCAGTTTCCCCTTGTGACAGTTTCACCAGAAGAGAAGCTCACTTTGCAAAGTCTAATTACAGTAAAATCCTGTTTCCCTTAGCCTTGTTATTGGCAAGAATTTTGGCCATGGTGGAATTATGCTTGTGGCAAAGTTGTATCAAAAAAGCCACAAACCCAAAAACTTAAAGATTTGGGTTTAAGGGTTAAGGTAAAATCATGTATTAGGCATTACCAGATTATTTTTCAGCAAGCACAGAAATACCCTGAATTATTATAACGTGAAATTCTAGCTATTTGCAATAAGAATGTAAATAACATGGCACAAAGCTGTATTTATAATGACTAATAAAAGCTGTTATATTGCAATCAGAGTGATGCCAGGCAACAGGGCAATTCATTAGGAGAAAAACAGTTAATGAACAGCTAAAGCATGCCAGTTTGGACCTTTTCCTGTTAACTTCAAAATATATACTCTGGGTTTGGTCTACTATGCTAAATAATTCTTTCTAAGGAAAAGTAGGAAGTAAGGAAGGTTATAGTTGCCTGCTGATTTCCGCTAACTCACAAAAATGCATAAAGGAGATGTCATTTTTAGCTTTGTTATGGATAGATAAATATGCTTGCCATGTTACGCTTGTTAAACATACTGTACTTGTGATTTGTTGCATTGAGATGTTGATTCAGCACAGCATATAAGCACATATGTAAGTCCCTCCTGACCTCAAGCACCTCTATTTAAATTCACTGTTCAACTAAACTAGATCAGGGAGTCAGTAATGTAAATCAGACAATCTGGACTTAAATCATATGCTTCTAAGCTACAGCTTCTGTAATATTTACTAACATATATCTAAAAAAAACCTAGAGATGAAATTTGTGATTGATTTTTCTTCTTTCCGTTTCCATATCTTTAAGACACGATCACAAGAAATAGAAATTATGAAAGCTGTATTTAATTTCTTTTTCTCTTTTGTACAAGCAAGATATATAGGAAAAGGAGGTGAGTGTCACAGAAACTAAATGATAAGCTTTAGAATTTTGAAGACAGGCTTCATCTGTTATTTCACGGTGGAAATAGTGAAACCAATATGAAAAATAATACTTTAAGAAACTGAGTTCACTGGTATAAAATATTCTTTTCCAAAGCCCCCTTCCTCCTAAAGAAGGAATTCAGAGAAATACAAGTACTTTCAAAGCAACTTGTTTTATTTCTTTTTTCCATCAGCATTTTGCACAAAGTTATTTTACCCAGTGCAAACTGTAAATGTCATTAATTCTAAACATTAAAAATATTAGATACTGAAATATTAATGTGATTTTATTTGTATTTGCCATACATCATCATTTCCTGTATGTTTTCATTGAATCGCATTTCAAGAAATGTAACTTATTAAAAGCTGAAACAGATTTAGCTATTAAAGCTGTGCTACCAAAGCTCATATTTTCACAAAAACTAGTAAGGTAACAGTTGCAGGGTTTGGCTACAGAACATACCAAAGGCAACTTGAGTGGTATGAAAACCAGGTACTTACAGGACATTTCCACTTACACTGGATTGCAGCAAAATTCTGATTAGGTTCCAGTCTGATAGGTTGCATGAGGTAATCACTTTGCTAGTAATGTGTTTTATGTTTTTACAAACACTTTCATGTTAAAATAAAAATACAGGAAACATGCAGCCAAGTAAAAATAATGCATTAAAAGAATGAAGAGATTTGAGCTGCTGTAGCGAATTACAGGTGCTGGGATAGGGATAGATGGTAGAATTTTGGCTGGTGGCTGCAATTTCAAGCAGCAGTTGTTCATGCAGCAGAGCAAAGGTTTAGCCTTGGAGTTGGGCTGTTACCACCCCAACGTTAATGTCATTCTCTAAAATCTGATCAGACCTTGCAAAAAATATCTCCTCATATTGTAACACCACTTGTATAGATGGACCAAAGTCGGTGTTAAAAGTCTTAAAGAAAAGCTTTATGGAACCTATACTGAGATTTCTCATCTATGGGATGATGTTTGCTGTGTGATATATTGGATTTGCAGGGCAAGGTTTTCGTAGCGGGGGGGCTACAGGGGAGGCTTCTGTGAGAAGCTGCTGGAAGCTTCCCCATGTCCAATGGAGCCAGTGCCAGCTAACTCCAAGATGGACCTACCCACTGCTAACCAAGGCCAAGGCCACCAGCAATGGTGGTAGTGCCTGGACAGGAGTGATAATACGTGAGAGGCCCATCCCCGCAGCCGCCATGGCAGCGCAGGAGGGGCAGGGGGCTCCAGGCCCGGAGCCCGCGGTGAAGCCCACGCTGAGGCAGGCTGTCCCCCTCAGCCCGGGGAGGCCCACGGAGGAGCAGATCCCCACCGGCAGCCCCTGGAGGCCCCACGCCGGAGCAGGTGGGTGCCCGAGGGAGGCTGTGACCCGTGGGCAGCCCACGCCGGAGCAGCTCCTGGCAGGGCCTGTGGCCCCGCGGGGAGAGGAGCCCGGGCTGGGGCAGGTTTGCTGGCGGGGCTGGGGACGCCGGGGGGACCCGGGCTGGAGCCGGCTGTGCCTGAAGGACGGCACCCGTGGGGGGACCCGGCTGGGGCAGGGGAGGGCTGTGAGGAGCCGCCCCTGAGCAGCCCCATTCCCCGGCCCCTGCGCTGCTCGTGGGGAGCGGGGAGAGAGATCAGGAGTGAAGTTGAGCCCGGGAGCAAGGGAAGAGTTGTGGGGGAAGGTGTTTTTAAGATTTGGTTTTATTTCTCATTTTCCTGCTCTCTTTGGATAGGTAATAAATTAAATTAATTTCCCCAAGTTGAGTCTGTTTTGTCTGTGACAGTAACTGCTGAGCGATGTCTTCCTGCCCTTATCTCGACCCATGAGCCTTTCGATATATTTTCTCTCCCCTGCCCAGCTGAGGAGGGGAGTCATAGAGTGGCTTTGGTGGGCACCTGTCATCCAGCCAGGGTCAACCCCCCACCCCAGTATGGGAACATCACTATATAAGAATATCATTCCTCTGCTTAGTGGTATGAAGTCTATGTGCTATCTACAGGTGCTTTCCCAAGTTTAGGATTCGGAAGATGCCTTCTCAGTGTAGCTTTATTTTACAATTCCTTTAAGGCTGGGGTCCTCAAACTTTTTAACCAGGAGGCCGGCGCACGGATGAAGTGGCAGGCAGTCATCTGCGGCTGCTTGGTTTCCCTCCCAACCCCCGGCGGGGGGGGGGGGGGGGGGGGGGGGGGGGGAGGGGCGGGGGGGTTCTGTAAATACCAAGGGCCGGATTGAGGGCCCTGGGGGGCTGTATCCAGCCTGCGGGCCGTAGTTTGAGGACCCCTGCTTTAAGGTATTTACACCTAAAATTGTTTAACTCCCAATTATTCTGTATCATTTCCAGTCCTTAATTAGCAAGCCTTTCCTCAGTGAATGCACCTGTACAGACTCTTAAGAGGGATGGGAGATAATTGTCTACACCCATTTCCAATTTCAAATGCTGCAGGTGATTCTTAACTGTAACATATCTAGGGGACTGATGAAATGTAAGTGTTTGTTTCTTTGAAAGTAAATCTTCATATCTACTGCCTATTACAGAGTACTTTGGGAACTTATTTGTAGTGAATGATTACATCAACACACATGAAGCAATCTTCATGCCATTTGAAGGACAAACTTGTTTCTTAATCATGGTGCATTTGTATGAAAGTCTAAAGAAAAATCTCATATTTCAGATTGATTCCAGTATGGATAGACAGCAAAACTATAGTTTGCTTATACAGGAGAGGGGAATAAAAGAAGGATAAAATGACCTGACTGCTGTATTTCCACCTCTTTTTCTAGACAAAGCAGGATCTTACAGTTATATGAGACTGCTGTTCAAGAAAAGGCCCTTTTCTTGTTGTCCAATTAACTGAAAATTCAAAACTTCTTGGTAACTACAGTTATTTATGATCTTGTTCTATTTCTGTGATACACAAGTAGGTGTATTTATGAAATACTCTGTCAAATTTATTGCTAATTGTCCATGGCTATTTTTGGTAAATATGTTCAAATTCTGCCTCAGATGAGTAAATAATTTGTATTACATGCATTGTTCAAAGTAGGTCATTATAATTTCGACAGATTGCAAGTCAGCCAGGTTTATTACAGCTTACGACAGGTTGCTAGCAAGGAATTTCTTCCCAGTGCATGGTAAGGTAGAGCTTCTGTAAGTCTAGTTCTACAGAAATATGTATGGTCTGTTACATGCACATCAGCCTGCTCGAGCAGAGATGCTTATGCTTTCACAGAAGCAACTTTTTAGTAAGTCATATTCACTTTTGTGCTTAAATCAGAAATCCACAGTTGTGGTTTAACCCCAGCCGGCAACCCAGCCCCATGCAGCCACTTGCTCACTCCCCCCTCACCCAGAGGGATGGGGAGAAGAATTGGAAAGGAATGTAAAACTTGAGGGTTCAGATAAGAACAATTTAACAGGTAAAGCAAAAGCTGTGCATGCAGGCAAAGCAAAACAAGGAATTCATTCACTGCTTCCCATGGGCAGGCAGGTGTTCGGCCATCCCCAGGAAAGCCGGGCTCCAGCACGCTTAACGGTTACTTGGGAAGACAAATGCTGTAATGCCAAATGTCCCCCCCTTCCTTCTTCTTCCCCCAGTTTATATACCCAGCACAACACCATATGGTATGGAATAGCTCTCTGGCTAGTTCAGGTCACCTGTCCTGGCTGTGTCCCCTCCCAATTTCCCGTGCCCCTCCAGCCCTCTCGCTGGCAGGGCCCAAGAACTGAAAAGTCCTTGACTTAGTATAAGCATCACCCAGCGACAACTAAAACCATCAGTATGCTAGCAGCATTGTTCTCACACCAAATCCAAAACACAGCACTGTACTAGCTACTAAGAAGAAAACTAACTCTATCCCAGCTCAAACCAGGACATTCAGTCTTCCAGAATCATGCTGCAAGTTGTGACGCCTTCAATGACCAGCAAATCCTGACATGCTATATAGTTTTTCATACTAGTAATAACTTCATTTGTTACCACTTACGTTATGCCTGCTATCCAAAATGCCTGTCGTCTTTACAGTCATGTAGTTGTTCATTCTCCATCATCTCTTTTCCCTTAGGCTATACAAGATGTTCTTATTATTTAATTTCTGCCTTTCTGCCATAAGTCAGCCTTCCAAATTGTTAGCGTATGTTTGTAATGGGGGCTTTCATGGTCACTGTCCTTATTGAAAACCTGTGATCTACTAGGTTAGATCTTTGCGTGTCTGTAACTGTTGAGTTCTTTCAAATGTTTTTATTAGCAGACCAATTCTAAGTGAGAAATCTGATTTCAGTGTTTATTGTAGTGAGAAAAAAACCCCACAATTCTTGGAATACCTGAAGGATGCAGTATGCGCATTAGCTTGGGCTGAGTTGCACATCATGTAGTCTTTCAGTCAAATGTAGGAATAGCTCATTCAGCTATGTTTTGAAGTGCTACCTGGTAAATATAATACACCAAAGGGGACACTTCCTACACCAACTTTCTCAACTTAGTGACTAAATGAAGGAGATTCCACTCTCTCTAGGCTAAGGAAGGCTAAGTTTAATCTGACTTATTGTCCCAAATAATATGATTTTCTGCAATTTTCACAAATTATAAAATTACCTTTAAAAATTAGTTCTTTTTTGTTCTAATATAGTTTTAAAGAAATGTTTTAGATGTTCAAAAATTTGAAGGCAACACTGTGTAATGCAGTGTGGCAGAGCAAAACCTCTATTGAAATGGTAGACTTGAACGTAAAGTTTCTCTGGAATCGCTGTGAAGAATGACAGTATTTAAAGTAAGCAGGGCTGCTAAACTAGATGGCTTCCCTGGTTGCGTTTCAGAAACAACTACAAGTTGGGATGAAATGATACTTAACAGCATTTAGAAGATGCCAACTAATTACCTGAAGAAACATTTTTGTTCCTAAGAGATTGTATTAGCTGATCTAATACAAGAAAATAATAATGGAGAATGACATGTGTTTAGCAGATTTTCCTTTTTCTTAACCCTGCTTGAGGAAAATAATCTCTTTTCTGTAGAACACTTTTCTGTAATATTTTATTTAATGTCATAGGGAAATAAATTTTATTTTCAATTGCAATCAACACAGTACTTTTAAATAATCAGTGATAGCTAATAGGTGATGACCATTCCCATTATGTTTTAAAGCAACTCCAGAAGTACCTTCTTATGATTCTGTCATCTTTTAAAATCTTCTTTACATGCCAGGCTTTCATTTATTCTTTGTGTTGCAGAAACCATAAGACTTATTCAGTAGCACTTAACTTTAACAGTTCTTCTTCATCTGAGTCAGTATGATTTACAGAAATTAGCTCTTAAGCCTTTTCTTCTTTTGAAAATGGAGAGGAGAAAAAGTGAGCATTCAAGAAAAGAAACAAGTCATATAGGAAAAAAAAAACACAAGAGAAATAAAATGCTCTGTGAGCTTTATTGTTCATGAAGCCTGGGTACGACACATTTGTGTCCCTTAGTTGGTAGACTGTTTAAAGTGAATTTTACTTACTACTCTATACAGACTAATCATACTGTCCTGCACGAACATTTTTTGTGTTGTTTGACTGCTGAATTCAGCTGATGTGATTAAATGCCACCAAGGCTGAATTTTGAAGTTTGACTCTTTATATCTAACAGCATATTTTTCGAAAAATTTTATGATCCAACTTAACAACTATATCTCACTTTGAAGCTGAGTTTGAACCAGATGACCTTGAGAGAGGTCTCCTACAACATAAATTATTCTATTACCTAAGACAACTATGCCTCTTAATTACTAAATCCTGTAGAATTAAAACACATAAGCAAATTTTAAAGTTACTAGACATGCAAATGTCTCAAATGTAAAGGATTTCTTTCCATCGGAAAGTATGTAAAAAGTTCTGTTCATTAATTTTTAGTAATATTTTCATATTCACATAGAAAATCAGCAGCTTCTTGATTAACATAGAGAGACATTTTGTCTTGCATTCCTCAGGTTCAGGTTTTAATGAGACACCAGACATTTCAGAGAAGCGTGTCAGGAATTTTTTTAGGGCACCTCTTCTACACTACCAAAGTCTTCTGTACTTCTGTTTCGTATCAGCAGCAGCCTTGATATTTCTTTGTACCCTTTTTATTGGGGGAACCTGAAGCTTAAAACGTTTATTTATTTTGTTCCAATTTACTTCCTTTTTAAGGTGGTAAACTAAAGTATGTATTCTTTGAACTTGATTGTGATTTCATTGGTCGTGTAACTAAGACACTATCTTCACATGTCTCTCCAAAATCTCACTGGAAAGTTATTTATTGGCAAACCCTCTAATCCTAAATTTTATTCTGTGATGATTAAGCAGAATCTGTTTACCATCACAGCAAGATGAGCAGTTCTGCAAATTGTACTACTGTGTTTTACCTGTTGAGGATTCACTTGTATAGCTTCAACAGATCAGAAATTTGATCGCAAAATTGAGTGGTTCTGGCCCATGCTTTGGCCACAAGAGATGTTCCCTAAAGTACATATTGTGGTATTTACAAGTTTTATCTCATAACTTTCTCCCCCCCTAGTAATAATAAGCATCTCAAGTAATAAAGTTGGAAAAAATGCTTTGCATTGATGGAATTAAGCTTACCATAAATTGAGTAGCCTTCCTTGTCACATTCATATTAGAAAAACAAAAAAAACACCGTAGAAAATTCAATTTAGCATTACAGAGATTACTGCAGTATAACAGCCCTTTATCTGTAGTAGTGTATAAAAGCACTTCTAACAGTGCATCAATTTTCACAGCCATTTAGTAGATTAGAAAGCAATTGTAAACAGAGTAAAACCCACATTAACTCCTGTCAACAGCCCGCCTTTTTCTCAGTTATGGATTTGTTTGAAATAACAGTGAAGTCTAAAGTGATTACATCAACATCACAGATTGTATTATAAATATGAATGAACCCATTGTAATGGACTGCATAGTAATATATGGCAGGCATTTGTCCTCCCCATCAAAGTAACAGCTTTTGTAAAGGAAGAATAGCTGTGACATAAGGAAACCTGTAACTCTACAAGAAATTATTCCTCCTGTTTTCAAACAGTAACTGCATCAAGCGACACATTTTTAAACTGCCCCTAATTCTATACTATAGTAATGCACCATTAATAAGTGTCTTGTATTTCTTTTAACTGAAATTGGCTGAAACATATATATATAAAAAAATCAGGTATTTTTAAATGAACAGTTATTTAAACAACATTACTGTTGTTTTGGGGAAAAGAAAGCAAGCAGTTATGCATGGTTTTGTTTACTTTGGAAAATTATCTTTTCCCACTACTGATTAAAAGCAATAAATGGAGGAAGAATGAAAAGAATACTGCGTTTTTTTCTGAATAGGAAGTCATCAGGTTGCACAGTGATAATCACAATAAACTGATTTATGGTCAGTGAGGAAAGTTGATCTTCAAAGAACTGAAGATTCCTCATATACAGTATCATCCAGAGTAGGGTGTGTTTTGCATTTTTTTCATTTCTCCAGAGGGTTATTTTCCACAAGAAGATGTCTAATGTCTTTAACACTGGACACTAGACATTTCCCAGTGCCTGTTTCTAAAAGGTGTACTAGTGCATATCTTTTTAATTGCTTCTGTCTATTAGAGTATTCCTTGTAGTCTTAAATAAGGACAATTTCTCCTACTACTGAATTGCTTTTGTTAGAAAACTCTGGCCACCAGTGAATTGTGATACAGCTACCACAGTCTTACTTGCAACAGTAAGATATTTATATAAAACTATATACTGTACACCTACTATAAACAACTGTTTCTCTGTAGTAAAAAGAACAATGCTGTATATTTGATTTCCAAATTATCAAACAGGGTATTAAACACTGAAGAACAAGTTTTCAAATGTGGATAAATGTAATGTTTCTTATTCATGGGAGTAAAACCTATCAGTAAAGTAGTAGTAAAGTAGGATAAAGGTATGATTTCCTTTATATTGTGAAGATTAAACATGACAATATTTATCTTCAATCAGCTGTTGTATTTCATTGTTATTTTTTAAAATATGGTAATTATTCAATGAAACATTTTACATTAAGACTTTTTTTAATAAAGACTTTAGAGTTTGTCTTAGAAAGCTAATGATTTTCTCCACAGGTTTCATATATTGTCTTTGATAACCTATGTAAAATTGTAGCTTCTAACCTCAAATATTTACATTTAAACAAAAACAGTTACAGGAATGGTGATTTCACATTAATGAACATTCTGCTTTACCCTGTAATAGCTTTTATATATATATATGTGTGTGTGTATATATATATATATGTAAATATTGCAAGAAGATATAATTAATGTATTTTTGAGGGTAAGATACTTAACTGATGCTATATCTAGATTTAGATTATTTCAAGCAAAAAAAAAACCAAAAAAAACTAAAAATCTCATGCTTTGATAATAATAAAGGACGTTTAGTTAGACTTAGAGAAGCAATATGAAACAGCAGTGAAAAAATATACAATATCAAACAGATTTTTTTTATAGTCATGTCATTTCTTCATTTCTATTTTATCTACAATGTTTTTTCAAACCTAGAAAATGCATGTGATTGTGTGCTTTCTGAAACTGGACCCAGCAGTCTATTGTAATGTTACTTCTTAGTGTTAAATGCTCCTATTTAGTGGGTTAAATATCTCCAAGTCAAGTAAGTCTGCACAAAGTATTTTCAAGTTGCTTTATCATTTAATGCAGATTCATATGTAGTCATTGGTTTATATAAATATATGTAATTAACTGTATCTCACAGCAATTTTATTATCATTACGTATCTTACTAATCTGTAATTTTAAAGAAGCCTTAAACACCATTTAAAACCAAGTGAAACTACAAATGAAAACAGTTGGTTGAAACTAGAACTTGGTGAAGGCTCCAGGGTTAATAGGCAAGCCATCCTCTCATTATGGCCTGATTTAGAATGAAATCTTCACAAAAAAGAATGGCAGTTGAAACTGGTCTGTTCTTACTGAACTAACACAAGAAGTACAGTCTCCTAATGACATTCACATTGCCCTTAAAGCAGTCAAGAATTACTGTTCTCTAAATAGGAGAAATGTCTTCCCATGGCAGTCCAGTCCAGTCTTCCCACTCCAAGATTTACCAGTGTTTGTGGCAGGGAAGTTGTGTCAGCACATCCTCTGCAGCCAATCAGCTATCATCCACAATGCTACTCTCCATGGTGTCTGTCTGTCAGATACTCCTTTTAGCTACTTCAGCCCACTTCTCTATCCAACTTACACCACTTCTGTTTGAAAAAAAACATTTTTTAAAGAATATCAATGCCATTCAAAGCTGGCAGTTCTCAGGCATAGTTCACAGTCTGATGTATATATATTCTGATTAATTACATGGCACCTGATTTGCTTGCCCTCACTATAAATAAAACTAATCTAAGCTAGACTCTCTCTAATCGAAAGAAGGCAATAGATATCTAAAGTATGTGCTTTTAATTGTGCATTGAAGGTTGTCTTTTTCCCTTGACTTGTCCCTTGACAGTGCAATCTCTGCGTCATTATTGTCCTGCAGAGTCAGGCATAATGATTCTGCACCAGGGCTACCGTAGTCTACGACAATTTTATTTTAGTGAAATACAGTACTGGTGGGTGCATAGGATCTGTAGACAACATCCCACACTTTGTGTTACACTCAAAAAATATGTAGTTTGTGTAGTTAGTACAGTACAAAACAACCTCAGCCACCTACAAATACTTTATGTACTTGCCTATAAAAAAAAAAAAAAAAGTGTCTCCTAAGTTTTAAATACATTTCAGCTGGATCTTTGTGTATCACCATCATTTCTACATGCATGAAAGAATATGGAGCTGGGCATAATCTGATGAGAGAAATGGCATTCTATTTTTAATTCTGAAGGGCATAGATCATTTGGATTTGTTTCTGAATGAAAGATGTTAAAGTCTAGTAAATATAATGAAAAGACTAATCAGAACAGTCTTTTCAAAAGATTGAGTCCTAGGTAATTGCATGTGTTTGTTTCACACCAAAAATACCTTTCTGTGTTAGTTTTTTTATTATTATTCTTGCATTTCCCATGTTGAAAACTTAATGCTTTTCTTTACTAATTCTTTAGCTTTATGTTTTATGGAATAATTCAAATTTAGCTTCATATTTAGTATGTTTACAAGTAAGAGACCAATAATCTTTCATATATGCATAAAATATGATTATTAAGATCCAGTGAAAATACTTTGTTTACTGCTTATTTTGAATGGCAATGAGACTATATGAATTAAAGTAGCGTTGAATAACAGGTGCTGTTACAGCTTTTATCACTGCATACTATTTCTATCCTTTTTTTTTAACTTGCTGCATATTGTACATAAGCACTGTTATGGGATTATTACTTTTTTTGAGAGAGTTCATAAAATATTTTCACGGGACTCAAATCAGTTTTCCTTTAATTCTTTCATCTACTCAACTAGCTATCTTAACAAAAAATCAAACACACAGGACTCAGTAATATCTAAAAAACATAGAGCTGCCTTGCCATACAAAGCATCACATTTATATCTTCATCCCTAAAGACTAAACTTGAACACTTAGTCCTTGGTGGATGTGAGATTCTTAAGTTTGAATGTACACTATTGGAGTTTTGCATGACCAGGACTAAATCGAAGCCAACTCCAGCATAAAGCTGTGGTGATTTTCATGTGAGGGTTAGGATTACATATACCAGTACAGAAGTAGGAATAATTTGGTTTATAGGCTGAATTTAAATATGTTCCAAGCTGGTCAGAAACTTGCAAAGCTGCACAGAAGTATGGCTGTCACCAATCTGTAAGAGATATGAGCCTAAGCAACCATAAGATCTAGGTCTGCTCAAGAAAAAAGTTTGTGAACATGGAGGATTTTTTAAAAGGAAAAAGTTGTGATAGCTAATTAATGGCTGAGCAGCATAATTAACAATGGCAACTTTCACATCTACAGTTCTTGTCTGTATGTTATATACAAAACAGAATTCCCCTGTTTATATCCAAACTGTTCTCTGTAGCAGCCAGAATATAATTTATTTCAATTCTTTATGCAGCCAGAAGAAGCTTTGTGAAATTTTATAGTTTGTGTTAAATAAATTGTAAGGCTGATACCCTTAATGTCCTATCAGGCCTTAAAGTCACCTAATCTGCACCCAGTCCCCTTGCTCATAGAGAATGTATGATCTCTACAAATCTGCTGTCACTGTTAAGTCTAGGAAGTCCACCTTGTGTTCAGACTTTGCTGCAGTCAAAAGTTGGAAGCTTCCAGATACAGAAGTTACCTTTAGATGTCTGGAGTGCAGGCATTCACATCTCAGCTAGTTACCATAAGCTCTCTTTACATGTTTAAAGTATCTACACTAGGGTGAAATGAAGTGCAGTTTAGAAGTGCTTGTTTCTCCTCATTGACTGTGAAGCAAGCCTAAAGCAACCAGCACAAACTCATTCAGTCCAGTGAATCTCACATTAGGATCAACAGCCTTTGGCCAGACACAAGGACACACAAGACTAAGCATGCTCCGGTTTCAGATGATTTTATACAACACTGAAGAAAAGAGCTGGTTTTGTTTCTGTAGCTGCAATACGTAGGTACCCATAGTCCTCAAATTATACGTTATTCACAGTTGTAGTTATAATAAGGCCAGTTGGATTTCTGGTTTCTGTTTTGAAATTTAACTGAGAATATTTTAGAATATTCATTACCACACACACACCAAAAAAAAAAAAAAAAAAAAAAAAAAAAGTTTGTTAATTTAAAGTAAAGGGATACGTACCTACACAACTGTAATCAAACTTTTGGTTTAAGCTGTATACTTACTCTTAGATAACAAAAGCATTAAATTTATACATACTTCAGCTTATTGAAACTGTCCTGATTTTAAGCTTAACTTACAGAAAAAGATGTGTGGTTAGTAAGCTTAGAAAAAGCAAGATTTCAAATAAATTCTTGATTGCAATAACTGGATTCTTAGAGTATATTCTCTCTTCCCCACTCCCCTATTGTTTTTCTCAGTTTATATGTTTGTGGAGTAAAAATGTATAAATAGCTGGCCTACTAGTTTTGCTCCAAGATTTTTACAAATGTCTTTGGAGTCTGCTGAATTGTCATTCTTAACATTGCTAGTTAATGTTGAGAATCTAGATTTGTAAGTGATATTATCTTATTACCCCCAAAAATGAAAATTATATTTCTTCTATAGGATGTTACTTTGAAATGAATACTAACATGCTTGAGATTTGCATTTTAATAAATTCTGCTTAGAACACTCTGAGCTGCTGAACATTGGGAGATTTTTCGATAGCATTTGTTTTCCTTCTTAGTATTTAAAGCTGTTTGGGTAGAGCATTACTCTTTTGAAATGAGCACTAATGAAGATGCTATAAAGACTTGAGAATATAACTAGCATATTTAGTGTGAGTGAGTAACTTAATTGATCAGCTAGCAATGTGTTTACAGAACATATTCATTCTAGAAAGAATTATTGTGTTATGTTTCCTAAAAGGTGTTTTTAGCATCCCTTTAGAACATGGTGGGAGAAAAAGAGTATGTTTCTTTTAGAATTGTGCAATGATCATGCCTATATATGACATGGGAGTAACCTATGGACATCCTTGTCTGTATGAATTTGTGTACATCTAAAGTGTATGTTTACCTTGTATTCCAAAAAATCTTTTCAGGTATTCTCAGTGGTCTTAAATTTTTGAAGGGTAGCCACAGATCTTCTAATTGGCTGTCTTCCAGTATCTTCACTTACATAGGGGATAACAGGGGGAAGAAAAACAAGTGAGGAGATTTCTGAATTTATACTTCTGAGCAATCAAGTGGTTTCCATCACAGACTAACTGGTTCTGGAAATAGATCGCTTTACGGTTTTTTTTGTCTACACAGAATAGTCATCTGTAATCAGTGATTCCACACAATTGGCAAAGCTCACTCAAAAAGCAGGTTGAAAAGTACAGAGCGCAAAGAATGTTTCTGCCATGAGCAAGATTTGGTGACGGCTGGTTTAAAGGCAGTTCAAGTGTGACTGCACATTTACATGTGAGAAGGAAATGCAGAATACATTGCTTGGATGTGATCATAGAGTATGTGCTTGGAGCTAAGGTCTAGGCTTGTAGAGAGGTATATGCTAATATGAATTGGTACAGTAAAAAGCTGAACAAAAGCGTAAAGAAAAAAACATGGAATTGTGTTGAAGTCTGCCTTGAAAGTCTTAAGTCTGTCATGTGAACAGCTTTCGTCAAATTTAGGTGTACAATGGCAGCTGAGTTGTGTCACCATCTACAGTTTTACTGGGTGTGCCTGGGGTGGAGTTAGCTTTCTCCGTGGCAGCTGGGACACTGTTGTGCTTTGTAGTAGTGACTAAACCAGTGGTGATACCACACCAGTGTTTTGGCTATTGCTGAGCAGTGCTTGCACAGCATCCAGGCTTTTTCTCCCTCTGTCCCGAAAACACACAGAGCAAGAGGTTGGGAGGGGACATAACCGGCACAGCTGACCCAAACTGATACTCCGTACCTTATGATGTCATGCTGAACAATGAAAAGTCAGGGAAAAGAAGACGAAAGGGGAACGTTTGTGGTTATGGCATTTGTCTTCTGAAGTAACTGAGGCCCTACGTTCCAGGAGGTGGCTGGACATCTGCCTGCCAATGGAAAACAGTGAATGAACTCCTTAGTTTGCTTTCCTAGCATGCACAGCTTCTGCTATTTGTATTAAACTGTCTTTATCTCTATCCACAAGTCTTCTTACCTTCCTTCTATTTTCTCCTCACCCCATGGAAAAGGGGAGTGAGCAAGAGGCTGGATGAATGTTTGGCTGTTTGCCAGGGTCAACCCACCACAATAATTCTTTTTTATTGTATTACACTACAACCTTAAAGATATTTTGAAGGGATTACGTTTTCCAGCTTCCTTCAGAAAGTCAGTTCACAGGTTTTATGCTTTAATGTGTCATAGTATGAATAATATTTCAGTGAATGCCCAGAGTAACTGAAGAAAGAAAAACGTTATTGCTAATCCAGATAACAGCAAAGATGACTGAAGTTTATCTGTTGTTCTCTGAATTCTTGTGCTGTTCAAGCATTTACATTTAACATGAGAATGCATTTGACCATGCATGCTGTAAAGAAGTAAGTTAAGCATATATTTGTCTCTTTGTGACTGACTGGATTTGTGTATTATTATTTTAATTACCCCTCAGGCAAACTTCTGATGTGTGATCGTGTGCAGGTCAATGTTCTGTGAGTCCTTCAACATGACAGTTCACAGAATAATTATCCTGTCATCACACATTGATTCATTGTTACATCGTTTCTTGGGGCTTTTTCTCTTACTCACATTTGCTTAGCAACCATATCACACGTCTCTTATACTTATTATTCAAGTAATCACCCTCTGCAGCACATAGATGCATCAATTAAAGCTTTAAAATAAAGTATATTGTTCTATGTAGAATCCTCAGGTGTCAGGAAATAAAAACTGATTTTAAATGTTGCAGGCCTTCTTCAAATGGCTAATCTGTGTTTATATTAAACAAACAAGCATACTAACAATACTAAACAAAAAAAAAAGTGATAGGTCACAATCAATAGGAAATGGATGATAAAATTATATTCTATTCTTAAAGTGCTTAGTCTTTTTTAGAGACATACCAATTTACATACAGCTCTGAAATGGCAGAGTGCTGAACATCTATTTTAGATATGTTTTTCTTACCTATATTCTTTGTAAACATTTTCTGGCTAATTTTCAGATTTGGCTAAATTTCACAGCAAATTATTGTTAGAATGAAACTTGAGTACCCAGAAGCTGTCAAGATGGTTCAGTGATTTAATGTTGGCATCCTGCAGCTCTGACTGTAATCAGCAGATGATCTGGCATTACCATAAATGTTTTCTTAACCATCTCTGTCAAAAAAAAATAGAGAAAATTTTTCCTGGTTGGTTGGTGGCTGTTGTTTCTGATTGAATTTGGGTCAGCTTCTTTTGCATAATTAAAATACCATGATGATCTCTAACAATTTATTTTTAATATCACCTTTTGAGCTAAACACATTTGCAAGGCTGCTTCGTAAGTCAGAACAGACAAAGGAAAAACAAGTCTATGCATAAGAATCCCTTGTCTCAGTGGCTCAGGAGGTCTTACTGCCTTCTGCCTTGATTTCTTAGTGAGAGGGTTTCATTTTTCAGTCTCTTAGTTTTTCTAAGAGTAAAATTTTCTTTCTAAGTTCCTTTGTGAGAGCAATGTTTCTTCTGTAAGCACAAAGATGTCTTGTGACTTAGATTTCTTGAAATTAAAAAAATCCTCTCTTAGATAGCAAGATTAACTTCTGTTAGCTGGTTACTGCTAAACGGTAATTGCATGCAATTGATTAGGAAAAGAGGAAACTGGAAATGGTACAGTTGGCTTCTGATGGTTTTTACATACCAAAGTGGCTGCTAAGAGTCAAACTGTTGGACTATAGAGCCATAAATATGTTCATCATGTGAAAAATGCATACCATTAATGATGTTAAACGCAGCATTTTGAATTCACAATGACTGGATTTAATTACCCATGACAATGTGTCTCAAATTTGTCTCATATGATAATTCAGTGGTATTTGGAAGACTTAGTAAAAAACATCTTTAAAAAATAATTCCTCTTTTAGACTCTCTTCAAATCCTGGTCCCTTTTCAAAGCAATTTGTGACACTTACAAAGTACAGTTGTTGGTGTCATATACATGTATGGCTGGATCATGTGCAGAGTAGAAATTATTTATTTTTTTTAATATCCCATCTCTTTCCACACATGAAGGCCCAATTACAGTCCATCCTGAAGAGAGGAAATAATTTAGTGAAAGCATATAGCATTAATTAGAGCTTCATACGAAGAGAAAGAAGGATTGTCAAAGGAATGTATATGGAGTCTTGTAGAACGAGAAGATGAATCACTTTTCATCTGCCTTTATTTCCCAATATTTAGTTTTGTGTGAGGATCTTCTTGAAAATGTACTATTTCCTGCTACACAGTTTCAACATCCTTGATAGCATCCTTCTGATGTTTTTCTGTAGAGCTTTGTGAGAGGAAAGCAAGGACCATAATAATAATGCTTGAATAATGAAAGTTACATGAATGAAGATGATTCAGCTTCATCCCATCTCTAGTGTATTCATGAAGGCAATCTTGTATGTTAGTTTACACAGATTAAACTTCACAGCCAGGTTTGCTGCTGTCCTGTTGAGAAGCACCCATGCTATAAAGAAGCACTGATATCTTTAAGCTGACATCAATGTTGTGTATATCTTTTTTTGATCTACTTAGGATATGGAGTTCTCATAAATACTTTTCCAGGTTAGTAAATCTCACTCTCACCTGTCACAACAATGACAGCATCCAGCGCTCTCTGTCACCCTACTCCCTCCAGAGACTTGTTTTAAAATGAGAGGAGCCTGAGAGCTGTATGCTGTTCTTACAACCTTTTGGATAATAATGAATGACAGCCCACTGTGACTGTGACCTGTGTGGGCAAGAACTGCCCCAGGACATTGGTCTGGTACCTGTTACAGGAATGTGATAAAATTATGTTTCTACTCGACTGCTTAAACTAACACCCACCTACTTCCCTTTCAGCCCTAGCCTTTCATCTTTATGCTGCTCCCAAAAACATTTGCAGTACTCTGTAGATTCCCCTTTCCCTTAGAAGCAGATTGATTCCTTAGGAGAGAAGCGCAATAGCTGATGAGAGAAAGACATTTTTTCCCATCAGTTTGATCTGACATTACAAGATATTTGTGCTCAACCTTCAGGCAATGCAACCTACCAATACTCTGACTGCTGATATAAACCTGGGAATGGAAGTTTGGGCTAAAAATAGGAAATATAAATTGTATGGTTTTCTAGCAGTTATTAGAATAGTTAGGGAATAGCTTGTAAACATTTAATATCAAGAATAGTGGATAAGAAATAATTTAGTTTTAAACTCTTAAGGCAATTACTAGACATAGTTACTAGGGGTTTTAAGTGTTTATGCTAAATAGCAAATACTTAGCAGAAACAACGTTATTTAGAACTGCAGTGAGTGAAATCTCCTAAATATCAGGTCAGTCTTTAAGACTTGCTTCATTGTTTGGATTTGTTGGGGGGGTTATTTCCCATAAGTAAGAGGATTTCTACTGTGTTTTCTTTCCACAGCAATTGGTAAACGAAGACACAAATTGTGCGTTTCTTTTCCATTTTGGTTATTTTTATCGCATATTACTTATCATTACCCATTTCAGCTGCCAGTGGCTTTCCTTTGATGGCAGCAATCTTTATGCATATTCCTGAAATTCTTCATCAGAGTGTACCCTGAAAGCAGTATTTATCTATAGGTAGATTCTGTGCAGACAGGTTTGGAGACTAAATGTGTCTAGTCCTCAAAGGCATCAGTGGCAGTTTAGTGCGTGGGATCTACATAAATTATTGCGGGCTGAACAGAGGATAGCTTTAGACTATGGACGTCTATGTATCCTATCAAAGATCACTAACTTACACAGTCATCTATTTTGACCCTGTTAACTCTAAAGAGGATTTGGAATGACAAGTTACAATATACTTCTGAACAGAGTGAAAAAAGAAGTAATCACATTTCTGAAATTTAAAATAGTCTAAATATGTTAACTTCCAGTTTCATTATTGTAATTGCCTGATCATTTCCTGACTTAGAAAAAAAGTTTATGTTTATCCTATTTGTACCTTGGGAGAAATCCCATAAACATCTAGGCTGTATTACACTTCTGGACACTGCCTGAAGACCCACTGCCACTGGTATACATGTAGATCAATATTTATCTTTTCACCCTCTTCATCCTAACATAAATAAGAAGATTATTATTTGTTAATACTAATGCTATGCCAAATAATTTATACATTTTGAAATTGTCCTGGTTTCAGCCAGGATAGAGTTAATTTTCTTCTTAGTAGCAGGTGCAGTGCTGTGGTTTGGATTTGGTGTGAGATCAATGCTGACAGCGCACTGATGGGTTTAGATGTTGCTGGGTCATGTTTATACTCAGTCAAGGACTTTTCAGTTTCTCAGGCCCTGCCAGCGAGAGGGCTGGAGGGACACAAGAAATTGGCATGGGACACACCCAGGACAGGTGACCCAAACTAGCCAAAGAGGTATTCCATACCATAGAGGTCACGCTGAGTATATAAACTGGGGGTCAAATCATGACAGAAATTAAGAAACTTACAAATTTATTTTTTTAGGAATGTTTCTAACCACATGCCACAAAGTAGGTTTCTATTTTGGAAGTTTCCATTTTGCAGTTTCCTAGAAACTCCCAAATGTGCCTTCATTTGGGGAAAGATGTGTGAGGAGACACGGAGATTCACTGTAATTCAGAGGAAATAGGGAGGATGCCAAACTCCTGTCTGAACTGGCCATCAGACACCCTCAGAGGTTTCTTCTCTCACTTAGATAAAACTTCAGGTGATTTCTGTCAGTAGTCTGATCCACACTTCTGTTCTCTTTTCATCTTAACAGGCACTTAAGACTTTCATTTAAATCCCAGTAACTTAAAGTTGCATTTCTTGTAACAAAAGTCATTGCCAGATTAGAGGTGAGAATATATTAGTTTAAACAGAGAGATTAGTCCCAACTCAATGCAAATGCAAAATACATTTGGAAAAGATAGGAAGAAGATTAAATTGAGTGATCAACAGGAACTTAAAGTAGTCTTTGAGAAGATATAGGTAGGTAGGGGATTAAAAGAATTTTTAAAGGCTTTGCTTTAGGGTGTTAGGGCTGGTGCTGCAGGGTGTGACTGAAATAAGTTATAACAACACACAGCACTCCTTTTTAACATTTCAGGGATGTTCTCCAATCCTACCCTTGTCAGTCACAGAAATTGTTGAAAAAATATGAAACTCATGAAAAGTGGCAATAAAAAGTATTTAAAGTATTTTCCATTATAGTATCCAGCAAAGAGCTATCCCATTTTTTAACAAGCAATGTTATGTAATAGTCGTGGACCTTCTAGCTATAGCCATCTTTCACATTATGTCTAAATTCTGCTTCTGGGTGGTAAGGCAGACTTTTAAGAAAGATAATTAGGTCTTGTTGCGTTCTAACACCAATGCCAAGGTCTGGGAATGGATTTCAGAAGGCCAACTTTGGGCTGTATAAATGACGTTTAGGTAAGACGGGTGCCTGAAAAAAACACAGAGCTCACAACTGTCCAGTATCTTATACTCTAATAGGATTTGAGGGTCAGTGTAGGAAACGAAACCCTCATTTCATACTTGAGAGGAAACCAAGAATTAATGATTTTCTAGATGCAGCTGAAGTGGGAATTCAGAACCTCCACCTTGTCCTGAACTTAAAAACAGAGGTCCTCAAAATGTCAGCTAGCAGTGGTCATATTCAGCCTTTCACAATCAGTAAATGTCAACCATCTGAAAGATAAGCCAGTACTGCCCAGTTTACAACAGAAAAAGTAGCTCTAGAAAGTGTTTTGCTGGTTTCCTCCTATCTTCAGCAAAGGACGAGGGATGGTCTATGCTTTGGTATCAGCAAGAGGACTCTTTAGGAACATCTCCAGACTAATTTTTCATGGACTTTGTTTACTTAGGTGGAGCGCAAGGGGGTATACACTCATACCCTCACAAGGCCTATGGTATACGACCATTGCTAAATATGCTTGGTAAGGTTGCATTGGGACATGCAGGATGATGCGGTCAGTGTAATTTGTGGAAGATGGACATGACTTCCAGAGACTGGACTGCTGTAAGCATTCCAGCTTGTGGGAATGCTGTACAGCTGCATCCAGATTCCACATATTGCACTGCTGTCAAAAATACATGCTCTTTTCATCTGCTGTTATGCTGAGAAGACATGGGAGTACAGCACCAACATGGTGGTGAAGCTTTTCCCTGACTTTCAGTTCCATGCATCAGGGACGTGTACCAGAGACAAACTATGGCACCCCACTGGGGAGCCAGTGATGAGGATCATAGCTAGGGCTGTTACTTTTTCCATGCCCTCAGAGTATCTTCTAGCACAGGCCAAGTCATGACTTACAATCTACAAATAATTTGCATCACTGGTAAGGTTGGTATGTGTGGACTTTAGAAAATCTTGGCATAGACATAGTTTCAGGAATATGATTTAGCTTGTGGAGCACAAGCCAGAGATCAGAAATACTCCACTGGGGTTTTGAGCATTTTTCCCTGTTAACTTAGCAAAAGATGTAATGAGGTTGTAACTGCAATTGTTCTTTCTTATGTTATGATTTTGTCATGCCCCACATTGAGATGTATGACTGTAATACAAGCATATAATGCTGTCTAATGCAGTTCTCCTTATTGTATTTGCAGCTTTATTTTTCAATTGGTGTACAAGTATTTACATAAAAATTAAATAAGTCCTTAGTATCAAGACTTTTATTGAGGAACTCTGCAATGAAATAAAGCTTTTCAAAGTGCTTTATTATTTTAAATATTTCTTAGTAATTTTAAAAAAATCCATATCTCTACTTTGGTGAGTCTCTTGCAATCATTACTGTTCTCTATTAAAGGTAATATATAACAGTATTATGCAGGATTTAAAAATCTCCAACTGATCATATTTTGCTTCCACAAGTTCACAGCAGGTAGGTCTTGTACTACTGACTCTTTTTGGTTCACATGCTAGTGCACCATTTCCTTTTTCTGAATATGAAGTATGTAGCCTGTAATAGATTATAAGCATATCCTACGCTAGGACACCATTTAAATTATGGAAAGCTATTAAGCACAATTTTCTGTCAACTGAATTTCCTGAGTATTGCTGTTAATCAAAGTAATTTTAAAAGACTTTTATCTAGAGGATAGTAGCTATTTAGCTCTAGGTTATGTGAATATGATTTTGAACTGTTTTTGATTAACAACAATGTTCAGGAAATTCGTATCTGAAAAAAACTGTATTTTAATATTAGATCTGAAGGACCCACAAGAGCTAGATATTGAACAAGGGGAAAAATAATATTTAAATGTCATGGAATACAGACACTGAGACTTTAGTGGCATACAGTGTGATCTCTGCCTAACATGTGCCTGGAAGAATTCAGTACCAGTAAAGTCAAAACTGTTATGGGTAACTGTCTTCTTAGCCCAGCATTTAGATAACTTAAATGTGAACTCAAATTTTTTGCTTTGTCGTCTGCATAGCGATTCTTACAATACAGGTAAATGACAATTTTTGATAACTAAAAGTGAGCAGACATTAGAAACCTTTCTCAACTCCTTCCAATATGTACAGCAAATTAATAAGTTCTGTCATTATCCAGTGATTCTTAACATCTGATTTTTTTGTCTTACTGCTGCTGGAAGGTACACCTTGCTACAGCAGGTGGACAAATAGCACATCAACAGAAATGTAAGCTTTCTTCTTAACAAGTCTTCATGTAGAAGTGCCTTTCCCTGAGTAGTTAGTTTTCTTTTAACCTCTCTGATTTTATTAAATTCTTTGTATATTTGAACTAATATGTATAAGTATGTAAATATATTTATTTTATTCTGCAATTTGTTTCAAATATAGTTTGCTGCCAGAAGCGCAAACCAAATTTATGTATGTTGATAATGTAATGGTTCAAAGTAGTTTAGAAAAGGCTGTTAATATTTGTATGGTTTGTGGATTTTCTGGGGGTACCCTTGTTCTTGAAGATAGGTAGAAGATGGTGGCCAACATCCCTAAGCCATCTCCTTGCTACTGTGGCAGACATTTCAAATATTGTCTTCAGAAACAGATCAAATTCTTGCTTATAACCAGTTATGTTTTTTTACTGTCACTTCTATATATGTGCATTCCAAAACTTCATTACTCTGATGGTTCAAAATTTTTTATTTCTAATAGAGATGTATTAATGACTGTTTATTCTTGTGCTTTGTCAGTTAATCTCAACTTGGGGCTTTTCTTGAAAGTAAATTAGTATATTACAGCTTTTATCAAACTGAACTAAGGAAGTCCAGCCCTCCTACTGTTGTATGCTAACCTGTAGCAGCTTGCAGCCTTGTAATTTTAAATTCTTATGCAAGGTACATTGGCTTTTGTAAACCAACCCCCTCACCAGTTACAGGTTGAAAACACGCTTCTTTTGTTTTACCACTATAGCATAGGGTTTGAGGGAGGTGTGGTAACAGTCCAAAGTAATGACAGCGGAATGGATGGGTTACCAAATCACCAACGCATGCAGGTTTTGAATCAGTTTGTAAAGCAGTACAGTGTGTTTAAGAATTTGGGGTTGAAAAATTAATTCCCAAGTGATTACAATAAAAAAATGGCAGGATGGACATTAATAATTCTGAGGAATTAGTAAGAGTTCTTACCTTGCTAGTGCCCAACTAATTTTAAACTTTGACTTAAATGGAAGTGATCTTTCACTCTGGTATGAAGAATACCACCAGCAGCAGATAAACCTCATGTATTACAGCAGTTAATTCTTCAGGTACGTGTTTACCAAAATGAAATCTAGGACTGTAAATAAATACATATGCTTTCCTAGTAAAGTTTAGTGTTTCTGAATGAGATTCACAACAGCCAGTTTACTCAGCAGGAAACTGCTTACCTACACACCTGGACATGCACTTATGCATAGCAATGCTACATGGACAACTTCCTCCTTGACTGAAAGAGCATACACAGTAAACATGCTACCTGAAGGAGCTGAAATAAATTTACAGTGATAAAACTGGACTGAGATAAAAAATGTGTATCCAGATCTTTTTTCCTAATTGACACTAGCTTCTCAGTACTTTTTGTAGCATGGTTGAGACCAAAGTGTTCTCATTATTTAGGAAGTGCAGCTAATCACTAGCATAAAGTGTCATGTCTTAAGAATATGGCACTTTGTGATTTTTGCAGTGAATTGTGGCATTTTCACTTCACAGGAGTTACTCAGATAATGCAAGGACTACTCACATAAACTGGCCAGTGATTAAGGCACTTTACTAATCCCATTTCTTGTTGTTGCAGGACCCCTCAGAGTGAAGGGAAAGGCACTGGTTCTTCAGGTTGAATGCTCCACTCACTAATCTATGCATAGAAAGTCACAAACTCCAGCGCAATTGCTGCTGTTGTAAGGGGGAGGAGGGGCAGGGAAGACACAGCTGTACTCAACTTTACTCAGTCACTATCCCAAACAATTTCAGTTTGTAGGCAGCAAGTTACAGGACATGCTTTCCTGCAAGGCTAAATCAGTTACCAAGTTTCTTAGCAGGACAGAAGTTTAGAGAGATCCCAACATCTACTGCTTCACAATAGCAAACTTGCAGCAGTTCCCTGCTTAGGCGATTTGCTGTTCTAAATCTCACTCTAAGGGACCTTACTCTGCCCCTCGCCCACTATGAGAAACTGGGGAAAATATTGCTGAAGTTTACTTTGAGGCCTCAGTTCATAAGTGTTTACCACCTCTGTTATTCAGTCTAGTTCATCATACCCAATTGATCCTCATGCTTGAGTATTTTTGGCTTGAAAACTGCCAGAGTTTTTGCTGAACTGCAAAGTAGTTAAAATGTGGTTGTTGGTACATCTGAGGAGGTTACTGTCAGTGTCTAATTTATTTTTGCCTTTTGTAAAGTCCAACACCTATACTTAATCTCTGATTATATGATATGTTTTCTTCTACTTTAAAAAAAAGTACTGATTTTCAAAACAGGTATTTTTCTTGCTACCCCTAGACTGAATGTAAACAAAAAGGGCTACAGTGCAGCTAGTATCTTGTATATTGGTAGAGGTAGCATACTTTTCTCACCCTGCAAATATATGTTCAGAATCAATAAATATAAACATTTAAAATGTGATACTTAAGAGTCTACATATCAGGGATATTTTAATTACATGTTTATTGTATGTAATTATAAAGGTGTGTTCATAACCAGTCTCTGGCCTCCTGTGATTCAGTAAAACTGAATTGTGTGCTGCTGCATCTTCAGGGTCAAATTATTTTTCATAGTATAAAATAGAAATTACATTTTTCAGTTAAGTGCAAAATTTGCCTGTTATCAAATTTTAATTAAGAATAGTTTATTTCATTTAGAATAGAAGGTATATATTTTCCTCCACTTGCCAAAAGGTGATTATACTTACAAAATTTGCCTGTTATCAAATTTTAATTAAGAATAGTTTATTTCATTTAGAATAGAAGGTATATATTTTCCTCCACTTGCCAAAAGGTGATCATACTTACAAAATTTGCTGAGGTTGTCCAAGAAAGTGTGTAAAATCCTCATCCATCACTGAGAGCCCCTGGTCAGGGAATGACAGTGCAGTAAATATCTTCAGCAGCTGCCTTTTAATGTACAAGCTGTTTTCGGTAGGAATTTTGAGCACTCACATAAAACACACTGTCATGAGTGACTGCCTGTGCTCCAAAGTCATTACTATTGGGATGATGGAACATCTTTCAGCGAATAACCAAAAAACTTTAAATGTCATGTCAAGTTTGTTGAAGCCATTTTCAAGCCTTGCTCAAGGTTACATGAATATTGAGTATGTCTGTTTCTAAAAAGTTTGAGATCTATGAGGGACCACTCACGTTGGTTTTGAGAACAGTCACTTGATTGGGCAGGGGGTGGGGGTGTTAGGGAACAACAACAAAAAAAAGCCAGCTATTAATATATGTCAATCCAGCAAAGCTCCTGGATATTGACTGAGTATAACTTCTTGTGACAGTCAATGCCAATGATGTTTAGCAAATAGTAGCAAGTTATACAAATTCTTAAAATTACTTAGCTGCCTACAAGATCTTAAAGGAAAGAAAAATTATTACAATGGTAATTAAATTGAAATAGATTTTTTTAGCATTTTAAAATTTGAACACTTAAATATGTAGGAATGTAATTAACCAGAAAAACTTTGGAAGACACTTGAGAGGTGCTGAATACTCTTTTCTCTTTGACTCCAGTAAGAAAGGAGGATCCCATCAAGCTCTGCCTGTGATTTTGTAGGAAATATGGGTGCTATTCTTATGAAACCATGTGAAGTCTATATCACTTCAAGGGACCAACCCCACTGCTTTTGAATGATAGTATTTTTTATCTTGCCTCCTTGGCAATCATTACTCCATCTAGTACATCATCTGCATGTAAAATTTTGTCTGATCAAGAAGTCTTGTTATATTACAAAATATTGAAACTGAGATCCAAGGTTTTGGTTTTTTCATCTTTTGCAGAGAACCAGAAAGGAGAACTAGAGAAGTCATGTTCACACCACAGTGTCAGTTTAAACTTCACAAGAAGCCCAGTCACCAAAGAGGTTACTTATGATGTGGAACCGAGTTCTACGGTGTGGAACAAAGCTGCTGGGAGAAAGGAAGCCTGTCATGGAGAAGGCATCAAAGAAAACAAAATAGATCGTATCGGGTCTTCTTCTAAGGGAGAAGCCATTCCAGAAGTAGAAGCTCTCCTGGCAAGACTGCGAGCACTATAGAATAATCATATAAAGGATTAAATCAAAGCTTAAATACAAGCTATAACAGCCTACATCAGAGATACACTGACTTTCTATTATTGGCATTACATACTTCTGAGTTTTTATCTTCTCTATAGTTGGGTGATCTACTTCTAAACTGTTTGCAAGAATGTATGATATGATGCTATAGTTTTGCATAACTACAGGATGATTTTTATTATATGTTTTGACCTGCTAAGCATACAAAAAATATCAGAAGAAAACATACTCGAGTAATCCAAGGCACAATCCTTTTAGTGGACAAACTACTGACCACATATTTTGAGAGCTTCTCAAAACAGGAATATCTTTTAAATATTGTTAAATCATCATACCTAGGAATAGGGGTCAGTAAATAACTGAAAAGGTATTCTCTACTGCAATTTCTAGCCTTAAGAGGTTTTAGCACCTATAAAGTATTTATTATAACATCCTTTGCAGTTATAGTAATAGGAAATATGTATCATATAAGTCACCCATACTCCAGTTTGAGTTCAAAGAGCACCAAAGCTTGCAGAATTATATATATATATATGTATTTACAAAATGGAAATCCATGGATAGTAAACAAAATCTATGCAAATAATATACTTTGTGTGATTATTATATACTGCTGTTAAGCTTTGTTATGATTATTATATCAAAATAATATATACCATATCTGTGATTGCAAGGCTTTGCAATTTTGTCCATAGCAGGCAAAATGTCTTCACAGTTGTTTACCAGTGTTGTATTTTATCTTTTCACATGTGAGTTAATATGTTTCTATAAAGGAAACATGGAATGGAAAAGGTTTTTACAATTGGTTTTTCACAAACTCATTTTCCAGTAGCCCGTGAAGTCTTATTTGCTGGCACAATAGAAATCTTGCACATAATTGCATCTCTTTTATCGCACTGTCATTGTACATTGTTACATGTTCACTATCATATTTATTAATTGCGCATCATAAAGAATCACTACCTGTGTTACCAAGTAAGAAGCTACTATTAGAATCTTTGCTTCATTATTTAAAGCTTCCTTATTGTAAGAGTGTATTAAGTATCTAATATCTTTCTTCTAAATTACTCTATTTTTCTTTACAGAATGCTGAAAAATGTCTTTCAATAAGAGTCTGTTACATGAAACCAGTGTTTCAATGCTCCAGTGCTTTTTATATCCTTGTTTAAGTTGCCTTCGTATTTCCTGCACTAAACATTAATAAAATTAATTAGAACTCAGAAACTGGGCCTGTTTATACATACTGCATAGAGAGTTTTTTCAGCCATTGCGGGGAATCAATCTCATGTTTCTGGGGCTGTTGTAACTGTCATTATATACTCTAATTACATTTTCCGCCTTAGCTGAAAAAAAGAGGTATAAACACAAGTCAGGGAAAGATACAGAGAAAGCCTATCAGACAGTCATTTCTCCAGCTCTCCTTGCAAACAATGAGCAAAGTTGTCATAGAAGGCCCCATTTGGTAACTTGAAATTGCATAGACTAGCCACGGAATTGGGGCTTAGTGCATCTCTAGTGGATAACTAGAAATACAACCACTACTGATTGTTCCACTAAGGTCCTCTGCACCTCCACTGTTAAGACTTACTACCCCAGTTTACAGGGTGCAGTAAAGATTTCTCTCTGCAAAGTACAAATGCCTGACTAAACAAAATAGTATTTCAAACCCAAAGAAAACGTACATTGAAGGGGAAAATAAAATAACCATTCACTGAATGTCTTCAGTTGAGTACATGCTAAAATAAAAAGGCAAGGAGTAGAGAACTCTTTCAACTATTAGCAGGATGACCTACCAAGTGAAGGTGGAAGTACAAATTCATTTTCCTGAACACAGTAAATGTCTTCATTTGAATTAGTGAATAATAGTCCACAACAGAAAACTGACAGTTCAAGAGACTGCTGTGTAGTTTATCGAACAAACAGAAGTTACAAAATAATCTACTGAAATTTTCAACAAACAAACAAAAAAATGCTTCTAGCAGCCTCATCTAGCATCTTCTGATAAGTCTCTGAAGTCTGAGGTGTGCTACTGCAGCAGACGTGTTCCAGAACAGAGGATCATGCCAAGGGACCATGGGGAGCTTTCTGTGACCCAGCAAAAGCAAGAAGCAAGGACAGAGAGAGAGACAGAGGGTGCCCCAGTCCCACCCACCTCACAGCCCCCGAGCGAGGAGTGTTGAGGCCCTGACTAGCAGCAGAGCTCTGACCCCGCGCAGGAGCCAGCAGGGGTGAAGGCGGCCGAACCCCCGCAGGCACAAAAGCGGCCCCCGGCAAGCACGAGCGACCAGGAGCGCAGCCGCCAGGGCAGGCCACAGGCCGTGGCGGGCAGGTGGCACAGGGAGGGCAGAAGGGAAGCCATCGTCCCCCTAATGGCTCAGAGGCGACCTCCGATAGCGGTCATCGCCCCACCAGGAGAAACCGAGGTGTGGTTCCTACTCAGCCAGAAGCCAGCACCAGAAGGCATGTGGCAGCCCAGGAGCTCCCACGTAAACATGCAGCTGTCCAGGTCATGGCTGCAAGGGGTGCCTGAGCCTGTGGCTTCTGCTGGCAGCAGCAGGGACAACAGCTGTGTGAGGTGCAGCCAGGCGGCAGAGCTGAAAGGGGAAGCAGGAAGGTTAAGGACTATCAGGGAGTGTGAGAAGGAGACAGACTGGTGGAGCCATTCAGCCGTCACTGAGACAAACACACCACATGGACACCTCAGAAGAAGGGGAGGCTCCCCCACCTGCTCACCACCAGGCAGATGGAGGGGTCCTAAGTGACAGGGAGGAACGGAAACAGGTCCCTGCTTGGGACAGCAGGTGAGTCACCCCCTGGCCTACTTCACCTTCGTGAAAGGTGGAACCTTTCAGGAACCTACTGCCTCCCTGGGGCCTGGGTAAGGGATGTTACTAGAAAAACCCCTTGTGTGGTACAGCCCTGATTACTGCCCATCACTGGTCTTTCAAGTGGGCAATGGTGAACTCCAAATGACAAGAAGCCTGAGGGCAATCAAGAGAGACCTCACAGCCTTGGGGTGACTGACTGAGGGATCGGGAGCACAAGCAGTGTTGTCTTCTATCCTGCCAGTTGCAGGGAATGATGTGGCCTGAAATCAGAAGATCACACGGATCAATCCCTGGCTCTGGGCCTAGTGCCAACAGCTCAGTGTTGGGGTTTCTGATCATGGGTCAGTTCACACAGCAGCAGGCCTGCTGGCAATAGATGGGGTTCACCTGTCTCAACAGGGGAGAAGGATCCTAGGTCAGCAATTAGGAGGGCTCATTGACAGAGCTTTAAACTAGATGCAAAGGGGGAAGGGGAATAAAACCAAGCTTGTTAGAGATGAGCCTGGGGGTGGCATGCCAGGGTTGGAGGCAAGATCAATAGCACAGCTGGAGTGCATCTGTGCCAATGCTCTAAGCATGGGCAGCAAACAGGAGGAGCTGGAAGCCATCCTGCAGCAGAAAGACTATGACAATCACCATCACAGAAACATGTATTTTTTCCCCCTTCACTATTTCTTAGCACCATCATCATTTGATGTATTCAGAGTTCAAGTATACAGTCTATATACAAAGTTTTCTTTCTACCTTTCATCTTTCTGTAACTTCCCTTAGAAGCAAACAAATGCACGAGACTATTTAATATAGAAAAAAATCATAGAATCATTAAGTGGTTTGGGTTAGAATAGACCTTAAAGATCATCAGGTCCCAACTCCACTGTCATGGGCAGGGACACCTTCCCCTAGACCAGGCTGCTCAAAGCCACATCCAACCTGGCCTTGAACACTTACAGGGATGGGTCAGCCACAACTTCTCTGGGCAACTGTGGCATATGAAGGCATGGACCCCAAGGGAGATCCCCCATTGCACACATAAGTGCCAGTTATATACAATCACTTACCCACCCAGGTCCTGCCCTGGAATATGCCTACATGCAGCAAAGCACCCTTGCAGCTCACTCACACCCCACCAAGCTGCTTACTCTCTCCATGCTCATCTGACCAGGTCTCTTCTTCCCAGGTCAGGTTTTAAGCTGTGGGAGGCTCTGGGCACGCCCCTCATTGCAGGCAGGTGGGCACAGAACTGATTTCCAGGTGAGCTCAGAGAGCCAGATTTAGTGTTAGTTGTTTCCTCACCACATTTTAATGCATAATCACTCTGCAGCCTGGCACCCAGAGAATGAGCAAAGCCTCTTCTCAGAAAGGGCCCTTACAAGCAACATGTTCCAGTGCCTCACCACCCTCACAGTGAAGAATTTCTTCCTAATAACTAATCTAAATTTACCCTCTTTCCATTTAAAGTCATTCCCCCTTGTCCTGTCACTGCATGCCCTTGTAAAAAATCCCTCTCCAGCTTTCTGGTAGACTCCCTTTAGGTACTAGCAGGCTGCTATAAGGTCTTTCTGGAGCCTTCTTCAGACTGAACAACCCCAACTCTTTCAGCCTGACTTGACACGAGAGGTGTTCCAGACCTCTCACCATTTTCATGGCCCTTCTCTGGACGCACTCCAACAGGTCCATGTCCTTCTTATGCTGGGGGCTCCAGAGCTGAACACAGTAGAGGAGTAGAGGGGGAGAATCACCTCCCTCAAGCTGTTGGCCATGCTTCTTTTGACACAGCCCAAGGTATGGTTGGCTTTCTGGGCTGCAAGTACACATCATCAGACCATGCTGAGTTTTTTATCCACTATCACCCCCAAGTCCTTCTCAGCGCTGCTTTCAATCCATCCATTGATACTGGGACTTGCACAGACCCACTCAAATGTTTGCATTGCCTAATATGTTCAAGTAAAAATAACTTTGGAAGTATTCAGTCTGTATTCTATTTATATGCTTTTATGTTTTTATTAAAGTATATAACTCATCTTTGAAATTATATGGAGTAAATTGCTTTAATTAATTTTAAAATTAATTCATTTATCCAATTTAAAATTTATAGTTAAAAATTCTTAGGGTAGACCTTTACTGGTGCATGCTAGTTGTTTTTAATAAGCCAATTTTTAAGTAAGTATCGAGTCTTGAATTGAGGGATTGAGCTATATACCACTTGTGCTAGATATTGAAGGTTTCACATACCATGCAAAACCCTCTTTTCTATAATTCACACCAGAAAATTAAACCCTTATAAAAAGAGCTTCCTGATTTCTTCAAACATGACTGTTCAGATAAAAACATCTGAAGTAATCTTTCAAGGTACATTCTTCTGCTCCTTCTCTACCTGAGCAGCAGACAGAAGGCACAAACACCCATGGTTTTTCTTACCAGCAAAACTGTAAAAGTCTAACACATCTTTTTGATTGTTCACATGCATTTTGGATGGCTTTTCATTTCATTCCATAAAATAATGTTGATTACTACATCAATTTTTACTTCATATATACAAAATATTATTCATGGTGATGATCTAAATTCTTCTGTAATATTCCAATGTTTTGACCTTATCAAGATATGAATGTGATCCATCTCTTCAAGCTGCATGCAACCAAGCTTGACACCTGGCTTATGTACCATAGTACTAGTCTCTGTAAACCGAGAGAGAAAAATGATGGTAGCAACTTTATTTCAGAGCAACATCAGGAGCTGGTGGCTGCCATAAGATGTGGTACTACTCTGTATCTGGTACTTCATTAATAGAGGATGGACCAGCAAACTGAAGAAAATGTAGTTACTTTTTGTTCCCCATTAATTATGGCAACACTACTGCTTAGGAGACTAAAAAGACCACATGTTAATAAAAAAAAAATAAATATCTCAGATGCAGTTGTTATAGACAACTTTCTTCCAACACACAGTTTTCCTTGTTTTACCTCCATCCTCAGCCTGGCCCATCCAAAGTCACACTTTACAAAAGTGAACAAGTTACTGCAGCTTGTTTAGGCTTTTATTATAAAAGCTGAAAAAGAAGACATTTCCTGCTAACACTTTCCACATCCATTTCTAATGAACAGGACCAAATTATAATTTTCACACTAGTCTTCCCAAGCCTTACAATACTTGTTAACTATAAAACAAATGGGAAACAAGCAGGGGTCGATAAAACCTAAGCTATGGCACTAAAACATTATAATAAGCAACGAGGGTGAAGTGAAAGAGCTCAGAAAAGAAGCAATTTCATGACAACATTGTTTTCTCGAGAACAAAATAAAGCATTACTATACCAATTTTTTAAATTTTTTTTCATGTGATGTGTGGGCTTTACACAACCAAATTGCAGCAGAAAAATCACTTAAAAGTTTGAGGAACTGTTTGTCTAGTTTATGAGATACAAAGAATTAGACAAATTGCAGATTTTACCAGGTTTCACTCTAATTTTATTCCAACATTCCTAATTGTAAGAAATTCTAAAACTACCATCTGCTATTACATTAACTATGCTACTAACTAATCATTTGATTTGCAATTTTTTTGGCACGTGAAGCAAGCACATTTTCTTCCTTTCCACACACACTTTCTACATTGTGCTATTGTGTGTTTTACCTGAAGTATAGTATTAAGATCAGGGCTATTCTTCTCACTGTAAAACCATGCTGATAAAGCATTCTGGTCATTGTGACACCAGTGAAGAACAAGAGGTGATCTAGATACAGTTTTTCTCTCCCTCGCAGTTAGAGATAGCCATTACGTTTCATACGTTAGCTGAGTACATTTAAATCCCTCTGTACTTTGATTTCAGTAATGCAGCTTTTTCTTTTTGTGTTCCATGCAATGGGATACACTGAAGAATTATTAAGAGAACTACTTTCCAGCAGCATACCAAAAATACTCTGAGCAGATGACTCGCATGCAGCATCAGTCCTATATACTGTAGGAGGCATAACACTTGAATGTAATCCAAAGAGGCAGATAAGGTATTTCATTCCACCAAAAGAAAATAGTTCCTTTCATCTAAATGAGCTTATTCCACTGCTGATACCAGAATTGTATGTGTTTTGAAAGGGTAATATACCCCTATTTTTAAACCTGTGTTATATTAGCCAGAAAAATAAACTATGGGAAGATAGGAGTGCAGAGACTGGGAAGCAGAATTGATTAATGTGCTGCCTGATTTCACTTCTGGGACTTGAAATTGCATCTAGTGCAGAATGAAGCAACTGCAGGGAAAAAAAAAACAGTCTCATCTGACATCTTTAAAGGTCATGAAGGAAATGATGGTGGGTGATCCAGAGTTGGTATGGCCACAGGTGTCTTGTCTATTCAAAGGCATATATCAGAATATCCTCAGAACAGCAATGCTATTGGGCTGTTAGTTCTCAAAGCCCTCAAATGAATAAAAGGAAGGAAAAGTTTGACAGAGATAAATATGAGCCGCCATAAAACCTAAGAATATTTTCATCTTAAATCCAACTGTCAGTCCTCCTCCTGTTCATTTTGATAGTCAAAGGAAGAGTGTAAGGCGAGAGAGGAGTCCACATAATGGTCATACCTTTCTACTGCCATGCCGGCCAATACTGCTTTTGGTAGCTACAGCGGCTGAGGCAAAGAAGGTAGCGCAGAGGCAGTCAGTCCTCCTAGGACTAGAGAAAGTCACAAGGGCCATGGTCAGCAAATATGGGCTTAAATCATGGGATCACAATAAAACACCCACAGTTCTACAGCCACACATCAAGTATAATAGAACAGACTGTCTTCTAAAATGTTCAGGTGTCAAAATGGCAGCAGAATGTGTGCATACTCTTGATGTCTCCTAAAGACAGCTATTACATCAGCTCTCCAAGTCTGATGACTCCATGCAAGCTACACATTCAGAGGGAGCTTTGATTCTCAATTATTTGTGCTTGTTATATATAGTTCAACCTTTAATTGAAATTTTCAGTCCAAAGTAAGCCTTATAAACGTTGCAGTCTATAACTGTTAGTAAAAAAAATGGCTTTTGTAAAAAGCTCTGCTTAATTTGTTGCATTTTAATGTGAAGGTTGTTGCACGTAGTTGAAAACATGCAGTGCAACAAGACTCTTATCCATTAAGCAAGACAGAAATGGCAATTATGCAGTCTGTTGATCGGATTTTTTACTAATGATGGGTACTTTCTGCTAATGGATAGGAAAGTAAAGCAGTCCAGTCAAACAAGTCACCTTGATAGTATAATGCAAGAGCCATCAATTTTGCACACAACTTCTTCAGTAATGAATCTTGGAGCACAACCCATCAGCATTGCTCCTGAAAGACAACCACTGAGGTAGAGGAACCACAAAAAGTGGTTTGAAATGAAAAATGGGATGAGAACTTTCCACCCCTTTAACAGTGGAATTGATTATGACGAATTTATCTCCAAGGTGCCTGAGCACTGCATTAAAAATGCTTCGACAGAAAAAAATATGATCCCGCTGTGCAGTTGGTGGCATCTCGCCATTTCATGCTGCAGCATCACAGTAAGAGAACTCAAGACCTATCTTCACATCTATCCTTGAATCCACAGACATTGTGGAGAATCAGAAAGAACAGTAACTATAGTAGCAAGAGAATTTTTTTTCACTTGGGGTGTAACAGGTTCCAACCTGCAATCCCATGCTACAGATTAACTGCTGAAGCCTCAGGATGACAGGGAAGAAAAGCCAGCTTTCTCCCTGTCCTGTCTGCAGTGAACGTAGAGCACCCTGGTCCATGAGGAATGGAATGAGCTCTCATTAACTTCAGCTCCAGAATAAAATTTTCTATTCCTTGATTACCAAATCCCCAAAGAGGGTCAAGAAGTTTTTATTATTCTCAGAGACGTTGCGCTATGGTAAATCTTTCCACAAACTAAAACCAGTTAAAATTCAATAGCACCTAGGTAAAGCATCAAAATCAGCAGGCAAGAACAAATTAAGCCCTTCCTGAGAAAGGCTGTGCAGGATCATTTATTCCCTTTCTGTCTCCAATAACTTTAATACTAAATACACAGATCTATATTAAAGTAAAGTTAGAATTGCTTTTAATTAGATAAAACCAAGAAGTTTCAGTGCTCATTCCGCACCTTTTACTAGGATGCTTTGATTAGCACAGTTTCAGCACCTTGTCTCAAAGAATTAACCTGTCCAATTTTTCAACTCAGAACAGAAGCCCAATATATGAACACAGATGGCCAAAATAAGGACCTAATCCTATGAGGTCCCCTGCATGTCCTCCCAAGTACTCATCATCATCAGACTGCACAAAATCATTCCAAGCAGAGGGCTAGTATAGCCTTTCAGGATCATGCCCTAATGAATAAAATATACAAAGGTGACTTGAGTAAAATCCTGTTCAATGTGCTGACAACAGTAAAACAGCATATTCCTCTCAGGACATTTTCCTGGCAGAATAACCTGACCCCTGGGTGACTGGCTTTGAGAAAGAAATGGGTAATGATCTAACTAAGCAATTCATCCAACTGGTCTTTTGGGCAATTTTTTACCAAATGATTGACGTGTTGCACCGTATATACAGTAGATAACATCACTGTAAAGTTTTAGATGAGTGTATAATACCTTTTTTAACTTCAAAGACCTTGCATGCAAACTGCACTGTTAATTGTTATGTTTTTATTTCTAAATGCTGTCCATTTTCCAACCATGGAGTTGTTTTTACAAGTCTCTCCCATGCTGTACACCAAGCATTACCACAGAAATTTGGCTTTGACCTTGCTTGCTGATGAATTTTTACTATTATATAGTAATTGCAGTGCCCCAAACTCTTATCGCCCTGCAAATTTAATGTTCCTCCAAAGGGAGTGGTTCTTAAAATTATAGTATTTTATCCATACAGTGTAGCTCAGTAAACTTGCCTTTTGGCCCCTTGTTCTTAAACTTTAAAAGGAGGCTATAGCAATTAGATCCAGCACCTACTGAGAAGAAATCGAAGGCTCCTGTTGACTTCAGTAACTGCTGCAGACAGCTCCTAAATGGGACAACTTGAAGTGCAGCTCTAGCCTAGAGGCAGCTATACAGCTGGTATTGTGGGGCTTTATTGTCTCATTGGTTCCAGATCCAATCTGTGCAGTTTTAAACTACAATTATTATTTTCTAGTTGCCAGCCTAATAAATGTGATGTGAGTTGAATTCCTGCCTGAAATTTTAACAAGCAAAAATGTTCCTGCAGTCAGATGTCACATAACAGTTAAGTGTAGCCATCATGCTGGTTTCTCAAGGAAAGAAAAGAAAGAATGTCGAGCAAGAGTGAGGATGGGTCTCGTGTACAGTTCTCACTTCCCTTCAATGAGCCACAGCTATTAAGTGCACTCAGCAGAAGACACATGGTCTACAAGGCAGCATTTCCAGTTAGTGGCTGAACCAGCTGAGGGACAGCTCAGACACACATTACTGACTAGGAGGAAGAAATCTCTGAGTGAAAATTTCTCTGTATCACTGAGATTGGTCATGCTGGACAGAATAACTCCTACCTTTAGCATATGCCAAGTCGATAGTGCATGGCACAGTACATACATAACCTTGGCAAGCAATAGTCACCACCATTAATTTGTGTGTGTGGTCATCACTAAGAAGTGGAAGAAAGTTAATCATGGTAAAGTTAAATTAACATGAAATGCCTGACTTGTCTCATTCACATTTGTTTTACTGTGGCATATGCTCCTGCTTTACACATGAAAGCTTAATCACAACATTTCAGGTGGCAAACCAGTTAATTATATAAAAACGAGGCCCAGAAGTCTGTGATATGACACCTCTCTATACTTCCTTGGGAGACGTCATGCATGAAAGAAGATGCTATTGTTAGCAACATCAGACTGAGGGCTGCAGGAGAGCACTGCTGCTGAAATCTAGGGTCCCTGCCCATAGCCCCGCTATAATGGAGAGAAAATGCATTTTATACAAATTGCTCTTGCTAATAATGGAAGTGAAAGGAAAGCTTTTTTTTGCCTGGAACAATGCACAATCTCTTGTGCAAGCTTCATATCACCTAACTTCAGATGTTACTGATGTAAAAATCCCCAACAGAGATAATCATTCATCCTGGCTTTTCTTTATCACTCATTCTGGCTTTCTTCGTATATAGAACAGGCCAATTTGAACTCTTTCAACTGCATATGTTGGGGAGAGACAAACCAGTCTGCAGTCATACCTATTCCCTCCCTTCACTAGAAAGAAAGCCTGAGGGGACCAGCTCAGAAGTGGGCAGGTGAATCTGAACATTTGCAAATGATTAGAGAAACCAGTGTGCTACCTAAATCTAGGACAAAGGGAAGATGGAGCCCCTGCTCAGTATTGTGTCACAAACTTCACATACTTTGTCTTTCTTGCCAGGCTTGAAATGGCAGCTGTCTCTCCTGCTCTCAAGAGGAAGAGGTGAACTAAGTTCTCTTGCCAGAAAATTCTCTCTTTGATTGGCATTAGACCAGCTTTTTTTCTTCCAGAACCTAAAAAAATACCTGAATGATTTGTTTCCCCATGGCCCTTCCACCTGCCATGCAGTTGACAGTATGCTGGATATAAAACCTGTAAGGCTGAAGCCCTAACCATGATCCAATACAGCATCATTTTAATCTGGACCTTGACACTATTGTGTTGTCTGTGTCTCATGGATTTTCTGCTCAGTTTAGCCCTTGAAATTAAATGCCCACCTTTGACCCACCCACCAATACTCACTCATTAAGCATATAGCAAAACAACAAATCACTTAAAACCAATCCATCAAGAAAACAGCAGGCACTGCAGGTTGAAGAAAATAGCAGCAGCATCTTTGTAGCACTCACAGGACAAGGAGGTATCTTCTTTTAATTTTCCTCCTGCATGTTTCTGTGCCTTGAATCAGCCTTTGTCTGGTACAACAGCTATCCACAGCCTTGATTGTACTTGTAATAAGCAACTTCTGCAAATGTCTCCGCTTTGCACCTGTGTGCAGTCACCTATAAAACCTGTTTGCCATCCCGTATTCTACACCTATGAAAATTCTCTTAAAAATAGTATATATAAAATACACAGTGCAAGGCTGTATTTTCACCTCAGGCTTTTGATGACAAGAACAGCTCCTTGAACTTCTTGCAGGTTCTTTATAAAAATAAAAAGAAAATATAACTGAAGTATTACATAGCAAAGGCCTTGGTATCTGCGCTTTTTAGAGACTTTATCTCAGAAAACCCTGTGAACAAAACAGGATGAATTACTTAAGCTTGCAAAAACAATGACATCCCAGAATGCTGACAACCCAGTTTCACCTTTATCTCACCTAATGATATCGACATGCAGAACTGCATAATCCCCTGCCACACTATTCCAGAATGCTTTGTAGATCATAGGTACAGCAGCACACTAAAAGCCTCTAGTTTTGTGGCAGATTTGCACCATCTCAGGGAAGGCAAGGGGGGATTGTCTAGTGCCACATTCCAAAAGGATGAAGAGTGTCACTTCTGAAAGGCACAGCTGCTATCAGATAGCAAAATACTTAGTGTAGATATGCTTTTTCTTTTCTCATAATTGGAAAAGTAAAACATGTAATCCTCCAAAATTGCAGCAAACACATGGCATCAAGAAAAAAAGCAATGAGTTTTTATTCCAAAGCAAAGATCTTTGTATTACTGAAGGCAGAGAGCCCTTTATGCCAGCAGCTCACAAAAAAAAATGAGATTTTCCAGAGATAACTGAAATAGTATTAAGCATAGCAAAACCAACAACCCATCTCTGATCCCCGAAGGGGAATGTATGCAGGGACTTACTGTGTCTATCAGCCTACATATTCCACTGTGGGAAGTTGTGTACTAGGGAAACAATTCAGTTCTGTAAACATGTCTAGCACCCAGCTGATCTCTCTTTCTGCAGTTTGACTAGTCATGTAAACATCTTTCATACACAGCATTCCCTAGCAAGGAATTCACTTTTTTTTGCTTCCCTTCTGCATCTCCTTTTATTTATTTTGAACCTGGCTCTTACCGATGCCATGGGCTGTCCCTCATTCTTGTGTTGCAGGTACAGTACAAACCTCACTGGCAGTTTAGGAAAAGCTGCACACTCCAAAGGCTCAGCAATTCATCATAATTTCCAGAAAGAAGCAGAAAAGCAGTGGTGGTGATTGCTGCCTCTTTCCTAAAGGCAACAGAGGAACGTATCTGTCAACCAGACATAGCATCCAGTGAAAGTTAGCACCAATTGCTACCCTATGCTGCTCATCCATATAGTATTAATAATACTTAATAAACAAAACAAAAACAAACAAACAAACAAAAAAACACCCAAAAAACACAAAACAAAGCAACCATGAGTGACCATGGCAGACCAAAAGTGACTACTAGGAATAAGAGCATGGGTGGAAAACCTTGCCTGTGCCAGTTGTCTCTAATAAGAATCATGTTTCAGGTAAAAAACAGAGTAGGCTTTTGGAAGTGGGACTGGGGTGCTGACTTTCTCATCTGTAGGCTGTTTTTTGATGACCAATTGGGAAGAGATTAAGTTAACTTTATGAGTGTTATTTGCATTTAATAGATGGTAGCGAAAGAAGGAAAAACCTACCTGGAGTACTGCATCTAGCTTGAATCCTTAGTACAGTGACCTGTTAGAACAGGTCCAGAGGAGGGCGGCAAAGATCATCAGAGAGATGGAACACCTCTCCTATGAGGAAAGGCTGAGAGACTTGGGATTGTTCAGCCTGAAGAGAAGGCTCTGGGGAGACCTTATTTGGCCTTTCAACACTTACAGGGTGCTTATAAGAAACATGAGGACAGACATTTTAGCAGGACCTGTTGCAACAGGACAAGGGGTAATGGTTTTAAAGTAAAAGAGAGCAGATGCAGACTAGTTATAAGGAAGAAATTTTTTATTATGAGGGTGGTGGAACAGATTGCCCTCATCCCTGGAAACGTTCAAGATCAGGCTGCACAGGGCTCTGAGCAACCTGATCTAGTTGAGGATGTTCCTGCTTGTTACACGGGGTTTGGACTAGATGAACTTTAAAGGTCCCTTCCAACCTAAGCTGTTCTATGATTCTATAAAGAGACTGCCTAAAAAATGAGGGTCCATACAGGCGGATGCTAAATCAGTCCCCAGAGCAATTCAGTTACTGTATCCTAATGCAAATAAACAGGAGATGGTAGAAAACTAGATACACAATCAAGTCTGTAACTGAATGAGCATAACACGATTAGGTGGATAATGCTTATCCGTGGAAGAATAACAACAAAACAAAATATTACAGTTATGGAAGGGAGAGTTCAATGAATTCAGAGATTTGCATGGTGAAATCATCTGTGGATCTGATCCAAGTAAGAGTTAAAGATGGCATTTCCTAAAACAATAATCCAACAAACCAAACCAAACCAAACCATGGGGATAGGTACAAATCTGTAGAGGAAAAGATTGTCAGCTACAAATATGAGTAAAATGGATTTGGGAGCCAGAAAGGTTTCACAATGAGACAAATACAAGTTAGGCTTCCAAGGGCAAAAAGAAAAACAATGAAGACACAAAGGAAATAAAACGAGCACTGGAACATGAAATTCAACTAACAAGGAAGATAACAAGAAATTGGTTTGTAAGAATACTGGCATTAACACAGATTAAGAAAAGTATCGGTCTGATATTCAACAGAGAAGAAAAACTATCAAGAGACAGCTTCGGGAAAGATCTTTAACTTTTTTGCATGCCTTCCCTATAAAGAGAAACTATGATCAAATGACTGTCAGTTCAGAGGTGCAAGTAAGGGACAAGACCTCATTTTTTAATAGAGAAACATAGGCTAGGGAGCTTTGAAGACATAAAAAGGTTAAAAAATTTCACATCAGCTGGGTCTCAACAGTTTTATTCCAGTTCATTTAGTGGCCATCCTTGAGAACTCCTGAGAGTTTAAGAGGTGAAAAAGGAAACAGTGATCATGGTACCTAACGGAAAACAGGGAGAAGCCAGAGAGCAATACCTTGCAAAATCATATACCCTGGCATCCACATGGTGTTTTACATTATGTTTCACATGGACTACACAAAACCAGTCACAAATAGTTATGAAGCTGGTTAGAAGAATATATTCTGTTGTAGGCAGAAATAATCTCTTGTGCAAATAGAAAAAAAAAAGAAACAATTGTAAGTATCTATGTCGAAAAATGTACTGAGGACTTTTTAGAACTGAAGCAAGCGCAAGTGAACACCATCACACTGTCTCAAAAAAAAGTAATCATCCTACTAGGATGATAGATATTTGTACAACATGACACACTCTTCAAGTAACCAAGTCTTTTTATTCAGTCCTGGTAAAACATCCCTGGAAAGCTGTGTTCAGTTCTGCAGCACTTTGTTTCAGTAATAAATCCAGTCACAAATCCTGAGAAGAGCAAGGAGAATAAAGATCTAGCAAATGTGACCTAGAAAGAAAGATTGAAAGATTTGGGATTGTTTACCTAGAGGAAAATGAGGAGGGATATAAAACAATGTAGGGAAATGGATCACAAAGAGAAGAAGAATGCTTTGTTCTTGATGCCTTTTGTGGTCAGGGTAAAAGTCACAGACAAACTGAAGTGACAGTGATTCAGGCAGACAATAAAGAAAATTTCCTGGCCATATGGGAGAAGGGCAGCAATTCCACCTACATCCTGCTTCCACCGCATACACCCCTCATTGCCAGAGGTTGTGCAGTCCCTACATTGCATGTCTTTTAACTGCTTAATCAAGTATCTATCAGGATTTCAAGAATTAGTTGAACCTGCCATATGGCAGGGTGATGGACTAAGCAAGCAATCTCTTAAGGTCCCTTCTTGCTCTTTCATTTTTTGTTCACTTGAGAAAACGTGACTTTTATCCTCCTCCTCTGTGATATGGTAGTCAGAGTAATCCTCTGACACCTAAGCCGATCAGCCAGTGCTAACACCGAGATGTGTGGCCCACACGCTATTCTTTCTCTGGAACCTAACATCATATTTGACCCCCTTGCATTGAGGAGATGCAATGTTAATGCAGAGCCCTGTCCATGGCATGTGAATACTGGGAGGGAAATGGGAACAGAGAATTCTGTTTCTGTCAGAAAAGACAGCAAACGGTCCTGCACCCCAGCTATGGTGAAGGCTTTTACTGAATTCATTTCAAATACCTAAAGGTGAGAGTGGAGATTTTAATTTCCATACCTAATTTTTGCCTGCTAGAATTCCCTTCCTTTTCTTTCCAAAGTTCAGTATGAGCAGAAGGCTGCAAGAAAAAAGGTCTGTGTGAAACAAAAGAGACAAAGGATAAGACAGCAATAGAGCGCTGAACACCACCTAATCCTGCTCAGACAAATCTGTTATTTTGGATATTTAAAGAAAAAAACCTGTCTACTTGACAAGCCAGAGTGGTTCTAAAGAAACGATTACAACCTGTCATATCAGGACAGCCTGAAAAGAGTTTCCATACAGCCAATGATTCTATAAATTACATTTACAGTCACTTCATTTCCCAATCTGAAGCAGCACAGACCAGGGCAAAATGAACAGTGACAAAAATGTGCAGGTTTTACACAGTGGGATTGTAAAGAGTAATATGGAGATGGGAATGAACTTGATCGAATGGCAATGAAAGTTTAATTGTGTGACGTGTGAGTAATTGGTTAATGGGACTGGGTCAGCACCTAGTGTCTGTTGGTTTGAAAAGAGAATGAGAATGCAGCTTCAGCTATCTAAAAAAGGTTTTGCAGGCCAAAACGTTCCCAGCTCTGTAACTTGCAGAGTCCAAGAAATTACATAAATCTAAATGTAAATTACAGAGTTGTCTGATAGGCAGAGATATTTTTTGCTTTGAGACTGATATTCATATTGACAGTGTCTGAGGCCCAGAGAGGCCAGAATGGGCATCCAGAAGGGAAAAATGTGGCCTGGGCAAACGAGCCTGAATGAAACGTGATGCATTAACCTGGAAGTAATTAAAAAGAAAGGGCAGGGGTGTAGCCTTGTTAGCAACTACTCGGTGTATAACAGAGAGCCATTATGATAATATGGAACTGTAAAAAATGAGGCCTTGTCTGCTCTGCAAGGACATTAAAGAATGAGTGACACTTTTCTCATGAAAAGAAGGATTGCCCTGTTGTCCTTCAGTAACATTTTCTCTGCCTCATCAACAGCCTGCCTGGCTATTGCCCTTCACCGTGGAGTTGGCTGCATTTCAGTTGTGCTACACTTGTATGCTTTGGAAAGGTAATGTATAAACTCAAAACAACTCTAAGAAAATTATAACGTAAAGATTATTCCATTTGGTATTTAATAGTTGACTTTCCAAGATTACTTAGGAAACTTTTTTTTTTTTTTTTAACTACAGTATGTTAAGTCCCATCATATCTGTAGGAAATAAAAAAATTCCAGGTGAGTGAAAACAATTTTGTTTAAGCACTAAAGATCACACTCCTCATGGCATTTGGTGCTTCCTGAGAAAAGGTTGGAACTGAAGACTTCCATCTCAATACCTTGCAGAGATGGGATTTTATATCTAGACTTCCACGTTTGCCTACAGTAATAAAGAAGTAACACCCTATTTTTAGTACTACGGGCAAGAACCTACCACTTTGATCACACTAGTATTACGGAATCAGCAAGGCATGCCAGGATCAAATCAGAAAAAGTGGTTTCCAAAGTGCTTTTGAAGTAGAAAAGGACATAAATGGAAGCTAGGAAAGGTTTTACAAATAAAATAAAAGTGTGAAAAAGACAAAGGAAAATATAGGTTGATTATTCAAATCAGAGGAGAGCAATAACTAATGGTATAGAGATGTCTGAAAAATTTAGTCTTTTTTGCATCAGTCTTCATAAAAACCATTATGTGTGATCAGCTACTCAGAGCAATGGTTTTACAAGGAGATAGAAACATAGAAGGATAAAATAAAGCAATAACACTTCAATAGTTTAGCTGAATTCTTGTCAGCATTCCTCAAAGAAATGTCTCTTAAGGTACCAAAGAAGTGAGTCAAAGCAGACTCTGAACTATAGGTTCTGAAATCTTCATGGTCTTCAAGAACTTGTGGATACAAGGAAGGTCCAAGTGATGAGGAGGAAGGTAAATATACCCCCTGTCTGCTTAAAAAAAAAAAAAAAAAAAAAAAGCCTAGGGAACAAAGATTAATTAAATTTTTAAACATGGTGACACACAAGAACAAATTATCACATAGCAACTTACAAGCACTGAAAGTAGCATTCCTGAGCCTTGTGACCTCCTTAGACATGCAGCAGACAGGTCTGAGGTGACACTTGGCAGGCTGGACGGTGGAGAAGAGGACAACAAACTAATGTGGCCTCTTCAAGGGCAGACGTCAACCATGTATCAGCTCCAGGAGACTTACAACAGCCTCCTGGACCACGAGCAGTTTGACAGACACTGGCTTGAGGGTTGAGGCTAAGATGAACAGCCAACATAGAGCTGTGAAGAATAAACGGTGGCAGACCTATCATTTCTTTGAAGGGATTTGGTGGATCAGAAAGGGTAGCCAGATCTTTTGAAACACTCTGACTTTACCAGGGCTTCTGACATTAATCCAGATGACTTTTTATTTTACCAAACCCTATGTATTTTATCTTAATGAAATTGCCATGCAGTAACTACACAGCTGTTCAAAAAGGCCTCACCCAGTGAGAAGCTGTAAGTAAATCACCGGTAAAATAGGGAGAACATTTTGCACCACAGCCTGAGAGAGTGATCATGGATCCACTTCTGTTCCAGGTTTACTTTGAATTGGTTGGATTCCAGAAGAGATTATGTTTGGAAAATGTACAGGTGGTACCTGACCATGAGGTCTTGTGAGTATTTGGGATAGTAGGTTTCTTCAGTTACTCTGTAAATTGGAGATAGAGTAGGAAATAAGCATAATGCTATTCAATAGACAATAAATGGTAATACTTAAAAGGATAAACATAACAATAAAAATGTGGAAAGCTTGATTAATTCAGTAGTATATTGTCAAGCAATCCTAATGTGAGACAACACATTACCATTGTGATTTGCCTTTTTTTTTGCATATTGGTATGTATTCACAGTAACCTTTGTGTAACCATACGCAAACTCTTGTGCTCTGCGTGACCACACTCTACCCAGACCACTATGTCCAGCTTCATGCAGCACACTTCAGCAGAGAGCTAGAAAGAATGCAGAATAGTCAGTGGGAAAACACAACTGAAACAACAAAGACAACACTTTTGGAAACAGAAGATCTGCAAGGAATGGTTAAAGGACTCTCTGTCCAAGAGAATCAGTTGTGGGGAAATAACATATATATATATGTATGTATGTATGTATGTATGTATGTATATGTATATATTTTTATAGATATATTCACAAACACACACATTATGCATATATATACTTTATGCTTTCTTATACATACACACATACACACACACACGGCAGAAATGCCAGTCGTTGTCCAAAGTCACTAAAAAGCAAGCCAGGGTGCAATCCACTTAGTTCACAGCACAGAAAAGTGGAGTTGAATATCACCAAATTATTAGGTTCTGATGGTAGTGGTGCAGTTCCCACTGTGCCCCCACACCAGAGAAGGTGAAGGAACAGTCTGCCTTTAAAGACAAGTCAAGAGAGAATATCTGTTCCTGTGGTACCTTTTTAATGATAAAAACCTGATAATATGCTGCAGGGCACTGACACAATCCAACATATGTACACTTTGGCAATACACCATGCACTGAGTGCTGTAAATCTGAAAGTTTTTAAAGACAGGTATGACTCTTCTAGGCAGAAAAGCAGCTAATCCTGAAACATAGTTGTCTTCTGCTAAAAAGAGGGGAAACAGGAGACAGTCTGCGTCCCAGGCCAGTAGTACAACAAGGAATGCATCCCATTGTTAAGCTGACTTTTACTTCGCTTGTAATCTTTTTTCATTCAGCCTTTGTATCTATTCCTTTGACGTATGAAGCCTGGATAATTACACTTGTAATTTGTTTCATTAAAAAGACAGCCTAGTTTCAGGGGATGAGCTGAGTGTCATGAGATGAGCCAGGGTGGAGATGATAAACTGGGATGCACTGCCTCCGTGGAAATGACGGATCAGTCTAAGGCAGTTTGCAGAGATATGAGTCCTGAAGAGGTTCAGAGGCTGGTGAATACACATTGCAGGGAGGCAGCACAGGATGCTTGTGCTGCAAGTTGTCACACTTGGAGATGAAAAATATCAGACAAGTGGGCAACAGCTACCCTTCCCCCAGGCATGTCACCTATCATCAAGGATTTTCAAGGAAAAGGTCAAACAAATATCAGTGCAAGGTAGTCTAGGTATGGTGGACTCTTCCTCAGAGCATGAGGATGAACACACTTCCCTACTTACACTTATCTGACGATTTACCATGTGGCACTCCACAGGACTGACAAAAACACCTCCAGGAACTTCTACCAGTCCAATACTTCCAGCAGTCCCCCAGCTTCCTCAGTGGTCCTGCCTGGCCAATTTATCATATTTTATACCCTGAGAGGGTCCTTGTTAAATGAAGGAACTCACGGCCAATTAACAATATAGGCATAGTTATACCAAAGTGCCATCCACTCAGCCACACTAGGGAAGTGATATCCTGTTTCCCAGCTGGTCTAAATTGGCCTTCAGGTTCTTTTTACCCTGAGAACAAAAATAATTGGTCTTGTGGCTAGACCTTCTCCTGGATATACACTCCACATTTTATAGTCTGTGACATCCATAATTCTGCTTGAATGAATGAATAGCTGACACTGACTGTTTCCAGACTGTGGGTGCAAACAGGATTCCAGTTCACTTCTTATTCTTGCCATCTTTTCCCTTGTGATAACAAGATAGTTAAGTTTTTATTTTGCCTTTTTTTTATTACACATGGAATGTATAATAAGCATGTATCACCAGGTTTTCTAACATATACACAAAGAGTGGAGGGTGCCTATTTACTAGAGTTTTCAGTCCCGCTCTGCACTGTTGTGGTGCATCTTCACAGATCATAGCAGCTCACATATGCTGTAGAGATCATTCAGCTCCACTGATACATGGTAATGCATCACTTGAGCATTGCAACATGTGCATTTCATTTCCTCAGAGCCATCTGATTTAGTCCTCTTCCAACCCGGCTTCAGAAAACATTGAAAAGAGATTTTTGCTTTTCTCTGCCCTCCCTGCCCTCCCCCCAGTGTCCCGATTTTAAGCATTTTGGCCATTAATTTTGGTTTCAAAATCTGCAGTGGATGATTTCCTCAGAAACATGAATTCTTGTCAGCTGGTCCTCCCATTTTGTCTGTTTGCATCAGGTTGATGTGCTGTGAACAGACATTACAAAGCTTAAGTCTTCCAATGTTGTCTCTGTTCCAATGTTGTTACCAAAGCAGAACTGCACTGATCACATTCCCCTCTAGCAGCTACTATGCAAGAATACTCTTATTTCTGAATAGCACAGATTAATCTATTTTACAGTATTTCCTTTATGCCAATGATTTTCATACTGCTTTTCCCTATCGACCACCATGTCGTTGGTGAGGTCTGTTCAGCACAGCACAATATAACCTCAAAGTGGAGCTGCGTGCGTCTGCAGCGATAGCTTACATGCTGTAGGAGGATTCCACATTTCATTTCACTGAAGAAATGATCTCACTGAAATTCTCTAAATGCTGCAACTAGCATAATGCAGACTCTATCACAAAGTAGGCTATTACCTTTTCTGTATTTTCTTCTTGCTGGGTGTTCCTGTGTTGCCACTGATAGCACAGCCCCACTTCGCCACTGTTAGTCCTCACAGCAGCCTCCAGCCCATCAGCTCTGATGCCTGCTGTGTCAGCCACAGAAAATAAAGAACAAGGATGAGAAAAGAGAGTACTGTCACTTTCTGCTCAGTCCACAACAACTACAGGAGAAGGTAGAGTAAAGGGATGGGAGAGAGAAGAGTAGATAGTGGTGATAAACTGAGTTTGTCAGTCCAGTGCAGACCAAGGTCTCATACACCCTCCCTGGTCAGGATTCAGTGCCTGCAGCCCTCTCTGCAGGCAGGGGAAGAGAGCACCATGACAGGAGTACGAAGCTTCTGCACAAAGGTCTCACTTCCAAGGAGATGGTGAGGTCCTCAGACTCTAAACTCAACAGGAAGAAATATAATTTCCCCTAGAGATGTGATCACTAGTGGGGTGTTCTCAGCACCCCTTGTAGCTGGACTTCTGTGCAGTCAGGACTACAAAGGCACTAGATCTGCTGGTAGACATGAAAAGGCAATCCAGTGTTAACTCAGGGCACTCCACTAGACAGACAGATTTCAGGGTCTGCTTCAGTTATATAGCTGTCTAACACTTTTGTAAACCAGGTTAGCTCCAACACAATGTGAATACCTCCTCCACCTCCTTCAATGACTCTGCTTATGTGGCCAGTGAACTACAGCTGTCTTGTGGTGGAACAGCTGGTATCCGCAATTGTTGGTGATTTTGTGATTCCTAATTCTGTGCTTAGACACTTCATATTTTATGTCTGGACCAATCCTTAATGCAGAAGTTTATTACTAGCAGCACTTTACTCCATCAGGTGTGACCCACCTCCAAACTGGCCTCTGCAGCCACGATCCACCTATCTTAAAACAGCCACTCAACACACATGTTATGCTGCAAAACAGCTCATTGAAGAGTTTCTATCAATTAAGCTTTAACATCCTTTTGAACCACAGATGATCCATTCACGGCTATTCCCTGCAGCACTCGTGGTGTTTGGAAGCAGCCAGGAGTCTTGTAAGTAAAACCAGACTTACCATTTTAAGCACATCAACGAAGTCTTGGGCGAACAGAGCCTAGTACCAGGTCTCTGTAAACAATTGCAGCTTTGTTGTTGCCCTGAATTCTTAACTGAAATGGAAGTTACCCAATTTTCCAAATAAGCATACCCAGCAGCTTGCAAGGGCTCACTCCTAATGTAATCCTAACCTTGTTCTCCAAATCTACATTTGCCAGGTTTCAGAGGGACAATTTGATGTACAACATTTTTTTCCTCCTGTTCAAAATCTTGTCAACTGTTACAAAGCCAAACTTGGGGGCATTTTTGAAGGGAGATTCTATCCAAAACCACTGCAGCTTGGAAAGCTCAGATAAAAATTCAAATGAATTTCAATCTACTGAAGTTCCATTTTTTATTGCAGAAATGCCACTCAGAGAGTCCTACAGGCAGAACTGAACTTTACAATACACATATTTCTTAAAAGAAGAAAAGATATAGATTAAGTACAAAACTAAGGTCTAAAGACTGCAGAATCAAGCACTTATTTCAATATTGAGTCAACCACAGTTCACACAAATACAAATGTTCCCCCTTGTGTGAGTCTCATTAGATGCTCAAATTGGATATTACTATTTGGCACCAAGTAAGTCAAAGCAATATTTCAACAAGATTGTCATATAAGATGAAAGATGAATAAATTCCTATCTTCCTTGTAAACAAGAAATGTGAGTGCAGTGAAATAACTTGCCATCATTACAAAACAGACTGCTAGCTAGCAGCATCTGCAGGGGTATTCTCAACTATGTATTTCTAAAATTATGCAAAGAGGTATGGGACAGTGCAATCAAATCTTCTGGCATTTTCTATGGCACAGAGAGCATTGGACAGAACCAGCATATGGGAGGTAAGTGTTGACAATTGTGGAAAGAAAATGAGGAAAGCCATAACTACTACCTATGCTGGGGAAGCAAAATGACTATCTGAAATGAGAGTAAATCTGAAATGCCATCTTCCAAGAGAACCCAGCTTACAATGCCATGCTCTGCATAGTGAAGCACACAGACTACTGATCTGAATTTGGCAGTAAAGACTAGGCTACAAATGATCTAATTTATCTCAATTCGTATCAGCTTAGCAAATTTGGAAGAGGTTATATGAAAATAGCTAACAAGGGAATCACAAAAGCATGGATTTTAAAGTCTTTAAGCAATAATGACTTTTCATAATGCCTGATCTTTTTAATTGATGTCCCTCTGGTAAACTGCAAGGAAATCATGAAGAGCAGAATGGGACCTTTGCTTAGGAAAGATAAAAAATAAAAGAAGCATGCAAACAGTTTTTATATTTCTTTACCAAAAGGAAAATCACTCCCAATTTCACTGACGAGGTGAAATACAAAGAGAGGTACCTGTGTGCCTGTTTAGAGCAGGAAACAGTAATCAGTCAATCATCAGAAATAAGTGATTGTATACTTTGATATACAACCATTAAGCATAAAACTCAAATGCCATAAAATGATTCTGCTGACATAATTTGCAAAGACAAAGCCCTTATGGCAACAAGAATGATTTGTAAAGGAAAAAAATCTCAAAAGAGAATAGAATTTTTAATGTAAAAGCATTTAAATCACAAGGGATGAAAGAAATAATAGTGTAAATAATGAAAAGTGTAAAGAAAGATAATTGCTATCTTCTTTTTTCTTTTCTCAGGATAAGACTAAAATGACATCCAGATACACTGAAAGACAGCAAACCTAAATTTGAATAAAGAATAACAGATTGATTTAGTAGGCAAAACAAAAAACTGTAACCAGCCTGTGGAATGGATTATCACAGGATGCTCTTGAGATTAATAAACCAGCAAAATTAAAGAAAAACTACACATAATCCAATTAATAAACTTGTCCAGCTATAATGTCAACCAGCAAAACTAAACAAAATTAAAAAGGTGAAATTTCAAGTTTTGGGTCCAATCTGTAAGGATAAAACATATTAGGAACCATATGACATCCTACCTGCATTTGGTATCCTACAAACATTTGGTACTAGCTGCTATGTGATAAAGACTACCCTCCAAACACAGACACACAGGTGCCCCAAATCACAGTCTCAATACCTTCGGTATGGTAATTCCTAAAATAGTATTCTGCGTCTACATTTCATCACAGTTTACAAGTTATTGTTTCCAATAGTTGCATAAAATGTAATTTTTCTTAAAGACCTGTCAAAAGAAAGGGTGTTTTTTTAAGTAACAAGGAAACCAAAGAAGGCTCTTGTGGCAAGAATAACACTGGCAGCAGCTGGAGGGAGGTGATCTTTCCCTTCGGTCCAGCCCTGGTGAGGCATACCTGGAGTGCTGGCTCCAGTGTTGGGCTCCCCAGTACAAGGCTGACATAGACATGCTGGAGTGAGTCCAGTGAAGGGCCATGGAGGTGATTAAGAGACTGGAGCACCTGTCAATGTGGAGAGGCTGAGAGCACCGAGGATGGTCAGCCTCAAGACAAGAAGGCTCAGGGCAAAACTTTAAGCAAAATAAATGTCACATAAACTATTGATATAGACTGTAATTTTTACAAACTAGTGTTGGTTAGGATACACAGCTACCATAAAAAACTTAACACATACAAGTAGTTACAGAACAGTGTCTGGGACACTGAAAGTATTATTATTTCAATAGTCTGTATCAGTAATTTGTGTGAGATTTGTTCTGCTTATAGTCTCTATTGGCTCTAGATTTCCTACTATATGTTGTAATTTCAAGGAAGCTACCCTATGTCATTAATTCTAGTGGAGACAGAAAGACTGCATGGACTTTTACTGTTCTCCTAGGAAAAACAGAGTTTAGGTATTACAAACTGCACACAGAGAGATGCCTGCTCAAAAGCATGTGTTTCAGTCATTCCCAAAGCAGAGCATCCCAGGGACCTCATTCACTAGATGGTTCATTTCTTTCCATTAACATCTCTACTGCAGCCTCACTATTTCCACAGTATGTACATATGTACGTACACACACCCCCATACACCACCACCACCCCACCACCCATGTTATGCTGTTATTTATGTGCTCAATTGTAAATCAATTGAGGCTTTACCAAAAAGGGACTTGAATAAGAAAAGACACAGGTCTACAGGGCTAACTACCTTAAACCTAAACCAGAGATTAGAGGGTTGTTTGTTTGTTTTCTTTCTCTTTCTTTTTTCTTTTTTCTTTTTTTTTTTTTTTTTTTTTTGTACATGTGGTGAAATATGTTGCATGGCCTTCAACTGCCAGTCACTGCTTTTTATTATCCTTGGATTTATTGCTTGTTTTGCACTTCGACACTTCTCTCATTTTTCTGTCTCAGTATGTTTGTAACATGACTAAAGTTGTATGAAGAAATTCTCATCTTGTCCTTTTTTCTGAACACTTTCTCTCTAAATAGCAACTCATATCCTGCCTTTCACCATTCATTACTGTTAGATAGTAGATAACTGGCCTATGTGAACTGACTTACAGGTCTCGGTCCCATCCTAGCAAAGTGCAGAAATGCTGTCACAACTGTCATTGGTTGGCACCTTATTTATAGACTCAATAGCATATTAATCAATATCTCATTGAAAACTGCACCACAGCATTCCCTTTAAAAATGTCAGTAGTTTTTCAGTATATGTGGTGACACCACATAATATGTTGTCAAAGAGCCATCTGATATTGCTTCAGTGGTTTTATGCTGTACTTCATACAATATAAAAGGTACATCCCAGGTCATACCCCTACCCATGTATAAGAATAAGATTTTGATTAGCTCCAAACTAATTGGCTTTCTTATTCTGAGCTTTTCTGTAAATGAATGCAATTTGTGGCATGCAAGCAAAAAATCAGAAGTATTATATGCTTTCAGAAAAAGATAACTTCTTCACTTTCTTGACAAAGCAGAGCTGTGTCCACATTGATTCCATGCTCATTTAACCGTATCTGCCCACATCTATGACAGACCATCAACCAATATATGGTGTAACTTAGAATCACATGCAACAATTTGCAACACATGGCCAGCCCCAGTGCACACTGTGAGCAAAGTGAGCGTCACAGGGGTGTGTAAACCACACTGGCTGAGCGGGCTGAAAGGGTGCCTACTCCATTCCCCAACTGTAGCTGTTCCCTCAGAGCTTAACACTGCAGTCTGTCTTCCTCTTTGTAATGCCCAAGTGTGTCTGAGTGGCCATGCTGACGTGGTGGTCAGAAGAGTGACCAGATGAGATGTAAAGAAGTTCCCAGTCCAGGTTCGTTGGTGTCTTTTCAGCCTGATGGTTTTGCTGCTCCAGGTTGCAGTGTAGCTTCAGTAAAAGTAATGTTTGCAAAACTGACGGGCTAGTAAGCTGTAGAACAAGTGCCTGGGGACAGAGATTTCTTCAGCTGTGTTTGTCACCAGCTAAGAATGGTCACTGAACCACATTGAGCGTTGTCATGTTTGGGAGAGCTTCCCTTTGGACTGTTTCAATCTTTCTTCCATGCAGCCAGTGACCAGGCCAATGTCTCAAAAGATGAAACCTGAAATGGATCACTGGTCAGACATTCCCATTTCTCCACTCTGGTAGTGCGACAAGTGCATTTGGCATCTGTGAACCCTTCTTCCTTCAGGGATTTGTGACTACTGAGCTGACTGCAGGTTTTTCAGAATGGCTTTTTCAGAACAAAGCAATCCCTTTTCAAAGGTGCACACATGCAGAGCAGAGAGTTAAAAATAAAGTAATCTTTGGATATTCCCTTCCTCTATCAAAGTAAATTTTTCTTGAAGCTTTGATACATTCCAGTCAGCCCAGCACATGCAATCTGCTTCCTTCAGTTTATGTACCCCTTTCTCTGTCAGAGAAAAACTCTTATCCAGCTGCCGGTAACAACTCATTCATCTTTATTCCCAGTAAACCCTGCCATCTTTAAGGCTTCATTATCTCCTCTGAAACTAGGTCTAGCCTGGCAGACTAAAATTTCCCATCCTAGCTAAACTACTCCTCCAAAACTAACTTCTCCAGAGAGAAACCCGATAGTGTAATACTGTATCTTTTCCGCGTCCCATAGCTTTCCCTATTCTCCTAGTTTTACCTCTTAAAACCTTTAACTCTGTCTAGGCAGGCAGGATAATCTCTGCCTGTTAATGGAGGTGTACAGGGTACGGATAACTAATCAGATCAGTATGTTAACATTTTCTGCCAAGTGGCATTAGTATAAAACACTGTTCAGATACAGTTTTGAAGTAAATGGGAACAAAGCTCCGATTTACTAGCAGGGCTCCAGTTACTACTAATTCAGCATCTGTGCTGTGTGAAAAGAAATCATAAGGAAATATCCAAAAGAATGCAATGTCCTGTGTTCTCAGGAGATCTAGATGGCAATAAGCATATGCATATAGTCGCTTCTACTTCATACCTCCCCAAACCAGCAGGGGACCACATTTACTTAGGATGTGGTTAGGCTTGGGTTAAGTTCCTTCCTTTGAAAGGGTTTGAAGCCAGTGCCATTACCTTATAAAAAAATTGTCCAGTGAGGAAAAGCACAAGATTATGATAACAGAGAATAAGACATCTCAGCACCTTAGTACTTGCATCTAAGTCTTTGTTCCAGTTCATGTTCAATTAACAATAAATGCAAAATGGAGTTTCTTGGGAAATTACAGTTCAAGTCCCTCCAAGCAAAGGAAGAAACTGAACCAGTTTTTCTGCATTTCGAGAATGTTCTAACCACTGCTTCACTACAGAAAAGCTGTTGGTTACTCTCAGCTTTATGACTATCAGCTGCTGGAAAATCAATTACCGGCACAGCCCTAACTAAGATCATGATGGGCCACAGTGCTGAGATCTAGATTTTGTTTTGCCAAAGTGCATGAAGGTGGCAATTTCTCCATAACAGGAATGCAGACTTCAGTTTTCACTTAATGATAATGGATGTATTCCTGAACAGGACTGTGGGATTTGGTTTATACATAATGATGACTTTTGTTTTGCGATGCTGATAGTAAATCTGCTGTTGATGGCAATTTGCAGATTTCATGTGAATTCTATTTTTTAAAAAAATGTTCTAATCTAAACCTAAATGAATATATTTACTAATCTCACTGATAAATTTTCATTTAGAATCCTCATGTGAGTCACACTATATAAACAATGGCCTTTTGTAGGTAACATTAATATATGGGAATTACATTTAGAAAGTGCATATCTTTTAACATGATCAAACACAGAGCTTAGTCACATTAATATAAATGAAAACCTGATTGTATTACTGTTTGCAGTTGCATAGTGTACTGCACTGATAACAGACATGCTTGTGCACACACTATAGGTTATGCAGGACAAAGAATGATTTTGCTTTGTGAGTCTTTGTTACCGAATATGTTACAGAAAACAGAGACTTTGGTTAGTAATGCCATTTTTTTATTAAAAGTCTGAAAAAATTGTGGAAACTGTTAAGTGGTAAATGGAGAAGATGAAGAGACATATCTCTTCCTCGTATTTATCTAGAGTCTTTGGGTCAAAAGAAAAGAATCAAAATAAGTCTTTCCCCCCCTCCCCACCCTTAAAAAACTTCTTTCTGCAGCAGATGATTAGTTGTTATTTCCATAGACCCTAGGTGGCCATGATTTTGATAACTGTAGCAAAGACATACATATAGCAGAAAAAGTGCTCACAACTAATTGCTGATAAAGATTTTCAGTAACAGATGATTTTTTTCCCTTTCAACATTTAAGGATCCTAAGCATTGGTTATTATTTACTTGATGAACACTTACTTTATGTTCTTTTTCAAAAAATGAAAGCATTCCCACAGACAGCTGTAAGAAAATCTACAATGTTTCTGGATACATATTTATCAATATATTTATCTTGTAGCCTTTAAAATCTGGTCTTTTTCCAAAAATGTCTTGTACTCTATTCTGCCTAGTTTAGATTTCCAAAAAGTACCAGATTTACAGGCTAAAGTTCATTTTCAAAAGGGTCAGGCATTTTAAATCATGTCTCCTTGACAGTTAATGTCATTTTGATCCTAAACTACTTCTGAGAACAGGATTTAGAAGTGCAAATCAATAAGATTGTTATGAGGATTATTTTTTTCCTGATTGACAGGAGGAAACTGAAAAGCTTGAACAGAAATACTAAAACTAACCTATTCCAATTGCTTGCAAGAAACTATGGATTTTATTATTTGGCATGCCTGGTGCAAGACTTCTCATCTCTGTAGACAAAGCTGAATTTTGCCACCTTGAGGTTCTCAAAAAAATCTTTTAGTTTGTATGTCCAGATACAATCAAATTTTCAGCCTTCAGTCAAGCAATGCTCTAAACAGTTAAGCAATGCTATAAACATGATGGAGCCTGGCAAACTTCACCTAATAACAGCAAACACGAGTCCTTGGATAACAATCCCCATTTTTGTTTCTAAACCATTTTTTATCTTAGGGTCACCTAAATAAAGGGATAATAATACTTAAAAAATTAAAGTTTACATGTGAAGTTGGATATATTTTCTCACTCCTTTCCCTAAAGCAGGTAAACTGGCCATTTTGTAGCAGCCATTTTTACTTACCAAGGCAGATACCAGGATGAAATACTATTCAATATATTAAAAAAAATGAATTAACAAATGGTCTGAGAATTAAAGTAAATAACAACTCCAGCTTAAAAATGGAATTGGCTAAGAAAAAATGTTCAAAATATATAATTTGATGGATTCCCGTGTTGATGAGCTATGAGCTATCCTGCTCAGCATTTGTCAATAAATAAGAAGTTATGACTACCCCTGCTATTCTTCCAAAGGATTGGACTTGGATGTTTAACCAACAGAGAAATCTTTCCTGATTTTACTTAGAAAGACTGCATTTTTGAGGACCATGTATTTTAGAAGAGTACTTGCACCTGTCTGGAAGAAATGTCTAAGAGAAGAGACAATATCTCAAGAATTATATGCATTACAAGGCTAATTTTGAGTCTACTAGCTGGAAATGAAATTTGAAATTTACTCTTTGCAGTCAGGATTATTGATGTGACCTGAGGATATATGGTATTTGGTACCAGTCATTGAGAGATTTGGGTTTGCCCTCAGGTTTTGGACTGGCAGAAGTAGCCTTGTTCTCAGCTTATCCAGATACATACCGGGCTGAGCATAACATTAGTGTATTCACCTGTAAGGACATACTCATATGATATGGAGCTATCAGGCAAAAGCTGGAAATGGTACCCAACTAAAGCTTTATAAATGCAAATTTTGTCTTGTTACATCACTTTCAAGTTCAGAAGCACATGGAATTTTTACTGGAGAATATAAGAGCAAAATCAAACTGTTCCTTACAAACTGAGCTAAATTCCTTTTTTGGATGTATGAATTTCAGCATCCTGCAATCCTTGCAATCTTTTGCTGATGAACTGGAGGGAAATATGGTCACATAAGAGCTTGGTAAAAATAAAAATCAGGCAGCATTCTTTCTTAACACCTTTAGGGGCTGGCAAGGAAACACTGTAAACTATTTTTATTGCTTGAAGATAGAAGTCCACAAGGAAATCCTTGTAACTGAACAGTATAACTAAACAGGAAATCCTATGAATTCCAGAAAGGTATCAGAATACACCACTGAAATAAGTATTGGTCTAAAAATAAAAAATCCATCTACTCACTAGGGTTACCATAATAGCTGGGATCATTTTAAAGTAGGTCATTAAAAAACCCTACAAAAATTTTATGAAAATCATGGATGATTTAAATTTAGTATCGGTAAACAACTCATTTACATAGAAAGAAGAAACAGGTTTTAGTAATCCTGAGACAGCTGGAGATATTTCTTAAAGCTAGACTGAAGATTACGATCTTTTTGATTAACCATTATTATTTGCTGTACTTTATCAGATATAAAACTGAATTGCTTCCTTAATACCAAAGATAAATACTAAGGTGCTTTACAGATAAATGCAAAATGACAGGCACCCTGCTTTAAAGAACTTGCATCTGTTTTATTTATATATAGTTAGAAACAGAAAAGCCCAAGAGACAGTATCACTGCATTTAAGTTATTCACAGGGTAGTGGATGGGGGAGAAAAATGTGTTTCTTCTGTTAAGCCAAAAGGAGCTGTCAGCTGTTAGGACTCTGACCTGTGTATTTGCTTTGAAGGTGCAGCAAATAATAGAGAAAGAAATCCAGACAAGGGACAATCTAAATAGCTAGAACAAATGAAACAACTGAAATAAACATCCCCTAGAGGACTCAGTAGTTTCCACAGCTACTCCAGACACACTGACACTTGTGATTATAATGAATTTCATAACAGTGCTGACTTTTCCTACTAGAGTTTACAAAAGCAAAACAGAATAACAACAGACTCTTACACTTTTTGCCTCTGAACAAGGCCTGGTAAAATGGGAGTACTTGACCAAGTCTTCTGTTCTGTGGTCTGGTGTGCTCTTAAGGCAAAGAAGGACAATAGAATGTGGAAGCACTTCTTATCTTCAATCAATTTAAAGTTTTTCAGTAAAGACTGCAAGAAATGTTAGGCACATTCCCATCAAAATGACCTTACTGTTGCTTTAGAACACTCTTTGTTAATGTTGCAGGTTTAATTTTTAGCCTGGATTCATTAGGTTATGAGGTGGTTAGGATAAAAATGTGTGCAAGTAGTGATGTACATCTTTCTGTCCTTTCCCTTACCGTTTTGGAATATAGTGATATATTTTAGCAAAATCTTATGAAAGTAAGGGACTGAGTAAAGAAGGATCTCCACTACTGTCCCCTCTCTTCCAAGGGAAAAGCTATAGATATTACTCAACAAAAAATGAATTTCTGCAGTGAAAATAACACATTAGGAATGATACAAAAAGCAAAAATCTTTAGTTGAATTAGATCAAATAATTCAATGAGAAGACTGATTTCCTTTGCATACCAAGCTTCTTTATCTCTGCTGCTAATAAAGTGATTTTTTTTTCCTTGCTTACTTTGAAATACAGTGGTCTACAAGTGTTCTTGAATGCTTAGACAGCCTCATTTTTAGAGGTTGTCCTGGTTTTGGCTGGGTGTTTCAGTTGTTGCTGAGCAGTGCTTACCCTAAGGCAAGGGCTTTTCATTGTCCCGTGCTCTGCCGGTGAGCTGGGGCACAAGAAGCCGGGAGGGAGCAGGGCCAGGACAGCTGGCCTGAACTAGCCAAAGGGATATCCCATACCATAGACCGTCAGGCTCAGTATATAAACTGGGGGGAGTTGGCCAGGGGCTGCTGATCACTGCTCAGGGACTGGCTGGGCATCGTTCAGGGTGGGTGGTAAGCAACTGTATCAACTGTATTGTACAATGCTTTTTTTTTTTTTGCTTTTTTGGGGTGGGCTGGGGTTTATTCCTCTTTCCGCCTCCCCTTTTCTTACAATGTAAATCGTTAGTGGGTTTTGTTTTTTTTTTTACTTTATTTTAATTCTTAAACCAGTCCTATCTCAACCCATGTTTTTTGGCTTTTTTGATTCTCCTCCCCATCCTACCAGGGGGAGGGCTGCGGAAAGGAGTGAGCAAGCAGTTGCATGTTAGTTGCTTGCTGGGATTAGACTGTAACAGGTTAAGGCAGATTCCTGATTTCTACAAAAGTAGAAGAGTGCAGTTTCATGATAATTAACAGGAAATCACTAGTTGCATACCATAAGACATTGTTAACTGACTAAATATTATAAACAGTGATATTCAATGGACAGTTTAAAGTTAATACTGTAAATATTGTTTACCACCTTTCAAATGTGACAGTGAAAAGTCAATCTGAGCTGTGAACCCGGGGGATGGCCTACTGACTATTCCTGTGAGGTGCTGACCTCTAGCTAGGAGGAGCATGAAGTCCACACAATTGAAGTCATACCTGCAGAAGTGATAAGCCTGTTTGGTTTAGAGCTAGAAGACTGTATGGGTACACACAAACATACACTTATATGCTCATCACTGTGGATTGTTGGAAAAGGTTTTGGTTAATAAATCCTAATTATTTCTTCAAAGTAATGCACCTAAATCAAAGGTAATTTTTCAAAAATAGTCATGGTACGGTAAAAACAATGCAAGATTAATAGCTTTCCTCAGTTGCCAACACCTCCCAACATCATGCAGATATGATGAAAAAGCCTCTGATAAAACAGTCTAAGACTAATTTACATATCCTCTGCCTTGATGTGAATCCCTTTTGGTTGATAAATTAGTTTTTCCCCTCTAATGCTGTGTAAACTCTAAAAATGAAGAGTTCCTTCATGACGCCTCATGAAGACCTCCCCGTTAAAATATCTGCCTTTTTCCGTTTTCCAAGAGCTACTGTAGATACATTTCTTTTCATTTGTGTTGGGGTAATGCCAAAGGAATCTACCTATGAAACAGAAGGTTGTATGAGGGCAGAGGATAATGTGAAGTCTCCAACTACCAAGTGCCCTGGCTGACTTCTGTTATTCCTGCAGTACGTGTGTGCAGAGTTGCAAACAGCAAGCTAAACTCACAATTGCTAAGTCAGCAAGAGTGGATCACTGAACAACTTTCTCCCTAAACCTCTCTTGTGAAGGGAGAAAGAGGATCCCACCCAACAAAGGTGATAGTTGATGACCTGAGAAAGGGGATGGCTCGAGAGGGACAAAGACACCTTAACTGTGCTTCTTGAGGTCATCTTTACAATGACTTTTGACTGAAGTATAGCTAGGTATAGACTTGTCGTGCCTAGAACTCTAAGCACTTGGGCTTAAGTATTAACTAGTTGACAGTCATGAGTTGAAATGTACCTCAATGCAGCTAAGTTACCTCAATAAATATCAATATTTTACCCACACCACTCATTTACAATATGTATTACAAGTCCCATTTGTAGAGCTCCTTAAACACTCCATAAAAATAAATTTCCTATGGGGAAAAGGAAACAAATCAATGGCTTCCTAGCAAAACAAAGCTGTCTCCCCATAAATGAAATGAAACAGAACAGTTGCCAGTGCTGCCTGACAGGATTTCACAAAAAGTTGGTTAAAAGACTGGCAGATGCTGGCACCAAAATAGGAACAGGGCACTTCCACCTCAGCCATGCTTACCTCTGTAATTTGCATTTCAATATACCCTTTCAACCAAACACCTCAAAGCACCTGAAAACCATTAAATTTGTCAACTAAAAGCTTCCAGCGTATTATCTTCCTGGTACCTGAAAGGAAACTGAGCCACAGTATGATTAATCTAAGTTTTCACAGAAATAAAGAAATAAATAAATAAACCATATACACACCCCACCCTCCCACTGCCCCCCCACCCCCCCAAACACTACAGAGATGGAAACATGATCTCAGGTAACTGACTTTCAGTCCTGTACCTTAATCGTCAGCCAAAAAGTTCTTTTTTAAATGAGATGTCTTTGCCTTCCCAATGACCCGACAGAGTGCAGCAATTCTGATTATCACAGCACAACAGTTACTGTTGAGTTATGCTGGCATTTCTGCACAGCTGCTAAGCTGAAAGATACACAGGAATTTAAGCTAACACTATAGCAACCTCTCTTGTACTCTGCTATCACACATTAGATGTTAAGCAAGTTGTTGAGCTAATGGGGCCTATGGAGATTAGCATCAGTTTCTCCTACTATTACTTTATTTTTAAACTCTAAAATTCCAACTGTGAGAGACATGTATATCTGTTAAGGAACAACAGAGGAGGCTGACACTGTCAAAAGTCTCCCTACTCACTTTCCTCAGGGAACCTTCATAGAAAATATCTTCATGAGGGTTTTGCGGTCCTGGACCTGTTTGGCTGGAATAGGAACACTAACAGGTATGTGAGTGCTTCTGCACTGTGGGCAAACCTTTTCTGTAACAAGCTGCTGCTGGGAAAAAAGGGTTAGTTAACATGTTTCTGTGAACTGAGCACTTGTATATTCTTGAAGCAAGCAAAGCATCTTTGACAGGCTTCCACACAGGCTCTCCTCCTGGATGCAATCCTTTACCATTAGATTGAGCTCGAAAAAGCTGGAACGATATTTAATTACTTGGGAAAAAATGAAGCAGCTTGTCACCATTCTGCCATGATCAGACAACAGATAAAAATTCATATGAAGATTTAAGGTCACTGATGTCCTGTGTGATTTCTTTACTCCTTTCAGAAAACTATTTTTAAATGCAGACATTTCAGGGTTTTTGAAAAATCCTAGAGTCTGAAAATTAGTGACTGCTGTGAAGTCTCATCACTGAGATAGTGTAATTTTCTTTTTTTTCCCTATTTTTTTCCTATCTTTTTTAGATTAATTTAATTTCTGTTGAATCCAGAAATACTTCAGAAAATATCTTCTTGAGGAAAAGCACAGACATCAACTTTGTTATTAGGAAATTATAAATTATTGATAGAAACATTGCCTTTTTGACTTCAAGGAGGTGTGCTTAGGATCTCTCCCCATTCCAAAAAAACAAATGTATACTTTACATAGGAATATACTGGTATAGAGTGGCCTGTGAACATGTAAGTTTATGTGAAAACTGAGGCTGGAATCAACATCTCTGTAAAAAGTTTTGATCTGTGTCTTTGAGTGACTAGCTTTGACACATGCAGGGATGGGTAAGGGAGAAAATATGAGGCTGGCAGAATGTGAATGGGTGTACAGCTGTATAACCAATAACATGCTCTGTGACCAAAGGCTTTACAACCCCCTTTGCCTCCCCACCTACGGCAGTCAGGCCTGAAGTAACAAAAAAATGAGATTTGTAGAGGCAGTTTTCAAACCTGGCCCTTAATCTCCTTCCTGCCAGACCTACTCAGGTTTTCAGCAAAGCCTTTCAAATACAGAGCACTTGGAGCAAGTTTTCATACCCAGCTCCTTCCCCACCTCCCTTTCGCACACCAGTGTCTCTCCCTGCAGGGAGGTGGAAAGGGTCAGGGGCACTTGCTCCTCTCCTGCGTCAGGGGCCACGTCAGGGAAGACAAAACAGTTTCATGCCATGTTCCCCAGCTGTGGGAGTCTAAAGAGCAGTCTGGCTCTTCAGTCACTGTCTTGGCAGAAAAGAAGAACTCATACTTACCGTCTGAGAAAGAAGGGAGCTCTCTTCACCAAGTTTGATGATCTCAAGCTTTAAGAAAGTAAGACTAATCTAGAAGCTTTCCAAGTAAACACTGTCTCAGGATTATTGTACCTCACTCGACATCTGTCATTCCCTACATCTTTGCCTGCCCAGAAGTCTTGGTGTGGGACAAAACAGCCCCTCTGGCTTAAATGTCTGGTATAGCTCAAGAGAGAGAAAAATCCCTATGGATGTATTGTAGGTTTCAACTATTCAAAAACTTTTATACCATATCTCTCAGTACTTCAAAAGGAAGCAATTCCAGTAATAGCAGAGGAACATTTTACCAATAATCCTAGTAATGTAAGAAAGCCCTATTTCATCCTAGTCAATAGAGCCATGTTTGTGATAACTGAACACTGGCAGAAAGGGACACTGGAGGTTTAGCTGTATCCAAATGTGAACAGCATTTTAAATCTAAATAGTAACATAATACATTAAGAAAAATTTCAGAAGGGTACACAGAGAACCGCAATGTTTAAAAGTCAGGTAAAAATCTAAACTGAACCTTTCTTTTCTTTCATCTTGAGTTTTGTACATGACCTGTCTGTCAGTACATAGTCTGTATTTGTCCACCACTGTCCAGACAAGAACAAGTCTAATGCCTGCTGATCAGTTCAGTTCTGTCAACTCTTACCCATTTTAGCACTCATTAGGGTAATGAAACAATTTCAGACTGATGATAAGGATATGAGAAAGAGTCTTCATTGGTCAGAGCTAGTGTTTGTACAAGCAACAGGAAAAAAATCAGACTGGCAGTCTCACAAAGAGAATATTTTCAGTTCATTTTTTCAGGGAATTTGTTGAAGACTGAGCAATATTCTCCTATTTCTGTCTGTGCAGTATGGATGTAGGCACTTGAATAATACTATTTTCTTCTAAGAAAAGAGGGCAGAAAAGGAAGTGTTCTGAACAAGTATTTATCAGAAAAAAATAAATGTGCTGTTATACAGGTGGTGAAATATTAGACTTTAATAGTGGGAGAGCTGTCTGAGCAGATGTAAATAAAAGTGTGTATATAAAATACAGGTGTGCTAAATCAATTGGCCAAGCATTGAACTGATGTAGGCCCAGAGACTAAATGCATTTGGTTTTCTTTAAGTTTGAGCAATTGGGTTGAGAAACTCTCTTTCCATATGTGTGGCATAGGTGCCATCGGCATTCAGTGCTGCGGATGGAGGAATATCTATAGTACGTAAGCATAATAGATATTTAATATTTTCAATGGGTTAATTACATTTTGCTTTTATTACCCCAGTTGTCTCAGGGACATTTCTTTGCCTTTTTTATTTGTCTTTCCTATGAGCCCTTTTATTATATTACCACATTTTGTACTGTACTGATTATGAACAAAAAATGGACTACAAAATGGCATTTAAGACACCAGAAGAGCAGAGTAGGATGAACTGACCTATTTAAAAAGCAACCATTTTACTTCACAGAACAGCTACAATTGATATTGCAACAGCACTCTCATGTTGAAAAATGCTCTGCTCTCACAGGTACTGTACACAATGAAAATATCTTACAAGAAGAGATCTTATGAGAAAGCTTAAACAACCCATTAGAAACACGTATTTTAAATTAAAGCATTTCAGAAATCAAATGGCAAAAAAATCATGGTATTTTCTATAGCAAAGAATCCAATTTGCTTTTTAATTCAACAGCTAAGCTTCCAAAGCCAACATTATGTGACTGTACAAGTGCATGAGATTAGAATTTCAAAAACTTCATACTTTGAAAGTTCTTGAGCATTGCTTGGTTTATACCATACAAAGTAACTTAATGCAATACCATGAAAGAGTAAAAAAAAGTATTCTGTAAATATCTGACATTGATATGCTTTTCCATCAAGCATGTCAAAGTCTGTTTTAATATACTTGAGCCAGATTAATATGCAAATGAAACCAGCTTTCCATTAGCAGGCATGAAATGCAAAAGACACCAGGTTTGCAGAATTACTCTATGGAAAATGAAATAAATCAGAAATTAACTTCAAGAAAAAGCATCATTTTGACAAAAGTGCATTACAATTAGCATTAACTGTATTGATTGGTCTATAACACTGTACTATTTACCAATGCAATCTAAAAACATCTGCTGTTCGCTAACTGCTTATTTAGGTGAAAGTTTATGTGTTTTCTATGCTAAGCGTCTCTCTTTAAATCACTTTTTCTTCCAAGTTATTGAATGAAGGAAGAATACCTCTATCTTTTAATTAGTGCCATGACCAGAAAACATCAAGATTGCAATAATAAAGCTTTAAGGGAAAGCATGTCATAATAAAAAGAGAAGGAAGTACTATTAAAGTTGCTCATTGCAACTAAATAATAAAACTATTTTAAGAAAATTCAAAAATGTCTGGAAAGTAAGTGGCTATTATTAGTTGTTATAGTCAGGCCTGATTAGAAAAATTCATACCATATACACTGCTCTGTATCACTGAACTTCATGAAGTGGAGGTCTGTAGTTACAGGTAGATTCATTGTCTTTATTTGATGGTCTCTGCTTGAAACAAAGATCAGAGGTAAAAAAACACCATTATTTAAACAGAAGGTAGCCTTTTTGTCTTCTGAAGAGAACAAACTGCAGATAATAGGTGTGAGGAAATGATGGAGACTGCATTTTGCACCGCTGTATCTCTCAAGATATATTTTCAAAGTAATCACTTGATTTCAGTTCTTGTAAAAGCATAAATTGAGCAATCACCCCCAAAGAAATCAGAGACTCCATCATAAAAATCAAATGGAATACAACACCCTTACATTCCTCTAATTTCTGTTCTTGCCCCTTGCTCTGGAGAAAGCCATTTTTATTTCTTAGCATTAAAGTGGAAATTCACTACAATTGAGTGGACAGACCATGGACAAGAAAGGATAGCTATTAAATGAACACAAAAGTTTGCACAAGATCAAAATGGGAAAGAAATGGACAGGATAATTATTTATTCAATGTGGAAACAAATGAATTACATTTTAAAACATTTGATTAAGAATCAGACTCTAAAGCAACTGTGGTTTACTGTCCAGCTCTATACAAGGTAATGGACAGTGACTACTTGAAGGACCCTTGGGCAAAAATTGTGAAGAAACATCATATCCAGAAATATCATAAAACAATACTGATGAAGACAGATCCAGATCTGAATGTCACATTTTTCCATTATTTTTATATACATTATCCAGGAAAACCAGCTAATTCATAAAGGACTATGACCACCTAAATGAAAGCAATCATTGATGAATAACAAGTTAGGAAATTAATCTACTCCTGATTAAATATGCTCACAAGTGAAAAATGTCAAACTGGTCCCAATGTAATTTTAAACAACTAAAACATATATATGATATAGGAGAGGCAATCTTGAAACATGTTTGTGAAATCTAGTTCACATCTGAGTATAGCTGAGCAAGTTTACTGGACAGTAAGTATAGTTTGAATACCAGGATGATACTGTGGATACTGAGATGGCTGGATTAATAATATGTGTTTCAAAATTGTTTGGACTGACGACATTTTGTAAATTGAGTTTCTTCACAGCTTGCACTTCTGATGACAATACTTCACAAAAACTGACTACTTTTCTGATTTTTTTTCTATATTTTTTACATTTAAATTTAATTTTAATTTCTGTATCTTTGGAATTTCCTTAAGCGTGATTCAACATGAAATAATGTGATCTGTATCATTTAAATACATATATAATGTGACCAGACTAATGCTTGTATCATTCCAATCGATACAAACAGAAGCAGAAAATCAATCATTCTCTTCTTATAAGTGAGAAGAAAAAGCTTGCACCTGTATTTTAATGGGTATGGTTGTGTCCACAGCTCTTCCTATGGCATTTTGCATTTAGACTTGAGTGGCAAAGCAATAGCCGCTTCATCAAACCTTGTGATGATTTTATATTTTAGAGTATGAACTTCTGCCAAACAAATATCCCATTCTCATACCTGAAATGCATGAGCAATATCTACCGCAAAGTAATCTCAGGGCTCAGAGACTACATGTGTTATCTAAGGGGACTTCACAGAAAGTTGCACACACCAGCTAGAATCTTTATAATGTAGTATCAGGTTATAAAGTGGGGAAAGCAGGTAGAAACTCAAAAAGCTAAAAAGTATTGTGGCATTGTGGTGGGTTGACCCTGGCTGGATGACAGGTGCCCACGAAAGCCACTCTATCACTGCCCTCTTCAACTAGACAGGGGAGAGAAAAGACAGAGGAGAGAAAATGTAATGAAAGGCTCATGGGTTGAGATAAGGGCAGGGAGACATCGCTCAGCAGTGACTGTCATGGGCAGGGCAGGCTCGGCTTGGGGAAATTAATTTATTGCCAACCCTAGTAGAGTGGTATAATAAGAAATAAAACCAAACCTTAAAACACCTTCCCCCACAACTCCTCCCTTGTCCTCAGCCTCAACTTTACTCCTGAATTCTCTACCTCCTCCCCTCACAGTGGCACAGGGGGTCAGGGAATGGGGGCTGCAGTCAGTCCCTCTGCTCCTTCCCCTCAGGGCGGCTCCTCACAGCCCTCCCCTGCCCCAGCCGGGTCCCCCCACGGGTGCCGTCCTTCAGGCACAGCCGGCTCCAGCCCGGGTCCCCCCGGGGTCCCCAGCCCCGCCAGCAAACCTGCCCCAGCCCGGGCTCCTCTCCCCGCGGGGCCACAGGCCCTGCCAGGAGCTGCTCCGGCGTGGGCTGCCCACGGGTCACAGCCTCCCTCGGGCACCCACCTGCTCCGGCGTGGGGCCTCCAGGGGCTGCCGGTGGGGATCTGCTCCTCCGTGGGCCTCCCCGGGCTGAGGGGGACAGCCTGCCTCAGCGTGGGCTTCACCGCGGGCTCCGGGCCTGGAGCCCCCTGCCCCTCCTGCGCTGCCATGGCGGCTGCGGGGATGGGCCTCTCACGTATTATCACTCCTCTCCCTTGGCTGCAATTGCTGCTGCTGCAAAGCTTTTTTCCCCCCTTCCTAAATACGTTATCTCACTAGCACTACCACCATGCCTGATGGGTTCAGCCTTGGCCAGCAGTCGGTCCATCTTGGAGCCGGCTGGCATTGGCCCTGTCCAGACATTCGGGAAGCTTCTGGCATCTTCTCACAGAAGCCATACCTGTAGCCACCCTGCTACCAAAACATTGCCATGCAAACCCAAGTAAAATAAGGTTATAAAGTGGGTAAAGCAGGTAGAAATGCTAAAATTTAAAAGGCATTGTGACATTTGTAATGACTTGATTAAAAAAAACCCCACACAAACCCAAACCCACAAAAAATTAGATTTCAAATAAAATAGCTGAACTGAAAAAAGCCCACCCCAAAAAACATTAACTGTGACATCTTGAGATGGAAAAACACCTAAAAAAGACATATTAGCACCACATGAAATGTGAATTGAGTGTAACCTGCTGGGTCACTGATCTGTGGCAATTACATCATATAGCTAGTTCCCTCTGTGAAATGATTGTATCATCTCTGTTGGAGGCTTATGAAATATGACATCATCCTTAGAAAGTATACCATGCATAACCCTGGTTATCAGACTATTATAATGACATTATGTACAAAAAAGAACCTGCAAAAAACATCTTCTTCACTTCACCTATTTGTCTCCCCACAAAATACACCAGGACCAGAAACAGACATGATTCAAGTGACTGAAAGAAAGCAAAAGTGGATCATACTCAGCCTCTGTGCAAATTGTTCTAAATCACCCTAAAATACTGGTCAAGCTTGTCAGTTTTTATTTTCCCCCCAAGCTATATCAGTAAGTTTAATCGAAGTTGCCACATCTCCCTGAAAAACTTACCTCATTTATAACCCTTGAATCATCACAGCTACAACGTTCTTTCTACATGCAAGCCAGGTATTTTTGCTTCTCCTGGATAAAAGATAGCAGGCAGCTGGTATGTCATTCCTGCTACATCTCTAATTTGTTTTGAAGTTCTATTTGACAAAGTAAAAAGTCCAGTTACAACACTTTAAGTTAAATGAGTCTGTGTTCAACTATGTTCATGCTAGCAAGGAATTCCATGATCTTTATTGATGCTTGATTAAGTTTATGTTTAAATCTGAATTGGTATGCACATTACCTGTAGAAAATTATTTTTGTTGTGATACAGCCACTACATAATTATTTAGATTTCTTACTTGCTTGAGTGGAGAAAAAGCACAGCCCACAGCACAACTGGCATTCACTGAAGAATATTCTAGGACCAAATTATCCACTGGTATAAATGCCATTGAACCACCCAGTCCAAATGAAGACTAGTTTAGAATATCTAAAGAAAAGATGTTCAGGATTTTGACCTATTGTTAATAGGTCCATTGTTAATAAATTGAACTGTATCCTTGTGTGCCAGATAGTTTTAACTAACCTCTTCCTGATTATATAAGGCTAAAGTCCTTCTGACCCAAGTTATTAATTCGTTTGGTTCTGGAAGTATGAGCTTGCCAGCTCTGTAGAGTGAGGGACTGAATAAATGAGTTGGAGAAAGGAAAGATAAGAGAAAAGAATTGAACAGGAAAGAGTCAATAAATACATTGAAACATATTATTACAGAGAAGAGGGAAATAAGGACAAAAGATTTAAACAAGAATTTAAAAAAGAATTAAATGATAAGATGAAAATAAGCAGATGAAAGATGAAAGGATGCACAATAGGTCAGGGGATGGAAACGTTTTGGATTTGCCAATTCATCCTCACAAAACAGAGCTTGAAGAAAGGTTTGATAAGCAACTGATTAAATTCACTGAATAGTTGCATATTCCACGCACTGTGTAGGCTCATAAGAGCACAGAGTTAACTAGTCAGGGGACATAAACAGAATTAGGTATGAGAAGCTGGAGGGCTGACACTCACAAAGTTGATGTTAAGCAACGGAAATCCTTTTCAAACATTAACAGTTCACTCTTAGCATATGTCACATATCTAATGTATGTGTCTCATGACTCCAAGACAGCAAGAGTGACATGCAGCAAACAACATATGCCTGGCACTTTTCAAGTACTGACATACTGAGTGAAACAGCAAGTACAAGGTGAAGAACAGCATGAGTGTATTAGCATCTTCCATTCTTCTGGAAGCTGAGAGTGAGAGACATTCTGTAGTTGCCAAAGGCAATATCAGCTTTACACAGGGACTCTAAGGCACACAGGATGTGCACTGCGTGTGTTACTGGAGAAACACTGTATATGCAAAGCTGGATGCATAGCCAGGTACCAAAATACTTAATCGACCCTCCACCAGTACATATTCTGTTTGTTCAAATGTGAAATTTTTAGACATAATAGCCAAATCATGCCTATTTTTACAAACAGTCATTGTGCCAATGTACCGGTCGACAAACAATGTAAACCCCACGTACAGAATGCACTAGAGGAGATCCTGACAGCTACAGGCTGACTGGTGATTCTGGCTTCCACTGTTATTAAGATAGTAGTATTTAAAACACAGAATAAGATTACTGAGAGCTCAGATAAACATGGGCTGCTATGAAAAGTGTCAAAGCAGCTTCTGTAAAGTGGAATCTTGCAACATTAATCTGCTGCTACCTGAACAGAGTGTCAAGAGGCACCTGAACAAAAGAAATCTGTCTACATAATATATTTAGTTTCTTAAAAGTATTTTATAAGATTCTACATCAAAAATTATGAAAAAAACTAAGATGCCGCTGGGAGTGCTGGAAAGCCTCTTTCATGGACTGAAAGCTGGTTAAAGAATAGATGCTCTACAGAGGGGTTAATGGTCACTTTTCTAAATGAAGAATCATCATCAGTTGAGTCTCCCAGAAATCAGCAGGGGAACTGTTTTTACTGATATCTTCAGCAGTGCCCTGGAGAAGGGAATGAATAGTGACATTTCCTAGCCTGCAGAAAGCAAGGCCATCTAAGGCAAAATTTGGCAGGTAATCTTCACTGTAGACTGACATGAAGTGATGTACCTAGAAAAAAAAGAATCTATACCCTGTCTACACGGTGCTTACTTCAGAACGGATATTGAAACTAATGAAAAAGACTTTGAAGTAACAGAGTTGACAGTTTTCTGAATCATTGACTCAGAGTGCAGTGGCAGCCAAAAAAGCCTGCAAAATCTTGATCTTCACCAGGATGGGTGCTGCAGACCAGATAGCAAGGATAACACTTTGCTGCTATACAAAAGCTCTGCTGTGCACACGCTAAGTCCTGTGTGTCATTCTGTTCTCTGCATCTCAAAGAAAGGTGTAGTGGAGTTAGAGACAGTACAGTAAAGGACAGTTAAAGTGGTCTAAGGTGAGAAGCAGCAGCTTTATAAGGAGTAGAGCCTGAGGCTCTTCAGGTTGGAGAGGGTAAGCAGGAGAGGGGATATGGCCAAGCTTTGCAAAATAATGAAAGGAATAGAAAAACTGTTATTTACCAAATCTCGCATACTAAACCTGGATTGAACTGCAGGAGTTAAGTTTAAACTGAATAAAATAAGGTATTTTTTTTATGCAGCAGATAGTGTTCCGACAACAGAGGCTGTGGAAACAGACAGTATCAGCACCATTTTAAAAGAGGTTAGATAAATTCGTAGACAGCACATCTGTTAAGGGGTACTAAAAGGACTAGACAGGGATATGCTCTTTAACAACTAACTAATAGAACATTTGTAGAGGCCAGAGGTGTATAAGGGGAAGAATAATAGAAAGAAGCCAGGCCCATGTGCTGTTCCTTTAGAACATCCTCTTTCGCCACCAGCAGAAACAGAATGCTGGTCCTTCTACACCTTTTCTTGCCACCTAAAAGTTAAACACAGCTCAGAGGTACCCTGCCTTGGGAGACAGGTACCTATCTCTTGCCAAAGTCCCAAAGTCCCAGGCAGAGATGGTTAGGTTTCATATACAGAATCACAGAACGGTCAGGGTTGGAAGGGACCTCTGGAGATCATCTAGTCCAACCCTCGGCTAAATTAGGTTCACCTAGAACAGGTTACACAGTTGCATCCAGACAGGTTTTGAATGTCTTCAGAGAAGGAGACTCCACAGCCTCTCTGGGCAGCCTGCTCCAGTGCTCTGTCCCCCTCAAAGTAAACAAATTCTTCCTCATATTCAGTTGGAATAGATGCTGAATCTGAAAAATGTCTAAAAGGTATCAACAGAATTAGGTTAATTAAAACAAAATACAGCTAATACTGGTGATGTTGAGTGGTACCAGCACAGAACTGAGTTAAAGCACAGCATGGATTTCATACTGGCACTGACTCAGAGAAGTGAAACTACATTGCATCTGTCTACAAATGATCTTGTAAGGTCTGTCTTAGAGGCAACTAGCAGGAGCAGTGCAATGCACAGAAAAGGACAATGCCAATAATTACACAGTGACTATCAAGATCCAGTGCTCAAGCTTGCTCCTTGGCCCACTTTTGTATAGCAACAGACATACTGTTGCTGAATTTTTTCATCAGACCCACTGAAACAGGCCAGACCAGGAATGACTTTGCCCTAGTCACTATACTCTTAACTAAAAAATTATGAGAGTGGCTCATACTGTTGTATCAGAGACTGCTTTAACGCTGGTTAAGCTGGGTCCTGCTAGCTGTGTCATGAGGGCAGATGGGAACTCAGCATGGTTCTATCTCCTTGTTATATACCTCAGCTCTGCACAGGTTTCTTCTGCAAGCTTTAAGCTCCATGTTGTTTTTACTATGTTTTGTTGTAGCACAGCTGGTAGTCCACAGGATTTGCACTGCATTTTTGGCTACAGCATAGGCACATCTGAAACAGAAAAGGAGGGAAAAACTACTGAGGTCACTCACTGTCTGTAATTTATCATGTACAAGCCTCCTTTTCCCTGCACACACTTTAAAATGTAGATAGGAAGGGGAAAATATCACTTTGTCATTTCAGCCAGGAGAGAAACTTACCCCTGCAGTTCTTTGTTGCTGCTTTTCCTGGCACAAATTTGTGTCACATTTGCTGTCAAGTGATTTGCCAACAACTAGGAGCAGTCACATTTAGAAGAAATAGGCTCACTCCATCTCAAGACTAACAGACATTGATTCCCATCTTCATTAAAAATCATTCTCATCCTAGAGAACCGTAGCAGTGAACACTAACTGGCTTAGATTCATGTCAGTGCCTATCAGAAGGACCTGTTGCATTAAGTTTCTATATATTTTACGTTCCCTCCCCTGAAACGGCAACTGCATCAACTTACAAACTTCAAGGTTCTATGATGTTCAAAGAAAACCTTTTATTTAATAGCAAAACAACAAAAACTTTACAAGATGCTGTATATGCAAGACAAAACATTTTTTTCTGGCGAGGAAAATCTCACTATATGCAGGGAAATAAAAACTACAAGAAATCCCCAAATTAATCAAGTTGCACAGAGTAAGCCCATAGATAGGGGGCTCTGCAGGACTGGAGATAGAAGAGTTTCATTTTCTAGCAAAGACTTCCATAAATCTAACACGAACTTTTTGCGCTCATGTCACAAGTACAGTAGAATTTGTCACCTTGTTCAGATGATAAGATGTGATAGATACCCTCCTTAATGCATTTATGGATTATTTTTTTTTTTAAATACAAAATAATTTACTTCTAGGTGGTGTAAATAAGGCTATAGTTTAACTGATTAAGAGAACAGCTATACCATATAACCAACAATCTTGTTACCATAGTTTATAGCAGTTTATAGCCCCTCAATCTGCTTATACTACTTCATTTTAATCACAAACTTTGCAACCTCATGTACATGCTGCTCTACTGTTCTGTATTTTACACTGTGATGCCATGAACCTTAATGATGCTCTGTACTGTTGCAGAGGATAACTGCAAATCTAGGACACTAAATGTTTAAAATCACTTTACTTCTCAGACTGCAGCACATGCTCTTTAAACTTGCTTAGCTAAGGGTGATATGGCACAATAAAGAAAAGAGCACCAGACTGGATCTCCCTGTTTTTTTCTTAGTAGCAAATCTCCTTCTTGAACATTTAGAAGGCTAAGTTTTCTGGCAACAAGCCTCTCAGTGGCCACAATACACAGCAGCATCACATCTACCTCAGTTGAGCACACATACTACGTGCACCCTGCTCATTTTGTACCATCATTTTGCTTCGCAAATCACCAGATATTTGAGTTAGATTATTCCATAAATCCTTCACTCATTCCTGTGCCAGCTACCACCTCACCCCATTTTTCTATCTTGCAACTTGTCCTATGTCATTTCTGACCTCCAAAAACATCACTTCATTATCCTCCACCAACAGTGTCTGCATCCTGCCTTTCCACTTGCCTCTTCTAACCCAGTATCACCACACCTATCTTTCTACAACCATTCTAATTGCCTGGCTTCTTCCTGCCCACTGAATGAACTACCTTTCTGATAATCACAACCCTCCCATTTATTCTCCTTTACCATAAATATTTGGCATTGCCCTCACCCAACCCTCTCCTTAGCATATTAGCCTTTCTTACATAGTCAAAGCACTCTCATCTGCCATCCGCTCACTGGTGGCTATCCATACATCTCTTATGCCTACCTTTCCTCTATGACTCCCACCATGTCACATCAAGTTCTTAAGATCATGCTGTGTTTGTTTCCTTTCATTAATATTTCTTCTCCAGCATTTCTTCCAGCTAATGTTTAAGCTCCCTGTTAAGCTGTCTGATGGGCTACTCCTTCCCTGTCTGCTCTCAAAATATACCAAATATTGCCAAGTCCATAGGATCCAGGAAGATTCAAAGTATCCAGCAGCATTGCTTGAATGGCTCATCAGGTGTGACTGTGCCACACACTTACCTGAGCTGCAACCTGCTATTTTCTGTGGCTGTCAAACTCTCAGTCACGTCATGCACAAGCAAGGTTTCTGGGCAACAGGCAAGCTTTCCCATATGCATATCCTTCCCACTACTAATGACTTTTGATGAAGCAGCAAGAAATTCCTTCATTCCCTAACCCAAGCATTTGACTCTGCCTCGCTCTTCCTGCTGAAGAAAGAAGCTGCACCAGGAAAGCACAGAAGGATCTGAGGAGAAATGAATGTTAGTCAGCTCGGATGGTAAAAAATCAGTTAATGATACAAGAATGTTTTTTTAATTGATCTTAAAATAATCTATTGAGATACTTTTTACTTATAATGTGTACTTTAAAAAATAAAAAAATACCTGTGCAACAATTTTATTTAATTATGTATAATATTGTGTGATACTCTTTCCTCCCTCTGTGTAGTGTGTATGTCTTTCATAACAGTCCATGGTAATTATTCTGGTTTTATCTTGAAATCTGATTACTTTATCATATAGAGATTAATCCATCTTGTTTGCCTCCTGGTAATAGCTTTTCTATCCCTTTGTCTTTTAGGCATTTGTACTTTAAATAACACAAGTAAAACATCAGATAGATAAGAAACCAAAGAGTACCCATTGAAAGGAGAGAAAAAAAACATCCCAAAACCTAAGAAAGAAGCAACCAAACAGGAAAGAAAGCATCTAATACCTGGAATACTGAGAAGAAACAGTGCCACCTCACTACCTACAGCTTGGAGATCATGGCTTAGATATGACTCTGTCCAGCAATTTATTTGTTAAATGGCTGGGTCACAGAGTGGGCAGACATCTTAGTAAGGACATAATGAGGTAGAAAGATTGCTTAATGCATTCAAATGAATGTTTATTTAAAGGAAAAAGACAAGAGAAATTTCATTTCCTAGCTAAGAAATTATTGGCCACTGAAGAGACAGGAAACATTTTAGGAGGGAATGAATTTTGCTGACACTTTTCTCCCAGAAATGCACAACAGTTGCAATGAAATGTTTAAATGTTTTGATGGTTTCCTATGTTTGTAGAAACTTTTCACTGCAACATTGCCTTTATAGACAGATTTGTCCAACAAGCGATTAGTTGCCAGTTATTTATCGGTCTATCAAGCATTACCTTGAAATATCTCCTTTTTGTTTGATGAAAAATCCAATTTCCTATGAATATAAAAACTGCTCCTTTAAAATCACTTCACATTTAAACTTGTCCTTTTAAATTATGATTTTGAATAACCAGCTACTGGGGTTTTTTTGAGGTGTACGGTACATGTAAATTTGAGAAAATCCATTCATTTGTTCAACAGACTTCTGAAAGCTGTCCTTGATTACAGATTATGAGCTGATGGCCTAAAATGTGAATTAGTTTAGAATTTGCTGTTAGAAGTTGTAGTTACAACTGGTTTTGCCATCCAGTGTAACAAGGTGCTTTTTAGTCCAAAAAAATGTCTTATCTCTGTGGACTGCTGCATTTCTCTTATTGTTGCCTACAGATAGTGCAGGGAGAATTCTGGATAGAATTACATCTGCTAGTAAGACCTCTACTGTTCCCTGTACAAATGTGCCTCGCCTCCAAATAAAGGGAGAGGAAGCAGCTTTTCAGATGCACATTAATTAAGCCTTGTTATCAGTCTACCTGGAAAGTAGAAGCTGATTTGCAACTCATGATACAGTTCAACAGAAATCAAATATCCATTTGGATGAGTTGATACGCACACTCACTGTGGTGGAAAGACCTTTCTTCTCTGGCTTACTATGGATGTGACTTACATACACTTAGGAATCTGCTTTTTGTATCTACTTGCTGTACAACACAGGCAAGCACAGCTATGAAAAGCACCGTGAAACTCTATTTCTGATTATATTGTCTCCCTCCCCTATAGTCTTGGGTAATACAAAATTGATCTGGAGAACAGATCAGACAGCAGTGTCTGGACAAGCAGTAGGAAGAGGAGGTGTGTACAATTTCTGTTATGTTTCTGATCTCTATTATACCTCTTTGACCTCATATAAGAAGACTCAGATTAGTTAATTACAGAAATTTCCTAAGAATTATTAATGGAAAAAATGGTAGGGAGCTATTGCTTTCCCATTTCTAGCTGCTCCATAATGACACATCAGAGCAGATATCACTGGTGTGTGTCAAAGGTTATACCAGCCTCTACCTATCACTGGCATCTTTCAACCTTCACCTTGATTATGCAGGAGACAAATATCATCAACTTCTTTTCAAGTCTGTAGGAAAAGATGACATATGTGATAAAATTGGAACAATTGGATTACAAGGTAAAACTGCACACATATCAATAAATTTGAGACTTGGATGTTCTTGGGGAGACTTGTGCAGTCAAGTTAGTAATCTGTGTTAACATCTCATCTCTGAAATGTTGACCCTGGTTTGAATCAGTGTTTCTAGAAAAAAGATTTACTCCTTCTTAGTTTCAATCTGATTATTTGGCTTAGAAAATAACTGCTTTAAACAGGAGACTTTATACTTGTCCGGGTAAATTTTGTTCCAATTTTTATTTTGGCCACAAGTCAAAGATAACAGCTGTATGCTTGTGGGTTCACTGAACTTTATGTGCTTCTTGGCTGCATCACCAACTAGAGGGAATAACCAATAATTAGAACATTTCAGGTCATCTTGAGAAGAACAGAGTTTTCCCATGTTTGGAAAGGTCATGTGACCTCTTTTTTGCATGTTCCCAAATGTGGAACTGTCAACCATAGAGCACAGAGCTGCATAAACAAATAAAACTGCCATTATTGTTTTGAGCCCAAGAAAAAAACAACACAAGGACCTACATCTGATCATGAATATTGTGCAGAGATTTTAAACTACATATAACAATTTCAATTTTTAACTCTCTAAGTTCATAGTAGACCTAAGCAATATTAGCAGAACTCATTCACATATTCTTTGTACATAGGCAGCCCTGGTCATAATGATTTGCAGCACAGCACTGAAAGCCTTAGCTTCTTTTTATTGTTGGTTTTTTTTTTTTTTGTTTTGTTTTGTTTAAAGTTGAATCAATACCAGTTTATATAAATATATGTTCCTGTTTTCCAGTTGTTCCTGCAACAGCATTTATGCCTATCCAGTGACAAGAAAAACAACAATAAATGTAGTAGGATGAAAGCAGAAAGGATAAGAAAATAGAGATGATTCAGATTAAATGGCTTTTAATTCAGATTTAATGTAATTTAATTCAGATTAAATGTAAATATTTTTTGGCACTTTGAGATTATTATAAAGGAAAATAAGAGGTACCAATCTTTGAAAAACTTAACTGACAAAACTATGCTTTTCTTGTTACTAACAGCATAGACCCCTCCTAATATGGAAAGGAATGAAAACCATTTTTGTGTCACATCTTTTAATCCCCAGGTTTCCTAAAGCTGTTTGTAGAAGCTATACCTAGTAGTTCATGCTGTAGATGGGTAATTTATTTGACAATATTGGAGAAATTATGGATATTAGAAAGTATACATATGTTTGAAGGGTTGAATAAGAGGTGAATTCTTGCAAAGCTACTACAGTTATCTCTTTATCACTATAAAATATGCCCTGGGAGCTGTCAGTTACAATTGGTGTACCATTAGAGAAAAGGAATTGCTTGCTACAACCAAATGATAGTACCACTGTAAAGGAAACCCCTTCTACCCTATGCATACCTATGGATATGCAGTGTGGGTTTAAATGCCAGGCTGAGGATATGAAAAATGCAGAGTACTGTGGATTCCTTATACTCCATGAAATTTCCCAGTACACGTGACATTGTGGCCAATACCAGCAAATATGGAGAACCTCACACATTTGTGTGCTCACCTAAGATAAGAAAGACTAAAATTCCAGTGATTATTCTAGGTAAGCCAGTCTAGCAATTGAAATGTCAGTCTCTGATTCCTGGATGAATGTCTTGCCCACTAGGCTACTAAGCAGTTGAGGAAACCGAAGGGTTTTCTACTATCTCTTGTTGGAGCTTGCTGGATAAATTAATGTCCTTCAGAACAGGTATCTGATCTTTCATCACCTGAACCTAAAAGCAGTGCTGAAACTAGTGTGTCTCATTTCCCTCAATGTATTTTTAATACAAAGCAGGACATGTACAAAAGGAAAGATACATCCACAGTAGATGAAATGTGTGACAATCAGGCCACTCATCTAAGAATGGAAAGTCTGGGATTAAATCCCTCTTCTGAATCACACAGAACAGCATCTTTATACTGATCTCCAACCTCATCCTCAAGAGCTCAGGCCTACCACCTCTTCTGGTGAATGAAAGTCTTTCCTGTTGTGATCATAAATTCCATCACTGTTGAAACTAACATATGTATTCCTGCAATTTTAAAATTATTACCTTCAAATAACTTCTTCCATAAAATAAAAATTTTCCATTGGAAAAATCCTCACCTGTCCTATTTATGGCAACTATAAACTCACTGTTTTATATTTTAAACATACTAGCACTGTGCATATATTAACAATATGACAAATGATACATATACTGTTAATAAGTGCAAAGTTAAGTCCATTGCTTACAAGATGCTACTAAAATGCACTGTTGAGGCTATTTGGTACGCATTGTGCTCTCATGTTATTCCACAAATGCTGTCTGTATTTCTTTGTATTCCTAGAAACTGTATCTTCTTGTGGTATATCACACAATTGCTCTAGTCTTTTAAAAATTTGAGTGCATGAAGCCCCCACAAACACTGTGAAATATGTAGAATTGTGATAACAGCTCCCTGAAAGGCACACTCCCAGTTTGCCTTGGGGACAGTCAACTGTCCTATTAACACTTGCAAGACACTGCCCATCTCCTGATGCCTTTTTGAGGGACAAGTCTCAAACACAGTGAAGAACCGAGCTGGTGGTCTACAGAAAACGTGGGCAATGTAATTCCTTCTAATGCCTCTGAGGTGAGCTTTCATGTCTGCTCATTTATTTTTCAATCAATTGAAAATGAATAACTATTCATTAAGACTCCAGGGTAAGATAGGAGGGAGAATGAATCTGGATAGGAATAGGCAAAATAACAAATAAATATACCTAAGGCTGCCAATTCCATTTAGAAGCGTTAGCCTATATTGTCCAGCTTTTAAACAGCAGTTTCTAGGTGCCTGCTTGTCTACAAATCCATGATAAGAGGATGTCAAAATTAGTTTTGCAGAAGTCTGCCAGTCTTTCAATAACATTTATGCCTAAGACTACAGCTCTTCTGAAAACCCACTTGAACAGCAAGGAAGGGGGACAGTTGTTCACTAACCTCTGCACAGGGCAGACTCAGGAGAGCATGAGATTTATGGGAATTAATTTTATATCCTGACACAAGTCTAAAAAGCTCAACCTATGTAAGTAAGTTTGATATTGAGGTTACTGAAGAAAAGACATACAACAGGATGCCATCAGGATATAATGCTAATTTTTATCAGACACTGGAGTCTGTGTTTTGGGCAGTTCTTACTCCTGCCAGCAACCTGTTAGTAAAACAAGAGAAAGGTTACCACTGTGCTGGAGGTACAACAGTTCTGTTGAGGCGCTATTGACTGGTCCTTAAAATGCAACAATTGAAAATACTGGAATGGATGCAAAGATGAACTTGAACTTGCTATACAGCAAATAAGAGTCACCTTTGACTAGTTTAGATCAACAGTAGAAGCCATTATTATTACCTGAGCCACATGTCTCGTCATTCACAGCCTTTCTTAGTTCAGACTGCATGCTTAGAGGATGCATGCACTGACTAAAGAAACAACTAGCTCTTCCAGTTGCTGGATGTAGTGGAAAGGAAGAACTATAAATATAACTCCACTACCATTTTTATCAAGAGAGCAATATTATTCCCCAGTCCACCTCTTCTTCACTTTAAATATTTGCTGTTTCTTTTTTTTTTTTCTTTTTCTGAGTGTTGCCTCATTTCCCAGTTGTGTAACATCCATAGAACATTTGTGGAGCTTTAACATTTTGTTATAATTAAAGGGATTTATTTTACTCACAAAATGTCGAGATGTGGCTGTGACTCCTAAATCTGCTGAAAAGAACAGCTGAAATATTGGTCTTACTGAAGTCAGCACCCAAACTACCATGAAGAGGACCACATTTCCACCTAACGAGAGTGGAGCCCTGAACCTTTTAAAAGGGCAAGGTACTGTATTACCAAAGCAGAATATACTTCATCAGTGATTTATATTTTCTTATGATCTGTAAGTTATTATCTACAACACAGTAAATTATTCTGGTCATTTGTAATCAAGAAAAACTGCAGCTGGTTTAGACATAAGGTGTTAGGATAAGGACTGAAAATGCAAACCCTTCAAGTGAAGGCTGTTTTTCTTTAGCCCAGCAAGATGAAAGCTGTGAGGCAATATCACCTGTTTCTAAAAGTGCATTACAAAAATGGGAAGGGAAAACTCTTTAAATTAAAGGATGAGGTTGGCACAAAAACTAACTGTGTAAACATAATTAAGCTGTGAATTAGGCAAGGGTTTGTAACCTTTACAGAAATGAGGTTTTGAACAACCATCCAGTAGAAGTAATGAGACTAAAATCCCACTCTCTAATATGGAACTTGATAAATGAAATTTATAAAGTCATGTGTGTGGTTTCTTGCAAAAGAAGTTTTGATTTATGACCTAGGAGATTCTTATCAGACCTATGCAGAACACTAGAATCCCATAGCTATAAAATATGTCCCTGAGGGACAGATTTCCTGGAGTTTTATTAGTTTTGTGCATATATTTATCAATTCAGGAAGTGGGACAGATTTAATAGTCCAGTAAGTATCAAAAAAGGTATAACAGTTCTGAAACTAGTATTTTTATGGCAAGATATTGAAAAAACCCCAAAAACCAAAACCAAAAAAAAACCAACAAAACACCCTACCAGACAAACCAGAAAGACACAGGATGCAGAATTGCTTTGTGAGCACTGAAACTCTGAGCACAAAATGTTGTGCTTTAGCCACCGAGCAAACACTGTATAGTAAAAGCACGACTCCAGTTGACATCTTACTGTATGTCCCCTCCTGTTGCGCTTGGGTGTATGTAATGAATTTTAAACATGTTGCTTGCTTTTGGCCAAGTAAAGGTCTAGTGTAAGGCTTTTCTCAGTCAAATAACAAACCTCTGCAAACCAGGAAGGCTTCCTTTCAGTAATCTAACTAGTGAAGGCTCATTAGACTGTGGAAAAACTCCTCATAGAAGTCATGGAAACAGGCACTAGATTACTTAAAACTGGAAACTGATTACCTCATAGCAAAGTCAAGAGTTGAGCTCCTTGTGCCTCAGGTTCTCAAAACCAGGGATGCAGCAAGGGCCAGTGGCTTGCTAGGGGACAGGGAGATGCAGGGATTCCCCATGGGCCAGTCCCACGCCCCAGGCAGGAGCAGGGCAGCCAGGGGGGCACTAGGGCAGCCCCAGCCCCGGGCATCAGGCACCTCCCTGGGGACAGGGACAGGCTGAGGATGGGCTGGGACATGGGCCCCTGGATGGGCCTGGCTTGGGACAATCTGTAGCTGGGCAGGGCAGTGCAGGGCTGTGGGGACCTGGAGACTGGTGGTGCTGTGGCACCATTCAGGCAGGGGCTGATGGCCCTGGGGTTTGAAATGGGGTCCTGAGCCATGGGCAGGGTGGGGGCAGTGCCATGGGGTAGGCAGGAATAGGCAGGCCTCCCAAGCCCTGGCATTGTGTAATTCCCCATACTTTTTCTTCTCACACCCTTCTGAATGCAAATCAATGAGGGAAGAAACACAATGCTATAGCTTAAATTCTTTTTGTGCACTGGTATGAATAATAAACACTAAGAAATTACTGGAAAAAGTCTTTTTTCTCTCTTTTGTTTACATACAGCAGCAGTGACTGCCAGTCTGGTGTTGTCTTTGTCCCTTGCTGTCTCCTAGATTCTAGTTCTATCTTTGTGCCCTCACTGAGAAGTAAATTTTTTTCCACAGATTTCATGGTCTGGACTGCTAGGACCCTCCCAATTAGTTGAAGTATTTAGATACTCTGATCACCAGAAGACCAGTGCTTGCTTAGCTTGAATGAGACAGGTATTTCCTATCTGTTTCTTGGAGAAAAAGTAGAATTTCGTCAGTGTCTTCTCTCCAGTTAAGAATCACTCCTTTTTTTAAAATTCCCCACTTTTTTATATTCAACAGAGATCTTCATAAACTGGTGATGGAAACTTCTCTGCACTTCAGCAGGGATTCTTTTATGAGTGCTGTTTTGTTTACCTGCTGCTCTTGTATTGTCAGATTCCCTATCCTGTCTTCATATCCAGGGCATTAAGCAGAAGATCACATTTAATGGATTTTGACAGGCCTCAGTAGCTGGTACCTCCTACAGTGACAGCCCCAGAGACTAACACAAGGCTATGACAAGATTTAACATCTCTGTGTTTAATCACTAGAGCTCACATAATTCCTCTGCCTACTTGACATGAAACCACTTGTGTGATAAATAATATGCTTAGTTAAAAATTGGAAAGAAAAATATACCCCCCCCCTTTCACAGTAATTTTGGGAAATGCTTTTGCATATTATATCCTATAGATTCTACTTGTTCATCACATAGGAAACCTTTTGTCCACACTTGCTTGAACTTCGACATTGTACATATCTGGATTCAAAGAAGCTAGGCAAGGATTTTTGCAGGTCAAGCTTCCGCAGTCCCACTTCACATCAGTGCTGTACAGTAAACAGTAAAAAAACCTTTTTGAGATGCTTTATGCAGAAGACCTTGAAATCCAACTGTGAAACTAAAACTTTAGAATCCATTTCCATTTTTTGAGGAGCTTCCTTTGGGAAAAGTGAATTTGTCTGCCATTGTCAAGAGCCTGTGCCAACCAGTGGCATTGGTCAATAGGCTAAGAAATGGCATGCTACATTATCTCTTAACAGAGTGGAGGCACACAGGTCAATTCCTAAAGAGCTGGGCAAGAGGATCTGTGAAGCATTGAAGCCGATTACATGGCAGTAAAGACAGAAAAGATTATAGACATTTAATTTCTTTAATTTTAAAAAGAAATATTTCTCACTCATTCAGGATATAACCTTAAAATATAACACTTACTTTTACATAGCTAAAAGTGTCCTTCAGCGTCTAAGCATCTCCTCTCTATTATCTTTAAGTCAGCAGTAAAAGATTTGTCTTATGAAAGAGATTAAAAATCCTGCTATTAGAATTTATGGTTTCCAGTTGTTTAAAATCCATTATTTAACGCTAACACTCTTCTGGAAGTGCAATGTAGTAGCAAAAAAAAAAAAAAAACAAAACCAAAAAACCCATACATCTAGATATGTATGATAGCTGGAAAAAACTTTAAGTTTGGCACTTTTATGAAACTATAGCCACCTATTTCGGCAATTACAATGTCCAGTGAAAAGATGCACATCTTTTCATATAAGAGAAAACAGAAAGTTCCCCAGATTCACAGAAAAAGAAATCAGTGCAGCCATTCAAGCAACATCATAATTCTTCAAAGATTTTATTAATATATTTGTTATTAGCATAATGCCTTTTCTACTGCTTAGGTGAAAATTAAATTTCTGAGCACGTTACAGCACTATTTAAAAAGAGACAGGGAGATATGCAAAGTTTCAGGAGTAAAAAGTCCACCCAAGCTAGCTGCAAATACAAGCCTTCTGCAGATCATTAATAGAAGTAATAATTGTTAATACATGATTGCCTCATTATAATAGTGACATTCCAATTAATTGTTTCAGCACCTTTCAAATTGAACAAGTTTCTTTCTGACATCCTTTATTGTGCCCTTCATATTCCCTGGTAAGAGAGAAAAACCACTGATATGCTTGAAAAGCAAACAAGAAGGAACTTTGCAAGTCCTATTTTTTCAAGCAAGTTAGTGGATTTCCTCTTCTAGAAGAAATCATAAGCAGTATAAATCATATCCTCACTCACCTAAGAGCAGCCATGTATTTTTCAGCATCTGAATACATTTCAGATTTCTACACTTCCTTTAAAATGTGCAGTTCTTTAATAACCATTAAGTATCTGCCAACTAGAGGAAAATCATAACCTATGCAGTGTGCATCAGAGCCATATCATTAAAGGGCTGTATTTTTACACATATGAAATATGATTTGCTCTTCCTTTTCAGCTAGAATTTGAAAACAGTTGACAAAAAAAACAGCAATTAAGTTAATACAATTATTTAATAATTTAGAGGTGTTTATATTTAGCATTTAATTAATTTAGTTAATGATTAATTATAATAGTTTTAAATTATTAATCAATTAATTTAAAGTTAATAATTAATAAAATACAAGTACCAATAATTTATTTGCCTTCTGGTTTCAGCCCAGTGCTTGCATATGCAAGTTTGCATGTGCAGGACATTAACACACTAACAGTGTTTGAAAGGGAATCCTTTAAAATATCTTAAACACAACTTTCTTCGCACCCTTCCCCTTGGCAGACAGTGCAAATAAATATTTGAATTATTGATGTGCAATACCAGCAGCCTATTTCAGCATCTAGATATTTATACAATAACCAAAGGTACATTTGGTATTGGTTTCAGTATGAGCCATAATTAAAGGCAGATGTGAGTTTGAAATTTGGTCCAAATTCCTAGACAGCTAATGCGCAAAATGAAGAACACACTGATGATAACAGTCACATACACACCTTGCAAGAGAAGATTACTACGTATTCATAAATTTGGAGTAGCTTAATATGTTATACCTCAACTTCTCCACAAAATATTAAACCCAGCATATTTAGTCCTCTTCTGCCATATTATTCCTATTTATCTTATTCTTCAGCTTAACCAGATCTCCTCCTCCTCTCATGATACTGCAGAAGTGATCAACTAAAATAAACATTATTCAAAGCAGTAGTTTCATTGTAGCATACCAATGGCAAGGCCTGACCAAGCTGCAAGAACACATGTCCCATCACAGGAGCTCTCTGCTCCAAGATAAACTGCCCTTTCGTCCATCCCAAGTACATACATGCATGTCTCTGATAAAATATCATTTTTCAAATTGCAATGATAAGCATATATAAAATAGGAAATGTTGGATTCAGTCGCTTTGTGCACATAGGTAAATAACCACTGATTATTTTTCATGATCACTTGTTTTTTACTGAACTCCTGGCCGTTTCAACTCGAAAGATAGATAATGCTCAAAGAGTGAGCAGATGCTAGTTTTTCGCTTTTATCCTTAGGATTTGCTGTGTAGCCTCAGGCCCTATTTGCTGCATGCTATTCAAATGTCATTCTGATGATTGAATTATTACTTTCCACATGAGTATTCCCTATGGCATCTATTATTATTGTATCTGAATACTTCAGAAATGAGCAGTTAACCATCCTCCACTTTACCTCTGTAAGCTCTTTATACAGCTGAGCCACTAGTGACCTTCTCAGTACTGTTTAATGTCTTCATCAATGACTTGGGCAATGGGACAGAAAGTATCTTTGTCAAGTTCTCAGATGACACTAGACAAGGTGAAGCACTTGATCTGCTGGAGGGCAGGGCTGCAATACTTCCACAGCCTGGAGGAATGAGCAAACAGGAACCTCAGGAAACCCAACAAAGACAAATTAAAAGTCCTTCACCTGGGATGGAATTAGCCCATGTAGTATAGGTCGGGCCTGAATGAACAGGCAGCAGCAATGCAGAATAGCATTGGTCGAGGAGGTGCAATCCTTGAACAAATGGAACATAAATCAGGAGCAAGTCTTCTTGGAGAAGAAGGCTTACCACATACTAGGATGCTTTAGCAAGAGGGTAGCCAGCAGGTCAAGGGAGGGGAAGTGATTATTTCCTTCTACTCCACCCTTCTGAGGTTTGGAGCACAATGTCCAGCTTTGAGGTCCTCAGTACAGAAGAAGCATTGACAAACTGGAAAGGATCCAGTTCAGAGTTACTAAGATGCTTGATTAGGTCACCTAGTGACTGGGTGTGTAGAGCATTTGGTATGCAGAAAAAGCCAGAGGAAGCTATGCTTGTTTAGCCTGCAGAAGTGAAGGCTAAATGTAAATCCAATTCCTGCTTTCAACTTCTAAAAGGGCAGTCATGGAGAAGATGAAGCTAGACTCTTCTCAGACGTGCAGAGTCAAGGACAAGAGGCAATACTCACAGGCTGCAGCAAGGGAAATTCTGGCTGGATAATCTGGATAAAATTCTTCACAGTGAGTTCTGTTGAGTACTGGAAAAGGTGCCCAGAAAAGCTGTTGGACACTCTCTTTGAAGATTTTCAAAACTGAGCTGGACAAGGTCCCAAGTGATCTGACCTTACTTTGAAGTTAACCCTGCTTTGAAAAGGCATGTGGACTAGATGCTCTCCTGAGTCTCCTGCCAATCTGAATTATTTTGTGATTCTGTGATTTCCAAATAATTTTCCATCACTACTGCATAAAAAGGACTGTCTACTTGTGCATTAGGGAGAGAAAAAGGAAGAAGCTTGACTTTGTAGCAGTGTAATGAGAACACTTCTCTGGAGGGGAAGACATCTGAGTTTACCTCTCATGAAGATTGCTCCGCTACATTACTAGATGTTACATAAACCTTAATATCCTTGCACAAAACTTGCAGAAAATGATTGGGGAGGGTTTGAAATGTAAGATAAAATGGAAGTAAAGATCTGTATTAAAATTCAGTTATTTTGAGTAGTTTTGATTTGGAGAAGAGCAGCTACCTCTAGTAAGGCAAACAGCTTATTAGCAAGTCCTCCAAAAAGTACTTTGCTTCTTTCTGTTACAGATAATTTCTCACTACTTGAATTTTATTCATGTCAGTCTCAAAGTCATCTGTTCTGAGAAGTTCCCAAGTTGATAAAACATTTATTAGGGTTGTGCCAGAAAGATTTTTATTAACGCTAGCAGTATTTAGAGAGCAATCGGTGCAGAACTCTAAACAGTAATAAAGTACATTTTAAAGGTATGAAAGAGGTGCTTTCATTAGAACAAACACAGTCAATCTTTCAATCTTTGCCAACTTAATATGGTCTTTTAAAGTCATGCAACAATGGAATAAGATTCATTTTCTAAGATAATTGTGAAGTGAGCAAAACAAATATAAAAAGATTATATAGCAATTTATAAAGAATGCTGAGAACCAAGAAGGGACCATATTTTAATTATGTCATTGGGCCAGCAGTAGTCAAATATCACATTATAGGCCTCCAGACAAGATGCCTGTGAAGGAATTCCACTGATAGGTTATCAATACATCTCCCATAAGATCCTTAACAGAGGAAAGTGCAAAGTGCTGCACCCAGGGGGGAACAATCCCTGGCACCTATATATGCTGGGGGCTGATCAGCTGGAAAACTGCTTTGCAGAAAAAGACTTAGGGGTCCTGGGGGACACCATGTTGAACATGAGTCAGCAGTGTGACCTTGCAGCAAAGCTGGTGGTATCCAGGGCTGCATTAGAAGGAGTGCTGCCAGCAGGTGGAGAAAGGTGATCCTTCCCTGCTGTTCAGCCCTGGTGAGGCCACATCTGGAGTACTGTGACCCGCTCTGTGTTCCCCAGCATGAGAGAGACACAGACATACTGGAGAGACTCACAGAAAGGGCCACAAGGTTGATTAAGGGACTGGAGTACCTCTTATGAGAGGCTGAAATAGCTGGGGCAGTTTATCTTAGACGAGAGAAGGCTCAGGGGGATCTTATCAATGTATACAAATACCTGAGGGGAGACTGTAAAGAAGATGGAACTAGGATATTTTCAGTCATGCTCAGTAACAATATCAGAGGCAATGGGAACACAGTGAAGTACAGGATGCTCCATCTGAAGATCAGGAAACACTTTTTACTGTGAGGGTGACTGAGCACTGGCACAGGTTGCCCAGGGAGGTTGTGGAGTCTCAATCCTTGGAGATATTCAAAAGCCACCTGGACATGGTCCTGGGCAGCCTGCTGTATGTGTCCCTGCTTGAGTAGGGGGACTGTATAAGATGATCTCCAGAGATTCCTTCCATCCTCAAATATTCTGTGGTTTATTCTGTGATTCTGTGACATTATGATGTCCCTGCCTTATAAGCAAAGTTAGAATTGATCTTATAATTAGTGTGTTGTGGAATTCTTTATACCTTACACTAATACCTTTCCAGCCCCAGTAAAATAGTTCTGCTGCTTATCTGAAATGCAAGAATATTAATAAAGGCATATGCAAGATTTGAGCTTGTATGTATGTTTGGATGTGAGCAGTCATACATAGCTGCTAAGGTTCAACAAGGGTTAGCAGCTGGAGCTAGATCCACATACCATGATCAGGGTAAACCGAGAGCAGAATTTGGAAAATCCGAAACCACTGGGCAAGGTTACATTGTAGTTAAAAGTCTACTGAAGATTAGCAGCAAAGTCTTAATGCAGAATTCAGGTGGCAGGAAGAAAAAGCACAATGAGGAAGCGCAGTTTCTACCAAATGGCATTGTCATAGAATGTCAGATAGCAGATAGGTGCTTGCCCACTATGCTAGCTCATAAGCTGTCAGTCTGGAGTCTTCTGGAGCTTGACTGCTAAGGCAAAACTTTCCACTGTGGAAGCCATTAGTTGGAACAGTTTCGGTGCTTCTGTTGAGTTCAAGAACAATGTAATGTATGTCTGGATGAACCAAAGTACCACAACATTCAAAGCAATAAATTCAGCTTTGAATTTACTGCAGTCAGTAGCTTCTCTAGAAATAAAAAACAAAACTCACCTTCAAACTGAGTTCAGCCATGCAATATCAAGCTTCCTTTCTACCTTCATCCTCCCAGTTCACCACTTTTAACTAATTCACTGCATTTACCAGATTTGAAGCACGTCTCAACAAATATCTATGCGGAAACTCGATTTCTATTTCTTGTGGCTGTAGTAATGGAAAATACTCTGCTAGACAAACAGAAAAGTGGATCCATAATATCTAAATTTTATAATGTGTTCAGGAATTATAGGAATGCATAAAATTTGCCTCCATCATAATGGAAAGGCAAATTTGTCCTCCAGGCTATGTGTCTTACCCAGTATATTCTGAAAACATAAAAAGAAAAATCACAAGGGAGTTGGAAAAGCCCTGAAGTTTTTCCTGCTGGCATATTTTTTAAATCACTTTTGAATTTCCTTAGCTTCAAAAGGACAGTCTAACCTGGCCTTTTATTCTGCTGAGTAACTAGACATAGCCTTCACAATCTGACCTTTCATCTCCAGAGACCTGTATTTTGCAAGTAGAAAGGTGTTAATAAAAATCTTCAAAGAGTTCACAAATTTCTTTTGTTTCATATTTCATAGCTCCAGTACGGATCCTAATTGCTAAAATAGATTATTTTTTTTTTTTTTTTTCCTGTCTAAGACTGTAAGCTAGCAGTATATGAGCTTTATTGCTTCTTTCGAGAAAATGTTGCTTTAGCCATTCAAAGTCTGCCAGGTTCTGCCCACAGTCCCCTGAGATTAGTATTTAACTGCCCTCAAAAGGTAGCTCAATTTATAATTTTCAAAGCTGCTGTTTAAACAGGATTTTTCTGATTTTAGATGCCTCTCTGAAGTTTATGACCAGCAGCTCCTTTCTCTCTTCCCTTCCCTCAATCCCCCCCAAGCTGTATTAGCAACTTGCATTAATGCAGTTTCAGATGTTTGCCAGGCAATATCTGATGTTCCATAACCTATCATTCTGCATTCTCCCTCTTTTTCCTCTCACAGAAAGTATCCTGCCTTATTAAGGAGCTGTTCATTCTGTGGACAGACAGATTTTGGTGCCATCCTGCCAGGTTATCTAGACAGTGAGCAGGTTCAAGGGGAGACTTCAAGTGGAAAAGAAATCCACTGAGAGCCATGAAGCCTTCGGCCGCTGCGGGGGACTGCACGACCCTTTGGTCTGCTCTAGTATGATGGCTTTTAGGATTAGATCAAATTAAAGTCCCACATATTCAAAGCGTTTTATGTCAAGTACTATCAAAGGATGAAGAGTTCCATTGAATTTAGAGGGCTGGGGGGAGTTTAGGTTTCACCTTTGAAGATCACATAAGGAACTGAACCACAGTGATATCAGAACAAGTGTTTAATCATAGTGTATGTGAAAAGCAGAGTGATCCTTCACATAGGGGAGGCTGCGCAGTTTCCATAGTTTCTTTTCCTTGTGGAAAAATAAAATGTGTGGTTTTAAGTTTTTGCCCTCAGATAATGAGCAAAGGTGCAGATGATGAAGACCCTCTTGGAGGAGGGCCGGGTGCCACAGCAGCTGCTGCCTGTGCCACAGTAGCTGGGGGTACCCCATAGGGACCTGCAGCCATGTTGTTCCTCCCCACCGCAGCCACCCTGGGCCAGAAGCGAAACAGGGGACAGGAATAAAAATATTGCGCCTGTCTCGCCTTCTTTTACTGGCAACGTCCAGCTCTGAGGAGACAAGGGAACAGAGCTGTATAAGCCAGGGGCTGTGGAGGTGTAGTGCTAAGAGGATGATGGGCACTCTCTGTGAGAAGCTGGCCTGGCAATGAGCGGCTGGCTGCAGCCAGCCCAGGGTATGCCATCACTGCTTGTTAGGCAGATTTGGGTCCCTTGGAAACCCTCGATGGTAGGGCATCTGTGCCGGTAGACTGAGTGCTGGTAGAAACCAAGATGGCTGACTGTTTGGGCTACCAAAGCAGTTCTCTAGGCATGGCTGTGGTCTAGGTGGGCTAGATCTTCAGCTGTTCCATCATGTGGTGAGTCTCTGAGGAGAGTGTCCCTGAGAGGGGCTTGTGCCATGGCAGTCCAGTCTGGTTTGGCTTTGAATGAAAACAAGGCATTGAGTTAAAAGGCAATCAAACAAGGCAGCAAAAATTCCGTCCTTGAGGCCAATCAGGATTTAGGGTTTTATTATCAGTGGGTTTTTTTCTAGTTGTTGAGAATCTGTTGAACTGGTTTTGGTTGCTGATGAACTGTCTCCTTCCTTTCACATGAGGTAGTACTCTTGCCTTTGCCACAGACTGCTGAAAGTGCTAGACTGACTACACCAACAAGTAATGTTTGTCAATATTACCTTAGGAGGGATTAATTTAAGCTTCCTCATATCACTAAATCTCCTTCTATCACATCTCAGTTTAGCTATAATTGATCTTTTCTGTCTCTAAAGAGCGCGCTGTAGAATAATCTATATTACATCCTTGTTAAAATATACACCTCTTTTAGCCCTAACACCCCCCCCAACCCCACCCCCCTGTCTCAGAATGTCTTTGTTTACTTCACTAAAGAAGATGTCAGAAATCCTGCATTTCAATCCAGCTATGGGACTGCTTTCTTTACCTTCAAAGGCCTCAGTTCTAGCATAAAAGAAAACACTGATTTGTCACATGATCAGTAATGGAGGATATATAACACCTCCCAACATCCTGCCGTATTAGTTTCATGACTGCTGTGGGTCAAAGTCTCAAGAGAGAATTTTTTGTGTAACTCTACCAAAAGCAATAGAGCTATTCCTACTTGCACCAAGCTACATTTTATGTCTCTTAAGTTCTCTCTTGGCATCTATACATGGCAGAATTTATATAACAACACAGCTAAGAGAGCAAGCATTTTATCCTACAGAGTTATCTTCAACGCTAGTCCCTAATCAAGCAAACTGTGCCAGCAGCACTGCAAATTAAAAAGACACATACTGTATAGGAGGAGACGTGAGACCTGGAGCTCCTACAAGCTCCATTTCACTGTACAGTTGTACACATAACAGCAGTTGTAAATTGTTTGAACTACTGACATAAAATAGAGTTAGAAAGGTAAGGAATATTTCATAAATGTCTTCAATATTATCCAGTGCTGGCCCACAAGGGCACCAACAATAAATATAATAGTGGTAAATCATACAACAGTTCCTGAAGACTTATTATAAGGCTGCTGCCAATCTTCAGTTCTAAGCAAAACATAATCCTGCACATTGTGTTAATGTTTTGTTTAGTATAAGAGACACTTTCAGGGTGTACCACTTGGCTAGAGCTTTTCCCTCAGTGCCACAAACAGCAGCCATGCAAGCCATTATCTGAAACTAGCATTTCTGTCATTGAAATTTGTATTTGAAAGCATTGCTACTGTGGTAACAGTGGTTTGGATTTTTTTACAATCTGGATTATACAATCTGCAAATTCAGGTAAAATACCACTCACATTGAAACTACTCAGAATGCTTACTTTTCTGAAAATTAAGTGGGACAGCAAGTCAGGATTCTACATTTAAAGAGGTGGGGAATGCATATGCTGAACCCAGAGGGTTTAACCTGTGGCTGTGTGAAGAACAATTTTAATGGTTTGAAAGATTCAGTGGAATTTGCCTCTTTAAGCACATTACATGTTAAAACTGGTTGAAGATTTCATGCTAGCACAAAACCAACTATTACTGCTGTTTAACCCTGTATCTGTAAATACTAACAACTTGTCCCCTAAAAAAGGTTTTGCATTTTCTCCTTATTTGCTAGCATTGACAATAATCCCAGGCAGAATTTTACTGTTTTAACATAGTTGGTTAAGATCCTGATAAACTTGAGGGTGTTTTAAAACACTCACTAAACACATTTTAGTTTATGTCACTTCTTTAAAATTCAGTTCCCTGTTGCTGTTGTGAGTTACCATTTTTTATCTTGTTCTTTCTAGTGCTGGCAGTCATGTGTAAACAGACATATTTTGGATTCAGTCAATCTCCATCACTGCCTCAGAAAGAAAATTTTAATGATAGAATGTTTCCGTTAATCTACTTTATCTCTAAACTTTTATTGTCTTTCTTGCTTACTTTTTTACTATTTTTTTTCTTTCAGGAAGAAATACAATCAAAATTACATTAGGCTTAGTCCTAAAAGATTTTGAACACCTATCATTTTAATTTAATCTGACAGGATCTGACAATACTTGGCACCATTTATCATGTCCATCAAGGAACAGACAGAGAGGTTTGGCAGAGCAGTGGATTGAGTTCCCTTTTGTTAATGAAAACAATGCTGCCAACAATCCATTAAAAACATCCCATTTCTTTTTAATATTCCTCAAGTAGTAAGAATAAAGCCAGAGGGAAAGCTGAAATTGGAAGAATTGTTTAGACTTTGCTTGTCTCATTTGTGTTTAGACCTATATGGCACTGGGTCCTCCTGATAATTTTTTATTCTAATCTCTGTGGCAGAAGATAAAACAAGGAATGGAAATGATCCAGAAACTTGCTTTAGACATACTATCCTGGTTTTGGCTGGGATAGAGTTAATTTTCTTCTATTAGCTGGTACAGTGCTGTGTTCTGGATTTACTATGAGAATAACGTTGATAACACGCTGGTGTTTCAGTTGTTGCTGAGCAGTGCTTACCCTAAGGCAAGGGCTTTTCATTGTCCCATGCTCTGCTGGTGGGCAGGGGCACAAAGGGAGCCGGGAAGGAGCAGGGCCAGGACAGCTGGCCTGAACTAGCCAAAGGGATATTCCATACCATAGAACGCCATGCTCAGTATATAAACTGGGCCAGGAGGCACCGATCCCTGCTTGTGGACTGGCCGGGCATCATTCAGGGTGGGTGGTGAGCAATTGTATTGTGCATCACTTGGTTTTTCTTGAGTTCCATTCCTCTCTCTCTTTTTGTTATCTGCTTTTTCATTACTATTGTTGTTGTTGTTATTATTCTTAATACGTTTTTCCTTATTTCAGTCATTAAACTGTTCTGATCTCAACCCATGGGTTTTACCTTTTTTTCTGATTCTCCTCCCCATCCCACAAGGGGTGTGTGTGTGTGAGTGAGCAGCTGCAGGGTACTCAGTTGCCAGCTGGGGTCAAACCAAGACAGGCCTTTTTGGCGCGCAGCGGGGAGACATGATGGATTGAGATAAGGACAAATCTGACTAGAATGCATTAAACCAACTTTGTGATAAGCTTTCATTATATTAGTTTAATAGTCGCTGGTCACAATGTTGATGTCTTTGTTCTCAAAGTTGGTGTGCTTGTTCTTAAGGTTGCATCATGTAATACCTTACTTGCAGTATATGCTCCCTGTTCTACCCTTCATCACCTGTGGGAACTGAGCTAAGGTTATTGTGTTGTACTTTGTAACACTGACTTATGATATGACAGAATTGTTGGTTGTGAGGCTAATCTGGTATTTGTACTCAGCATTGCCATCATCTCCGTACTTAAGGAGTCATATCAGAAACTATTAATAATTACACCTTTAACATTTTCTCCTCAGAAAGCTAACCTGTGGAGGAGACATCTTCCCCTATCTTCCTTTTCCCTGCCAGGCTAATTACAGTAGCATTTGAGAATTCTGAAAATTTTGACTATCCTTGGGATGTTGAAACCAGCATGGTCCTGTTCCTAGGAACCAGCACGTTGCTGAATGTGTTCCAGATCTTGTTTAAGGTTAAATAACTGCTTAAGAATCTGCTCTGAGGTTGAATAGCTATGAGAGGCAGGGTGTGTGGCATAGTATGCTCAAATACCTAGGACAGAGGGTACCTCCAATGTACCTCCAATACTTCACCCCTGAACAAGTGCAGATCCTGAAAAACTAGTAAAATATTTGGAAAAGGTATGCTGTCACCCTGGCAATTCCAGAGAGACATAAATCACTGCAATGTGCTGGGGCCTGGCCCATGCCTACCAAGCCCTGCTCAACACTATTCATACCCTCAAGGGGAAAAGAAGGTCTCTGGATCTGACAGCAAAGTGACAGGCACTGCAGCTTCTCCAAGCCCAGTGACAGGCACTGCGGCTACTCCAACCCTGGCGACAGGCACTGCAACTACTCCAACCCCTGCAACAGGCACTGCAGCTGAACTAGAGAGCCAACCCGTGCCAGTACAGTCACCCTTATAAACAAGAAAAAATGGCCATGAAAGTCAGCTCATTTAGTAAAGGAGGACAAAGCAGGGCCATCATGAAAACAGGAGGAAGAGACAGAACAAGAAGTAACCTCCTGATCCCTATCCTTGAGTGAGTCATGGGATATGCAAAAATATTTCAGCTGTTGTCCAGATAAGCATATTACCACCTGGCTGCTTTAATGCTGGAATAATTGAGCTAATAGTTTGGAATTCAAGGGTAGGGAAGCCAAGCAGCTGTGATCACTTTCTAGGGAAGGGGGCATTGACAAGGCAGTTGGAAAAGAGGCACAAGTCCTCAGCCTTTTGAGTTGACTCCTGTTAAGAGTGAAGGAAAGGCATCCCTTCAAGGAAGATGCTATATATCACCCAGGCAAGGGGACCACCATGGAGAAAGTACCCAGTACCTGAGGGAATTAGCCATGCTAGAGATGATTTATTATGACCCAAACAACATGCATTTACCCACAGATCTGGACAAAGTCCAATGCACATGACCCCTGTGGTGGAAATCTGTATGGAGAGCATATTTGTTGTACACCAACTCATTGACAGTAATGACCTGGAGAGACAGGCACTGATGGTGGATGAAGTGGCTCATCAGCTCTGGCAATATGAAGAAAATACCTTTCTTCCTACAGACTTGCATCTTGGCTGTGGAAAAACTGTCTGAAGAGTGTGAAAAAGTGCTCCAGGAGTTCCAGCAACAGAAAGAGGATATGTCCTAACCTTGACCTGTACAGACCAGTATCTCAGCTATTAACAGTAAGCATTTTTTTTGGCTAAGAGAGGGCATATAGAGGGTACACACCACTGGGTTCCCTGTGATTTTACCTGCAGGACCATGGAGGAAATGGGATGGAAAATCTACTTTGATCCTAGAGTCATGGGTATGTGAATTGCAAGGAAAAACAATCACAATGAAGCATCTTCCAAGAAAATCGCTGCTCCAGTCTCCAATGGGCAGTTCCTCAGGCAGAGTGGAAGGGCTGTTCTTACTCCTGATCCTATGGAAAGGAATTCTTTTCCATTTTTACAAGAACTAAGTGGAAAATTCTTTGATCAGTACTAGGAGGTCCTTGCTCCAAGCCAGGTGGAGAGGGACAACTGAGTTTACTGGACTGTGTGGATCAGACGGTCTGGCACACCAGATGCACAGGAGTATAAGGCTCTAGTAGACACCAATGCACAGTGTACCCTAATGCCATCAAGCTATGAGGGGGCAGAACCCATTTGTATTTCTGGAGGGACACGGAGATCCCAGAGGCTAACTGTATTGAAGGCTGAAATAAGCCTGATTGAGAATGAGTGCAAAAGCACCCAGTTGTGACTGGCTCAGAGGCTCCATGCACCCTTGGCATAGACTATCTCAGGAGAGGGTATTTCATTGACTGAAAAGGGTACACATGGGCTTTTGGTATAGCTACCTTGGAAATGGAGGAAATAAGTAGTTGTCTACCTTGCCCGGTCTCTCAGAGGACCCTTAAGTTGTGGAGAGGCTGAGTGTTGAAAAGCAACAGGTGCAAATTGCTACCACAACAGTGCACAAGCAGTAATATTGCACTGCCTGAGATTCATTGATTCCATCCATAAGCTGATTCACTGACTGGAGATCCAAGGAGTGATCAGCAGGACCTGGTCACCCTTTAATAGCCCCGTATAGCCAGTGTGAAAGTTTGATGGAGAATGGAGAATAACAGTAGATTATTGTGGCTTGAATGAAGTCATGCTGCCACTGAATGCTGTTGTGCTGGACATACTAGAACTTCAACATGAAACGGAGTCAAAGGCAGCCGAGTGGTATGCCACGACTGATATCACTAATGCATTTTTCTCAATCCATTTGGCAGCAGAGTGCAGGTCACAGTTTGATTTCACTTGGAGGGGCATCCAGTACGCCTGGAATTGACTAATCCAGGGGTGGAAACACATCCCTACCATTTACCATGGACCGATCCAGACTGCACTGGAACAGGGTGAAGCAGAAACACCTGCAATACATTGACGATATCATTGTATGGGGTAAGACAGCAGAAGATGTTTTTGAGAAAGGGGAGAAAATAATCCAAATCCTTCCAAAATCCAGTTTTGCCAAAAAAAAAAAGATAAAGGGACCTGCATAGAAGATCCAGTTTTTAGGAATAAAATGGCAAGATGGATGTTGTCAGATCCCAGTGGATGTGATCAACAAAATAACAGCTATGTCTCCACCAACTAGTAAGAAAGAAACACAAGATTTCTTAGGTGTTATGGGTTTTTGGAAAATGTGTATTTCAAATTACAGACTGATTGTAAACCCTTTCTATCAAATGACCCAGAAGAAGAATGATTTCAGATGGAGTGCTGAGCAATGACAAGCCTTTGAACAAACTGAACAGGAGATAGTTCCTGCAGTAACACTTGCGCAAGTTTGGGCAGGACAAGATGTAAAAAATGTGCTCTACACCATAGCTGCAGAGAATGGCCCTGCCTGAAGCCCCTGGTAGAAAGCACTGGGGGAGACTTGAGGTCAGCCCCTAGGCTTTTGGAGTCAGGGATACAGAAGATCTGATGCCTGCTATACTCCAACTGAAAAAGATGTACTGGCATCTTATGAAGGGATGTAAGCTGCTTAACAAGTGACTGCTGCTGAAGCACAGCTTCTTCTGGCACATTGGTTGCCATTGCTGGGCTGGATTTTCAAAGGGAGCGTCTCCTCCACAAGCATTGCCATGGTTTGACCTCAGCTGGCAAATAAGTACCATATAGCCACGTGCTTAGGCCTGACCTCATCAGTGGGATGGGGAGGAGAATCAGAAAAAAAGGTAAAACCCATGGGTTGAGATCAGAACAGTTTAATGACTGAAATAAGGAAAAACGTATTAAGAATAATAACAACAATAGTAATGAAAAAGAGAGAGAGGAATGGAACTCAAGAAAAACCAAGTGATGCACAATACAATTGCTCACCACCCACCCTGAATGATGCCCAGCCAGTCCACAAGCAGGGATCGGTGCCTCCTGGCCCAGTTTATATACTGAACATGGCGTTCTATGGTATGGAATATCCCTTTGGCTAGTTCAGGCCAGCTGTCCTGGCCCTGCTCCCTCCCGGCTTCTTGTGCCCCAGCTCACCGGCAGAGCACGGGAAACTGAAAAGCCTTTGCCTTAGGGTAAGCACTGCTCAGCGACAACTGAAACACCAGCGTGTTATCAACGTTATTCTCATAGTAAATCCAGAACACAGCACTGTACCAGCTAATAGAAGAAAATTAACTCTATCCCAGCCAAAACTAGGACACATTCAAAAGTAGCTATGCCAGCCCTGCTGTCTAAACATGTAGCCACTATTAAAATAGATTTTAGGTTTTGTTCCTACTGCAAAGAATATCTGGTGTCCAGGCTTATCTACTACCCACATTTTCAAAAGTTACATTTATATACCTTTAAAAAAAATCAGTCATATGTGAATTTTAAATGTACAGTTTTAAAAACAGAATACATTTGGATTTCATGGATATGATATACTGATTTTTGAGTCATCATCGTACTTCATTTGTATCTTTAAAGGGGCTTGTATAACCACAAAGGATGGAATACCTTTATTTTTTTTCAATTGAAAAACTATTACTAGTATAGTTTGAACATGAAATTTTATAAGATCAGATCTGGATCAGAACTTTTTAGCAAAAGTATGCACCTAGAATTTAGCTTGCTGATTTACATGTCCTCCATCCTCTTCACAGCATTTCAGCAAAAATAGAAGAAACAGCAATAACTTGCTGCTCTGTTTACCAATTATATATTTTCTTAAATCTAATCCAAAAAGAAATCACTTATGCATTTTTATTTGCTTCAATGTTTAGCTTCTAACACAAATAAATCTAATTAAAGGTGCAATATATATCTGCTACATAATAGCTTAAAGTATGTCAGCCTGTTTTAAAGAAAATTGTATGTATAGATGTAACTTTTTGTCCTCTTTTCTCTTAGCACTCTGACCTTATGAATCCCAGAATACACATAGCTGTTCTTCTGCTCTGTCACTCCCTCTCTGACAGTGTTTCTTGGGGACGTCATGCAGTCTTTTCCATCTGTGATGGGTACCCAAATCTAATCCACAGCTGAGTTGTAACATTTGCTAAAAAGATAACCTTGAACTCTGCTGACCTGCCAAACAGTACACAACAAAACTGTTCCAGATCCTCTCCTTCAGTTTTTATTGTCTTTGATTCTTTGCAATTGTGAAATAATTGCACAAAATAGAGATAAATGAGAGCTTTCATTAGCATAAACAAAATCTATGTAAATTATTCATGGAGATTTACCATTTTCAGCCTCACTCTGGGTTCATTTAAACTTTTTTTATAGCAATAAGTTTAGTTAGATTTTAATGCAAATGAAGCTATTCTAAATTAAGGCTTGGTTCTCAAATACTTACTGCAAACAAGCAGCATACACCCTATCCTCTTACTTTGCAGAACAGTAATTTGAAAACAAAGGTAGAGCAGATAAATCAACTCAGATTTAATTTATTCATTAAATATCACTTATGTCCACATATGCTTCTTATTTGGGTTGCAAAGCATAAACTGACTAAGACACCATAAAAATAACACAATAACAGCACATTACAAGAAATTGGAATTGCTAAATAAAAAAAAGACATAAATTTGTAAGTTGATTTATATATATATATTTTTTTAATTCAGGAATCAGCTTAAAACTTACCATTTTCTCCCAGGTTTAGGAAAATCAAACAGTTGTTCTTTTTTTGGGTTCTAGTTTTTTCTTTTTTTCCTCACCCAGTAAGCAATTTTGTTAAAATCTGACGATATAGAGCAATTATCTAGTGAGTCAGCAGGACTCTTATTCAGTTTCCTTCAAATTTATTTTGGTGGCAGGCAATTCTTGTTATATTTTTTTTTTCTCAGCCTTGAATTAATAACATGCAGACTAGGAACCTGTTTTTTCAAGTATTTCCGGGCCAGGAATCCCTCCATTTGGGAGATTCAGTGAGACTACTTGTGGCACAGAGAACTACACCAGAAATCAGGGTGTTTTAAGACTACAGAAGAATAATACACTTTTAAAAACAATAGAGTACAGTATAAATATAAATAAACAGGATATATCAAACAAAATTTTATCCAGAGACTGTGCAAAAAAACCCTAAAATGCTTTTCATTTTAAGATGGACCTTACTAGTTTATAAACTATGACTAATAATATAGAAAATATACCTTAAGAAAAAAAAAAAAAGTTCTGTGCTGAAATAGGGGAACCTGTTTGTAATAAATATTCACACTGATATTTTGCTATCATGGTGAGGAGTTGTGCAGGATATCACATTCAAAGTGCGATGTCCAGGAAAAAAAACCTAACAAACCTCTATTAAAATGCTGACACAAATTGTGTATTTGTTTTCAGACTGTTCTTAAAATATTACCTCATGCCTATTAAATGGAAACTAAAATTTTTTTATTTATACTAAATTTTGCTTTACCCATATGTGAACCTAAAGGCAAAATCCAGCCTTTATGAAAGCTTTGGCTTCTGAGGGCTTGTTTGCAATTTATACCAATGTGAATTTCTCTGAAGTAAATATTTTAGGTAGGGAATCTATCCTCTATGAGCACTAGCATTATTGTCTTCATATCTGTCTCAGCAAAGTGGATATCTAGCACTTGGCAGTAAAACTAGCTTCAGGTTTTCTTCTTTTTCTACAGGAAGTCTCTTTCTTGTTTTTTTGGTTTTGTTTTCTTTTGTTTTGTTTGGTTGTTTTTTTTACAGATGTGTACACAAACACATACATACACATACTATTACAGAATCTTGTTCCTTGAAGAAAAATGTCTTGTATAGACATGTTAAGTAATATTCAGACTTATTAGACTTTTACACAATTTTTCTTAAAATAATTTTGGATGCATCTGGTAAGTCCAGATATTTTTTTCTTCCCTGTATTTCTTTAATTTCTTTCTTCTGATAGTATTGAATTTTCTATCACTTAAGTCAAAAACACTGAATTTTTCTAGTGTTTTGTTGTCATATTTGTTAAAAATAAAGTGAATTCGGTTATTTTTTGTTAGTTTATGTTGTTTTGCTTGGCTTTCTTATATAGTTCTGTAGAATTCTGTACTGCTGGTATTTTAAATTTTAGCTTTGTGCTATTTTTAATCATTTATCTGAATTATCTTTTTAAAATTTATATGCATTCCTTAACATCTACAGCAATCAGTTTGGTGTGGTTGTGGTGTTAGCAGTACTCTGTTTTTCTCAATTAATGCAAATTTCTTGCATTGTGTAAAATTTTAAGTATAAGAAATCTTAAAAGTACAGTTTGAAACAGTGTAATTTAACAAGTTTTAAAACTTTAAAAAAAACCCATAAGGTATCTTGGAAATATCAAAAGCTGTACTTAAACTTAAATCTCAAGTAGCACCTTAGAAATTGAACTTGGCACAAGTTTAGGTGAAGGCAGGTAAGTTTTGACTTGGGCCATCATGGTCTTAAAACTTTTTCTGAGCTTTTTGTTTAGAAGTATTTAAACAAGGCTTCTCCTCAAAGACAATTGTATAGTTACCTTAGATGCATCTAAAATGAATAATTTGAAATGTAAAGGAAAAAAAAGGGAACACAGTATGGAAGGATGTGTATTTCACATATGCCCTGAGAAAGGAGGGGAATCTAGAACTAAACGTATTGTAAATTCACAGAAACTTTTACATACAGTACAACAACAAATCTGTTGACATTATTGAAGACCAATTTGTAGAGAAATCAGGCATCTCTAGTACAAGTTAGTGAGTGTTATTAGAATTAGAGCTAACTTTACAGAAAACTATTATTAATTGCTATCCAAATTGAATTTGATATGGCAGAATCTGAAATATTTGCTCAAGAAACTACAGAGCATGTCTGTCTATTAATTCATTAAGAGTGCAATCTTCCAAACATTGGCAGAACACTGACAGAAAAATTGTGGTTAATGTCATACAGTTCACTGGAGCTAGTAAGCACCAGCTTTACAGTACCTTCTTTACATTAATATAAAGCAATGCTTTATGATGCAAATGATCAGCTCTTCTGGATTTCTCATAAAATATTTTTAGGGACATAGCTTTCAAAAAATGGATATTTGGTGATGGCTATTTTGTTACTTTTTACTACAGTCAGACACAGAAGACGTTATTCACCTGTCTAGAGGCTGACCTCTACAGTATTGGTAAATCAGTTGCCATACTGTCTTTATAATCGGTAGAGAGACACACGTATATGTAGGACATGCACTCTCATCCTAATTAGGTCAAATGATGCTGATGTAAATCTTAATATATGCATTTGTCTCTCCTGAATAGAAAACCCTAAGGTCACTAGCTCAGGATCCCCCAAGCAGAAGCATTTAACGTGACATGATGTAATTGCACTTTACTGTTTATTTATCTTTGTTTATATAACTTTTGTCCTGTTAGACTGACATTTGCACCCCTGTATTACAGTTACAGTCTACTTGGTTAAAACTGTATACTAATCCAGTGGCCCTTGGCTCGTACTCAATGTTGTCATACTTCTCAGGTTACAGAATGTACAGTGTATTTACTGATTTACACCAGGAATAAATGATTTTAAAATATACAGAAGATACATATGAATATTTTTTATATGAACAACACTTTCATAAGGCTAATGAACAATTACTAATGATTGCCCAAATGTAATTCCCTCTTGCACTGTGTTTCACTGACTGAAAAACATTAGTCTTCATAAAAACCATTTTGTATGGAACAAAACATGTAGGGACGTGTTACTTATTATTTATGTGTTTCTATGTGCATGGCATTTGAGTTTGGTTGACCCTGACTGGATGACAGGTGCCCACGAAAGCCGCTCTATCACTGCCCTCTTCAACTAAAAGGGAGAGGAAATATAACAAAAGGCACATGGGTCGAGATAAGGGCAGGGAGAGATCGCTCAGCAGTTACTGTCACAGACAAAACAGATTCAACTGGGGAAATTAATTTAATTTATTATCAATCCAAAGAGAGCGGGAAAATGAGAAATAAAACCAAATCTTAAAAACAACTTCCTCCCATACTTCCTCCCTTACTTCTTCCCAGGCTTAACTCCACTCCTAATTTTCTTTACTTCCTCCCCCCACAGTGACGGAGCAGGATGGGGAATAGGACTGCAGTCAGTCCCTCACACGCTGCCTCTGCCGCTCCTTCCCCTCAGGGCGGCTCCTCACAGCCCTCCCCTGCCCCAGCCGGGTCCCCCCACGGGTGCCGTCCTTCAGGCACAGCCGGCTCCAGCCCGGGTCCCCCCGGGGTCCCCAGCCCCGCCAGCAAACCTGCCCCAGCCCGGGCTCCTCTCCCCGCGGGGCCACAGGCCCTGCCAGGAGCTGCTCCGGCGTGGGCTGCCCACGGGTCACAGCCTCCCTCGGGCACCCACCTGCTCCGGCGTGGGGCCTCCAGGGGCTGCCGGTGGGGATCTGCTCCTCCGTGGGCCTCCCCGGGCTGAGGGGGACAGCCTGCCTCAGCGTGGGCTTCACCGCGGGCTCCGGGCCTGGAGCCCCCTGCCCCTCCTGCGCTGCCATGGCGGCTGCGGGGATGGGCCTCTCACATTCTCACTCCTCTCACTCAGCTGCAATTGCTGCTGCAAAGCTTTTTTCCCCCTTCTATAATACGCTATCCCACAGGCACTACCACCATTGCTGGTGGCCTTGGCCTTGGTGAGTAGTGGGTAGGTCCATCTTGGAGCCAGCTGGCACTGGCTCTGTTGGACATGGGGAAGCTTCTAACATCCCACGGAAGCCATCCTTGTAGCCTCCTGCTACCAAAACCTTGTCATGCAAAACCAGTACAGCATTTTACCAAAAGTTAAGGAGGGAAGATTTCTGTCATAAGGACCTTGCAATTAGCTAATGTTTTTATCTGTCTGCTGGTGTTGGCTGAGACAGTTAATTTTCTTTATAGTAGTTGGTATGGGGCTATGTTTTAGACTTGTGTTGAGAAAAGGTGCTGATAATACAAGGATGTTTGTGTTATCGCTGATTAGGGCTTACACAGAGCCAAGGGCTCTTTTGCTTCTCACCCCACCCCACCAGCGAGCAGGCTGGTGGGGTACAAGAAATTGGGAAGGGGCTTTGAGTCCCTTGCTTTGCTTTGCTTGTGTGCATGGCTTTTTTTTCACCTGTTAAACTGTCTCTAAGTAAGAAATGACATGCCTTGTGTATTCTGGAAGGCTATATTAGGACTAAAACGGACTGCACTTTGGATGAATAAAGTAAGATACTAGCAGAGAGGTACTGCAGCCTGAAAGACCAGAGTTTTAGCATGAATTTTTTCAAATAAGTTTAGCCCTTTTTCTGAATAAAACTTAAAAACTACAGTCCAATTCCAATGGAAGATGATGGTACTGCTACATATGAATTAACAATTGGGAAATTATGAAACAGTATAGCATTGCGCTTTTATATTAGGAATGGAAATTTCATATTTCTGGTTCTGTTGATGGATCCACGCCAAATTCATGGAAGTGGGATAATAACCAAGGTGGCAGAAGAAGCATAACAGCTGAATGAATCTAAAATTACTCTTATAGAAAAAGAACTGGAGAATTAAATAGAGAATAATCACCTTTCTCCAGGAACTGTAAACCTCTCTATAGCAAGGATGTAATTCTCTATTAAATTCTATAGACTGGATTAAACCTTGAACGGAAAGAACCTAATTTCTTGTTAAATTTCTTAACTTTGTAGAGGAATTTTTTTATAACTGTATTTCATTCTACAGAACCTATAGAAATAGATTTTCCACTTCACTAGGTCTACTGCATACTGCATTTCCTGACTTTTTAAAAGGCAAAGAAAGATCATCCTTTGTAAAAAGGAACATTTATGCTTCTACTGACCAAGCCAATCTCTCTTTTTAGTGTCAAAGGGTGAAAGGATTAGATGTCAAGGATCCTGAGATCTTCTGCAGAGGGACAAAAGAACACATTGGAACCAAAGTCCATTATACATAACCTGCACAAGAGAGGCTACATAGTCACTTGGCTTAGGACCATGGTTGCCACTAATACTATATATAGCTGTGCTTGACTCTAATGGACAATTAAGGTAAAAGACTTCAGTCTGCAGCTACCTTGTGACACACAGGTTTATCCTACACTTGTCATATGCATTTTGTCATCTGGATGGCTCTCCAGACTATTCTGACTGATTGACCAGAAGCAGGATAAATATCTCAATCTCTGAGGTGCCCTAGGATGTCTGACATAACTACATGGGGCTGACAGATCTGATGTAAGACCTATGGTAGACCTGTGTCCTTCTGGAAGGCCAGGAAGGAGATCACAGAGAGGCTTAAATGACACTGGACCTTGTGTATGGATTGTTGAATAAAGCCATAGATTACAAATGAATATAATGAAAACTTGGACAACTAGTTCACATATACCTCTCTACCTACACTTACCTTTGGTCTTCCCAACCTGTAAGGTAAATTCCACCCACTTTGTCTCATTAAGTTTTGTTCAGTTGCCTAAACATAATTGTTGAGTGCTGTTCAAAATTTTCTAGGATATCTGGGAGATGCCTGAGACTGGGACATTTGGACTGGAAGAAACAAGAGGACACGCACTCTTCTGGGCCAGCACCTAGAAGCCAGCAGGAATACCCCAGGATCTCTGTTTAGCTATCTGCCAATGTTACACAGCTGTGTTGAAACTATATCATAGAATTTAACATTATTTTGGGCTATTTTATTTCTGGATGTGTAGAAACATTTTATAGAATATGGTGAAAGAATAAGTAAAAGGGATCTTTAGTAAAGTGTCTTGGAGTAACTGTCACTTGTCTGAGAATAAATTCAGAGAGTCAAGGGGTCCTCTTCAGTCCTGTGTTCCTAACTAAAGAATTTTTTTATTGTTAGTTGAAATGTTTGTGGTCTTGAAGCCAATATATATATAGATCAACCTATGCTATCAATCCTTTGACTAACATGTCTATATGGTTAAGTTTTATACTTTCCAACAAACTAAATCAGTCATGTTCAGATAGCTTTCCCGATATTTTTCTTATATGATGATTGCGTGTCTTTTGGAGTGTCAGTTCTTCATGCCAAAAGTTCTATATTAGGAATGGAAATTAATCCTATCTCAACTTTCTGTGTGTGCACGTGTTTGTAAATATTGTAAGGCATCAGCCCAGTCCTGCAAAATAGGGTCAGAATGTCCTGAGGAACCATGATACTAATGGGGTGCACTGTCAGTCCAAAAGTGCTCTGGCCATGTTACTTCAAGAAGCCTGAGGAAGACAGACAATGCAAGCAGGAGAATTTCTAAATAACATGTTAAGCCAGCTGGTTTGAGGCTTAGCGATACATTTTATTTCAGCACCAAGCATTATATAGACATGATTAAAAATAATGACAGCAAACAGATGGTCACTGTTCATGGAATTATACTGAAGACATTTGTGGACTATTTTTTCTATGAATGTTTTGCAACAAAATAATATATTCAACAATAATGCAGTCTCTTAAAAAGTGAAGAAATTTTAATGATGTTCTAGTCAGCTTGTTCAGTATGAACCTTTCTCCTAAAGAGATGATGGAAATGAAACACAAACATGCTTCCAAATATTTTGGACATGAGGTATAAGTAACATTAGTTTAAAGTGTATGTAAAAACCCAATGTAACAACGCATGTTAATAGTGTTCGGAAATATTATCTTTCTTTTTCAGGAATATATACATATTGTCCAGTAAGGAAATACGCAGATGTATTTAAAAGCTTTAATCTCATGAAAAGCTTCATTGGACAGAGTACATTAGCCTTAAGTTGTTTTCGGGATAAATAATCTTTATATAAACAAAAATTTTTAATAGTGATGAAAGGCAAGCTGGTAACAAAGGGTTATTGAGAAAGACCTGTGAATAATCCTATCATATGCATCAATCTTGCACATGCCACGAGCAGGTCTCTTCGCTTATTTCCCTACAGTGTACTGTTAAGGTCTCGTCATGAATTTTTGTGTCAGGTTCTATCCTATTGACTTCAGCTTTGTCTGATTGAAGAGTATATGCTTGGTCTTAATTGTGTGAACAATATGTAAGTTTTGAAAGAAACCCTTCTCTCCATATATTTCAGCTGAACCTTGTCACTTTTCTGCTATCTTTGCTTATACCAGATGTTGCTGAAAATAAGAGGCAGGACTACAAAATTGTGGTATTGTACTGTCAGCCAATCTCTGTGAAACCTCACTAGTGTTGTGTGTAAGCACACAAAATGTGTGCTTTCTCCCCTTTGGATATGTGTCCCAAATGAAGGAAGGCTGTGTGTGGCAGCATCTGTGGTTATTCCAATAGCTCAAGGGAAAGAGACCTGCACTACAGAGCACAGATTCCACCTCTCCTGGTGGCTCCTTTGAGTGGTCTGTGCAGTTCTCTCCAGTGGAAAATCAACCTTATTTTCAATTTGATTCTGCTAGAAATTGGTAATTATGGATTTGAAAAGCCTGATCTTACAGTGTTTTTTTTTATGTTCGTAAGCTACCAGAACATGAGCTGCAAAGTCAAGCACTTAAATCATCAAATGCATTATTTAGGGTGCCTAAAAAATCTTAAATCTGCCTCTGTTTCAATGTACTCTTTTGATATGAGATCACATTATATTTTTCGGGTGGTTCCCTTGCTTCATTTGATAAAAAGCTGGATATTATTGATACTACCTGAAAGAATCATACTGGTAGAATTCATAAGGTTTTACACTTCAGAGCTCTGCCTTGTTTACTACAGAGACTGGTGTGTTGGTAATACATTCGGTAGGGAATGGAGGATCATAAGAAATTTTTTCTTGTGCTTAATGTATTCAAATGTCATCCTGGACATACTTATGCCTCAAGTGCCCTTAAATGAGAAACGATGCAATAAATTTTTCTCATTCATTCCCTATTTGATTAGAAGAATGGAATTCTATTATTTTACTTTGAATGACTGGACTCATCTTACTTTAGAATCATAAAATCATTTAGGTTGAAACAGACCTTTGAGATCATTGAGTCCAACAGTTAACCTAGCACTGCCAAGCCCACCATTAGACCATGTCACTAAGCACCACGCTAACATGTTTTGAAAAACCTCCAGGGATAGTGATTCCACCACCTCCCTGGGCAGCCTGTTCCAATGCTTCACCACCCTTTCAGTGAAGAAATGGTTCCTAATATCAAGTCTAAACCTCCCCTGGAGTAACTTGGCACTGTTTCCTCTTGTCCTGTTGCTTGTTGTGTAGGAGAAGAGACCTACCCTCACCTGCCTACAACCGCTTTCAGGTGGTTGTAGAAAACAACAAGGTCTCCCCTCAGTCTCCTTGCCTCCAGCCTAAACAACCCCAGTTCCCTCAGCCACTTCTCATCAGACTTGTGCTCCAGACCCTTCACCAACTTTGTTAGCCTTCTCTGGACATGCTCGAGCACCTCAATGTCCCTCTTGAGGTGAGGGGGCCTAATACTGAACACAGTATTTGAGGTGCAGCCTCACCAGTGTGGAGTCCAGGGGGACAATCACTTGCCTTGTCCTGCTGGCCACACTGTTTCTAGTACAAGCCAGGATACTATTGGCCTTCTTGGCCACCTGGGCACACTGCTGGCTCATGTTAAGCCAACCATCAACCAACACTCCCAGGTCCTTTTCTGCCGGGCAGCTTTCCAGACACTCTTCCCCAAGCCTGTAGCACTGGGTGGGTTGTTGTGACCCAAGTGCTGGATCAGGCATTTCTCCTTGTTGAGCCTCATGCAATGGCCTCAGCCCACTGGTCCAGCCTGTCCAGGTCCCTACCCAGAGACTTCCTACCCTTAAGCAGATCAACAGACCCCCCAGAACTTGCTTTTGTCTGCAAATGTGCTGAGAGTGCATTCAATCCCCTCATCCGGGTTGCCGATAAAGACATTAAACGGGACTGGCCCCAGTATTGACCCTTGGGATCACCGCTTGTGTCCAGCCACCAGCTGGATGTTACTCCATTCACTGCCACTCTCTGGGTTCAGCTGAGCCCAAAGCTTCAACGCTAAACCAGCTTTTAACCCAGCATGGATTACAACTGTCCAAGCCATGAGCAGCCAGCTTCTCCAGGAGAATGCTGTGGGGGATGGTGTCAAAGGCTTTGCTAAGGTCCAGGTAGACAACATCCACAGCCTTTCCCTCATCCACTAGGCAAGTTATCTTGTCATAGAAGAATAGAAGGTTTGTCAAGCAGGACCTGCCTTTCATAAACCCATGCTGACCATGCCTGATCCCTGGATTGCGCTGCACCTGCCACGTGATGGCTCTTTACAGACAATGGAAAGGAGTAGACTTTACTATATTGTTATCCCCTTTACCTTTCTTGTTCTTCATTTTGAGATTGACTGGAGGAATTCTAAAACCTACAAATTGCAAATGAAATCAAAAGAAGCTGCATTTTTGTTGTATAAAATCAGGTTCTATATATTTCATATGTGGCACAAAATATTAATAGAAACTTGTGTTGGGCTTCATGGATGTGTCAGCTTAGCTCTGGTAACAATTTATGCATATAAAAGAAGGAATCTTTCCCATTTCATACCTCCATACACTCTTCGGCATGACAGGTCATTGGCTCAAGAGTCTCTGCATCAGATGATATTCCCAGTAGTGGAGTGTAGGGTATGTCTTCATGTAGGCAAGTCTTCAATGTGACTTTAACTTAGTGGGTCCAGTTGGGCAATGGCATAATCTGTATTTTGCACATACAGTATTTTAAATTTCTGAAATACAAGAACAATATTAAAAAAAAATGAGAAGAATCATGCATGATAAATGTGATTTGGGGTTACATACATAAAGACTTGAATATAAACAATCATTCAATAGTTATGAGTTTAGAGCTAAATCCCATGTCCAGTAGAAGTCCCATTGTGGATCTTTGTGAGTATTTAATCAGCTTGCCAATTCCTTGTGTCTATAAGCACATGAACAACTAATATGATTTACTCTATGTATATCAAGAGGCCAGTTTATCTTGACAGTTTTGATAGCTTGAGTATCTGGGTGGAGCAGGAAAGAGAGAAAGACCCTGAGCTGGTGTGTATAACTTGGCTACAATGGTTACAACTATTTTTACCAGCTGAGAATTTACTTGCTCTTATTATTCCATTATCACATACTATAAATCTTACAGACCACACACTATACCATTATACATGTTGTTTATGCTGTACATTTTTTGGGAAAAAAATTAGAAATATTTTAGTTCTTTTTTATTATTATTACTATTTTTCATGCCCTTCTACTTTGTCAGGTTGGCTTCTTTACCATGCCCTCCAGAGCATGGGATACAGAAGGAGAGAAAAATGATAGCTAATAAATTTTTGAAGCCTCTAAAAATTACCTTCTGTAAAATATCTTTTCTATACATAATAATGTCACTGTTTTATGGCCTGATGGTGCCTGACCTTCCATTATGAGGAGCTGAGGCTCCTTTTCAATGGTGTAAAGCTCATGTTTATAGCCTTATGTGGTTGTAAGATATTGGCCCTTAAACATGTTACTTACAGGATAGAAAGAATTGCCTGTTTGGGGGCTCAGTATTATTCGAATGCATAGGAAGGGAAACAGGGAAAGCATGATTTTGATAGTGTCTGAAAATATACACTTCAGAAATACATTTAAAACTAAATATAAAATTTTGATGCTAAAAGCCCCAACGTATCACTGCCTACCAGGATTTGACTCCACTGTATTGATTCATTACCATGGTTCTGTGTGGGAATACAATAGTAGCTGGAGTAGAAGTAATTTGGAAACAGTTCTAAAGAATTTATTCCAACATCCATTGAGTTAATAAGGTATTTAATGAAACAGAGTAAGAGAAGTAGCAAACTTTAACTGGGTAGTTTTCCAAAGTGATGCATGCTTAAGGTTACTCACAAATTAGGTTTATTTAAGAAAATCCAATCACTAGTTTTCTAAAATCCACAAAGCTATTAAAACACTGTTAATCAGAAAGTGTCAGGTTCCCTGTTTCTATTGTAAGTGTAAAAGTATGTATTTGTGATATCTGAAAGATCCAGTTCCTCAAAATATTTCAGTGAAAGCGCTAGAAATGTTCGATTTTGAATGGCTGGGTTTTTTTATTGTTTCTGTAATGTATTTATCACCTGTGGTTATTAACCCTCAGCATTAATGAATTCAGGATTGCAAACACCTGCTACTGCTACTAGTTTAGTCTCTTACTAGGCTCAAACTTTACATTGTTGGAAGGGGAATTTCATCTTTCACTGCAGAATTTATGCACATATTTTATTTGGTCAAAAATACGGGAATCCCATTCCTTTATTGGAATTCTGCTTGTAGTTTGTAAACCTGATATTTGTGTTCACAGTTCAGAGCAGATGATGAATAAATATGAAGTGGGTAGGATGGAAAAAAGGGTTAGAGACTTTAGCTATTTCTTTTATTGGGTAACTTATTGGCAACTATAAAATCTGTATTGTGCTCTTGAACCCTATTAAGATGCAAGGAGTTCACTTTTACTATATCTATGTGGGAAAGAACTTATGTTATATTTGAACACTCTCTGCCTGTTGGATTTTTAGAACACACGTTTCCAACCTCGGTGACATTAGATTGGATCTTTTCATATGGTTACTTTAGCTTGAAAATCTTTTTTTACTTAGTAAAATCTTGGGTTTAAAAGTGCTGCTGGAGCTGCACATGAGTTTTATCTGTAGTAAATCATCATGAAAGATCACAATATTGAGCCTCAGAAGTTTTAGATATATTAACATTCCAATAGGCAGCTAAAGATCTTTTTTTACTAGCAAGAACTTGATGTAGCTTGACCTTACAATAGGAAAATAGGATTTTTCTATTAAGGATTTCTAAATGCAGTATCAGTGAAGATATGGAGAGAAAGACCTCATAGTGTTTTAAACACCTCTTACAGTAACTACATTTGCAGTGCTGGTAAGGAAGCTGTATTTAAGTTTTCCTTTTAGAAAATCAAAATTAAGTGCTCCTATTGTCTCCTCTTCATATCTCTCACATGTGCATTGTATTAGGCTCTTCTTTTGGAAATATTGCAGAGGAATGAACATTTTGTGAAAGATTCTCTGAATGCTTTAGTTCAGTTAATTTAAGGAAAGAGATTAATAGAAATTTCAGCTGAACACAAAAGCATCCCAGAAACCTTGAGACAGTTGCTTGAAAATTACTTTTTCATGATTGCTGAAGACTACATTCCTATTCTTTATTTTTTGAAAAAATCCAGTGTGTTGCTCTAGTATGATCAATCCTCTTATCCAGTATGAGTATTTTAATATTGTCTGCTTATCTTCTAGTTTAGATTTTAAATTATTATTCAAATGCAGATTTTGTTAAGTATAACAAAAGAACCTTAATAAACAAATAATAATGGATTAGGTGGACAGACTATGAACACAGGACGTGGGATAACTACAGGAGTAATAGTGGTTATCAGATTGTGCCTACCAAAAGTAGAATCTTCATGCAAAGAAAAGTGACTGATACACTAGAAGGCTAATGGTGTGCCAGACACTAAGAGAATATTAGAAGGCAATATTGAGAAAAATGCAAAAGCTTGCTTTAAATGTTCTTCTAGCTCAAAAGCACTTCAAAGTCTTTGGAAAGCAAAAGACTTTTATGTAGTGCTTTAATTTGTTTCTTTTCTTTTTTTTTATTCTGCTGCCACAAGGGCAAGAATAGCTAACTCTCAGGGTCATGGCAAATTGATTTTGTGTTGTACACTTAAAAGGAGATTTCTAAAGTTTTATTTTACTACTGCTTGTTCTGAGAGATTTCCATTTTTATTATTGATTTTATTTTTTTTCTTTACTGTGAGATGTTTTTGAAACAAATGACATAATTTCTGCAGAGCAAAAGCATACTCCTAAATGTAATACCTGTGAGCATTTTGGTGTTGTACACCAAATTTGAAACAAAACAGACCAGACCCCCTAATGCATAAGAAAAGAGCTGCAATGACTATTGTATGGTTTTTTTTTGTTAACTGTAACAGATCTGCTGCTTTAAAGGGCATAACCCTCAACATAAGAGGTGGGGGTTGGAGGGCAGAGAGCTAATCGTGGGATTAATGTAGATTTTGTTTATAATCCCTCCTGTGTTTATATGCTTTTATCCACTGTAAGTGTGGAAACAGGACAAATCCCCTTTTAAATCTTGTTATTAATGAAGATTTGTCCAAAGACTTTATTGTGCCTTCAGTGGAAGCCTTGTGCTTGGGAAATGCATAAGCTTACCATTGCAGCTGGAGGACTTAGAGATATTATTCCTCTGGGACTTGCGATGCCACCTCAAGTTCAAGATATTCAGGGTGAGAGAACATCTGTTGATAAACCACATCATGTTTCATTCTGTTCTGATAAAGATAGGAGCATAGCTGAATTCAAGGATGTGAAGAGCAGTACTTGCCACCGGTCCTATGCTGTCATCCAAACTGGCTCATGAACATTATAGAATCATAAAATCATTTAGGTTGGAAAAGACCTTTGAGATCTTTGAGTCCAACAGTTAACCTAGCACTGCCAAGCTCACCATTAGACCATGTCACTAAGCACCACACTAACATGTTTTGAAAAACCTCCAGGGATAGTGATTCCACCACCTCCCTGGGCAGCCTGTTCCAATGCTTCACCACCCTTTCAGTGAAGAAATGGTTCCTAATATCAAGTCTAAACCTCCCCTGGAGTAACTTGGCACTGTTTCCTCTTGTCCTGTTGCTTGTTGTGTAGGAGAAGAGACCTACCCTCACCTGCCTACAACCGCTTTCAGGTGGTTGTAGAAAACAACAAGGTCTCCCCTCAGTCTCCTTGCCTCCAGCCTAAACAACCCCAGTTCCCTCAGCCACTTCTCATCAGACTTGTGCTCCAGACCCTTCACCAACTTTGTTAGCCTTCTCTGGACATGCTCGAGCACCTCAATGTCCCTCTTGAGGTGAGGGGGCCTAATACTGAACACAGTATTTGAGGTGCAGCCTCACCAGTGTGGAGTCCAGGGGGACAATCACTTGCCTTGTCCTGCTGGCCACACTGTTTCTAGTACAAGCCAGGATACTATTGGCCTTCTTGGCCACCTGGGCACACCGCTGGCTCATGTTAAGCCAACCATCAACCAACACTCCCAGGTCCTTTTCTGCCGGGCAGCTTTCCAGACACTCTTCCCCAAGCCTGTAGCACTGGGTGGGTTGTTGTGACCCAAGTGCTGGATCAGGCATTTCTCCTTGTTGAGCCTCATGCAATGGCCTCAGCCCACTGGTCCAGCCTGTCCAGGTCCCTACCCAGAGACTTCCTACCCTTAAGCAGATCAACAGACCCCCCAGAACTTGCTTTTGTCTGCAAATGTGCTGAGAGTGCATTCAATCCCCTCATCTGGGTTGCCGATAAAGACATTAAACGGGACTGGCCCCAGTATTGACCCTTGGGATCACCGCTTGTGTCCAGCCACCAGCTGGATGTTACTCCATTCACTGCCACTCTCTGGGTTCAGCTGAGCCCAAAGCTTCAACGCTAAACCAGCTTTTAACCCAGCATGGATTACAACTGTCCAAGCCATGAGCAGCCAGCTTCTCCAGGAGAATGCTGTGGGGGATGGTGTCAAAGGCTTTGCTAAGGTCCAGGTAGACAACATCCACAGCCTTTCCCTCATCCACTAGGCAAGTTATCTTGTCATAGAAGAATAGAAGGTTTGTCAAGCAGGACCTGCCTTTCATAAACCCATGCTGACCATGCCTGATTCCCTAGTTGTCCTGGATGTGCCACGTGATCTTCTCCATAGCCTTTCCCATCATCTCCAGGGTGATCTTCTCCATAGCCTTTCCCAGCACCAAGGTCAGTCTGGCAGGCCTGTAGTTCCCTGAATCTTTCTTCCTGCCCTTTTTTAGATGGGCATCACATTGGCTAACCTCCAGTGTTCTGGGACTTCTCCAATTTGCCAGGTATGTTGATAAACGATGGAGAGTGGCTGGGCAAGCTCCTCTGGCATCTCCCTCAGTACCCCCAGGTGGGTCCTATCTGGCCCCATTGTCACAGAGTTATACTGAACTGCATCAAGTTACTCTGAAGAGTGTATAAAACCTGAGCAGCCATATGTCGGCTCAGTACTATTTGAACAGGACATCTAAGTTTAGCCCCAGCTTCTTTTTGCCCATTTAAAGTTTTTGATCATATTTAACATGGTAATGTGTGAACTCAGAAGAGAAGATGATAACTGTTTTGAATGATGTTGTCATGGTTTGACTCCAGCCAGCAACCAAACATCATACAGCCGCTTACTCACTTCTCCCTCACCCAGAGGGATGGGGAGGAGAATTAGGAAAGAATATAAAACTTGAGGTTTGAAACAAGAACAAGTAGAGCAAAAGCTGTGCATGTAAGCAAAGCAAAACAAGAAATTCATTCACTACTCCCCATCGGCAGGCATGTGCTCAGCCATCCCCAGGTAAACAGGGCTCCATCATGTGTGATAGTCACTTGGGAAGTTAAACACCATAATGCCAGATGTCCCCACCTTCCTTCTTCTTCCCTCAGTTTATATACTCAGCATGACACCCTATGGTATGGAATATCCCTTTGGCTAGTTCAGGTCACCTGTCCTGGGTGTGTCCCCTCCCAGTTTCCCGTGCCCCTCCAGCCCTCTCACTGGCAGGGCCCCAGAAACTGAAAAGTCCTTGACTGAGTATAAACATAACCCAACAACAACCAAACCCACCAATGTGCTGTCAACACTGTTCTCACATTAAATCCAAAACACAGTGTTGCACCAGCTGCTAAGAAGAAAATTAACTCTATCCTAGACAAAACCAGGACAGATGTGAGAAAAGGGATAAATAGTACATACAATAATTTCACCAATGTTAACCATTCCAGCTATGTACCTTCTTGGCCAGAGCCAAATTACTTAAGTATCTTTTTTCAAATACTAAAGAAAAAAAAAAAAACCCAAACTCAGCTGAGTGTTGCACAGTCATTTGCCATACTTTCTGCTTGGAAGCACTTGGTTCTAGGACTCACACACCACCTCTACCATTGAAACTTCCTAGAATGTACTATTGAGCATTTATTTTTTTTTGTTACCTTTTGGAACATGCCTTACTCTCTTTGCTGATTATACAGATGCTGAGGTCTGTAGCTTGAAGTTCTGATACAAGGTGCCTGTATTTTAGTGCTGTGTAAGAAAGACAGCTTATATAAATTGAGCAGCCTTTGCTTTTTGTTCTTGATTGACAGCCTCAGTACAGGACTGTCTGAAACTTGTGTCTCTGAATCCTAACCAGTTCATCTTGGAGGCTATGTTATAATCAAATGTTTCATTATCTTTGTTTCTGTTGACATTCTATCAGATAATATAGTGTTGGAAGCTTGTGCCTAACCAGTGTACAACACTAATAAATAGACTATCTGCCCTTCCTTGTGATCTGAGTCAGCACTGTGTAGTGTGCAATCTAAGGTACAAAAGGAACATGGAAGAAAAAAAAAACAAACAAAACACCCAACCCCAAATATTCACAAAATTATAACAAGAATGAGTCAAAATATGAGTGAGAGAAATCTTACAAAGGTTTTGTTGACAAACTTACTTTTTTCACTGCATGAAAATTAAAGAATCCTTGGACCCAAACCCCTTTAATACCCCCAAAAAGGCTCTTGCCACCACAGGAAGTCAATTATCTCCATGGTAACCAAAACAAATAGTCACTATTGCCTTAGCAGCCACAAAGAATAAAAGGTGTATCTAAGATTAATTTATGTCTTGGGATCAGACACCTAGGATGAAAGAACTAGTCCATAAAGTACCCCAGAGGATCTAGTAAAAGAAAAAGTCAGTTCCTTGTTGTGTTTTCAAGGGAGCTGTGCTTGGAATGCAAAAATTTGCTTTTCCTTTTATTGAAAAGAAGATTGCCAACGTGTCCATATTTATAGGGACACTCCCTTAAGTGTCCTAATCTAATTCTTCACAAAGAAGGTTTGGTAATAATTGGTTGAAAAGGCAGTTACTTAGTAATCTCCCTCATTCTGCAGAAGGATCTGTTTATTATTGTGTAAATTAATTTGGTATGAATGACTTCCCGTTTCCCTCCCTGTCTAAAACACACCCAGAATCTTTTTCATAAATATTCCAGTATAATTAAGAAAAAAAAAATAAAATTGCATAGAGACCTGGAACTGTATAAAGACTCCATTACATTTCTAAAATGAGAAGACAAACTCATGATATATTTACTTGTAACATAAATCAGAATAGGGAAAAGGCCACCAAAATCATACAACTTTTGCGTAACAGTGCAGCTAATCTAAATATTTGTGCATTTCCAGCCAACACCAATACCATATTTTTTCCTCAGAATCCTCCTTTTCTAGACAGCTTCTTACTGCTGCAGGATGCACTGTTCCTGCTGTAAAATAAATTGCATTGTATATGTCTGATTGTATGTGAGCTTTGGTTCATGATGCAGGACCTATGGAATAGCATCTGTATAAGAAATACCCTAAATCACTGAGATTTAGGAAGATCTAGCTAAGACTAGATCACTTATCGTGTATACCCTGTTTCTTGTACTAGTCCCTAAGCAACTCTGTTGGCCACATAGTTAGAGTACTGGGTAAGGTAAGCCTTTTGGTGTATTAGGGCATTTCTCGTGTTCTTACAGTAACCATAAACATTGCCCAGAGTTTCAAAATATTTCAGCCTGACATCTCCTTCTACAACACCCAAATAAATGAATTTTCAAGATTTTTCTCAGGTAGATCTGCTATGTATTGAACTTTTTCAAAGTCTGGTCCTCTGCCTGATTATTTTTTGTAGATTTTTACTTCTTTGTGTATTATGAAAAGTGAAATTTAGCTTTGCCTTGAAAGTATATTTCCCCACAACCTTGAAAATGTGGTGTTATGGTATTTGTATTGTCAAAGTGGTTTAAAAAAAAAGACTTTGAGCCATTAGAAAAATTATACAGAGTAGAATTGCTATTGTTTAAATTCAGTAATACTTTCTGTGCATTTCAGCTTTTGCTATGTTTAATCTTTCTATAGTATAATACAAAGAAAAAAGGTAGTATAGAATTTTGATTCATCTGCTTTCCACAGCTGATGACATTTCCTCAAATATAACAAAATTAGAAAGTTAAAGAGGACTTCTTTCCATTTGAATATTATTACCAATTGTTAAATGATCAAAGGACATTACAGCCAGCTGTAAGATGTCCTTAAAGAGAAGGGGCTGTGCTTGGTACATTTTCTTCCTTTAGTTCAGTTATTAAGAATAGAAAATAAAACCACTGTATTAGAAATATTTTCAGATAGTGGGCTGTGGGCTAAAGTTGACTGCAGAGTGCAGTCACCGAAAATAATTCATTGCACTTTTCCCTGTTAGCTAGAAGAGAAGACTCATCTTATATCCTGGATAGCTCGGTTAGTAACTAAAGCCAGACATGGTGAATCTGAACTTTGGCTGCTGGTACTTTTGTTTTCATTCATTAAATTTAATTAAAGAGAATACAAATGTTTAAAACAAAATCCTGCTGTACTTCAGCAATTGCTTTCATGAAAAGGGGACTCTGTGTGATTGTAATTGTAATGCAAAATATGGCCATGAGATAATTTTTTTCTCAAGTAATTTAAAGTCTAGACATCTAGGCTATATTTGTCAGAACATTAATCAGAATTGAGGATGCATAGTGCCCTGCACCTTTGCTAGTAAACTGTTGTGGTCCCAAACCCATATGGCCACCTGGGACACACCTGTTGTGAATAGTCCCTAGTACACTCTAGTTTCTGAACTGTGCCAGGAGCTATTTGGGAAAGTGGTAACTGGCATTGCCTAAAATCATGCAAGGCAAAGTCTGAGTAGATTAACACCAGAATGGTCTAGTGCCAGTGCCCAGAAGGGACACTGTACATTGTTTACTTTTTTAGCATACACCTATCCCTAACTTAGGCACTTGTCTTAGGACAGGAAGAATCCTGTCCCTGTGTGGAAATTCCTGTCTTTCTCCACTTATTAATGAAGGACCATAAATGACCAGTTAGGACCATTTGCCTTTAGTTTAGAGGGCTGAATCCAGAGTGCCTGAATTTAATCCCCACAGATATTTATTGTGTTTGAAATGTTTTCTTCAGATGTTGTTGTACACTTCCTTATCACAATAGATCCACACAGGACCACAAAAAGCAGAACAAGAATCTTTTATATAAACTGATATGAAAACATGTTCCTATATACTCTGTCTTGGACCAACCAGGAAACCTAGAAAAGAATCAGAGTATGTAGTAAAAGAAAACAAATGAAGGCAAACTCTTACATGATACTTTTATTTATTGAGTAAGGACAGCATCTCAAAAACAAATCTGGAATACTAAGGTTCATGTTAGTAACTGTACTGTAAATATTAAGTCAGTGCTCTAAAGAGGATGAATAATCAAATATTGAGACCTTGAACAATATTCTGCTATGGAACCTTAGGTCTTTTAAAAGTCATTGGTAAGAAATCTGTTCAAATCATCCCCTACAAGATTAACTTAACTAGCCCTTTTTGTAACACTAGAGCACTGTTGTTCAGTGTGATCTAATAAACATTGGAAAATTCTTGAATATAAAATGCAAAACAGTGGCAGGTAAATACAAAATTGTGAATAAGGAAAAAAGGAACAATTCAGAACATGGACATATGTCTTCATGCTAAGAAGGGGTTAAGATCTAGAAGATATAACAAGACCTAATAAACAAACCAGGAAAATTAGGGAACTTGGACAGAATTAATGTATTTCATAAAAAGATAAATGAACAAATGGAATAAATCACCAGTGAAGGCAATTGAAACAAAGATTATAAATAAAGTATGAAGTATAAAGTATAAATGAGGTTGGAAGACTTAGATTTATTTCCTGAGAAAAAGGAAAGTGAATGATCACAGTAAAGTAGGAAGGTAAGACTAGTACATTAAAAATGGAAGGCTGCAAGTGCATACAGTAAGTTATTTTTCCTACTTCACTGAGTAATTATTAAAGATAATTTAAAATATATAATTAATAAAAAGTACTCAAGGTGGGCTTTTTTTTTTGACTTGTAATTCTGGAAGACCCATTGACAAAATGGAAAACAGTCAAGGAGCACAAATAATGAGCATTAAGTATAAGCTAAGCACCTGGTACTTTACCTGGAGAAGTTACAATGTAAATATTTAAAGAGAACAGATGAATGTGAGGACTCCCACCATAAAATAAAATGGGAATAATAAATACCTTGCAAGTCTGAAAGGTCAAAAGTCTCTCAGACAGAGATTAAATTTTCATGGTGTTTTTACTAGAAATATGACTGTGTTCCCCTAACAGAAACATGACCTCAATTAATTTGTGTTCTAAATAAAGCATAAGCAATACAGAAGAGGCTTTTTATTTTTGTAAAATAAAAATAAGTATGCTAAAAATCTTCCATATACAATAGACAATTCATATAACGTAATGAATATGAAGTTTTTCCTCAATTCCTCTTGCATATTCAGTAGCAGAATTTTTAAGAGTAAAAAGATTTTCTGTGAAACATATGTAAATATCCATTAGATAACCACATTCATGGTTTTTTTAAAAAATATTTTTGTAGTTAAAGAGAGCCACAGCGCTATGTAAGGATATGCAGCATTGTTTCAAAATAAGAAAATAGGGACCTAACACCAACCTGACTTTAGTGGGACTGCCTGTGTGTAAAGATACTTCTGTTCTAAATCCTGGTAGCATTAGTGCCTTGGGCAATATGTTATAGAAGACAAAGACTTTCACTTTTGCTGGCAGTGCCACAACACTAAGACATCAAGAACACTAACCTCAGCCAAATCTTTTAAAGCCGATGTTCTTTATCTCAGTGTTTTGACAATGGCTTTCTCAAGGGCATATCCCTTTTAATGTTAATTTATTTGCAGTCTTTTATCTCCATAGGAAGAATCAATGCCATTTAATACTCAAACCTCCTGGGGGGGAAACAGCAGAAGCTGGGTTAGGTCAAGTCCAGAATGAACTTTCAATCAGCATAGCATGAAAGTGTATGAAGACCCTGAATTAATTTCTGCCTCCTCACAATTGGTGGCCTACACCATGAAGATTACTTTTCTGTGGTCACCTTTTTCTCAAAAGAAATGTGTAACAGTCCAGTGCTTTCCCTGCTCCTGTGTAGTCCTGTATTCACCACCCACGCCATTCTCAGTGGGAGGAGTAAGAAGGTAGCTGGAAGGCTCCTGTCTTGTAAATGTGAGTGACTCAGTAGAGAACACTGAGCTAAGTCAGCAGGAAAAGAGCACAACTGAGATTCCTTTACCTTAGCTACAGCGTATTTCTAGCCCTGTGATTTAAAGGGGAGCCCATCATATACAACAGAGACTACAGCAGTTAAAGGTGGAACTAAAGCTTGCAGAAGACACACCAGAACTCAAATCTGGTCTAGTGGCATTGAGTTGCTGTGTTTTGGTATAGATGTTCATTATCTCTTAATGTGTAACCCTTAAGGCAAGAAAAATGGAAATATTGCCAAAAGTTAGATTTAGATGACTCAGATTGTTTTACCAAGGCTGCTTTTACAGACAGTGGAGTGGAGCAGTTCTGATGGGGCTTATTTCAAGTGTTTAAAATTAGATTTTTCTCTAAATCAACTACAGCAGAAACATCTCCTTTTACTGACTGTAGACAAAGCCTACATAACCTGCTCTTGGTAACACTAAAGACAGGCATTGTGAATACTTTGTACAGTCTCCTCTTGAAGCGTCATAATTTGGATGCCTTAGCTGTAGGTCTGGGTTTCATTTACTCTGCGCTGGTGTATTATTTGTTACAGAAAGTGTTCATTGTGCCATTGAAGCCCTTGGAAATAACTTGCAATTTTAAACGCTTGAAATATTTACCTATAAAGGCTTTTCAGACCAGATGTTTCAAAAATTTGAAATAAAAAAAATCATTTGCATTAAGGACTGTGGAATGAGCAAGACTAGAAAGATACATATGAAAACATACAGTAATTACAGTAGGCACTGTAACTCCTCTGTGGAGCACACAGAAAGTCCACTTTAGTAAAAAAATATTTTAAATATTCCCACCATACAAAAGTAAAATATAAAATTAGTTAAAAAGATAGTTAAATGGATATCACTAAAGTTTTATTAAAATAGGACTTAATTGAGAAGTATTATCTTAGTAGTATTTTTTTCCACGTGTGTAAAGGCAAAAAAGGGAAAGCGAAACACCCCCAATCAGCAGTTCTATTGCCTAGAAGAAATAAACCTATAGATTTCACAGATTATTTCACACAGCCATCAACTGTCCATTAAATTTGGCAACCATGTGGAACTGTAGCAAAATATTCACATCTTTGAAATTGTTGTGTGCTTTAGAAGTTGGCTGTTTTTTCCTGTATATTTCCTTCACAGACATCACCAAACTCTACAAATAATAAGGAAACCTTATTCCACTATACTACATCCCATTCCTTTGATGGACTAGAATACTCTATCTGCCTTGTGTGGCAAGGTTTTGGTAGCAGTGGGGCTACAAGGATGGCTTTTGTGAGAAGATGTTAGAAGCTTCCCCATGTCCAACAGAGCCAGTGCCAGCTGGCTCCAAGATGGACCTACCCACTACTCACCAAGGCCAAGGCCACCAGCAATGGTGGTAGTGCCTGTGGGATAGAGTATTATAGAAGGGGGAAAAAAGCTTTGCAGCAGCAATTGCAGCTGAGTGAGAGGAGTGATAATACGTGAGAGGCCCATCCCCGCAGCCGCCATGGCAGCGCAGGAGGGGCAGGGGGCTCCAGGCCCGGAGCAGAGGTTCCCCCCACGCTGAGGCAGGCTGTCCCCCTCAGCCCGGGGAGGCCCACGGAGGAGCAGATCCCCACCGGCAGCCCCTGGAGGCCCCACGCCGGAGCAGGTGGGTGCCCGAGGGAGGCTGTGACCCGTGGGCAGCCCACGCCGGAGCAGCTCCTGGCAGGGCCTGTGGCCCCGCGGGGAGAGGAGCCCGGGCTGGGGCAGGTTTGCTGGCGGGGCTGGGGACCCCGGGGGGACCCGGGCTGGAGCCGGCTGTGCCTGAAGGACGGCACCCGTGGGGGGACTCGGCTGGGGCATTCCATGAAGAACTGCAGCCTGTGGAAAGACTCTCACTCAGAAGTTTGTGGAGGACTGTCTCCTGTGGGAGGGACCCTATGCTAGAGCAGGAGAGGAGTGTGAGGAGCCTCCCCCTGAGGAGGAAGGAGCAGCAGAGACAATGTGTCATGAAGTGACCACAAGCCTCCTTTCCCCATCCTGCTCCATCACTGTGGGGGGAGCAGGTGGAGAAAACTGGGAGTGAAGTTAATCTCAGGAAGAAAGGAAGTGTGGGAGGAAGATGTTTTTAAGATTTGGTGTTATTTCTCTTTGTCCTACTCTGATTGGACTGGTAATAAATTGTTCCCCAAGTCGAGTGTTTTGCCTGTGATGGTAATTGGTGAGCAATCTCTCCCTGTCCTTATCTTGATCCAGGAGCCTTTCATTATAGTTTCTCTACCCTGTCCAGTTGAGTAAGGGAGTGGTAGAGCAGCTTTGGTGGGCACCTGGCCTGGTCAACTCACCACGAACAGTTTCATAGAATAATGGAACTGTTTGGATTGGAAAGGACCTTTAAAAGTCATCTAGTCCATGCCCTTTGCAATGAGCAGAGACATCTACAATGAGATCAGGTTGCTAAAAGCGCCGTCCAACCTGACCTTGAACATTTCCAGAGACAGGGCATCTACCATTTCTATAAGCAACTTTTTCCAACATTTACCACCCTGGTTGTAAACAATGTCTTCCTTATAGCTAGTCTGAATTCCCTCTTGTATTTCAAAATCGTTACCCCTTGCCCTGTTGCTACAGGCCCTATTCAAAAGTCTGCCCCATCTTTTTTATAAGCCCCCTGTAAGTATTGAAAGGCTGCAAGAAGTTCTCCCCAAAGCCTTCTCTTCAGGCTGAACAACTTCAACTCTCTTAGCATGTCTTCACAGAAGAGGTGTTCCAGACCTCTGAACACTTTTGTGACCTGCGTCTGGACCTGCTGCAACAGGTCCATGTCTTTCTTGTACAGAGAACTCCAGAGCTGAATGCTGTACTCCAGATGCTGTTTCACAAAAGCAGAGCAAAGGGAGACAATCACTGTGCTCAGCCTGCTGGCCATACTTCTTTTAATGCAGCCCAGGATATAGATGGATAGTGGGCTGCAAGTGCAATTTGCCAGCTTCTGTCCAGTTTTTGACCTACCAGTACCCCCAAGCCCTTCTTCACAGGGCTAGTCTCAATCCCTTCACCCCCCATATGCAGGCCCTTCTATTTGGCTTTGTTGAATCTCATGAGCTTCACAAGGGCCCACTTCTCCAGCTTGTCCAGGTCCCTCTGGATTACATTCTGCCCTCAGGCACATCAACTGCACTATGCAGTTTAATGTCATCTGCTGAGGGTGCACTTGATCTTACTGGCTATGTCATTGATGAAGATATTTAACAGTACTGGTCCCAATACAGACCCCTGGACACCACTCACCAATGATCTCCATCTGGACATTAAGCTGTTGACTACTACTCTCAGGATGTGACCATCCAACCAATTCCTCATCCATCAAACAGTCCACCTATCAAATCCATGTCTCTCTAATTTAGAGAGAAGGATGTGGTGGGGACCATGTCAAAGGCCTTACAGAAGTCCAGCTAGATGAGATCTGTAGCTCTTCCCTTGTCCACTGATATAGCCACTTCATCACAGAAGGCCACTAGGTTGGTCAGACAAGACTTGCCCTTCGTGAAGCCATGCTGGCTGTCTCGAATCACCTCCCTGTCCTCCCTGTGCCTTAGCATAGCTTCTAGAAGGATCCATTCCATGGTCTTCCCAGGCAGAGAGGTGAGGCTGACAAGTCAGTAGTTCCCAGGGTCTTCCTTTCTACCCTTTTTACCCAGTTTGAATAGTTTAAAGCATTTCTTGCTATTACTTCACTGAAAAGTGTGATTTTAACTTTTGAGTTAGGTGTCAAAACACGGACACCTCATACCATTTCAGATTGCCCAGGCATCCAAAACAGACAGATGTGACATGCAGCAAATCTGCTCCCTGATGGAGTTAGCCATAAGGGAAGAAGGACACTCCACAGAGCCATGTAATGCCACAGGTTTTTGTTTAGCCAGTTGATTGTTACTGCAGATATCTACAAGGGTTCAGGTTTGGAATGCAGGTGCCCACAAGTAGCTGTCTTAAAGTGAATAGTCCAGAAGCCTCCAGTGACTGTTAATGAGTTCTGCGTTGTCTGTAATAGAAGCTTAGGTAACTGTCTGTATAGTTGTTTTCTATTACAAAAAAGTGAAGAGAAATACACAATCATAGTAAGAGGAAATTCTTCCATTAATTTTAGAGGTCTACCTTAGGATAAGATGAAACACACCACTAAGATCCTATTTCCATACACCGTCAATAACAGGAAATCAGCAGATTAGCTCAGGTTTAAATATTTACATCTTAGTGCTTGAAGTAAACAAAAGTTCAGCTGAGCTTGGTGTAAGGCCTGTCCATGAATCCCTGTCTCTGACTTGACTTAGAGGCTCACCCTGTGTTTACGTCTTATAGGCTTGCCGCTCTTGAGACCAGACCTTTGTTTTGTTCCTGGCAGGGAAACTCATGAAGATCTATGTATTCATGATGAATATATTTACATTGTTTGAAGGGTGTGTTGTAGGAGAATCTGTATTCTCTATGCTAATAGCACTCTTGTCATGCTCAATAAGCTTTTGTTTCAGAGCCCCAGAAATCTTTCCTATGCAAATCAATTCACAGGGGCACTTTAACATGTAAATCGCAATCTGCCTCACATGTAAGGCATTGATGGATTTTTAAATTCCTTTCCTGTGGGGGAGTAATGAATGGTACTTATTTAACATATACTACTACACTAGGTGCATCTCCAGTACTTAGTGGCAGTGCTGTACCAAGTCTAATATAGCATTCATAGTTTCAGGATTACAAGAGAGAAGGACAAGAAATCTATGATAAATATACTTCTTTTTATCTTTTATGTACCAAAAGTTGTCATCCTGATAAAATGTTCAGTGGTCTAGGATCTTGACCAAGAATATGATACTATTCTTTCATTGCGGAGTGAATACTAACTCCTACAGGAAAACATTACTGAGAATTTTTAACTGAATCAAAGACATTTAACATTAAAAATGAAAAGCTATAAATTTTTTCAAGTCAGAAGAGAACTGATTTACTAAATAACAATACGAAATAAACAAAACCAGACATATAAAAAGAGTTAGACAAGTTAAATAGGAGAAAATTAGGTATAGGGATACTAAAATTTAAACACATAGAAACTACTGATTATAAACAACATGCATCTTGGTGTAGAAAAGCAATTAGTAAAATCATATCATCCAAAATTTTTGTGAAAAAACAAGCAGACTGCAGGAGAATGTGGGGGTTTGCAAGGTAAAAAAACAACTGATATTTGAAGTGATATCAAAAGATAGTAACATCCTGAGGACTGTACTTACCAGAGAAAGGTCACAGACATCTGATCCTATGCATGTCTCTGGATCAATATGAATGTGTTACTCTGGAAAAGGTAGACTGTCTTTCTTAACATGAAAATAGAGTTTGTTTTGGTTTGATTTGATTTGGTTAAAGCAGAAGACTGAAATTTAACCTAAATAAAACAGAACATGAAATGGTAGAGTTCTGCACACTTGATTCTTGCCATATTCTGTGTCTGTGGTCCTTTTAATGAAAAAGTTCATCACATTCATTTCCACCTCAATTTGTACTTTATTCTGTCTGTTTACACTAAAGAATGACACATGACAAAGTTGGTTTTTAGAAATATGATGGTCTAGATGATTTTGGTTGGTTGTAAAGACCATAGCTTTAATGATTACAGTACAATATAACTATCTAGGTACATTTTACAGTGCAAAATTGCAAGGTAACTTATTTCAGCACTTCAACCGGAAGGACTTCCTTTTTTAAAAAGCCTATAAAAATCAACAGCATGCCTTTTCTGAAGTCTTCTTTTTTCAAAAGACAAAAGTGTGGTACAGTGCTGTTTAGATTAGAAAACAATTTACAAGTCAAAAGAATCTGACCTGACATGCTTGGCAGGCCAGAAGAATTAACAATATGTACCAGTTTCTGAGAAACTCTATGCTCAAACCATCTCAGAAGGAAATTAAGTCCAGGTAAAACTAAAATCCAAATAATCTTTGGAATTATATATGCATACATGCGCACCATTCTCCCACCCCCAAATACAGAAATAGTCCTTCTCATCTCTTAGTGATATATAACCAAAGCCACAATGCTTAATTTTCAGATCTCCTTTAATTCTCCAGGTTAAGGAAACAATGCAGAAACACTTCAAGGGATGGTAGCCAGCTTACTGAATGTAAGTATAGAATGTGAAGAAATACATTCAAGTTAGTCATCTTAATTTCCCTTTATGAGGGGAAATAGGCATTTGTAGGATATGAATCATCTCTTTCTAAAATAGGTCAAAAGACTTGTGCTTTCAAATGCCCATTTTGCTTCTTTGACTGAAACCGGAATGTCAGGTGAGTGATTCAGTTGTAACTGTCTGCACCACAGATGTCTAAAATGAGGTGAAATGTATATTGCACAAAATGATTTTCATGAAACTACTAATTTGAAAAATATTTATATGAAGCTGAAGTTGCATTATCATCTCATACTTGTCATATATCTAAGGATATCTAACACTTTCTGTTAGTTTAAAACTATAACATATTTTAAAATGACTGTTTGAAATGATAAAATTTTAAATTATTAGGCTGGGTGAATTATTATATTCATCATTCTCTAAAGGCTGCTATGGTACAAAGACCTTTTCCCACATTTAGTTAAAGACCAAATGTGGAACTTGCATGTATATAAACCATAGTACTCTTTCTGAAATTGGTTGAACTTGTGCACACATTTGACAGGACAACTCTTTTTTTTTTTTTTACTTTTAGAAGAAACATGCTTGAATTTTTATCTCGTCCTCCTTTTCTCCATGTAGCAGCTTTACCTAGATGAATGGGAGCAAACAGAATCTTCAAAGAACCTTTTCCTCTATGGTTTAGCATCCACAGAGGGGAGACTTACTTCACCTAACTTTAGGTGTCACTGCTGCAATTTTCTGTAGCTCAGCTAGTTGCTATACCCTTCCTTTGTAATCAGTGGTGAGAAATAGGTGTTTAAAGGCATGATTAATGTTAAATATTAAACTCCTGTTACTCCTGAGAAGAACCTATTGTCAATCATTGGAAAGAAATGTAGTGTGCCAGTCTCAGTCAAAAGGCGATTCTACAGTGCTCACCAAAAGTGATCCAAGGAGCAAACCTCTGAGCACCAGTTCGTTGCTATCTCAGTTCTTGGCTCTGTTTTGGGTTGGACTCTTCCATCTAGCTCTCCCTTGCCAGAGAAGCAGTCATCTGTACATAGCTGAATAGGAGCTAGGCAGTGTCAATAAGTCTTGGGGGCCAGGCCACAGTTTCTTACCTTGACGTATCCATAAATGTTTAAACTCTAGATGTCTGCATTTAGTCAAATGAGATAAACCTAAAGTCTTGTTTTTATATTGCCTTGGACAACAGGGCAAATCAAAATTGCTTATCTTCCCAAAGCAGAAGAAAAAAATAATCAAAATAAATTCACTCAGTCCAGTGTGTAGGGAATTTTTTAATATGATAGCTTTAATTCATACAGCACAGTTGGCACTACTTATTTTCTAGATGGAGTCTATCTGGAAATACAACACCTATGAAGAAACAGACCTTTCTTCACATCAGTAATTGCAAGCATGGGGAAAACCAGAAAGAAATGCAAGACTGCAGTAAAGCAGAAGACATTTAGTGGCATGAAGTGGTTGTTGTATGTGCAATATGTGATTAGGAAATAATGAAAATAATGGAAAAATGACTGTTGGAGTACAAATAAATTCACAGTTGCAAAGTTTTGGCTGCTCCTGGCCTGGAATTTCCCCCGCCTTTTTTAACATACTAGCTTATATATATAGCTGCAATTAAAGAATAAAATGCATAGCATTTTCAAATAAACAGCTTGAGGATAAGTGTGGCATCCAGTGGAAATTTAAGCTTTGGTGGTGAAGAAATGTTTGAGAATCACTAGTTGTAGACAGTGATCTTAAATATGTAGTGCTATTTAATGTGCCATCCAACTCTTGTGATGTATGCTAATTTCTTCATTTAGCATTTGTATGGTGCTACTCCAGTAATGACCAGTTTTGTTTTGCTACATGTTGCTTATGAACACAATAAAATTATATTTTGTGCCCTTTCACTGATACTTATGGCAAAGTCATAATGTCAGTAAATCACTCTTTTTCTACACTTGTGTAATTGTTTCCCTTCTGCAGTAAGACAAAGCTGCAAAAGGTTTGATAATTCATTTGAGAATGATATTTTTTGGCTTCCATTAGAGTTCTTCAGAGTTCAACTTTACTAGGATACCTGTTTTGTATTATATCCATTGTGGCTTTTTTGACTAGTCTGAAAAAGTGTCTATGCGTATTTTCAGTTTTCTTGCAGAAATGAGAGTGAAAAATACAAAAGCAGTGGTGAATTATCATTCCATCAACTTCTAAGGAAATTCTAGTTGCCTGCAAAGGAAACTGAATGAAATGCTATGGCTTTTGAAACCATTTAAAGTATCTTTTGTAGGTCAACTGTAGTGTATGAAAAGGTGGTAACAGTACAAAGAAGTGACCTTTATTCATGATCTTTAAATGTTCTTGATATTTCTAAAATAAGTCTCACAGTTTCAGTGATTTAGTGGGAGAGTTTTGTTTTGTTTTGTTTTGTTTTCTAGTGTTTGAAGGTTTAGACAATATAAGGTCAATAAGGCACTTGTTCTGACTCTGTACCCCTTCATTTCTGCTGATATTAGCAATATTGAAACTTCTGCCCTTTATAGAAAATAGAGACGTTTTTAAAATCATAATATAACATGCACACAATTTTTGAGCCTGTGTTTTTCATGTTTACATCTTTAAAAAAGAATGTGCTTTATACTCTCCAAAAGACACAGAGAGGGCAAATAAAATGCCTTCCAAATAAATAAATACATGCCGAAGTATATTTACAGCATCTTTTGAAAAGATACTCCAATTATTTTTATCTCAGCTTCAGATTAATTCTGTTTGCTTATATATACTTGGGAATTGTTGAAGAACGTCAGTGTGTAAGAAGAGTTTTTTTCTGTTGCCACAGCTTTGATACCTATTCATCAGTCCATAGAGCTTTGTTTGGTTTTGGTTTTATTTTCTGGGGTTGTAGAAATCATAGTACAATGAGAATATATGTGCTTGTGCATGTTTACTTATTTGTGTATATTTTAGTAAGGGGATTATTTTTCTTGGGCAGGCCAGAGAACACCTGCTTGCTGACATGAAAATGTCTCTGTATCTCTTTGTTGCCAGCATGGGGTTAAAGCGTATTTCTATGGAAATGAGCTCCTACTATTTATATTTGCTGGCTCTCAAATGATTCATTAATAGTATCACCTTATGTAGCTTGGCACAACTATACCTTCTTGTGTGAACAAAGTGCTATTGCATCAATAAAACCAGCAAAAGTGCTGTTCATTATACTTCAACAAATGAGGAATTTAAAATCCATCAGATTGTCATGTGTGAGACAATAACGTGATTTACATATTAAAATGCCCCTGTGGGTGGATTACCATAGAAAAGATCATTACATAGTAGAGCTGTTTTTCCCCTTCATCAAAATCTCTTTTTAAATGTCTCTAAGAGAAACAAGTGAAGTGAAAACTGTCTTGATTATATATCTCATTTCATTTCTCTTGTCTTTAAAAATCAGAGAAGTTGAAGAGCCAAATAAATAAATAAATAAATAAAAACACCAAAAAAACCCCCCAAACACACACATACACACACACAAAACAACAGCTTAAGAAATAGGAGAAAAAATCCTTGACAGACTGAAAACAGTTATGGAAAGAGGAGGCAAAGGTGGAGCAGAGAGTGAGAGAGGAATATATTCTTAGCCTGCCAATACATTAGATGGGTTTGTACAAGCAGCATAGGCTTTGAGGATTTTATGTCAAAAAAAACGCAGAATGATTGTTCCAAGATCAGCTGCTGTCACATGTACAAGTAAAAAAAAACAAAGACCCATTTATTCTACAAACCAATTAATTCTATGAATACATTTTCTTTTTCACTCATATTAACAGTACAGGACCAATATGTTTGCGTGATTAGACAAAAGGTGCCTACAGTATATAGAAATTAAGGCTATGATTGAAAGAAAATTTCAGGGTAGGACTCACTCATGCACCTAGAATTTTGTGCTCTTATATTTGCAGAATGATATTTTTGCATGACAGATAAATGCTAACACCAACAGCTGCTGGAGTTAGAATTTCCACATGTAAAATGTGTCCACATATATTGGCATTTTCATGCAAATGTAGTCCTTGGACCTCTGCGGAACTGATACTAGAAAAGCATCCAGGCAAGTGTCCGTACATGGCAAGGTCTTTTAAATACAAGAAGTAACCAATTTGAGAATTAGACTATGAAGATTTAAATTGCCACACACACACACTTTTATTTAGTATTTTGTGGCAAAAATACACATACTGGTGATTTTTCATTCTCAGCATGGGCTACATTTTTTCTCACAATACAGAGTGCATTGCTTTTCCTGTGATTTACGCCTGCTGCCTCTAATGAAGCAATGTAATGATGCTTTGTGGCACAGCATCAGCTTGAACAATTTACTGAACTGTAGCTTGTGGACTGCCCGTGATTTGAAAAAAACCTTGCTTTGTCTATAGACATTGTTGCTGATCACATAGTCTTATTTTTCTTCTTTCTTATAAGTCATATTTAAAAAAAATAGAAAATATCATCAGATAATTTCTTAATATTATGTTTTCATGCAAATGATTGCTAGTGTGTGCAATCATTAGTTAGTTATAGTGGTCAGTGTAAGCAGGGGGTGGTCCATGAGACAGATTCTATGTTTAAAACACATCCCACAAAGAAGTTTCTGGAAACCTTATCTTTACAAAATTAAATTGGAGTTGACAAAATGTCTCTGTGCTGGCTGCCACAAATTCCTAAAGCCTCTAGCTGCTGATTTAGAGATTTTTGGTGAGATTGTGTGTTCTTTAAGCAAGTTTAATGAAAGCATTCTGGTTTTGTGTAACCAATCTCTTTGTCTGTGTGTTTGCTGTGATCCAAAACCTATTAAAGTCAATTAGAGTGACTGTGTAAATGAAGTGATGTAATGATAATGTAAGAATCATTGTGCTGTGACTTGCATTAAGCTCTAAGCCAACCTCTTGTGACTCAACTATTTCCATACACCTCAGCACATTTGGGCTGACCGAGTTACTATTTTATTAATGAAAATGTCATACTTTATCTGTTGATAAACACATGTGAAATAGTTTCCAATATTACAGAGGTCATTCCACATCTTTGCCTCTAAAGTTCCTTTTGTTTGTGGATTATTAGTGGTCTATATCAAGCAGCACTGACATGTTTTGACATGTTTTGACATGTTTTCAAGCAAAAATTATACTGAACATATAAAATTATTGTTAATACTATGCTGAAGACATAAGAAATGAAGAAATCTTCATTATGTTCCTTTGGTTTAGTGCATATAAACTTCGTCTAGTACATGCTTAGGGAAAAATATTAATTTTTTACCCTAATTTTGAATAAAAGAATAGAGTTAATTTAAATTGGTTGTTCCTGTGCTTTTTTGTTTTGAAATCTGGCATTTACTCTTAGAAGAATACAAGATATACACACAAACCCAGAGAGAAGAAAACAGGAGAAGGTAAGAAATTGGAATCTGAAGATGCGTGTCAATTAATTTGCTAAGAGATCACAAGAATGTGTGACAAGACCACTGCTACCATGTCACGGTCCCTAGGCTTTGCAAAATGTTTGGGGTTTTTTGTTTGTTTTTATTTTTTCCAATCTATTGCAGAAAAATCTTTTTTCTGTATGTTTTAGCATGAAATCAAAGTGAAAAGAAGGTAGAAAAGTAAATGGCAAAATCGGAACGTGAAAGATTAATAGAGTAATAGAAAAAAGAGAGTACTAGAAAGAAGGCTGGGTTTCCATTTCTTTTCAGAGAACATACTGAAAGAAGTTCTGTTATTTGGTTCTTTCTTTTAGTTTATTCTAAGCAAAGCATCTTTAGCGACCAAAGAAAAGATGCAGACAATAGCATTGTTATCTTGGGGTGGTAATGTTGACTGAAGTTCCCTAAAAGGTGAAAGTGAGATATAAGCTGCCAAATGGTGGTATTTTTTTAGAAATGTTTTATTGAAATAGCTACCTCTTACCTCTCAGAACTATCCACCAGATCAATAATATAGCAGTGCACACATGTCCCATTGTGACGTGTCAATAATATAAATGTGCACACATGTCCCATTGTGACGGCACTGTGGTCTGTTTGCTTTAGCAGTCCTGTAACCTTGCCTGGGTGTGTAAGCATGTAGTCAACAGTCCTAATTTTGTCTGTCCCCATCCTTTTTATTTGTTTGATCCAATTTTTCTGTATTTTCTTTCAACAACATTATTACTCCTATCATGTAATTTTCTAAAGTCGATGATGTTGTCATGATCGTTTCTTTAAAAACAAAAGGGCTTTTATTGACTTTTATGAAAGTAACAACAAGCCCAAACTTCATATACATGAAAACTTTACATCTTCAAATCTTTCTGCGATCTTCAACCTCCTTACAGGTCACTTATAGCTGCTTAGGACTTCTACCCCAATGTTCTTTACACTCTAAAACAAAAATCAAGTGCTGCAAGTAGCTGTTACTCATCTCATATAACTCAGACAGGGAAAAGTTAAATATTTGATCTGAGCTAGATGCCAGCCTCTGTAGCAAACACTTTATCTGTGGAGGATCTTCTTAGATCCTAACAGGTTTAGGCTAGTTGTTTTGAATTTCCATTTTTAATGGCACATTTCACCTCTTTAATAATGCTTATTTCTATTCTTTGACTCTGAAATCAAACTTTAGTTAGATGTGTAATTAATAGACAGTTACAGCTAAATGAAACATTCTGTTGCTTGGGAAGAATTTGATTTCTCTTCATGTATGTATCCACCATAAAGTATCAGTATTACCAAGGTTAAGATTGCTCATGGTTTCCCAGTCAGGAGCTTTCCTCTCAGTGTTACAACTGACACAGGAATAATTTCTTGAGATTTATCAACCAGAGGCAGAATGCAAAGGAGCACCTCACAGCACCTTAGAGTCCTATTACTTTTCAGTGGAAATTGTAAGCTTCAGTCCCTTCAGATTTTTTTTTATAGATTGCATTCAAGAGATTCTATGGTACCATTAAAAGTATTGTAAAAAAATATTAGAACAAGAAAGTAAGATGAATATTACTTGCAGTAATAATCTTGAAATCAAACTGGGTAAGATAGAGTGCCTGCTAGCAGAATTTGTGCCTGTCTAATGGACAACTATCTTCTGCCTGTCTAGTACTGCTGGTGTGCTGATACTAAGGCCTTGCTCACTCACTCACTCCTTCAATAAGCATCTTGTCTGAACATGGAGGATTAGGCCACAATACACATTATAATATTATAGTTTGTCTTCATCATATTACTTACATTGTCTGTTATCAAGAAAATAACATGTAAAGAAAGACACAAAACAAAGGCTTCAAAATTTGAGACAGGACACTTTTTAATAGTGTAGCAAATTAGGGCTAATTATTGTACAGTGCCAAAATCATTCTTTTCAGGAACATGATGAAATTCTTTCCCCACTCTCCCATTAACTCCTTCTTACCTCTGTGTAGTTTCTGCTAATGTTGTTGTGACTTCTTTAACCAAGTCAAAAGAACACTGACCCACACCACCTCAGGAGAAGTGCTTGAAGGTTTTCTGCAAAACTCTTCAAAATTTTCTGTGTATGCATAGAATATGTGTTTGCAACTGCAACACCTTTGAAAGTGTCTATTAATGTCACTCAGATAGGTTTTATTTTGTGAGGAGTTAGTCATATCCCCATCTTCTTCATATCTTTTCCTTTAGAAGTTCTGGGGCTCCTGGAAGAGCAAAGAAGGGTCAGTCTGTACACCTAACAATTCTGTTTGTTTTTTATTTATGCAGAATAATCATAGAATCATAGACTATCAAGTTGGAAGGGAACTCAAGGATCATCTGCTCCAACCTTTCTTGGCAAAAGCATGATCTAGAAAAGATGGTCCAACACCTGTTTCAGCTGAATCTTAAAAGTGTCCAATGTTGGGGAATCCACCACTTCCCTGGGGTGGATTATTCCAACAGCTGATTGTTCTTATTGTGAAAAATGTTCCTCTTGTGTCCAATTGGAATATCCCCAGGAGTAACTTGTACTCATTACCCCTTGTCTTTTCCGTGTGACTCCTTATAGAAAGGGAGTCTCCTTCTTTGTAGCCTTTGCTTTGTTTGGTGATAAAGTGTCCCCTAAACCTTCTTTTCTCAAGGCAGTTCTCTCAGCCTTTCCTCATATGGCAGGCTTCCCAGTCTTTCGATCACCTTTGTGGCCCTTCTCTGAACCCTGTCCAGCCTGTCCACATCTTTTTTGTATAGCAGGGACAAAAACTCAACACAGTATTCAAGGTGTAGCCTCACAAGCACTTAGAGTGGAATAATGACGTCTTTACCTTTGCTAGTGATGCCCTTGTTGATGCAACCCAGCATTCTGTTGACTTTCTTTGCTGCAGCAGCACACGGTTCACTCATACTGAGCTTGTTGTGCACTGTGACTCTCAAGTCCCTTTCCATAGAGCTGTGCCTCAGCTGGGTAGATCCCAGCCTGTGCTGCCCTCCTGGATTATTTTTCCACAGGTGCAAGACCTTACATTTGTCTTTGCTGAACTTCAAAAGGTCCTTGTCAGCCTACTATTGCATCCTATCCAAGGTCTTGCTGCAGGGTGGCTCTCCCTTCCAAAGTGTCTACTTCGCCATTCAGTTTGGTACCATTGGTACACTTCATCAGGGTACACTCGATCCCATCATCCACATCACTTATGAAGATATTAAAAAGCGTTGGGCCCAGTATGGATCCCTGGGGGCCCCCACTTGTGACAAATTGCCAGTTTGAAAAGGAGCTATTTATCATCACCCTCTGTGTGTGGCCAGTCAACCAGTTCCCCACCCACTGCATGGACCACTTGCCTAGACCATAGTGCATCAATTTCTCTAGGAGGAGGCTGTGAGAAACCATATCAAAAGCCTTGGAGAAATCCAGGTAGATAGTGTCTACTGCTTGCCCCCCGTCAACTGATCAGTTTACTTTGTCGTAGGCTATCAGACTTGTCAAGCACAATTTGGCCTTGGTGAATCTGTGCTGGCTTTTCCCAGTCATGTTTCATTTGACTTATGATAGCTCCCAGTAGGATTTTTTCCATAACCTTCCCAGGGCCTGAAGTAAGATTGATGGGCTTGTAATTTCCTGGATCCTCCTTTAAGCCCTTCTGAGGGTGACATTAGCCTTCTTCCGGTTTTCTGGGATGTCCCCTGATGATCACAGCTTCTCAAAGTTTATAGAAAGCAGCCTCACAGTGACGTCAGCCAGCTCTTCTAACACCCTCAGGCAGATTATTGTCAGGGCCCATTGATTTGTAGCGATCAAGCTCCTGTAATAGTTCAAAACTGACTCTTCCTTCACTGACAGCGGGTCTGTGTTTGCATCAACCTGAGTTTTTGTTCCTGAGGCCTGGGGCCCAACAGTGCTGGTAAAGACAGAGGTGAAGAAAGTATTGAGACCCTCAGCCTTTTTGGTGTTGTTGGTGACTAATTCACCTCTCCTGTTTAACAGTGGGTCAATATTTTCTTTCTGATTCTGCTTGCTTATGTACCTGAAGAACACTTACACTTTTTGACATGTCTGGCCACTTTCAATTTGAGCTGAGCTTTTGCTTTTCTAACTGCATCTCTGCATCCCCTGGCAATGCTCTTGTAGTTCTTTACGGGTATTCATCTGCTTTTCCATCTCTGGTATACTTTTTGTTTTGAGCAGACTCAGAAGCCTGCAGTTAAACCAAGAGGGTGTCTTGCTCTGCCTACTTCCCTTACCTTTAAAGGGGATGAACTCTTGCCTTGTGCTTCCAGAACAGCATTCTTGATAGCTTCTTTATCCTCCATGGAAGCTTCTCACAGAATCCCTCCCAGCTGAGCTCTGATCAAGCTGAAGTCTGCTCTTCTAAAATCTAAAAACTAGTATTAAACTTCAGCATGCTTTGCAGGATCTCAGATTCCAAGATGTTGTGTTCACTGCAGCCAAGGCTGTTGCTAACTGAGATATTACAAAGCAGGTCTTTTTGGTTTGTAGCAAGTCCAGCAGTGCTTGATTCCTGGTTGGCACATGTAAGATTTTTATGAGGAAGCAGGTCCTCTATGCGTTCCAGGAACTTAGTGAATGGCATGTGAGCTGCTGTGTTGTTCTTCCAACAAATGTCCCAGTAGTTTAAGTCACCCATAAGAACTAGGTTTTGTTGACCCAAAGCTTGCTTAAGGGACCCAAATATTGCTTTGTTGACCTTACTGTCTTGGTTTGGAGGTCAGTAGCTGATGCCTACTGTAAGATCCCCTTTGGAGACGATCCCTCTGATACTGACCCAGAGATCTTTGGTAGGACTTCCACAGTCACTGTAACTGACTTGTATACATTCAAGGTTCTCCTTAATGTGGAGTGTGACTCCTTCTCTTCTTTCCTGCCTTTACAAAACAGCCTATAGCCATCTGTTGTGATCTTCCAGTCATGTGAGTTGTTCCACCACGTTTCAGTTATTCCTATGATATAATTTTCTGGTTGGGCATGGAGCTCCAGTTCCTTCTGTTTGTTCCCCAGACTGTGTGCACTGGTACTCGTACACTTGAGGTATCTATTTCTCATCTTAGGAGGCAGCTAAAGAACATTTTTCACTGCTTTTGTTGGCCTGGCTTATTTCCCAGTTGGATGCAGTGCTATGAGCATTGTCACTTTGAACAGTGCCCCCGCATCCTTCATTTTAAAGTCCACCTCACCAAGTTGGCCAGCCTCCTGCCAAAGATTGTCTTGCCATCCATCTTAAAATAGGTGAAAATATAATACTAGCTTTTCCGCAATTTGACATGGAGACCAAGCCAAATTTCCCCCTATATAATAATTGCCATATATAGAAAACAGGTAACTATTAATATTGCATGCTCAAATACAGAAGAGAGAAGCAGCAAAAAATGAAAATATATGTACCTAAAAATATCTCCCCTGAGTTCATATGTTTCTAAATATCACACTTAGTAATAAAACAAGATTTTCATTTTACTTGTCTCCTAATCAGCTATCAGAAGTAACTCCCAGAAGCTTTCGTGTTGACATTCAAAGGCTTCGTAGGCTGCTAAAGCTGCACATACTTTTCTAGAAGATAGGAATTATATGCCTTACAAGCCAAGTTTTTGCTGGTGCCAACTGGGGCTAGCTGTAGAGTTGCTGTGCGAGATATCTGTAATAAAATTTTACTCACCTGCGGGGACAGTTGAACCACAGGTTTCCATCCTTCTTCTGTTTCTTTTGCTCTGTGTGTGATCTCTAGTGCATCTGTTTTTGTTGACATGAGCATAGCTTACCAAAGGAGTATCTTCAGTAAGTATTGTAAAGCAGGCTAATAAAGTGTCTATCTCAGTATTTCTTTAAAATTGGATTCTAGGCTTCTGAGTGACACCAAAGTAAACAAATCCATTTTGTTTCTGTGAATCAAATAAGTGAAATACCCTAATTCATATAAAAATAGTGGTAACTGAGTTTTCCCTACACCTCAAACTCCCCTTAATTTGCTTTTCAGGGAAGACTTCACAGCAGCAATTTTAGAAGATGCACAGCTGAAACGTGAGAGTAATTTCATTTGACTGTTGAAATAAAACTGTGGTGACACATATTTGGGTGGAAAAGCATAGAGGCAGATTCTAACCATACCGAGGCTATCTCACTTGAAATCTAGAATTACTCTACAAATCCAAAACCGAAACCGAAACCAGACCCAAAACCAACCACAACAAAAAACCCCAAAACAAAATCCCCCACCATTCTTGTTTCTGATTTGCTGCACTGTAATTAAAACCAAAGTTCTGCTTGGATTTTGTGGATTGAACGATTCATGCCATTGGAAGGCAGTTTTAGTTTACCAAAATGGCACCAAAAATGTGTTGGGATGGAAGATAGGATGTAGTTTGTGACAGCTCTGTTAAATAGCTTCTGCAATTTCTCAGCCATACAGATAACATATTGCACACTATTTTTACTTTTAGACCCTCTAAAGATAGATGGAATGATAATGACTTACATGTATAAACATACTTTTCATTGAGAAAGATTAAAAATGCATTCAATAAAATGAACATATAAAATAGCTTGACAAACTACAGACACACAGCCACATCAGTATTACAAATTCAGTAAATGCTTAACAACACACAGTACGACTACAAAAATGCATAGTGGGAAGTAGAAATTATTGTATCATCTAATTGAAAAACTGTAACAAGGAATCTGGTTTGACTGTAATTACTTGGATTGGAATTTTCTTCTTTCTTCTACCCAGGTTCTTATACAGCCCTCACCAGTGTAATATGTGAGTGGATCCCAGAAGATCATTAACTGATGTGACTAGTATTTGTGACATCTTGTTCTCACTCCTGTCCTTCAAGTGGAAAATTATCTGAAGTTCTTTGATCTAGGAAGATACATATATAATTTGTGCTTGAGATACAGTGGCTATTTGTGATTGAAAGTAAGATCAAGTAAAGTCTTACTGGATTTGAAAAGGCAGCTGCTGAAATCATGTAATGATCATGATATCTGGGAATTTCTTTGGCACTTTTGAGAGGGGACCATAGATAGCTTTGCTCAAACATACTGTCTTCCAGAGTAGAATTGCTGCTTTGTTTGCTTGGTTTTGCTACTTTGTTTTTTGTTTTGTGTGTGTGTGTTGGTTTTAAGTACTGTTCCCTTATTTACAGTAGCATAAGAGTTTCACTGTGCAATAATGCAATAAGATTCGCTGCTGTTTACTTCATAGAAGTATATGAACTATGGATAATCACAGTGGTTACTAGAAATCAGCAATGTTATCAACTTTCCACTATAACAGAATAATACTAAAAAAGGGAATATAATGCATGTATATTACTATATTTCTCATTTTTAGGTTCGTGTTAAGGTGTCCTTTACATATCTGAGAGTTTTTGAGGAGCCTTTCATATTCAACCATATTGACTTCCACTGCTTTTATGAGTAACTGAAAAGACCAAATTACTGGCATAGAATGGTTAATTGTAAGAGTTTCCTTGGTGTATGTGGCCAGCAGAATATTTGTTTTAATTCCATCTTTGGTTCGTAGTTAAATATTTGTGACTCCAGAATCTACCAGGAAATGTGAGATTAATTATTACCTTTTCTCCCATAACATGGTAATTTGAGAAGCTGCTGAGGAAGCACTGGAAAAGAAAATGAGAAATTGGAGAGGTGTGCTGGAAAATACAGAGATATCAGGCAGATCTTGCAAGAAAGACTCAAGAAATAGATTTTATGAGATAAACGGAGCAACATAAGAAAAAGATCTCATTAATCTCTCATGTTTTTCTCTCTTTACAGATTGAGCACTAAAACAGAAATAATGCAGCTGGTTTGAGATCAGCAGTTTTGTTGCAAATAGAAATCTGAGAAAACAGATCAGTGAGCACCAGAGTGTTGTAGGGAAAAGGATGCAGATTTTCCCTTAGCTCAGCCTTTCAAACCATTCCAACCTACTATGATTTTTCTTGAAAGGATAAGAGAGGCAGGACTCCCAGCCCCATAAATCATTTAGGAAGGTCAGCTATATCAAATTTAAAAAGGAGGAACCCCCTGCACATACTTCCTGTGTTGCAGTAACTCTACTCCATTGTTGATTTACTGTATTCTGGCTTTAGAATGAGGTCCTGCACACTGTTTTGAATTTCACCATTTGATGGAATGTACTGTAGGGAGGAATTTTTTTCCTTTGCATTTAAAAAAATGCATGGAAAATGGTCATTACTTTTTCTCTAATAAAATAATAGTGGTAAACGTAAAAGATATAATTACTTTAAATCATATTCGATATTTACACATTTATTTAGAAGTTTTTCATAAAAATTCAAAATTTAGTGTTTTTCATAACAATTCAAAGGTCAAGTAGCAACTAAGAATGGATATATGCATTCTAATGATATTCTCTGAAATGTGGATATCTGTTTTATTGTTATCTTGTGGATTGTGTTGTCCTTCAGAGCTGGTCACTCCTTTCCTCCCCTGCCCTGCAGTTACCCTGGGAGTCATCCAGACTTTAAGATTCTTTTCAGGGTCAAGGCTAATTACAAAACCACCTTATACCTCTTCATTACTTCAGTATCTATGTCGTCCCTCACCTCAAAGACATAAAACACTTCTGCAATAGAAATTGTCACTGGCTGCTCTGCTCAGAACCCAAGTACCACGATGCTGTTGACAGCCAAAGGTATGTGTTGGTTAGCATGTTTGGAGGATGGCTGGTTACTATGACACAGTCTGAATTGGCTCTAGCAGGCCTGAGGAGAGATGTGATACTGTCCTTGAGCTAGCTTCTCTCTATATATATTGCTACTGTCGGAACATCTGTAGCTGCCATAGCCCTGGCATGTTGATTTTGAATAATAAGCCTTCAATAGTCCTTTCTATTTGCCTTTTGACACATACATCCATGGTTCTCAAATGAAGACTCTGGATTTTGTGGTGATGTTGCAGTAACCTCAAGAGTCTTTGTCCTTTTACCATGAAAGTAAGCTCACACTTTACACTAGTGAGGCGTAATTCTGGATATTCTTTCTTTAATGCTCCTCAAAGTTCTGTTGTGTCCATTTCTAAGAAAGAAGGCACATCTATAAATTGTGACAGTGAACTGGGTTTGGATGTGAAATACAGTATGGACTAGCTTAGACAAAGAGTAAGGTCCCCTTTGGGATGCATATTGCAAAAAAATCTTTATGGCCTTGTGGAAGGATGGCAAGAAACAGAACAATGCTGTGTAGAAAATGTGAAGAAAAAAGTCCCAAAGCTAAGAAATTCATGAAATCGTATGAGATGTAAACAAAGCAAATTACTTCTAAGTATTCTTAGATTTTACATAAATTTCATTAAGAAATACAAGATTCCTGTAATAATCAAAATATCCTAATTTTTAAAATGAAGTTAATTCACTAAAAAATGGGCTTAATTTGTTGCTTCCTAGAGAAATATTCTAAAAAGAGCTGTAGCAACTAAAAAACGCCGAACTGAATCAGGCTTTGAGGTGTGCAGAGAACTGCATTCAGCCTGTAGCAGCCCCATTGTATCAAATTTAATTCAGAGGATTTAATACATTACTTTTTTTTGCTTGTCCTCAGTTTCATGCATCTTCTCTGTAGACATTCAAATGAATATAAAATATGTCATTCGTTTCAATCTGAGAGACACAAGAGACAGTTGCTTCAGTGATGCTCTGTTTTATTCTTAAAAAGAACAACTGTCTGATGCAGGTTCTCATCTGGCATGTATATTGTCATTATTAAATGGATATGAAGGTGTTATCGCACTCATCCTCTCCTCTCCCCTTCATATTGATCTTTACAATAGACAAAAAGTCTTAACCCTTGGAATTTATCACAATGGCTTTTCCTGCCTTATCAATTCTAGTGGGTTGAGCTCTCTGTATCTGCATTGAGATCTTTCCTATCTTCCTGCTTTTCTCACATTTCAAGAAGTCTGTCTAGTTGCAAAACTCTTGTTAGAAGACACATATAAATGTTTTGGGGTTTCTAATCTGTTTGAAAAAGAAGTGGCTACACTCTGAGGAATTAAAATTATGTCTCAAAAGGAAATAGCTCTTCTTTAGAAAACTCTATGTGTAAAGAAAGATGATTATCTCTGACCTGATCCCTTTCCTCCCATCCCATTTAATGCTTTCCTTCTCTCTTCAGAATTCAGATTTGATCGCATTGCTGCCAGAACATTTAGTTTTATTTAAATGCAATGACAGAAACATTGCTAATCTGGTTTTCCTTCATTCGTTTGCATACTTGCTGTCAACAATGGTTTTATCAACCATCAAAATCTAATTGAAATGGCAGTGCTTCATGTAGTCATCCAATAATTATGAAATAAATAGACTGAACATTCAAATGCATTTGAGAAAACAGCCCCTAAAGTAACATCAACAGAAAAAGGTAATTAAAGAGCTCCCTCTATATATTTTTTTAAATTCATATTTATCTGAAGACATCACTTCTAAGCTCCAGAGGTAGATTACTATGCATTGTTTCTGTATTACAGAAAGAAGACTGACTGGATGGAGTTAATATGGAAGATTGTTCTAGTAAATAGTACAAAAAAGCACTTCATCATCGTACCACCAAAAACATGCTTTGCTTTCTCTTCAGAGAACTCCTGCAGTAATACACACACGACAGTTAATAATAGATTATAAAAAGCAGTGCCCTTTATCATCTAAACACCAAATCTTTAGAGGCTTGCAAATAGAACAGTCTGTTCAGTGACTGTAGAAATGTGACGTCAAAAGGCTGTTCTGTTCCTTATTTGAAATCTCATCATGTTATTCTATAAACTCCACACTCTACCTTAAAAATCAGGGCTGCAAATTTTCTGCAGATTACAGTTTTGCCTTAATGGAAACAATATAGCAGTGGTGTTTTTAAACTTTTGAAAGAAAGGGTAACAGAGCTCTCAAAATAAGCCCTGGTCATGAATTTATATATATAGTCCTGTGATGTGTTGGCATAGCAACTATTTCTTAGAACTCTGTTTCTGCCTAAGTAAACAGCTAAAGCACCAGGCATGTCTCTTCTAAGCTGTGTCTGTTTGTAGTACAAACATGTATTGTACATGAATATTTTCTTCCATAGATGGGGAAATTTTAGTGGTGCTCACTTATACTGCCATTGTTGCCAGTGTTTTTATCATAAAATCTTATTTGCTTACTAATTTAGTGATGTTATTGAACTGATGATTCTAATTTAAGTTTGGGTTTGGTTGTTGGTTGTGGGTTTTTTTTAACCCAGAACAAAGCTTGGCATAAATAGTCCCAGTCTAGATGCTATTTTATGACCTTGGTTTGTGTAATTTTTTAATAACATTTTTTCAGAATGCCAACAAAAGCTAAATATGAACATAAATTAGTCATGGCAATCACTTAAATTTGTGGCATACCAGACTGCACATATCATGAAAGGCTACTGCATAATTTAATATTTTTATGTGTATTTGTGGCAATTTTTATTCAATGTGTTACCCTAATATATATTTGAAATGGCTATTGTTTAACCTGGCAGCCTTTCTTAACTGCAAAACATCCATTTAGATGTACATAATCTGATCTTGAAAAACAAATGAAGCTTGTGATCCTTTAAATAAAGATTCATTTATGAATGGTTTATAATGAGTTTACAAAATGATTCTTTAAAATGGTTAATCATTTATAATAAAGTCTAACTGAGTTATATGTGTCTTATAATCGGTTCAAACACCTATCAACATGGTTATAACTATCTGCAACAGATGGTACTAATGTCCATAATATACTGGTAAACTATTAGTAAATACTTCGTAGATGGCAATAATCTGTTCAGTAGAAATTATTATTGATAGATACAAGCTCTCTACTATTTTGTTAGTTTTTAAATAATGACTAACCATTTCAGTTAATAAACCTTTGCAAATTATTTATGCATTTTTAATGAATGAAAGAATGTTGCAATTAGTAAATTCTAAGTGTCTGATTCCTGGAGTGGAATGTTAGATTCTTTTTGATGTGGTTTCCCTGAACACTTTGCTCTGCACCTCTCTCCCCAGTGAGTTTGACAATTTGTGCCATCAAGGTTCAATAACACACTCTCCTTCTTCTGCTTTCATTTATCTTTCTTAGGAACTTTTTATGGGTCCTCTTTTTCTTCTGCTTCTTAGAAAAATGTAATGCATGGGAGAAAGCCCTCATGTCTCACTTGAGGACATGTGGGCACAGATGATGACAGGGAACCAAAATTGCTCTGCTCCTGTTCCAGTATATTTAAATATAAGATGCAATGCCTGTTAAAATACTTCACTACAGCATTGATAGAGACTATGGTATTGTCTTGGGGCTGGGGGGATTTCTCTTACTTCCTGTTAGTTCTCCCTAGTTGCCTTCAGTAGACTGCCTCTGTAGTCACTGGAGAGAAATAATCATCTCTTAACAGGCATATGATACATGCTTTAGTAGGTGTGATGAGTCATCCTCTGGAAGGGCTTAGCTCTCAAGCTTGTGCTGACTGCAGAAAGTAGTCTTTGGCTGAATACTAAATTCTAGATAACTGAAATTTAGTGGCATGAATGATTTCTTTAGTGTAGGGTTCAGCTCAAGGTTAAATTCAGTTGTTTGTTATATATATATATATATATATATGAACCTATATATGCACCAAATATCTAAACTTCCATCATAGTTGGGAGTGGCCTGTCAATACATCAGTCCGGAGATTGGAGAGTTGTTATCCTCTGTAAAGTAGGCAGATAAATTTACATAGCTAAATAGTCCTAAGGACTTATTGGCCGTGTTGGCTGTATTTCCACTAACTGTAATAGGACCTTATGCTTCTAAGTCACATGTAGATGCTTACATTTGCAGACAACAGAATTTAGAGAGTCTGAATTTTGGCACTGATGCCCAAATAGCACACTGCAATGAAGAAATAATCTGTGTTGGTGCCCCCCCCCGCCAAATGCCCAATTATAATTATGACTGTGGCCCCACTGGGATTTCTGCAATTTCATTGCCTTTTATCAACTATTGTCATTATAATAAAAACCTTTAGCAAGGATGGTATCCTATAGCATAGCTTCTGTTTCATCATAGGCATTACAATGTTGCTCCTGACCTCTTAAATATCTTGGCTTGGTGCAGCACTACTGCAGTGATTGCAATTCTGGGTGAACGGTACACTATTCCTGTATTGCTTCAGTGTATACCTGAAAGGATTTATTTTTACTGACCTTGGGTTTATGATTCAGTTGACTTTATATATGATGCTATCTTGGATTCTCAGCTCATCTGGGCAGTTCCAGTAGTCCTGGGAAGCAGACAAGGCTTCTCACATAGCATCTGGCTGTCCTGACAGAGTATGACAGAATGATAGATGAAAGCACTTGTAAATCTATGTCTTGTATCATTTGTTCTTAGATATGTTGTAGCCCCTACCTTGAAACTGGCATATAACAGACTTAGCTGATGCTTCTGTCTCTCTGCATTTTCTGCATTAATATCAGGCTAGAGATTTCACATTCTTGTTAAGCTGTTGTAGTTGTGCACTGCAAAGCTGCTCTGGATTAGAAATCAGCAATGTATTTGTCAGTTTCTTTCATGCTTACACTTTACAGTTTCAGTAGCACACACGAAAGGCTTTCTGTGACTGACAGTGTTTTTTAAAAAGCACTCCCAAATGATTTATGGGTACTTCCTACTGGGATAGTTTTCCTGTCTTTGACCATATTGCTCAAACTTTTTGCATGCAGACACTGTTATAAGAAACAGCTTTTCAGTTTTGACTTATTTGGCTATGGGTGATGCTAGTAATCCTAGACATGACAAATTCAGGCTGTTTCTTCTGTAAGAGTACTGTCCTGTGTCCCATCTCACTAGCATCACACAGAAAGCAGTTTCTTTATTCGCATCCCTGTATTGATACATCTAATGGCTATGTTTAATTGAACTAATTGTCATATGACGACTTCTTTCAGCAGTAGCTTCCAAGATTTGCTCACACAGTTGTTTTCCCCCTCCCCATAAATGTATTTTGTAATTACTAGTAACCTCTGAGTAATTAGTATCCCAGGCATGGACATTTCTCACTTTGTGTTTACTTTCCTAGATTTAAAGTGCTGGGAAGAAAGAGGACTGTTATGTGTAACATGTACAGCAGTGAGTATTGTTCATCTTGAAGACATATTGTACTTACACGCTTTGTGACTGATTTTCCTGATTCCTATATCATGCAAAGTTATGACTGAAGTCCGCTATACCCTCTACCATAGTGTATCTGTCCAACATCACCTATGATATAGTTGGTCTAATTTTCACTCCAGGGAACAGCCTTAGACAATTTGGATACACTTCTGTTGTGCTGAATGTGGTGAGGTAGTAATTTTTGCTACTCAGTACTTGCCAACGTCAATCTTTTTGCATTTTGGATTTTGGCACTAGGTCTTTTTCCTGTAGTTTTTAATTTTTGCTTTTGCAAAGTCAGGTAATATTTCATGACTGTAGACTTTTGGCAGTGAGTACTTTTTGCATTTTATTTAAATAGCTTGAGTCTATCCAAACGCATTTCTTGGCTGACATTTCAATATCTACCATACCATTCAGCCAATGTGTATGTTCTGTGACTTTCACAAAGGTGTTCTTATCTATCATGTGCTTATTTGATCTTCTTCCCTATATATACTTTTTCTTCTAACACACTAGACACTTTGGAAGGCAGATGCTATTCCAGCAATATCGCTTCAGCTATCTTCATATGTAACATAGAAGAAGCCTTTTCAGATTTTCAGAAACATCATGGTAATTTTTAGCAGAGAAGCACCACAGTGGCTTTGCCTGCTCTAGCTGTTTGGTTTGGGTTTTCTTTTTTAAACTTGTTTAGGGTGGGAATTATTGCTCCCTGCCTGAAATCTACTAAATGTATGAATTAACATCCTTTGTCTGAAAGCATTGTTCCTGTCTAAGACAAAAAGCTTGAAATTCCAGCACATATACTTTTCTTGTGTATACTTTGTGCTTGCAATTGTTAATGTCATCATAGGATTTTAAAATAGGTTAGCCTGACTGCAGGGGTTTTTTGCTTATATAATCCTAAGGAATTTTTCATGTAGTGAACTTGCTGTCTGCCCTTAAATTTCCTCCTTTTTCTAATATCTTGTATTTGCAGTTGATGATAGTCCACACTATGCAAACCATTTATTTTTGCTGGTTTCCATTGAATTAGAATCATAAAATCACAAAATCATTTAGGTTGAAACAGACCTTTGAGACCAAGTCTAATCATTAATCCAGGAGCACCAAGTACATTAATAAACCATGTCATTAAGCAGCACATCTACTTTTTTTTTTAAATACCTCCAGGAATGGTGATTTCACCACCTCCCTGGGCAGCCTGTTCCGATGCTTCACCACCCTTTCAGTGAAGAAATGGTTCCTAATATCAAGTCTAAACCTCCCCTGGAGTAACTTGGCACTGTTTCCTCTTGTCCTGTTGCTTGTTGTGTAGGAGAAGAGACCTACCCTCACCTGCCTACAACCGCTTTCAGGTGGTTGTAGAAAACAATAAGATCCCCTCCTGGCTCTCCTCTTCTGCAGACTAAACAACCCTAGAGTTCCCTCAGCCACTTCTCATCAGACTTGTGCTCCAGACCCTTCACCAACTTTGTTAGCCTTCTCTGGACATGCTCGAGCACCTCAATGTCCCTCTTGAGGTGAGGGGGCCCAATACTGAACACAGTATTTGAGGTGCAGCCTCACCAGTGTGGAGTCCAGGGGGACAATCACTTGCCTTGTCCTGCTGGCCACACTGTTTCTAGTACAAGCCAGGATACTATTGGCCTTCTTGGCCACCTGGGCACACTGCTGGCTCATGTTAAGCCAACCATCAACCAACACCCTGAGGTCCTTTTCTGCCAGGCAGCTTTCCAGACACTCTTCCCCAAGCCTGTAGCACTGGGTGGGTTGTTGTGACCCAAGTGCTGGATCAGGCATTTCTCCTTGTTGAGCCTCATGCAATGGCCTCAGCCCACTGGTCCAGCCTGTCCAGGTCCCTACCCAGAGACTTCCTACCCTTAAGCAGATCAACAGACCCCCCAGAACTTGCTTTTGTCTGCAAATGTGCTGAGAGTGCATTCAATCCCCTCATCCGGGTTGCCGATAAAGACATTAAGCGGGACTGGCCCCAGTATTGACCCTTGGGAACACCGCTTGTGTCCAGCCACCAGCTGGATGTTACTCCATTCACTGCCACTCTCTGGGTTCAGCTGAGCCCAAAGCTTCAACGCTAAACCAGCTTTTAACCCAGCATGGATTACAACTGTCCAAGCCATGAGCAGCCAGCTTCTCCAGGAGAATGCTGTGGGGGATGGTGTCAAAGGCTTTGCTAAGGTCCAGGTAGACAACATCCACAGCCTTTCCCTCATCCACTAGGCAAGTTATCTTGTCATAGAAGAATAGAAGGTTTGTCAAGCAGGACCTGCCTTTCATAAACCCATGCTGACCATGCCTGATTCCCTAGTTGTCCTGGATGTGCCACGTGATCTTCTCCATAGCCTTTCCCATCATCTCCAGGGTGATCTTCTCCATAGCCTTTCCCAGCACCAAGGTCAGTCTGGCAGGCCTGTAGTTCCCTGAATCTTTCTTCCTGCCCTTTTTTAGATGGGCATCACATTGGCTAACCTCCAGTGTTCTGGGACTTCTCCAATTTCCAGGTATGTTGATAAACGATGGAGAGTGGCTGGGCAAGCTCCTCTGGCATCTCCTCAGTGCCCCCAGGTGGATCTCATCTGGCCCCATAGATTTGTGCATGTACAAGTGGAGCAGCAGGGAACTAATCGTTTCTTCCTGGATTGTAAGGGATTCATTTTGCTCCTCCTCATACCTGTCTTCCAGCTCAGGGGGCTGAGTACCCAGAGGAAGCTGGTCTTGCTATTAAAGACTGGGGCAAAGAAAACAGCCATGACCTGGACAGCTGCATGTTTACGTGGGAGCTCCTGGGCTGCCACATGCCTTCTGGTGCTGGCTTCTGGCTGAGTAGGAACCACACCTCGGTTTCTCCTGGTGGGGCGATGACTGCTATCGGAGGTCGCCTCTGAGCCATTAGGGGGACGATGGCTTCCCTTCTGCCCTCCCTGTGCCACCTGCCCGCCACGGCCTGTGGCCTGCCCTGGCGGCTGCGCTCCTGGTCGCTCGTGCTTGCCGGGGGCCGCTTTTGTGCCTGCGGGGGTTCGGCCGCCTTCACCCCTGCTGGCTCCTGCGCGGGGTCAGAGCTCTGCTGCTAGTCAGGGCCTCAACACTCCTCGCTCGGGGGCTGTGAGGTGGGTGGGACTGGGGCACCCTCTGTCTCTCTCTCTGTCCTTGCTTCTTGCTTTTGCTGGGTCACAGAAAGCTCCCCATGGTCTCTCGGTGCTAGTGTAATATATGTGTGATTAGTGTGATATACATCTGGAAAAAAAGATCCTTTGAATCCATATTTGCCTTTTTGACTTAGCAGACTGATTTCTCTTTACTACACCAGCTGAATTTGTCATTCTATGCAAATCATTCCCACCATCGAGCTTTCAAGTCTTGCTTGCAGGCTTAATATTTCTTTGAGTTGTATTTATTTTATTATTTTGGGAAGATTTGGGTGTTTATTCCCAATTTCCCTGCTTTCTCAATGCTGATCAGTAAATTACTTATCTGTCTGCACCACTAAAACATTGCTCTTTGTTGTGCCTCGTCTTTTGGATTACATGTACCTGTTGCTTTCTGCAGAGCTTCTTTGGGATCCCTAGGCATTTACATTTCAGCTGCTGTACCTTTCATCTCTGTTACTGATTTATCACATTTTAATTTATCTCCTTCTGGTAAGCTGACCCCATTTGGCAGGTAAATCCCCACTTAGTCATTCACTCACCCTCATCCCCAATGGAATGGGGGGAGTCAAACAGAAGGCAAAAGTGAGAAAAACATTTAGGTCAAGATAAAGACATTTTAATAAGTGCAGGGACACCACCCTGCCCCACCCCCCCTGCCCAGGAAACATAGGTGATGCCAAGGCAATCACTCACCACTTCCCACTAGCAGTCTGATGCCCAGTTAGTCTCTTGAGCAGTGGCACATTGGAAAAACTCCCTCCCTCTTCAGTTTTATTGCTGAGCATTGACATTGTGTGGAATGCAGTATCTCCTCAGTCAGTTTGGGTCAGCTGTGTGCCCTCTCAACTTCTTGCCCACACCCCACCTTAATTGGTGGAGGGAAATCAGCATGAGGAAAAAATACTTTGATATTGTGCACTTTTCAACAGTGGATAAAAGATTGTTGTTTTATCAACCGTGCTTTGGTCACAAATTTGAAACACAGCACTGTATGGGATGCTATGGAGAAAATAAACTCTGTCTCAACCATGTCCAGGACATTCCTAAAATTTCTGAATCACACACCAACCATCCTGTGATGTTTAGTAATTTAATTTTCTGTTTTGTCAGTCTTAATTTTAAGTTATTGAGAAAATGCATATAATATCTTTGTGTTGCCTCCAGATCTTTTTTTTTTTTTTTTTTCTTTACTTAAGCTGTTGGTTACTACCGATAATCTCCTGGAACAAGAGTTCTGCAAGATCCTACTGATCATTGCACAGGGCCACCCTGTTAGGAAGCTATTTATCGTGAAATAGGAATCCAAGATCTGGGTTCAACAGTAATAATAATCCAATAAACTGCACCAATCTGGATCTGGATTCAATATAAATTGTGTAATAATCTAGATCTAAATAATGTAGTAATCCAGATCTGGATTCAATGGTAATAATTCAAGATCTACGATGACTTGCTGTTCTTGCAGCTCACAGTTCCTGTTTATGCATTAACAATGATTTGTCTTACAGAGGTGCTGAAAGTTTTCATTAGTGCCTGTAAATAGCATTAATATCCTTGCCTGAAAAGTTTACAGAGGCTGTACAGAAGTAAAACATTTTTTCAGGTATTTTTACAGCTCAAATTTTTGTCTTAAGACAAAGTGTTCTCTGTACTAGACCATATGATGAAAGTTTGAATATTTTTGTTGGAAAAGTAAGTGCATTGGATACTGAGGCCTATCAAGCAGCTGCCTTGCATACAATGCGACTGTATTAATAGAAGTTTTAATATGCAGATTTCTTGCCTGTGCATGGTGTATGATACTGATTGTAGATTATTTTCTATGATAGACTGCAACTGCTGTGAAGGAAGTAAGTTGATGTATGATATTGATACATTGTAGATTAAAACTCCTGTAGTTTCTCCTTAACAGTAACAGACACGAATTATTATGATCTATTGTTATCAACAATCTGAAGATTCATTTGTTTGTTTCCTTTTAACAATGTACAGAACACAGAAGCATAAGCAAAAGAAAATGTGAAACCTGGGAAAAATTACAAACTAAGAAATTTACATTTTATGTTTCAGTACTATCGCTTTAGAAAGTATGTATGGATTTCACAGTCCTGGGAAATAGGAAGAGCTTTGGTAACTACATACATACATACAATTATTTTAGTGCAAGTAACAAGTTTAGAAATGAAAGGTGAAAATCTGTCCTATTGGTACTGAAAGGTTTAGAGACAGGGGAAAAAATGCCTACCAGGTTTTAATTTTTGTGACTTTACTGCTAATCATCTCCAATCATTCATCTTTCAATAGCACAAGATGCAAGTCAAAAGGGCGCCACAGAGTGATGTGCAGAAGTCCTGTTGAATTCTTGCAGTCTGAGGTCAGGCAGTACTCTGTGTAGCGTTATGTGATGGGGTTACAGAATAGGGATGCTGTAGGCAAAAAATAAAAGTAGTGGAGAAGAAATGCTGTAAGCATCTTGTTTGAGATTCTGCAATGGTTTCTATGTTTGGTGTCTATGCAGACTGAACATGCCTGGGGCTAGAAGGCTCAATCCAAAAGAAAAACAAACAAACAAACAAAAAGATATAATGTTGAGCTAATGCCTAACTTTTATGCCTCACACCCTGGATTGCAGTCCAGGATTCTCTGAGTTGTGCACTTTGTGCAATGTGCGGGGAGAGACAAACACCGAAGAGTGTATTGACAATAAGTAGCATCCAGTGTAGATACTGCCTAGAAGCAATCCATAAAGAAACATGGAAGAAAGGAATGTTTCTGAATGCCTTCCTATTTTTAAAGTCTGGACATGTAGATAGCGTGTTTTTCCCAGCTAAAGCTACTTTTGTATTGAGAACTTTAAAAAGTACACAAGAGAAGACCTAAGCATATATTTTTACCTTTGTTCTATATGAGATTTCAGAGAAATCAGAACTTGTGCTTTGTGTAGAAAGGCTACCATTTGAAGGTATGTCAAGTGCTCACACTGCAAGAGAAGTGGGCTAGGGATCATCTATGTGGTGATCTCAAGGAAAACACAAGGAAACTATTGTGTGGTGTGGCCCGTGACACTCAACATTGCTCATAGGGTCAGGTATAAAAACAACAAATGTTTCCACATGTTGGCTTTGAAGATATCCCTTTGATAGAGCTCATCTTGTTGGTGCTTCACATCCTGCAGAGTGGAATTGTGCCAAGGAACAAGCTCAGCTACCAAAACCAGTGCTGCGACATCTGTGACTGAGCTAGTGATCCCAGCTTCTCAGCAGAGCTAGTTAGTTTTAAATTACAGTCTGCTGATATGTCTATACCCCTTCTAGCTCAGGAGGTGACAGCGATGAGGCTATTCCAGGGTTTTCATACCACATTCCATTGCTTGCTGTAGTCATGCCTGAAATGTCCCGATTCACTGTTGACTGCTTCATGAGACTGGTCTGTGTTTTCATACTGATTTTACCGTAGGCTGTTCAGTGCTTCAGGGAAAGACACCACCTATACTTTTTTGCTACTTGCTGGGCTAATTGTACCTTGAGAGTGCCACAAACATACATACACATTGTATTTATTTAGACAGATGTGTACATTTCTGTCATAAATACATGACCATATGGGTAATCTGTGTGAGATATAGGTTAACAGTCATGAAAGAATACAGACACACTCATTACAATATTATTCCCCCCAACACACACCTGTTAAACAAATTGTTTGCGGTTTGACAAAACTAGAAATTAAAATTTGTTGGGTAAATGAAAGCAGTAGTTACTCTGTAGAATCCATTATAAAAACATAAATCTGCAATCTTTAATCATAGCTGTAATAACAATAGCACTACAATAACAATAATGTCTTGGGTTTTATTTTTGTAGAGAGGAACCCTTTCAATTTTCTGATCATTGTGTTATTGACCTGCCTTTCTTTTGGTTTAAAACCTGATGGAGCCGTGGGGAGCAGTGTCTGTATCCCTGACGGAGAGTTGCAAATAGTGTTTCTGTGTATGGAGGCCTTGGCTTTGCTGGTATTTTTGAAAGATAGGCTTTTGATCACAATAGCAGAGATCTATTGATTTATACCTTTATGATCAGCTCCGGATAGTCAGGCTACATTCTGTAAACTGTATTGAAAAAAAAAAGCCATTATATTCCCATGCGGTGATAAATTCTGTGAAGAAGAATACATATTAGAATAACTTTAAGTGATATTACTTCTAAATCTTAGCATGTAGGCTGGACATGACTTCTATAATACATATAGTCCCACTAATAATCCTGCAGTTAGTACTCACATTTTCATTTAATTATGTAATGCATATTGCTGTTCACACACGCAAGCACTGTGCTAGTCTATCAATCCATCCTATATGCTTGTAAAGCTATGAAATTCAGGGTGAAAGTTCCTTTACAAAAGCAGCCTGTTTATTTTAGTGTACTGGAAGGGGATTTAGAAGGAGCTTCTTTCATTAGTACTTGTACTCACAGTGTTGATCAATGGCCTCTAAATTTTTCTTCCATGAAGAAACAGTTAATATTCTGCTAATATTTATGGTGAAATACTGGAATACCTGAAAGGATTATCCACAGAGTGCTAGTGTTGAGGTATTCGTGAAGTATATACAGGTCAATCTAAAAGAGGGAGGTGAGCAAAGATTTGCTTTATTCATGCTGTAGTTAAAACTACATCTGTAATACTTCAGCTTGAACCCTCTCATTAAACTATGTGAGTATCTGAAAAGTATAATGCCTACTTATTCCTTTCCCACTTAAATAAAAGAAGGGTTAGTATGAAAAACTCTGAGACTAATTTTTTTTTTCTTTGTTATGTGGCTAAATTAAAACACTGGAAAAACTGCTTTGGCTTTCATTCTAAGCAGAATGTTTTAGTTTTAATAAGTGAAAGTGAAAAGTTCTAAATATGTCTTTTCATGACAAAACATTATTTATGTCCTGAAAATTAGGGCTCTTTTTCTTTTCCAGATATCTAGGTTTTATAAAATCAGCTCTAACTTTTTTTTTTTTTTTTAAATTTAATTTTCATTTTGAAATGGAAAAATACATTCAAGTATCTTCATTTTTCTTAATTCAACATATTCACTCAAGCAATACTTATATGTAGTTTAAGTTTACTTATAACGTAGTTCCTCATCTTAATTGTTTTGCCTCACAGGGTTTTCCCAGTCATAATTTGTACATGTAAGTTTCTCTGGAGATATAAAAGTGCTGTTGGTAAAAACTGGTTAGCCTGTTTGTTTAGATAGTATGGTCTCTTATTTGCCTTATTCTGATAAAATTGTATCCGTTGCTGAAATCAACTGGGACAATATGGCAGACAGAGTTCAGTATTCCCTTCTTCTCAGGAAAGTTGAAAGTGTTTCGACCATTCTGTCCTACTGGCTGATGGATGGCAGTTTATTGGGAAAATATTTAGGTGCAAGAGATGTTATTTACAAGATTCATTTAACTTTTACATCAATTGTTGGCAACTCGCCATTCTTAATGCTTGTTTATTTGAACTTGCCTTTGCATACTTATGCAAATTTTTATTTTCTTTAAGTTTCTAACATGAAAGACAGTTTTGCTTTCTTTTTTTTATAATTAATTCTCATAAAAAATAAATTTTCAAGATTTAATGGTGTCATGCTTTGTTGATGTTATCCTGCAATTTAATTATAAGATGATTAGAGAATGATTTCACAAGCTTTTTTAGAATGAACTTGATTTTCAGACACCATTTTCCAGCAACCAGTGAACAAATGTCTTCTCTTTTAAAAGGGAATACAGAAAAAAAAAGAGATGCAACACCTCTAGATCTAGAGGTTGTAAATTGCATGCCCTCATTTTATAGCTACATAAAACTCCTTTGCAAGTTTTTTGTTGTTGTTGTTGTTGTAGTTTTTAACTAAAATACTTACATCTATATTTAGATATTACTGTGTTAAGTACAGTATGTTTGGCAGGAATGAGTACAATATACATAACCATGTAGTTAGCTGTAATATCTGTTTGCAAAGCTGTCTCAGGGAAATGAGACTATGAGCATAGAAACAATAAATTTCTGTAGTTAACATAAACAAATAAGTGCCTGATTTGTGTTCTACACGCAGTTCTTCCTGTCAGAAATGTGAGTTCTTCCTCTAACTTAGCTTTTGTTCTTGCTGTATGAGGTAAACACTGATATTTATCTTGCAGATACTGTTTCCAAACATTGTCTTCTATTCTGGTATACCTCAATGGTCTTACCATATATTTTCCAACATTTTTTCATATATCACCCCTGAGTTCACCATGTGTGGTATCTTTAAAGAGTTTCATATAAACCTCAGAGCTCTGACTTCAGATAAGACTAGTGACAGGTGATAACCGTTCCTATCCTAAGAGTCGGGATCACTTTCTGCAGCTTCCTCTCCTGAGCAATTGTTCTGAGAGTCATGGTCTCCATATTTTTCTAAGCTACTTTTTAGAAATTCGGTTTGATATACCATTATCTTGCGCTTGAATCTATTCTACCTCACTTCTGCTAAATGCTCCAGAAAGAGAGTCTGCAGCTCTCAAATCTTTCTTAGATTTCTGTTTGACATGCAGCTCTGTTATCTGTAATCAAAGAAATATTTGAGGAATGGGACCCACTTGTTCCAGCTTAGTCACCTAACTGGCAACTACATTTTAGCAGCTAGTGAACCAGGGTTCTAAAAATGCATGCTTCACTTCCATATAGTCAATAAAAAGCAGTAAATGCCTGTGAACGCCTCCAGAGGGAGATCCTGTCTGCTGAAGTTTCCCATGCCTGACATAATACATGTCAAAACAGTCTGTTTTCAACTAATGCTGACTTCCTGCCACTGAGGAGATGAGCCATACCATATCTAGTTACTAAGGCTAAAGTCTGCCTGGTTTTGACTGTACTGACATGCAGTTTTCATTAACACTTACGACATTAATCAGTTGTGGCCAGACTGCTCTTACTGGACTGAATGTGAATCTGGAAACAACTTAATTCCCTTTTCACTGCCAAAGCACCTTTGGACTAGGGACTCTTAAGGTCTCTGAAAGTGTTTATGAAGGTTTTCAAATAACTGTTATTGGCTTTCTTTCCACAGTAACATTCTGATTCTCATTACAAATGTTCTTTCATGCTTTACCGTTCTGAGGGCTCCTTGTATCTCTTCCCTGTCATTTTGGGCTGGCATGATGGATCACAGTCTTTACCACATCAAGAGCAAACTCATAACCTTTTCTGACTTTCCACATTTGCCAGGTTTATTAGCCCCCAGGAATCAACATGTTTGATTGTTTAATTTGAAATCACTTGCTTTGGTTTTTTTCACACCTTTTCAGAGATATGCATGATGTTCTTCTGCCTTTTTTCTCCAGATCAAAACATAAGCTTTCTCACTCTTCGAACTTTCTGTGCCATCAGAACAAAAAGACACAGTAAATGGACCAAGGTAGGCTATTTACTTAAAAATATCTTCCAGAAATATTTTGATATCTATAGTACAAAATAATATTTGGATTGGCTACATCCTTCAGTATTTTTCTCGTTTGTTGGGTGGGGTTTTTTTGTGGTTTTGGTGTATTTTTTTCACTTTTACAAAAAGACTCACGTAATTCTTCTTACCTGTATTTCATTAAAAACTTGTGAGATTATTCCCCTTCAATGACCAACGAGTATACTCACTTGGTGGTCATTCTAGTCACTCTATGATCTTAGAGCAATGAGTTTAATTAATTCTTGATTGATCTTCATCCATTTTGAACTTTTCTCTGTTTCTTGAAAGAGAATCTCAAACTTTTAAAATTATTTTGGTCTCTTGTACCTCTAATAAATGCAGTACTGCAGCAATTTTAGGGTTCTGCATGAATTATTTTAAAGTATATTTTCAAATCTGTGTGCCCCCAAACATGCATCTTTTATTCATTGGACAGAATCCACTTTCAGAACATCTAAGATAATTATAGTTGAGTTATGATCCTTTATGGAACCAGATTGTTCAAACAACAGCACCCTCCACCCAAAATTCAGCCATCTGTCACTGTCCACAGCACAGAGCATGTGGACGTGCCCATATGGATGAAAGAGTTTTGCTAGTTAATGTTTTTAAAGATGTGTGCATCTGTGACAGAGACATGCAAGTCCAGAGAAGTAGGTAGGAAAGTCTGTAAGTGAGGATCAGATATATTTTGAACAAATCTTGGGAATGCAGCTTGGAAAAAAATTAAGAGTAAAAGCTTTTGAGAGAAGTTCTGATTGAAAACAGCACTGACTGACAACTGTGACCAAAGACAACGTTTAAGGCATTTTTAATTCCTTTGCTTATTTTCTACTTTGTTATGAAAAGTAGGATTCTGAATATTTTCATAAACAGGATTATATCAAAGAAACATCTGACACCAGTATCAGTTTCTCTTTGAGAAACAATACTTACATCCCCTTGATTAGTTAGAAGACAGACGCAAATACATGTGTACGTGTGTATTTATAGCCTTCTAATACGTAGTTTATCTGCAGATAAATGTCAGAAAACTTAGTCTGAATGAAGCGAACTGTATTCCTCAAGTCTCTATGCTTCTGATTTACCAGTTACACATTACTTATTCACCATTTCTTACACTATTACAAGATCAGTGTGTCAAAACTTTTCTTACTATTCTGTGCTCTTCTGGAAGACTAGATCAGCTACAAGGTGTAGGCACAAGCATGGGAACTAGAGAGACATTTTTTCCTATATAATCTCTTTTTATAATAAATATAACTAAGCATAGCATGTGGTCTTAATTTTGACTTTTATTATTTATTATTGAAGAGTTTGGGGTTTTGAACAGGTTTTTATATTTGTACCCCTGTATAAGTTTATATAAATACTAAGCTAATATAAATACTAATCTAATAAGGAGATTGAAATGGGATTGCTGTTTCAATAAATAACTGAATACACATTTACCTTCTGAGGCATTAATTGTCTATGCAAATTTGTATTATGTCTTTTATAAAATATTTATTACTTATTGGACTAAAAGATCATAACGTAGCTCTTGACTAACATGTAATGCTAAAATTTTTTTTTTGTAATTTTAGTAATCTTTTCTCTTAACGCTGCCATTTGGGAGTTTCTGTACTAAGATAAAGTCCAGCCTATATTAATATAATGAAATCCCTATTTAAGAGCAAATTTCAAGAGCTCTTAAAGAGACAGTTCTTTACTAATGGAGACACAAAAAAATTGCCATCTTGGTTCTCTGTTGTGTTCTAAATATTGCAAAACTCAGATATTACTCCCCCCAACCCCGATTTTTACATGGGGATGTGAGTTGGTTTTATGTGTTGAAACCTCATAGTAAAAAACAGTAAAAAACCACCTGCTGAGTAGGCCCTTTTCATCTGTCTTTGTTTTGGAGATATCTGTTCAGCTGGGATCCTTCACTTAGGACGACAGGAAAGGCAAAATATCTCTTCCCTTCCCTTTGTGATCTCCCAGGGGACTGTGCTTGTAAAACTGGGAAGGTATGTATTAAACGTCTGCTAATAGAAGACTTGAGGCTTATTATACTGTGTTGTAATAGTTACTCTGATTTATATCCACACTATACAGCTTGCCTTATGTATACCGTGTGTATGTTGTTTTCTTGCTTTCTTTGAGGTGGTACAGAAGGTCTGTCTTTGGGCTACTGAAATTTAACCTAATGCTTTGCATACGAACAACTTGGGTAAGGGTTTTCCTTGCTTTTTTCTCAAAATAGAAAGATTTTACTTTTGAACTTGGGCTTTGTATCTCCACGTTCATCCCAGAGATTCTTAATGATGTATTGCTTAACCCTATGCAAACTTGAGACGTGGCACAAAACTCTTTAAGGCACATCTAGGAGTCAGATGTGTAAAAAAGAGAACATGCAATAATGAGATCTTCAAGTTGAAATGTGACTTCCCCGTAGCCTCTACTAATGTTTGTGTGGTTCTAGGATGCTGCCAGCACCTTCCTATTCTCTCTTTTGCTTACTCGTGAAAGACGGTGCCATCTACCCATGGCTGCTGTATATTGTATACATGAACACGTCAGGAGCTGCCTGTAGCTGGCTCTGTATGTTTTTATAAATGAACATGAGTTGTGATTCTGCACAGATGTAACACTGTGCCAGTCTGTTGGTATGGTGCCTTACCTCCAGTGAAGACTGGGTGGATTAATTTTAATGGATACAATTTTTGCAAAGAGATATTAATAGGTGGTTTTATTGGTTTAAAAATAATTTTTATTGACTTTCTACTGGGAATTTTTCTTTTTTTTTTTCTTGGCTGAGACACTTCTATAGAATTTTATTTTATATGAGAGCAGTTCTGTAGAAAACTGAAACTTCTAGTCTTCATAGATCTTTGCGTTCAGGCTTCAAAAGATGGTGTTCAGCACTTTCAAAGATCAAGTAGCACTGTCTGGCATTCACATGGATACCATTGCTTCTGATGGGAAAGTATAATGGACAGTTGTATGAGGCTGATCTGCAAAAACTGACATTAGTAAGAGCAGCTTGTTTTTCTGTCCAAAATTTGTTAACAAACTTCCTGCTTATGGAATTTAAGACATGAATAGTGCTGGCTTATGAGGGAAGGAGCTAGCAATTGCTACACACAGGCACATACTTTCCTGCTTGTCTCTGCCAATAAACCCTAATCTTGATTAGTGATACAGCCTGATACTCCAATCCTTCATGTCTCCTGAGTCCAGATTTCCAGCCATGCAGAACTGTGCCATATTTGGAGGTTCAGTGGGGTGTGACAAACAACTCATTTGAGACTAAAGGCAGTATTTGAATTTGGATCTCCTGAGGTAAAAGGCTAGTTCACTTATAATTTATGTTATCTAGCTCACTCATGACAAAGATTTTCTGCACCAGAAACACCTTGACAGGTGTTAGTACAAGGCAGCATAGTTACAATTAACGCAACAGCTTTATTAAATTTGACATTGACATGTGTATTAATAATCCTTGGACCGGCATAAGAAAATAATTCAGCTACATTTTAAAGGTGTAATTATATATGTGCATATTTCTGTTTGGTGTCTTTCACACCCACAGTCAATTTTCCTTGCCTAATGCCTTCTGTCACATTGGTATTATAAAGCAGATGTTTATTATAAATTATACCTCTTTAATACATGAGTATGTAAAGATGCAAAGTGAGTTTATGACTTTCCAAGATTGTGTCTAACAAATTAAACTACATATGAACATCAATTCTACAGATTCATTTACAAATAAGATTACCTGAAGTGCAATATTGTATAACTGAATACTAAAACTCTCGCAGAGAAAGTGTTTTGGAGCAGTTCAAGTACCGAAATGTATCAAGTCTAAAAGAGACAAAATAATCTAAAAACATCCTTGTCATACTCAGTTCTTCCCATTAATACTCCTGCTATCAACCTACTCTGCTCTTACAAAGCTTTACAACTTTAAAAAAGTACCCAAAAGCTGTGATCTTTCAAGCTGTGGTCTTTTACAATATGCTACACATTTCTGTTTGTTTGTAAAGTTAAAAAAGTACAACACAAATAATCTGAAAAAGACTGGGTTTTAAGTGTGTCTTTTCCCATAATTATAAGAAAAATCGTAGTCTCTTTCACTGATGGAGTGAAAATTTTCTGCATTGTTTCTTTTCTTAATATTCTTTTTCACTCTCAGTTGTTTGAATTCCTTCTCATTCTGAAAAAAGGGAAAGGCTTCAGACTGTTGAAATTGTACGGCATGGTAATTTAAAAATTAAAAAATTCTCTGCAGTGATTTTAATTTAGTGTCATAAGATATTTTTATCTGTAAATCTGTTAATTACACTTGGACCCCCTTGCTGAATTGATGGCTTTGAGTCCAGCTACAACATGGTACAGTAGAGTTTAACTTCTTTTATTTTCTCCACAATTAGTGCTCGTAAGTAGCTTAAAGTGAAAACAAATTGATTTGGAAGGTATAATAAGAAGAAAAAGAATGTTTGCAGTTAATTTCAGAAAAAAAGTATCCTCTGAGGATTATTTTTTTTTAAATCTGTCCCTTTCTTTAGGAATAAAATAACATTCCTTGAGTTCATATATTTTGAAACCTGTGAGGACACTAACAGATGTATCATGCAGAACAAACTTGCAGTGCTAGGATGATGTGCCAGATGACCTTTCAGTCTTGAATTAAGGGGAGATTACTACATACTGCTTCTGACCCATTTAATGAAGATGAACTGAGATATTTGAGTACATTCGAGATACCGTTTTACTTTTATCTTTTTTAACTTTAAATTTATGACTTCTTAGTTTTTTTAATTTCAGGTTACATTACATACTGGGGACTCCGATGCTATAATGTCTCCTTAAGTCTTTCTCCCTTGATCTTGTTTTCATTTTGACTGGGATTTATATGATCCTTCAAATGCCAGACAAATGCCTGCACTGAAGGTGTACTATGTCTGGATGCTTATGACTCCCACTAGAGAAAGTGAGACACTACTAGAGTAAAATTGATCTCATCTGAACGTAAAGGTTTAAAACAGGTCAGATGAAATATCTTTAAAATTCCTGTTCCTCTCTATTGACTTTAAGAAGTGACTAGGGTGAATAATAAAAAAGTAGGTGTCTCAATGGTAGTAGTCTAAAAGTAGTATCAGCATCTAAAACTGATGACTCCCCCTTTGTTATCTACTGCCTTGTTTAGTATTAGCTTCCATGAGTGTTGCTGATGAAAGCTCGATGTCTGCCATAGGGAAGGCTGCTCCAGCCACATCTCATTCTGCTTTCCAGAGGCTGGATTTTGTAAAGGAGCTGTGGCACCTCCCTTTTAATAGGGTTCAGGGAGGGATGTCAGTATTGTCTAGTGATAAAGGAAGAGAACAAATCCAGCTTTTATTCTTTTTTTTTTTTTATATAGCACATACATTTTGACTAAATAAATTTTGATCAGAATTTATCTTTTTGGCTTTGGCTCTTCACTTGGAAAAAAAAAAAAGAACTTAAATTTTAAACCATTAAACTAAAATTCATGTAAATCTGGAGCAAATATGAGGGGGAGTAAAGAAAACAGTACTCCTTACACTCCTTATTCTTGACAGAGAAAAAGGGTTATAAATCAACTTTTTAAAAGAGATTTTATTACATTCTTTAGACAATGCTCAGCTAGAAGGCTGGAAGTCTAAACAGTGTTCTTTCTGACAGTACTTTTACATGTCTCCATACACCAAATTTCTTTTTCAGGTCTAGCAAAAGTAATCTTTTATTTAAGCTTCCGTTTCTAAACAGTCTTCTTCTTGTGGCTTAGCTATGGGGTCAGGTTATTTTCATCAGGATTCCTAATGCACAGCAATTGTTCATGAAATTATACAGTTAGAAGTTGATTATGCCTTCTATTTTCATTAATGAATGTAAACAACATTGTTTCATTTTAGGATAAAAGTGAGAACCTGTGAAACTTCCCAGTGGAACCAGACAACTGAAACAACAGCAGTCACCAGCACGACATTTGAAATACCAATGTGGAGGGATTTTCTTGGATGTCATGTTTTTAGGGGTCTGAGAGCTTCTGACAGGGGCAAAAGCTCAAAGAAAGGAGGGGAAATATAGTGTAGCAAGGAAGGAACAGACATGGTTTCAGTAGCTGGGTAACATGAAACAGAGGAAAGGCTGAAAGGTTTATTTTTGAAGCTGAACATTATCTAACAAGAGCTTGAAGCAGTCAGCAAGGAAACCACCTCACCTGATTCTGGTTGTGTTAAAGGAAACTGTGTTATATACATTTTCTTGTACATAGGCAAGATTGAATCAAACATATCTGATGCCACCTTTGATATATTCCTCCAATTGATTTTCCCCTCCCCCAAACGGTCTAAAATTAGATTAATTGATCAAGTAAAATATTATAATAATACACACCGGAGTATAATACTTGGCATTGGCCGAAGTGCATGGATGAACACAGTTCTTTCCTGCTAAACACTGGCTTTTGCCTTTTTTTCTCTCTCATTTTAGCACTTGAGAGGCCTGTGGGCTGTGCTGTCATTCCACTGTCTACCCACTCACTAGATGCACTGGTGGCAATGTATTATTTTCAGGACATAGTGATCCTCCACGTGTGTTTTCTGCACCAAATCTGAGGGATTACATTTGTTCATATTTTTTTCCCTAGCTGTTGTTGTCTTTACTAGATTACTCTTGTATTTCTTATTAGTACAAAACTTTGGACTTCTTCATGGCATACCCTGCTGAGAGCAATAGATGCAAATGCATTGCATGTCAAACCCTTCATTATTGATATATGTGAAAAGCCTCATTAGTAAAAAACAAAACAGAAACACCCACATCCATTTTACTTATCTGTGTCATCAGTGACAGTTAAGAAAGACAAACATGCTTCCTTTCTATTGCTGGCATCATTCAAGCCATAAAGCTTGAAGGAAAGCAAATGCAAATAAATAAACGACACATTGAAATGTTTAACTATGGCTCTAGCCTAATATGTCTGCTGAATATGCCAGCAGTGTGCCCAGGTGGGCAAAAAGGCCAAGAGCATCCTGGCTTGTATCAGAAACAGTGTGGCCAGCAGGACAAGGCAAGTGATTGTCCCCCTGGACTTAGCACTGGTGAGGCCGCACCTCAAATACGGTGTTCAGTTTTGGGCCCCTCACTTCAAGAGGAACATTGAGGTGTTGGAGTGTGTCCAGAGAAGGGCAACGGAGCTGGTGAAGGGCCTGGAGCACAAGTCTTCTGAGAAGTGGCTGAGGGAACTGGAGTTGTTTAGTATGGAGAAGAGTCAGGGGAGACCTTATTGCTTTCTACAACTACCTGAAAGGAGGTTGTAGCAAGGTGGATGTTCTCTTCTAAGTAACAAGTGATAGGAGGAGAGGAAATAGTTTCATTTGTGGCAGGGGTGGTGGGGTGGGTGTCGGGGTAGATTGGTTATTAGGAAAAACTTCTTCACCAAAAAGGTTGCCAAGCATTGGAACAGGCTTCCCAGGGAGGTGGTTGAGTCCCTGTCCCTGGATGTATTTAAAGGTTGTGAACATGTGGCGCTTAGGGATGGTCTAATGGTGGGCTTGTCAACGTTACGTTAACTGTTGGACTTGATGACCTTCAAGGTCTTTTCCAACCTAAATGATTCTATGATTCTATGTATTGCAATATGATTCAGTACTAAATGCCAGGAAGTACTTTGCAACATCTTATTTTTTTCCGTAATTTTCAGTGCTTCTTGAGGTCTGAAATCAGAGTATCTGTATTATTTCCATAGGAGCTAAGAGAAATAACCTCGAAAGAAAATTTCTAAGAGAGGGAAGGAATTCTCTGTTTCCTTTTTGATGTAAAACCTGAAAATAACTTGACTAAGATTGAGTCACTGAGAGGTACACATGTGAAACTCTCACAGAGTGTCTTCTGTGTAGTGTGGGTACAAGAGCAGCTTGTATGTTATTAAACCCTTTAATTACTTTGGGTTTTTATTAGTAAAGCACTCTCTACAAACTATTGGGCAAACTGCCACCTGCAACATGAAAAAATGCAACTGGCAAACTGCACAAATATATGTACTATGAGATGAAAGTACTGTGAGTCAAGAACTGTTACCACACTCCCCACAGTCTCATTCTCACTTGTTTCTCTGGTATACATGTGTGGTTGGCTGGCAAGTCACTTGATTACAATGTGGGAAGTGTCTAAGTTCAAAGTTAGACTTGCATTTTTGTTTCCTCTCTGGAGATTTTTTCTTCCCTACCAATCTTTTCCTTGTTTCTACTTTTTATTTTTTGAAACAAAATGTTATAGCTCTTTATTTCAAACAAACTTTTTCATTTCAAATTCTGCTGTACATTTTTCCCCCAGAGGAGTAGAAGATGGCTAAAATAACTTGAAAACAAAGCCAAATATTAAGCTGAATTTTTGTTGTTGGTTTCTCAACCGAATAAAAAAACATCCACAGTTCACACAATCCTACTTGAAAGGCTTTTGTGGTGAGTCTAGAGATGAATATGAATAAGCGTATAGCACATAACTCCATGCAGTAAACACCTAACTTCCCGGATGAAATGTCTGTAGCATTTGGGTTAATGGTAGTTAGCTCGTTGTGCCTGTGTACTGTCAAGGTCTTCTGAGATCTTGTGTCATGCTTTTAATTTGCTCCACCTGGGTTCATGACTTACTTTCCAGTTATCCTGTCATTTACGTTGCTTTTCTCTGCATAGCTGTTAGTCAGTGAAGCCACTTGTGCCCATCGGGAGGCATATTTATTCTTTTCTTGAAATGTGTCCCATTTTATGCTTCAGCACTTGAAATCTGACATGGTTTCAGTTTATTTCTGCATAAATGTTTTAAGTTGCAGTGGTTTGTTATTTATTTTGTTGCCTCTTGTGTTCTACACGCTAATAGCAAATAATTTTTTTCTTATAACTTTCTTTTATTTCAATGTTTATTCAGGGTTTGCTATTGTAATAGAGGAGTTAGAGGATGCTAAACTTTTGTTACACTGCGTATTTTATGTACAAATTCTTCAAAGTAAATATTTCTACTATAGTAGCAAAGCCTGGATTTGTAAGGTATGTTTGGAAAAGTAATTCTTGTAACTGCATGTACTGTAAGTAACCTCAGCCTGCTGCTTCAGCTGAGCTAACAGAGGGCAAGAATAGCTGGGCTATAGTTGAAGGACAAATTAGCTTGGGAAATATAGCATGACATTATTCTGAGTCCATATACTGAGAACCAGGGAGATCTGTATTCTATTTATCTGGAAAGCTAAACAAGTAAGATGACAATGCATCAGTGCTACACAGGAAAATAAATAAATAAATAAATAAATAAACTTTTCACAGAGTCCATGCTGGGTAAAATACTGGAAGTAAATGAAAAATTTAAACTGATTACATTTATTTACAATATTTTAGCTTTCACAGTCTCAACTACTTCTAGTATCACCCCCCAATTCTTTTAAATGGATATTGTTGTTTCTTTATTTTTGAGCTTTTCATAGAATTTATTATTGCTGATTACTTTTAGACAGGAAATGCAGCTCCCCTGTAACGATCAAAACTAGTCACATTAAATTAAGCAACAAATAGGAATAAACCTTAGATTAAAAGTATAACAAAAAATATTTTGCTTTAATATCTTTATTGTTTACTTTTGGTGTTCTCTGCCTTTCTTACTTGATTTTAATCTCCTTTCCATGTTTGGTCTGAGCAACATTGTTGTGGTAGAACATGTGCAGACAGCTAGGACTGAACCCTGATAACTGTCCCCTTTTCATGCTTAATAACTGGTACTCAGTTTCGATCCATCTTCTACTGAGGCAGTAGAGTTCACTGATTTCAGCAGGTAGTTGGGTCAGGCTGCTAGTTCAGCCACACAGCTACTGATTTATTGTTACTTTTAACTTTTTTTTTGTTAGTTACAGCTTAGACTGGACCATCCTAATACATCCTATACTAGATGTGGTAGCTACAGCACATTGCAAGCCGTCATGGAAATCTTTTGGCTTGGAAGGGACCTATGGGTATGTCAGGGAGTTGGTGCCTTTGCATTGTGGCAGGTTTGAGTGTTTAATTCCTGTAGTTACTGAGATGGCTCATAGAGTGTCTGAGAATCCTTAACTATTTATCCTTACAGCATTCCTGAGAGCTAGGAAATTGCTTTTGTCACTGTTTTACAGCTAGGGAGCTGAAATGTGGTGTTAACTGGCTTGCCAAGGTCACATAAGAAATCTGCAGTGCAGAAAGGAACTAGCTAGAGCCCTAACTGCTGTGTGATCCTCCCTCTATCAGATACAAAGCAAGAATAAGCTAAAACCTGAATCTCACAGGGAGTCTTTCAGGCTCCTTTGGCAGCATGTTGTACTTACTGTTCTACTAAAAGTTTTTCCTTTACGCTTAACCTAGATGTTCTCTGCTGCAGCATAGGTCCATTAGTTCTTGTTCTGTCCTCATTGACTGAGAATAATTTGTCCCTATCATCTTTACAACAAATCTATGCATTTGCAGACCATGCTTCCCTTCAGTCGTCTTTTCTTTAGTCTGGAGATGGCCAGTTCGCTTAACCTTTTCTCCTAGATCTTATCTTCCAAACTTTTTACCATTTTTGTTGCTCTCCTCTGAACTCTTTCTTTTTGAAAATGTTGTGCCCAAAGTTAAACACAGTGACCCGACAGAGGCCTAATCGGTGTGGAGGAAAACAAAAGAATTACTTATCTTGTTTTACATGTGATATGTCTATTAACACTATTCAATATAATATTTGTCTTTGTGACAGATGCTGTTGTGAAATTGTATTTAGTTCTTCATTTACAACAAAGCCGATTTTTTCACGCAGCATTGTCCTTCCCAACACACTATCATTTTCTGTACCCAATAACCCTGTAAATATGCTTCTTATTCTGCTCATTACTGTTGTTGTTTGTTGCCTCTCACTAACTTGAATTGGAAGAAGCCTTGTCACCTACATGTGGGGAAAGTCCATTATGATTCTGGCGTACTGAAGGACGTGTGAGAGACAACAGAGAGGTGAAGTTCGGTGGAATTTGTCAAACCACTGCTGTTCACTAGCATATTACTGAGTTGTGATCTCTGCTTTCTGATCTCAAACCCATTGTCAGGTTCTTCTTTCAAATGTCCCTGCTAAAGAGCTAACAATTCCTTCACTTTTTAACAAAATACATGACTAAGAAGCTTTAATAAATGTGTCTCTGGCCTTTTATGCCTGGCCAGGAGCAGTCCCCCTGCCAAAAGAGGTATGAACAATGGTAACGAAAAGTCAAAATACTGTTGGTTTAGATCGGGGGGGGGGTTGTTGGGAAGCTATCATGGGTCACTGGTGGGTACATTGGATTATGCCATCCTACAGTAGCCACTGTGGATTTGTCTGTATTAAATTGCATTTTACTTCTTTCAGCAAAAATCATTTTTTAATGCATCAGGGTCATGTTGTATTGTAGATGTGGCATTCAATAACCACAAAATATTCCAGAAGACACACTCTTTGCCTGTTTTTAATTGCTGTGTTAGTTCAAGTTGTGTCATATGTCTTTGTGCTATTAACCTTTGGTTAGATGTTATACAGCTGCCAGTCCTCAGTCTTCTAAACAGCTATATACTTGTGTGGTTTGCCAGTCCATATCACCCCGGCCTTGAAAGTCGCTGCATGAATTATGTTCCCCCTGGTGACAGCTGGTATACAGAGATTTACATTTTTCAGCATGTAGCCAGTTTTTCATTATTTAGGAATGCTGCTTTATTTACTCAAAATAGGGATCATATAATGTTTCAGTTATTAACCTAAATATGAAAGTACAGCCTGCCCAATGTGGAATGTAAAAATCTTGAGTCCTGTTGTGGTTTAACCCCATCTGGCAGCTAAGCACCACACAGCTGCTTTCTGATTCCTCCCGGTAGGAAGGGGAAGAGAGTCAGAAGAGTAAAAATTAAAAAAAAAGCTCATGGGTTGAGGTAAAGACAATTTCATAGGTAAAGCAAAAGACACACACACAAGCAAAGCAAAACAAGGAATTCATTCGCTACTTCCCATGGGCAGGCAGGTGTTCAGCCATCCCCAGGAAAGCCGGGCTCCAGCACGCATAGTGGTGATCTGGGAAGACAAACGACGTCATTCCAGATGTTCTCCCCTTCCTTCTTCTTCCTCCAGCTCTATAAGCTGAGCATGATGTCATATGGTATGGAATATCGCCTTGGTCAGCTCGGGTCAGCTGTCCCAGCTTTGTCCCCTCCCAACTCCTTCTGCCCCCCAAGCCTGCTCGCTGGTGGGGTGGGGTGCAAAGCAGAAAAGACCTTGGCTCTGTGTGAGCCCTGATTAGCAATGACAAAAACATCCTTGTATTATCAACACTGTTTCCAACACAAATCCAAAACTTAGCCCCATACCAGGTTTTATGAAGAAAATTAACTCTATCCCATCCAAAAAACGAGCACACCTGTGTTCAGCTACAATAATAATAAAAAAAATCCTTGCTAGATAATAGAAACCTAAGCTCCAAGAGAGCTGCTGAGTAGATGCAAACCAAACCTGTTTGAGTGACATGCTTGCTTCCACTGTTCATGAAAGGCCAGTCTCAGACAGTTTCTAATCACACTGCACTTCAAAACAATGCAGCCTAAGTCAGAGTAAAGGAAGAAAGCAGTTCATTAAGAACTATAAATCGAAACAAACCTCATCGCACTTCAGTTGAATTAGCATTCTTTTTTTCAAGGCTGCTACCTGATGTGTGTCTAGCTGGGCATTCATCAAAAGAGAGTATGTAACTTTGTTAATTATATTCTGGTAATTGCATACTCACCTTTAACATCTGAGAGGAAATAGAGAAGTAATGTTTCCTTTGTCTTGAGTTAAAGTTTGCGTTGTCATCATCTTATACTGTCTCCAGTAATTACCTTGTGTTTTAGTATTTTGCAAACTGTGCAGGCAGTGTGGTTTATTTGTAAAATTGGATCCGGTGTTAAGCTAGAGCATTTGCAGAGATTAGATGATGAGGACCACACAAGGCTGATTTAGATAACATTTTAAGTAATTTATGATGTAAGAAAGAAAGGCCCATAACAGGGCATTGGCTCAGAGCCCCTCACTGGCCTTGCACCAGCTTTGCCCTCAGTCCAGTTTGTTCCTTCTTATCCTTATCTTTGGCTTCAGTAAAGAGTACTGTAACCTTCAGTTACCTGGATTGATCAAGGCTGCAGAAAGCAGTGTATCAGTGTTTAAACTGAAGCCCAACAACAAACATATAAGGGCATCTAAATGCTGCAATGCAGCCAGTCCAGGGTTTAAAAGGAGGAAACACAAGGCAAGATGCTGTGCCTGTTTCTTCTGTGTATAATTTACTGTGCAACTTAAACTCTGGACCTGTTTAATGGTCCTAACAGCAGAGTTTCTAGGCCAACAGCTAAATCAGCCACAATGCTCTGCATTTGCAGACAGGCCTTATGATTTACAAAATTTAATAAGCTGCCCCCTCATGATGTTTTATTCAAAGACATAGCTTTTATAATAGTTGCCAAGAAAGTTGTCAAAGGTACGAATACCCATTTTTATAATGAAACTTCAGGGGGGTTTCATTTTTTTCCATGAAAAAGCATATAAACAGTCTCTAAGTATTGTTAATTCATTAACAATGAATGCATTCTGGAGAGCTCCATTGGCTGGCCATGGTAATACACTAGTGACTTCTCCAACATTGCTCTATGGCAGTGATATTTCTTGGGTAGTAGTGCAGTGAGCTGCTGGCAGCCAAAGGACAGGCGCAGGGAGGAGGGAGGCCTTACACTGTCTCATTTGTAACCTACTTCATTTTAAATGAGGGTTGCATGAAGCCAAAGTTCCCTGTTTCACCCAAACATGCCTTTTCAATGCTAAATTCCTAATATATTTTTAAGCAAAAAATGTTTTTCTGGTATATTGTTTTCTATTCAAAGTATCATAGGAAATCATATATCCTTTAATTAAAAAGACTGATATACATGAAACACCCAAGGTAACTTTTAAATTTGCTAGATTTTGTTTGTACAGGCTACTTAACCATACTTGTCTATTGAGTATGAAGTTTGGAAGAAGTAAAAAAATGTAAATTTTAGGTTCTTACTGAAATTTGGACTTTGTGAAGTTATTCACAGATAATTCTTTAAGAACTGCAATATTTTATGCAGCTGTGAAAATCTTTAAGTAGTTTATCCCCCTGAAAACACTACCAAATTTCATTAGATGAAAACTTAACCTATCATATTTACATACTCAGAGCCCAGCTTCAGAGCTCTTTGCCCTCTCATTCTACCTCCATTTATGTTTCTTTCTCTCAGTTCTTGCCTAACATTTTGGGCACAATTTCCCCAAATTTGCTAGTCAGTACTTACATCCAGGAACAGACTCTCTGTAACAGTGTAATTTCTCAGTGTAATACTTACTAAACTCCACATCAAATACTTGCTACAAGACAATTGGAGTAAAAATACTTTGATGAAATTTTTCTACCCTGTTTGCTTGTAAGACAATTAGATTATTTAATGAATTTTTAGTCTAATAAAGCAGTAGTCGTGTTCTTGGATTTAAACAGTCTGGAAAGTAAGTTACTCCAAATAAACATGTGAATATTGGCAAAATAATGAAGCTATTTATTATTTGAAATTTAGATTTTAAAAAATGAAAAAGATAATATTTTGCAAGTGGAAATTATTTGTGTTTTGACAAAATCCACATGCTTTATATTCTTACTTTTCCTGAACTTGTCACTGAAATCAGGAGTAAGAAAACTCAACACCAATGAGCATTAAGAAGCAGGCAATCCTTTATTGCAGCACTGGATGTATGGGGGATCATTCCACCTAACATGCATGCCGTATGTTATATTTGAGCAAGATTAGATAGCCTATACATATGTTTATGCATTACATTTCTTGGAAGAGTCATACATATTCATTCATTTCCCAAGAATAGTTGGTACTGTGTTAATTAAGCATCACGCATGCTCCTTACAGGTATTTAAGAAAACTTCCAACAATAGTTGACCTAGTTACAGCTGACTGAGAACTGAACCTCCGTTACCTTTTCGTATATGAACTTGTCTTGACCACAGTTTAACTTCTTTTAGCAAGTTTGGTTTCAGATCTGGCTTCAAAAGAAGATCTTTTGGTTTAGTTCCTGTTTGGAAATATTGATTAACCTTTCCTTAACAATATAATGTTTCACAACTACTGTTTCATGGTAATATCCATTATACTGAAATGAACAATACATGGTGACAAAATCACTACTGTTTATCTTTGTGTTGCTCAGTGTAGTTATTACCCTAGCTTGTGTTGCCTGTGTATCATGTACCAGAGAAAAGTGAGAACAGTCATGTCCCTCCGATTTGCTCTTAAAATGTAAAAACGTCTGATTGTCCACCTGAACCTGAGAAAGTACAGGAAAATACCATTTGCTTCTCCAACAACTCCAAGTCAGGAAACTCATGGAGGTAACCCAGACCCACTGGTCTTCCGTTGCAGGGTGCTATTCCTGTTGAGGATACTTGTATTTTGGTGTCTGACATTGTTTAAAACTTAATCACTCTTCCTCTTTAAGGCAGCTTTCCTAGTGCAAAAATAGCCAGTCATTCCAAGTCTTTAAATCAGTTTGCTTCCTCTGTCCTGTTTCCTGTCTTCCATTGTTCCATCCCTTATCCCCACACCCACCTCCTCCAGTTTTCCCCATTACATGAATCACTTTCATGTAAATGATTCCTACTGTTTTTCACTCAGCCTAACCCTGAGGGAATATTAGCCCTATTAGAAATGTTCATAGTTTACAGAGCTGTTTGGGAAGAATGGCTTGAATGTGGTGATAAATACGAGAAAATAGGTATGTTTTTACCACTAACTGCCTACGGTATTTTATTTCCATTGCAGGGAATTTTCATGGATGTATGGCAAAACAAATTGCAATCACTGGCTTTTTTTCCACTCTAGTTATGTATTTCAAATCATAAGTGGCATTATTATTGTCATTGTTGTTATTATAGCTGTTACTATTATTAGGGAAAACAACTTAATATTTTTCTATGGAATTTGAGTAACAAAGCAAAAGTATTTTATTTCTGTTGTTGAACTCCTCCCCTTTTTATGTTACTGTTTTACTTTTCATAATTGTAAATATACAATATACAGTTTTTAAGGTCAAGCAGAAAGGAAGATTTTATTTTTCAAATGTCTGCCAAAAAAAACACATGGAGAGAAGACAGTACTAGCATAATTTAATGTTCTTTTGCTTGGTGAAAAATGTTCTTTGGACACTAAGTCATGACATGTACTTTAAGTAAAGCTTTTCTGAGGTGCTTTATCTTACACTGTATGGCTTTGCTTCTCTTACACTAGTATTCAGTTTCCTTATTGTTCGAGGCTACAAATATGTCACAAAAGGCTCATAAGTGTTATTTATTCTTCTGGCTTTCAGGGCTCATTGTGATAAGAATGAGCAGTTGCCACTTTGCAGATGGCAGGAGAACCAGTTCCAGGTTTCGGTGAACCTAGAGGTCATCGATGACTGTGCTGGAACACAGCTAGCCAGTGATTAAGCAGCAGGTTTGACAGGCATAGCTATGGTTAGATCTGTGGGTTTGACACATGTCCTTTTCCAGCAGGGGCTGCTGCAGAGCAGTAGTAATCACAGGTTCCCAAGCGAATTGAAAATTACTTTCATTTCCCTCCTCCCCTCCCCCCCCCCCAGTTACATTTGACATAAACATATCATGAAGCTGTTGGTTCTGTTGAGTCCGAAAAAGGAGAAAGTCACTGAAGAAAATTAAATCTGGACTGAGACAATATAAATGCTCTTGGATTCTTCCGTAAAATATGCATAAACTGTACTGGAATTACCTCCCTCGAAAGGGAAGGCATGCAAATGTAAGATGTAGAAACATAAACATATATACATATATACATGTATATATGTATTTATACATATAAACATATATACATATGTATATGTATATATACATATAAACATATGCAAAACAGCATATCTGAAAGGAAGCAAAATGTTATAAAGAAAGCCAGCTTTAAGCTTAGTATGAAAACTCCCATGGTAACCATAACCTGTGTAGTGTGCAGGGTTTAAAGCCCTAACCACATCATCTGGCCAACACAATGTGAACCTCAGGGATCCAGCGGCAATCAAAAGTATTCTGAAGTTGAAATACTATCAGATAATGGAAGAGTCCATAAAGGCATGAAGATTATAAAGAGAGACACCTTTTCAGGCTAGATTATATGTACAATTCTAGGCACAAAGTCATAGAAACATAGAATCATAGAGTGGTTTGGGTTGGAAAGATCATCTAGTTCTAACCCCCCTACCATGGCCAGGGACACATTTTACTAGACCAGGTTGTTCAAAGTCCCACCCAGCCTGGCCTGGAACACTGCCAGGGACCAGGACATCCGCAGCCTCTCTGGGCAGCCTGATCCAATGGCTCACCACCTTCATAGTGAAGAATTTCTTCCTTATCTCTAATCTAAATCTACTCTCAAGTCCACTCAGTGGGTTAGATATATGCTTTTTCCCAGGTTACTGGAAGTTACAAGGTATATGGTTTCTCCCTGTTAGACTTGATTAAGAACTCTTTCTTCTCAGATAAGGATTTTAGGGTTAGATTACCATATCCGAGTTAGCCTCTGTAAATTGCCTTTGTAAAAGTAAATGCCTCCCGAGAGGAATTCACCTCATCCTAAAGGAGACATTTAGGGTAGGTCAGGTGAATTGCATCTGGAGACTTTTTCTCACCTTTAATGGTGAAGAAATCTGGCTAAGATTTCAGTGTTTACGTTCTGTATGTTATGACGATATTCATCCCAATCCTTGTGTCTCATACAGGCTTACATCACCAGAGCTGCAATGTTGTTGCCTAGTATTTTGTTATAAATAACGCATCTTAAAGGATTTTATGGGATCTCAAAAAAAATATTTCTGCTGTCTGCTTATACTGCAGGTTTCACATATAGCAGCTTGGTTACATTGCCAGTGTTTTGCTTACTGAAAAAAAATAATTATGTGATTATATTGCTCCATATTGCTACTTGTCTTCTGAAAGAAAGTAATGGATTGTGGTGCCAAAGGACCTACCTACTAATATAGAAAATTGTGAGATATCACCACCACACAAATGGTAGTACAAGCACAAACTCAAATTAATATTAAAAAAAATAGCTTGTGAGGTAAAGAAGGCTTGCACTTTTCTGTTGAGACACAATGGTATGCTAGCTTTCTGTAAGAAATAGGATTTTCCTTGAATTGACCATACCAAATGCATTTATCCTTGAATAAATAAAAATATGGTAAGAAAACTTCATGTTTTCAGAGCTGAATGAGAACTCCGTGCAGGCAAACTTGTAACAGAAACACATATGGTATACACAGAAATTGAAGCACAAGGCATCAGCTTAGATATGATAAATATAAGTAAGTAAATGGAAGTGAAGTGTTGCATTTGTCTTTGTAGAACTACTTTTCTGTGTATTGTTGCTCAGGCTTACGATATCCAGACTTACCTGTCACCTAATTTCGCTAACTTCAGTTCTTTCAACAACTTGTTCAAAAAAATGTTGCTACTAATCTGTAATGAATATAATACATCTTTTCCCGTTCAAGCTGGGCCAAATGCAGGTTTCATACTACTAATGATATTTCCAGTTATATTTCTTACATTGTTCTCACCTATTATTTTTTGATGAATCACATTTTTATTGAAATAAAAATAGTTCTTTCTTTAATTACTGCATAAGTTGGGGTTTTTTTCGTGTTTCAGGTTGCAAAAATTCCACATGTACTACATGTACAATTGTGCTTGGAAAACTAAAGGGCTTGGTTCTGATATTTAATTGACTTTTATCCTCCTAGAAACTGTCAGCCTTATCCCTTTTTCTAGTCATGGGGCTGCTGGCTACAGTTTGTAAGGGAAGATCCGACTATCTGGAGTACCTGCCTGTCTAATCAAGGAAAGCGTCAGGGTTTTTTTAACCAAATGTTACTTCAATCTAAAGTGACTTCAGTGTATTAATTAATTGCAAATAAAAGTTTGTGTGGAAGTATGTGATTGTACATTACTTTTAGGTTTACTTTTGAAATGCAGATACTGTGGGTAGATGAAATTTATGTGCTGAAAAAGAGAATTTCCTGAATAGTATGTGGTTCAGTGCCTGTGGATTTCGCTTGAACTGTGGAACAGTCAGCTGCAGACCTCTGATTTAGGTCTATTGCCAGACTTAGTTTCTCAGTTTCTCCTGTGAAGATTGTTTGAGTGAATAACAAAGTGTTCAGGGAACCAGACTGGTGTAGATTTCACTCTCTGACTTTAGGCACTTGATCAAAATGTCTACACTATCAATTTCTTATTTAATGGTCCTTTTTTTCATAATGTTTCCATTGTGACATAAAGATCTCCAACCGAATATTCAGTTCCTTTAAAGCCCAAATTTCTTTCTGGAGATCGTCTGCTCATTATTGAGTAGATAGGTAGGATGGATTTGTGTTTACATATATAAAAGTTGAACATATTCGTGAAGTGTACAACGGGATATCAGAAGATTGCCTATTCTGTGATATTTTTTTAAGACCCAATTTTTTTCTAAAGCACAGAAAAAGTAAATAGTTGAACATCAGCATTTTTCATAAAAACTTATTTTTTAGACTTCTCAACTATTTATGTTGAATTGTGTACTGTTATTTAGTTTCCTAGCCATCTCTACAAGATTGGAAGCAATGAAAAGCACAATTTCTGATACCTTTTTTATTCTAGTATATGAAAAAAGCTTTTTAAAGAGAGGTCATCGTTTATTTGCCAGAATAATACACCAGAAAAGTAGCCAGATTTCAGAGAGTGCAGCAGTGAATGTGCTGAGCTTTAGGAAAAAAAAATAAATCTGTACATAATGCAGCTCTGGACAAAAAAAATTATAATGAGAGTCACACACTCACATAAAAATATAGCTTGTAATATATTACAGTAGAGACTTCACAAGTCTGAATGAAGCCTGCACTAGTTAGATCAATGTTTGTTTTGATGTTAGTTTTGCCAGTGAATTCAGCAGGATGTGGATTGTACCCATCATCTTGTGTTATACTTGAATCAAAAGAATTCATCTTTAATGCTTGATGCCACAGAACTTTTCAGTCAATGGGATATAGAGATCTTCCAGCACAGCACTTACAAATCTTTAGTAAAGGTGGTGGGTAAACATACCTTTTTCATACATTAGATACACAATTTTAACTCATCCGGACGTCATCTTCCTTGAAGGAGGTTCCTGAAAAAAACGAGGATGCAAAGTTATGTTAAAAAAGATCAAAATGTCCCTGAGAATCAAACTCAAGATCCTTAGAGTGGCAGACTATAAAGTGAAAGAGATGCTGTCACTCTGCTTTTATCTCTTTGATCCCATGTTCAAGACTAGCATAGGCCTGCAGCAGTGCTTAAACTGTTAACACTGTTACAAGAGCAGCTATTGACTTTGGCATTATTGAGAACCTAATACCATTTATTGAAGTCAGGTTTTACTGATTTTTAACACTGACAAGATTTCTGTAAGGGCAGATATAGTGAAGGTTTCATTTGTAATTCTCAGGACCTTTTCCTAATTCTCAAAAAAAACAACCAACAAAAAATGAAACTTAAAACCTCACCCTACAACTATGCAAAAAGTGTATGTGGCAGTTTATAACAGACATGACAGAGAACTGGAAAAAGCACAGACGAATAATGCTAATTCATCTTCTGATGCATGGAGATATTCTTAATATCACCCTGCCTACAAATGTGTATTTTAAAAGATAATATTATATTTTACAGATTCCTAGATTTTATTTTTTGCAAAACTCATTAAAAAGAAAAGGGATTGATTACTAAATATATAGATTGGTCATTTCAAAGAGCTACTTTGGTCTCTGTTCTGTGATTATAAATTATGTCTATGATGGTTTCTAGGTCAGCTTCAAGTCAGTAGTAATACTCAAGTGTTTATATGAATGCGTATCTTAAATTCAGCAGAAACAAGCTTCCAGATTTTGAGTTGCAGGTTTTACTCCTTAACTGAAATTAACTTGAGTTTAACACATCATGGTGAAGTGGTGTTGCCAAGGAAAAATGAGGCATCAGAGTAACACATGCTGGAGCCAAGTTTTGCCTCATACAGGGCTGGATTCCCAAGCCATGTGGGGAAACCCAGACAAATTTTGGAGTTCTTTTCCTAACCTTGCCCTAGTTTGAAATGAAATTACAACTTAGTGTTTGTGAGCTGAAAGTAGAGAAGAAGCATGAGGTACTTTCCTGCCACATTTTTCTGTGAATTGTCTGTGATCAGCTTCCAATGTTATGCATCCTAAGTATCCCTGCTTAAGAAGCAGCAAAGCAGAAGTCGCTCCCTTTCAGAGGTACAGCTTTCCAAATTGTGGTTATACCTCTGCTTATAGCGCATTGGAGAGGGAAGCCAGTGACTTGGTTTTTGACATATAAGAAGTACCACATACAACCTGAATGGCTTAATGTCTGGTAGCTATGAGAGGTTCTGTGAGACATGAACAATCCTTTAAAAGATATGTTTTTGACTAATTTTCTGCTCAGTATGGGATTTATAATTTATTTTCTGTTTCATATCATTAGAATATAAAAATGCAGGTAAAAGTTGGAATAGCACGAGCTTGACTGAAACAATGAAAACTTCTGAAATTTTGTCATGTGTCTCAAGTATTTCCTCTTTTTCATCAAGTTTAGCATGGGAAAACATATATTCTGAGGATAGTGCACTTTTTAATATCTATTTCTCCATGTAACAGCAAAAGCAAAAGTAGCATAAGCTGCAGTCTGCGCAGATACACACACACAGAGGTGCATATATATTCCACTCTGTAGTATGTACATGTGTACTGTAGAAAGCAGAACTGAAAATCACCAGTCACTTAAAATGTCATAGTCTGGAGTATACCTGAGTTGTGCTGTCATTATGGGAAATGAATTCAAATAATAGGTGCCATTACTGTAGCACAAAACTGTTAGTTAAAGTTCACAGTGCTTGACTAGGTCATTTAAACTTTTATTAGGGAAAAAAATGAATTTTTGAGTGTTTTTTCCTCTTTAATTTAAGTAGGGGCTCAAAGTTTAACCAAAAGCATCTAGAAATAAGTTCTACTGCCATCTTCCTGGTTCATCTTCCAAAGAACAGAAGGCAAAACTCCCTGTGCATGAGGCTAACTAGTATCACGGGGGTGTCAAATTTGACTTGAGGTGGATTGACGTGCCGTTATTCCTCTCATTCTTGCTTCTTTTTTAATGATCTGCACCTGAGCTCTCTTGTGTATTTTGTGACACTTATTAGCAATCTACAGGTCTGAGAAAACTGTTGTTTATCCATCTTTCACCTGTGAAAGTGTTAACAGGACGAGACATGCAGCAGTGTCTGGTGCCAGCTGAAGGTCATGGATAGAGTGAAGAAGTGTCTGACATCTGTCTCTCGCGGTGGGCATTGCACCGTGTTTCACTGAAAGCAGCAGGCTGAGCGATCTCACACCATTAATATCAATGGGACCTTGAGTGTATGCTACCTGCATTCCTTCCTCGGTTCCAGGAGTGGAAGTGTGGAGCTATTAGCACACCTCGTTCACATCCTAGGTAAGAATGCTGAAATAGTTCCACATGGCAGATGAACAAAAGAAGTCATTAGGCTTATTCTTGTCCACATGCACTCAAGTGCCTGATGGCAACTGCCCCTGCTGTTTTAAATCAGGACTGAGAGACTCAAGGCTACTGATTTACTGAATTTCAATCAACCCAGATTCATCTTTACTTCCTCTTATTTTTCTTTTGTGAGGAGATGCTTCAGAGCAACTAAGTCTCATTGACTACAAGAGTTACTTTGATTTCCAACCCTGCAGTATCTTCACAATAGGTTAGTATTAATGGCATTGGTATTTTTGAAAATTGGCATAATTTTTCAGTTAGAAGGTTTTTTAGGATGAAATAGATGCCTCACATGCAATGCAGTTCTAAATAAACTCTCCTCCCCATCTTTGTGTCTGAGTGAATGGCTGTGAGTAAAAATATGCACCACTTTGTGAATATTCATGTGTGTGTGTGAATTACCTATGGAGACAGATGTAAACCAAAATAACATGCAAATATCGTATAACTATATCTTTATGTGTGTGTATATATATATATAAGTGAACAGAAATTGGTCTGTTCTTGAAATACACCTAGAACGGTTTTGCAGGGGTACATACAAGTGATATTTCCTTTCCCTTTCTGTCTCTTCCCCTTCCCTTTCCCCTTCACTATACCCTTACTCTTATCCTCCCTGCACCCTCCCCTCTCTTCCCCATTCCACCTCCCCTGCCCTTCCTCCCTCTTTCCCTCTCCTCCTCTCCACTCCCCCTGTAACTCTCAGTCTCCGTTCCCTCTTCCCATGTCCCTTTACCCTCCCCTTCTCCTTTTCTTTGCTCATTCTATCCCTCCTTTTTTTTTTTTTTTTCTGTGTAGTGGCTTGCTTTCTTTTTTCTGATAGCAACAAAAAATGATTTTGCAAATCATTCAGACACTTCAGCCCATGCTGGGCTGTCACAGCCACTAACAACTCAAGAAACCTTTCCATTTCTTGTACAGCACAAGAAATGATGCCGTTCAGCAGACAGACAGTGCAAGCAAGGTGTTCAGTGCTTTCAATTTTTATTTAAGGCAATGGGGAGCATATTGCTGGAGGTACTAAGAACAGGCTTACTTTCTGAAGGAGCCAAATTTTTCTCTGGATAGAAAACTATCAGTCCCAATAGTCAGTAGAAACAGCTCTCCTGATCTCCCTCTACCTTTTATTCTGAATTTTAAGTATGTTTTGTGACTGATTTAACAACTTCACTCTTAAACTTATTAGTGTAAGACCCTCACCCAGGACCCACTGAAAATGGCAGGAAGACATTAATGAATTTAAGTAGACTTTAGTTCTGATGCTAACAAATGTCCCACTGGCTTAGCCTTTCATAAGTCAGACAAATGAAAAATAATGCTAAGCATTTATATAAAAAATAAATACCAGCTGTTTTCTGAGCTCTTTTTCTCAGTAGTTCCCATTGACGCAGGCTATAGCAGGCTTTGGAATATGACATTATTTTATTGGCTTGTTCCTTTTGAAACAAACTCCAAATCATTGTTTTGATTTGTTTTGTTTTGCGGGCTCATGGGTGTTTAAAAAGAACTCCCAACGTCTTGCAAGTTACAATTGTACTTGTAAGTACAGTAGTGGGCAATAAATAACGAAGATTAAGCATTCTGTAGCCAGGTTATAGTGGAACAACAACAACAAAAAAGAGCCTGCTGCATTTTTCTAAACAAACAAAAAAGCATAATTGGAAAAAATAATTTTTATGTTCTTTTACATTAGATGGGGCCACTGAGTGAAACATTCACTGATGAATTACTCTTCTAATCTGTGGAGGAAAAACAACTACTGGTGAATTAAAGAGTCCTGGAACAGAGCCATGAGAACTAAATGGCTAAAAATGAAAACAGGCAAACATTTGAAGAGTATTCTACAGAACACAGATCTTTCAACACCTCCCCCTTTTCCATGGCTAATTCATTGTCATGGAAACTGAATTTATCAAAATGTTCTTGTTCACTCCTAGTGACCCAGTGAGTCGACTTACAGAGCTGGTGAAAGGTAACTCAGGCTGAAGCAATTTTTACAAATGATATGCAGCAGTTCATAAACTGGTAAATTTTGAATGGTACCATTGTGCTTCCTGAATAGTTTCCCTTAGTCTCAATAGACTCTTTTTGTCTGCAAGCTAGAGGTGTCTGAAACCCTTACTAATAAGTTAGCATGGGAGGCATGTATGAGTTTAGCTCCTTTCTTCCCCTCTGCTCCCCTTTAATTTGTTTTTCTTTTTACCCTGTGAATTTATGCTAAAATCCTGTTATTTATGTCTTTTATTTACTTCATGCATTCTCCACAGCATTTTCCTTTCCTGATCTGTAGCCTAAGGATGCAAAAATCCTTCATCACCTCAACACAAACGTCTCTTCTTATCTGTTGCTGAAGGTAGGTGTTGACTATCAGGTGTAATACACAATGACTACTGTATGCAGCAGGCTTTGCCAAATCCAAAATAACCCTGGAACTCTAAGTGCTTTCATCCTGTCTCAGAAGGTGGGGTTGCTTGTATTTCTTCATTGTACAGGAAAATTGTCATATAATTATTTTGAAGGTTTTTCAGCTTCCATGTCACTGCCAAATTCCATCAAGGTTGATTTTTACTTTATTTTATGTTAGCAATTAGTGACTTGTTGTCATGGAAACCATACTTCACATGATTCTTGAACTTAAATGGCTGAATGTGATCATACAGCAGCCTTTCCTTCTCTAGCCTTAGTAGTTAGTCTTGCTTTTTGTATGTGTGTTTCAACTTGATTACAGAATCATGTAAAGTATCTATAAACACACAAAATAATAGCAGAAGGCTACATCAATTAAAATGGAGTATTCAATAATTCATTCTTTAATTAAAGCTCATCCTTTTCCTATTGCTGTAACCTTTCAAGTGTTAAAGCAGACATAAGAGCTAATAATTAGTATGAAATATATTTTTAATTAGCAGTTTGTGAAACAAGAATGAAGGAAAACAAAAAATGAGGATTTTAAATACTTTTGCTTTTATGCTTAATGCAAAGAATGGAAACAAAAACACTTTAGAGAAAATATTTTCTAGGGCATAAGTCTGTATCTGAGGTCATAGATGGTATAATTTTTTGTACACAGAAAGGAATGTATTCAGTTCAGCTTTTTGTTGGCAACAGGTGAAATTAATCGGGACATAAGAGTAAAAGGATATGTCCCAGAACACTGTAAATAACAGACACATTTGAATATCTTAAAAATTTATTTCAGAGGCTACATTTCTCAACAGCAATCACACCGAAAGTTTAGTACATTGCATTTGTTTTCATGTGAGTAATGTCTTCACCATTTAGAAATGTTCCAGAAATACTTCTGCATCATAAAGATCTGTTTCCATTGAAGATGTTTTAGATAATATTGTTATGATAGTAGTGGCAGAGTAAGCTGAAACAGACCAATACATGGAGTCCTTTATTCCCGAGTAAGATACTTCTTTGGGTTTGGTTAATCCCCTTCCAAACTATCTGGAGATTTTTATTTATATGTATGTGTGTGTATGTATAGGAACATGTGTGTGTATATATATACACACACACTTTATTTAGAAAAACAGTTCTACATGCAAGAGTTATACAGATAAGAATACAATATTTTAAATTCACAGCTTCTGCCATTTTAATTTCATTGTCTAGATAAATGGTTCATGTGGTTGTATGTTCATGTCTCTTCTGATTCTTGGAAAATGCTGAATGGCCTGTAATCAATAAGAGTTCAAGGTACTTGAATCTCAGGAAATTATAAGAATCAGCCCTGGGCATGTGAAATTATAAGTTTCACTCTAATGAATGTGAACTGATAGATACAAAGATTTTTGGAGACTTTCCTGGTGCTTGAAGCATAAGAAGACAGCCTTGAAAGGACACTGCACTTTTTACTAAACTTTCCAAAAGTCTGTTTGGATTATTAGAATTAAAGTAAAATATTGGTTAATGTAGCTATCAGAGACAAATGTGGTTCAAAGGCACAATAAGAAAAATTCTTCCCTGAGGTAACACAGCTGAATTCAGTGTTATTTTCCCCTCTATCTCCTCCCACATATTGGAGACTCATTAAGTGGACTCATTAGCTTTACACAGTAAAGATAGCTGTTTGCTTTCAGTGATGCAAAAGCAAATACAGTATGACTTCAGCATGCATTTCTGTGTTCAGAGGCTGCCTACAAAGAAGCAATTTTGAAGCATTTCAAAGTGAAAAGTATTCACTTATTCAGCATGCTGTATTAACATCAAGCGTTTGATTGAATACATCTTAAAAAAAAGGGGAAGGGGGGAAAAAAACAGAGGTAAAATTGTCAATTTCTTATACTTGTGGTAGTAAATATATCTGCTAGAAGGTCACATAGTTTTGAAATGTAATGTATTTCCTGGATCTTTTTATTAACTATTAAGGGAAAAGGTACATACTTCACTATTTGTTGTATGTTTCTGTGCTCACTCAGATCCTAGGAAATCAAAGCAATTACTCTGAAAACCGTGCTGAAAGCAGTGTGAGGCCAGAATTTGCCTCGTATTAAGATACACTGAATTCCACATTATCAGACTAAGGATGCAATTTCCTGGTAAATTATGAATTTGGGCTTTACTCTGTTTTTGAACTGTTCCCCCTTGTTAATGTGTCAGGTTACTCTTGGTTCTTATTTCTTTAGAATTGCTTTAAATGTATTTTTACAATGCTAACTTCTAAAATTTCTTAGGAGTACAGCCTGTACTTAAAACTTCTAAAATCACAAATCTAGTATCAATAATTGCATTAGCTCTGTGGTAGCTATAACACATATAGAATCTTTCATGAACACTTCCACTACATGTTGGTATACTTTTCATTGGTTTGAAGAGTTGTGTTAAACTAACACTTTTTACTAATTGTACTCTGTATTTCTTTTCACAAATATGTGGAATTTTACCTTTTGTCTCATTAAAAATGCAGAGAATGAAAAGGAGCAACTTCCTAATTCAAGTTTATAATGGAGTGAAAAATTTGACCTTGCACATGTATTCCACGGAAGTATTGCTCTTATTACAATGATTTTAAAGAAAATATGAAAATAAAACTGCAGAATAATATTCTTCTATATGCACAGTTAAGCAAACAAAGACTCCTTAGAATCAGATGTAAGTGAATTTCAGAATAAGAAGCTATAAACCAGCTGATTTTTTTCATTGTGTGGGATTTCTTTGGGTTATTATTTCAGTCTTGTAATCTGTTTAACGTTTTTGTACTTGGAAAGACAATAGAATATGGCAGGTTCTTTGACAGTTTGCTAACATAAATTAACCTCATTTATGGGAAAACTGACTGTGTGTGAACATTTACTTTCGCAGTGCTTTGTAAGACAGTCTCTAAATTGCTGGCTTCCTGGGATATCTGCTGAGTAGTAACACTTACGATATAGCATGTATCTTATGATAGGCTTGCATATAGATGACCTTATCATATTTGTAGGAGAAAAGAAATAAAAAAGACATGCCTGATACCTTTTTTCAAGTTAATCAAAATTCTCAGCCTTGCACCCATAAAAGACTACTGTTTTGCATAGGATTTTGTTGGGGTAGCAGAGAGAGGTATTTGGCCATGGTTTGTTCTTTAATTCATAAAGAAACCATGCAAACCAAGATTAATAGCAAGTATTTCATGACAGCAATTTATCACATAGAAATAATATTAGCCTAAGCGAAATGCTTAGGATTATATTTGTTTATTTCTGTTTAGTCTGACAAATGATTGTTTTCTAGGAACAAGGAGAACACAGGAAAATGGCATCAGCATAATACCCTCACAAAATGATGGCAACCCAAATAACTATTAGACTTTTCTTATTTTGCTAAATTTAACATTGATTGTGGCTAATTTAAGTAGATCTTAAACTAAAAGAATTCTAAGCCACTTTATTTGTAAAGTCCACTGGTGTTTATTTTTATTTCATAGATATTCCTCATCATTGTCACCTAACTTATATACTACCTCTTAGCTTTACAAATAAATTCACAGGTGAAAGAGTCTGAGGGTCCTGTCTATCCACCTTCTAAAAACATGTGTATTTCACCTTTCAGTGATCTACTGTTAGATTTGTCACATAACTAAACAACAGAAGAAAATGCAGACTTACACAACCCCCCACGTTGCCTCATAAATAGTTATTTTGTTGTGTAGAACTTCTGGTGTTAAGGAAGGACCAAAAAAGTTTCGGGGGGTGGGGGTGGGGGGGGGGTGGAGGGGGTATGGGGAGGGGGACACACATGGGACAACAATAGAGGGAGAGACGAATGGCATTTTCTAGTCTGAGTTCTGCAATTAAAAAAAGCTCTGTCTTTAAAAAGAGATATTTGTGTTGTGAACCTAATAAATAAATAAATAAAAGGCTGACGACTTCTTTACTACTCTAAGCCTGGACTGAAAATTTTCACTTTAGGCTACCTTTTCTGAGAGTCTTTGCTATCAATTGTATTTGTTCTGGATGACCTACATTTATGGTGGTAAAACCTTTAATGTATAATCATATCATCATATTTTCTGTACATGCCACATATGTTAGGAATAAACTATTTTAGGTGCGTTTCAAAGCCTTAAAGTATGTTTATGGATTATCTCTTGTACTGTTAATATAAAGTTAGATCCCTTGGTTACTGTAGGTCCAATTGTGTGCACGTTTCAGAGGGAGCCTTTGAAACCTCTAAATATAGCTTAAAAGAGTTTCTCTATATCTAAAATGTCATGACATTAACACCCAGTATCTTGGGATACTCCAAAGTTAGAAACTGGGAAACTTATCCTTTCCAGTAGCATAAAGCTCCCATTTCTAGCTTCTCAAGTCTTCAAAGAAATGGACTTACTTTCTGACATTTTAGACATAAAAAAGGTTTTGTGAGTCTTGCTCATCCTGTATATTAGGAATTTATATTTTCTGAGGAAAATTTACTGATTTGAAAAGAGAAAGAAGCAATGCCTCCTTGTTGTATTTGATTTAAAATAATAATGAAAAGATCTCTACTGGTTCTTTACATGTATTCTGTAGTTCTGATTTTTATAGGAGGAGATCTAGGTCATAAAAGCTGTGCTAATTAATCAAAAATATATAAAAAATTCTTATATTCAGGTTCATATTTATCAAAAGCGGATGTACTTACCTAGTTCTGTATGAAACTAGACTTTGAATTTGCAGATATATATGCTTTTTATGAGCAGATAAAGGAGATTTTATTTGCTGCCATTAAGAAGGAAGTTCAATTAAAAGGAAAAATAGTAGTATGTGCTTAGATTTTCTTTGACCCAGTGCTCATCAGTGGTGATTGTGTATTCTGGGCTTTTTTGGTGGTGAGACTGAATCTGTAATTAATCGCAGATATGAATATGAAAAGAAATTTACTATCTCAGTTCTCTTCAGTAAAGCATTTTGTTGAGCTGGATGACAAATCAGTGCCTGAAGTTGTATGTCACGGTCAGACTACTTTTCCATTTAGGGCCTATTGTACAGTGACTGAAAAATGGTAGAGCGGTTCAGCTCCATTTGCTGAATAACCTGGAGGTCCTTAGGGGAAAAGGGGAAAAATCTCCTCTGTCTCAGAGACTGTTGGATCTAACCTGAATTCTGGGCATACAAGTAGCATATTTCTCCTGCAAAACCTTGTGTTAAGCCTGGCTTTGACTAGTGTGATGGGAATATCAGACATCTCCCCAGAGTAACATTTTGCATTACAGCAGAGATTATATGCAGTTATCTGTATGTTTGCCCAGAAAATTATATATATGTTTCTGAGATGAATCAGTAGTGCTCCTTTATATTGTACATGCCAGTTAACAAAAGATAACTTGTTTTCTTTACATCAAATCCAAGAATTTCAGAGTTGCCAAATGTCCCAACTTTTTTTCTGCATAGATACCTTGAAAGGCCTTGGGTTTAAAATGTGAATTTTCACAGCATTACAAAAATCATGTCTTGGATGGAGTGGAAAGAACTGAGAGAATCAGATTCTATAGTTTGTGTTTAAACATGCCGTCCAAAATCACTTTAGAAATGTATCTACTAAACTATATTCTGGTTTATACCAACTTTAGTATTTCCCACATACTGTCTCCAATAAATACATATTATCTGTAAGTATACACATACATTAACAAATTATACATTAAAGTTATAGCTCTAGATACACATATTGAGTCCTTTAATGTACAACAGTTTAAAGAAATTCTTTATTATAGCTATAATTGATTACATAGGAAAACGTAATCATCTCACGGCCTAAATGTTTTGCTTGCATCATTTCTGCCTTGCTAATATTCTATACAAATGATAAGCACTGACAGTGATGTCTCAAGAAATGCCAACAGTCTCATTACAGAAAACCTGGATTATTTAGAGACTGAAAACTCAAACCCATTTGAATTTATGTAACTATCAAGTGCTTGCTGGATAGTGAAGGCATGCCTGGTTCAATATAACTCAGATATGAGCTGAACTGTTTTATTTTCCTTTTATATTTTCTTTTCCTTTCTCTATTTTCTTATTTCATATTGTCTACTTTCTAAATGTGAGGTTCTAAACCAGTTATTCTTAGTCATCTAGCTATCAGAGAAGACTCTTAGAGAGATAAGAATGGATAAAATTGGATAGATTTTTTTTTCTCTCCGGCTTTTCCTTCTCTCTGACAGAAGTTGACCATGATTTGAAGTGAATTTTATCCCTAAAGTAGCTTTATAGAGCAATCCAAAGTAACCTTCGTATATTCAGTTCATTGTTAACAATTATAAAGTCTACTTTCACATTATCTATCATGGCTTATCACAAAGAATCCCTGTTATTCTCTCTAGCCAATTCAATAGCCCTGACAGTGCTGTAGTGGTGGTGATGTGTGTTCGCATGTAATTCGGGCATGGAAGCATCCTTCGCTGATATTTTCTGTTCCTGGGAGGCCTTGCATAGGGAGATGATTGATCAAATGGTCTCCTACAGGGGTGCCATTGCTGCAGGCTGGTCATTTAGGGTGGCCAACCAAAACCAAAACTGAGGCATATAAAATAAAAAGGAACACAGAAGTAGCTAGAGGCAAAAAAAAAAAAAATATTGTCAGTCCATTCTTTTGTTACAGCTGTGCTTCAAGCATCAGCGCTTGTAAGAAGCTAAAAAGTGGCCCTAGGATGAAGCTCTGTAATTGGAGGCAAGCAAGGCACAGATGCTAGCTTTTATTAAATATCAACAGAATTTAACAGTGCCAAGAGGCCAGCACTGAAGGAGAAGGAAGGATGAGAAGGAAATTCCTTCCCTGGGCTAATTTCATGCTTACTGTCCTTCAGACCTACTCATCAAATCTGTCATTATATTCTGTGTCTCTGAGAGAGTCAGGCTATCTATAAATAACTGGATAGCTGTATACATTTGAGCCATGTATAAACAATATATTGCTCATGAGATGCTGTAGGCTATCCTGCTTGGTTGCCAGCTGCTGCTACTGAAGGGCACAAGTGTCTTGTAAGTACTGTGTGGTATCTGTCAGCCCTACGTACACATCTTTACTTCCTTGGAGTATCTCAAAAGTCATTAGACAATAATGTTCAGGCAACTGAACCCTTCCCAAAATGCTAAATGGACTCCTTAAGTGGATGAAGGCATATATCAGAACTGTTGATAATTCTGTGCAGCAAAATGTTTCTTTCTCCTGTTCTCTTGCACTGAAATTTTGAAGGCTTATAGAAAGAGGCAAAAACATTGAGCCAGACTTCTCTGCTCACGGGCACCTTGTAGGGCATTTTTTGTGAAAAGGAAGTGGTTAATTTAATTTGGAGATGGACATTCTTGGGTCCTGGTACTTTGTTATGACATGGCTTCATCCAGCTGCAGAATGGACTTGTTGAGGCTATTATCCATCAGGCAGATTTGCTGCAGCTCTTGGACTTCTCTATATTTTACTCAGTGAGAACAAAAGAGATTTAAGAATATCTCTCCTCTGAGATCTCAGGTGCCCTGCCCCTTCACTGCATGCACTGAAAATGGAACAAACCAGAGTAATTTAGAAGTATCAGCCTTGTTTGTTTAGGTTATCTCTCTCTCCAGATTATTTGAATAGCGCTGTGTTGTGCAGATCTTTATCTAAGATCATACAGGAAAGAATTTTGTATAAAGCTAAATTACTTTGTCTGATGCAGCAAATTCTAATACTGAATTGAAAAGCACTCATGACAATTTAGCTAGTTTCAACTTGTTTGTCACAGCACTCACAGAGTTCTCTGTTTCTTCAGACTGACCATGTGCAAGCTGCCTTTATACTGAAGGATGCCACCCCGAAATGGCTACTCAAGAGTCATTACTCAAAGGTAATTGTAAAGCTGAAAGGTGTTCATTGCTGACAGCACCCTCCCTCCCTCCTTCACTCCCCTCTAATCTCCCAAACTGCTACAGGAAATCCGAGCTATATAGACAGTCCCTGGAGAGTTGCTTTGCTTTGCAACGTTCCTGCCAAAAGACAGCACTGTTTTTGCCTGAAGTTCTCTTTTATGACATCTACAGATCAGCATAAAGTACCCTGCAAAATTAATTGAATTCTCCAATAATTGTTTTAAAGCCAAATGCCATATAGAGCCTTCAGATATATATGCATTTTTAAATGTCTTTGTAGCCTGATTTGGGCCATTTACCTCATGAAATCTTAACTTAAGGCTGAGTGCATTAATGAAACTGTGAGTCAATGTATATTTTTCTTTTCTGCCTTTTTTTTTTTTTTTTTAATGTGGATGCTTTTGTTTTCTGCGGCAGTGAACATGTTTCTCAGGTTTACTTGATCTGTCCACCTGTTGGTGACAATGTGAGCAAGGATGGGAGAATAACAATAGGTAGATACTAAGAGAAGGAGAATTGTGTCAAAGAAGATTAGGAAGAAGTATACAGATACAGCAAATTCAGTCTGATCGTTGTAGGAGATTTAGTAGGGCAAGGAAATTTTCCAAAGCTGTCTAAGTTGGGGACAATACTCATCTGCAGTGTACTGCACTGGTTCCTGCTGCACAGGTTCCCCAATTCCCCCACACCGATGGGGCTCTGCTGTCATGGGTGTTGTGTTAAAATTAAGGAATGAGCTCACTGCACTACCACTTAATATAAAAAATGGACACCTGCATCCCTTTATACAAACTGAGGGGTGAGACTGGTCAAAGCCAGCTTGGATCAATGCAGATACAGTGGGGTGGACATTGTGGCATTCTGAGGGTTGTAAGGAGTTGAGCACCTGCTGCCACATAAAATCAACAGATGTGTTCCTGCAGAGAGAAATTCTAAAGTTCATGTGAGATGTTAAACAGATGATTGGGTGGGTGGGAATTTAAAAAAAAAAAATGTTAAAGAAAAAAAGGGCAATTTGTGGACAGAAGGAATTTTAGTGCAGACCAGTCTATGTTATGGTTATGTAGCGTACACCAAGGGCGAGAGTTTGAATGTGAAGTACCAGAAGTTATTGGCTACATTTACATTAATAAGTAACTCAGTCAAATGGGAAAGATCAGCACATCAAAGCAGGTCATGCTGGCATTTACATCTGCTGTACGTGACGTCTGGAGTTTTAGTTTTTGCACTGGATTTAGCATGCTTTCCTAGACTGAACATCCCTGCTATCTGTATGACTCAAAGCAGCCCAAAGGACCAGTCACTGCTTGGCACCCTTACGTCTTGTCATGACATAGGGGCACGTTTGGTACATACATGAAGACATACATTGCAGAGGAATGAAGGCAGTGGGTTGCTTAGCATTGATAACATGCAGCTGTGGCCTTGCCTCAGAGGCAGTGGGTTGATTGACATGGGTGATGTGCAGCTGTGGCTCGTTTCTACAAAGTGGATAAATAGCACTGAGGAGTGTGAGAAGGGGGGTTTGGGTGGAGGGGCAGCAGTGGGGTCTGGCTTCTGGAGGAAGGAGAAGCAGCATGGACAGTAGAATCTGGGTGATGGTAAAAGCCTTGTTGTAGCCTACTATTTTGTGCTGCAACAATACTTTGTGTTTAGATTCCTGTTAAAGAAATTAATTTTGCAATGACTGAAACTACTCTCAGCTGAATTGCATGGTTTGCTCTAGAACAGAGCCTGAGATATAATCATTGTTTAATGTTTAATAAATGCTTTAAAATTTATAAACCTGTTTTTGAAAGCAATAGAGCAGATTCTGCATTTATCATGAGGTGTACCAAATCGTAACTCCAACTTCAGTGAATTTATTCCTAATTGTACTTGAACAAATAAAAAGATAGTCAATCTCCTTTTGAAGAAACTGATTACCAGGGCTAAGAATTACACCATATATTCAGTTTTCTGTTGTGTGCCTATTGTACCTGAAACAAAGCAGGTGTTACATAAACACAAACATTTATATAAAAAGTATTATAGAATTGTAAACTTTAATTTGGGTTGTTTGAACATTTTTTTTAAACTTCCCTATTTCCATCTGTTTGTATGTATACATATAGGGTTTCAACATGCTCTTTTTTTATTAGTAATTAATTTATTCATTTGAAATAAGGATTGTGTTATAATGCTAGTACTGTTAAGTCAGATATTGCTGAAAGTGCTCATATAGACTGATTCTTTTCATTTATTAATTTAGCAATTTTATTTTTCAATGCAGTATGTTTCTCACATATTTTGCACTCTAGATCTTCTTTTATTATGCCATTTCCCCCTTCTTTTTAAAGCACCACTAATTCACCTCAGTGCAGCAATAATGAGTAACTGAAAGGAGTTTGGAAGGAAAGAGGAAAAAAGAGAGCTATTGAAGTAAATGAAGCATTACCCATGACTGCTGCACACAACAGTGTCTGTTCCTGTACTCACGTCATATCCCCTCTTTTGAGCATTAGAAAGATAACTAATTTCCCAGAGCATCCCATGCTCAAGGGCAATAGTTACCTTCACCACAGAGACAATTAGCACTGGCTGTTATAATTTTGGAAATATGTAGCAATTACTTGCAGCAGAAGCTGGGATCTCAGAATCACTTAATGAAGACTGGAAAGAGCAGAGCTCAGAGATGGTGGCCCAGAGCCGCTAAAATCACTGTTCTATACTGTTAGTTTACAGAATGCCAATGCAGATAATCTTCACTTTTCTTTTTGTCTTTCCTCCTCCTTTCCACCTGTCTTTATGATCTGATCATCTTAACATCTCATTTGTATTACCCTTTCTGTTCTGTGCATTGCATTAGCTTATGATTGCATTTGGCTAATTTTTTAACTCATAACTTAAGAAATGAAAATGTTTCAATGAACTATATTATACTGTTGCCTTGCATAAGCATGCACTCATCTTTGTTTTTCTTGGAAGTTCCTATTATACTTGCTTTTGGTTTTATTTACCCCTCTCTAACTCACAATTAAAATTTATTTCACTTTGAAGGTCTTAAGGATGTGTGAAAGCTCTGTGTATGTGTAAACTCCTGGAGCTAACTATGTATTTACACTGTTGGAGGGAGCATAATATATAGAACTTGTTTGCGATTATGCCATTTGTAATAAACAAAATAAAAAAGATAAGGTTAAAGCTCACTTCTAAATACATGAACTCTCTAATGCCAATTATTTTCAAATTGATTCACAGCAAATCTTAAGACTGAGCCTGATGCCTGTCTCTCTGGGTAAGTTTCATTTTTACATAGTATTATGAAGATAGCTTTAACTGAAAAAGTGCTCGAAGGAATGTCTGAGAAATACCATAGACGAATAGCTCACATTGCTTTGAATGGATGGTTGCTTGGCACTAGTGCTTTTCTTTATGAAGGGATTTTGGAGACTCTTGTGTTTGAACACTTGCAATTAGAAATTATGTTATCATAAGCATGCTGGTGTTTCAGGTACACACATTTCATTGTGTTAGAGATGTGCTGCAGAAGGGCTTGCAGCTGGACTTCATGTCACTGATCACAGCCCTCTGAGCCCAGCAGTTCCACCAGTTTTCAGTCCACACTACTCTCCACTTACCTCATCCATACCTCCTTAGCTTGTCTATGAGGGTGTTAAGGGAGACAGTCCAGAAAGCCTTATTAAAGTTGAAATAAGCAACAGCCACTTCTCTGCCCTCATCCACTGAGCTATTTTGGTGTGCAAGGCTACAAGGTTGATCCAACATGACTTCCCGTTTGTAAATCTATGCTAACTAGTCCAATCACCTTATCTTTTATGTGTTTGGAAAAGGTTTCCACAGTTATTTGTTCCACGACCTTCCTTCTCTGGGGCTGAGGTATGGCTGACTGAACTGTAGTTCTCTGGATCCAACTGAAGATAGGGGTGACATCTGCTTTCTTCCAGTCCCTCAGGAACCTCCCTTGATCACCATGACCTTTCAAAATTAATTGAGACTGGCTTCACAATGACATCAGACAGCTTCCTCAGCATTTGTAGGTGCATCCTACAAAGGCAAAGATCCCAGTCACTGGAAAAAAGGAAACATCACACCCATTTTTAAAAAGGGTAAAAAGGAGGACATGGAATTACAGACCAGTCATCCTCACCTCAGTGCCCAGTAAGATCATGGAGCAGAATGTCCTGGAAATTGTCAAAACATATGGAAAACAGAGAGGTGATTAGAGACAGACAACATGGCTTCACCAAGGGCAAGTTTTGCCTGACAAATCTAGTGGCCTTCTACAATGGAGTGACTGCATCTGTGGACAAGAGAAGAGCTAGGGATGTCATCTACCTGGACTTCTGTAAGGCCTTTGGTATGGTCCTCCACAACCTTCTCACTGCTAAATTGGAGATATGGGTTTGATGGATGAACTGGCTGGCTAGCCATCTGAAAAGAGTTGTAGTCAATGGCTTAATGTCCAAGTGGAAACCAGCAATGAGTGGTGTCCCTCAGGGGTCCGTACAGGGACTAACATTATTTAATATCTTTCTCAATTACTTACACAGTGGGATTGAGCATACCCTCACCAAGTCTGCAGATCACACCAAGCTGACAGGTACAGTTGATAAAGAGATGATATCCAGAGGGGCTTTGACAGGCTTGAGGAGTGCTCCATGTGAACTTCATGAAGTTCAACAAGGCCAAGTGCAAGGTCCTGTACATGGGTCAGGGCAATCCCCAGTACCAGTATGAACTGGTGGATGAATATTTTAAGAGCAGCCCTGTGGAGAAGGACTTGGGGATACCGGTGGATAAAAAACTGGTCATAAGCTGGCTGTGTGCACTTGCAGCCCAGAAAGTCAACCATATTCTGGGCTGCATAGAAAGAATCATGGCCAGCAGGTTGAGGGAGGTGATTCTCCCCCTCTGCTCTGCTCTCATGAGACCCCACCTGTAGTATTGTGTTCAACTCTGGGGCCCCCAGCACAGGCAAGGTATGGACCTGTTGGAGCAGGTCCAGAGGAGAGCCATGAAAATGGTCAGAGGGCTGGACCACCTCTCCTATGAAGACAGGCTGAGAAAGTTGGAGTTGTTCAGCCTGGAGAAGGCTCCAGGGAGACCTTACTGCAGCTTTTCAATAGTTAAAGAGGGCTTATAAGAAAGATGGAGAAAGACTTTTTACTAGGGCCTGTAGTGACAGGATGAGGGGCAACAGTTTTAAACTGAAAGAGGGCAGATTTAGGTTGAACACAAGGAAGAAATCTTCTATGAAGAGGATGGTTAGGCACTGGTACAGGTTGCATAGTGATGTGCGTGCCCCATCAATGGAAAATCTCAAAGTCTGGTTGGATAGGGCTTTGAGCCACCGTATCTAGTGAAAGATGTCCCTTGCCTCTGGCAGGAGGGGTTGTACTAGATAATCTTTCATGGTCCTTTCCAACCCAAACCTTTCTATGATTCTGTTGGAGTTGTGTATGTCCAGTTTCTTCAAATGTTCCCTACACTGATCTGTCTCTACTGAGGGTAAATATTCCTTGGTCTGGAGTTTTGCATTGGTCTTGGGGACCCCATAAGATCACAGCCCAGCAACTGCACACAGACTTCTAATTCCTCCTTTTTGTTCCCCGTGCTTTCTGCCTTAGTGTAGAAGCACTTCAAGTGGGCACCCAGTCTTGCTGATTTCCCAGAAAATGTATGACAACATCCCCTATTGTGCAGCCCTGTAGGCACTTCCTTATTTGAGTGCATATGCTTAACACTGACCCCTTGGAGCCCAGCATTGTTGATTATAAAGTCTCTCCTGTCCATGTGATCTGACACCCTTTGCTTGCCATCCCAATCCACCCTCATCTCCCTCCCCTGTCATTCCTAGTTTAAAGCTCTCCTCATAAGTTTGGCTGGCCTGTTGGTAAAGTTGCTTCTTCTCCACATAGTCAGGTGGGTCCCATCTTTTCAAAAGTCTGTGATCATCAAATAGACTTCACTGAACACAGGTTCCCACCACCTGCCAGGACACTGAAACTATTCTATAGTGGAGCAGGAGCCATTCTACTGAAAATGTCCTACCAGAAATTATGAACTTCCAACCTTTGCCACCCTGGGAGTCTCTATTTCTCAACCCAATAAGCACAGACCCTTCCTGGCCCTCTTTCAGCCTGGCTGGGAGCCCAGGCTTTTGTATCCTGCAGGGTCCCAGTGAAGATCTGTTCAATTGTTTTCTCATCATCCTTGATGCTGCCCAGCCTGCTGAACTCCTCCCGCAGCTCCTTTGCTTGGTGACACAGACCCGCCCCTGTGATCACGCCCTGTAATTGAGGAGCCCATTATCCTTGACCTCAGGATCAGCAAGAGGCTGCGGGCTTCCTTGTGGCCCCAGATCTGCAAAGCTGTATCCATCCTCAGGAGCTCCAATTGGGTTGAGGTCTCCATTGACCCAGAGTAGTTGCTCCAGTGGGTACTAGGGACTCAGCTCAGTGGCTTTTCTACTGCTGCTGAGCATATGTACACTGCCCTCAGCAGTTTCTTGCTCCCATCTGCACAAAATGCTGTCCTTTGAGATCCACTCTAAATCCAGTATTTCTATTGGGTCCTCCTTAGTACCTGTTGAAATGGTGTGTGACCCGCCCCGGTTAGAAGTCATCTGGAACAACAGCTCAACAGCCTTTGATAGTTTCTGGAGAGGCTGCAAGCTGCCTTCTAAGGATGGGTCTGAAGTTACTAAAACTGTCCTGAACAGGAAGAACAGTGGCATACTTTTAAATCAAAATTGACTAAAATGCAATAGCTTTGTGTAAGAGCATTCATGATATCCACCTACAGCAGACTAATAGAAAAATGGAAGAGAGGAAAAGACAGGGCTGATTGATAATAGTAATAATAATAATTATTATTATTGTTATTTGGTGTTCTATCCTACACTCATGCTTTGCCAGCATTTTAATGTTTGTGGAGCAAATGAAGAATTTCTCAATAGTGCCAGAGGGGCATCATGTTAATTTTTTGAGAGAGAAAATCCTTACAATTTTAGTATGCCTCGAGCACTGCTGGTTTATGATAAGGTCTTTGTAGAAGTGCAATAAAGATGATGGCTTAGTTAAAATACTATCAATATACTTGGTTAGGAAATGAAAACCCCAGTCTTTCATGTGTATTTAAATGAGTGAATCTTCCTATTCTTCCTTTAAAGAATTTCGATGTATACATGGGTAATCTGTTATGATGGTTTTAGTTTTGGTGTAATTGTGTTTGAATATAGAAATATTGCTGGGATTAAGAATCATCACTCTCTGAAAGAGTCTTATTCTGAGAGGAGGGTGAATATACATTGGGATGAACAAATACCATTGCAGATACCTTTGTCAATTTAAGTGTAAATACAAATGCCTATGCTCATACAAAACATGTAAAAATGTGTTCTACTAAGTATCTTCATGCTTTGTGAAGGTAGTCAATAGTATGCAAAGCTGAATAGATTATTAAATAAACAACCAGGGTAAGTCATTTAAGATTCTTGTTGTGGATTTTGTGTTCCATTGCATGTTCTTTCCCTATAGGTTTCAGTAAATGGTGCTAATGATATGTGGCACTAATATAGAGAAGGAACTGCATAGCTGACTTTCCAGTGGCTGCTTTTGACTGCAATAGACCATTTGAAGTGTATGCAGGTAGTAAATGCAGAGGGAGTACAAGGATTTATTTGGCTGTCCAGGAAAGAGGAGTTCAATTATCTTTTTGTGGATCTCTCATCACGTGTAAAATATGAGTGTAAAGTAATTTGATCAAAGCTGAGCAACAGCACAACAGCAGCACTGTGACAGGAGCTTTAGATACAGCAGTATGTTATGTATCATCATTTTTTCCTCCTACTAAAATCTAATGGGATTGTATAGCTTTGTATCTCTGCTGATAAGGCCTTGTACACATTCTGTATGACAATGTGTATTTTGAGTGTGTTGTCCTTCTGGGCTATATAAATAAATATTTTGACGGCAGACCTGAGCATCCTCATTTTAAAAGTTTTCCTTTCCAACAAGAAAAATTTTTCAGGAAGTAGGGTCCAGGGTTTCAGACAGAGATGATATGGTGAATTGTGATGTTTTTTTTACCTCCAGTAATTTCAATATAGTAAATTGTAGCTATGTTGATTTGTACTTCCAAGTAATTTGAATGCTTTAAGAAATCCCAGTTTTGGTATATCTAAAATATTGCTGGAGACTGTTAGAGATTCTGTCACGCCTCCCTATAGTATTTTTTAAAGTTACTTAAGTAGTCAGTTACAGTATGAAATGTCTGTATCCTGATGTTTTCCACAGATGATGTTGGCTCACAGTTATCCATTTACAAGCGTATTGAGCCTTCAGCCAAATATCAAACCTGGATGTTATGTTGCCAACAGTTCCACTGGCTCCTACAAATGTTGTTATTATTTTCCTGACTTCTCTGCTGCCATACTTTTGACCTTCTATTTATTGAGTATGTTACAATGACTCTGCTACCGTAAGGTAACAGCTATTGTTACTCTCCAGATATTGTCAGGTAGAGTGGTTTTCCATATGACAGTATGGACAATATTTTCCTCTGATAAGATAATAATTTTACTTTTTCTCTTATTCAAAGGCTTTTTGTGAGCCAGAATGATAAAATTACCATCTGAAGAGCTGGCATTTTTTTTCAATAATGTCCCATTAATCTTGTGAGATAAATGCTTGGCAGATTCGGAAGACGGGGTATGTTAAAACAGAGACAGTTCTAATATTAATAAAAAATGTAGTAAAAATGTAATTTATTTTTAAAAATATATATGCAAGTGCCATACGAAAGGAGGCAAGAACTATCAGGTTCATTTTACATACAAAGAAACAGATGAGAGAAGTAGTGGGACTTCCCCAAGTTTGTTCTTGGGATTATAAGGAACCACATTCAATTATTTTTCTATGAAAAAGATAACTTGATGCTTAGTTAGGTCTGTCACAAAATCACAGAACTGCTGAAGTGGGAAGGAACCTCTGGAGTTCAGATAGTCCATCCCCATGCTCAAACAGCGTCAGCTACAGCAGGTTGCTCAGAAAGTTTAAACTCACTAGTCATTCTTTGAGGCTAATGTGATTTTCCTGTTTGGAATTCAGTACTTCAGAAGATCAGACTCCACTGTTAGCAACAATTAGTGCTATGACACTCCTTTCTATTTCAGTTAGATACGGATAGTTTTAATATTTCTTCAGTGTTTGTCATCTAGGAAAACTCAATGAGCACAGAGTAGCAATCAATTAAAAGTAAATAGGTATCTCTGACAGTTTAAAAGAGTCCCAAAGAGGATGGCAAGAGAATGGTACAAGACAATAAATAATTTATAGCTGGAGAAAATTAATCAAGAACCCCCAGTTCCCTCTGTCCCCACACACAGGTGCTCAATTACACTACCTCTAAGAAGAGGCAGGAGACCAATAACGAAACATCTGTGACATAAATGAATTTAACTATTAGGGAAGAAAGTCTTGAAATATAAACACACTGAAGTAACCAAACCAAATTACAATGCAATGTACATTTACCTTATATATACTATTTCCCATAACTTTTCACATAATTAAATATTATAAATGCTATAAAGTGTAAGTAAAATACAGAAGCAGTAGAGGGATTTTCTAGTGATGCAGAGTATGCAATCATAAGCTAATGCAAAGAAGTGAAAAAATTAGAAAAATTGAGATAGAGAAATTCAGACAAAGATGAAAAGTTTGTAAGTTAGGCCTTGGTGCTGAACCATTAAAATGAGTGGAAGTTACTGCATTGTCCTCAGTGGAAGCAGTTAACTCCAGAGGGTAACAATGAGTTTGCTGAAAGTGGTGGAACCATTGATGGAAGAGAGTAAAGTCAAAGACAATGACAGTGATTGTTCAGAAGAGGGGACAGGAAAAGGACTAAATAGGTATGTGAGGTCCTCAAAGAATTTTGGAAATAGTTGCCTGTCTCATTACTGGTTTTCTTCATTTTGATGCCTGCATAATGCAGATGAAATAAGTGAATTGAATTAACAGACCTATCCCAGTTTAAAGCACAGAAGGGACCTAACAATGCAGTTCAAAATGGTTCCCAAAATGACTGTTGATCCATATACACATAGGAATCGTCCTTTCTATTCCATTTCTACCTCTGCTGTTTCATAAAGCAGTAGTGCATGAATCCACCTGGAACATAGCTGGTGAGCTTTGAGACTCCCAGGGCTAATTCAGTGGGTTGCTCATCTGATTGTCTGATTGCTTCAATGCTAAAACACAGTTTGGCTGCTGTTACTGCTACTGAAGACCGTTTCTGTTTGACTCCTGACAAATGAGGTAGGTAACAGCTTATGTAACATAGTTGTATTTACTCACCTATTTTGTTTTTTTTTGTTTGGTTTTTTTTTTTTTTTTTTTAAGTGGAACAAGGAATAAGATAGTCATACCTATAGTTTTTTTTTATGTATCTTAACTTTTTATAGACATACATATATGTAATTAAATTCAAAGTTCATTTCCTAATTTCTTTCGATGATACTGTTTATGATTCTAGTCCAATATTATTTTGGGCAGATTCTTCAAAAACATTCCACAAGACTCAGTGATTTCTCATTTTTGCTTTCCAGTGATATTTCTCTGTCCTACATACTTTTTCCTACTCTTCCCTTTTTTTCTTAGTAACCACAAGGAGGTGGATGATTCACTTAGCTGGTGAAATACAATACTTTTACATTTCTTTCAAAGGATCCCAGAATGAATCATCCTTCTCTCATTATAGCTTATAAAACTATTATTTTCCTTTTAGGCAAAACAGGGCCTTAGTTGTTGTCATCAAAACCTTGCTATTGTACTGATGTAGTCATAAGATTTATTTCTACACTATTCAGTTAATGAATCTCAGCAGCAGATTCATTTGAATGAAGAAGGGTTATGACCTGTAGTCTATGAAGGTAGGAAACCCAATTCCCTATTGTTTGACACAATGACAGTCAATTAAAACCAGACAGAAAAGGGATAAACTACTATCAGAACAGATTATTTTTGAGGGATGCAAGTGACCACCTGGGATGAGATTCAGCAGGCACAGGTCTCCTACATTAACAGATTTCATGTCCACAGGCAGATTCTAAATGACTATTAACAGTGGTTTATTAAATGCACTTTCACTAATTCTGTGATTATTTTGTACAGCTATTTTAAAATAAATTTTATTTATAATAGAAACTTCAAAAAGTAACTAAAAAATCTCCACATCTCCTTTACTTTTCCAGCATAATTTATTTTTACCTATTTTAGTAATGTCAGTAATGTTGCTTTTTCTGAATAATACATACCTCTTATCCTTCAGAATGTGGATCTACTTATACTGCATTTGTTCTTTTAAATTGTATTTTTAAATTTCTTCATCCTTCCTGTTGCTCTGTGTAAATTGGTTTCATGTTGAAGATTATGCAATTTCACAATTAACCCATTTTTATCCAGTTAACAGGAGATCAGTTTTGCTGATTTCACCTAAAAAAAAATTCTTTTAATTTTGTTTGGCACTTTCAAGCAAGGTTTTGATGCCACTGGTGTATGAGACTAAGAACCTATCATTGCTCATATGTAGCTAGAGATTCTAAATGGCAGTGTAGCTATGAAATCTTTTTGCAGTGAGAACCTTTCAAAATTAGTCCTCAAAGTTCAGTTTCAAGGGGTACTAGGGACTAAACAAGACCCAGGAAGTCTCATAAAATATCTGTATTGTCTTTTAAGTGTGGATCCAGACCCTGCTCCAAACTTGCATGGTGTCATTTTTGAGTGATTCAGAACGCAGTAGAAACATTCTTGCCATTTCATTCCTCTTCTTGCAGCACTGATAGGCCAGGTGATGGAATGGCCCTGAATTTGTCAATTTCAAGTCTGTTTTGTGCATATATTCCAAAAGGTCTGTGGAGTGATGTCATATGGCAAAAATGGAGCAGATGAGTTTGTTTGGGGTCTTTGTAGAACTGAATATCACATGCTGAAAGTTGCTTTAAATACATATAGAACTGATCAATAGGTATTTTAGGACTCACTTTAAGTCAAATAGAGTGTAATGGATTTTAACTGTATGGAGTACTCACCAAGGAACATGAGTTATGCTTCCTATGGACATGCTCGCCGCCGAGCAAAGCAAATGTACACTACAGTCAGTATTACTATGTAAGTAAACCTTTGCTTAGTATCTGCCTATAAGAAAAAATGTGTAAAATTCAGTGTTCATGTCCAGTCTGAAATGTCTTTATTATCCTCATTTCTTCTTTTTGCACATACCTAGAACTGCTCAGGCTAAGAGCACCCACTTACGCCTTATAGGGATCTAGAAAATAGAAACTCAACCAAGTTGAATTAAGCCTATAATAAAATGTGGTTGAATCTGCTTTCTTTTTGAAGTCTGACAGGGATACATTTTTTCCTTCCGTCCTTACTTTTCTTTTCCCTGGTAGGTAGAGCATTCACTGAAGAAATAGATCTTAGCTCTTCTGATTTTTTTAGCACAAAGGAGATGAAACCCAGCATTGCCACTTGCCAGGACAGCCATCTAAAAATTCAATTTGCAATGTGTGCAGCAAAGGGCGAGTCAAGTGGAGTTATTTGGAGATATAGGAGCCATGTTTATAGAACCATAGAATGATAGAATGATAAAATGTTTTGGGTTGGAAAGGACCTTAAAGATCATCTAGTTCCAACACCCCTGCCATGGGCGGGGACACCGTCCACTAGACCAGGCTGCTCCTGTCAATGCTGTACCGCTGTACCACTTTAATGCTGCAGAACCACAGGAAGTGTTCAAGGACAGGAAGAGAATTCTAAGGAAGAATAGCTTGATAGTCCAGTTCTTGAAGCAGTCTCCTACCAGGGGAATCATCATAGGTTCTTGTCTGTCAGCTTTTGTTTATGTATTTTATACAGAATAGTCATTGGGCAAGCCCAATGAACAATTCTGAATGAAGAAAAGATAATTCCTTAGGGTTCACAAGGGCTTAACTCCATGTTTTTCTCATGGCAAGCACTGTTCCTGCTTCCAAAATGTAAATGTACCTTAAGCCCTATCTAGGATACTTCATTCTTTGAAAGAATAACATTTAAAGTCTAAGCCCAGGAGAGAACTTCAGACCTGAATTCAAAGTGAAGAAGGGTGATTTTGGGATTCATATTCCAGACATAGGATTGGATTTCAGGCAGGTTTAGTGACTGACATTTCTTCGTGTCTTATTTTTGTTTTCTTGTTCATCATATGTTTTGGGGTTTTTTTTCACGACCATCTGAGATGCTCTTCATGCCTTGTACATGAGTTATATGGGCTTACTTAACTCTAGGATTCAAATTTCATTGTGGGAACCAGGCCTAAAATTAAGTGTTGCAATATATCTAAGTTAGACGGGCACTGAAATATTTTATTGCATCTGGTCCTCAATAATATGGCTTATGACAGAAAAGAAGTGGTATGGAAAAGATTACCCACACAATATTTTGTGGAAGTAGACAATACAGCCCTGTTTCACAAGGGTGATTCTTAATATCTAGTTTGTGTATTTAAAAATATTACATTACAGTTAGAACTTATCTGCTTGATAGAATATGTGTTTCTGATCTGATTAGGAAACAGGTTCTATTCTGAGAGCTTTTCTGCTACCTCTTCAACATTTCTCATCAGCTAATAAATTTCATTGCTTGATTTAAATTGTATGATTCGAAAATACATATCCATATTTATGATTTCCCAATTAAAATTCTAGAATTAGTGCCAGCTGTAGTTTGTTCCATTTGCTTTGTATCTTTGCGGTGTCCCATTTTATCATCTTAGTTTTTACATCATTATGAAACAGAACAGATTTTTTCTTTGGTGGATAATTTCTGTTTTGTTTGTGGGTTTTTTTTCAGTCTACAGTCAGATAGCCTAAATTATGCTAGTTTCTTTTGTGTTTTCTTTAAGGAGATGGACAAAGAACTGAGGAAAGTGTTGGGGTAAGACCCCAGGAAGCCAAGGCAATGGAGTGGAACCGTTCTATTCTTTCCTTAGAACATACTAAAAGGTAACAAAATCAATCTTCATATCTTTCAATCTTTAAAGCTATGTTTTCTTAGGAATGTAACAAACAAGGAACCCCGAAATAAGCTCACACTAGGAAAAAGGATCTTGCTTTTCAGTTAGGAACTCCTAAATTGAGCAATTTCTATGCACTCTGGATCCCCTTTGTTCACCTTTGCGGTAAGAAAGTTCCTTGTTTTTCTTATAAGTCTCTTGGCTCCATTTGTATTTAAAATTCCCCATTTTCTGTGTTTTTCTCTGCCTCCTTCACTGTGTATTTCAAATATTTCTTTGAGTGGAGCTTGCTCAGTCATTTTTGAGAAAAGGCCAAGTCTTCAGGGGCAGGAGTCAATCTGGTCCAAAGTAAAACAGGCATAACAAGGCATTCCTTAGCCCCAGCTACTTCAATTTTTAACTGACATCATAATGCTCACATAGTAAGTTGTAGCAAATGAATAACATAAATATCTCTTTTGTTCCAATAGCTCACACACTTATCTACAAACCTAGCAAAATTTAATTTGCTTTACTTCTGATTGTTTGTGGAAAATAACCAAGCTTAGAGCCTAAATTTGTCCTATCGTGCACACACTTCCACCCCTTCCCCCCCTCCCCCGCCAAAAAAAAAAAAAAAAAAAAAAGGACAAATTTTCTTACATTTTCATTTGTGAAAATGGTTTGGAAAACATATGGGTTTTTTTCCTAAGAATTTGAAAAGAAGGAATTTCTGAAAAACAAACAAAAAAACAAAAAAGGAATTTTTATAGGTGGAAAGAATTCTGCTGTCAAAAGTGGGCTTTTACTGGATATGCCACATTTTCTGTATGTAGAAATATTTCCTTTTCTTCTTCAAATATTTGTAATTGTATTCATTTCCACTGTACCCCAATTTCTGATGTGTACTTTCTTATAAACTCCTCCAGTTTCAGCAAGAATAGCTGAACAGCATTTACAGGTTTCTCACCCTGCTACTTCTCCCAGCAAACATTTCACATCGCCAACTTCAACGTGCCCTGGCCTCTCTATAGTGCAGATAAATAAACGTATTTTCCTATTGGCAGGTTGTAGCTGTTCAAGGAGATGCATTTCCTGCCACCAAGACAGCATGTTCCTGAGATGTAATATACTCAGAATCATCTTGCAGCGTAAAACTACAGCTGTCTTACTTAAACTATGGAGCTGGATTAATTTTTCCTCCCTCTACATCAGATAGACCTCACCAGGGAACTCATTATCTTTGAGGGACCACTCTAAAAATACTTTTTATGTTGTATATCACCTTGCTGATTCACTCCATCTCTGCCATCAACATGGTGGCACCAGTAATGTTTCATCGTTTTCTTTTGTCTCCCAATGATATGATTTAAGCTCTCAAAGTTTGTTTTGAGAAGTAGAAAAGCAAAGTACAGTTCTACTGAGTTTAGGAAAATACTAGATTCCAAAATGGTGGCATTACAAAGGATTTTTTTCTTCAAGTGTGGATAGGCAAAATGTCAAAATTTGCTCCTTGGCATCCTACATTTATACAAATAAAAATACAGAGGTCTTGACATGAATTACAAAGTAGGGATTTCAGAATTTGAATACACATCCAACTTTGTAGATGGACTCCAAACTATGATGGGATTATCTCAAATCCCTGGAATATAGTGTCTGAACTTTGTAAGGGGAACTACACCCAGATCTGGATTTGAGTTTAGCAGGTGGAGCCCATCTGTATTTTGAAATTACATTACATGAGGTACAGGGTGCCTGTGAGAGTGGAATGCTTGATGCGGGTTGCTGCTACCCTGAAACAAAATCACTTTTATAAACCTGTGTGCTCAAAGAAAAACTTGGCAAGTGGCACCCTAACAGGAGTTTGAACCTGCACAGGTTTGCCACCTCTAACTTCCACACTGTTCATAAAAACAAACCGACAGACCTGACTGGCTTTTCTTGACATAGCTTTAAAGCAGGGCATTGTTTCAGAGTGCATTAGCATACACATGCAATGGCAAGACACGCTTGGTTTACAGGTTTTTTGATTTTGGGTTTTTGGGTTTTGTTTGTGGGGGTTTTTCAACTTTTTTGTCACTGATGGTGCAGAACCTGCTCCTGCTCATCATTCTTTTTTAATCTGGCCCAGCGATGAAACACACAACTGGGGCAAGCTTGGCAGTTGAAGGATCCAGATGCTAAACTCCAGGATTAATTTCTCTAGCAGAGGCATCTGGGAGTAAAATCCTCTCTCTTGGCTTTCCTGGCAGCTTGTTTTAACCCCCAGCAATCCAAAAGGCTCATTTTTATGTTAGACTGGCAGTTCAGTTATTCTGGCAGGTAAAGGACTGCCAGATTGACTTTGTCAAATGAAGGAATTTGTATTTAAATACCAGTGCTTTCATTTTCCCAGTGATGCGAGCTCAGTCTTTAAAGACTTCTGCATTTGCTAATGATACTTTTCTTTGGCATCTTCCTTGGAATGTTACAAAAGAAGGAAGTTGATATTAGCAAGTGAGAACAATGAAGAGGAAGGGAGAAAAAATCCAGCAGTGATGCAGTGACAATAAACAGGGAATGTAATTATGATCCATGAAGAGTGAAAAATCACAGTAGCTTCATTCATGTAGGAATATAAAATCAGTGTAAATGACATCAGATCAGCATAATTTTACTTTAACCTGTTGCCCTTTTTCTTCTTCTCTCTCTGGTTTTTTTTAGGGGGGGGTGTGGGTTTTGTTGTTTTTTTTTTTTAAGAAGTGACCTTTTATACTTGATGACAGAGAAATAATTTGTAACAGAACTGCAGAATGAAGAAATCCTGCATTCTTTCAGTAACTCTTTTCCCCTTGCAGCAGTAGTACTTCATAAAAAATAAGCCCTAGATATTAAACTTAATTCAACTTCTAAATCACGTATGCTGTAGTTGCATTGAGTATTAGTGATCAGAAGCCCTAAAAGAGTGTAAACACAGTATGGATTTCCAGTGATAGTATGAGTGTGATGCACTGGATTTTTTAAAATAACCTATTTTTGTTTTTATCAAGAAATACAGGATGAAGGTGTGCTACACAGTACATGACAACCAAGTTACTTCACAAAAATATAACTGGGGATAGAATTAAAGTGATGACAATGGAAGTGTAACTACCAGAGAAAGGTATTTCACATCTGTATGTAATACAGTGAATGCTCAGTTTCACATTTAAAACCAGTTCCTTTTATATGACCACATGCAGACTAATAGCATGTACTTTTGTAATAACACATTAACTACTGGTTAAAAAAAAAAACAAAACCAAACAAGCCCCAGATATAGTGTGCATCTCAAAACCAGGTATGGTTATGTTCAAATAATTTTTCCTCTTTTTCCTAATGTGTCATTCAAACCCATTTTACCCTATCTACTGATGAATACTAACTTTAAAAAAAAGGCAATTCAGCAAGCTCTGTGGAACACTGGGATAAACTGAAAGTGAAAAAAGATTAAACTCCTTAACCAACATTTTCAGCACAGAGACAGAAGGTGATCTTGTTATGTTTATTGTAAAGAATTATTCTACTGCTTCTAATAGCATTCTTGACTAAATGAGCACTGGAAGCGGTCTGTGGGAGAGAAGTTAGAATACAGCTCTGGCAGATGAGGGATCATAGAATTCATAGAATGGTTTAGGTTGGAAGGGACCTTAAAGATCATCTAGTACTAATCTCCCTACCATGGGCAGGCACACCTTCCATTATACCAGGTTGCTCAAAGCCCCATTCAGCCTGACCTTGAACACTTCCAAGGATGGAGCATCCACAGCTTCTCTGGACAACCTGTTCCAGTGCCTCACCACCCTCAAGGTGAAGAATTTCTTCTGTATATCTAATCTCAATCTGCCATCTTTTAGTTTACAGCCATGACCCTTTGTCCTATCACTACATGCCTTTGCAAAAAGTCCCTCTCCAGCTTTCTTATAAGCTCCTTTTAAGTAATGAAAAACCACAGTAAGGTCTCCCTGGACATCTCCTTGTCCATGCTGAAACCCCCAACTCTCACAGCCTTTCTTTATGAGAGAGGTGCTCCAGCCCTTTGATCACCTTCATGGCTTTCCAACAAGTCCTTCGTGAGCTTGCTCCAGCAGGTCAATGTTATTCTTATGCTGGGGGCCTCAGAGCTGAACAGAGTACTCCAGGTCTCACGAGAGCAGAGTAGAGGGGGAGAATCACCCTCCCTCAACCTGCTGGTCATGCTTTTTTTGGTGTAGTCCAGGATTTGGTTGGCTTTCTGGGCTGCAAGCTCACATTGCCAGGTCATGTTGAGCTGCTTCTCCACTAACACCTCAAGTCTTTCTCCTCAGGGCTGCTCTCGATCCATTCTCTGCCCAGCCTGTATTTGTGCTTGGAATTTCCTTGACCCACATGCAAGACCTTGCCTTTGAACTTGTTGAACTTCATGAGGTTCTCACGGGCCCATCTCTCAAGCCTATTAAGTTCCCTCTGGATGGCATCCCTTCCCTCCAGCATGTCAACTACATCATATGGCTTAGTGTTGTTGGCAGACTTGCTGAAGGTGCACTCAGTCCCAATGTCTATACCACTGACAAAGATGCCTACAGTTCAGGATTTCTCCTTTGCTTTCTACCCAAAATGTACCCAGTAGGTTCTACCCAGAGAATAGAAAGAAATTCATTATCCGGAAGGGAATGAATGAGCTTATGCTCATTGTTTCCACATTTGTGCTGTATGAACACTTCAGCTAGCATGGAGTCAAGGTCAGATGAATTTTATTTAACAGATGATAATTGTGTGTATGCAGTGTAAATAGTGCATCTGTATATGTGTTGATCTGAAAAGTGATCCGAGATATTTTTTGGCTGCAATCAAGCTCTAATATGATGCCAAGATCCATGATCTATGGTTCATTGGTGGGAGCACAGGTCTTAGAGCTGTTTGTGAGCCATCAATTACATGCTCTTGATTAGAAAATATTGGAGTATGGCTTTGGTCAAGGCCTTGTCAAGTGAAATAGACCCAAGAAATGATGGATCAGCAGAGGGATTAAAGTCTGGTCTAAAGAAATACATTGAGATGTCTCTGGGGATGATCAGACCTTTACTCCAGTTAAGGAAAAGTCAGCAGTATTATATATGTGAAAAGAACATGAATAGCTGGTAACCTGTGTTCATGTCACCTTGTAAAGTTAGAGTTTTCTTGCCTGGGGCAGGATCCTTTACAGCAAGTATGCTGCAAAGTGGTATTGTCACCTGACATCATTTCTTATGGCCCCCCCAAGCACTGTATTGTGGGTGAGATCCTGACCCCACTGAAATCAAAAGCAAAATTACCACTGACTCTCTTGGGCCCATGATTACAGGGTTTTACCTTATAATCAATTTTTTTTTTTTTTAATTGGAATAGATGTGAATCTTTGCAGGTTGGATTGAATGGGAGAAACTCCAGGGCTTCTCATTGAAAGGTGTTTAATGATTAATTGTTTAGTTTTACATAATTTGTAATTTTAGTAATCCATAGCCAGTTTCAGGTATAGGAAAGCAGAGATAACAAGTTACAAAAATTTGGTTGGAAAGAAGCCCCATGATTTTTTATTTTTTTTTTTTCCCCTTTCTTTCGAAACTGCTGCAACTGTCATTGATTTTTACTTTAGGGTATCCTGGCAATAGTGTCAGAGAAGTGGCAGAGACTGTAAAGTTTCAGAAAGAATACTTCTTTTAAGGAGACCACTTCTGCCAAATAAAACAAGAAAAAGCCTTGTCACTTTTTAAGAACTGCTTTAGCAGTTTGTAACAGAAGGGATGAAGTCACTGTGAATGGTTCATTGTGCCAAGATAGTGAATTCTTCCAGATATTTGAATCACTGAAATAACTATTTAGCAGTGAAGTTCATTAAAAAAAAAGGACACAGGTGGTGATACCACAGTAGAATTATTTAATTTAGCCATATGACTTTTAAAATAAGAATTTGAAAGTATGTTCTTTTATCATGTCATTAAGGCATATAATCTTATTTTTTAATTTAGAGTTAGAGATAGTATGTTGTCTCTAAACAATGTTGATACTATGCTTTTATTCATTTATATGGGTACTGCTGATATCTTTGCTTGGCAAATTGCTACTGTGAGAGACTCTGTAGATCAATTTAATTTTCAGTAAAACCTTGCTACAAAAAAAAAAAGCTAGCATATGATTAATCCATAGAAGCCTGTAAAAGCTGTAGGAACTCTTCTTGAGAGACATAAATCACTTCTTTTATCCAAATACATAAACAAATAGGTTTGAATAAAGGAACATTCAGAAGAATAGAAAACAAACCAGTCATTTTTCATTGAAAAACTGTAAAACTTGATACCAAACTAATTGACGTTTATCTTATCATATTCATGTCTGTTCCTAAAATATTTGAGAATCTCACTATGTTTTTGAATTAGATGCTTGCAGATATGGGGTTGTGTCATGCTGCTTGGAAAACAATAGTTCATGTGACAAACCAGTTATACTAGACTATGTTTATAGAGGATTTGGAAGGTATGGTGGCTAAACATCAGTAAGTGGGCCTGATTTTTCCGAAAGGAAACCTTACACAACATGTGTGGTTGTCCAATTGGTTCTTCTAAGTTTTTGTAACATTCTGTACAAAACACCAAATAGTCTTTCATTTTCAAATTTTTGTCAAAATATGAAGTTGTTGCTGGCCAATAAAATTATAAAATCAACAGTGGCCTTGGTATGTAGAAACTAGAGTCAACAGCCTAGAGATGAAAAAATTTTGAAGTTTTTTTCAGTTTTATATTCCAGAAATTGAAAGGACCCCTGGGTGTATGCTTTAACAGAATACTCCTTACTGAATTGCACCTGGGAGAGATTGTCAGTGAAAAATGTTAACATGAATTATTTCAGAGCAAATAATTACACTGCAGCTCCCTCTGTTCCATGGGTTTTATTTGGACTTTTGTAAACTGTGTTTCCCTTTTAGTCAGTCAAGTGCTGCTAAACCCTGTTCTGAGTTCTGTAAACTCTAAAAATGAATTTCTTCCTTAATTCTTTCAAAATATGCAATCAGCTGTGGAATGTGAAAGTAGAAGTATATATGATATGTATGGCATGTTTTGTCTTAGGAAAGAAATGTAAGGCCGGCTGATTTGACAGTAGTCAAGGTACTTTGCCTGTTAAGCCTTGACATCATCTCTCTGCACAACTTTAAATGAAGCTTGAGTTGAAAACTTTGCAGCAGAGGTTGTGTCCTTATTGGTTTTTTTTTGCCAGAAATCTAATCTAAAGCTATGAGGTTAATCAAATTATTATTTATAAGGATGTTACTATGCTTCATACTCTATATAAATATTAATATATGGGAAACAGTGCATAAGATCTAGTCAGAAGAAAAATTATCATCAGTCTCATGCCCATATATGTTCAACCGTTGCCAAAATATTAGGTTTATTTTTGTGCATCTGTTTGTTCTTTTTATGTTCTTCTTATAGGTCATAATCATGATATCTGCCTTTCAGTAGTGCCATTTCTGAGAAGTGAATGTCTGAATAATCTGGAATGGCATTCTTACTTCTAACAAAATCTACATATTATTCTACATGAGTTTTTTCATTTAGTATAACATAAACAAATTTATTAAGCATCACGTTAAACTAATAGATGTTAGGAGCATATGGCACAAAAATCCAAAGGTAAACCTTTCAACTGACAAAGGCGTCTTTGTCTTAATGGCAACTTTCATATATATATTTATTAAAAATACAGTTAGGTTTTGCTTTGTCTCTCCCAAACCTGCATTTTGCCTTGCCTGTTTTGCAGCCACTTCACCTCCATGGCCCATACTTATCCTATGGTCAACTGAATGTAGTTCTTTGCCTCTTATCCCTTCAAACTAATGAAATCTTAGTTGATAGAAAAAGTATTGTTATTAATCCTAAATTACATGACCTTGTACTCTATACTATTAATTTTTATTACTATGATTTATGATATCAAATTCATTAGTCATTTCTCCCTAATTTCATTTATCTACTACTCATTTAAAATCATCTACGAAGAACATCTAGGTAGTCTTTTAGCCTGGCTATCACAATTTTTATAAACCCAAAGAGTTGGGCTTTTTAAAAATCTTATTATCTGTTTACTTTTAAGTGTTAACTCATTCTTTCCTTCAATTTTGTTCTAAATCATTACATAGCAGTAAGTGCCCAAAGCATATTTTTCTTTTCACAACTGCAGTGGTACTACATGAACTGAAAATAACAGCCACACTCAGCTGAAAGACTTGGAATTACCTGAGATATCATCTTTCTGATAGGGATTATCATGCCCCCCAAACTGAGTGCATTGAATATCTAGTGAGATTTTTTTGCAATCTCCTTATGGTAATTTAGATCTGTAGACCCTGGTTTCTTTAAGCTGACTTGCCTCTTCTAGTAAGCTTATTGTCCTCAACTTTTCTGAAAAATATTCTGAGGAAAAATATTAATTCAGATTTGGGGGCCACATCTAGATTATATTTAATCTCTTTCCTTGATCTATTTTTAATTATGTGGATAAGGAACTTTTCAGTATTTGTTTTAATATCCTTCACAAGATCTAATTTATCTTGGCTTTTGCAGTTCTCACTTCTCTAAACATATTGACCTGTAACACATAACTCGCTTTATTGATTAAACTTTTTCCTTTTCTTGCAGCCTTACTGCTTTTCTTCTCCCTTTTGAAGACACTTTTTCATCCACTTCGATCTCAGAGCATTTTCTCCAAATTTCCTCTTCTTTCCTTGTAGTGAAAATTGAAGAAAATTCCTGTACATTTGACTTAGATTCTAAGTCCTTGCCACATTTAGTCCAGCTCCTGCAAGTTTTCTTTTTTGAATTTAAAACCTTAATTATAGAGGTACTTTTATTTGGTTCCCCTTCATTTCAGCTGAGTCACTCACAACCACGTGATCTAAAGTTAACCACTTAAAACCACCTGATAAAGTAGTTTTAATAGTAGTGACTCATATGAGGTTCTATTATCATAGAATTCCTATTATAAAATCTAATTGATACAAATTCACATGAATTTATCAGAAATAGACACTCAGCCCTTGTATATATAAAGATAACTTTGACCAGCTGCATTTCTACCCTTGATCCAAGACTGAACAATTTCCTGTTTGGAGGAATGACCGGGATGAAAACAAAAAAAAACGAACACCCGAGAAAATCCCAAACCAAGCCCAAACACACACACCCCCCAACAAAAACCCCATGAAATAATCAGTGGCAAGTTTTGGAGATGAAACATGAACTGACAGTAACTGAAGGAAAACAGACACGTAATACTGAAGAGAATGGATTACTGCCACTACACTACCTGAACTGCCCAGGCAGCTGGCACTAGTAAATAACATGTATTTTATTATGGCCCAAACTAATATTTAGAGGAAAATAACTTATGAAAACAAAGAAAATGAACATGAAAAAGCAACTAAATTTCTTGGTATCTGAGTCCTCTACCTCGAAACTGAGAAGTGAAGGGTCCTTCTGAGCGTTGCTCTAACCCAATGCTAATTATTCCATAAAAACGTGGAATAGCTTCAACATGAGAGAGTGAGACACCTTCTCTCATGAAAGAGTCAAAATATATGCAAGATATGGATTTACAGGATGTATCTTTCATATATCATGAAAGCTCAAAAAATTAACCTGTTATTAAAAAAACAGATCGTTATTTCCTCCTGCACTGGCTGAATTTTCCAAGGTAAGATGGGCCTGCGGCCGCTAACAACAGAAGGCAGAGTCAGGCTGTCAGACACCCTGCTTAGACGTCCGATTTGAACTAAGGAGTTTGTGAAAGCTGTTCTCGGAAAGATGTATGACGGGCAGTCTGTGCTCACAAACACTGGTAGCATACCCATTACCCCAGTAAAACTCTGTGGGACTTGGTTTTTCAAACTGGAGAAAGATGTCACAAATACATTAGTCACCTGTGTTTTATTTCTAAATCAGACTTCTACTGTTATGAAAGATTCTTATTACTATTAATGTAGTCTATTGCCTTGCTGAGAATGGTATTTTTGGCATGGCTTGGAAAGGTTGACTCCCTTCTTAAGGTACGAGGATGATGGGTTGCATGTGCTATATATTTTACATTTGAAACTGGAAGATTACTGTGCTGGAATTTTTATGGGCTATCTTGGTCTCTAACTTGCTCACACACAAAATCTCTTAGAACTTAATCAAATATGTAAATAGCAAGTCAAGCAAAAAATCTCTTGCCAGGCTCCTATTATTTGGTACCAGATGCATGTGAGACTCTTGTCTCCATCTGCCTGTTTCATCTTAGATATGAAAACATCATATTAATTGTGACTATCATATTAATTACATCTGATTATTTAGGACATGAATTACTGAATGTATCTCTCAGTGCAGGTGGCACAGTTTCCAATGTGATGAACTATAGCAATCATGGAAAACCAGACAATTTATTTATAATTTACACTGAAAGAGTGAAATTTAGTTTTTAGGGAAAATATGTAGATCTTTCAGTCATTAAGGAAATTACAGTCACTTTTGTTGTAGTAATTTCTCTTTTATAAAAAAAGATGTTGCTTAAGGAAGAAAAATGACTTGACTGTAATTGATTTCTACTGTGGTTTTTTTTTTTCTTTTATGCTACACCTGTCATCTTATCTGCATATGTCTCAGATTTAAGACTACCGAAGTGACTGTATCTGAAGGTGATATTTGTGATATTCTATGGATTGTATTGAAATCTTTAGAAATCATTTAGGCTGTGACACTCTATGGTATATCAATTAAAATAATTCACAGTTACTTCAGCCTGGGATGGAGAAGGAGAAACAAGTCTCAGATGTGAAATGCACTCAGATTTACTCGCTGCTTGATTACGTTTGTATCTGTCATGTTTGTTCTGCAGTGAGTCATCAATATTTTGGTCACGAAAAAAAGTGGCAGATGAGCCCTTTTGTGGTTAAAAGGCAAGTCTTTTCCCAGCAGTGACACAAATATGCTTTCTGTGTGCCTCCAGAAGTGCAGTGAACAGCAGAAAATACTTCCCTGTTTCAAATACTCTATCAAAAACTCTGTGTGATTCACCTCTGTGACCTGTCTGAGCCCCTGTTCAAGGAGGAAGCCAAAAGCTTGAATCTGACTCTCTGTCTTGGCCCTGCACTCACTGCACACTGCTTCAGCCCGTCTGCAAGGCTGACCATAAACTGAGGTGATGACAACCTTTTATTTCTTTGGGTATTTAAAATTCACCGCAAGAGGCAAGAAGTCGTTCAACTGTCTTACTTTGTTTTATTGTATCCTTCATAAAATGACCAAATTAAAGAGTTTTTCCCACTTACAAGCAGTTAGCAATCCTTCTAGCTTAGCCTGCCAACAGTTTGAGTATTTTAGGGAGGGGCATTCTGCTGTGAACAATGAAGAATTAAAACCTCAGCTAATAAAGATGATTTCAACTGTCTTGATATTAGGAAAGAAAAGATTTCTCTGTGCTTAATAGTGTCATATCACTCAGCTGGGACTTCAATCAATATTTGCGCTCATTTTCTCATTTTCAGGCTGGAATTCATCTAGGTCTGGGACATGTTACTGTGTTTACCTTCAACACCTCCTGCTGTTCTTCTAGGGATCTGTGATGACACATGTTTCCTTCCATTCGTTCCTGGCTTAGCCTGTTATGTTGCCAAAATTAAAATGTGTGTTATGTGCATTGCAGACCCCTGAATGTGATAATGACCTTCAGACCTAAGAAGGGTACTGAGATGTCAGAACTGAGATGTGATGCCTTACATCTACAGTCTTTAATTCATGGGAGTATTTAGGAAAGTTTCTTTAGGGGGAAAAAATAATAATATTGTTTTGCAAACACAAGTAGGTTGTCTGAGCATGCCAAGCTTGTGAGCCTAGATATGTCTAATTGCACTCAGCAGAGAAAGATGCACTCTGTGGGATCTGTCTGCCCTCTGTGGTGGCTTGTGCAATTTCCATGAAGCAGTAAACCCAAGAGCTGAATTTGGTACTAAGGCTACAGCAAACCTCACAGCTCCTTGAAAAAGTATTTTCTCTGCTTCACATTCTGATTCTAATTCTTTTAGTAAGACTAATTCATGTTTTACATATCCATAGTACTGTTAAAATGTGAGCCATTCTAAGCAACTCTTTATGACAGCCTGGTTATGGAATCTGAAAAAGGGGTGGGAGGGAAGAGACTGTAGTAAAAAAAGATCATAGAAGAATATGGCACTAGAAATTGTAGTACAATTCAACTTTTCCCAGATATTTGCTAAAGATGTGAGCCCACATTTATGTTTTGAGAAAAAGAAGCTAATAGGGCTTTTGTATTTTAGCACAGAGTGCTCCAAAGGACTTCAAGAGCTTTATAGCCTTTTCTAATTTTTCACTGGCCTTTTACTTTAATTTGTCATTTTAAGATTAAGATGAATAGGGGGAAAAAGTTGTTTCATACTTTGACAGCACTTAAAGTCTGTAGTCAAAAGCATGGCTCTATTGGTTAAATGCACTACAAATATATAGTCCAACATACTGGGTGTCACAGGAAGGTGGTAATCTCATTTGGGACTCTATGTGAATGTAGGAGATGTGGGGACACACATTAGTCACACTAATTACTTAGGTGTTCATGCCTTTTTGCACTAATAATTTATGTGATCTAAGTGGAACCCCCCATGTTTTGGATATTGTGGGGTCTTGCCATTAGGACGAGAAGTTTGTGATACAGACAGGTATTTATTTCTCATCACCCTGCTTATTTACAAAGAAAAGAAGTCCTCTTTTAATGAGCACAGTCAGGCTATAACAACAGGCAATTTCTTTGCTCAGTTGCTTCCAAATCTTTCCCTGCTCATCAGTCTCTCCCCAGACATAATGCTTACCACAGAATGGCTGAGACACTTTACTTGATCCCTTCTCCAGGTACGTGTAATAGAAGTACGGCATGATGAGGACTTCTGCCCTTGGTCTCTGTTAGCTGTGGCATTTTGTAAGAGCTATTTTTCTGCTGTTTAACTCCAGAATGGACTTACCTGCTCCTTACCTCTATCCCCAGTGACACAAAGCTGTTTGTTCAAGCTGTGTAATTAGCTAAGCTGTGTTATTAGGTGAACATATTAGTGGAGCTATATATTGCTTACCCTAGGTGTGGAAACATTTCAAAGTTTCAACTCTTAAATTTTTTTAAGCTTCAAAATGACCTTTTTCTTCTTAATCACATTATGGATATTTTACAGACTGTGATATTTTTGTTGCAGAGTGTGACTGGATTGCTCTTTTAGGCCCTGATTCAGCAAAGCACTGATGTATTTCCTGCTTTAAAAATCAGCAAAGCACTAATGTATTTCCTGCTTTAAAAAAAGATTAAAGGTCTTAAAGTAATCCTTGGAAATTCTGCCCGAGTTTATTTAGAATTTGATTTTAAAAGTCAAAGAGAGACTGTTACTGTTCAGACGATATCATATCTTTAAAAAATCTAATGAAGGAATATAAAGCTTTTCTTCTCACTCACTTTCTTTTGTTTTCTTTTAGAAAGTTCATAAGTCTGTGACAGCTCATTTATTTGAATTATATTGTTTATTTGTAAAAGACATTAAGACCCTTACATCACAAGCCATGTTCTTCTGTAAGTTCAATACACAAAACCACATGGTTGATGTTGAAGAAATAATTAATATTACTTGCTTGTCCCTGTTAATTACATTATTTCTCTGCAGAAAAAACTGAAGATACTGGAAATACATATCTCAAAAAGGAATTTGTTTCATGCTTTTGCAGACACTGTCGCTTTTGAGAAATGTGTTGTCCCAAGATATTAGTCACCAGAGAAGTTTTGTTCTGTAAAACAGGTGTCCTATAGAATTGATGCCATCCTTGATCACAGTTGTAAAATACATAACAGTATTTTATAAAGCAAATTGAAGGCTAAAGTGTTGTATCATGAGTTTCAACAGTGGCACAATAAAGGGGTTGCCAAATCAGCTATATGACTCCCTGTAGAAAAGATTCCACTTCAGGGCAACATTTAACTGATGTTCAGCTGGCATTGCATGTGCAAGAAATGCATGTGGACAGAAGCAAGCTTGGAGGCATTGTCCCTTGCTGTTCCCAACTTGCTTTTTCTATCAGAGGGTTACTGCAGGCACTGTTTGGATTTGAATAGCTAAACCCCATTTGGATGCTTGTTCTTGCAAACTAGGTAGAACAGTGTCATGGTCAGGCACTGGAACAGCATCACAACTGTTACAGCAGTATAACAGGGATCAAGAGCTACATAATAAAGAGGTTTCATGCAACCAGAGTAGCACCCATGACACAGAAATACAGCTAGATAAAATGGACCAGGCTTACGTGTCCTTCTATCAGCCAAAACTCTATACACTTCAGTAGAATTAGTTCACATTTAACACTGCTGTAAATGAGAATCCTCCAGTTCTGTTTAACAAATAAATGTATGAAATGATTTGTCTTCTTTCATTTTGGATATAACAAAATTTGCTGTAACAGCAAGGTGAACAGACCTGAGACTTCTGAAGACAAAATAAGCACTGAAACAGTACTGTCACGATCCTTTCCTTTGCAAAGCCACAAATGAGACATTTGGGAATGGAAAACTGTTTTGAGGGAGCATTAAATTGGCCAAGAACAAATTGCTACAGAAAATGACATCCTCTTCTGAATATCCATTAGTTTCTGATAATCAGGAATTCTCGGATGCTTGAACATTCCATTAGTACGAAGCAGCGAGTTAATTGTAATAATTATCAGCAGTTTTAATTGTTTTGTTATAATGTATTTTGCACTTGGTGAGACAGTGTGAAATCAATATGCACCTCTAGGAAAAATATCTAGTATAATAAAATCAGGCTCCATTATGCCTCTCAACCTTAGAATTAAACTTTGTACATAAATATGTAATTCTGTTTGTGTACATATAAGAATTATGCTGAATTAGTAGAGATGCATAAATACATTGGACTTTTTTTAAAGGAGGGAAGATTGAGTCTTTTCTTAAGAATTGTTTCTGTCTTTCAAACCTTTAATTTTCAGACATGAAATCAGAAAAAACACTCCTCTCTCTCTTCAATTTATTAAATATTCTTTTATATTACAAATAAGTTCTTTACAGATATTTTAGTAGGGATTTCTAGAATACCTTTATTGATGTCACATTAGCAAAAATGTGGTGAGGTATATGAATGTTCATTGTAATAATGATTTCCAGATGGAGATCCCAAAGCACTTAGAGACTATAAAGAGTTAAATGTTGCAACACTCTTGAGAAGGTCCTGCTTTCAGTTTAGCACATCTGGTGTAAAAAAATACTAAAATTTTGAAAAATAATTATCCAATTTACATAACTGTCTTCAATATGATAGGAACTAAACCCCAGACATTTGAATTCCTAACTTGCACCTTAACAGTAAAACAGCACTGACTCTTTCATTAAACACTGTGAGCTCATTGCCTATAATTCCCTAATATCTGTCTTTTTTTCTTATGGTCTTCGTGCTGTTCATGAATATTGTAGTGGGGAGGCTGCTACTGGAGCAGAATTGAGTTTGGGTTGATGTATTTTGGAGAAGACGGTAAAAAATTGGAAAGGGCAGAAAAAAGGCACAAGAATGATTTAAGCAGTGTGGAGACATGTAATTCAGTGAGATATCCTGACAGTTTTATCTGTCAAAAGGAAGGTTTACAGGCAGTTTGATTACAGTGTTTAAATATAATTTTGTGAGAACATCCTGTATACTTATGGGCATTTTAATCTCATGGGGAAAAAAAAAAAAAAGAAAGAAAAAGAAAAAAAGAAGCAATAGCAAGATGCTGCAGTAAGAAAAAAAAAATAAACTGGAAATAAACCTTTATGTTTTAATGGATGATTAATTGGTGGAAAAAAAAAAAAAAACTACCAAAAGAAGTGAGAAATTCTACTTATCTTTATTTCTTTCAGATACCTTTCGAGATTTATTTTAGTCAAATGCAAGTTATTGAGCTCTGTAAAGGCATAAATGGAATAAAATGTAGTGGTCTAAGTTGTAATGGTTTGTGTTATACGAGATGTCAGACAAAATAATCTGATTATTCCTTCTGGTCTTATGCTGTGATCCAATTAAAAGAGATTATTACCTACACAATTTCTGTGCAACCTCCACACTGAAGTATCTTGACAAGAGATGCAAATGTCTGTCCCTGTCTTGGGAGTGTTAAAAACTTCATTATTGTTTGTGGTTTTGGTTTGTTTGTTTGTTTTGTAGTTGGGTTTTGGCTTTTTTTCCTGCCTGTAGAATGAGATGGATGGCACTGTGAATACTGGAGAGGCTTGAGAGGGGCATAATCTGAGCTGGATCCCAGAGGAAGACAGGAAGTCATCCTTCTCCATCTGTGAAGACAGGAGTTGGGGAAGAAAAGAAATTAGAGAGGGCAAAAGATGACAGACAGGATGGAGGTGGGGAGCAATGAGACCAACCTGAAAAGATTTGTGATCACTACACTAGGAAATAGATAAGACTTGGAGCTAACTTGCTACAGTCTAATTTACATGTGAGATCTGAGCAAGGGTCAGTGCACACTCTAGCAAGAAAAAATATGAAAATCTTTGCTGATAACCTGCCCCAAGTCTCTATAAAAATATCCCGGTTTCAGCAGGGACAGAGTTAATTTTCTTCTTAGTAGCTGGTGCAGTGCTGTGGTTTGGATTCGGTGTGAGATCAATGCTGACAGCACACTGATGGGCTTAGATGTTCCTGGGTCATGTTTATACCCAGTCAAGAACTTTTCAGTTTCTCAGGCCCTGCCAGCGAGAGGGCTGGAGGGGCACGGGAAATTGGGAGGGGACACAGCCAGGACAGGTGACCTGAACTAGCCAGAGGATAGTTCATACCATAGAACATCATGCTAAGTGTATAAACTGGGGGAAGAAGAAGGTCGTGGAGGACATCCGGCATTATGGCATTTGCCTTCCCAAGTAATGGTTACGTGCGCTGAAGCCCTGTTTTCCTGGGGTTGGCTGAGCACCTGCCTGCCCATGAGGAGTGGTGAATTAATTAGTTGTTTTGCTTTGCTTGTGTGAGTGGCTTTTGCTTTTCCCATTAAACTGTCTTTATCTCAACATGAGCTTTCTCCCTTTTACCCTTCCAGTTCTCTCCCCCATCCCACTGTGAGGGTAGTGAGCAAGCAGCTGTGTGGTGCTTAGTTGCAGCAGGGGTTAAACCATCACAAAAAATCACTTTCAGGATACGTTTGTTCTATACTTATTCTGAATAAAGGCATGTTTTTGCTTGTTTTTTTTCATTTTTGTTTGGGTTTTGGTTTGTTCTGACTTTTTTGTATGGTGGTTTTTGTTTTGTTTGTTTCATTTTTACTTCCTGTAAGCAAGTGTTTCTGCTTATTATATTTCTTCCAGAGATATAGGGTTGCTCCTGAGCTGGAGGGAATGATACCCCTCTATGCTCTCCATGAGGCAGGGCAGCTGAGAATGTGTTCAGGACACCTTTGCACAGTCACCACAGTGACTGAGTACTAACCACATCCTTGGCTAAACACCTGTGTCACGGTTCATCTTTTAAGGACACAATTTCAAGAAATGCACATGAATAGCAAGTACTGTATCTCTCTGCTCCTGTGACCTATAAATAAAGAGAACTTTAACCTTTTGTAAACCCAATGATATGTTATTTGTTGGAGCAGCAATGTGTCAGACCCTAGCTGATTCAGGAATGACAACTAAGGAGCAAGCAGACTACACTTCATGTAAAATCCAATCGTAGTGCCATCATTATTACAGAGGCTTGAGAGCTCTGTTGTCTTTTCAGTAGCTGTCATTGCCCCTGTCAAGGGCTTCATCTGCATTCAGAATGTGTCCCTTTATTTCCTTATAATGACAAATGATGATTCACATTTTTTGCTTTCTGCTGTCTTAAGTTCTAAGAATGCATGGGTTTATACCTGCTGTCTTAAACGCCTCTGTTCACCGTAAGGAAAACTTCTAAAGCAAACAAACTCAGGTCTTCCACATACACTCAGTCTTCCAGAGGGTACTCAATAGCTCCTGAGGATTCTTCATTTTTTTAATATTGCTCCACTCTATTTCAGCTATTCTGCCATCTTCAAGTTTGTAATTATTATTGTCATAGCTGTAGCTAGACATCTACTTGGGGAGTGCACCAGAGAGAAGTGAGCTGTATCTTCTCCCTCCCCTGAGTCCAAAAGGGCAAATCCTTCTCATCTCTGCTGGTCCCAAAGGCAGGAGTCTTCTGACTGTTCTTTAACCCTCAACTCTTGCTTTGCAGTAGTCAAACCACTAAGCTGACAGTATATATAATGTCTTACTTTCTTTTACCTAATTCTAAAACCCTGAAGCAACTTTTTTAATTTTAACCGTGTTGTTAGTTTTTATTCAAACTTGGATTTTTTCCTTTTTTTTTTTTTTTGTTTTAACTGTAGCTACTGATGGTTATTGCAAGTGACAACACACTTTTTTAAATGAAGGCAACTGGCGCTATCTGCTTTCTCATCTCTCTCTTCCAGAGATCAGAGTTAGTGCTTGCTTTTAACTGGCCTGGCTTTTGCTGAAAGTATTTAAGACCCTCTCCCCGTTTCTTTTTTTTTTTAAATACTGAGAGGACACATGTAATATACGCTTTTTACATTTCTGAAACTAACTTTTTTTTATTCTGAGGCTGTGGCTTTGATTTTATTTCAAGGTGTTGTTGCTTTCCTCTGATATGGAAAACCCACAGAGATGCCAGATTGGAGAAAATAACGAAAATGCCTGCAGAAGGCTGCTCAGAAGAAGGAAAGCTATGTAAATGACACATCAGTGGTTGTATTCAGAGGCTGACTACCACCCAGGTGTACAAGATGCAGACTAATGGGTATGAAGGGAAAAAAGGAGGGTATGCTTCAGGGGGAAAACAATGTTTTCCACTCAATGATTTTTGTTCCATTTATTTGTAGGAATGGATTGATTATATATTCCTTCACAATCTATGTCTTTGCAGGAATAGTCTGTGCTGGCACCGTACGATGTCAGGACTGCTGCAGACTTGAAAGGATCTTCAATGCAGTTTATTATATGCTTGACAAGAACAGACAAGTTTCCATCCCATTCCCAAGAAAGAGGCTACTACTTCAAAACCTTTCTCTACAAATACACGAGAGCAGGGTGGAACTTCCTTTGGACTAGACCCGATGAACTAGTGTAACTCACTGAGAAGCAAGAATGAGCACCACAGGAGTATAACAGTCTCACCAGGTTGCAGTATATCCATTTATTTTTAGACTTCTGTGACACAGCTGGAGCTGACAACTCCAGGAATAGTAGTTCTGTCCATGAAAAGCAGAGAAAGCTGTATTCACAACCCATCCTCTGAAAGACATTAATAATAAAAAAAAAAAAATAAAGCAATGTATGAAAGATGCTGTTTAAAGGATGCTTTCAAGATGGCCTGTGTCCTGGCAGACTGCATGTAGAGGAAAATCTCTGGGACAAATTTCACTAACAAGGTATAAAGTATTCAGAATGTCACATGGGTAATATTCAAGCCACCATTGGAAATGGTGGCTTAAGTGAGAGAAAAACAAAATGCAGATGTGCCCTTCCAATTTCTTTTTACTGTGTTAAGTGTCCCTGTGGTATTTTTAAGTGCATTTTCTGCATATTTTTGCATTTAAAATATTAGGTTATCACATCCTTGTGTATGCTCAAAGATGAACAAATTAGGAGGCTTCACAGGAGACTGGAATCTTTGTACAAACTCTTAATAAGGAGTTTTTCGCGGGGGGCGGGGGGGGGGGGGGGAAGAAACCTTTCTGTGTGAAAGAAAAATATCTTTATACTTTCATAAAAGGGAGAAATGGTACTCAGTCTGCTTACCTCGGAGATCCTAAATAAAACCAAGACTTCTATATGTCAAAGGTAAAAAGATCTCTTGAATCACTTAATCTTAATTGGGAAAGCTACAGATCTTTGCTATGTCTCCACCAAGAAATCAGGCATGCTTTTCCTTTCCCTAATTTTACCTTTCTTGCAATTTACCTTTCTTACCTTTCTTGCACCACTAAGGATGCTACCAATACTCTACAGAACAGAATTTGAAAACTACCATAATCATTACTTACTTGTGACTAAACAATACCAATGATGTGCAAATTCAAAACACAGGATAAGTGTCATTAGCATGACATTAAGCCTACTCTGTAAAAGTCCGGAAACAGATTTTACAATTCAAAGGCATTTCTACAGGTTGGGCCTATTGGATCAAGTTCTGTGATGCACAGTAGTTTGGTTGTGACCAATGTGATGAAGTACTTAAAAACTGGCAAAACTGCAGCTTTGCTTTCAAGGGAACTGTTCTGGAATAAAAGTATGTGAAATTAGAAGATTGAGGATGCTGATTTTATGATTTCTAACTAATAAGAGATAAACATTTAGTTTATTGGAACATCCAAAGCACTGGAATATTATTTATTGCACACTTGAAACTGATGTTTTCCCTCCCTCTTCCCTGGTAAGAAGCTGAGTTTTATTTATTCATTTATTTATCAAGGAACACACTGAGAGCAGACAGCTTAGAAACTAATTTAATACTTTCCTAAAGTATGTTTTTCAAAATAATTTTGACTCAAATACCTAAAATCCTCCTTTATTTCAAACTCTATATACATGTTTTAGCTCTTAAAAATTTACAAACTGCAAAGATTAATCGTAATATAATTCCATTTTAAAAGCAGCGTATTTCTAAAGCAACATTAAACGTCTAATATCTGTCTAATTGGTGTTTAGATGATTCTCCCCTTCTCTCTTGGACACCAAAAAAGGAGGATTATAGGTTGATAGAGGAAAAGTGGAAGTATGTGAGAGAAGAAAGATTCCATTATGGTTAGCTAATCTCAAGAATTGTATTTTTCATATGTACTGATTATATATAAAGTCCTTACTAAAAAGTTAAGAATGGGCTATTATTCCTGATGTTTCATCCTTGTAATGAGCTGCAGCTGTTTCCCCACAGCAGCCAGTGCATCCTGTACTCACGTAAAATGAAAATAAGAGAAATGTATATTAATGTACATTATATGTTTCTAATTTTTTTCTTTTGTAGAGGTTTTTAGCTCATTGCTGTTACTGTGAATGTCTGATCACCTTTCAGGATTAAAAAAAAGTGTACTGCGGCATTTGCTATCAGTACAGTTTATTCTCCCAGTCCCCAGAAAAGAATATGTTAAATTAATATTAATTATGTGTCTGTTTTCCATAAATGCTGATTTTCTGTCCTTAAAAACAAAGTAAAAAAAAAAAGTGGGGTTTGCCTCTGAACCTCATATCTGTGGCTTCTGTGATTTTTTCTGGCTTTTCCAGAAATTAATTCCAAAGACAATATTATCTTGCTGAGTAAGCACAGCAGTCACCCTTGAGGTACATTGACTTCTACATCCATAGGAAGCCAGCAAACCCCCCTAAAATTCTCAAGAAAAGTAGTCAGACAATCAAAAGTAAACTACTTTTATGTTTTGCTTAAACAAGGCCTAACGAATCAAGTTTTGGCATCTGTCCTGGTTTCAACTGGGACAGAGTTAATTTTCTTCTTAGTAGCTGGTGCAGTGCTGTGGTTTGTCTCTGATGTGAGAACAATGCTGACAGCACGCTGATGGGTTTGGTTGTTGCTGGGTCATGTTTATACTCAGCCAAGGACTTTTCAGTTTCTTGGGCCCTGCCAGCGAGAGGGCTGGAGAGGCACGGGAAACTGGGAGGGGACACAGCCAGGACAGGTGACCTGAACTAGCCAGAAGGGTAGTACATACTGTAGAACACCATGTTAAATATATAAACTGGGGGAAGGAGAAGGACATGGGGGACATCCAGTTTTATGGCGTTTGCTTTCCCAAGTAGCCATTATGTGTGATGGAGTGCTGTTTTCCTGGGGATGGCTGAGCACCTGCCTGCCCATGGGAAGTGGAGAATTAATTCCTTGTTTTGCTTTGTGTCCATGGCTTTTGCTTTTCCCATTGAACTGTCTTTATCTCAACCCATGATTTTTCTGCCTTTTACTTTCTTGACCCTCGTCCCTGTTCCACTGTGAGGGTAGTGAACAGGCAGCTGTGTGGGCCTTGGTTGCTCGCTGGGGTTAAACCACGACATCATCTGTATAAAGTAATGAAACCGACACATTGATGACACAGAAGTACTTTAATCAAGGTGTGCATGGAAGCACATATTTCAGCCCAACAAAACCCCCAATGTTTTTGGATCCAGAGAAGAGAAAAAGAAGATAAGGAGGGAAAGAGAGAGGCAGGGAAGGAGAGAGATATCCCTGCTATTAGTATGTTCTCCTCCCGGACCTCATTGGCTCCTTCCAGATCAGCCATGTGATGTATGATACTTGATACTGGTTTGAACATGCAAATGGTATTGCTGCTGTAAAATGGGTGACTTCTCAGAGTTTGATCTTCCTGTGTTTGGCAGAAGCTTTATGAAATTACAGCTACATTGGACAAACTCCTGTTTGCAAATATTTTGAAGCTAACAGAGAACAGAGCTAGCCTGAATTTGTATAAACAGAGGCTAATTGGAGGACTCTGAGGAAGAGGACAACTGGATGACCAAAAGCAATAAGAAAATGGAGTCAGGGAATTTTTTATTATTATTTTATTTAGGCTCGTATCTTCATTGTACTACCTAAAGTGCAGACTCAATAATCTCTACAATTTTACTACTGCAGGTATGATGGCCTCTGAGAAAAAGGATGCTTAAGCTGTATGAGTATCCACAGAAAGTCAGCACTGGCTGGGGGTGAAAAGAGATGGGACAAAGGGAATGATGGGGCATTTGGGTCATTACATCTCATTTCTGTGAAGAAGAATGGAAAGAGAGCTAAGCTGAGGAAGTGTGAGGGAATTGGAAAAAAAAACAAAGAAAGCCTACAAGAATTTGAATTCAATACAATAGAAGCCAAGGACGGCAGCACCTGGTGAAAATCCAACATTGGGGATATTTTCTGGTCTGTACAACAGAACCCATGTATTAATAATCAATGGTGGGAGATTCAAATTAAATGTTCTCATAAGATATTAGTGATATGAAATATCACTAATATTATGAAAGGAAGTTCTTAGCTAGAATGAACATAAATCAATCCTCCTTACAAAATGCAAAAATAATTTCTTATCCAACTCTGAGCATGACTGTTTAAAGAGGAGTTGGGTGGAAATCTGTTTCTGTGTTTTGCAGAAGAATATAGAACTAAGTCTCTGAACAGTTTTTTCTGTTTTGCAGTATGCTTTCTTAACATTTGTTACAGCTAGCAGTAGCAGAGAAAGACAAGATAGTGCTGGTTGTTGGAGAAGATAAAGAAAAAAAGTTCACTACCTCTTTCCAATAATTTAATTACCATTTCAAAACAGTTATTTTACATATGCCTGGACTTTCAGAATAGGCATAAGTATGATTTGTTGAATGCAGTGAAGCCTACTTTGTTGGATAGGATACTCGACTGGAAAAGCTGTCTTTCAGAAAAGGTGACATTACTTTTTCTCCCACTAAAACACATCAGTCAGATCAATTTCTCTTTATTTCCATTTGGTAGATAAAGTAGCTGTTGGCCAGAATTACTCAGAAGTATGATTTCACAGCTTAAGTGCAGTAATGCATGCAAAAGTAAAGAACCGAGACTGTAGGTGAGACTGATGAATGCATAAAAAATTCCTGTGATTTCCTTAGCTTTTGAGTTTGTAGCAATATTGCAGACATTTATATAGCAAACACATAGCTGAGATTTCTTTTCTTTTTTTCTAGGGAGGTCAGCATATTGGCAGCCAGTGCTTACATGTCAGTCACCTTTGGAAGGAAGCAGCAGCAGCAGTTCTACTGAAAAAATTTTCTCCCATTTAAGAAAATTCCAGTTCTACAAGTATTCCCAGTCTTAAATTTTCTCTCTGTCTCTGAAACCAGAAAGAATTCTTCAGATGAACAGAAATCTTCAAAATATGACTGCTGGAGAAAAGCATGTACTGCTGGCTCATCGAAGCCAGCAAAGTTGGAATAAAAAAAAGTATGCAGTTGTGTTTCTGGAAATGCTTCAGAAAGCATAGCCAGTAATGGCAAAATAAGTAAATAAATAAATAGATAAATAAATGTAAAAAAACTTAATAGAAGAGAAATACAACCAGAGTTTTAAAAGTTTCATTAGGAGACATCAGATATATCTAACAAAAATTTTCCTGTTAATGGCCACTGTTGGAGACCAGACACTAGAAATAGATGGATCACTGTCTCATCCAGCATAACACTTCCTCTGTTCCTCTGTTCCCTGTTGTTACAGGAGCATTTTAAAATGCTATTTTTAAAACTAAGATAAACTGTGTTTAAACATAGGAAGTAGACTGTGGAGAAACTGTTTATTCTAAGAGGTGAACAAATTTCCTCAAGTTTTTGATGAAAATGCCATTTCCTGCTCAAGGATAGTCTTTTTTGGTAACTGTGTTTAACCCCTTCCAAGTTGAATGCAGTAGATCTTGCCTGTGCTTTAGTAAGCCTGAAAACCTGTGATTTGTTATTATGTGGTGATGTCAGGTCATCTTGTGTAGAGAAGGAATAGTTTTATCAAATAAATTAAATAAGCAATGTGTTTTCCCTCAAAGTGTAAGATTTTTTATGTACTTCTGCTTATTTTAGATAGAGACCATCCAAAAGTTTTGTTTCCCATTTCAGGTAATGGTAATAAAATAAAATTTAAAAAAATAAAAATAAAAGGGTACTTTTACTACCATGGCTGCTCAGGACTGTGAATAGGTCTAGTGCTCAAATTTCCTTTAACTCCTCCGCAGGTAATGTCAGACGGAAAATATTGGGCACCGAGGGTGCTACAGTTTGTTTGAATTTCGACTATGTTGAGACACTGATAATTGAATCATGAGTGATATTGACTATTATGCATCATGATTTGGGTTTCAGGGTATTGGTCAAACTACTGTTCTTTGAAAAGGGAGTGTTTAAATGATGTTACAATTAAAATCCAACTTCTTTTATAAGTCAGTGGGAATTAGGTACCCAAATTTCTTCTGTGCCTTTGAAAATCTCTGCATAAGTTTATAACAGTCCCTTCTGTCCCTCTAATCTGTGAATCTCTTAACCTTCCTACCATGGGAATTAAACTAATTTTCAGCTCATAGATTGGTTATGCTGAGATCCACTTCATTTACTTACTGATGGGAATTATTTTTCCCTGTTTTATGCTGAAAGAAATGTAAAACACTCTCTTAACCCATGGTAGCTATCGCTGATTTTGTTTGTTTGCTTGGAGTCTGTTTTGGGGGGTGGATGATAATTTCTGTATATGTTGTTTAAGATAAACAACACGGTTTAAATCAATAGTTGAAGTTTTTAGTATGTGTTTTTAATATTTTTTCAAAAGTAAAGAGAGTAGGTAATCAGAAAAAAGAGAAAGTAAGCACACTGTGGGGCTGGAAGAGAAAGCTTACTTTGATTTTTCCCTCCACAGTGATGCATGAATGAGAGGATATTATGGGTCCATACGTGGTTGCTGTACCCCAGGAGAACTGCAAAGTGACTTTCTTCTTTCTCTATAAGACTTACTCATGAAACGATGAAATATGAAGAACAGATAAGTCAAAATTTTTTTGTACATTTCTTCTCTTGTCCTTCAAAACTATCTTGAAAAATGTTAGGATTTTTCCTTGGAACTTAGGGTCCCCATGAAAAATGAGTTTTATTTCTTTGAGTAACATAGAAAACTGTTTTCCAGCTCTCTTGATTGGACTAAGACTGGTCCCCCAAACCCCTGCATTGCACGTATCCTCAGCTCACCAGTTACTGTAGTACTGCAAGACACTGTGATGAACAAAGTTGGATTCATCTGAATTATAAGCAGTTGCTTATTTGTTTTTAATTCCTCACCCTGCTTCCTTTCAACCCCGTTTATTTTGAAAATTTGTGGATCATGGGAATAATACATTTTGACATGCTTGGAGTGCACTCATGAGCTTACCAGCTTCTTATTGATGACCTCCACTTGCTCAAAGTGAATCTTTCCAAGTGCAAGAATCTTTCCAATTTACAAGAATATATTTTTACTGGTGAAAGAAAAATCTTTATTGTACTGAGATATTTCACAATGCCCCACCTGACCTACAGAAGGTGCAGACTTTCACTGTTATGTCTGCTGCCTTTGGATGAATGCCTCAGACGCTCTGCTTGCCTCAGTTGTACTAAATACCTGTAGATTGGCAGCTGAAACGAGGACTGTTCCAGGCTGTATATGAATGCTCTGCCTGCATGTTATCTGAGTGTTCATTTCCCATTATGGAAATTAATCAGTATAGTCAGTAGAGAGCAATTCTTTGCATTTGGTCAATTGACTAATTTTCTGGTCTCCACTTGCTGTGTTGAGTAGGTCCCTGTGAACTATACTAGGAACTTACACACCGAGTTCACATGTAGACTCATTTAAGTGGTCAAATTACATTTTCTAGAGCTGATTTTCACCCTGTTTCTTTTGAAGGAAACTAATTATCAGTGGAGTGTGTTATCTGATAATTCAGAACCTCTGATGCTTTCTTCTTTTTTAAAATGTGCAAGACCAGAGAAGGGTTAGAAATTACTTTTCAATTTTTTTGTCCTACCCCTCTGGCCCTTTAGGGAGAGCCAGATAGTATTGATAGTAGGACACCATGCTACTGAAAAAACTTGGTTATATTCTACTGAATTCCATTGGAAGAATACAGTTGCTGAAGGAAAGTGCCTCAGGTGTTTCAGAATTCCACTGAAAAAATAAAAATTTTATAATAATTGGAAAAGGTATGTGACAACAGTAGAAATGGGAGCCCTAGCGCTATGGTAATGTACCTATATAGTTTCTGGGACCTGAATTGTCATGTCTGTGTGACACTATGTTGTTCTTCATATATGCACTCAGCTCACCTCTGGGTAGTTTGAGTAGAGACACCCAATTGTGCATCATGAAGGCATAAAATTGGTTCACTCTAAAGGAAGATTTCATAATGGTTGACTCTGCATCTATAGCCAAGGGCATCTGTACATGTCATTGAAATTACTGAGATTGAAATAAAGTTGAGTTGCCTTATAATATATAAAAAAAGAGCAGATTAAGAAAGCACAAACTTTAAGGCCAGTTTCTTATAATGACAAAACAGAGGATATGAAGTTTAAGAGAAGGTAGGAATCAAAGTAAGATGATTTAGAGGCAATTAGATACAAAATAAAATATTTTATTGAGTAATCAAAGTTAGGAAAAAAAGTATGCATCAATCCCCATGGAAAATAAAATAAAATTCAGACCTACTAGATCTTCTCCTTCACATCTTCAATTCCTTCTTTTTTATCTTAAAAGATACTTAAAAGAAGGCTTGGCTGAACAAGGTCATTTTTAAGTTATATTAAAAAAGCAAATATGTATGTAAAAATGGAATTATTTTTCATATTCCTCAGCACTTACAGATCACTTCCCAGTTAATAAACACTATGGGTAAAATTCAGTGGCCTAAACACAGGCATTTAGTGCTCTTTCAGGTATTCTGTATCTCATATATTCATGTGGGGCTGATGGATATGACACAGGACCCACTGGGGTTCAGTGCCTTTCTGGAGTGACAGATGATCAGCTGCGATATGAAGGCATGACAAAAGTGATGCTGCTTAACTCTGGTTGGGTAACCAACTCACATCTTTAAAGAGAGAGATCATGTGTGAAGGAGCAAAACCTGATTTCCATGGACCTGGAATTATACCCCATGGTTATGGTAGCTGCAAAATGTTAACCACAACTTCCTGTTGGAGGTCCCCAGGAGTCTTATTAACAGCAACCTTTTCCTCCTCCAAACATTAACAATAGAATACATTTTTTTAACTGTTACGGAAGTTGAATCAGCATGTACAAGTCCATCTTAAGAATATCTGCTAACAGTGAAATACATGACTGAGATTTATTAAGATCCCTGCACACTCCCAAGGGGGACATGCTGTAAATCCTGCTTGCATGAGTAAAGTAATTGAGTTTACCTACAGAAAAGTATAGTGGCCAGTCTGTATTTGTTCAAATTTGTTTAGATGTCTTAGGAAGTTTTGTATTTCTGTGATTTTTATGGTGGTAAACCAGTTGCTAATAAAATCACACCATTATTTAAGCAGAACTATCTTTTTGATCATTTAAACACTAATTAAAGTCACAACTTGAATTATTTATAAAACTTCCTTAAGGAATGACACACTTAATGACTGCCTAGGAACATAATTGTTTTTGTGAATTGTGTGACTTTTGTAGCCTGACAGCTTGGTGAAAGGAAATCATGCCACCATGTCACAATTTATTTTGCTTTGCTATGATAGGAATTTGAGCATGGTCTTTACTGATATGAAGTGACATCTAATTTAGTCTGTCCTAGCATGGTCCGGTAGCACCCTAGTTAACAGTTAATATATAACACAACTTCAAGTGGATTGCTAGCTACTATAAAGTATTTTGTGGTACCAGGACATATTCTGATGAAAAATATAGGAAATGTGGCATAATATCAACAATCTTGAAGCAGATTATTTGCTTCCTTCAAAAATAAACACAGAGGCACGGCATACTAGGTTACCAACTAACTATGGGTTTGCATTAGGGTGTTACTGTGCTAATGGTGATCAGTTCTGAGAATTATTTTTAACATAGGCATTAGGAAGTCTTTAAAACCTTCCAATGTTCCTTAGGAAACATCACTAAGAGAAGTAAGAAAGTAGTGTACTGCAGTAGTTAGGATGACGTCAAAGAGAAGGGTGAAAAGAAGAAGCACATGAACTCTCAGCATAGAATTGTGATGCTGAGAACAAAATTAATCAAGACACCAAAGGATGAAGAGAGAAGAAATTATTTAATCTTTAATTGCCTATACACCAATGATAGCAGCTTGGGTAATAAACAAGCAGAATTGGAATTGCTTATTTATGAGCATAAACACAACCTGTTTGGTATAACAGAAACCTGATGGGATGATTCACATGACCAGAATGCTTAAATCAACACTTATGCTTCTTTTAGGAAGAATTATTCAGGCAAAATAGTAAAGGAAGTGACATTTTTTCTTAAAAAAACAAACCAATTCTATCTTTTCTTGAGTTAGGGATAATTAAGAAAAAGAAAAGGACAATAATCAGTGTTTATATGAATTAACTTCATCAGTAAGTATCTACAAGTATATACTGTTCATCAGATATGCAAATAGAGCAAATTTACAAATATCAGATCACCAAATCATGCTGTAAACTAGATGACTGACTCCTTAGTTACCTGTAAAATTCAGGAAGAATTTAAAAACCTGTAATGGTCTTCTGTAATCTAGGGAACTTCATTCTTCATGGCATAAAGTAGAAGCCTCAGGCTACCACTGTTAAAATATCACTGGGATTTCTGATTATTATGTAAAACAATTCTCAAATGTCTTCTCAAAAAATGCCATGAAGGTAAATGGGAGGGGACTGAAAGAAGTACCACGGGACTGACTAAACACAGCTGAAGGCCACCTCAAAGTGAAAACCTCCTGATATTAAGATTATTTATCTTACCAAATGGAAGATTAAGAATGACTATAAAAAAAAAGGCATTAAAAGATAGTGTCTCAGTGTATAAGGAGAGTTTATATTCCAGTGTTCATCACTTCGTTTGGGTGCCTAAAATATATTTTATCCATAGTGTGTGTAAGTAGTTCCTGGAAGACCAGAGCACAGACCCCTCTGCTACCAGCTAAGTAACTGTGGCTACAAAATCACATAATTGTGAATTATATGAGGGAAGATTGTGATCTCAGAAGTGGAGCAGCTTTGAAACTACTGGGTTAATGCATGTTTACATTATTTTGTCACTGTGACGTGACAACACCGGTCACTGCTCTCTCTTTGATTTGTAGGTTTTGTTCGTTTTTGTCAGAAGTGTTTCTTTAGTACAGTAAATCACACAAAATGCTGTTGAGTACCGACTGTATGATGAATATAATCTCTGAAAATAACTATGGTACAAAGGCAATGCGTGTACTATAGTTTTGTAAGGAAGACACTAGAGTCCTCATCTGACTGCTTAAATATTAATTTATTATAACACTTTTTATGAACAACGTTGTGTATGTTAGATTTCATGGGGTTTGTATATGAGGCAAATTCTTTGTCAACTGCTGTAAATTTTATAGTGATGGAAGGGTAATGAGACAAAGTGCCAAGCTATATAAACATCACATTGCTGTACCTTGAATAAAGAGCCTGTAAACTGTTACTGCTCAAAGGTTTTAATGAACTTAAACCAATTGTGTCCTTAAAGTGTAGAATCTAAATGCCAGAGGTTCTAGTCAGGGTGAGTAAGCATGTGGGTACTTCCACAAAAAGATTTCTAAGTTACAATAGGGTTGTGACAAAATTTTCTGCAATCTTTACTTTAAAAAGACAACTGTTAAGATATTTCTTATGATTTTTAATTTTTTTCCCTTCTTCTTCTTCAGTTATAAAAGGCCACTGGGTATATGAAAAGGTAATGGTAGTGTAATAAAATTGATTATAACTCCTGAAAACTTCTCATATATATTAGTAATTATGTGAACTGTAATAAAGAATAATTAGCAACTAGACATGAAGGTTCTGTCTGGATGATCTGATAACCTAGTTGCAGCCACAAGGAAATGTGACTCAGCATCTGAATGCATGAGAGAGGCAGGAATCTTTCTAAATTTTATTAAGTTGAATTCTACAGTCTGTTTAAATTCGGTGCATTGTATAAATGTACAAAATCTTGACCATATAACCTATTTTTTTGATCAGAAAAGCATGCATTCTGGACCCTGAAATACTCATATGACTCTTCAATTTGATCAGTATGCAATTCCTTTACTTACCCAAATTCTTTCATTGTGGTTAAATGAGGTTCCTTTGCAGATGTGATGGCAGACTGCATAGTACAGGAAAGTTGGTGCATCAAGTAATGAGTACTTTATTCTGGATTTCAAAGGATCTGTGCTGCATAGATGCAAAGAAAGTTCAAACATTTACATGAGGATTGTTCTTATTGCCCTTGCTATTTGGGATGTTCAGCACATAAACCCACATTTAGTTGATTAAAAATAAATCACAGGTCACCTTTGACTCACATTTGCTTAATTTGTGAGAAAATAGACTGTTTTTCTAATTTTTGCATGTAAAAAAACCACCAAAAGACACAGAATGCCACCTAGTAAAGTTTGATCACTGCTCCTAGAACAGATACAGTCATGGTGCAGCATTTGTCACATAAAATGAATGTAGGGTTTCTAATTATAGCTGTATATCAAAAGGACAAAAAACATGGTGACTTGTTCTCCTTGGAATAGTGTCTCTAAGTATTTGTTGTGTGCTCTACATCTGTTACATGACAGGTTGTTAATGATGTGTGTGTTCATTAAAGGTAAAGTGCCTCCTGTGTGCTGTAGTCCTTAAATCTGTCTCTGAGATTCCTACTTGAGCACCCATGATATATTTTCCCAGATTAGGTCCTTTGAGGGGTCTAAAGAATACCTAGTAGCTGTGCTGTTCTCAATCAATTCTTCTATCAATGGTCATTCTCATTCATTTCTTTCAAGTCACATAAGAACATTCACTGTGGAGTTAAAGTGAAAGACAATACAACCACCAGTCCTGATATACATTATTAAATATTATCAAATACAGCCTCATGGATTTCTGTCATCTGGTTTGCTTTAACAGTCCTTAGGCACATTCATAATGTAAAAATGTATTCTTTATTTTATTTTATATTATACTACTTTATCTGCCTACAGATGGTATTGTATTATCCTGGGAAATTAGTTGTGTGCAAAATATGAATAATCTAGCCTTCTCCTTCAACTATTTTCTTTACTTTTTCCAAATTAATTTTATCCTCATGCATTTCATTGACTTAAGTCACTCATGGCCTATTCTTTAGCTCAGTCAAGGAAATGCTCAGCAATTTTTTTACTCTTCTTCCTTTCAGTCTTGACAATTTTTCTTTTGATCTCTACTTTCTTGGTTGTACTCACCAGCCCTTTCATCATATGTGCTAGACTTGGTCTCCAAGATTTCCAGTACTACTGTGGTGAAACTACCCAATTACTCTGGAATTACTGTTTCTTAAAATGAAATTTCTGCTAAAACTGTGGAATGTCAAAATCAAGAAAGCTAACTGAAGTCTAGAGTAATGAGCATCCTTAAAATACAAAGGATATACTTTGCCAGAAGACCAAAGATTTTTGGCAAAGTTGCTCAAAAGATGAAGATTAAATGTTAGCTGTGATATCATAGGATTTTAATAAAGTGTTAGAATCAAAATTTCATTACATCTTACTTAAAAATTCATATTGATAGAAATTATTTGTTATAGGCTGAGAACCAAGGAATTACAAACAAAAGAAAGTAAGGATAAGCAGTAATATTTCTAGCTGCAAGTTTAAGGATTTCCATTCTTTCAGTCAGTTACAAGTGCAACAACAATGAGGGTGTTGGAAGAACAGAGAAGGAAAATGTATAAAGAAGGAAATTTTTAAGTTCCCCCTTTGTAAAGACATTTAAGAGCACTAAATAAGTTTGTCTTGAGTAAGCAAAACCAAATGCTACAGGGAAAAACGGTACCAAAGTTTTGTTGAGATCTGACACCATGGAGATGAAGACTCTTTACGCTGTTGTAAGGCACGCTGTGGTGCCAGGTGCAGGTGCCCAGGTGTTGGTAGCAGGGGCTGCAGGGTCTGCCCTGTGCCAGACACAGCTGGTTCCAGATGGCTCCAACGGATCCACCACAGTGCGCAGCTGAGCCTTGCAGCCAAGGTGGTGGCACCTTGGGGAAAACATATCTAAGAAAGAGTAAAATGCTGCAAAGGCAGTGAGGAGTGAAAGCAGCCCTGTAGACTCTTCCTAAGGTGAGAGAAGATGGAGGGGAAGGGGGTGTTCTGGGTGCCAGGGTAGAGATTCCCCTGTATCCTCTGGAAGAAACCATGGTAAGTTGGCTGCTCCCCTACAGCCCGTGGAGGATTGTGGCGGAGCAGATACCCACAGTGCAGTCTGGGGGGCACCCCACACCCAGGCAGGTAGCTGTGCCTCGATGGAACTGCAGCCCGTGGAGAGCCCATGCAGGAAGAGGAAAAAACATTAAGAGAAAAGAAGGAGCAGAGAGGAGCTGTTATGGGCTCACCATGACTCCCCATTCATCATCCCCCTGTACTCCTCAGGAGAGGAGCTAGAGGAGTGGGTGATGGAGTGAAGTGGAGCCTGGGAGAAAGGGGGTGGAGGGAAAATATTTTAGGTTTTGTCTTTATTTTTCACCATCCTACTCTATTTTAATTAGCAATAAATTAATCTTCCACAAGTCAACTCTGTTTTGCCTGTGACAGCAATTGGTGAGCAATCTCCCTGTCTTCATCTAAACCCATAAGCTTTTTCATCTTATCTTTTCCCCTGTCCTGTTGAGGAAGGGTAATGAGAGAGTGGCTGGGTGGGCAGCTGGCAGTTGGCCAAGGTCAACTGACCACAGCAGTTAAATTAAAAGAAAATGTGTGTTAAATATGAATGAATGCTTCATATCTAGCTGTGGATAACCTCAAGGAGCAATTGTGATAGCCCCATTGTTTGAAATATTATCTCTAGGAAATGCACTGTATGGAACAAGGCTGGATCAGCTCACAGCAAGATGGGTTAGAGAATTACTTGATCTTTTTCATATCTAATCTCACTGATTCATAAGGACTGCTATACTGGCTGCCTTTTGCTTTGTCATTGGCGCAGAGCACTGGGAATGCAATTGTGACAGAATATTCATGGTACTACCTGTTACACGCACCCCAAACCATGCAGTAAGTTTTTAATCTGCTGAAGTGAAAAGAAAATGGAGTTGTCATCTTCTAGAGAAATTAATTTCCAACACTAGGGTTTCTTTTGTGGAGGTTGCTGAGGTGTAGTTGTTATTGCTGCAGTGCTGTCAATGTTCATTAAATGTCCCACTCTCATGTAAGGAATGAAATAAACAGAAGTGGAAATTATTGAAAAACAGAACTATTTGGATTTTTTTTTTCTTTTTATTGAACTTACCCAGTAAATCCTGCCTTGATGAAGTCAAAATTTCTCTTTAAATCACTCTGATTAAGGAAAAATAAAAGTCAGAAAGTAATTATTCACAACACGAGAAAAACTCGTGGCAGAGTCTTTTATGCTCAAAATACATATATGTACATACATATGTACATATAAAATATTACTCTAAAATACATGTTAATGTATTAATATTATTTTCTTTATTGTTTATCACTGCTGAGTGTGGTCCAAAAATAAAAATACTTAATTTTTCAAGTTATAAAATTTTATCAGAAAAAATAAGCCAAGACAACTGCTACAGATACCAACATTTGAGTTTACATGTTAGATCAGCTTGCATCTGAGTTACGGTGTGGAACAGTTTGACGTTTCGTGTGTAACATAAAGACTGTCCATTGTCTCTGGTAGCTAATCTCTTCAGGTTCAACATAGTCAATAGGAAGAGAGAGGTTCCTCCTCAGGGCAATGCAGAATGTAAAATTACATTCATGGTTCCTCTGCTGAGGATTATAGAATCCTCTTCTGAATTGCCTGTAGAGATACTTCTGTCTCTGCTCTGGCTGTAGTGGGAGTCTTGGGTGATTAGCCTCCCTGAGCTAAGGTTGTTTTATGAGAATCGCTGCTCTTCTCTGATTTGTTCAAGACATCTCGACACGGACTGCAAGACTTAAGATCATTTCTATGGACTTTGGATCCAGAAATTTCTCATCATGGAAAGAAGGCACTCATCTAGAAATTGGGACGTTTCCATTCCTCCTAGGTCACATTTATCCTAATATTTTAAAAATGAAATAGAGAAAGAAAAGACATAATATGCCATAGTGCACAGTATTGCATTATGCATCTCTTAATATAACAGAATGATATTTAGAGGATAAAGTAATTAAAAGTGAAAAGAAATTAAGAAAAGTTTCATTTTGAACTAAAACACATCTTTTCCCTAAATGAAATCTTCCAAATCCATTTATAAATTTCTATTTCACAAGAAGTGCCGAATATTTGGTTTAATTATTGAGAATGAAATGTTGAAAATGATTTTTTTTTTAAAGTGTAATACAGGACTCTTCCTTGAAACCAAATTAATCACATTTGGCTGTTTATAAGAAAAAAAATTTGGGCTGGTCAACTGTAGTTGTCTGGTTGTCCAAAAGGCCATGGACTTAAATTTAGCTCTGGGGCTAAACGTGAATAGACTCACATCCACGACGCTGATTTAGAGTAACTCCGCTAGGGTATGGAGGCACCCATCCTACACAGAAGCTGGCTGTCAGTCTCTTCTCTGTGTGTGTGTTTGCCCTCTACAATTTCTATTTAATAACATATGCCATATATGTAGCATGCCAGATTTCTACTGTTCCTCCACTGGTCAGTTTGCCCACAGAATATTTATATGGGAAATTATTATGGAAGAATGTTTTTTTATAACAACCTGGAAATAAGCATGGCAGAGGACAGGGGAAATTGTCATTAGTGTAAGAAGCCTAAGCTGGCTGAAGCTTTGATGTGCCATGGCCTCAGCCCTATTCCTGCTGCACTCATGAAATTAAAAGAACTAAAAAAACCCCTAGGTTTTCTTATGGCACAAACTTGTATGAGGTATGTAATAGCAAAGGTCAGTTCTGTTAGATATGACAATTCAAATATAAATTACAGACAAATCTCCGTGTCCTCACAAGGTAGATTCTTTCCTTAGGGTTTATTTTTAATCCAGTTTCTGGCTTACAATAAAGTCTACCGAATGCCTAATATTATATTGTTTCCTTCACGCCTAAGTCTGGCTGCATTTCCACTCCCAGGTCTTCATAACAGCATTCTTAACCTTACTCTTGCTAGTGGCTTCCAAGATCTCCTGCTGCCCCTTAATCTTCTCTGGGAAAGGACACCTCCCTCATCCTAGAGTGGTCCTATGGATACAGAATATGGAAGTCAAGATAAATTGGCAGCTTTCACCTTGGCTGCTCACTCACATTGCTCTTGAAGAACAGGAATTACAGAGACTGTTGAGCAGGCAAATTAAGCAGTTATATAAACTGTCATCCAAAGATATGTAAAATTTTAGGTATGCAAAAGCTTTGAAATATTGCTTGAACATTGCCTCATGGGATAGAAAAGAATGTTGTACCTCACAGAAAGCAGTAAGGTCAGCCAGGCTGGGCTAAGCTGGAACAGCCAGGGTCATCACCAGAACTGGAGAGACAGGTCACCTCACTGAAAGATGTGTGCATGTGTAAGGCAATTAGCAGATGTGTTAATAACTTCAGGATATCAATCTTGATGAAAGGAGGGTAGAACAGCAGTAAGGAGTGGAAATTTGCATCTGAAAGGAATATAGAAGGATGCTGAAGCATAAAAATGCTCAGCTTTTCCCAAACTTGGGTTTTCTTCCATGAATGCAATCTCTGAATACAATGATGGTAAAAACTTTTATTCACACAATTGCATACATGTCTGAATGTTTTTCTGGGGTTGTTAAAAAGCCCATGGAGCTGTACGGATTGGAACATTTGAGTTCAGACTGCTGTGGTCTCTTAAGAAGAATGAGATGCTTTCATGATCTGATGAACAGGACTATCTAGGAAATCTTGACATTTAGTAAAATATCGTGAAGAGTAATTGAATGCAAAAGAAGCTATAGCACATAATTAAGCATTATTTTTCATGCTTTAAAATGGACATTATAAAACACATCTTGCTTTTAAAAGTAGATAAAATCATATAAGAACGCTGCTTATAGAAAAACAGAAATTTTGCTTAACTGTTGTTAGTAAATAATTTGTAGAATGAATTTGAGGAATCATTTTCAATTAACTTAGACCTGGACAACGTATCATTGGGAACATACATATGTACATTGTTTTGTAATAGCATACTGAGAGCTTGGGAGCTATGCTTTTCCTGTAGTCCTGAAGTTAATATTAATTTTGTAGGCTTGAGCTCATTGTGTCCATCTATAGGCATTTAGGAATAAAGAGTTAATTTCAAATTACTCACATCTGCTGTCCCCTTCTGGAAAACTAATTCTGAAAACCCCTTTCAACACAAAAACTGAATCTCTCTTTTGAAAGTACAGCAAAAGAAAAAAAAATCTGTGAGGCAAAGGAAAATCTTTTTCTTTGCTGAAGTCAAGTAATACTAGCTTGTGAATAACTATTATTTCATACAAATTTTTGTCAGGATGTAAAAAAGGAAAGTGGTATCATTATAAGCAAAACCTCTGATAAATAATTGAATCTCACCGAGATATTCATTTTAATAACATTTGTTCTGACTGTCCATGAAAAGCATAATGACTTCCAATGAGCTAAGTCCTTTAAAAACTTTTTTCAAGACCTGGAGTATAATTCAAACAGAATAAGTCTAGAATATTCTTTGATATTTAAAACTTATGTAGCTAATTGTATCAGAAGTCTGCTTGAAGTCAAAATTTGCTCTAAGATGGTTCAGAGAATAAAAGTGGATAATACCTGTGCTTATTCAAATTTGGTTATAAAATCAAACATTCCCTGCACATTTTAAAAACAATACCAATTTGGGAGCAAACAACATACATTTAATCATATTAGGAGATAGAGTTGTTAGCATAAAAATAGGTGCTAAAATTTCAACTCAGCTAGTACATCGTAATACTAAAAGGGAGAACTGTTTTCCTTTTATCTAAGGAAAATTATAATTTCACATTTTTTCAAAGTAAGGGAGGCATTCACATAATCAATGCAATATGTATACAGAACTGTTCACTTCTCCAGTTTTTATATATTATAAACAAACCAAATAATACAAACTTATTTAAGAAACATGATGAATAGTATAGTATCATCAGGCATTATCACTTATTGCATTCATTTTATTAAGACATGATTAGAAAAAAGTAATATATTAGAAACAGGTTTTTAACCTTGCCAGAAAGCCTAAAGAAATAATGCTAGGATCCAAATATACAGAACTATGCAAGTATGAAGCGTTTAATTTATCATTGCTATTAACAGAAGAAATAATGTCAGATCATTTACCAAACAGTGTCTAATTAATTCATTAACTAATATTAATATTTCTCACTGAAATAAGTGTATCTGAGGGAAGTCATTATTTTATGTTACATTGGCTTATAGGTATGTGTTGGATTAACTGTAGGTAGTCAAAGTTGACGAGTCATGAAGAAAGGATATTTCAAGAAGTAGTCATTTGAACATTTGATGTAATGATGAAACAATACTGATAAAACAAGTTTGATGTTTCAATGTCTACTTTGCTGAATGTGTTTCTACTCTGGTAAACAAGGTGCATATCAACTTCATTTTCTCTGCTATAGCATCCGGCTTTAATTATTTTTTTTGTTGGTTCTTTCAAGAAGATTATTAAATTTCTCTATCATCTGTTATTTTTTGAAAATACAATTAGACCTAAACCTTTCTGAGAGCATTTTATCAGATCTGATATCTTAAATGAGAGACATTGTCCTTTGCAAATTCATATGCCTACATTAGATTAAAAGGCCTCCCGTTAGAACTTTTCATTTAAATTTATATGAGATTTTTGGTGTGTAATTCCATGCTTCACAATATTCGATTTCTTCTGCAATATTATCCAAATGCTGTTGCTTTTTTATTACATTTATTGTTATTCCATCCTTTGGTGCTCTTATGCTGAAGGAGATAATAATTAAAACTGCATAACTTTGGTTGATTTTTTTACAAAAAAAGATATTTTTATATGTGCCAGAAAAATTATCACCAATAGCTTCACTAAGTCTTTAAATGAAGTTCTAATGAGGTAAATTTCCTTATTGAATTAGATGCTTGTTAGCATGATGAAATTATTTACTTTAGTGTCTGGAAATTAGAGCAATAATGTACAGGACACTACTATTAACCCTAACAGAAATAACAGTACCAACTGCAAATTTTTTTTTTTGTTTTGTTTTTTTGGCATTTTGATAAAAGATAAGAAAAAAATCAGATTTTAATTTGAATATGAATGTATTAGCAAAAGAAGTGCTGCCTGGTGATCATTGTGCCATTCTCTGTTGAGGCTGGTTGTGAGGGAGACACCTTGTAAAGTTTTGCTGCCCAGAGAAATCCACCTTTTGGCTAGGCAAAATGTCAATCTTGAAACACTGTTTGTGTCTCTATTACATAGAGACATGCTCTTCAGACCATTTCTTCCTTCCCTTAAAGAAGTTTTTGCTGTTGTGCTTGCAGAGTAGAATCAGTTGAACTCTCATATTGTTATCACCGTGAACAACAGCAGCACAAAGTGGAGCTCTCCTGTACGTTCTTGTCCACTGCTGCATGAGTGGAGGCAAGGAGAAAAAGTACATGACATGAATTCTGTCTGCACTAACGAGGACCAGTGTCCTGTACGCTAACATGGCACTTTGGGTGAATGCTTGTGCACAGAAAGCTGCAGTGCTCTCTTGTGTGCACATAGAAGGTAGTTCTGGTCTGTCTGAAAATGTATCTACAAAATGTTGTATTATTTTGCCTTTTTTTATTTTTACCTGCCCATCCCTCCTGAGGAAATGTCTATCAATTACAATCTGTTATTACCAAAACATATTTTCTATTTATGTTTTAGCTTATTAAATTACCCCTGTTGTATGTTGAACCGATTTACACCTATCTGTTATAATTTGCCTAGTGGAATACATGTCACTGGTGAATTCGGAGCATGGTGTTTAATTTGCATGAAGGTTTCCAGGTTAAATGTTATCTAAAAATCAACTGAATTTTTCCTTCACATTAAAGTTCCTTGGATTCTCTAGAGTCTCCATTTTCCCTTCTCATTCTTTTGCAACGTCCCTCCAGCGTTTCTGGATTTTTTTTTTTCAGGTTTATTCTCTTTTTTGCAACATTTTGTCTTCAGCATTATTTTGTGGACTCTATGCCTCTTATATTCATCACATTTCAGTTCATGAGGCAGATCTGCTATTTCAGTGTTCAGTTCATCAAAATACTTCATCACATTGTTGCACCTGCTTTGCTTTTTGGACCTCACAGTACTAGCAGGTAAGAAGCAGCCCTGCACAAAATGCCCATAAAATGCTAAAGAAATAAAAGTAATTTCAACATTTGAAACTGTAGAATGTCAGAAGGCTTTTTCTGTAGAATGTTATCTTTTTGAAACATGGAGGACTGGCTATTTAAATCCAGTATCCAGGCCAACAGCTGCAGCATTTCAAGCTATGGACAGTATTCCTTCAACCAGGAAATAACAAATATTCTGATAAACTTTGCAAATTCCATGCCACCTACGAGAGGTGAATTTCTGTTATCAGATTCCCTAGAATTTCCTGGTGCAAATAGGGACTAAACCAGGAAAGGGTCTGGAGACAGATGAACATGCACATTCTTGAGATTGAACAGAAATGGAAATTTTGGGAGGGACTGTTCCATGTATTGACTAAACTATGTTAGCAGAAATCAAGAGAAGATGTTTTACAGCTGTCACATGCTGTTTCTGGTCTGTGTCTGCATGGCATTCGGCTCCTAGGCAAGCAAATGAGGTGGTCTTGCTGAGATGACCAGAAGACTGGAAGCATAGTATGGCAGCAATCGGAAAACAGCACCCTTAGAAGCTAGAAACAATCCAGAAAATGCTGTTTCAGAGGCCAATAAGGTTGATGAAAAACACATGGGAGAGTCTGGCATGACAAGTGATTACCCTGCTTGTCAAATAACCAAAGTGTTACCAAAGGGATTGAGAGATTTAGAAGTGGGATTCAGGAAGAGTTAGGCATTTAAGCTCTGAAAATCTAATCTCTTGTCCCCACAAGAAAGCAAAATAGTCTAAGAAGTCGCCTATTGATTTAAGCAATTCTGAATTAAGTAGTTCTGCAGACTTGTGCATAAGGGCAAGCCTCCTGTGTCATACACATTCCAAGAGACTTTAACTTGATTTTAACAGGTTTTCTGTTACTAGACAGGTAACTACCTGCAGTGAAATGTTTGCAGACTTAGGACTCTGCCCAGGAGGAATACTGGGAGTGACTTTTGGGCTGTCCAGGTGACTCAGGAGCATGGGCACCCGCAAGCTTCCAAGTCTCCTTGACACTTCTGAAAACTCCTGCGTTGCAAATGCATTTTCTAGGACTGATTTAGTTAGTCCTTCTGAAGTGCTAAAGCCTGTTTTCCAGTTTGTCTTTGCCCCGATTGCAACGCATCCCACTGCGGGAAGAGTAGAAAAGCAATCTGTTAGGGTTTGGGATAGAAGCACTCATGCACACTCATTTTGTGTGCTCATCTTTTGATCTCTTCCTTAAAACCCTGCATGACTCATGAGAATGTGTTTATAGCTGAATAGCCCTGAAATGTTATGTCGCTGATGCAGATTGACCTCCATAAATAGCGTGTCCTCTATACCAAGATCCATTTTCTCCACTCTCTACTGCTCCTTTGGGATGATTTTTACTGTTGTTCCTAGCTCTGGGGATTTTTGTTGAGAGCCTGTTTGCAGAACACATACCACACATACCTTTCAAGGATCTCTGACTCTTATTACTGATATTACTTTTAAAAATGATTTAGTGAAGGCTACAGATGTGCTAAATGGTTTGGCAAAAAAGCATGGAATGCCTCTGAAGAGGGGCACCCACCTGCTGACTCATGAGTCAGTGCTTCTTTGGTTTTACAGTGCTGAATGTAAAATAAATAGCAGATGATGAGAAATGTTGTACACTGCAATAAAACACAGAGAATGCACAATTCATGACAGAAAAGTAAATCTGCTGCACATTTTGTTACAGAATGTTCACTCTACTATTCTGTTTCTCAAAAGGGTTCAAGTGAAAATGCAAAAACCTCCTTTTGCAAAGCATTTTAATTTCAGATCATTCCTGCAATCCTCCAGTCTGTCTGTTCTCTCCCACGGGAATTAGCACCCTCTTAAAGTACTGAGTCATAAATGGCAAGTGCCTGACCTGAAGTATTTGGCTGCTATTAAGTTTCTTTAAAAACAAGAGAGAGGGAGAGAGATATTAAATATCAGCACCATAAGCTGCAGTTTAGAAGGAAACTAGCTAAACAAAACACATTTGGCATAGACACAGTTCAGTGCCACAAACTGCACTAATGTGATGAGGTAAAGAAGGAAAAATAAAGAAGTGTTGTTTCATCCTCCCCTGAATTGTGGTTGTGCCCAGTAGTGGGTTTCTTAATGTTTCCATTACATCCCCCTATTTTTAGAAGTTAATAGCTTGGCTATAACAATTTGCTTCAGGCTGAAGCTTGGCATACAAGGTCTCAGTCAGGGAGCACATTTAGTGAAATAGAAGATTACCCATTTTAAAGCCATATTTTTTTTCTGTCATACAATCTAAAAATATTCTCCATTTCAGAAATGACATTTGGCATCTGATTTATCTATAATGTAATCTGGTATCTTTTCTCACTGCATTTGACCAATGAAAAGCACCATCAGAGAAAAAAAAAAAGTGTTTTTTTTGGTTTGTATTTGTGTATCCATATGAAATTGGTGGCCACTGTTTTCACTCTTTCAGGATTTAAAACAATCTGTAGCCATTTGAAATTCAAGGAGATATAAGTGGAGCTGATTATATGACATCTGTCTACTGTGTGAGTTTTTTTACTTTGGTGTAAGACATTGCAGGAGAAAAGATAAAGGACTAGATGAACTGTGAGTATCTAATACTGCAGTTCCTATTTTTCTCTGTTTCCAAGACCTTGCTTGCTCAGGTACTCCTGCAATGCCTACCTTAAAAGATACTTGCTAGAAAGAAAAAGTGTTTTGTCTGAACAGAACATGAAACTTAAACAGTGTGATACCTCTTAGTCTTCTGTAAATTTATTTTTCTATATTTGCAATTATACTAAATATAGTGAATAGATGGATGAAAGAAGGCAAATTCTGGCAAAAAGACAAACACCCTGATTTTTTTATTCTATTGTATTGTAAAAGTGATGCACTAGTAGTTACAAAAGCAACATATACATATTTTAATGATCTAAAATACTGTAAATAACGTTAGATATTTTTTGCTTGTTTAGAAGTTATTTCTGGTTTTTGAAAGATACATTTGGTTTTGTTTGTATTGTGGCTAAGGGAAAATCAACTTCCCAAGTTATATTATTGCTCTGCTGTATAATACTTCTGGGGCTTTTATGGGCTGGAAAGCTGTAGTAAAGCTATGTTTACTCCTTTTTTCACACATCTCACTTCATTTTTCTTGCATGAAGTTGATGGTCTTGAACTTTTTGTTAAAGTACAGATGAAGGAGTAAAACATGAAATTTACATGGAAATAGTGAAAGAAAAAAGCTGTCCTGTCCCTCAGTCTTGCAGTGGCGTCTGCGCAGCCCAGTGTTCTGGACACAATGATCTGCTCTTAAGCAGGGCTATACCTCTGTTGAGCAGTCTGTCTATTTGATACAGCAGCATGATAATGTTCCTTTTCCCCATAACATCTGCACTAATTCTTGATATAACCAACCCAAAAAGATAGTATCAGGAAGTTGTTACAGGCCAGAAAAGCACTTGATACTTCAAAAATTATCTTACACTTTTTCCATGCAATAGAATGCAATTTGTTATCATAGGCTTCTGTATCAATTCATTCCTTTTTGGGGAAGATTTTATTTCAGCATCTTTCTTTTTTTTCTCATTAGTTTCCATTTTAGCATGTGAATGACTCAGCAGCCTTTGAAGGAAGCCGTCATCTGCAAGTCACATTTCCCGTGACAGGTACAGCAGTATAATTCAGCTTACTTGGCCAATTTTAAGTAATACTTGGTTGGGTAACCTTTTTGATATTCTCTCTCCCCAGCTGCAGCAGGGAATCCTGGCTAATCTTCTTCCACCTTCAGTCTTCTCCCAGACAGGGAGAGCCTACTGCTCAGCTCGTCAAGCAGATCCACTAGGTTACTGGCATGTAAACATGTTACAAATGAGCTATGTTTGTTGTACAAGCACTTTAGATGTTCCTGACAGCCCTCCTGAAAGCTATAATCATTGGTCCTTTGTTCAATGGTGACTGGGAAGTGTCTATGCTTTTCTCACACATTATTGTCTCTAGAATAAGTACAATATTGTTGGGGTTTACTTCAAATAACAAGTAACTTCAGTTTCATCAGGGAATGGTAAATTGGTGTTTGAACTATAGACATCTTCTGACAAGTACTGAGGAAAGAAAGGGCAAAAAAATTCAGTCTTTGCAATAGGAACATTTATTTAACAGCTTTTAACAGACATTTAATTTTTTTTTCAAATAACGTATGTGTCTGACTAGTAAGTTTGTTGGATTTTTGATTTTCATCCTTCGATCATCTACAGTATAAGTTATGTAGAATCAGCCTTGATAGAAAGGTTGACATTTATATTTAATTTTGTGCTCCAAATCTTTGTGAGAGTCCCTGTTATGCAAAATAGATTTGATGAAGAATGTAAACGCTAGGTATACCTCCCTCCCTCCCTTCCCTCCTTCCTTCCTTCTTTCTGGCACTGTCTTCCCTTTCTTTCCTTTTGCTCTCTAAACGTCAACATTTAGCCTTTGAACTTATAAGTTATTACATATCATACCCAGTTTAAAGTAACCTTCACTTTAAATTCCATGGCTTTTGTTGGCTAAGTCAGTATTTTAACAGCATTATTACAGTTGTCTTTGTAAGAATATTGTCAGTCAGACACTCAGGACAGGTATGTATTTTGCGGTTCTACTTGGAGCTTAGTGGTGAATATCAGCTATTAGGCCCTTGCAAGATCCTCACAATTGATCAAAAATTCCACTGCATTGTCTATTGTTAAGCAGAGCTTTAATTAAAGCTATATTTTGTTTTCAATCCAATTTAGGAACAAATACAAAAAAAGAAAGATGTAAATTTTACAATGCTTGGCAATGTATCCAATTCTAAGCCGAACAAAGAAGCTTATACGCTGAAAATCTTGTAGGAATAAAGCATGTAAGATAAATAAAAAGCTTCCAGTGCTTAATTCCAATCGTCTCCACAACAACTGGAGCTGCTGATAAGACACCTACTCAGAGTAATGATGCATAATGTGAAGAAGCAATAACCCAGACTGCATAAGTATGAAGGGATGCCATTCTTCTAAAGAAAAGTATGGCAAATGTGAAGCTCTGTTAATGTTCTGAGCCATTTTCAAAGGTATTTTTGTGAACACGGCAAATTGCCAAGTTTTAGGGTTTTTTTCCAAATGTGATAGGGAGAACAAGAAATGTAACTAATATAAGGGTATCAAACATTTGTCCATGTACTATCATGTAAATATTTATGTACTGTCAGTTCATTATTAGTGGAGGTCCTAATAGGAATATAAATATTATAAAGTGTGTTTACAACAGATAAATCATAGGGGTGCTGAAGTAATTTGCAAGAGTAAAGCTCATTTTGGATAATTACAGAGCCCCAGAAGATTGTATTTCTGTATTACAAAGGGAGGAGATGTTCAGAAGATTGGTTTGGGCTGCCGACATTCTGAGGAGGCTATAGGCTGATCCTGCCTGGGACTGATTTAGGAATATATACAAATACTAATGAAGGATTTCGTAAATAGAAGGGAGGGAAAAATCAGTGTGGTTTCAATTGCAAGGCTAACCTTATTCAGTCAAATTTCATGCAGATGAATTACTGTAACTATAGAAATAATGTAAGAAAAGATTAGTTAAGATTATGCTAGCAATAAAGATACTAATGTTTTATTACACACAAAGTTCTGTTTTGCATTTTATGTGGGGGTAAATTAGACCACAGTGTTGTTTATCCTTGTTTTATGAAGGCTATTTTCATATCCATATTAAACCTTATTATTGCTCTTGTCTTCACTCCCCTCCCCATCGCCATATACATTTTATCTAGGCAGACTAAATACCTGGCATATCTTCTTCTGCATGCCTTAAATACAGTTAAAGTTAAGAACAAAACAAAGCAACCACTCGCTCTTCCATCCCAAAAAGGGCTAGGCAACAGAGAAAAAGACTTTGGAAGGTCATATTGTAATGAGATTAAAACGTAGTTCTCTGAGCTAGTGCTTAGCAGCAAATAAATGTGGTTCAGCTCTTTTCCATGAATGTTTTACTGATAAGATTAATTTAAAGTGAAACATACATTCTTCCCTTCTATGACAAGGTAGTTAATGTCTATCTGGTAAATGATTGTTCAAGAAAAACACTATGAGAAGGAACACTATGAGGGAACAAAGTTATTTCTGAACTGCAATAAAAAAGCTTAAAATTAGAATGAAATCTATCTCACACGTCTTTTTTTTTGTGGTAGTAAAAGCTATCAGTTTATAGATATGTTTGTAGATAATTTTTTTTTCTGCTAGACAGGTGATTGGACTTTGCCTTTGGAGGACAATGTTACACCTAGAGATTTGGGTATCACACCTTTTGGTCTTTTTTTTTCCCCAAGCCTGGTAAGAACTTTTTAATTTTTTTTTTATTTGCTATCATAAATAAATAAATAAATAAATAAAGCATACTAAATACAATAATAAGCAGCTCATTGGTTCTGTCGAGGCAAGGTATGAGGGTCACAACTCCCTGAAGCAGGAGTTACATAGGCTGTGGACTTCTCCACACTGAGCGCTCTTTTACAGAGACCACACCTCTGTAAAAGCACCTGTCCTATAGCCTAGTGTGTTAGAACAAGGCATGACAGTTACCTTCCCACAGTTAAAACCCATTGTCCTGCCTAATGCAGCTCCCCCAACTCCTCCCTACAAACCAGCAAAACTCCCTCCTGATGCAGCTGAGAAGTTCACCTGGCAAGACTCACATTTGTGGCTATGTGTATTAAAGAACAAAGTTGTGCCATGCAAAGCAAAACTGAAAGTTATTCCTGGACAGCCTGGGAAGCCTGCAGTCCATTAGGCTGCCTCCACTGATGTTTCACTTGCTCTGTCCATAAATACGGTATCATTTTCTACATGTGCTCCCCTTTGACGTGCCAATGCCAATGTTCATTGTTTCCTTCCAGCCTAGTCTCCCTCATGGCAGCATGATGTGTTAAAACTCCTACCATCGGGTAGGCCTGAAAAGACAACTTCAAATACTGAGCAACAGAAAATAGGAGTTAATTTGTTAGCTAGATACAAGAATGCTATAAGTACTTTCTATTTCTAGTACTGTACCTCCTGTGTGATTCAATGAATTAATTTAGATAGCATTTAACCAGATGGAAGCTGAAATTTTTTTCTGAGAATATAGCATGTTTAATAGATCTTTGCATTGTTATTTTTGCATAAACTTATTATCAGTCTCTTTCTTTTCAGCTGTCACCCTCTTTTCTGCATTCTGTCTTCTGCTTTTCGTTTTCAGTGGACTTTGCCGTCATTCCAGTTTCAAAAGTTAACCTTTAATCCTTTCTATTGTTTAGCCAATGCAATATTTTTTTTACTAACCTTTTACCTGCTAATCCTTATGTACAGGTATTTTGTATGCTCAACTAATGAATATTTATTAAAATATGAATCTGCTGAAATCCTGTTACAAAAAAGGAGAAGAGAGAAAGGATGAAGAAAACTCAGTTTCTTCCCTTATACCACTTTCATTGTACTGAAAGCTTATACACTTAATCTTCTCAACTAGTAGTTCTATGCTTTTAAGAGGATTATATTATTAGTAGTTTAATTATTCATTATGCAGTATTTTTCCAATTTTTACAAAGGGTTTTGTCATTTGGTTTCTAAAAAAATTAATTTAATGTTCTATTCTTCTTAATAGTCATGACCTGTTCTAGTTTCGCCTGTAGTTTCACAAAAAGTTGCTTCAAGAAGGACACAAGAAGATTCTTGTAGCAGTAGATCCCCTGCCAGAGTAGTGACTCAAGCCACTGGAAGACTGGCAAAATCAAGCTGTACTCCAGAGTGTATGGTTTGATTACTGTCACTACCAGTTGGATCATTAATCATAACAGTGGTAGTGACAGCAAGTTTCTTGACCTCATCATGAAAGGCAAGGAGGCCATCCACCAGAGCAATTCATCCTCCAGGCAAAAGAAAACTGTAGGGAGGATGTCTTTTATTATCTAGTGTTTTCTCTTTTATCCACTAATTCTGCCCATAACCTTGGCAAAAATATGAGGGCTTTAAGGAGGCAAGATCTCACATTTCTTCTGCTCCTAGGGAAATATCGTTTGTTTCTGATCACTGAAGTACATGTTCATTTTTTCACCCTTCTGTATCCCTCAGTATGTAGTAGGTTGGCATCGGAAGGCAGAAATGTAAGTATCTGCAGATGTATAGAAAAACAGTGCACATGGCTTTTTTTTTATTATACAAAGGTTTGTTACATGAAAAATTACTATAGGTCTCCTTCTGAACAACAAAGTATGTACTTTTTACAGAATGGTTACTCTTTAGCAGTGACATATATTAACAGTCTGTTGCTGCCAAAGGATTTAACCCTGAAAACCCTGAGGGACTACTTCCAAAACCTGAAGATTAGAAGGTAGAAAATGTCTAGGGTTTCTGTTGATTTTTTTGGTGGAACTGACAGTGTTGTGACCTGCTTCCCAGTCCATGAAATGTCATACTTTTTTTCAGTCTGTATTATCTATGCCATTCTGCTGACAGCATCTGCTATTTGTTAAGCTTTTTCATGTCCTCATGTAAAACTTCCTCATTTTCCAAGTTATTTGAATACAACCAGTCTTCAAAGAAATAATTTGAAGCAATCTCTGACAATTAGAGCCAATTTGATTCTCATTTTCCTTCAAGACTATTTACAAAACCTGTTACATGTGTCAAAAGAGATTCATAAAAGCGCATTTTTAGATCTTTTTTTCAGTATAAGCAAGGTCAGTTGCAAGGAATTTCTATTCTGAGACTGGGAAAATTATTAGGAATTATAATATCTTTAACAAAAAGCTTCAAAGACATGATCAAATATGGTAACATAGCACTTGCAAGTCATATGAAAAATTTCAAAGTATCTATGCAAATAAATACTCACATGGAAGGATAATTAACTTGGGTGTGTCAAGAGGTCCCATTATGGCTTCATTTCTTTTCTTTATTAATGACCCACCTGCCACACAAAACATGCAATGCAGTATCATTGGCTGACTAACTACACTTTCCAAGACCGTAGACAAACCTCCATTTGACTGAGTTATTTCTGCAACTTTCTAATTTATATACTGCACTGAGAGTTAATGGGTATTTAAAGGAAATTTGAAAAATTGAATTCTATAAGAAATAGCCGTCATTAAACTATAGTCATGAAACACGCCCTTGCACACAGAAGTACGCCTCATTTGGATGGGAAAATGTGAACAGCAACTCTGATTTGTACACAGCGTAACTGTGTGACACGTGTCCATTGAATAGCAGTGGTCATGACTTCTAGTCATAACACAGAACCCTGAGCATATTAGCCAAGGGCAACATACATAATATTATTTCTTTTTTTGTTGACACAACTAGTGCTAAATTCTGACTGAATAATTAAATGCTCGTTTAGGTGTGCCAGCTAGGTTATTTCCAACACAGTATTTAAAGTACAGTATTTCAAATGTTAGCTCCAGGAAGGATCCCTTGATACCAAGCAAGCAGCACCATGGAATGGGAGATGAAGCTCTGAGACTTAATTTTCTCTGTTTACTTAAAACACCAACATTGTACTTCATAGCATACAAACTTCCATGTTTCTTGTCTTGGAAAAACAGCCAAAAATATTACTTTTTTTTCCATCTATATCTTCAGTTGTTCAAATTTCCCCTGGAAATACTCACTTCATGTTAAATTCATTTGGACTCCTGCTTAAAGCCTAAATCCTATAAATTTTTTACAGCTCTGAATCTCAGACTTCTTAAACACTGGGTTACCTTGACCAGCTTGGATTCTCACTTCTCCAATTCTGCACAATTTTCATAGCTCAAAAAGTTAAAATTTTCTTTTTTTGCTCCTGTCAGGGCTTGTTGGTCTCTGGCCTGTAATGGGATATTCAGTTAGTGTTTTATGTATCACTTTACCTTCTGATTCTTCTGTTTCATTCTCTCATGCTTTTCTTTTTTGTTTTTTCTTTTTTTTTTTCTTTTTCTTTTTAATGTTTTCACACAGGCAGTTCACAGCATTAACATATGTTAATGTAAAACTATTTGGTAGATGTCAGTATTCATACAAATAGATCACAGTTAAATCTCTGCTAGTTCCAAGTGTTAGTACTGTGGAAACTTCCCGTGTAACTCACCAAAACACCTGTCTTAACTTCTGTCTCATCCATTTAAGTGAAGCGGGCTTTACATTACAGAGAGTTCGTAAAGTGTACAGAAGTGACAAGCAGTTATGTATTTGTTCTTTCTCTTAATATATACAGAGGCCAATTAAGCAGACTTTGAAATAAAGTGCAATGAAAACTTTCCAACAGAGATATAACAATAATGATAAAGAGGAAGAAGAAGAAAAAGCAACATATACCCTATTTATCAACCTGGAAGAGTCACAGATTAATTTGTATTTTAGGGTAAATATTACCTAAAGTTTGGGAGTTTTGTCAGGTTTGCATTAATATTTTGGACTAATGTAAAAAAAGTAATAAATCTGGCCACAAATCCTCATAAACTTTATGTGCAAAAGTAAAAACAATTTAAAACAAATCTAGTGAATATAAATCTCTGAGTTTTTCCCAAATCTAATATCTTTTCTAATTAATAACATTTACTGGTGAATTAAGCTCATGCACTAATATAAAATTCTTGAAAATACAAACATTTGGCAGACTGGAAACTCTACATCGGCTTTCTTGTTTCTAGTTTCCATTTTCCTTCGTAGTACCTTTTCAGTGTATGTAGGGACATGAGGGATTATGGAGAAGGCACAACACTGCTGAATGGTAAAGAGAGAAGAAGGAAAGGGGGCACTGAAATGTAACTGGGGGAAAAAAATAAAAAGAATAAAAAATTGAACTATGACACTTACCGGCTAAGGCAGAAATAATGTTTTTATGCATTCAACAGTTCTGTGATAATAGTGTGGGGTTTGTCCTACATGCTTAAGTGGACAAACTGAACAGTCATGTTCCATAGTATATCACTTTGTTTTCTATGTATAATCCTCCTGTGTAACCTACTTTAGACATGCAACTTTCCTAGGAATTAATCTCCAAACATTTTAGGAATAGGTAACTAGATTGACATTTTGTTTAATTATCCCTATTAAAATGCAAGCCTGTGGTATACTATTGCAATAAATTTTAGCAATAAATTATATAATGCACTATTTTTTTCCACAAAGAAAAACCTCTTTTTGGTGGCAATTTACATCACAAGCATTAAAACCTAGGTCATTTGGGCCTGTAATAATAATAATGACAATATAAATTACATTATTATCATCTACTTCTCAAATATTTTACATGCTAGTACCTGAAAGGGTATGAATTAGCATAGCCTAAAGTGTTATTTGTACCCTGGTTTCCACTGAGCACTATCCTAGAATGCAGAGGTAAAGCTTTGTGATTTTGCAAGTTAAGCCATTCATCAGTTCCAGATACAGATCTTTCTGTGTGTCTTTTCTATGCATCCTTGAAATACCCAACTGGGTTTCTGAAGTTTAACGATATAGCTTGTGTTCTGAAGTTTCTGATCTGAAGTTTAACAATATGGCTTGCGTTCTGTAACATGATCATAGCAGCCTTTTCCAAACACCTTAAAAACTTTAAGGCTCCTCACCTGCTTTGCTTCATTTTCCCATCTCAGTCCAGCATTGCTTGGTTTTGTGTGTTTTGCTGTAGGTAAAATACTGCAGGATGTAGTCTATAAGCAGCATCACTTGTGGAAATTCTTCAGTGCTTTTGGAAATGAGTCCAAAAATCTGGGATGATTCCTGAGGACTTTCTTCATAAAATTATTTAATACAAAATGCTGTGTCTAAAATTATAAATGTCTCATGGACATAACTTTTTTACCTTGACTTGAAGTGGCTTTGTCCAGGACATATGCATCTGCACTTTCTCACAAAACAATGTTACACAAAGAGTGATTGCTTTTCCCTTTTATTCAACAGCCCTGCAGGTATCTGAGACACTCACCTAAAGCAGCTGGCTCTAGTTCTGGCCCTTCCCTAGTTAGGAGATTCTGAGTATATGAACATCTCTCATACCTCTTATCACCAAGCTCATGAGGTTTTTGGGGCAAGATTCTTCTGACATCCTGCTTTTGAAGTCATTCCATTTTACATAGAGTAATTAAGGATTCATAGAGCTATAGCAAGCAAGAGGGAGTAACTATGTGGTGGTACATGGTAGGATTAGTGTGCTTGGAACGGTGAAGCTCGATTTTGTTCTTCAAATGATAGTTCATTATATGATTAGTTCTTTTGGAGATTTCTGACCTTTAGGTTCCCTAATAAATTACACACTCCTGAAAGCTTTAGTCTTTGTGTCATATCTATTGCTCTAGATTAAAAAAAAAAAAAAAAAAAAAAAGAAAAAAAAAAAAAGAAAAAAGGAAAAAGAGGTTTTTAGGGAATGATTTAACTCTTCAACATTACATGGTAAAGTAAAGATGCAGGCTGACTGACTTAAAAGGGTTTCTGAAGGGTGCTTTTATTTATATCAGAAAATGCACAGATTTAGCAGAGATACCAGCTTGCATGCATTTCAGTGCAGAACATTTCTTGCCAGTCACCAGTGTTCATTGAACTGGGCTCATACCTTCCAGGATAACTGAAAATCTTGAGATCAAAGCACTTTCAGTAATCCAGAGAATTCTTCATTCTCAGCACACTTTCTTTTATTTTCATTGGGTTTAAAACTAAATTAGATATTGCCCCTGCCCTCACATCCAGGTAACCAAAGCCCCATGATGCATTTTCTTCTACTTACCAGGCAGACTATGCAACTTTTGTATCCTTTTCAAGAAGCTTCTCTTCATTCTTAACCTATCCCATCCCACCCCACGCCATTCTGACCCATCTCATAAATTTCAGAGCAAAATCTTCTCTCACTTCTAGTCTATTTTCAATACGTATTCCACATGCAATAATGAATATTCTGTACTACGTCTAATTTGTGTGTACACACACTAGTAGCCTTTTCAACAAAGGTGAGTATACCCAGGCGTTTCATGAGATGGTCTAAAACAGAAAATCCACCACAGGCAAATTCCTGAAGGTTTTCATGTCCCCTCGATCTTAATTCCAGTACAAGCAGTTGTAAATTCTGCTTTCCCTAGTGCAGATGAGCAAGGCTTTTAGGATCAAAATCTCTCCATAAGTAAATAAACAAATACTATTTTTTTTAATATCTGTTTGTTTTGTGCTTCTAATTTGCAATCATATTTTAAAATTTAATAATTTGAAAGAATGTCCTGTCACAGATACAGGAAGAGGACATACCTCTTGAAATAAATGCTTAGGTTCTGATATGTCCAGCATGAAAACTGCAGTAGAATAAGTTTTCCTTACAGTATACTCTGTTAGCTTGAGCCTACTTTTTTGCATTCTTTATTTTGACGGATCAACAAAATTAAAGCATCACTAAAACAAATCAGCATACTTCTCCCACTCCATTTCTGTATCTTTTATAACTCTAAAGATGAGGCCTAGGGAGGCTGGCAGTGTCACTGTGCAATCTACTTTACAAAATCTGTATTGTGATATATGACATGCAAGGAAGTAGGCAGCCAAAGATACAGAAAAAAGATTGGGAAATTACTTTCTATATTGAACTGCGCTATGCAGTGAACACTGATTTTCTGTTATATCCTGCAGCTATCTTGTCATAATAATTTTTTTGTAAGTCCTTTTCTTTTGTTTCTAGATTTTCCAAGACTTAGCAGCCTGTCTGAAAGAAATAAACGGTAACTCCGAAAATTCTTTGGTACAGTATGAATACCAATTAATTTTCTGATGTATTTTTAGTCATGTTCCATTAAATATGTAAAATGATGAGTCGCTAGTATTGGTGAGAGGGGGAAGTGGAATATAATTAATAGATGAAAGAATGCCCCTTCAAAATGTAGCTCCTATAAGTACACTTGGCTGATCATGAAATTTCTAATTCCAGCCCTCATATCTATATTTTAGATTGACTATACCCTGGAGCCTCAGAAGTGAGCTTCATTTACTGAAAAGTCATGGGAAGTCATGTTTATTGTCTCAGCAGGTAGCTGCACTTTAAGCGTAATACTGAAAGACAAGAAAAAACAGAGGCCAGCTTGTCTTATTAGAGGCACGTTGTAGCTTCCCGACAGATGTGCATGGCAGAAAACAAAAAAGAATAGCACACATTTCAGGTTCTATCAGGCTTCAAATATTTCTGCTTTAAATATGTAAACCTAAGTTCTTCAGTGTTCCCAAATACATGAGAATGGTATAAGCAATGTCTTCTGTGGAAGGAAATGTGACCTATCTAACTACTCAAGAAACTGCCTGTGAGCTTCTGTGTAGGCTGTAAGCATTTTGGCTTTATCCCTCAGACTCATATCAGTTCTTCAACCATAGACATGGAAGGATTTGTATATTAAAACTAACTACAGTAATGAAATATTTGTTTATTCAATTTCAGAAAGGACACTTATCTCTCCGAGGTTGCAAAGCAAAACATTATGCTAACATATTTCATATACGTAGGCAGCAGCAAGGCAACCCTAGCAGTCTGCTCTCTTTTTGTCACATAATGTTCTTAGTGCCTAATAACACTGTGATAAAGGGGCTGGACTGTATCTGTGTAGCCATGTTTATTGCCATATGGTGGTTCCCAAATTACATTGCACTCTGATGAGCAGAGATTGGCCAAAATGGTCTGGCTGGCTCCCAGCATCAAGCAGTTGCTGACAGGGCTGGTGCACACTAATGGTGGCAATACAGCTGGTAATACACCATGTTCATCCAGTTACCTTGACTGCCTGCTATTATTTTCTACAGTTATAAAAAGGACATTTCTTGTTTACCTTTATTATTAATTATTACATATCCCCAAGACACATCACCCATACTTCTGCTAATAATATCTTCCATGGGGTATAATATTAATTAATTAATCCATTAACTAATTAATCCAAATCCTTGACAAAGTTCATTTGAGGTGTCCTATTAGGAGTGTCAGTCATATGAGTTACTCTAACCCTTTGACTTCTGGGTTTGTTGCTCGTGTTTCTGGGAGAAGGAGCATATATAATTGACATGAGCCTCACAAGACTGAGTGGGATGACAGAAAAATCTGCTAAACTCAGACCAGCCCTCCAAATGATGTATGTGTTTATTATGCTTCTTAACATCTTGACCTAAAATAAACAATACACCTCACTGCAGTTTTTCTGACCATTTTGTAGACTTCACTGAGTCTTTTGTGACATGCCTGTTACTAAATTGCTGTATTTTCATCTAAATAAACATAGTCCAATCCTGACCTGATCTAATGATTTTTATCAGCTCATCCAAACAGTCCTAGTATGTTGATATGTTCACACTGCAGATTTTAGTGTGACATAAAGGCAGGTAAGCATGCAAGTTGTAAATAAATTATCTCATACACTAGAAGTAGTTTTCTTGTGGAGCTGAAGGTTGCTTCATAGCCTAACCTGACTTCTCAGAAAAATGAATGAGTTTACATTAATTCTTTGACATGTAGACAGTTGTAGTACAGTGCCGTTCATGATGTTGATGCGCACTATGTTATGGCATGTTTCTGTACTTACAATAAACTCTAAAGCTATAGGAGTAAGGCATATCTAACTCCATGAAAAGAAGCACTTGCATTTTGGAATTATTCAGTTGTACACAGAAAGCCATAATTGCATCTCCTCGTATTCTATTATGCCCTGTTAACCCACAGTGGATTAGCACTAAAGTTAACAAAATATTTCCAGAACTGAAATATACTGGAAAACTCAAAAAGCCTATATTAGTTCTTGAATTCATGAAGGAATCTTAGTCTATACTTAGCACTTCGTAAGTTTTCGTTTCTTATAACTAAAACTGTAAAATATTCTGTGAAACAGAAAGATGTTAAGGTTTTATAGATGTTGAAACTTACTTGATAGTGTTCATGAAGAATTTTTATGTCTTAACTAGATCTGCACAACTGATTTTTCAGCTGAACTTAAAATTCCTGAGAAAAGCATGAGGCAATCCTCTCTGCTCCTTATAACATTAAAAATCTGAAAAAATTATGTCACTCTGAACAAAACATTGGCTTAAATTAATTTTTTTCCTTATAGTTGTCTATTTCATTAAAAAATATACTTAGCAACTTTCCTAGGTGATTAATTAAAAACATAAAATAAACAAATATGATTAAATTAAATATTTTTTCTTTGTAAAAATGCTTTATTATGTTTTCAAGGGTAAAGCTATTAGCTAAATACTATTTAAATTCATAAAATATTTCTAAGTTCTTCCAGGAATATCTTTTTCCCAAAAAAATACTTCTTAGAAATATATAGTGCTATAAAATACTTACAATTATAACTAGATCTTCCTATTTATTATGTCCTATGCATCAAATTAAGCCTTTGCTTTCAGAAAGGTTTTCATTAGATGAAATGAAAGCCTTTTTTTCACTAAAATCAATGAAAAACCATGAAAATTTCTGGTTTGTCTGCAGTGGTTTTTCCAACAATGTTTTGTTATGAACATTGCTCTCAAAACCCTCTGCTTTGTTTATGTATCCTCTGGCTCTCTGCATCCTCTTGATTCTCTCTTTGACAGAAGTACCTGCTTCTGTCCCTGGGATCCTATATAACCTTCACTTGGTCCTAACGTATTACATGTGAGTGTTAGAGATAATGGGTATCTCCCCAAAAGCTATCTAAAGGGAAGGCTCCTAGCCAGCCCTGATATGCTGCAGCTGTGACCTTGAGTCAGACTGCTGGGAAAAGAGCTGTGTCCTGTTCTGTCTTTGCTTGGGAGCTGCGTTAAATGGAGGCACTCAGCCCTGGTTGTGGCTGGAGCTGTTGTGCCTAACCAGGTGCCTTACAGATCCTGGTTCTGAGCTGCTGGCTTGAATTCCTGCCCTGACCCTGGAGTCACCACAACGCCATGGACTTGCCTGATTGTTAGACTGTTGGCTGTACTGGGTAACTGTCATGGGACTTGCTCTGCTCACCTCGCTTATGGTTCATGCTCCTTGCTAACCAGGTCACAGCCCAGCCTGCCTTGCTGCTGCTCGTGGCTCCCTGTCCTCCTTCCCTGGCAAAGCAGCCCACTCCTGTTCTTCCCTGATGGTGGGGCTCACTAAATGAGACCCTACTTCTGTATTGCTACACCATTCCCTTAAGGCAGCTGTATCAAAAGACAGTACTTTCCAGAAATCAAACAAGTACCAAAGAAAGAAAATTACAAATAAATTTCTGCTTAGGAGCAGAGCAGCAAGGAGAGCTCTAGAAAGCTATGGCTAACACTCCTGTGATGAAGACATCCTTTGCAGGAGTGAGAGTGAGAGATAGTTACTGTAAAGGGCCTATAGGTTGCAACCCTCAGATACATGTCGTTAAGGAGAATCGAAATACTGGCAGAAAATTACTTGGCATAATGAAAATACTGCTTGATTATCATTCATTCAGCAATATTATTTTCATTAAATAAATGGAGATTTCAAGAGCTTTCATGCCTCAGCATCTCAGAAAGGAACACTGAAAAGCTGACCCTCAGCATGAATGTGAGCTAATAAAAGCTTTCCCAAACTGGCGGTAGGCAGTGGTGCCTACCAAGGTGATGTTTGTCACTGTTTGAATTGACCTTTCTGTGAAGCCTGAAAACCAATTCAGATGTGATTGCAAAAGCTGGCTTTTGGTAATATCCTATTTTATTGACAAAAGGGAATGGGGTCAACTCATTTTCATAACAATCTGCTTGAAGAAATCCTTAAGCACTATACATTTACAGTTGTTTTGCACTGCAGCCTATGAAAATATTACTGGGCTTAGAGTAGGCAATAAGAAGGGGAAAAATGACATATTTTTTTCTTTTTTTTTTTTTTTTTAATAGCTGTTTCAAGAAGAAAATTCTACCATTAATGAACAAGAAATGATAAGCAACTTTTTTCTCTGTCCATTAATCTATTCTAGTTTTGAAATATTGCTTTCTTTAAAAGCAAATAGTTCTTGCTGAAACCTTTCACAAATGAAACAATGGAAAAAGAAAATAAAAAGATACAATGCAAAGCAAGGCAGTGGTTTTCAAAAGCAGACACGTTTGAAAGGCTCCTTTTTTGTAGAAGTTAGCTAAGGCTAGTGGCAATGAGTGATAAGTGATTATTAGGAGACCTGGTTCTGGTTTTGGTTCACTACCTACAATTATGGTTTCAGTGAATTTATTATTTTATCTGATTTTGGATTATCCTAGTTCAAGCCATAATTTCTACTGATTAGTTATTATTCGTAATTGGTGAATGAATCATTTGCTTGGACAAATTGCTGCTTATCAATTGTTCCTGAAAAGTTCACTACAACTTATTTGTAATTTTCTCTCTGAATTGCATGAATGGTTACCTATATTACACAACAATGTTTTTGGTCCTTGATGGGATCAAATAAGCTTTCTGAACTACTGTGCCTGAAGAAAAAAATCCTGCAGGTTTGGTTCTTGTTATTAAGACTGTTTAGAGCAGCTTGTTGTTTGAGCATGGGGAATGATATATAGAGGAAATATACAGGCACAAGACACTTTAGGATATTTTAAATATTTTGGTGTCTTCCCTTAGCCTAAGACAGGACATCCTTTTCTATGGATCCCAGATTTAGAAAATGTCTGATGAAACACAAGCAGATTTTTCAGCTGCTTTATAATAATTCATTGTATTTTCTTTTATCATATCCAAGCCCAGCAATTCACACCAAGTGTATTTCTAACAAGAAAGCTGAAGCTAGATGTGTGTTTTCTTAACCTGATTCATTCGATAGCTGGACCAAAACACCAAAGTGCTTAGGAAGCTGCTGTATAATTTCTCCTTTCTATAAAGAGTAGATCACTTTCATATATCTGCCAAAGAAAGGCATGGATTGAATACTTTGCTCTTTACTTAGTGTCATGCTGTCACCAGCTTTCTCTATTAGCAACATAAATGTGCACAGTGGTCTTTGCCTTGTATAGAATGTGTTGGTGCCAGGTGTTGTCCTTAGGCGTTTAGAAACAGCATCTTATTGCTCCATTAAGTATTCCAAACTAAATAAAACCAAAAGGTCATCTATTTTGTCAGTGCTTAGTTGTGCTCAGGCGATTAGCAGAATTACCAGATGCATCCTTGGTCCTCAGTGTCTTCCAGGATATGGGGCCCTCTTGAATTCTTGTGGTGGTATCACTTCACTCCATGACTTTTGTTTTCCTCTACTGCTGCTCGTTGTTTACTTTGGACTCCTTTGCTTAGATAGGAGCCTTCCTTTTTCCTTTTCCTTTACTTAGTCTGTGAAAACACAGTACCTACATTCATATGCTGTCTTGCACATTTGTGCCTGCACAAATGTCCTCCACATTTTTGGGTTTTGAATTTTGGATAAAATCTTACTCTCTCCAATGCTTGCAGGAATAAGCAGCTATAAGCTGAATTAACTGGCAAGTGCTGTTATTTGCAAATGTGGTTTACAATTTTTCCTTTGCTGTATTTCCCTGGTCCAGTGTAACTTCCTCAATAAACGGGTCATGAGGACTTCAGGGACTACCCCTCAGAACAGGAAACCATCTCTGTTCCAAAATTTAAAAGTGCTTTACTCCTGCTGAGGATTTATACATGTATTTTTAATTGCTAGTTTTGTGATTGCTTCTTTAATAATGCTTCTTCCAAAAAGATTATTTCATTAACATAATGTTAGCCAATTGAGCTATTTAAAAAACCAAACACATCAAAACCTGTTTGTTTTAATTAATTATAAAGGGCAAAACTAGGAAAAAAAGCAAATATTAATAAAAGACAGCAGTCTTGAAAAGGGCAAGAGAGGGATTAATACGTGTATGTACTATCGTATAGGGAGAAGCACTTTAAATAGAGCTGTGTGCAGAGTCAGACACAATGGAATAGTCATTCTTGTAAATTGTTCTCAGTAAATCTATATAATCTATTTATTTATCCTCAGATCATGCACATTTAGATCAGAGTTCTGCCAGCTGAGTTAATAATTCTTATCTGAAGGTAATTACATTGGTCCATAAGTTTTCACCACTGTGTTGTTCCACATCATATCAAACTGTGTGATGCCTCATCACATTAGCATAAAATGCGTTGTGGTGGTGCACAGCATGGTGTGGTGGCAGACTAGAAATGATGCAGCGTTCCTAACGGTAGTGAACTAGTAAGTGTCACTGGTATTTAGAAACTTGTGCATACTGCAGTTTGACTATTTGCTAGAAGATTTGTTTTTTGTCCTTTCCTTTGCATTCAAAGGACTTCAACAGGATGTTAACTTTTATGACCTAGATTTGGTGCTCCAGAGAAGCTCAGTTAGAACCTCAAAAGACTTCAAACCTACCTTTTAGTTACAAAAATCTGTCAGTTCTGAATTTATTGACCATCTGTCAGAGTTCATCCACTACTAGCTAGCTGTCATTGTTTGTTATTTGATGCACTTCTATAATGACTCACTGCAGGGAGCTACCAGTCTCTCCATCACAGTGATTAATGAGGTCACCGTCTATCTGCAAGCATCTCGGCCTATAATTATTTCTAGTTGCTATTAGATAGTATGCCAGATCAGATGAAAATAATATGTTTATACATAATATCTGCCCATAAAAACAATATTCACCTGTTGTGAAGATATTTGGCTGGTTGTTTTCAATTAGCATGTTTCTTTAATTGCATTTGAGACATCTCTTAAACCAGCCTCATTCAAAATCATCTTTTCATTTGTGGTGAAAACAATTGTCACAACTGAGCTCTAGTACTGTTCTATTTCTCTGTCCTGAAATGTCTACTGTATTCCATATGCATCTTTGGTACATGAATATTTCTTTTGCGCTGATGTTTGTATATAGATAAAAGTCTGAAATTCTCACATTATTACTATTGCTACTACTGTAGCTTTAAGAAAGTGGTCCTAGCCACAACCCAGAATGGTGATCCAGCAAGCAAGCACAGTGTGGTATGTTTTACTGCCTTGAAAAAACTGTAAAATTCTCCCAATTTTGTTTTTTGGAATAGTAGTTCCCCAGGAACCCCATGAAGACTACGACTCCATTGTGCACAAGAAGATATAATACCCATCCTGAGGAGTTTAAAATCAAAAAAGGCAAGCTTTATTGTGTTAGGGACTGAAAAGAAAGGCTTAAATATTTCAGCAGAATTAGAGAAGAAGGATTTTCTTGTCATTCAAGTATCATAGTAAGAGGAACATTAGGCTTATCTCCAGCAAATTATTTAGGGCTGTGAAAATGTCCCTTCTGAACTGATAGATAGATTTATTCTGGGTACTTTTTGTAGAAGGTAAGACAAAAATGGTCCAGATTCTGAAACAACCATGTGAGTGTCTGCTCTTCTCCCTGCCCAATGCACTTTTCTTGTGGTGGCACAGCGAAGAGGTGACTTATCCAATGTAAGGGAACTGTCAGGTTCAAATTCTTTTTATTCCAAAGTGATTTAGCACAATCCTCCTACAGGAGAAGGACCAAAAGGACTTGTAACATATGTCAGATCTTCTTTTTTTGTCACTTTGGTTTTGTGTAAATTATTGGGAAAGTTTAAGAAAAACTGGGAATGATTTTGGCTGCCTTAATTTCCACACTTGGTGGGTTCACCCAAGATTTGCCAGCTTACACTCTTATTTGGACCAAGTCTATATTCTGTATTCATACAATAATTTCTGAGGATGAATGTATCAATATCTGTGATGCACTAAAGTACTACAATGGCATAGACTATGTACATAAAGACAGGTAATTATAATCTTAGATGACATGTGGTGATGTTTTAATGTTTTGTGTCAAAATTACAGTTTTTCATGAATATTCTATTCATTCATTAGTCAGTGGAAAATGGTACCAAATAGAATTAAATTAATGCAAAATATGTGTTTTACCAGATGATTTTTTTAGGTCTTAACAGTAAAATTGCTCTTCAGTGTTTCCTTTTATGATGACCATTATCTTCTCCTCTAATTTATTCTTTTTACCAGAATACCTTGCCATAACTATTATTCATTGTTAGACTGATTAGCTTTTCTATTAAGATATGATAATCAAATTCCTTTCTTTTCTAAACCCCAATGACAGGTCCACACTGAAACCCAGTAATTTTACTGAGGTTATAATTTCTTTTCTCACCACCAGGTCTGTTGGTTTACCCTTTCTGCAGTGGAAGTCCTTCACCACACTGAATAAACTGTTTACCCAAGGAGCCCAGTGAGGCCTGGTGAGGAATCCGTCATAAGACACAGGATACAGCAAGATTTCTGGGCAGAACTGGAACAAGGAGCAGAGATGTGTGCCTGCACACAATTCAGAGATGAAGGTGGACAAAGCTGGAGAAGCAGTACACTTCCCCTGATGTGTGGAAGGAGCCTAGGGACAGGAAAAGGATTAGGGTTAGAAGAACAGCATAAACTTTTTCAGGGTTGCATTCAGAAGAAAAAGAGGAGTGAAAGCTAAGATGACAGTCTTATGTGTCAATTACTTAGTGTCAAGTGCTGAAGCGCAAGGGATGGAGAGGCCAAAGAATATGGCAAAGCTGTTCAGCTGACAAGGAACTGACAGGGTGCTGGCAAATAGTAAGCTTGATCGAGGGTGTGTGTGGGGGGGGTGTGTGTGTGTGAGATGATCATCATGGGAAGCATCTGAGGAAGTCCTGCTCAAAAGTCTCCAGAGAAAGGCCTAAGAGGTAAGTTTAGTTAATCAAAGGTAAGTATACTTATCAAAGACTAATTGTGAAGTCTGTGTGTTGTACCTGGGACTTCTTAAAACTGATGCCTCACGGGACAAACAGATTTTATGGTGTTATTGTGAAGGTTATATTTTTGTACTGCTAGAGAAAATGTTTCACACAGAAGTGGCTCTAAGGTTGCAAAGAGCTGCAGGGATGTGTGGAAAGTACTCTTGACAGAAGAGGAAGATATATGAAAAAAATGCATGAGAGAATGTGTTAGGCTGAGAACCATACCTGCGCACATCCGGAACACATAATGAGTCCTGACAATAAACTGCAACAATTTATTTTAAGGCAAATGCAGAACTTCTTGGTTGCTGCCACACCTTCCTGGAAGAGCAGTCAAGGTTTTCCTTTCTCCCTCAGCTTTTGAGTGGTAACTTTGGAAAATGATAAGGAAAGAGAAGTTGTCTAATGCTGTTCTCACAAAGGAGAAAGAGGGAAAAGAGAGAACCTGATGGAGATAATCTGTTCTTTCCTCTTTCTCTGAAATTCTAGTTCGGAAGAGATGGGGTGAATAAATTCCAAAGGAAAAGTTGAAAAATAAAAAAAGAAACAGAGAAAAATTAGAGGCAAATTTCACTGCTCAGGTGGTAAAGAGATGATGATTTGGATAGATATTGATGACTTGATCCCCAAACAGCTCTAGTAGACTGCGTATTTCAAATTTAATTACAATTATTTTAGAAGATACATATGTAATACTGAATCAGTCAAACGCAAAGGAAAATTCCAGTCTCAAGAACTACTTCTTTTCTTAATTATTTTTATTTCATAGTCTATTCACTAGTTACAAGCCATTTGTTTAGCTTTACAATACCACAGAATTGAAATTTTTGTTGTAAGGAACTAAGAAGTTCTTGTTTCATCAAAAGCTTTACTCTGTAGAGCTGCAGGAAACTTTTACAATTTCTTCCCTCACATAAACTATTCTATTTTTATTTTCCTTTCAGTTTGGTATTGTTTTCCACCATACAGCTTTGTCTCATGCATATTGTCAAATTTGTCAGGATTCCTTATTTGTCTGAAACTTTTCAAGCATAAGGGTTATTTTTCTAGTAGCAGCTCTAAAAATATAACGCCAGAAGATATGACTTGTATGATGATAACCTAGGCTGTAAGAAGGGACACAACTGAATAACAGAAAACTAAATAAGTAAAACTAACATTTCTCTCATGTGCACAAATCAGCTGGGAGTTCTTCTACATAAGTTGTTGAATTTGAGTGGATTCAGTTTTTTTATTATGACAGGTTTTATTAGTCAATATGCTGCTTACATTTGCTTAAGATTCTTCTTACTTTCTGGGATACAGAAAATGTTTGAACAAAAGGAAGCCATAGGACTTTTGATTGACCTAACCCACTGGTCCGTCTGGAGATATTAGTGGATTCAGCATTTATGTGAGCAACTGATTTCAGCAAAAATGCTGTAAAACACAGCTTTACTGTTCTGTCCATTTCATTGCTTTACTGGTGTAATTTATTGCAGTCTAATGTTATAAGTTTATTTAGGTTAAGATTTTTTTTTTTAGTTATTATGTATTTCTGCAATTCATAGCACAAGGGGAGCCTGAAATGAGGACTTGTGGCTCTACTGTTATACAAATAATAGCAACAGTTAACAGCCTTTTGTCTCTGAGGCATTAAGACTACAAATTGAGCTGCATTACTGACTAATTAGTGTTTTCAGCATCTTTGCAATGCACAAGTCAAGTAAAGGTAATTTTCTTGGCTTTTATTATTTATCCTCCTCGAATATGAACATTTTATTACATTAAAGCTCTTAATATTTTTCAGGAAAAAATGTAAAATTTTATTTTAAAATTTGAGAAGAGATCACATTAAACTTGAGAAGATTCCAGCTATGGGAACCTCTGATATCTTTTCTTTGTACTGTGGAAAATCCACTGTTGTGACAAATTATGTTAATGTAAAGACTATAATGAAACAATGAGATATAAACATTGTATATGACATTTTTGATAGATGGAAACAGAGGGAGACATTCCATTACCTATACCTACTCATTATGGGGTCCATGTGATTTTAAACACGTAGCTTTTCCTGTAAATGTTCTGCATTACAGGAGGTTAGCTAACTTTTGAGGTCTGAGGCAATTAGATAAAAGTGAAAGAAAAGTAGAAAAAACAACCTTGACTCAATTTGATAAAAGGAATATAAAAGTAGGAAGGGGTCTGAGAGGATGTAAAGGATTTTACATGCTTGAAATTTCTTTTTAAAGCAATTTAGTCCACAGTCTTCTTCACCATAACATGTTTTTTTTCCCCAGATTTGAATGTTATTAATGAATTTAAAAGAAACAAACTAAGCAATGTTCTTAATAGCATCCTTATTTTAAACAAACAATCAAACAAAAAACCCAACAGTCAAAATTAAAATGTTACTTTGAAGTGAAAGAAAACTTCTTCCTTGGAGACATTGCAGGTTTCTTCCCCTTCTACACCTAATTTCTTTCCATGTCCTTCCCACTCTGGAAATTGATTCTCAAAACTATGTTGCTCATCTGAAAAGCTACAGCTCACATACTAAGGCAATACACTCTTTAAAGATCAACTTTAGATAAAATGTTTCTCAAAAAATAAAATACAAAACCTAACTAAATAAAGAAGAGGTACTTAGGAAAAAGAAAGTTTATTTAAGCAGATGGATAGTTCCTGCTGACAGGTCAGAAAACTTCTGGAGGACAACAATATTTTATCTGAGATTTCCAGAAAAAAAATAGCCTGCTTTTACTTTTCTGTACTCCAGATAAACTTAACTCATCTATGTTCTGCAAACAAATGGCTAATAAAGTATTTTCACATTTAAGCACTAAATTCTACCCCACCCTTGAACCTGTCAGGGAAAAATTGAACGCTCTCCAGGCTGAAGATCTGCTGTCTTTTGGAAAGAGCAACAGCATTTTGTTTCCCACTTCATTCCCACATGTCCTTTTAAATCATGCATAATGTCTGCCTTTTCCTATCTGCCTGAGGGCTTGCTAACACCTTTCCTCCAATAAATAGATGTGATAGTTAATGCGGGCTTTTTAAAAACATGCAATGCTACATTAAATATCAGTCGTTAAAGCCTCCCTATCTTCACTGGACAGAGATTCAAACAAACTCTCATTCTTATTATTTATATGAACCTGCACTTTTGACTTCTTGTTTATATATTTATTTATTTATTTATTTTTATATATATATATATATTGCTCTGGAGACACCATCAATGACTAGAGTTTAAATATATGAAGCATCTTTCTGATGTGTCCATCCATAGCATGGCTTCAAGAAGCATATGAGATACCACATCTGGTATAGCTATCATTCTGCTGATCAGGGTACTTTGTACAGATGCTGGGAACACGAGTTTGAACTACCAAATGCCGAGCAGGACGATGAACTTGAATTCCCCGCCTACTACAATGTTCAATCTACTAGGCCATAACAGTATATATAGGTACAACTTCATCCTCCTCTCTAAATAAAATTGACAACATTTCATGAATGTTTCTCTGTCTATTTCTCCAAATGTTTGTGTGCACTGGGAATACATGTTGGGTTGGGTCTCTAATAGGAATGATGCATTTGTAATGGGACTGATGCAAGAAACCCCAGAAAGGGGCAGTTCTAAGATGAGCAGAAGCAAAACTAGGAGCTCAGATAGCTTTTCGTTCAAACAGAAGAACATTTAATGGGACTAGCAGTAGCAGAATAGGGGGTTTGGACTGAAATCTTGATCTTTATCACAGCCTTGCTTATGTTCAGCCTTGTGATATTCTGTCTCCTCTTTTCCTCTGCTTCCAAATCCATTGAGATAACAGTTATTTACTGCTGCTTTGGTTCATATAGATGCACTAAGAGTCTGATCCAGGAAGTCAGTAGGATTTTTGAGACAATGAATCAGTATAATTCACTTTGCATAAAATGTGCAAGACATAAAGTGCGTTTCAGGATATGATATGGTCTTGTACTATCTCCTGTGATGGTGCATGGAATTCCCTTAAAGAAAGCAACTACAGCCTTGTTTTTACACTGTGGAAACTGTAATTACTTCTTATGTTTCTCTTGTTAAGTGTCCATGACTATTGGTCTCTAGGAGGTCAGTACGAGGCCACAACCTTGCCAGAATTATTAGTTTTGAAAACATAGCAGCTGTGTCTGTGAATTTGGCTGCCTTTAAAATGTTTCTTTTTGAGAACTACCCTCTCTTACACAGCTTGCAGATTTTCAGGTTGCTTATTTCTCAGGTGTGTCATTCTATATAATCTGTACCCCAAAAAGACATATGGAAAGGAAGAAGGAGACAACTCAGTACAGTGTAAGGACAGATAATCCGTTGGAATTCACAAAATCAGTAGCAGATGTAGCCCAATTAAACTCAACAGTTCACAGGTGTTCACAGGAATGACTTTAACATAAAAGCACACTTCTCTTTAGTGCTTCTTAATTTTATTTTATTTTTCTACAATTCTTCATATTTTATATACTTCACCAAACTAAACTAGAAAAAGTAAGGTAATTGAAGATTAGTTGGATATGATTGACTTAAAATTTAACACATTAATTGTCTGTTTGATTTAGGAATCATAGTGAGCTATACTTACTGAGGGGATGAGGGTTAAATGATAGCACATAATTTGTTCATATTGTTTAGAATCATAGAATCAGAGTGTTTCAAGTTGGAAGGGACCTTAAAGATCAGCTAGTGCCAACCTCCTGCCATGGGCAGGGAAACCTTCCACTAGACCAGGCTGCTCAAAATCCCATCCAGCCTCGCCTTGAATGCTTCCAGGGATGGGGCATCCACAACTTCACTGGGCAACCTGCTCCAGTGCCTCACCACCCTCACAGTAAAGAATTTCTTCCTAATGCCTAATCTCAATCCACCCGCTTTCAGTTTAAAGCCATTCCCCCTTGTCCTATCACTACATGCCCTCATAAAAAAGTCCCTCTCCAACTTTCTCACAGGCCCTGTTTAGGTACTGGCAGGCTGTTATAAGGTCTCCTTGGAGCCTTCTCTTCTCCAGGCTGAACAACCCTAACTTTCTCAGCTGGTCTTCACAGGCGCTCCAGCCCTCTGATCATCTTTACGGACCTCCTCTGGAGTCACTCCAACAGGTCTATGTCCTTTTATTATTATAGGCACCAGAACTGAACCCAGTGCTCCAGGTGGGGTCTCATGAAAGCAGAGTAGAAGGGGAGTATCACCCCCTCTCAGCCTGCTGACCACAGTTCTTTTGATGCAGCCCAGGATGTTTGGCTTTCTGGCTTGCAAGCATTCAGTGCCAGATCATATTGATTGTCTTGTCTACCAACACACCAAATTCTTTATCCTCAGGGCTTCTCTCAATCCATTCTCTTCCCAGCCTGTGTTAGTGTTTGTGATTGCCCTGGTCCACACACGGGACCTGTTGAATTCATGAGATTCACACAGGCCAGAGCACCAGTCATTGAGTGCCTCAGCCCTCTCCACGTCCCAGGTAACCAGGTCTCCCATTTCCTTCCAGAGAAAGCCCACATTTTCCCTAGTCTTCCTTTTACCTTTGCTGTACCTGTAGAAGCTTTTCTTGTTGCCCTTGACTTCCCTTGACAGACTTAATTCTTTAATTCTTAGTCTTTAGCTTTTCTAACCAGATCCCTGACGGCTCAGACAGTTTCTCTGTATTTCTCCCAGGCTACCTGTCTTGTTTCCACCCTCTGTATACTTCCTTTTTGTGTTTGACTTTGTTCAGGAGCTCCTTATTCATCCATGCAGGCCTCCTGGTGTTTTTGCCTGATCCTCTTTGTTGGGATGTATCACTGCTGAGCTTGGAGGAGGTGAGCCCTGAATGTTAACCAGCTTTATTGGACAGCTCTTCCCTCCAAGGCTTTATCCCATGGTACTCTACCAAGTAGATCCCTGAAGAGGCCAAAGCCTGCTCTCCTGAAGTCCAGGGTTATCATTGTGTTGTGCACCCTCCTTGCTGCCTTAAAAATCTTGAACTCCACCTTTTCATGGACACTGCAGCCAAGGCTGCCCTTGAGCTTCACATTCCTCACAAGCCCCTCTTTGTTGGTGAGAACAAGGTCCAGCATGGCACCTGTCCTCATTGGCTCCTTTATCACTTAGAGAAGGAAGTTATCATCAATGCATTCCAGGAACTTCCTGAACAGCCCTGCTGTGTTGTCCCTCCAACATATATCAGGGTGGTTAAAGTCCCCCATGAGGACCAGGGCTTGTGAATATGAGGCTGCTCCTATCTTTCTGTAGGGGGCCTCATCCATTTGTCTTCCTGGTTGAGCGGCCTGTAGCAGACACTCACTATAGCATTACCTGTCCTTGCCCTCCCATTAATCCTGACCCATAAGTTCTTGGTTGGCTACTCATCCATCCCAGGCAGAGCTCCGTGCACTCCAGCAGGTTTTTGAACTCCTGGCAAAAGACATCCATAATTAAAACTGATATACAAAAGATCTGCAGGTTGCTAGAAAATGCTGGAACTTCAGTCCTGATTGGCTTCAACATGTATAATTCTTTCTCAGCAACATGTGATGGAATTTGTCATTGTCTCACTACCTGGACACTGTGGTATCAGTCAGAAACACAGCACGTATGCCATTCATTATTTTCAGGCTGGTGTTTTCCTGACTGCTGTTTTAGGAGTTTATTGAGGTGAATGGGCAGAGTGATAATGCACACATTTTTCATGAGTATCTGTTATTATGGTTTTAACATTAATCCTTTGACTTCCTATCATATTGCAGAATAGAAAGGTTTTATTTTGCCTAGGTGCTGTAACATGTGGGAGATATAATTCCATCTATTTTTTCATATTTTGTATTACATTTGAATGATTTTTTTATCGAAATCATATAACACAGCTTTTACCTTAACATAGCTCCTAAAACGATGGGTGCTTTCTCAGTAAGTTAGACATTACTAAAGTTCTTACTTGCAGATAATATTTGTATTCAGGATGAGCTGCACCTGCAAATTCAGAGAACAGTCTGGAAAGTATGCATGACAATGCCATCCTAAAGTACCTTTACAATGCAAACCTTACATTATTTGGCTTTATTTAACCTGGTCTTCAGTGCCATTTTTCTTATGCCAGTGTGCACTCTGTTTCTTAAGCATATGAGCTCTGCCTGTCTTAATTTGTTGAAATTTTCAGGACCAGACCTGATAGCCATTAGCTTTGGGCTTTCCGGATATGGCAGAAAATACATCTAGTCAATAAACTAAAGCTTTTGCTATGTTATTTGAGAACAAATATAGCTGTAATTCTCACATTATATTGAGTCCCAGTATTTGACTTCCCTGTAGCAATTTCAACATTAGTCTAATCTGGCTAGCAAGGATGTGCAAGACACTTCAGCACCCCTGTGTTATCATTTGCACCTCCTCTCTTCATTTCCTCTGGATCAGTATGCTTTTCAGTGATATATCCTGTGAGTCTTTGTTCTTGTTGATTTCTTTGCACTATATAATGAGAAGTTATGTGGGTGTTCTGAAAACACAGGAGGAATTGCTGAAAGATATTGGTAAAATAGCAGGGCTTGAGTAATTCAGTCTGCAATCTCACTTCAAATATTGAGGTTACCCTTCTGAGTAAAAGCGGCATGTGGTCTCTTGTTTATATCTACAGCCATACTTACTGGCTTGGACTGAAAGCACTGTTAAACTCAAAAGTGGTTTTTTTGTCTATATACAAGGAGAGAAATATAGATGATTTAGCCAAATAAAACTGCTGTTAGTCCAGTTTGGGGTGTTTTTGTTTAAACTACTTTCCTCTTAAAAATTGACTTCATGTATGTGCTAATGCAAGGCACTGTAAAGATAAACCACTTGTGAGATCTTATTTCACCTCTTCTGAGACAAATCTAGCCACCTTTTCTTCCACCTACTAACAGCTGATACTAGGCCTACATGTCATTCCACCACTGAGAGCACCACTGACAGGATGTGGAGCTGTTCTCATATTCCAGAGGGATGGCTCAACAGATCAGATCAATGGTCAGACAATGAGCCACAGGAGATGCCTTGAGCAGATTAAAATAACTATAGTTCTATGCCAGCGTTCAGTGCTTCAAGGACTTCCTGAGTGGCTTTGGTGTCTTGACCTTATCAAGCAGCCAGGCACCCACCCAGCTGCTCTCTCACTCCCCCTTTTAAGAAGACAGGGGGGAAATAAGATGAAAAATCTTTTAGGTCTGGTGTGGGGTCCTCCATGAGCTGCAGTGTGGATATTTGTTCTGATGTGGTCCTCCATGGGCTGCAGGGTGACAACCTGCTTGGAGAAGACAAGTCTTCTCCAGAGGCTACAGGGGAAACTCTGCTCCAGCACCTGGGGCACCTCCTCCTGCTCCTTCTTCACTGATCTTGGTGTCTGCAGAGCTGTTTTTCTCACATATTATCAATCCTCTCTCTCACAGCTGCTGTGCAGCTTTTTCCACTTTTTCTTAAGTATATTTTCTCCAATACACCACCACCTCGGCTGAGGAGCTTAACCCTGTTATAGGTCAGTTGGAGCCATTTGGAAACAGCTGTGTCCGGCATGGGGCAGCCCCAGCCTCTCCTCACAGAGGCCCCTGCAGACTCCCACTACAGTATTCACCTCCTCCATGACATTTATGCTTTTATCCCCCATTAGCATTTATATCCCACTCAATTCATCTCTGTCCCAGGCTGAAAATACCTGTTTAACTCAATCTGTCCCAAGCAGAATGATTCTTACTTCATTAGGAAACTGTTCTTCATAAAGGCAACTTTGACCATCGTTGTTGCCCTTTGCTGTACCTTTTACAGGACACTGCTTTTGAGGTGGGAGGGTAGCTTGGATGGGGAGTGGAGCAGACAGGTTCTCTAAACAATATTCAAGGCACCAAGCTTTCTTGAGGACTGAAGATAAATTTTCTAGCTTTTTGCTTTGGTTTTGCCTGTAGGTAACCTTTATTTATGGACTGAATACAGAGATAAGAGTTCTTACCCTCTGCTTTTCCAAGGTAAGGATATAACTTGATTTCTTGATGTTACAGTTTTTGCTATCTGTAGTAAAATAAACTATAACTTAATTATTAGTATAGAATATAAATTAAATAACATTTGATACTTGAACAATGATTAATTTTTTTTGTTTATGGAGTAATATGTATTTTATATATATTATTATTCCCTGTTTTGAGGAGATCATGACAGCAGAATGACTTTAACATTTAACATTTAAATATTTCTGAACCACAGGTATTCTTTTTAAAGGGTAAAAGCTGTTTCCCAACATGACATAATAATAATTTTCTTATACTTTTTGAAATGTAAAGTAAAACTATTACTCACTTAAGAAATTAAATTATGTAAATTGCAATTGGAATTTGTTACTCCTTCAAGTAATTTTTTAAAATTAATAAAACATCACTTAAGTAAATTTAGTGCTTATATCTCAAATACTCTGTAATAAATTTCACATAAATGCAGAAGTCATTATTTAATTTAAGTATTAAACCCAGATCATTTGCTAACGGTTGGGATGAGCCTGGACAGACTGTGGCTCTTTGTGCAGTGGACATCGACTACAGAATGAAGCCAGTTCTATCAGTTGTCTCCCCTGACTATACTGGGGTGGAAAAAGCAGAGGCCAATACCATCAAGACCTGCAGGACTCAGCCAAAAATGAAGAGTTGATGGAAATGATGTATCTCATCAGTCTGCTTCATTGCAATTCCCATTTTAGACACACCACTGTCCTTGCCATAGTTACACATCCTGCAGAATTTTCTGTAGGATATATTGTTTGAAATCAGTTCTGCTGTAACAGTGGTTGCACTGCAGAGTGGAGAGATGCCGCAGGTCACATCAGGAAACCATTATGCTGTTTGACTGGCCCCTGCAATCCATCCACATCCCAGATGCAAATTTGGCAGCTGCCCTCAGGTCAACCTGGGAGGCTGTAGGTAGATTCCAGAATTGCAAAGGGCCATGCTTTCTGTATTAGTGGTCTCCCTAGCGTGAGCTGCCTGGTGCAAAGCTGGAGAGCTCTGCAAGGCAGAACAGCATTGTGATACATCATGAGCTCCAAGGCAGAATTTTGACTACCTGCTTTTTGAAAAATTCCCTTTCATGAAGCTTTTGATACATCTGCTTCCACTCCCAAGTAGGTGATTTTCCAATTTGCTTTCTCAATCCCACTCTCCCTCTGTATTCTTCTCCCCTAAAATATTGGCTCGATGCATGGTTACAAGTGCTTTGTGCTTTCCTGCAGTCAGTAGCCCTGGATGTTCTTTTCGGGAGCCCCAGCTTGAGCTGTCAGTCCTGGCTCTTCAGCCTTTTCGAAGAAGGCAAGGAGTCTGGTTATTACAGTGTTTTCAAAATACAAAGGTTTTTGTGCATGGAAATTGAAGAACAACCACCTTAATTCTAAATACTTTTAATTAAAGCACTGTAATTAATGTAAAAACTTTTTTTTTTTCCTAGACCCCAGTGTGTAGTCACTGAATAGCTGAGTTTTACAGGGAATGTTTTAATTATATTTAATGTAGTATATTTTTAAAAATTGCATTAATAAATACTGTTTAGTAGGATATGATATGATAATAATTTCTATGTAAAGTGATTGGGAACTTCCAAAAATTGGTAATTAAACATGATTTAAACTTATTCTGTCTGCTGACATACAAACTGCCTATCACAAACTATAGCTACCTCCACATTGGTTTTGTGTTCCTGTCTACATTTAATTACATAAATGATTGCATTTTATTTCACCTTTCAAAACTCCATATGTATTAAGGGTATGGTGTATTATACACGACAGGTGATACAGGGTATTTTCATCAAATCCAGCAATACTTTTTCATAATTACTTTTTAATTGTGTAAATGACTTCACAGCATTAGACAGTAACTATCTCTTCCTGCTGAAAAATACATTATAGGAAAGAAACTATTCAAGTGATTTAGAACTTAAGGAGCTCTTGATTCCTACTTCTCCTAGAGCTGAGAGTTTCACAATTCTGGTAAAGGAACAGTGCCAAAAGCTCATCAGTTCTTTGGAGACAGAAAGCCAAAAGGAAATTAAATTATTAATTGGTGGCTAGTATATTAGGTCTGACAAAAGCCTTCAGCTGTGCTGCTTTCTCATTTCCATCTAGCTCCAAGTGAGCCAAGTCATGTCTGATTCTTACCTTCTGGTTTTGAATTGGCAGTGTTTGGTGAGCTAATCAGCAGTCTTTCCTTTACATGGATTTTTTTTTTTTTTTTGTTAGAACTGGGCAGTCCACCAAAACTGGAATGTTTACTCTTTTATTTTTATATAAACTTGTACCACCAAAAGTAGTCACATTTTCATTGGAATCTTTAACTTTGGGGCTGCTGGAGACATCAGGCTGTCAATGATCTCTGGCTGCAGGGCAGTGCTTCTGTGTGGTGCACCCCACAGTGTGGAAGCTGGAGAACTTGGAAAGCTACAGCCTAACACATCTCTTCGTGCTTTTATGTTCAACCTCCTTTAATGGGGGTTTTCTTGACTTTTTTGTCCTCTTACATCCAATCTTCTAACTCCAGGAATGATTTTGGTGATACCTAGGGAAATGGAGTAACCAATTGTTCCATTTCATCCCGCTACCAAAGTTTTGGACAAAAATATATTATTTTTCCTTGTACAATAGTGTTTTATCTGTGCAAGATGCTGATTTTTGTAATTAGCCTTTCAAATCAGGAAATCCTCTTCTGAATTTTTCAAGTTCCTCCAACACAAATGATTTAAATTTTCATTACCTGTAATTGCCTGAAGTTGTCTTAGTTCAAGGAAGAATACAGAGGTTTGAAGTGTTGATTTAGCATGTGTTTCTAGAGATGCTTGACTGAAAAAAATCAACAATGCACGGGAACACATTCTTATTTTCAAAAGAATTTCATTAAGATGTCAAAATGCTTCAGTTCAATTAAATTAAGAATTGTTTTTCGAATAGAAAAAGAATTATTATTTTTTTAAAACCAACTTTTTTTTTATTTCAATTTATTTGTGGCTGTGTCATACAACAGTAAGTCCCACCTTGAGCACTTTATGTGTGACAGTTAGGGAAAAGCACACACCACCACCACCACCACCACCACTCCCCAAATCCACTGCTCTTCTGTTGGCATCCTCTGGTGCCAGTGACTGTTTTTACACTGCAGTTTTGGAAGCAGAAGTACTGAAAACTACCAAGAAAAGTGAGCAGCTATGGGCTGGTACTAAAACTCAGTACAATACTGTTGGAAATTCCAACAGAGATGCTGTGGAAAAGGAATCACTTTGAGGATCAGGTGCCTGGCATGGAACAATGTCAACTTTTATTTTTATACAATGCAAAGCTTTCACTTTACCTAAAGAAACATATTGTTAGGATTGAAATGGAAAAAAAAAACCAACCAAACCACCAAAACAAAAAACCCCATAAATTTGACCCCCTAACTCCCAAGATATTTCAATGTTTTTTCCTCTTTTTTGGTTTATGACTGTATTTCAGAATCCCAGCATATTATATTGGATGGAAGTTCCATTTTTCAGAAGAAAATTATCATTTTCTGTTTGCATTTCCCAGTCTGCTGTATCTCAGATATATGACTTGAATTTCCTTTAAATCAGCACAGCATACTGTGGCCAGCCACTCACTGTTTTATCATGATTTTTTAGTACTTAGACAAATAATTGTGTAAAATTATATATATATTATATATATATAAATACAAAATATACTTTTCTACTCTCTTTCTTCCCGAATGTGTAAACAAGAAAAAATTAGAAGTGTGAAATCTGCATGCCCAAACCCCACAATTCAATCAACAAACAAACAAATAGAGAATTAATAGCTTTTTATTTTAAAAATCATACCGATAAAAATCATTATTTCAGACAAGCTTTGATGTGGGGAAGGAGAGGGACAACATAGCAGTACTGATGACACTGATACAGAACTGGTATTTATTTCAGAAAATTTTTGTTTTTCCTATAGTGAATAAACTCAAAACACCACAAATTACTCTTTCTGTGAAATTCCAGTCTTTTCTTGGCTTTCAGTTCTTGCATTGAAATTAGAATGATGAATTCCAAATTCTTTGAATAAAAGCCATGAAAAAATAATTTAGATATTTTTATTCAAGTTTATTTGTACAGTCAGTACATACCTCTAGAGATAGTTGGGATGATGATCAGTGGGAGGTATATGTCTTTCAAATTTGGTACTACAGAGCCTGAGTATGTAGTTGCAGGTACAGTTTCAGAGGTGCTGTGTTTTTGACAGAAGACAGCTTCCCTCACCCTTCTTTCCGCTGCCCTGGCAGTTCATTACTTTCCATGTACCATAGCTCACTGCCTTTTCTGTTGTTTCTGTTTTTATAGCATTCTTTTTATTACACATCATTTGACTCACCATGTTATGGTGTGGCCCCTCAACCATGAATCTTGATAGTGCTAAGAATGTACTACAGACTTTTGAGTGGGGATAAGTACTAGGGCTAGGGACAACAATCATCTGGTTTTGCTACTGAAACCATCCTGTGGTAAAATGGTACCCTAAGAACAGCTACTTAATTTTCAGGCCGATAAATCTTTGGGAATGGAATCCTACTTAGCAGAGAGAAAACCATGGGTTCTATTCTATCTTACTGGGAATCATAATTAATACTCACTATCCTATGGGGAAAAAAAAAAAAACAACAAACCAAACTAAACAGTGGGGTGGGTAAATGCCATTGACAAAACTGAGTCTTGCTGGACAACAGCTAGAAGAAATGGAAAGAACATGTGAAAAAAATCAGGAAGAGGAAATAGAACAGAGGAGAAGTGGAAGTAATTTTTATTTCCCCTGCCCTTTCCTGAATAATTCTTCTTACTGCTTTTTAATTCTTGAAGGAAAACTTGACAGCAACATATAGGGTCCGGATAAAAGACCGGCTACATTTTACTGTGCTGTTGATTGCTCCAGCTAATCAGTACAGCACACGACACTATACTCAGTCTCATTCTTTTAGTGTTTGCTCAGGAGACGAAGGAAGTAGGTTAGTATCAAACATGTAAGGGAGTATTTGGAGACTGGAAATCTTTCAGGGTTTAAAAAAAGAGTAGCTCTAAGTCAAGTCCTAAAGAAACTTTTTTTCCTGGATTGTAATCTATGTTAAATGTGTGCTATCAGAAAGTCCATGCCACATAGAAAGCATTATTAACCATTGTAAAACAAGCCAGAATAGTTGCTAAAACTGGAGGTGTAATGATTACTTTTGCAGTGACTTGCCAAATCAAGTCTAACTCAGTCTAAGAAGTCACAGATCCCATGGGTTTACTTTTGCTAATTGAGCACTTATTTTTGCCTCTGTGAAAAGTTACCATGGGTGCACTGTTATAATGAATTTTTGTGCACTTCTCCTCCAGAGAAGTGTCATTTTCTGTGCTGTTCTTTGCCATCATAAGAAACTCTGAAAACCTAGCTGCATTGGACACACTGAGTCATCTTTATGTGTACCACTTAGTGAGATTCTTTCCTGAACAAGTGTAATGTCTTTCTGGCACTATTTTCATTACCTTCTCTTCCTGAGTGTAGGAATCTTGTGGTGACTCACAAACACTCAGGCTCTGCTGCCAGCTGACTTGGGTCTGTTGCCTGAGGCACAGAAGTTGCCCATTTCCAAAGCTTAGACGATACTTGAGATCAGCACCTTTGGCAATGCATCTTGTTGTGGAATCACCTGTATGTAGTTCACTACCACTTCATATTTCCAGTTTTGTTTTTAGCACACTGATTTTGCAGCTACTAATTCCTTCACTGCGTAGCCAAGATATCACTTATTACGTAAAGAATTGTGGCCAAATTTTATCTTAATCTCTCCAGTGGCAGTGGGATAAATACCAACACCATTTCTGACTGAAATTTTAAAGGACATTTCACCTCTTCCAAATTGGCCGTGGAACTGATGGCATCACAGATTAACCAGGGATCCACTGCTGAGCTTGTCTCCAGGCTTTTACACAGCATGGCAATATTAAAGTTGTAGAAAATATTTGTGAATAGAAATGTATTACAAAAGGGGTTTGCCTGCCTTGCTGAAGAAGACCTATACTTGAGAAATTTCAGAAGATCTTAGGAAAAGCAGTGGGATAGTTTTTTACTTAATACTGAATATTCGTTTATGCTTCATGGAAATTCAAATTTCTGAACTATTACATTCTTTGACTTGCTTGTATGTTTAAATATCCAATGCAAAAACTATGTTAAAGAAGAAAATGCATGTTCAAAATATGGGAGAGAAACACAAGAGACCAGGGAGGAGTGTGTTATGCATACTGGTGAAACCCATTTTACACTCTTGTGCTTCTGCAGATGTGGCATGGAATACGGATTTCACTGCATCGTCATCTAGTACTGTCAAGGTATTTTGTTAAGTTTTCTGTGACATGGAAAAAGTCATTGTACAACTTGCCTGTAGCCATATTACATGCATGTCATGCGTGTAAAATATGCACTCATAATAGGTCAGACGATAGTCTGGCGTAGAGCTTTTTGGACTATAGTTTGAGTTGAAAGTCTTATTTTATTTTTTTGAAATATTTTTGGTTCAAAAACATTCATTAGTATACTGTGTGTGCCCTTAAAACTGCTCTAAAAGCCAGATTCACAAAATGAATGTTGTTTTTGAAGATTTGTGGTCTGACAGAAATCACATGTAATGGAGATCAGCTAAAATTTTTAGCTTAATTTTTTTGTTACAACTGTAAATCCCAAATCCTGCTCTCATACATGAATGCATTTTTCCTTCTGATTTCTGCTTTTATAATGATTTAATCATTATACTGCACTCTACATAATTCCAATTAAATATTGGTCACTGCTCTTATGAAGAGTGCACACATTTTCGTTGTAAAAATACATTGATTTAATAAATACCAAATGCATTATAATCATTACCTAAGAATGAACTTGTTTCATAAATGTACCAATTTATATTTAAAGACAAGCAATGTCCACATGGAAAAGTCAGGCAGATGTCAATTTTATTGTGTCATTCATCTTTACAAATATGTGTCTGGATTTGAAATCTAAGATACTTCAAAATTATTGCAGAGTTGGGGAAATAACACATCAACTAAAATCTGGAGGTTTAAGATTTGCTTTTCTTTACCCCATTGAGCTTTATGTATTAAGTAATGAAAAATGCCTTGTCATTAGTGCAGTTGATAAATTTAAAACTTTTCTTAATTAATATTCTCTTGCAGAAATCAGTTAATGCTATGGATTTATGCTATGGATGTGTCTTGGTGCTTGTAATTTCTTTTGTACTAAAGATACAGCTGATAAGGATTTTATTTAATAAGGATAATTGTTGTTGAAGGATTTGGATGTTTAATATTCCTTAGGTATCTCTACTGACAAATCTAAAAAATGTGAGAATCTCTGATACTTGATGATGACCTTCAGTGATATTACAGGGATTTATGGAAGTTTTATTCAGGTAAATGGTGCAAGGAGTGTGGTGTATCATTGTTCTCACATTGATACACCACATAAAGATAAGGCCTGCAGATGGCAGGTACTGTGGGCAACTGTATGAATCTAAATTTTCTTTTTGACTCTGCTAATGATTGACAGTTAGTAGATGTCACCCTTCAAAATCCACAAATACCTTAATTCAAAGAATTTTTGAAGCATTTCAATATTCTGTTATATCCCAAGTCATTTTGGGATAGTCAGTTAACTGTCCCACCAGTTGAAAATCATGTAACTTATAACAATAACAAGCATTACACATGCATCACCTGCAGGATGTACTGACTGTATCTATACAAGTTAAACATGCCTGGGAACTTTCCAGGGAACTGAGATCAGCTGGTAAGAGACAGCACCTGCTGATGCTAGTCTTAGCTTCCAGAACAGGGAGTGCACACAGTCTGTCTGCTGGGAATGATCCCTGGAATACATTAACCCTCAATTCATGTCCGGAAGTGTTTTGGAAGAATGCTAGCAGGACTGCAGTCTAGAATTGTGCCAGGGTTTTATTTAAAAAAAAAAAAAAAAAAAAAAAAAAAGATGGCATAAATGATCATCTCCCAGTACCAAGAGATGTTCTGCAGCACTGCCTAATATTTTAAAAGAAATATGACCTTCCTATCCCAATTACTCTTGGACAGATTGCCTGTTGCAGTGGGACTTCTAAGATTGTTAGTGAGAGAAGAATAGATACAAGGTTTTCTGAAAAAAGAAGAACATGTACGATTCATGAAATTCAACAACTCAGGAGGAGAGACTACAGTGATAAGAAGGAGAAAAAGGTCAGTGGGAGAATATGAACCTATGGACCTACACAACCAGTGTTATATATATATATATATATATATAAAAATATTTGTGCCAACACACGGTTTCTGAGTACTAGCAGAAAAGAGTTGCTGATGCAAGAGGGAACCCTCAGCTAGGACACTTCCTTGTCTTCATGGATTTCAATACCTTTATTTGCTTCAGAGTGTGGGAACTGAAAACCAAGTCCATTCTCTGTTGGTGACAAACTCCTCCATTGCTGATGACAAAATATTCACAATTACATGGAATATTCAAAAAATGTGAAGACATTTTCATTCTCACAGAAGTCCTATGCCTTCAAGTGAGTTTAGATACTACATGACAAGCCAGCTGAGTTATGTGTACTGGCATGTTATGTGTATGTGAACCATCAGTGTCAGAGTTAATGGAAATCACAAACTTTCTCTGAAACTATTACTTTGCTGTTTTCTCAAATTGGCATCAAAGATCCACTGGGGAGGTTGCCCAGCTACTGTAAGGTCTTGAAACATCGTTGAAATCAGTGGGAGATTTAAAGTCTAAAGCAGTTGCTGGAGATCTGTGTGCTGCTCTCTATTTCCACTAATCTTTGTTGCAATGTAAGACATTCACGGTGATTTGCGGGTTGGTACTTTGCAGCTATATATATTCATTATCTTAGAATGTTTGCTGTCTTCCCACACCCTCACATGCACACACACATACCCCTGTTGTCTTTCTTGTTGGTACTTAGATACTTTAGGTACTGTTTTGTATTCAAGAACTTCAATTCTCTTCTAATTCCACAGGGGTCATATCCTCCACTAAAATTATGTTTAGCTTTTTTCTCTCCAGATGTCATTTCATCAGTGAGTAAAATTTGTTGATGCTAGCAGTGGAATGCGTTAGCTGATTCAGGTACATATTTCTATTTTTCCAGTATTTTTTTTCCTAAAATAATTTCTTTTTAATATCTAAGACAGAATAATCCATCGTGGGATGATCAGAACTTTGATTCTGATCTCATCCCTGATCACTTTGGCATTGATTTAACATTATTCTTGCCTTACCAGGCAGACTAGGGTAAAACCTGTCGTGTGCATTCATCTTTGTTAAACAAAGATGAATGAATAAGACAGGCTTTAAAAGCTTTTTAAAGAGCAAGGTGCAGGAACTGCATTCTCAATCTGCATTCTTTCCTGCTGTTTTATGGGATGTACTGAAAATGTGCTTTTTAGAGGTCAGATCATTTTTTCCCAGGTTTGAAAAAAGGATGTAAGCCATAAATTAAAAGGACTATAAGGTAAGTTCAGGAACTAGTCCATTCCAGGTACAGACACCCTATTCTCTTGAAAATTACGACTTATCAAAAGCAAGAATTATATCTCACTTCTAGAACTCCAGCTAGCTTAATTCTTATCCATTTGTGGATTGGACTTTGCTGTTTATAAAATAATAATACTAATAAAAAACCAACAACAACAACAAGCAAACAAACAAAAAAAACCCAGCCAACCAACCAAAATGAACAAACAAACAAAAAAACCCCGACAAAACAAAACCAAAACCCACCACCCTTCTTTGTTCTATTAACTCAGGAAAGAGGTGTACAACCTGATGGAATAGAAAATACTTGGAGGAGGTCTTACCTGCTTTAAGTATCTACAGGGGCTTGGTGATTTTATTCTCCTCTAAATTAGCAGCCAACAGATAGATGTATGACATTTTCTAATTAGCTGCCCAGTGTCATCTTTATGTGAGGAAAAAAAGAAGAAATTAATGAGTTCTTTGGAAGCACTGTGAAAAATATGCAGTAACAGGGAAGAACACTCAGAATGGTCAAGCAAGCACGTACAGCATGATGGGGAGAAAGTGCTCATTGAAATACTAGGTCTGAAAATTGCCTAGCTTTCCTGGGGGAGCTACGTCTTTGCCAGTGTTCCTATTCTCAGGTGGAGAAAAAGATTCAAGGATATGTGCGTCACACTCCATCTTCTTCCGTAGGTTCCAGTCTGAGTATATTTTTCTAAACTTATGACAAAGGATCCTGAGCTTTTGTTGTTAAAATGAAATTATCAGAAGCAGATAGGTTAAATAATGTTAGAGAAACAGTGAGATTATGCTAAGTAACATTGTCTGGAGCCTGTCACAACCTTTTTCCTCTGCTACACAAGCTGTTTTTTGAGCAGACGGTCTTGTACAATATATATAGAGAGGGGATTTGAGTTACAGTGTAATGTAAGATTACATTTGGCACTTGGATTAGGGCCCTTACTTCCAGTTCTCCTCTGGTTTGCTGTAAAATCTAATAAGTATGTCACATGCTTTTCTCTTTCACAGAGGTTTGTGACAGAGATAAACCATATTCTCCTGTTATTCTTGTTAGCTGAAGGCTCAGTGATCAGATGCTGTACTGTTTCCCTCATTTACTCAGCACTGTATTACCTTCAGTTGTGTCTTGATTTATTTGAAGTTACTTTAACATTTGTAGTCCACAGAGAAGATTAGAACATTTCCACCTGTCTTTTGAAGACTTTCTTTTAGGATTTTGAGTATGACAGGACAGTCATGACATTCTAGATTTGGAAGAAAAGTCAGCGACTGACTCATTAAATGCAACTTAGGCAGAAAGCAGATACCAGAAAACAGGGCTTGGAATCTCATGGTCAGCTGTTGCCTGAAACTTGTGACACGTAAACTTTTTATATACACAGTTTTATTATCTTTGACACTGAGCAGACACTGAGTCCATGCCTTTACATGTGCCTAAGAGCACCTTGACCTGGCTGATCAACACAGTACCACCTTAATGGGATTTAGAAAATATAATAAAGTTTGGTTTCCATTAGCTTTGGTCACCTATACTGCAGAGTCAATTTCTGATCTAATCATGATGGATTCTCCACATGGTCAGTAGAATAACAGAGGCAATTCTAGGATGGGATTAATCTCATCCTAAACTAAAGTGAACCAAAACAAGTCAGATGAATCATGCCACAAAAGTGTCTCTTTCTTTCCATTAACTCTACAGGAAATCTAAACAAATATCTCAGACGATGAAGTTGGAAGTTAGTTGAGATGAAGTCCACATCTTCATATGCTTCCCAAATAGGAAGGAATACATATCCTGAGGGCGTAAACATAGGGTGCATTCTCAGAGCAGACTGAAAAGACTGGCCATTACATAAATGCAGCTAAGGCTGACACTTCAGAAGAAAGGTCTAGTTAGTGTCTTTGTGTCACATTTCATAAAAGCCTCATAGCCATGGTAACCAACAGTGGACAATCAGTAGGTTGAGGCGGCTCCAGTGATGCCATCCTCCTAAATGTACTTCCTTGCAAGATCACTAAGCAAGGAAGAAATGGAGATAGAAGACAATAAAACTGTCTCATGTCAGTGAAAGAGAGGGATACCTGCAGCACTTCTGTGGTGTAAGATCTCACTTTCCCTCTGCTGACACCTGATGTATGATGCACTCTGGTGAATGACCAGATTTTCATGGCTGATGGATGGATTTAGTTTGAAATCCACCATCAACTGTTTTAAGGAATAAGCTTGCCAGTTCATCAGTTCCAGGTATGCTGCAACAATTGTTTTGCATTACTGAAAACTGTAATTGCTCTATTGCTATTATTTCTATCAAGCTTATAAAGGTGTTTCAAACTACTGAGGGCATACACTGAATCACATTTGCTCTTTGTCGTATAATGAAAAAATATCATTTCCTACAAGAAGCTGAATCAGGTGATATTTTTAGATTGAAAATGTGAATAATTAAGGTTTGAAATACATGATTTTACTGCTTTGGGCTATCCCATTGCATTTAGGAAATAATCAGTGAGATAGTTTAACTTTGTGGTTTATGGTATCATCACAAATCTCTTTGCTCTTCTGCTACTATACACCCGTGAAACATTGCTCTACTCTCTTTTCCCTGACTGATTACACGCTGAAAGTAGGATAGCATGTAATAGCTACTGTCATGATGCCAATAACATGTCCTGAAATCTTTTTTGTTGTTTTGTTATTTATAGAGAAGTTAGTAATTTTGACAAAGAAGTAAATCCCTTAAATAGTATTATCCTTTCCATACCCAGTTATTAAATCAATAGATTTTCAGAGACAATGGAGGATTGTTGATTCATGATTCTACCTGAAGAAAGACACTGCAACATAAACCAAGAAGCATCAGAGATGTTTCAGAAAAAAATAAAGGATAGGCAAACTCTTACATCCATTGGGTTTGATTTGCCAGTTCTGTAGATGTTAACTGTGTGATTCTACAAGTAGTAGCAGGTTGCAATGATGTACACAGCACTATAAGGTACCTGTGGGTAGTCAGCATCAGTGGGTATAAACTGGTGTTTTTCTTTACATCTAGAGGATTGCAAAGTGGCATCCCCTACTTTATTGCCTGTCTTTGAGCACTGTATTGGTGGTAATGTTTTCTGCTTTTTCATGCCCTAATTCTGTGTTTGGCTAAAACTGCATGCCAGCTGTGGTGGTAGGTAGATGGATATTACAAACATACTTATTCTCCCCAGCAATACCTCTGCTATAGAAATAATCTGGGTATGACTGATCTCACTTTATTTCAGATATTTACATCACAGACATCTACTTTTGAGCCCATCACTACTTCTAGGACACATTTCTGTTTAACTTACTTTGGATGTCTTCCTCTCCATGGGATAAGTTTCACACTTCAAGTGCTTATTTCTATCTGTAGAATATGTGGTTTTAGAAACTTCAGTGAGGACTTTTGTTAGTAAAAATTTGCTTTTAGGCTGATAAGGCTGCCTTAGTGAGTCATGACTCAGACCATTCTGGGCTGCATGAGATGCTCACAGGGGACTGCTGCCAGGAACTGCTAGCCCAAGAACTGACTACCTAAATGGCACCAAGAGGAAAGAGAAGTGAAAGCTGCATTAAACATTGAGTTTAGTCCAGAAACTATCTAAAGAGTGGCAGAAAGTAGAAAAAGAATCATTTCTGCCACCAAAACCAATTCAGGGCTTTTGTCCAGTTGGGGTACATCTATACCAGTAAATGAAGTGATTCCAGGAAAATATTCCTGAGTACAGAGACTTGACTGTCTGTACCACTGAATTATTGAAGAAGTCTTGCTACAGTTTTGGCCTGTGCTGACAGATTTTAGGTAAGGGGAGTCATGAGCCAGGAACCCAAACTCCAATATGCAGTTTGTATATGGATATCCTATTCTGGGGCATAGGCAAGTTTAATGATGTGGTTGTGGACTATTTGATGCCAGTTGCTCTCAATGCCAGAAAATATTCCTGGTCATATTTAATTTACTAGTATAGATGTAGCCAGAGTGGATGCATGTATCAGTTCCTGAAAAAGTTAATTTGACTGCATTTTCTGAAGCTTTCCAGAAAGTTAACTCCACCTTTTCTGCACTGTAGAAACAGTCTGTATTCACTATCATTAGAATGATAACATATTTGAATATCCTTCTCATTTGCTGTTACCCAAACAGCTAGTATGTCGTTTTTCCTGTGCACATTAAGAGGAAAAGCATGTGCATCTCAAAATGAACACTGATTTATAATGAAAATAGTGTCCATATTACGGAAGGCTGTATGAAGAGAAAGCAGTCATGTTGCTCTGACCACACTGAGTTTCTCATGTGCCATAGCATTAGCTACTGTTTCTGCTAATCTCCATCATTCTTTTGCACAGGTGGACTTTTAAGCCCCTCATGTTTAACCCCTAAAGTGTCAGTTCATCTAAAAGGAAAATACGTCCTTTGGAACCATAAATCTGTCAAAATTCATTACCACTGTATCTACAAAATTGTAACCTCTGGGAGATTATTTCAAGAAAAATCTAAAAAGAAGATTCATAACAGTTGGCAAACTCCAATTGCAAATAGGATTCAATGTCATGCTTCATATTTACATAAGATAAAAATTTCTCAGGTAACACTCATTTGTGAGAGATGGAGTTTCTATGAGCAATTATTGGTGACCATTTCTTGAATACACCAATCAAATTAGCATTTTCAGGACAAAAAAGTACATTTTTTCCACAATAAAAAGGAAGTAGTCTTAGAAAACTATAATGAGTGTCAGTAGTTCTCCCAGTGGGAATTACTGATGATTATGTCAACCTTTTTCAGACAAATTCAAATTCTAAGAGAGACAAAATGAGACCCCACAGATCTAGGAGCAGGAATTTTACAGTCCATTTCTCAAAATTAAATTTATTGGTCTGACAACTGAGGTAAGTTTCACAATCTGACCTAGGAGTGGTAGACAGCTCTTTCTAATGTCTAATTATAGGCAATGACATATCTGCCAGGGCAAAACCCCAAAGGAGGCAGGTGAAACATTTAACATCCAGTACTGAAAATGATGAACCAGTTATCTGTCTGAAATAAATTATTTTTATTCTGCTTAAACATTTCTTCCCATGAATTAGATTCTTGCAGTCTTTTTACTTTTTCCTTGTTTTTCTTCACCCAGCTAAATGGCACAATAAGGAGAACAGAACTTAATCCTTGTTGCGAGTTCCCCTGTAATTCAGAAGCCTCCTTATAATTAAAGATTTCTTTTTTAGAGATTTCATACTCCCATAATGAACACTACAAATCTCAGCACTGACTACAGTTGTGCCTTCTACATTAAATGCACATTGGTTAAAATACAGGCCCAGTCCAGGGAGCAAGGATTAGAACCTGTGACTGTCCTCCCAGCCCAGTGCACTGATAATAGGCTAAAGTGTGTTACAGCCTCTTTATAGCTCAGTGAATCATGATTTTTATTTTTTTTTCAAAGATGAACAGCTTCAATAATCAGAGCATAAAATTAATTTCATCACTGCAAGCAGTCTGTGAACTTGTGGAAAGGCAAAAGATACCAGTATGTACTCTACCGGGCTGAAAAAAGTACATAATCAGTCTCACATTTTTTTAACTTGTTTTGTGTAAAGGGAGGAATTACCATGACTGCCTCTTCCGTCTGCCTTTTCTTTGCCTTTTGCTTCTGTCTGTCTACTTGGTTTTAAACAGAATGACTAAAGCAAGTGTTCCACAGTGCAAACTACGAGCAGACAGGGTCTTCTCCAGACCCTCTGTTGGCCACTGAGACTCCAGGGAATGAATTGGATTGGAATATACATTTCTTATGTCGTTTAAAACATTAAAAAGTTAATTTTTTAACTCTGTGTTACAGGCCATGGGCTTTGGGTATCCCAGTATAAGATGTCAAATTCTTCCCTTGCATTTTTTAAGGAAGTAAGGTGTGATGATATTTATTACCTTGCTGCCCGCCGTTTGCTTTGTACCACTACAAACCATTTTTCTCTAACAAGTACAATCTTAGAGGTAGTAGAGTCAGAGTACTGATATTTTGAGTATGATTCTGTTTGTTATTTTAACACTGAAAGAATTTGGCCCTGATTTTGATTATCTTAATTTAATATAACTTTTTTTTTTTCATTGAATAAAATTTTAAGAAGGTAGAGGTTTGTTACATTAATGAGGACATTTGTGATCCTTTTTTTTTTTCCCTAACAAAAATTGAATTCTTTGAGCTAGAATCCCTCCTTTCTGCTATTTCTGTAGGAAAGGGGGAGCTTGTACTTGGAAGGCAACCAGTGTAACATTTCTGAGCTTTGACACAGTTTGCAGTCACTGCTGAGATGGTGAAGATAATAAGACCACAGGATGTGATTACTAGTGTGACAGCAACTTACACAGACAAGATCAGCCTTTTTGCAGCCGAGCTCTCACCCCGTGCAGTGGGATAACTGTAACAATGCAGAGCTCAGCAAAGAGATGCAGAACACAGCTGGTACATGGGACAAGTAGTTGGGTGTCCTTTGAACTGTTGGCCACACCTAGACATTACTATTTTGAATAGCAAGTGTAAACCCAGTTTAGATACATCTATATAACACACAGCTACATTTGTGCTTAAATTGTAGTTTCTATTCAGATTATGAATATTTACCACAGTATGTTCAGTTCTCAGTCTTAACACACATCACTATAATATGACTGCCTAACTCTGTAATAGTTTTTTCCCCAAGTTTACATCATCTTAACTGCCCTCAGTTTGGTCCTCGATCTTAAATAAAACAACATGGTGGTGTTGATTCTGCTCATTCAAGAGGGAGAGGGAAGAAAGGTGTATATATCACCAACCCAAAGCACCAGAGAGACTGTATTCTTCTCTCTTTGCTTTTCTGGGTCTGGAATAGTACTTTTTTGCTTCTCACAGAGATGTGTGACATAGTTTGATAATGCCTTTAGTGCTCAGTGTAGTGGTCCTGAGGAGAGCAAGGAAAAATACAAACAGACCAGAAGGCAAGACAGGTGCCATGTTTCTTAATGAGAATTTTGATTGTCAAAGTCTAGCGAAAACACCTGTATTCTGTTCTGTCTTATTAATTTTTATTACTTTTTCCACATTTACTTTTGATTATTGTATCAGTATCCCTAAATCTGATCTCATTGTTTGATTTTCAGTTTGCAAAAAGTTTAGCGCTTTATGAATTGTATTAAGACTCTCTCCTCCTCCTGCTCTTCACTGAGGTCTCAGCTTTTTTTAATCTCACTTTTCTAAAACTGGGTGCACTTACACACTGCTGCATAAAACTACCCATTTCTGTTTATGGAGTGGAGAGTCCAAGGGAGTAAGCATCTACTTAGATGAATCTATTTAACACACTGGAAGTATATTTTTATGGTTTGACAGAAAAGGGATTCCTTCTTCTCATGTTGATGACATTTCTTTTTCTCTGTGTGGGCAGAACCCAACACCTCAGAATGATGCATCAATTACAACAAAACAAAACAAAACAAAAAACAACAAACACAACAAAACAACGGAGCTAATGTTCCAGATAGTCAGTAGCCCATAAGTCTGAGTAAACCCTTCACCTTTATTCTGCCCTGTCCCTCAGCAGAATTGAACATACTGATATCTCCCAAGACAGAAGACAAGAACTGAGATGGAAACTTTCTTTGCAACAAATACGACGGAAAGTACATTCTAAGAACTATTAAAATTTCTGATACTACTGAGAATGGACACTAAAGGGTTCAAAGAATGCCAGCTAGGCAGAGAAGAAATCATGAGCATAACATGGCAAGATAAAATATAGCAAATTTTAGATTCCTGACATAAAGAAGGAAATAGAACATGTGTAAGAAGGAATGAAAAGGAAAGCACAAAACTGAGGGTCAGCAATCACTCATTGTGAAAGGAAATGTTCATCTGGAGATTCATAAAGTCTCTGAAAGGCAGAAATGCCATAGGTAGTGCATACTGCACAAATTATGTGAATGGAGGAGTGCAAAGTACTTGTCTGCAATGAGTAGAAGCAATGGACACAATAAGGCAAATAAGTCTCATTTATATACTATTACAGCAGTGCATGGGATTTCACAGCCTTGGAGGTGACTGCCCATAAGTGGGAGTAGTTATAGTGGGGAGATAAATAAGTTGGTTAACGTCATATATTTTTTGCTAGTTTAAGTAGAATTAAAAGGGTGATTTATTAATTGTTTTAACTTCTGTACTGGGACACTTTTTAGAAGACAAAACATGGGTTTAAAAAACAGTGACTGGCACATAAGATTAGGCTAAAACAGTTTAAGTAGGAAACAACTCAAAAGGGTTGGTTGCGGGTGTCGGCTAATCCATTTTAATATTTCAGCTGAAACACTTCAGTGAGGTTGATTTAATCCTTCTCACACTTCTTTTCACCACAATATCTGATCTCCTTTCCCAAGCTTATGGTTTCATCTCCAAGTTCCTTTGTAAACTGGGAAACTGGAGAGAGAGCTTTAAAGTCTCTGGATTCTCATGTTCATGACTGAGCATCCAATTGTGTTTATAGAGTCTCCTAAGATAATTCATTTTTGTGTCTATATATTGTACAAACACCATTTCATCGTCTTGTAAAGGGCTGGATCAATACTTTTATATTATCTTGGATAGCATAGTTAAGACATTTACTATTTTCTCAGGATATTGTCTAACGAAAGCATTCCATAAATGTTCTCCATACTTTTTTTCCTTTGAATGATGTCTTTAGAACACTTCCTTGGATTCCTGAGATACAGAAGAGAAGAATGAGAATAATATTTTTTTTTTTTTTGCTGTATTTTTGTCCTGGTTTAATCCTGCCTCTTAATTAAGTACCACACAGCTGTTCACTCACTTCTCCCCCACCCAGAGGGATGGGGAGAAGAATTGGAAAGGAATGTAAAACTCAAGGGTAGAGAGAAGGATGATTTAATAATTGAAAATAAAATAAAAATAAAAGAACAATAATAATAACAACAACAATAACAGTTAGAATGAAAATGGGGGAGAGTGGAGAGGAATGAAATCCAAAGGGAAAGGAGAAAACAAGTGATGCACAGTGCAGCTGCTCACCCCCAGCTGACTGACCCCAGTCAACCTGCCCCAGGTTATATATAGAGCATGATGTCCCATGGTATGGAATACCTCTTTGGCTAGTTCGGGTCATCTGTCCTGGCTGTGTCCCCTCCCAATTTCTCATGCCCCTCCAGCCTTCTCACTGGCAAGGCCTGAGAAAGTGAAAAGTCCCTGACTTAGTATAAATGTGATCCAGCAACGGCTAAACCCATCAGTGTGCTGTCAACACTGTTCTCACACCAAATCCAAAACACAGCACTGCCCCAGCTACCAAGAAGAAAATTAAGTTTATCCCAGCCAAAACCAGGACAATTTCCTATCTGAATCCCGTGGGATCCAGCTCTTTGCATGAAGGAGGAGGGAGGGATAAAGATACAGGACAAGAGGATAACATCCATTCTGCCCTAGTAACTCGTGAGCCTCTTGGCCTGTTCGAAGCAGATTTTGTAGGAAAAAAAGCTGAAAGGGTCTCTATGTGGCTGTCCCTGAGGCAAACTATACAAGGTTGCAACTTCTCTTATTACATTTTTAGCATAAAGGAGAGAGGCACTGTAACTGTCCTAATCTATGGGAAAACAGTTCATTAAAGATTATGCGTTAATAAGCATCAGAAATTCCACTCTTTGATCCAGGTTTCTTTCCTGGAGAAGTCTAATAAGTCTAACAAAGATCAGGTTTAGGGCTTGTTGCTGTAGTAGAAGTTAAAAATTCATAGAAAACTGAGACACAAATTCATTAATGGCCAGGCTTCATTAGTTCTTCTGTTTATGAAGCTGCTTGCTGTCTCAGTGAAGCAGCTGGTGATGGACAGATCACATTATCACATTCTGCTCTATATTAGGAAAGCTGTGAGAAGTTTAGTTCTCAGAAGACTGATAATGGGTCACAATCTTCCTGACAGTATTTTAAAAATATCCAACACTGATCTAACTCGCTGCTTACTGAAAAAAAAAATAAAAAAATCTAATAACACTTTCATGAACTTGTTCATTGTCATTGCTTATCACTTATCAATTCATGCTAGGAGTGCAGTTTGAATTTGGACTACTAGTGAATTAAACTAATTTCCATCTGACATAATTTTTTTTTCTTGCTTCTGATAAACTAAGCCTTCTTTTTGAGAAAAAGGGACCATAAATCCATTTGCTGCCATGGGATCCTTACCCGTTGTCACAGCAGGAAATGTAAGAGGGGACATGGGCTACAACTACAGTATTAAAACCATTAGTCTCAATGAATGATTCCTAACTTCTACACCAAATGATGCCCAGTGATGTATCCACTCTGTTTCACGTCTCACCTTTTCTTGAGCAGACTGGTGTGCCCCTTTTATGAAGTGTTTGGTCCTTGGCTTCTTTGAATCAAAGTTAAAACTGCCACATGTATGTGTGTGCATGCATGTGTATGCATGGGTGAGTAGAAGGCGTAGTGGCTATGCTTCAGCTTGCAGAATGTGTGTGGGGGTTTATGCTAACTGATGCAGGTAATGCATATCTTATGATACGGAACATGAAATATGAGATTATTTGAGGGTTCAAACCTTCTGGCATAGTGCTAGAGGACTTTTTGGTGGGGACCAAACCCAAAGCTTGTTGCACTGTACTTTCTGGAAACTGTTCCTGGAGCAGGTATTTCTCAGAACCCACCCCAAATCCTTTTCCAAAGGGAACTAGCTGATTTGGTAGGTAGTGACTGGATGAATTAAAGTTTGTGCAGTGAGAATGACAGGGGAGTGGGGGACCAGTACCTGGTTTGGCAGTGCAGGAACATTTATTGCTTCTCAGTAAGTAAAGCAAGGACCAAATGGCATGGCACTGCTTATGTTATGTAGATCCACATGGCAAAACAGAGATCCTATCCATATCTACAATGAAAACTGTTACTGGCATGTGCTGTTCCTTTGCCTGTGCCTGAACATTGACTAGGAGACTCAGCATATCCAGGAGGGTGCTTATAGTTAAAGAATGACTGAAGGCCACTGTTTGAACTAATACACTGACCCAGTTTTTCTTATTAGGACAGATTACAACCAAAAGCCCTGTGTTTTTTACAACTGCTTATTCAGCATTTCTAGTAAGGGAAAATAATTTTGTTTTTAAGAATAAATATGTAATAAATATATAATTCTAATAAAATTAATAGGAGCATTCACATCAGTTAGATAGGTATACTTGCTTCTTCTGTTAATTGCTTCAAACTGCATCTCTTGAAAATTATTTTTGGGTAACCATTTCAAAATTAAATTCCAATTTCCTTTTAAATGCCTTCAATTTTATTTTCCACATTGAAAATAGTAAGTAATTTTAGATATTGAGTAAACTGCCCATACCTACTTATTTTGGGTGATAAAAATTATAAAATAATACAGAAATGCAATAGTCATCATGTTATTACCCATAATCATTTCAAAGACCAAGAGCAGCATACAGAGAACAGATACAAGAGTATGGTTTAAAAATTCTTTAAACTTAGATTCATTAGCTGAAAAAAAAAATGAGGAAAAAGAATGGAGAGCATGGTCTCTCAAACTTAATTTATTACAAAGAAAGATCACATCTAATAGAAACAGTTTCTGGATACACTATATGCCTTCTATTAAAAGAATAAAAGCCACATTGGTTTTGGTTATTTTCAGATTTGCGTATATCTAGAGTACTTAAGGAGTTAATTTTCTCTTTCAGCACATCAATCTGTTGCTTCTGTGTTTATTGTTTGAACAGTAAAATTCCCCGTCTCTGATGAGACTCATGGTTTAGTTGTGCTAGATGCTCCCTGTACACAGAGCACTGTCTTTAGTCCCACTAGTATAGGATATGGCAGGAATTAATTCTGCCTGGAATAAGAGCTGTTAGCTTCACATGTCAAGACAGTTGTTCTAAAAAACAGTTATTCTAAAAAAAAGTATATCAGAAAGGGTATGTTATGGGACAATCCCAACTCTTATGTCAAATCATAGCCTCGTTCAAAACACACAACCAACACATTGCCTCAGGTAAAATGTCCAGCTGAGTGGAATCTAATAAATCTTTATATTCACTTTATTATTTTTCTCCCTGAAGTTATTGTTAGTACTTGAGAGAGAATAAAAAAAAATATATATAAAAAAAAAAAAAAGAGGAAGAAAAAATGCCTGTATTTTCCAGCATTGTTGGTAGCCTGCTGATTTTCCATACTCTGCTGTGCTACCCTGCTTATCTTCTATTCTACTTCAGCAGTTTTAACAGGTGTATGTGGATCATTGGGTTGGCTGCTTTCCATGTATTCTGGTCATGCTTAAGGAGGTACTTTGCTATCTACAATATTTTGTTTTCTACTGCAGAAATTGGATTGTATTTTCCATTAAAAAGCTACTTTGGGCTTAGAAAGATTCACCTAGAAAGCAACATCAAAAGAATTCTACTGCCTGGCCTTCAATTACCAAAGGATGGAAATTCACACTTAAAGATAAAACCTGTGAAGCATGAGTTCAGCAGTGCTCTCTGTGGGTAGTCTTAAGGCAACGACAAAGTGTAAGTAGGCAACAGGGCTTTGACTTTTAGCTGTGCTGTCTAGTTTGTTTCAGTCAGCAAAGTAATATTCTTTTCGTTACATATTTAATTTGAATTTTCCATGGTTTACTGCGATTTTTTTAACTTGATAAAAAAATCTTGTGTGCTTGGTGCCATTATGATTGTACTATCATTTTGTGCTAAATCTGCCTGATTGCTCTCATTTTTCCCCCTCTCTTTTTCTTTCTTTCTTCCTTTCTTTGCCATTTTTTCCCTTTCCCTTCCTTTCTTCTTTCCCTCATTTCCCCTTTCTTTGACTCAGCACTTCTCTCTTTCCCCTGTTTCTTCTTTTCACGCTTTTTCTCATCCTTTCCCCCTTCCCTCATTTGCTGCCCACCTCTCTTCCCAATTAATAGGCCTCTGTATGTCCAAAGACTGTTTGAAATAAAGTATTAAAAATGTGCATATTTTAGGAAGGCTTCTTCCTCTTTCTTTTCCTGTTTTATTTTCTTCTTGCCTCCAATAAAGTTACTTGACCCCTGGCTCAGACCTTATTGATAAAGACTGTTTGAAGGTAAGAAGTGTAAGGAGAAAGTCCCAAGAAAACACATGATGCCAAGTCTCTTGATATCAACAGCTCTTTGCTACACAGGAAAACCAGACACACACAAAAAAAAGACTGGAGCCCAACAGAATATTAGGGCTAACCTGATTTATTTATTAGAGCTTGAATTTCTCTCCTCATCATCTGCTGATTTGTTCTGTCTCCAGCAACACCAGTAATTCACAGAAGAAATCAGATACAAAGGTGATTTTTATTAGTAATTTGGTGACTGAGAATGGCTGCGCCTGTCAAAAGCTCCCTTTCATTCATACTAGCAATAATTTCCTCTGCATTAAGCAGTCCATTTGTCCAAGTGGAGGTCAATAAAGGTCCTGTGAGAGCCTAGTGGAGTAGATTTGGATGAGTTCCACTTGAATATTGCTATTCCCCTAGTCAAATATGGAATATTATTTCTGAAAAATGTTTACAACACATAAGATAAGGGAAGAAAGATGGTATTTTCATAACTTTCTTCAAGGTTTTACACAACTCTGATAAGGATTTATTTTTTACACTGTATTTCATAGTTATTAAAAAAACACAACAGAAACAAACAACAAAAAAAACCCACCAAGCCTATTTTTATCTTTCTAGAATTCTCAGATGAAGTTCAGTGTAATGTTTGTAGGAAGTTCCCTAAAATACTCAGCCTGAGGATGAAAGAAAACCGATGATATTCTAGGTTATTTTTATGTCTTCCTACTTCAGGACTGGAAAGACCTCCAATATCGTTTATACATTTTTGAAGGACCTAGCTTATCACAAACTCCTTAGTTTTCGAGGGATGATGTCTCAGATTCTGTAACTTGGAAATCCTTCCCAGCCAGATATTGAGAATTCTGCATGGTATAAAATATCCTAAATCTCTGTCCTGGCATAAAGAGGGTTTGGAGTAATACAACCCATGATAATCTTTATCCAGTGTAAATGACAATAAATATGACTGAAGATGTAACTGGGAATAAAAAAAAAAATAATAATTAAAAAAAAAAAAAATCATGTGTCTGAAAGGTTCCCTGATAGTGATGGGTGAGAGATGTAAAAAAAACCCACATGTGTTCAGATTACTTCAAATAGTGTCTTCTGTCTTTAATACCTAATCATACCTATGAACACTTTATTGTGCTGGAATGCTCATGTATGAAAATATTGTTATTCGTATTCATTGTAATAGTGTCTAAAGACGTCAGTTCCAAGGAGCTTGCCATCTAAGTGAATAAGAGACACAGGACAGGGAATAACAAATACTAACACAATCATCTCACATTCCTATAAAGCCATGCCTTATGGGCTGCTGCAGATGACTGTTGCTAGTTAAAGCTCTCTATACTTCACAGATAGACTTTAGCATAATACTGATTCTTCTAACCTCAGTGTTTCATTTGTCTTCCTCTACACCCACTGATGTCTCTTTCCTTTTTCTACACTCTCTTTCTCAGAAAGGGGTTGTGATAAAGACCATTTTTATCTGTGCTATTGCCAAACAAAATGACTTAGCAGTCAAAGAACTGACTTTCAATAAGACTTAAGCACATAAAAGTCTTTTAACAAGTCCTTCTTGGCTATTCTTCAGTCTCATGCTGCCTTATAAGTGTGCCTTAATATGTCCTTTGGGGCTGGATCAATCACATTTAGAAATCTAGGTTTACTGGTGAAGTCTGAATTTTTTCAAATAATGGAGGAGATCGTTTGCTGTCCAGGAAAGTAATTCAAACAACCTGGTTTGAAGTGCAAAAGAACAGCTCATAAAATTGCTTTTAGGATCCATCTAATTACACAAGTATCCGTGTACAATGGTTTCTTCATTTTACAACAAAAATTTCTTTTGGGTTGTGTTGATATTAATATCTGGGTACAACACATTTGTTTAAATTAATTATTATTAACTAATTATTATTATTTAAATGAAATTGTACATTGGTGTATGAAATTACCACTCTCCCATAGAATTCCTAGACTTCTTTAGGAGTTAGGAGAGGCTGGGCACCCTTCCCTATAGGCAGCCTGGAGTCAAGCATACTCTTTTGGCGATTGAAGATTTTAGCTAATTTTCCTATCCTTATCAGACTCAGTGTCAGACAAATCAGCTCAGGTATGACCCATGTGAGTTAACCTGTGGTTTCCATGCGTACACAAAGGTGCATTTTTAGGTGGCTGTCATGGTTCTGTATAGAAGCTGAGTGGCTGGAGCCGTTACCACTGTGCAATAAACATGAGTTCTAGACCTCCTCAAGCTCATTATTTCCACTCTACTAAATATTTCCAGGTGTATGGGGGTGAAATCTCTGAATGAGCCTGCTGAGGATGAGCTATTGTGAATGTAGAATGATTGTCAAGGGTCCAGAATAATACCCAAAGTCTGTAGTTTGGAGGAAAGCACAACCCACATCTAATGAGAAACACTCAATGAGTAGTTGTATCCCAGAAAAGGGCAGGTCTTCAAACATGCCTGGGCCATAAATGATTGTTTCTAGGAATTGTCTTGATCAGCATAACAGTAAGATGTGCCCTTCTCATAGTGTTGACTACAGCAAGCCTAAGTACCTAATTCTAACATCTTATGTGATCCTGTGGGGATGAGGCTTTTAGTTTCCAGTGCATTATGGTGCTCTGATTCTGGGAAGAATTCATTTGGTCATCTTATAGCAGCCTTCCAGTACTTCAAGGCAGCCTACAAGAAAGCTGGAGAGGGACTTTTCACAAGGGTATGTAGTGATAGGACAAGGAGTCATGGATTTAAACTGAAAGGAGATAGATTTAGATCAGATATTAGGAAGAAATTCACTATGGTATTGGTGAGGCACTGAAACAGGTTTCCCAGGGAAGCTGTGGATGTCCCCTCCCTATAAGGGTTCAAGGCCAGGCTGGATGGGGCTTTGAGCAACCTGGTCTAGTGGAAGGTGTCCCTTCCCATGACAGGGGGGTTGGAGCTAGATGACATTTAACATCTCTTCCTACCCAAACCATTCTGCGATTCTATGATTCTATGATCTTGGCCAGTCAGCTTAGGAACTCTATAGAGTCAACAGAGAGCAATAATTAGTGTTAAGGTGCATTTATCTTAGCTTGTACACATTTGTTCAGAAGATACACACCTCAGAAACAACAATCCTCTTTACTATTTCCAAGGGAAATCTAGCTTAGATTAACCATTTAAATTTTTCATATTTTAAGTGATGTCAATCCCTTTCTCTGAGTATGACTACAGATGTCTAAACATGTGACCTTAATATGTAAAGAAGAAAATCCATTTCTTGACCTTTCTGTAACTATTTGGAAGATACAGGTTATGAAAATGTTAGATAAGGCGATACATTCAGTTTCTGTAACTACGGGTATTCCTTCAGCCTTCAAAAATGTTCAGATTCTCTAATCACTCATAATCGAACAACTAAGAAATGGAAATTGTTGTTAGATCAAGTTGCCTAAATTTTGGATCAGAGTTTAGTTTATGATCTGAAAGCTGATTTCCTAAGGCTGTGTAATACCTTACATTAGCTGAGTAATAGCTTACGTGTTTGCAAACACCTGTGATTTTATAATTTTCACCATGCTTATTAATAGAGCTTCAGTTGCTTAAAGGCACCCTTAATGCACTCTAAAACATGATAAAAAGCAGCACAAAATAATAATACATGTATTAGCAATTTGCTTTTTGGATTTTCTTCACTATTAGATCAGAGAGAAAAAACTTTCTAATCTCCCCATTCCTATCGCCTTGCTCTTTGGTGGTATTAAAAGCTGCAGATCATGACAACAGAATAACTTCTATGGAGAAAAAAAAATGGACAGTGACAATTTATTTGCAGAGTAGGGTCTTCAGAGTCATCTCAAAATCAATTTCTTATGTCAGACCTTAGAACTGTAAATACAATGCTTACTTCAAAATACTGTAATATTTTCTACAATAACCAACACAGGACAACACTGACATAAATTAAATGATTAACCAAAATTTGTTATTATCGATTTTGCTTTCTACATGTTAAGCAACAGAAAATTGCCTGTAGAAGTCTAGAAAAGTGTGAGAAGCACAGCAGGATTCCCAGAGGTAGAAGCTTTTCTTCTTATTACCACTTTGCCCCATTCTTTACAATTGCACTTTGTCCAAAGAGTTGGCATGTAAGCCTATCTGTTTTGATAGCCTTATTTCAAACTTGAGTTACTGGTGATGTTACTAGCCAGTTCTCTGAAGCCCTATGGAGTGATAAGACTAATAGGAGAGAATGATGAATGAGCAAGGAGGCCAGGCTCCAGACTAATTATAATTAAAAAAAAAAAAAGACTGTGAAAGGAAAGTAGTTCCTTGCCGTCAGGGAAGGAAAGAAATATGAACATCTTTGGATCATGCAGCTTGGATGACTTAAGGCAATTCATAACCAACTACTAAAATAGAATATACTGTCAGCAAACAGAAGTAGTGCAAGGTACGGTAACTGAAAACAGGTTTGTCAATGTATCTTCCACAATTTAGTAGGGTAATAAAATGAATGTGTTAAACTATATAATATTCAGAAATATGGGTAAAACAAAATTGGGTGCATGCTACTACTGTAAAGTAATCCTGCAAAGAAATGTAGGTCTCTTTTAAGTGAAATTGTATTTACCAGACTTACTCCCTGTCCTTTCTGTTTTAAAGATAGAGATCTGGGAACAAATGCATCTGGGCTTGACACTGAAAGCTACAGAGGAAGGGTCCCATGTCTTTGTGCTTTATCTTTATGGAATCACAGCATTTTCATTGCCTAGTGCTCCCCCAGTCATGTCATAATGTTCAGTCATCAAACATCCATGGATCAAGTCATCCCTTCAGAACTAGTTTGTTTTGGTGTAGGACTGCTGTAGCTATGCTTGTTCATACAGTAAGGGACTTAAGTCTGACTGGATCAGCGTTTCTTCAGGGGTCCTCCAGAGAATATCCTCATGCTGTTGACCACAAAAAGGACTATATTCCAATTCAGTTTTGATCACAACTCTTGCTGCTAGGAAACACTGTGTAGTCAGTTGTCTTCTAAATGCAATGAAGCACAGATGAGATCTGGTGTTGAACCTAGCACAAAGACATAGTATACAGACAGATGTAAGCTCAAATTCATGACTTTCACAATGACACCTTTTATAAGAAAAGAGGTATTACCTTTTATGAATTGTCAAACTTTGAGCCTCCAAAATAGTATTTATCCACTTAAAGATGCTTCACAATACTGCTTGGATAAACCATACTTCATTTCTCATCCAAATCTGAGTCTGCAGTATTGTTGTGAGCTGGTAAAGATTTCTATTTTTTTCCAGTCTGAAAGTCACTACACTTCACCAACAGAAAAAATTAGGTCTTTGTGGGATTTTCAAAAATACCCAGAACATTAAATAACTAGTCCTGCCTCAGTGACAGATTTAAGGATACCTAATTTAAGGTTACCAGATTTAAGGCTACAGTGCCTTATAAAACACTAAAGATAGAAAGGAGTTGTGTATATGTGGGATGCACACATACATTCTTAAATAGAGTAAACACTGTAGGTTTTAGATATTAATAGCAATTTGGACTAAGTCTGGATTTGATATTGGCACTTTATGGTCTGTGTTCAGAGAAAGGAGATGGTCCTTGATAAGTTGCCATGGTAATACATAGTGTGGAAAAGCCTCAGGTAGATAAATGAAAGCAGAGTCAGGGTGTGATTCACCTGACTCACTCGCTACAATAACCTAGAGCCATCCTAGATACATAGGGTACTCCTCCTAATCCAGCTGTTGCATCAAAAAGGTACGGAATTCCCACATGGTCTGGCTGTCAGTTCTACGTTTATAGCTCAGGTTCATTAGACTGTCTCAGACAACATGAAATAACCTATATTTAGGCAAATTAATCACTCCATCAGACTCTTTCACTACTTCTATTTTACAGATCTAGGAATGCTGTTCCTCTCTATAGCTCAGCTTTTCTCTTCACAGTGAATACCCTTCTGAAATGCTGTGCTTCCTCTAGCATCTCCCACTGCTCTTCAGTTGAAAGACTTGCAGCTCCTTGCAGACCAAGATTCTGAACTGATTTGCAGCCACCATAATCTGCTTTATAACTTGTGGATGTTACTTCTCAGAAAGCAGTCCACCAAATTGGTGCCTTTAGAGGTGAATCAAGAGAATAAACTAGAACTCCAAGTAAATATGGCATAACTTAATGCTTTTGTACAGCTGATGAATTTTAAACATGCTTTGTGCATACTTTCATGGTGATTTTATTTGGGATTTAAAAGCGTGTAACACACATGCATTAATATTCCTTTCAGTTCATGCTATCGCCCCTCCTATTCCATCAGCTGTCAGTATAATTCATAGGCTGTTTCACTGGTTAAGCACACTAACATAAACCCTGTACATTTCTGTATGTTTATTAGGATGAAAGAAATGAATATTGCTATATTGCAGAGATCATAGGGAAAAAAAAAAAAAAAACACCCAAACATTTTTAGTGATGGTGAACCAAAAAGCACACACACTCCAGGATTCTTAACTTCTTCAATTGAAACTTGTAATTTTAATGAGTTTTGTTTAGGGTTATAGATTAAATTCAGGTTCTGATGTAGTTTCTTAATGCATGAGGACTCAGGGAGTTGCTCTAACTGTTATGATAATATATGAATGACAGCATTCTATCACTGGCAGCTGTTCTACATGGGCCTTGTTGTACATGGATGTGGCACTACATCCATGTCTAACAATTTGTCCTGCCAGTCAAAAACCTTGTCAAATATTGATCTGACATCAGATTCATGTATAACAAGATTTTTGATTGACAGCTGAGCAGCTGGCCAGAACTAAACAAAACCCCCACTGTTTTTAAAAGTTAACACTGCCAGCCAGTAATCTGGGTTTTATGTAACATTTACCCACATCTGCAGTGTCTTGTATCTTTAATTTTATATGTAAAAAAGTCTTCAAATTGGTAACATTACAAAGATTGGATTTAGTTTCTTAATAAAATTTTAAAGGTAAAAGCTGGCATAGCTTTGTTAAGAAATGCTATAGAGAACCATGCTTGGCAACTTCAATTTTGGTGCAGACATATGGGATATCAAAACAGCAGGAAGAAATGGAAAAGGCTGAAGGGAATTAAGGTGATGTGTGTAGGAAAAACACGTTAGACATGAGGTTTTAGAGCTTGAGTATTATCATTAAAAATCCCTAGTAAAAAAAAAACTCAATTGGGATTTTTTAAGTTTATGGAAACTTGACCAGAATAAGAGGCTCATCATTTCTGCTTGCTTATCTTGTACAATATTTATGCTATTCTGAAGAAGCTTTCTGGATTCTAGTGATTAGTGAGAGGAAGAGGAGGGGAAAGCAGTGTCAGCTTCACTAAGCTTTTGGCAGGCCTGTGCAAAAGACGTTGCAGCTATGAGACAGAGAGAGAATAAGAAAGAACATAAGCTAAAGTGAAGAGATTAGGCATTCATCATTGAAATTGCCACGAAACCCAAATCAGTCAAGGTGTATCATCAGCAACACAGAATTACTCAGGCAGCACCAGTCATTGAAAGCAACCAACAATACAGCTTAAAATGCTATTGCAGAAATGCCATCAGCAGTGCAAGTATAGTTTTGTATTTACCTTTAAAAATCACTGTAGCTAATGCTGCCTGTTTTAGTAGTTCCAAGGAAAAATAAACACGTTCAAGACCACTCCTGCCATGGAACATTCACACAGAAGTTCCCAGCTGTTAAATAGAAACAGGGCTAACAGTTTTTCAGGTCAGCACTACAGACTACAGTGCAAAGGGAAATGGCTGATGCAAATTAAACTAATTATGATCAGCAGTTTAAGACAAATGGGAATCTTATTACTGATGTCAATTGGCTGTGGATCAAGCTCTAAGGGATCTCACCTACTTCAGAGGTTGCCTTCCTTCTTTTATTCCAACTGCTTTGAATTAATCTGATGACCCAAGGCATCCACTACAAGGATACAAAGTACCCGTTAATGTAGCTTAACTGGTTGGTTAAGTCAGGTTTATGGCTCCTTTGTGTTGCTCAAGTATTGCAAAGCATCCAGAACATATCAAGTCTAAAAGCTATAGAGACAGATTTTAAACACATATAAACATGTATGCACCATTTCTCCTGTGCTTATCTTCAATTTATTCAGGATCCTAAGCCACTTAAAAAACATTAATTGAACCTTAGAATGGCTCTGCATGCATTTTACTTGGGAGAGCTTTATGTCTGCTTTATGCTTCAGTGAGCAGTTGCACAAGGACAAGACAGCTTGCATGGTTCCTTCTGTATTTGCAATTATATTTCTAAATTATCAGTTTCCAATTACTGTTACTACTCAAATAAACAGTTAAGTAGACAGAAGGACTGGAGAAGAGAGACGTGCACAAACAGAGTCAAATAAAAATGTATGTACATACGTAGGTACATGTAATTCCCTTTCAAAAATACCAGGTTCAGTGGTGGAATCTGAAGATGTCCAGAGTCAGAAAATTATAGATCTGCAAAGTTTGGAACAGAATCCATCTTAAAACTACTGAAAGGCAGCTTTCACTAACAACATTTGATGCTGTTATGAGACACTAATTCATTGGTGGGGATATGAGTTACATTTGTCTCCCTTAGCTACGTGTGCCCCAGGACAGGGGAAAAGTAGGAAAAACTGTCAGTGTGAGGATTTTTGTGTGCTGTTTGTGTTATATTCAGTGCAATCCATTATTAATTCCTACATTCCTAAAACCTCCAGCAATGCTGAAACCAGCACTTTCAACCTCAGCCTGAGCCATGGTATCTGTTAAGTAAGGCCTTTGAAATGTCCACATTTGAAACCATTCTCAAATCATAGAATCTGGTAAATCTCTCTAGCCTGTGCATATGTCTGTGAAAAGGCTTACTTTCAAAAAGGTGCATTTTTTTCCCTCTGGGTTGAGCGTGGCTTGTGCCTGAGTCCTGATACTTCAGAGGCTTCCAACTACAGTCAGATGTGGCTGAGCCTGAATTTGAGGTCATAGTGTCAACAAAGAATAAAACTTTCAGTTCCTGAGACTTTTAGTTGTTTTGAGATTAATTTTAAATCGCAACATGCTCTGGTACAGTGTGTGGAAAAGGGCACATTTTTATTTTGGATGTTAAAAATGTTAAGTGTAATTAAAACACATAGTAAGCTATTGCAAAAATCAGAAAATCAGTGGTTTTTTTTCAAAAAAACCCCACAACCTAAGTGACAATTATATGGGCAGATTTATACAAACTTGATGTATTTCAAAGAGAAGGAAATTCTGTTGCACAACCCAAACAAGTGTACTGGGATCTTTTTACTACACCTGGCAGCACCCTGATCTAGCAAGGACAGTAATTGCAGTAACTTTTTTCTATTGCTCTTATGTTTTCCGAATCTTGGAATACAAACAGGTGTATTCCAGGAGGTTGTCACAGTATGACTTTATTTGGAATTTCTTTAGTTCTTCTGTACTGTGGGGTTTTCTCTTTAATTTTCTTGGTTTATAACATCTGTCAGTTCTGTTTTATGGGTTTGTTTGTCTACAGAAAATGGAAAAAGTAATGATTGTGCCAAGAGACCTCTTTTTCTACCAATATCTATGTATCATTTTATATGACCATGAAGAATGGCCATTTATGACTTCCTTACAATAGAGACAATGGGCCTGATGCTGATATCAGTTACGCCAATGTAAAACGAAAGAATTTCCACTATATTTCACCAGTGTAAAATTAAAGTAAGATTTGAGGAAAAGCTTTTCAAAATCAGACAGGGTATAAAAAAAAAGTTTGTCAAAGTTCAAATATTGTTTTTGATAAATAATTTACAATTAGTTTAAAATCTCTGTTTTCACTCCTAAAAATGTCCTAATTGGCCATAAGGGGAATAACATACTCTAGGCCTTTCAGCTGCTTTGAGAATACCAGATTTCTCATGCTTCACTATGTATCCAAGCTGTGTAGTTGTCTCACGACAGCTGCACATGCTGTCTCGAGTTATTAACTCCAGTAGGAAGCCTGAGGAGCTGCTGAGTAGCTTCCTCTCCAACAGGGTTTCTGTACTGGCTTTGTTGGGCTCCTGCATTGGAAGTAGATGGTTTAGAAGAAGCCATCCCCTTAATAAGGACTCTTTGAAACTTGATTCAGATACCAAAAAATGACTACTTTTCTAAGCCTGATCTGGGCTGTGTCTGGGGAACAGAAAGAATAAAAAGTCAAGGAAAACAAAAAATAATCTTGTGTTTCATCTACATTTATATTTATGGGGATCAATTCTTTGGAAAGAAAAAAAAATGCTGCCTAATGAGAAGAACGTTGTCTGGGAGGTTAACTGGTGTGCAGTAGGTTGTCTCTGTGACACAGGGTGAATTTTATGTGAATTTTCTCTGTATTTATATGTCAGTTTAATGGTGGCAGTACTGCTTCTATAGGTTGGATTGATAACTTCTGAGAATAAATATTTACTTTCAGGATACTCAGATACTAAAGTGATGGGTGTTTACATGAACTAATATACATGTTCAATATTTAAAATTTGCTAATTGAGCTGTATATCTGGCCAGCAAGTTATACTGTTGATGATCTGATTTTCAGTAGCTGAAACAGAGTATGATGAAAACTTTGGAGTGATAAATTCTCTGAGGCAATGATAATGCTTTAAAGTGATAAGTAAGTCAGTGAAGGAACTTATAAGGTAGTTCACTACCTTTGTAGTAGAAAACTCATATTGTCAGTTTTGGAAACAATCTGGGTTCTTTCCCAATGGTGGGAAAGAAAAAATATAGGATAGATGTAATGCCTTCCAATTGGTTAATGACAAGTTGCTGAAATTTGTTATGTCTGTTGCCAAGTTATTTTATTTCTAACTTTCTAGTCATAGGACAGAGGCCAAATGGACACAGGATCATGTCCATAATCAGGTATGGTGTCAAAACTTTGGGAATATGTTGATTTTCCTAAACATGAACATTTCCAGTGGGATATATAGTTAACATCTTCCTCCACAGTGTGTGAATCAAGTATTTTGAAAATACCTGTCTGTGAAATAACCTCTTTTTTGTATTGCACATGTCCTTCACTCCACTTACTACTGCTCGTGCAAGGTGCTCACTTAATGGAATTTATATGCACAATTAAAAAATAGCTTACTTTTTCAATCCTCTTTTGTCTTTCTGCCTCAAATAACCTTTGACATCTGGATATTCTGTGGAGATGCAGACAAAGTGGCCAAGTTAACATTTCTGGTTATTATCTTCATCCAGATAAAAAAAAAACCCACCAACTTTTCCTCAAAATATGTGCTGGGCATTGATGCTCTCAGTAATACAAATCTGAAAAGAGAAATAAAAGGGGCTTGGAATAAAATATATCCAGCAAAACACAATGCAAGAACACCTGTGTTTTAAAGTGAAATATGATAACTTTTAAAAAAAACAGGTTTTGATCAAATCTTTAAAGAAATTTGACCTGCATGTTCAATGGAATGTTATTAATCCTTTGCTGTTAAACTGAAAGCAAATGTAGCTGGCAAAATTCTGGTCTCATGGAATTCAACAGCTAGCTCTTCATTGATTTCAGTGGGTTAAAATTTTCAGTCTGCATGTGTAGGTTGACTACATGTTCATTCAAATTTAGAAATAGTTTACTGTGTACTTAGCGCTAGAATATTTCTGAACATTTAAATTGGAACTCATATTAAAAAATGAGAAGCAAAAACACCTGCTCTGTTTTGTTCTTCTCCGAAGCAATGGAAAAAGGTCTGGCTTTATTGACTTTTTAATTCTATTTTATGGATTGTTAAGAACAGAAAGGGGCTCTGCCTGTCTATTCAGCACTAAAAAGACTTTGCTCACTACCTTGGCTTGGGACATGTGAAGGGTTAAAGAGCCCATAGAAATGACTTAAATTCAAAGGTGAGAGACTGCTGAAGTCAGCAACTACTACACATGCTGATGAATCTATTTTTACCTCCTGAAAAAGGAAGACTTTTCTTATCTATGCAATCATCTCAAATTGGTTTTCTGTAGCCATCTCTACGTTGCTTGGTGGTTCCATTGCCTATTCTTTCTATAAGAAAGGAAGTATAGGAGTGAAATTTTTCTATATAACACAGGAGTCACACTAATGAAAGGCTAAGCATTTGGTAAAATTGATAATGGTTCAAAGAGATGAGAAATGTCCAATACTAAGCAATTGCAATGAAATTTTTTATAGAACTTACGTATCTAAGCTCCAGTTATATAGTATGTGATGTTCTGGGCAATTCTTTTCAGACTTCTAAAAGTCTTATGATTCAGTGTTGAGATATAAATGTTGCAGACATGAATATGTCAATCAAACACTAAAAAATGGAATCATGTTACTTATATATGTGTCAATTATAGTAACTTCCACTATTTCATGTAAGTCTTTTAAAAAACTGTAGAGAAAGGTCAGCAATAACAGAGGCAGAAAGTAGGGTTAATTCTATCAGATTTCTATGGGAGTCACATCTTTAAAAAGTTTTGATGGTAAACTTTAAGGATTATTGCAAATCAATTATTCCTTTGTCTGGAAGGAAAAAGGGCCTGTAATGTGATTGTTATGTCAATACTAGTCGTGAATTAGGTTCAAAATCATGTAGAAATGCAAATTTCTACTACATGCTGAATATTCGTCCTACAGCTAAGGAACATGCACTTGACTTTTGTAACCTAACCTATTTACCCATAAAGCCACAGATAGATTGCACTTGACCCCGAACTTTAAACTGTAACTGCTCCTTTGCCTGATAACGAAGTGATAATGCAATTATTTGTGTACCAAAGCAGGAAAAGGTTGGTCCTCAGTAATATGTCAGTGAGGAGCATAACATGGAAAAAACTCAATAGTTTTGGAGTAATTCCTTTACATTTTTAATTGTCTGCCTAAGGAGTATAGGAGTCTTTTAAGCATCCCATGAAATAATACTTACCCTAGGCTTTAGCAGTATCAGCTCTAAGGGAAAGAGTGAAAAGAAAACAGATAAAACAACCATAAAGACAATAGAAAAAAAAAAGTCCCTTCGCTTAGGCTTAAACCAAGTTATTACATAATTACTTTAATTCCCTGCTTAAGAAAAAAATAATAACATCAGCGGATATGTGCCTGCATGAGAAAAGAGTCAAAATTCATGAAGGTCTCCTGATTTGATCTTCTGTTTTAACAATGAGGCAAAGGTCTGACAAGTGAAGTGCCCGAATGCTGCCAGCTCTAGCTAAGAGAAATACATAGTAGAACCTGCATCTTAGGAAATTTTAGGAAAACTGGCAAATTGTGCCTGTACTTCCTGTATTTTCATACACATCTGTATTTTCTAGGGAAGGATTTTTCCATCTCACTTTAACAATCATGATTTGTTTCAGTATGACTAAAGATTCTTTATTTAGCCACATTCCCAATAACAGTAGACAGCAGCTAGAAATTAAGAGTTGCTTCAGCCTAGCGTTCCTCATACTGGACTTGCAGATACACAAATATACACCTGTTTTTTTCTTTGTGGAATTGATTAGAAGATGACCTTCTTCTGTTTTGTTTTAACTTGTATCTTCATGTTCTTCAGTAGCCAATGCCTGTGGAAATTGCTCCTAGCCCTCCCTTCAGTCTTTCCTGCTTGCTCTTTTTGAAGGTTATTTTTCCACTAAGGTAATTTCTATGACCTGGCCCAAATCCTGACTTGACTGAGCAGAATGGTGGCTTACAGCACAGGGAGAAAACAGCCGAGAGGGGAACAGTCTGTAGACTCCTTTATGAGGAGATTATGTGACTCCTTTCCTGCTCTAACATCAACATTTGGGAGAGATCCTAGCTCACTCATCTTTTGCTTGTGTTTTAATCATTCTGAGTACTGACAAAACTACATTTCAATCTTTTTGTAAAAGTGAAAAGTACTGGCTTTAGCTTACCCTTATTATCCATACACTGTCAATCTTGTTTTTTAAGTCTTCCTTGTTTCTATTTGTTCTACTGACAGTGATAGACAAAGAGCACAAGACACCTGAAATACATTTGTGAATTCTTACCCCAGTGAAAAAAACCCTGATACTTTGCAAGGAGTGCAAGTGTCAAAAATGCTTTTCTGGCCATTTGCACTAGAAGGAATTAAAACAGTAAAGCTGGGGCACGACAAAAACCAAGATGACACTGTTGACTTGTCTCTCATGATCAGTACTTCTGGAGCAGGGGGCTGTTCACTTTGTCCCTAGAAGAAAGCTAAGGATTGTTGTCTTTCCCACTTTTCAAATTGGATAAAGATAAGTTTATAAAGGAATAGCTCATGTTTTCCCTTTTTAAAGCAGTGTGGCTCAAAAATGCCACGATTCCAGGCACTGTAGTGAAAATGCAGTACAGATCCCACACACCATCAGGAAGTAGAAGCTAGTAAAATTTCTGGGATTGTATCTCTTGAGCTTCATGTGGGTAGTAACAGGAAGAGATGACAAAACTGTTGTTAAAGCAGAGACAGTGTTCATCCATGAAACTGGAGAAATGGATCAGTTCTATAGCTTCACAAAAAGACTGGCTTGTTCAGGAAATTCTTGATTGCTCAACAGCCCTGTGCAAGCCTTGCCTTTAGATCAGGGTTTATAAGAACTGACAGGACATTACTTCATTACTAAATAAAGCATCCCTTTTCTGCCCAGTTTAAGACCTCTTCTACAGGTGAAAATGATGCTTAATTTTGACAAAGTGTCACTGAAAGCAAATATGAAAGCACAGAAATAAAAAACCCGAATGTTTCCTTAAATCAGTAAATTTCAATTATACTGCATCTGTTGCATTAAAAAAAAACAAATGCAGAAATCTAAGAATAATGAATTGAGGATCTCTGCTTGCTGACAAGAATATTTTAAGAAATAACGTTACTACAAACTATCGATCAAATTCAGTTTTGGTGTAGGTGGGCATAACTTCCTTTGCCTTCAAGGAAAATTGTACTAATGTAAATGTAAGTGTTGCCATATATGTCACTTTCCTTTTAAACTGAATAACTGGGAAATTGTTTTAAAAGTAGGAAAATTTTCAGATTACCTGCTGCTGATGTTGAGGAAATGTATGTAGCATTCTGGTCAGTAATTTATGGAGAGGTACTTTTGTATTTAATGGGTTAGAGGGTTCAAAAAAGACACTCTGACCTGCAGCTAAAATGGTTGTGATTCCTTTTGCTTGTAGATGACAATATGCCTCCTGAAATTATTTCTTTCATAGTGTCTTCACAAAGTGACACTATTTTCTCTGCAGGCAAACAAGAAAGAAAGAAGGGGGGGGGGGGGGGGGGGGGGGGGGGAGAAAAAAAAAAGCCCAAGTAATATTTCAAGTCCAAAGAATTCACCTTTTTCCTGATGTAGCAAAACCTTAAACTTAAGGTTTTGCTACAACTTAAATACAGGATTTGTAGGGAAGGATTTTAAGTGTGCTTATCTTTTGTTATCCAGAAGAAATTAAGGCTCCAAAGAGAGGAGAAAAGATACCTTTTTCACAATCAATAATGCCAACAGGCTGTTTGATATTCAATTTGAAGCACATAACCTATCCAAGATGACAGAGGACTCTTGTCTCTACATACTGCCTCCCACACTATGTGAAAAAATCCCACTGGGTACCTCTGGTATCTATCCTATGGAAGAAGAAAGAGAAAAATTCTTCTATTTCACCAGCCTCCATTTCACCAGAGTTCTTTAGGGTTACCCTAGTAAAACACACAACATGATGAGTTATGAATTCAGATAGAAATTAGCTGAGATAACCTGTTATCATGCTTCAGTATTCCCTAGGACGTGTGACCTGTATCTGCCTGGGACATTACAACTTAGAAAAATGGTGTGACTGGGAATAAAAATGATTTACATTGTCTCTTTTCCGTTCTTATGCAAGTCAACTTAGAATATTATTTCAGGATTGCGGAGCATGTGTGTATGTCAGCATACTGCATGCCCAGTTTGTATGGGTAGGAAATATTGAAAGCAGCATATACTGTGCCATTTTGTACCCTTTCGTACATTTATAAAACATTAGTTACTAATACCTGCAATTTCTTTCCTTTTATGAAACCTAAAATAACTCCAACATGTCAAATCAAAATAGTAGGTAATTTACAAAATTAGGACATAACTTCATTTTTTTGGCTAAAAAGGCTGTCAAAGTGGACTATGAAAGTTTTCTTATGTTAATTGACCTTTGGTGTTGTTATATAGGAGACTGGACTAAGTGGAGTGCGCATATGTGTGACTAACCCAATATTCCATCACTGTCTTATTCCCATGAAATTTTCCCCAAAATATGATGTCACATTTAAGTCATACATAGATCAAGGATTTTTGCCTAAATTTTTTTGGGGAAAAAAAGGAAAGGCATTTTTGCAGAAAAGATTATGGGTTTTGTTGTTTTTCTTTTTTTTCTGCTGGGAAAATAAAAATGAAAGATTTAATCTCAGGTTGTATACATATTATGTTGTGTTTAAGGTCATAAGAACAGTACTTTGATACAAGTAGGCTTTAAATTACTCCATGTCATGCACTCCCCTTCTGGACTACAATTCCCAAAATGCTTTCTGGAGAGTCCTTCGACTAAATCACCTAGTGCTTTAAGGCAGCTTAACTGTGGTGCAGGATCACTAAGCAGTAAGGTGAGGCAACAAAGAAAAAAGAAACACAAGGTGCCACCGTGCTTTAGGTAGATCAACCTTACTTTATTTTGTGTTGGGTTGACAATGAGATTCACCTACTTGAAATGCACCAGGTGCTTTGCGCTTCATTTCCTTTTTTTATTTCAACATTTTCCATCCTAAATCTCTTGTTCTGCCAAAAAGTCAATTTTAAATGGTTTTCTTTGGTTTTAATCTGTTCTAACTATGAAGAATTCTTGCCATCCTATTAAATATTTGGCAGAAGTTACTGAATTAATGACTCGATTTTCTTTTGTATTTTTTTGGTGTAGGCACTGCTACTAGTAAAGTATACATTGTGATACATTTTGTCTCTGTAAGGTCAAAACTTACTAGCAGTGTTTACTGCTCACAGATTTAGCAGTAAGGAACCTCCACACAGGTTTCTTTATTGTTCTGTGAGGACATTATGTGTGTTACTTGACCTTTCAAATACATTTGAAGCAGAGAGAGAGAGAGAGAGAGAGAGAGAGAGAAAGAGACGGAGGGAGAGAGAGAGAGTGTGTGTGTGTTTTGTTTTGTTTTGTTTTCTAAAGGTTACATATAAATGACATAAATGTGAATTCTGTAGGTACAGGGATGCCATCCAGATGGACCTTGACAGGCTTGAGGAGTGCTCCATGTGAACTTCATGAAGTTCAACAAGGCCAAATGCAAGGTCCTGCACCTGAGTCAGAGTGATCACCAGTGTCGGCACAGACTAGGGGATGAACGGATTGTGAGCAGCCCTGTGGAGAAGGACTTGGGGGTGCTGGTGGATGAAAGATTGGTTGTGAGCTGGCCATGTGCACTTGCATCCCAGAAAGCCAACCATATCCTGAGCTGCATAAAAAGAAGCATGGCCAGCAGGTCGAGGGAGGTGATTCTTCTCCTCTGCTCTAGTGAGATTCCACCCTGAGTACTGCATTCAGCTCTAGAAAACCCAGCACAGGAAAGGCATGGACCTGTTGGAGTAGGTCCAGAGGAGGCCCACGAAAATGATCAAAGCACTAGAACACCTCTCCTATGAAGAAAGGCTGAGAGAGTTGAGGTTATGTAGCCTGGAGAAGAGAAGGCACTGGGAGATCTTATTGTGGTCTTTTAGTATATAAAGGGGGCTTATAACGAAGATGGAAAAAGAGTTTTTACCAGGGCCTGTAGTGACAGGACAAGGGGTAATCATATTAAACTAAAAGAAGGTAGATTCAGACTGGATATAGGAAGAGATTTTTTACAATGAGGGTGATAAGACACTGACACAAGTTGCCCAGAGAAGTTGCAGATGCCCCATCTCTGGAAGTGTTCAAGGTCAGGTTGGACAGGATTTTGAGCAACCTGATCTGGTGAAAAATGTGTCCCCCCCCCAGGCAGGGAGGGGTGGACTAGATGAACTTTCAAGGTCCCATACATAGAATACTACAATTCTATGTATTCATGGTGAAATTTGAAACAAATACTGAAATATACATGTAATTACTTTTTTTTTTGTTTGTTTAGTGAATATGTATGACTGATAAACAACCACAGATTGAGAGTATGAGTAAGTACTGTTGAAAAATGTAGATCTGAAATTTATATTAGAGAAAATACATGAACATTGTTACTGACAATATCTTTGCTCCCTATACAGTATGGATATATCTGTGATGCTCTACCAAGCATCCCCCTGGAAGATAGAATCTAACTCCTACTTATCTTTAATTTTTGACTCTACTAAAAATCCTAGTTAAATATTCCATGACATAAATTGTTACCTGAAATCAAATGGCTACTTTTTTCTATCCAGAGTTTCTTTTGTGGTAACAAAGCAGTTTCATTCTGTTATTATAATATACTTCCATCTGAAGTAGCAATAATGTGTTCTCTACCTGTAGCAGTTTCCTTAAGAGTAGTACTTTCTCCATTTTTTTTACACTATACACATTATTTATTTATTTACTTCTGCAGTCTTTCACATCTTTTACTTAGTGATCTAAAGAAAAAGTCTACCTTCCTGATTTGCCTCTAACTGCAGTCATTTGGCCCAGCTATCTCTACTTTTCTTAGTGCACTGAAAATAGTACATAACTTTCAACAATTCTAAAATCCCATATTCCAGCTTCCTTCTTAAAAAGTCTTCAGGAGCAGCTATGCTACGTAATATCTGACCTTTATTTTCTCATCAGTGGCTTTGAGAGAAGGTGGGGTGGGGGTGGGGAAGAGTATCTCATTTCTCCAGTTACCAATCAAAGCATTTCCTTTCATCACTCCTGCCTCATTTGCCACCTCTCCAATCAGCAACCTATAGCTGTTCTTGTCTCTCTAATCATTGCTCACAACAATATCTCAGCTGATTTTAATTTCAGCACAGTTCTAGTGATAGTACAGAAATTGCTTTCCTTCATCTAGCTAACAACATTCTTCTTGTTCATTTCTCCTTTCCTGCTATACTTTAGCTGACCTTTTAACATTGTGGTCTACTACATGATTTTGCCTCAGTTCCACAGACACTGGAATTAGTGTTCTGTTTTCTCACATACATAAATAAATACATCAATACGCAGAAACAACAACCAAACCCCGTCTGTTTTGTTCTGATTTTTCTTTTTACTTTTTTTCTCTAAGACATTTCTCTACAGGATTTCCCTTAGCAAATTTCATCGTTTGCTTCCTTATCCAACAGTATTATTCCTCTTACCTCATCTTGGTAAGGGATCATTGTAATCCTTAGGAACTCATCCCATTTCTTAAGACTTATATCACTTGGTATTACAGATTTTTTCCAGTTTGGATTTTGATCTATTTCAAATACTGAGTCTAGGTTTGGTATTTATGACATCCCCATCCTATTGAACCCCCCATGAAAGACTGGAAAGGTGCAAAAATTATTCCTTAATATGTAAAGAGTAAGTGGTTTTAGTCCTTTTACCTGCAGGAAAGTAAGATGTGGAATTTCAGACTGCAGGCAGCCTTTTTACCTTCCTTTGCATTCAGGAGGTTGAAACAGTCCTTCCTAAGGAAAAAAATCCAAACAACCCAACACACTGAATAGATTTGTTTGTTTGTTTGTTTGTTTGTTTATGGAATTGTTTATAATTCAGACATTTGGGGTCTTCTGTCAAGGACATCCACTACATTATCCAATTTTAAGAAGACCTGACTAATCAGGAATATAGGCAGCTTCTGTCTGGATTGCCTAATCATCCAGATATTCTCACATGATGGGAATAAGTGTTTATATGATTCAGCCAGCATTGCCAATAATTATCTTCTGTTGAGGCTGTTGCAGGGAATAATTTAGAGTGTATTGAGCCACAGAAAGAGAAAGAATGAGCTAGATCAAAAATAAGGATTTGATAAATTTACACTTTAACTTCTCTTCCCAGGCACACAGGGGAATTCAGAGCTCAGTTAGATTTATGTCTTCCCACATAGGACCTGGAGAGAGCTACACAACTCAGAACTGAATCTAGAAAACCTCTGGGCAGCTGGAGGAGCTACCTTGATGTAAGCATAGGAATCACTGATAACAGGTGTATAACTAACAGCCTGACCATCTCTAAAGTCTTCAGGGTGACTGAAACCTCATCAGAAGACGCCTCCATCCAGTACTCTGTCTGGAAGGACACAGTCTTTGACAGAGACACAGTACTCTGTCTAGAAGGTAAGTTGCTTGCATACAGCTCCTCTGTCAAGGAAAGAAACAAGATTCCCCCATGTGGTAATGAAAAGGGTTCCACAATTGCCCAAATTGGTAGTATTGTCCAATAAACATTTATAAATTGGGAATTCTCTAGGTTCAGAAGGGTATTTTTGGACCCAAAAAAGACAGGCTCACAGCTCTCCTCCTTCCTTTCAGGCTTTTATACAAAGTAAGTTTAACAAGATCCCCTCCCTGTCATGTTAAAATGGTTTCACGATATATGGAGGCAGAAATAGAAATGTATGAGGAGTGGTCCCATCCTGTAGACCGTAATGCTTGGAGTTCTTGTGTAGCAGGTTTAAAAGTTTACAAGTTGTATCGTGTAAATATATAGAGAGATGCTAAGTTTGGGGTGGCTAAAACAAGTTGTTGCAAAGCCCTGTGATCTCCAGTGAACAAAATGCTGTTAGTCTGGTCATAGACTAGTCATATCTGTTGCACCTAGCTATCGCCCTGATCTGAAAAAAATATGGAGAAATCGTATGCTTCTGTACTACTTGGGGAAAGAGTTATTATTCTGGGGATGTCTGCTTTACAGTTTATGGCTGCTTTGCTTTGAAGATGCTGCTTGAGGAATACCTGGGAATGAAATCCAGCTGATTACATGCAGAAATGTGCAAGATACAGTGAATCACCCAGGAAAAATGGGCATTTCTAAGGAGTTCAAAGCACTATTCCAAGGTAGTTGGCTAAAATAGGTCTGTTGTATTGCACCCTAAACCGCTATTTCTCTCTCATTGACTATAAAGGAAAACAGATTTAGATACCTGCACTGTTGCATGCCTAAAGTAATAGGAGAATCCAGGCCATCATCTTTACCCAAATAGCTAATGTCTAATCTATCATGTCACTGTGCAATCAAAATACCTATATTACTAACTATAATTATCATATACTATTCATGTTATGTGACTGGTCACTTGAAATTCAAGTCTGTTCATTGAGGGATGAAATGCACTTTTCAAATAATGAAAAAAGATAAATAGTAAAAAACATTAAAAATACCTAGTAGAAAATAATGTATGCTAAAATTCATAAAAGCACTGGGATTTGCAAAGATATTTTATAAGTGCTGTTAACCATGTACTCAAGCAAAGAATAACGTGCTCTGAAAGTAAAAGCAAAGTAAACTTGTTATACTTCTCTATCTCCCTATTCCAATATAATTACTCAATATTACAAGATATGCTTGATGATATTGATAGAAACTTTGAAACTCCTAAATAACTGCAACATCAGTAGCAGATTAGGGAGAAGTTATAAAAAAAATTGTCATTTTTTGTTTTCTTTTTCTTTTTTTTCCCTCCTTTTTTCCTACACTTACATCCAACAGCAGCTGAGAAAGCAACCTTACCTAACAGGAAATAAGCCACTATGAGGACAGTTAAAGCTATACCTAGGAGAACAGTATCTCCTCTTTTGCTGCAGTTTAAATATTCTCCTCAATATATCATAGAGAAAATATGATCCTTGGATTTGTACATACAGATTGAGGCAATCTGAATTTGACACAGCTCAGGAGAATATCCAAAGGTTAATTTCAGCAGTGCTTAATTGCTCTCTGCTCCTGGGGCTTCTAAGCTGTTAGTCTTGAATAATACCAAAGAGACTGATGACTGTTTTAGAAGTGAGAACTTGCTCATAGTCTCAATGGAGGTTTAATCAGCAGTTTACTGCAATGCAAGGACGCTACAGCTAATCTGAACCCACTTACTGACGTGCACTGGGATACATGGCAATGGCTTACTTAGTCTCCACATCATGCACCTATTTAGATCTTACCACAGTTCCCATTTCTCCACTCACTTGTTTTATGTGTCCTGTGGAAATCCCAACTTGAAGTTCTTATTATAACAGTGAAGGGTAGTGGGTTGGAGGTGGGAGTCTGTATGGGTCTCAAGCTGTCAGAGCACTGGGAACAGTTCAGGTGAACATCCAGACCTGAGAATTCAGAAGAGCTCTCAGGTCCCCTAATATACACACAGACTGTAAATATCTCCGCAGTGCATGGTCAGCCTCAGCTTGAGCCTGAGCATAAGCATGGTTTGTGTGCCATTTCACTCATAGGTCAATACCTGAGCATCCTAAATCTAGGCTATGGACCTTCCTGTTCAGGGTTTCAAAGCCTCAGTTGTATAGACTGACTTAGACCATTTCATTACTTATTTGATGTTATGGTAGGGTGTAGTAGAAGAGAAGTTTCTACAGCTCTGGTCATGCCTGTGAGACTGTATCTCTTGAGGCTGCATCCAGGCCCTACTGCCACTCATCTGAGGTTGCTGCTGCTTATACACCAGACTCACAAGCCAGGCTCAGTAGGGTCCCTGAGTCAAAACCTAATATCTTATTTAGGCTAGTGGCACCCACACAGTGAGTGTAGTCCCAGTGAACATTTGTATATCCTTTCTTTTAACCCTTCCATTAAAAGATCCCAGTGCATCACATCATAGATCAGGTGTTGGAATGTTTGTAGTATATGATAAAATATACCTTCATCCTCTTGTAATAAATTAAACTGATATAATCAGCACTGCACTTTGTAAAACACAATAGCTGTGGAAATAAAAGTGTATCTTTGAAACTCTCCAGTACAATTACCTTTGCACAGTAGTCTTTTCAGGGTGGTACAGTAATTACCAAACAGAAATATGAGCTCATTATTCTAATCCAATTACTTTTCAACAGCTGGAACAGGGACTGCTTCTGTCACTGACTTCTAGGTTTTAACTTTATTTTAAATTCAGCCATGTGTCTTCCTTAATCACAGGTGCTTTTGGCTTCAGGATAGATGATAACCAGGAATTATAACAGAAGTTTTTGAAAGTTTTACAGGATATCTAACAGGGCTGGCTGGATCATTGGTTAAATAATGAGATATGCTTTCTAATTCTAAACCAGGAAAATACCTCTAGTTTATATCAATATTACAAAAATTACCTGCAGCAGACTAGCTTATTCCTAACAAGAATAGGTAACCCTCTTCCATTTGGAATACTCTTTTTAATGTTGTATACTTTCCCTAGGAGTAACTTAAATAAAGTGGCTATATAAATGCATGTGTTTAGATAAAACACCATAATAAAGATTCACATTTACAGCAACTATTATGCCTGTAGCAGAAGAATTATTCAGTTCTGTAATGCTGCAGTAGCATTAATCAGTTATGAAAGAGAAAGTAAATATATATAGATATAAAAATGTATATACAACAAATGAAACACAATATGTTATAATGCAATATATATGTACTGTAATGGCTTCTGTACTATATCACTTCAGAATTGTCAATCTCAAAACTGTTGAGAATTACGAGCATACATGAATGTCACTTCTACTAAACCCTTGATAGAAAGGAGACGAGCCTGATTTATTTATCTTTTTAGATTCTAATAGCTTTCAGTGCATTTTATGAAATGAGTAATATTTTGGAATAGCTACATTTGTTGACCTAAAATCACTGCCTCTTCTGGCAGTTTTTACTTCAGCCATAGCTAGAAGATCATGAGCCAAATAAACAGAAAGGCAGACCTCTGTGCTATTACAAACAGTTCCAGTAATTCTGCTTCACACTGTGTAAGAGAAAATTTTTGTTTCCTGATGACAGGGGAAAGGATTTACTCATTGTACATCAAGTTGAATTGCACCTTAAAATCTGCAAACTGAAGGTGCAGATCTCAAAAGGGTTTAGCCCCTTTTCACTGGCAGAAATATATCCCTGGGTGAATGAGGAATATATTTATCATAAATATAAGTGTCTGTCTTTCCACGCAGTCAAAACATTTCTCAGTATCTCAAACTGCCTGCGTATCAGTATGCTGCTGTCACAGAGTTTTTTTCTTGAATTTGCCTCTCTCTTTATATATTCATGGCTTTAGTCCATGATGCCTCTTTTCTGAAAACGCAAGATAAACACCATTGATCAAAGGTTTATTTGAACAAAACAAACAACCTTCTCAACCAAATAACTATCCTTAACATAAAAACTAGAAAATAAAATATGTATTTTTTCCACATTACACAAAAAGCTTAATCAAGTATAAAAATGACATGTCTTGTAAGTGAAAGTGCTGTATTTCTTTTGCAGTGTGTGCTAATTGAACTGTGCAGTGGACAAAAGAAAACATCACTAATTATAGCAGTGATTAAAAAGTTGTACAGAATTACGTGGCAGGTGATGACAATAGTTTATGTCCAAGGCTAATGGACTGGTACTTTCGTGTTACTTTAAGAAAAACTCCAAAGAATCTCTTGTTTTAATTCAGTACTGCACAGGTGAAGTTCAGGACAGAATGGCCCTGCTTGAAGTTAATGTGCTAATGAAGTACCCAAAGTATAGAACTTTTGTAAGCTTGAGCAGGTCATCAGTATAAAAGGATAATTTTAACCCAAGTGTTATTTATCTAGAGCACCACAATCTAGAAACACTGCTAAATGATGTAGCTGGTTGCTGTTATGGGAAACATTTTGGTACTGTGATGCCAGCAGACAGCTACAATTCACAGACAACTTTAGTGTCACATAGTCCATGTTCATTTATTGTTAGTTGTTGCTTAGTTAATAATTAATTGCCAAAAAGTGCAATGGTTGGCATTCAAAACATATTCCTGAAGATACTTGCAGGACATACTGCCTATATTTCATTGTATTTCCTTTACTTTGAAAAATGTGGTTCTGTGTTTTCCAGGCATTTTAGAATACTTTTATAGGTAATTTCTTCTCTGGTCTGAACAGGTCTGCTGCTTTTATTGCCAGTTACAATTTACAGCAACAGGTCTGCAGTATTTTTCTACTTGAACCCAGTGGACCGCATCATGTCCTGATTACATCCTTTTGACCCCAAGAATGTTGTTTCTGTAACTCAGTGGGAGATGTGATATGAAAATCTGCAGTTATATGCAGTTTGGGTCTACTTGTTATGACTTATAGTGTCATCTTTATTTTAATGATATCTTGGCTTCTTTGTCCAGGAGCATAATTTTCTTCATTGACTTCATGTCCCTAGTTGAAATTTGTCTCTGTGTTGTCTTCCTTCTGGTTGTTTGCATGTGATTCAGCTGGTATGAAAATTTTACTCAGTTTTATACAATAGCCTACTTTTAGACAGACCTAATTCAAGGGTTCTGTCAGCTTTCAGTTTTCTATTATGATATGCCCATGCAAGAAAAATCCTTGTATTAAAAGAATCCATAAATCAGCAAAACATTTGAGAAACAAAGCAAGTCAGTACGCCGGCAAAAGTTCAACTATTTGAAAAAGTATTCTTAGTCCCAGGTGTTTTAAAATGAGTGAATAACATAAAAATGTTCACTCCAAAATAGTATTTCAGGCAGTTGTTGATTATTAACTGCTTGATTTTTAACCACTGCCATTTCAGATCTTGAATTTGCCATGAACTATTCACCATAAGCTATGCTGAATTCCAACACTAGTGTTCTGCAAACAATCAATCTTGTGATCAGGATTATGCTACTTAGGAGATAGAAGGCATTCAGGGGCTTTGTATACATAATACTTCAAATATATATGGAAGTATGTAAGCAGACATACTGTGCTTAGTAATATTAAGAAGATTTTCATTATATTGTATATGGATTTGAGGCATTATTCTTCACAAATGACAAGCTATTCTAGCTCTCTGTGGTATGCTCAGTTTCTGTCTGTGAGCAGAGTATAATGTTTGCTGTGTTCTACACACAGTTCAGTGGCCTGGTCTTGCAAATAATTATGTGTGTATGCATAGAGCTTTACGAAGGGAATGGCTCACAAGAAGTTACTTACTTGTAAGTGTTTGTAGGAATAATTTATAAGACTAAGGCAATGTACAAATGGTCTATTTCAATAATGAGAACAAACCTAAAAGCAACTATAAACTGGATTTAACATTGTGGACTCAACTGTCTGAAAATTGCTTATGGGAAAGACTGCTTCTTCGTGTTTGACAGGTGCTATCTGCTCTGCTGAGACAGCTAGTAAGCGTTATTTTGCTTCTTTGTGGTAGCTGACAAATCTAGACACTACTGGTTCTTTTTCTATTATGTGTTATTAACTATATTTCTATACAGTTTTCACAGACACTAAAACTGATCTTGTATACTTCTGTGCTGTTTATATCATACTAGAAAACAAGCATTCACTGGAGGAGGGAGGAGATGCTGTGTTGTAACTTTGCCATGTATTTTCCCCTTCTCCAGTTTTTTCTTTTTTTTTTTTTTTAAATTAAAATTCAGTTGAAAGTCTTTTTAACTAAAATATAACCTTTTGAAGTTGTTCATTATTCCTGAGCAAACTAGAAAAGTGTGAATATGATAAAAGCTATCCAAAATGAAAGATAAAAATGTACTCAGTTTGAAACTATAGAGCAGAATGTCTCTTTTGCATATAGTCTCTTCATACATTGTATATTTGATATGTATAACCGTGATGATATATTTACTTTTCATATATGGTCTTGTCTTCTTGTAATGGCTTTCTTTTTTTTTTTTTGTAGAAATGAATTACCATCTAGGTAGAGTGGTTGTATTTTTAAATGCTGCTTCTTTCCCAAATAGTACACTGAAAAAATAGACTTGAAAAATGAAGTGGACATCATAGTAAATCACAGTAAATGTATATCAAAGTATGTCAATAATATGAGAGACAAATTGATTGACTATACAAGTTTATATTGCTTAATATTTATAATACTGTGCATGTCTTGTATAAGGTTTTATAATGGATCTGTTTCAACCTTTCATTGGAGAAAGCCTCATTATTCTACATGATATTCCTCATCGTACCATACAAAAGTTGACAAATCTCAAGCTTCAAGAAAGAATACAGGCTTGAAGAAAGGCCTTTAAAACTTCTCAGCTGAAGTTTACTTAGGTGCCTGTTTAATTTCTAAGATACTTTCTGATGATGTCTTTTAGAACCTACTTAGAGAACTGAGCTGGGACACACACACACAAAAAAAAAAAAAAAAGAAAAAGAAAAAGAAAAAGAAAAAAAACACTGAAGATACAGCCTTTTTGATTATCAAAGGTATCCTTTACCAAATTATTTCTTAAGAAAAGTGTTCATCTTTTGAAATGAGCTATGGATGCAGTCCTTCCAGATTATTGAAAGGAATTTTTGTCAGTGCCTGTCTTGCCTGGTCTTTCACAACTTATCTGGTCTCTGTCTAGCTCTTTTGCAGATCAAAGTACCCCTTACCTGTCTGTTGCTGATATCTGTGTGAAAGATATACTCAATCTGTAGCCTTCTTATCTCTCAGTGTGTAGTTTCACCTTTCTTTACAGACCTGAATGCAAGTGTCAGGAAAAAGGGAAAATGTCTGAACCAACATTTTAAAGACAGAAGTTTCCTTGGACTGTGAGTACTAGTTTAGTCTAGTTATCTGCATCTATATTAACCAACTAAACAGGGCCAGGATGTAGGTTAATCATTACTTACCTCACTAAAAGTTAGGCAGTTAAATCTGGGATCCTTCAGCAAGTAAATTGTCAATGCTTAGCCTTTTATACATGGAAATTATATTAACATCTAGTTTTCAATAGCTTGTGCCAGGGCTTCTTAAAGACACGTTATCCTTTCTCCTGTGTTTCTAGCTGAACTTAGTGACAGTAGCCCAGTAGTTAACATACAATGTAGCATAATACAAGATTTAAAATCTGTATGACCCAGATGCTAATTACAAATAAATCGGAATGTATGATTTAATCTTAGAGATGCCCTGCCTGCAGTCCTGGGACAATGCAGGAGCGGGGATGATGTTTCCAGTGAGAAATAAGGATGACTGCTGTCAGATGGCAGTAAGTCTATTAGTTCTGGTTTTGCCGTATCCTGGGGCTCAGTTGTTTCAGCCGACTCCAGCTGTTTACCACAGCATGTGGAGCATCATGTTCTGGTTTCAATAGATTCTTACTTTGACCTCTGGATGCTTTTCTGCCTTAGGTATCCTTTCTTGCAGTATTCTGGATTCTCTATCATGTCTACAAGTCTCAGAGGACTGTCTGTGGTCCATGGGTTTGTCTGGTCTGTATAACTCTCTTTGCTAAACAAATTCTAATCACTGGTCAAGAGTTAAATCTGAGTCTTACGTTAATTTCTCCTTTAGGCTTTTTTGTTCCAGATTCCAATCATGATCTGATATTATCAAGGATTCAGTTTGTGCCTGATTTACTACATTAGCTCTTCACACATGAACACTTCTGTTTTCAGAATTTTGTACTCTCTGCTTAGAAATGCATTGCTGATGTGTTTCATTTTTGTGTAATGAGCAACACTTCTCAAATCTCTGTATTAAATCTCTTCAGTTAGCCTCCTCTGCCTGAGCCTCATCTACCTGAATTAACTGCAAAATACTACAAACATTAAGTGCTTCAAGACCAGCTATTATCAGCAAGTTTCCTCTGTCTTCTTTTCCGAGGGTAAAGGTGGCTTACAGACACAAAATGAATCATTACTTTTTAAACCTTTCAGTTTTCATCTCTCTTTCCAGTAATGCTGGCTTTAACCCAGCTTTTAACTGCTCCATCAGAGACCAAGTGGTCTTACAGAGATCTGTTGTTTCTACACTACATGTAAATTGATCTTCTTATCACTAGTCTCCAGGGTCCTGATCCCCTAACAATCCAGACCTGAAACTTTGTGAAACTGCTGTGTAGTTCTCTTTTGTTCTGCAATCTCGAATTTCTTTTGTATGAAAAATGGGTGGGGAGAGACTTGGATGTGGTAGGATATTTCAACAGCTCCCAGCCTGTGACACTCTCAGGGCAGGGTTGTATGACACTGTTAAACTTGGGCATTGTCAATACCCCCAGGTCTTGCTGCGAGCCTCTACGAAACATAATAACTGGCCCTTTCTAGTGGTTCTGATTATATCATGACTTTGAACATTAGACATACTGTATTAAAATGCAAGCATCACATTTCCTTTATAATACCATGTCTGCAGCAAACCTACAGCTGTTATACTCCCCTCAGCTCTCTGCACTTTGTATTATTTCTTACTTTTTATATAGGATTTACCTTTCATAGGATTTTTTTCTCTGGGCATGGTTTCCTTACTCACTAATTCGGGCAGGGTCAAGCTGCTGCAACCCTTCAGCAATCATTTAAACAGTTGGCAGTGTTTTACTTTATTCTTTTTTTCCCCGTGAGGCATATACCTATTTCATTTGGGTTCCTCCTTTCTTAGAATAATGACAGGTTCTTTTATCTTTCATCTGTTAATTTTGTAATTCTCCTTTAAATAACTTTTTCCTTTCTCTAGACATGAATCTTGCCTAGTATAAAGCATAAGTTTATTTGACCCAAGTTTTATTTTTCTCCATTCTCATACTATTCTACGCTGCCAGTGAACTGCAGATGGAGAGGTCATTCTTTCAAGCCTGAGTTTGTATTCTGTGTGTTATGAAGTTGTCTTCCACACAATAAAGTTATTTCCCCCCTCTCTATTTCACGTTTACCTAAGTAGTTAAACTTATCCATTACTCTAACATTCAACAGCCTCAAGAGTTCTTCTGGTAATGGCTTGTACTTGTCAAACTCTGCTTGAAGTGGCAGATAGCCATTGCTGTTCCAGGATTACACAACCTTGTGAAAGTTTTGCTCCCTGAATTAGTTTGGAATTTGAAAGTTTCCAAAGTTTTGGATAATAGGCTTTTAGGTGACAAAGATTATAACTATTCTGACTGGGATACCTGTACTAGGTAGTAGGGTACAAACTGTTAAATTTCCTGCTCCAAGTCCATATTAATATACATAAGATACCCTTAACTCCTGCTGACACAGACATGTTATTTATTGGGAATTCAATGCAAAAGAAAATTGAAAACAAGCTTTCTTTTATTAGGAATTTGTTTCTGGTGGAAGAAAAAATACTCATAAAGCAAACCCTCAAATATCTCTTTTTTTTTTTTTTTTCTTCTGGGAAAGAAGAAAGTACTGAATATATGTTGTCTACAGTTTACATGCATCTTATTGTCACTGTCCCATTGTAAGCTTAAGGCTGTATCCTCTGTTGCTGTGCAGAAAATCCTATCAATAAACCTGTCTTGGAGAATACTTACTGAATTGGCCTGTGGAAGTAAGAGAGATGGAAAAATGCCTTATCCGTGCATAGGGACAAGGGCTGCCATCTTAAGAAAGAGGCACTTCACACATGGTGTTATATCTAGAACAGCAGGAAAACCCTTCTTTTTTTTTCTTTTTTTTTTTTTTTTTTTCCCAAAGGCTGTGGCATGCACTTATTAGATGGGTTAAAGGTGGCCAAGTGGTACATAACTGGTAGAGATTTGACCACTGGTAAACCTGCACGCTACTATTGAGTATCACATTTTTATGATGGCATGTTTTGAAGCAAGGTTTTGGACATAGATTCCTAAAATGGTTCTGAACATTAATATCAACATCAACATCAGAAATGAGGAGAAGACAGCAGATTTTCAAAGCCACTAGTATAAGTGTAGTCAACTAGACATTTTTTATCATCAACGACAAATACAAATGTTAGGTATCCTTATTTTGACATTTTGCCTGTTGTGGTGCTTTTTGTTATGTTGAACTTGACAATATTATTTTAGGCTGAAGCAATACTGTGTAGGTCTAAGGATCAGAAAACCTACTTAATGTAGCTGTGTCACTGAAGTGCTGGTTATTTGTTAATAAGATAAATAGTAGACTAAGCAAGATTTCTGTTGTCCATCAGGTTCATAAAATTAAAACAGTCTGCATTACTGTAGGAGGATGACATGGAAAAGATCACACCTCACTTTTGATAGGCCAGTCAGCCTCACCTCCATCCCTGGAAAGGTGATGGAACAGCTCATCCTAGAGGTCATCTCGAAGCATGTGGAGGAAAAGAAAATCATCAAGAACAGTCAACATTGATTCACCAAGGGGAAATCACACCTTACCAACCTGACAGCCTTCTATGATGCCATGACTGGCTGGGTAGACGAGGAGAGAGCAGTAGATACTATCTACCTTGACCTCAGCAAGGCTTTTGACACTGTCTCCCATAACACCCTCACAGGTAAGCTCAGGCAGTGTGGGTTAGATGAGTGGACAGTGAGGTGGGCTGAGAACTGGCTGAATGGCAGAGCTCGGGGGGTTGTGATCAATGGTGCAGAGTCGAGCTGGAGGCCTGTAGCCAGCGGTGTTCCCTGGGGGTCAGTAATGGGTCCAGTCCTGCCTGTTCAACTTACTCATCAATGAGTTAGATAAAGGGACAGTGTACTCTCAGCATGTTTGCTGATAATACAAAGCTGGGAGGAGTGGCTGACACACCAGAAGGCTGCACTGCCATTCAGTGAAACCTGGACAGGCCTGGAGAGTTGGGCAGAGAGGAACCTGATAAAGTTCAACAAAGGCACCTGTAAAGTCCTGCTCCTAGGGAGGGACAATCCCATGCACCAGTACAGACTGGGGTTTGGAAAGCAACTCTGTGGAGAAGGACCTGGCAGTTCTGGTGGACACCAAGTTGTCCATGAGCCAGTGTGCCCTTGTGGCCAAGAAGGCCAGTGGGATCCTGGGGCACATTAGGCCAGTGTGGTTCAGGTGCATGGCCAGCAGGTGGAGGGAGGTTCTCCTCCCCCTCTACTCTACCCTGGTGAGGCTGCATCTGGAGTGCTCTGTCCAGTTCCGGGTTCCTCAGTTCAAGAGAAACAGGGAACTACTGGAGAGTGTCCAGCAGAGGGCTATGAAGATGATTAGGGGACTGGAGCATCTCTGAGGAAAGGCTGAGAGAGCTGGGCCTGTTTAGCCAGGGGAAGAGAAGAGTGAGGGGGGATCTTCCCAATGCATGCAAATATCGTAAGGGCGAGTGTCAATCAGATGGAGCCAGGCTCTTTTCAGTAGTGCCAAGCAACAGGACAAAAGGCAATGGGCACAAACTGAAACAGAGGAAGTTCCATCTGAGTATGAGGAAAAACATCTTTACTTTGAGTGTGACAGAGCACTGGACTGGGCTGACCAGAGAATTGTGGAGTCTTCTTCTCTGGAGATACTCAAAACCTGTCTGGATGCAACTAACTCATTGCCACCTGCTGCAGGTGAACCTGCTTTATCAGGGGGTTGGCCTAGATGATCTCCAGAGGTCCCTTCCAACCCTGACCATTCTGTGCTTCTGTGATAACCTGAGACATGAACAGACATGGGTTGTTCATATAGCAAGAGTAACTTGAATGATGTTGAGTGCATAAATAAGATAATTAACTAAGTTGATTGATTGAAATTGCATGATAGCTGCAGGAAAATTGATTGTTAAGTAATTGGAAACTATTATTTTTATTTAAGCTACTGCAGAGATGATCTTACTGTGTGAGGTTTGGTCACTACTATAAAGAGTTATGTTTACTACTCACCATATAAGAAATTCATGCTGTGTACTTGATCTGAAATGAAGTCTATGGTTAAAAGTTGTTCAGTGTGTTGGGTATTTTACCAGGGAGGAGGAAGTCTTTGGAACAGTCAACATACATCATGGCTGCGCTGTCTACCTGAAACAGTAGAGAAGGTTTGGGTTCCAGAAGTAAGAGCCAAAAGACAGATTTTGGCTGAAATACCCAACCACTTTTTATGAATATTAGGCTGGTAGATTTGTAACTAACTTTGTGATCTACTAACTGTGAAAATGGATTAATCTGTAAACTCTATTTCTATACTAGATACTCTAGCTAGACTGTTTCTGTAGTGTATGTAAAGAAAGATTCAATTTATCTCATTCTAATGTAGAGATCTAAATTAGTTGTGATGAACCACCTCCTAAAAGTGTTATTTTTCACCACTGCCTAAGGAAGAGTGTACATAGGTAGGTAAGCGCCTTATGCAGGGAGAAGCGATTCTGTTTCACTTGTGATTAATAAACAGAGACAAGATATTTGCCATCATTTGCCAGAAACTGGAATTTATTTCAGAAAGAACCAAAAAGAGTAGTCATCCTCAACCCTGTAAGCTAGTACAGGGTACTCAGAGCTATGACTGATTCTTTCTCCATAGAAGCAGCTAACTGGCATGCCATGAAGAGGGGCAGAAGAGGGAAAGAAATGGTCCTATTCTAAATCACTGAGAATATCCTTAATGAATCTATATGGCTCCAAAATATGTCCTGTGTAAATGTCTTAGATGCCTTTAAGCAACTCTGTCAGACACAATTTTCCATTTGTAGATTTATACTTTCATTTTCTTTTCCTCAGTTTTCCTGTCTTCTCTCCTGTGGCTATTAGCTTGTTGGAGATGAGTGGGATCATTCCAAGGGTGTGTGTTCAGACAGAGCCTTGCACCACAGAGCCTCAAGCTACAGATCTAATGCAAACATATATTAATAATTAGTAATATGCAAATACCTCTTATGCACAGGAGATTCAGGAAGCACAGTCTCCACTGTAGGGCTGTGCCTAAACTGAGTAACTAAGACCTTAATAAAAATAGTAATGAACAAGTCATGGTGCGTTTTGTGGCTCATCATGCAATTGTCAAAATCAACTGATGAATGTGGGGAGAAGCTTCAATGTAGATCTGAAAAGAAAGTGTTTTGCAGTATTGAGGTGCACTGTGGGAAAAATAAGAGAGCTGCGCAACTAAATTGTTAGGTCAGACAGCTGAAGGAAGACTACATTTTGTTAAAAATGTTTGCAAAATGGCCACCTGGGTTGATTAGAATGTTGGTCTTCATACTTCATGGAAGCATAGAATATTTTAGATTGGAAGGAAGCTTTGTAATCGCCTAGTCCAATTTCCTCTTCAAAGCAGTGCTGGCTTTATAATTAGATCAGGTTGCTCAGAACCTGAAGCTCAAGATGGACATTTCACAGCCTCCTTAGGCAGTTTATTCCGTTCCAGTGCTTAAGTGTTTTCATAATGAAATTTGTTTTCTTTTTGTTTAGTGAGGACTGCTTTGCTTCAACTTATGATCATGGCCTCTTTTTCTTCATGAATCATCTCTGTGAAGGGTCTGCCTCTGTCTTTTGTGTAAGTCACTGTTAGGTAGTCGAGAACAGCGATTAGATCTTCCGTAAGCCTTCTCTTTTTAAGTCTAGGCAAATTCAGGTTTCTGAGCCTTTGCTGACTTATTATGTGCTCCAGTTTTCCTACCCATCCCAGTGCTGCTTTGTCGTAGTATCTTCACTTGGTCAATACCTCTCTTTAATCAAAGGGCTTAAGGCTACATTGAGCCAGATGTGGACTACAAGCGCTTAAGAGAAGCTAATAATTACTATAATTACTTCTGTTGACCTTCTGACTACTCAACCTAATATTTGGTGACTCTTCATCACTATAAAGATGTTTTCCACCACTTGTTTAATGTTAAATAGTAGTTTTGAATAATGTAAATTATTATTAAGCACAAATAGTCATAATACTGAAGAATGCAACAAGATAAAAAGGAAGCATCCTTTTCCCAAGGTTTTAGGAACCGAAGTCATCTCTGATGGTTAGAGTATAACACTTAATGAGGTGAAGAATAAAAATTTCTGTATTTCTGTGCTGTTGTAGACCAAACCTTCTGTTCTCTCCTGCCTTGTTGGGAGAGAAGTGGATCCTAAGTTCATACTGTAATGTTTCCTTCATAATTAAAATTTCCTGGGGAATTCATATTTATTCATGGAAAGGTTGAACTAGAGAATTCCCTTTCCCTGCAAAGGTCTGAAAATTGCAGAGCCATGTTGTAGCCTTTGCCCTGAAAGAAAAGTAGTGTACAGGAAATATTCATGCCCTCCAGCAAAAGAAGTTATAAATATCCCATAATTCTTTGCAAAATAATAAGAATCCTGGGGTCTGAGGACATTATAAATAACCAATTAGACATTACTTTAGATCTCCTTTCTCTTTTTCCTTTAGTGCTGTGTAGAGAAACACAGATCGTGCCTTCTAAAATAGCCATTCATTCTTCAAAGAATTTCTGTTTATGTTTTATTTATGAGTTTTTCTTCATTTTTTACCTTAACACATAACTTGGCTTATGTAGCTCTGTACTTTTGGCTGACACTGTTGTAAAAAATATATAAAAGTGAGAAATGTTATGTGTGGCAAAACAGTATTTGGAAAAATACAGTGAGGACCTGAACATCCAGTGAGAACAGCTCACTGTGGGGGATTTCCCAAGACATTCTTTTGGTGATACAAGTGGTCAGGTAGAAGAAGGACTCATACAGAACACATCACCAATCACTGCCTTTTTCCCTGGGATCTTTTGTGTGTTTCCTCTCAGTTGTCCTCTTGGTTGTTTTCCTCGGTTCCTCTTGATGGATTACTTTCCTCTTTATCTATTGTCAGCTTATAAAACACAGATGCAAAAAAGACTTCACAGAGCAGGAAAGGTGTGGCTGGCAAGGGATCAGATCCAACATAAAACAATAAAGATATGGTTGAGGAAGCATTACTTCATAGACCTAGATCAAAGTTGTAACTGTTTTTCAGCCTGTATGGTAGGATTTGAAAGGACTTGCAAATAAGATGTAATTATAATGAAACATGCCTGTTTTCAGGGGAACAGCTGAAATGGAAATTCTGTGATAAAAGTTTCAGATTTTTAATTCAAAAGAACACCTTGTTTTATAAACCTGGTCAATGTGGTCCTTTTAAGTAGGTTTTTGGGGAAATAATTCCTCAGTTATGTTCAAAGAAGTTAGAGATTATTTTTTTTGGTCAAATACAGATTAAAGAGGCATGAAACAGAACTCTTTGGACATTATCCACATGCATACCATTTAACTTTTCCTATTTGTTGCAAAGAAAGAAGTAAGTACACATTATGTGGCTAAGGGAATTATAATAATATGCAAAATCACCATGGGATTAATAGATTTACTACATAACAACACACATCACAAAGAATATCAGTCAATAGCATGTGATAATGTTTCACATAACTGAAAAACAGTCAGACAGGATTAAAGGAGCTCTGAGATCATGAAAAGAACTCTTTTAATCCAACAAATGGATCGCAGTTGAAGTGACAATTGAGTGTGGAGGAGAACACAAAGGGCCAAATTCATCCCAGGTGTGACTTAGTGGAAATCAGCATAATCAGTCCTGGAATGAACTTGGTCTGAAATATCTTGTAAAGGATAAAAAGGTGATGGAAAAAGACCTATAGTACATATAATTGTATAAAGGAAGTCTCTTTGGGTCCATCACATACCTTCAAATATTCCCCTTTCTCTTTTTGCTGCACACAGAAGTGACAACAGAAATACTGTCAAAATTTAAAAATATATATATCCTTTGCCAAATGAGATCAGAGAACAGAATTACTGAAGTAACACGATAAACTTAGCCTGGTATGCTATATAAATTGGCCTATTAATGTAAATGGTACTTCATTAATAACTCCATTTTCGTCATGACATTTCTATTTGTCTGGGCAGTGTGAGGGTGGATTTTACGTTATTCAGTAGACACCATCTGATATAATGACTTGTCTGAATGTAACAGAATATGGATTAAATTGCCTTTTAAATTCTGGACTATCCACCTAAGACTGGTATCAATTAGCAGATCCTGAACATATTTGCAGACCTGTGGGTAAAGAAGCATAATGTAGCCATATGTTACAGACAACAGAGATACGATTACTATATGAATGGTGCACAGTTGAGCAGACTGCATTAGAATTCTGATCCCTGAGATTCTATAACAGAAAAAGGTTGTGGAAGTAAAATGCGTATTTGGGGAAATAGCTGTTTTTTGGGGGATTTTTTGTTTTTGTTTTTGCCAGTGTTGTTAATATAATCCTAATCCTTTGTGTGTCAGATGGTAGATATCGGCATTATGATTATGGCAAAAGTGTAGTGGATATCTATCTTCTTTTCTTTAACCTCCCAGTGAATATTATGATTTTAGCACATTCTTGGAAATGTCACCCATAATAATTTGGCAACAATACTAAGCAATCCTGAGTACTTTTCACAAGTAAGGTCATTAGAAAGAATATCCTTTTCCACTGAAAACACCGTTCTTCTGAGCTGGGTTCATCCTTCTGAAATGGATTACGAAAATATTGTGAAGGATCTTGCTATTGTATTTCATACCTCAGCAATAAGTGAACCTATCCATTTAGGGGTAGGTGCCTTTCTCCAAGGTGGTCAGCATTGCAGAATGCCAGAGTGGGAAGATTCAACATCTTTGCTACCTTTTTGTGTATTTCAGGTGTCAGTGGTGTTTTCTTCTGACTTTCAGGAGGGCAAATTTTTCCCTTTGTATGCACAGGCGTTGAATGTGTTCCTGGTTTGTTTCCTTCCTTCAGACCTAGCCTTACATCTTGATTATCTGTTAATTGGTATTTTGCTCCCGTGCCTCCAAATTCACACAAAATTAGCATCTAGGGCCATGGTTTCATCAGTTTTTATATGCCCAAGGCTGTGAGATATAATTACATCCCTGGTAAATTTTTAAATTCAAAAGAAGGAAAAATAGAAAAAAGCAAATATATTGATACAAGTCAAACAATATTAATTGCACTGCCAGATTCCTGTCTAAAAGATTTTAACTAAAGATTTACAAATGAAACACTAGGAACTGTTGGACACATAGCATTTCTTTATGAAACAGATGAAACTTTAGGGTTTTGCAAACCTTTTTGTGGGTACCTATCATTTGTCTGAATAATGACTAAGATCCTACAAGTCACAGTGAACAAAACATAGTACTTCTTTAAATCATGTTCTGCCATTATTGTCTCTGATCTACCTTTCCTGTTCCTTTTAGTGATAGATGTTAGCAATGTAAAATGGACTGCATGGTTTTTGTTTTTCAGTACTAATTTCGGTTAATAAAAGAAAATACTGAAATAAAATTCAAACCAAAATGTTTTGAAAGGTTGATCAAACAGACCAAGATATTACTACTCTACTTTCAGAATTAGTTGTCTAAGTTTATGCTTCTGACAACATTATTATGTTTACAAATAAATAGTGTGAAACAGACTGTTAAATGTTCATGGTGTGTGAGGTTTTTGGTTTCTTTGTGGTTTTGGGGGAAATAAAGCTATAGCCCTTAAATCAGGTTTCAATTCACATATCTTTGTTAATGAAGTAATGTATACCAGGTTAGTATTTTCTATGATTTTCCTTCAGAATTTTGTACAAGAAACTGTTCAGGAGTCAACATAAGACAAAGCAGGTAGTTCCATGAGAGGGACAGTTCATTGTGAAAAGGCTAAGTGTACATTCTGAGATAGTATCATGTATGTCAGCCCTTTTCTTACATTCTTCCTTGGGCATACAACAGGCATTCAATGTGCAACAGGCCTATTTCAGTGATGGGATACTGGCAGATGAAATTTTGGCCTGACCTAAACTGACAGGTTTTATGTTCCTGAAGCTTTGTGATACCATAAATTTTGAATACAACTTCTTATGACCTTTGGAATAATTTTCCTTTCCTTATGGCTGAGCTGATAAAGTAGTACAATGTAATACAACCAACAACAAAAGGGTGGGTCCCAAACAGGTGGCTACCATTCTAATATGGAAGGATACTGCAAAGATAAAGTGCCATAGAGAGCCTTGTTCTTTTGGGAAATGAACAATTTAATCTCTTACATGTGATATTTTTATATGATATGATTTTTAGCTCTAGAACAATTAAGACAGAGTTTCAGTTATGCTTCATAAACTGCTTATTACGAAGTCTGTTTCATGTTATTTACAGCCTGTGATGTCTGCAGCAAGACTCGCATCACTTCCTGACGTTGCTTCAGTAGGAATGCTTGTTTGTTTTGTACCTGGCCTGAAGTAGTTTCTTGAGAGTTAAAAGCCTCATGGCTGAATTTGTCCTCTCTATGTTAGGTCTCTAGGTGAAAAATGCCATCCCTTTTTGTGATCTCTGCAATCAGCTGAGATCAGTGAGCTCTTTAAAATATTTTTTGGGGTTCATATCTTAGGCTGAATTGTTTCCTGGCGATTACAGTTTCTTCTGTGACTAATGAGGAGCCCAGAGTAAGCGCATTCTGTACCTAGTGCACACAAAAAAGTCAGGTTTCCTAGCTGGGAACGAACAAGACATTTGTACATCAGGCCTAGAGGGAAACACCTACTGCCCTCTAGCTAGTGGGTTGTTATTATTATGTAATTACTTGCAATGAATAATGTTAAAAAACGATTTATAACATTATGGAAATAACAATACTTCTTCGGTTCAATTAAAAACACTTGTACCAGTACAGCTTTCTCCTTGCCTGGCTTAATTTCAGTTCTGCTGAAATCTTCATTTAAATCTGTTTGATTTGAACCCTATACTCACTACAGCATCTGTGTATTACTCCTGAATCAACAATATTTTCCTGAGAAGGAGGCCATCCTGGGGCAACTGTGGCAAGCATAAAAAATATCTATTTCAAACATAAAATAAAAAGGAGCATACATTTCTGATATATTCATGCCAAATTATTGTTTGGCATGCCAGGAGTGAAATATTGCTTTGGTTACATGTACATGTGTATTTTCTGGTTATATGTGATTCACTTGTCACAGTGTGAAGAAAATATTCCTCTGTCCCTATATCTAATTTTCACAAATTGCATAACGAGTAGGCATCTTTAAACGTGGAATTCAGTGGGGGTCTTACAACTAAACATGCCTACTCTGTAGTGGTTGCAATTCAGACAGAAGATGGCAGCTTTCCCTTTTCAGCCTTCTAAGCATGGGGATTGTTTCCAGAAACAAATCAGGCTTCCTGGCTATGTTTCTTGTTTACAAAGTGCTGTATACATTGACATTTAAGAATTTCTGTGTACTTTATTTCTGACTATCATACATCACATCATAAAATTGAAGGCAGTTAATGTCCCACAGAATCCTGGGTGAAATCAAAATTGCTCTGCACTCTACTGGTTGTTGTACAGTACTTCAAAAATACATCTAAAAATTACCTTTCTGAATCCCTCATTGCTTTGCTAACCGTACTTCTGGTAATGATGATGGACTTTTTTGACTTTGGAGCTGGAATTCTGATTGAAATACAATGTAGCCATTTTGTTCTTACATTTTTATGTTCTGTAACAAAAAGTACAGGGTGATCTAATATGCTCTGAAGGTGAACTTCATATTACATGGATTAGATTTCTTTTGGGAGATACCTTCTAAAATCCTATTTAACAGTGTTACAAAAAATGAATAGCCAACAATGAAGAACCTAAAAAAAGATAAGAAAATAAAAAATCTACTTTGAAACCAGAAGTACTGAATATATAAGATGGATGAAATCTTTGAAGGTAAGCTGAAAGAAAATATGATTAACACTGATGAAGCAGAATAGTGCCAAGTATATGTCATTTCTGAGCCAAATGCATTATACAAGGTGAAAATTGAACTTTCAAGACTTGTGTTAACATTTTACTCTTACGCTTTATCAACGTAAGTGAGAAAAAAAAAAGCAAAAGCTAAAACTACATAGTGATAAGTCTGTTGAAAGTTAAATATGGTCATGTGTCAACACTTTGCTGAATGACATAATTCGGGTAAAGTCATTACAGGATTACATAATGATTCATTTCTAAAGGCTGGCAAATAAGGTCAGATACCTTTTGTGGGTCAAACCCTTGAAAGTTTTCACAGTATATCCTTAACTTCCATTGTGTTTGTAACTTGTATGGAGATCTGTACTTAAGCTGATTTGTATAGATATTTTATGTACTTGCACAATGCAAATCCTTTTCATTATACACTGCTAAGGGAAAAGCAATTCTCCATAGAGCCGTCCTTGATCTTACTTCAAAATGATAAATCTGTTTTCATGTCACTGTTTTGAGTTTATTGCAAGAGTAACAAAATTCCGTTCAGTCCATATGGTATAACCTCTTCACAGAATCTGTACAGCTATTTCTGCTAAAGACTACTGTGCTTGCTTAGGATATAAACTATCATAAAATAATGATTTGATTCTTTTTATTTATGTTCTGTACCACACATAGTAAAACAAAGGCTCAGTGATCTTGTACTGTAAATAGCAAAAGCCAGCAGTAAATTGTCTAGATAAATGGTAAATAAAGAATAATTATTATCAGATAGGTGGAATTCTCACTGACATTTGTAATTTTATACAAAAGTAGCTGATCAGATCAACTTAATTTATGCACATGTATAGTTATCAAAATGTGACTATTTTAAGTGCCGTACAAATGTTTCCCTATGTTCACAACTGATACAATTAAATAAAAGAGAACATGTCCAGTGCTCAAGCTTGTTTAGGTGTTTTGATTCCTCCAAGTTTACATATTTGAAATACTAACCCCTAACCTCAATGGTGTGTGGTTGTTTTTTTTTTAGGTGAGGTATAACTGTTCTGTTAAGATATCCATAAACTGCCCAACATATACCTGTAATGAGTTATTATAGATTAGAGATATATCTGATAATAAGACTAGTAATATTAGTCATGTACTTGACAGAGTGTAAACCACAGGGTTAACTAAAGAGCTAAGTCTTTCCCTAAAAAAGAAAAAAAACCCAAACAACCCAAATCCAAAACCAAACAAAAACCCACAAAAAAACCACCCTAGCTGACCACTGAGGCTTTATTAATTTAATTGTTGAAGTTTTCATGACATTTCATTTATTTTATTTGCTTAGCATTTCCAGATCTGAACTATCCTGAGGCTCAGATAAACTATTGTGAAACCTGCAGTATCGTAAGGCCAATCTTTGCTGATTATTACTACTGCCTTTTAATGGGACTGCATTACTTTTTTGGGTACTGAATTGCCATCAGCTTTTTTTTTTTTTTTTTCTTTTCATCTCACACTGCTTTTGTTTTACTGTGCAGAATGATTTCTGCATCCTTGTTTCAGTTTTGCAGATACCTCATAATATTTTCAGCAGCCTCTGTGATGATTGTTTAAAACACTGATTACACCTGATAGAACTCCAAGATCTGCTTAGCTGAGAAAATACACTTCCATGTCAAAAAGTTTCTAGGCCACTTTCACTTTAGGTGTTTGACCTGGGTCACACACAACGTAGAACAGATGGATTACTGGGGAAGAAATCTCTGTATGTCTTAAGAATATGGAATTTCTTCTTTACCTATTTTCTGAAATAAACTGAATTTTATGGTCATCCAGAGATATTACATGATCTATTTCTGTAATAATTTCTTGGGGAAAGGATGAAATTTTGTCCCACAGAGTGAGGAAGTGGAAAACTTCTTTGAGCTCTTCCTTTTTCTCCACTTGGTAAGTTGAGGAAAACTTTTGTCTGCCTTTGAGTATTTAAGGCTATTGGTCAGCAAGTTTACTGTAATCTGAATAGTAATGCATGTGTACAGTTACTATTAGGTTACTGTTAAGAGTGTAATTATTGCCAAACACTTAAAAATTGTATATGAGTGCTCTTTTAATGCTAAATCTGAAGAGAAATAAAATTTCAACTTCATAATGTAAATTTTGGTTGCCCACCCCACCCCACCCCTTGGGTTTTTTTTTTTTTTTTTTGTTGTTGTTGTTGTATTTACTGTGATTGCGTGATCAGTATTTCCACAACAATCTAACTATACTACCAAGTCAGGCATTTCTTAGAGATGTCTGGTTTATTCATTCAAAGGGTGAGAATTCTGCTTAGGAGGAAAAGTGGTTTTTTCCCTTAAAAAAGTAAGCAGGCAAAAATCCATGACAGCTACAGCCAGCATCTCCCCTATTCTGTTCCCTTACTCCCCCTCTGACCTTCTATGCTCAAAAAAGGGGAAAAGAAAAACATTGCCTGAAGATAGTCAGGTATACAGATTGCTTTAGTATCTCTGGAAGATTGCTCCACTGCCAAATGTCTTCAGCAGAGACTGCTTTGTCACCAGATATCATTTGCATGAGCCTAAAATCTGTCATTAATATATTAGTGGAGATATTTGATTGCTTGATGATTTTTTTCCCCTATACAAAATCTAAACCTTCTCTGGGGCAAAGACTGAAACCTAAGTGTCTCATTTCCCAAGTAAATATTTTACAAAGCAGGTTGCAAGTACCATATCTACCATCCTTGAGAATGGAAGAGATATATATATATTTTCTTATTATTCCTTAAAGAAAAAAATAAATAAGGAATTTAAAGAATGTGAGCAATATAATATTGAGCAATATCCCTATATTCCTTAAATCTAAACATCTTCAATTATTTAAATATTCCTTTCTGAATGCCTTATTTTTTGTCCCATAGAGTATTGAAAGTAAATCTATTTCCACCTCAGTGCTTGGAGTTGTTGTTCCTTACTTAAAATGATTTATTGTTTTTCGAAATTCAAAATGAGAGGACCATTCTTTAGGTAGGTGGCTAAGTTGTTCACATATATTCTTGCCCCTTCTCCCATGACTTTACTTACCGAAATTGAACCATGTCAAGTAGATACACTGAAAACTTCTTTCAGCCTTTCCAAATATTCTGTGGCTTGCTGGTTGTGATACAGGCCTACAGGATCTTAGAGGTGTCTGTCAGTGTTCAAATGCTCCTTAAGAAAAGTGTTTGACGTGTGTAAGACTCTAGCACCAAAGGAACCAAAGCCAGCTTAGTGAAAGCTTTTTTCTCAGTTGCTCAGTTACTGAACACTATCCATTCTCTCTTTGGAATGATGAATGAACTTGTGTAAAAATATTATCTCGTCACATAATTATGGACTGCATCATAAAGTATAGAGTGAAGGGAGATGAATGAACATTCCAGCACTTCATAACTTCTGAATGCCTCATTCTGCTACTTGATCAGTGTGTTCCTTTAGCAGTTTTTATTTTTGTAACATTATGGGGATAGACTGTGATAATTGATTGCTAAAATACTTGGAAGGAGTAGAAATGTGAGGCTGGGTCATGCTCTGCTTCTCCAGCTACACAACATGTTAGGGAGGAACAGTATCTCAAGCATTCCCCACATTTTCAGTAGATTATATTCACTGAACTGACAAAGTCCAGAGTGCTTTCATTTGTGACTAAGCAATATCAAATTCTGGTGGGGAAAATTCCCACACCTTGCCTCCTTTTGATCACTTCCATAGTATTTTAAATCCCTAGTACAGCAAATAGATAGTAGTAAGGGAGATTTTTTTCTAGTTTCTTGTGGGAAGGCTCTTTTGCTGTCTCTTTTTATAGAAATATAGCAGCTGACTATAGTGGTTTATAAAAAGATTCTGGAGGTTTATCTTTGTATATTTATGAACTGAATTGTGAATTTGTAACCATAAAGAACACTACCTCCCCACCCTTACTTCAGAAATGTTGTTAGAAATATGCCAAAGTCCATGAAAAGCAGAGACATTACTTGATGCAATAACTACCTCAGTAATTTACATTACTGAGATGAATACTTAATAACTCCTAACAAATCAAATAAAACAAATTATTTTGTTTATTGCAACACAAAACCCATCAACTGTTTTTTAAAGTATCTCAGGTGAATCCTCAGGGTCAATAGTCTTGAAACTACTTTCTAATTCTAGTATATTTTTATTTTGTTATTATATTTTCCCTTATTTTATTTTATTTTACATTTTAACCTTAACCAACAATGAGATGTAAAGGCAGAACTGCCACTATAGATTAATGTAAAACCATAAAGAATTTCAGGAGTCAGATTGACAGTGCAGACAGAAGACAAGAACAATCATAAGGACTTGAGATTTATGTTTACAGGCCTGTGACACTCCAACATTATAAAAATTGTAGATTATTCTCTTTTTATTTTATTTATTCATAAAACAACAGTGATATAATAAATTATTATTATGTTTAACAAGTATTTAATTAACTTCTCTGAAAAGCTACACGTCTCATTTTGTTAAAACTTCTTTCATATTCTTAAATGCAATTATCTAAAAAATATCAATCATTTTTATTAGTTAATACTTGAAATTGCATGCATATCCAATATAATTATTAACGCCAATCCATTTACTGGTTCATTTAACTCTGGCTATGCACAATTATGTGTGACATTTTGAAAAGAAGCACCATTGTCATGATGATACAATCATTTTTTTTTCTGAAGATCAACAAAAGATTTATTAATTTTAATTCTATTGCTTATCTGTCTACTGTCTAACTTATAAGAATAAGAGAAGCCAGATGGTAATGGAAAATATAACTGTTGCAATCTATATAATTGCCACTTGTAACTTGTTTTTTCTTCTGTACTTTCACTACAGTACAAAATGAGGACATAATAAAACCATCTAAGGAAAAATAGGAAAGAGAACCACTTCTCAGAGGTGAGAAAGTTGATTTCCTGAGGCCTACAGTAAGCAGACTGGGTTTTGCATTGCATTTGTTGATCAAAGAACAATGTTGGTTTATCTTTTTTGTTAAAAAAAAGTTACAGAATATAAATTCATTTAAAAAAATATTTTTTTTCAAGCATTTAGGAGTTATTGAAGATTATTACAGTGTGCCATAGGAAAGAGTTTGATGATGCGATTGCTTACCTAGAACTTTGGGTAGAGTGTTTTTTCCCTGTTTTGCCTCAGACTTATTTTAGACATTGGAGAGGTCACTTAGTCCAAAGTTGAAAAACTGTAGTTAGATTCCTAATATGTTTTAGAAGTCCTCATATGATTTAGATCTATTAGGAGATACAGATATCAAAACATTTCACATAAATATCCTAATTTATCTTCTGTCGAGTGTTAGAGAGTTGTATATGTATCTGAAGGTGCTTTATCCTCTAGTGCCTACAGATTTTCCCACATGTAGAACTAATTGGTTTGATCTTCAGAGGGCTAGAAGCCGTGCATGCTGGGATCTAAAAATTAGTAAATCTTTTATGTCAACTGTCAATGGGGGACAAAACTGTAGATGTTGCTTATACAGTCATATAGTTCCATTCAATGAAGTGAGTTCAATACTACCTTTGAGATCTTAGAAGAGTCTTCCCTGGATATATTTGCTTCACTGTGTCAGCTATTGATGCCAAAGCGGCACAGAGTAACTGCTCAGAGACAAATTTTGCCTTTAAGCAGCAAAGGTATTTATTTTGTGCAACATTATTCACACCGGACAAACTAGCTCCAAAGTTTTCAGTGAAAAGTTAGGTATTTTATACAGTTTTCGTGAGAGGTTACACAACATCTTTACATAATCTTTACATACATACTCATTTGATTTTGACACCTGATCATTCCATTCACAATAGGTGTGATCTAGGTGGAATAGACCTTTCAATTTTCTTTGTTCAATGATTTCCTGACTTGATGGTCTCCTTATCTCCTTCAGGTGCCCACCTTATTTTCTAATTATTCAGAGTACATTCCTTTCTCAACACAAACGGAGCATCACCCAGAGCATTGTACCAAACTCATCCTGACTAATCTTTTTATTTTAAGACCTTGTTCTGTTTCACTATATGTAGTTGGGTGGGAGTGTGCGTTTTCAGCCCTTCTTTAGATGTTATGCTTGAAACCAAGCATACTCTCTTACGTAATTTTCTGTTTGTAGAAATAAATAAGATTTAAATAAAAACTTAATATGGTAATAAAGTTTTGGAGAATAAATAATTTCCCCATGAATTTCAATTGTTTTTAAGTGTCATGTTTATTAAACTTTATTTCTTTATAAAACATCTGTAGTATTTCTCCCAAATACATTACAGAATCATAGAATCACAAAATGGTTTGGGTTGGAAGGGACTTTAAAGATCATCTAGTTCAACCCCCCTGCCATGGGCAGGGACACCTTCCCCTAGACCACGCTGCTCAAATCTCCACCAACCTGGCCTTGAACACTTCCAGGGATAGGGCATCCACAGCTTCTCTGGGCAACCTGTGCCAATGCCTCACCGCCCTCACAGTAGAAGATTTCTTCCTAATATCTAATCTAGATCTACCTTCTTTCAGTTTAAATCCATTCCCTCTTGTCCTATCACTACATGCCCTTGTGAAAATTCCCTCTCCAGCTTTCCTGTAGGCCCCCCTGATGTACTGGCAGGCTGCTATAAGGTCTCTCCAGAGCCTTCCTTTCTCCAGGCTGAACAGCCCCAACTCTCTCAGCCTGTCTTCACAGGAGAAGTGCTCCAGCCCTATGATCATCTCTGTGGCCCTCCTCTGGACTCACTCCAACAGATCCATGTCCTTCTTATGCTGGGGGCCCCAGAGCTGAACCCAGTATCCAGGCAGGTCTCACAAGAGCAGAGCAGAAGGGGAGAATCACGTCTCTTGACCTGATGGTCATGCTTCTTTTGATGCAGCCCATGATTCCGTTGGCTTTTATGTCCCATTGTACCAAATTTAGATGCAATCAGTTTCTTTCTTTCGAATTACTACCATGCAGTATCTCCTCTACCTTTCAAAATAACTCCTGACTCTGTTGGGCCATATAATCCAAAGACAAAAAAAATTGAGAAAATAATAAATTTCCCTGTAGATTTTCTTTTGTTTCAGATTTTAGATTTTATTTATTTATTTTTTAAATCAGTTGCTGGTAAGGATTTTTAAAATAATACAATTTTGCAGTATATGGATTATGAACAGAAATATCGAAGTGGTATGGATTCCGACATGTCACTTCAGAGACTTGGACAGATTACTTCTATTTTGTATGGCTAAGTGCAGGTGTAATAAATCTTACATTGCCTATGAAGAATTATTATGCTTTTTTTTTTTTTTTTTTTAATGCGAATCAGGCATAGATTCTGTACCAGAGAAAAATATTATATGTGTATTTAGAAACAATGCTGCAGAAATGCTAAGTCATTCTACTGTTATACACCTGTAAAATGGGTAAATAAGTACTATCTCCATTTCAGGTCTAGGAAAAGCACAAAGAACAAAAAAAGATGTTCAAACATCTGTTACAAAAACCACAGAAGAAAATTTAAAGAGAGAGCTTAATGTCATCTGTTTGTTACTTATGGATTCAATACTCATGAAACAGAAATGCAGTGAGGTTCAGTGCCTGTGTTTAACAGCAATTAGAGATTTTCTCATGTCTCGTCTCTCTTCTCTTACAAGTCATCCATTAGCCTTTGGAATAAAGGTTTATTCTGGCTCATTTTGAGGGTGAACAAGTGTTGTACTCTACATGTCCATAAGGACTATGCTGCTCCGGTTTTGCCTTGGGGTTCAGTGATTGCCTTCCTCTTCTGTTTTAATGTTTAATTCTGAATTTAATGCTTCTATGCTACACCAGATGGATGGTCCTTGCAACTCCTCTTTTTAAATTATAGATGTAGTACAGGTAGAGAATAAGCAATACCCAACAAGCTTCCCTCACAGCCTTACCTACATGCAGGTACAAAGGGATCTTTCAGCCAGGTGGTAGATCCGTACCTGTATTCCTTCCATCTTTGGCTTTCCTGATAATTGTGCCAAAGTGGCATGATATAAGCTTGTTCTGGGAATATCATTCCTGCTGGCACTGGTCTGAGAAATGCAACTGGAGGAATGAAATTAAAATAACTCTCATAGTCCCCCATCTATTCTTTTTCTTGGATTTAAATTGTTTCGCTCCCCCTGCCCCCCATCTCCCAGTTTGCATTTGCCATCCACTTGGAGTCTTACTAATAGTAGTAGGGTATGATGAGTGCTTAAATCTATCATTATATGATAAATTTCTGTACTGGTAACTGCGCAATTCTGCATTATGTTGTAAGCTTGGACACCCTGCAAATATTATGTAGTAATGTCACTGAATGTTTATTACAGGCTAATGAGTTTTTGCTCATAACCTTCTTGAATTGTTTGGCCTTGCAATGAAATATTCAGTGCCTTGTTACCAAACACCTCAGCCATTCAATCCCCATTTTACCAAGATATTAACTGAACATCTTCCTTAATTTTAACTAAACAGTTATTGCCTCACAAAGGATCCTGACCAGGTTACATTCTTAATGAGGAAATTATTCTAAAGCTGTTAACAACTGAACAGGGCTCCCCTTGGGAGAAGACATGAATTCTTTTCTTAAGAGACTGAACAACCAGATGGGCACCTTCAAGGCATACACAGCTTCAAGGAGGATGCTTCAAGTGCCTCAGCTTGCCAGCAGCAATGGTGCTTGTTTACCATGAAAGGATTTTCTGTGTTAGCTTGTTTAAATTTTTAATTTGGGAATCATCAAATAGCAGGATAAAACTATGTTAATTGAGGTGAATTGTGCTAAACTCTTCAGAGCATATAGACATGAATATTTGACTGAAAATAAATCAGTGGGAAAAGTCAGAACAAATTTAGAGCTGTGGGTTTCTTTTTGCCTGTTTCTGCAGCATTTGTTAAAAAATAAAAAATAAAACCCCCATATTCCAGCAGTGATTGTGTTTAGTATATAAGATTTTTGCACTGCTATTGTTGTATAACACTGATGGATTGACTCCAAAATATGTATTTTTAATGTTGGAACTTCTTAATATTATAGAACAGGATAACTGTGACTAATGAAGACATCAGATTTCTAATCAGAATGCAAATAGGAGAAGATAACCCTCTTCTAAGAAAATTTTATTTTTTAATATTTGACTGTCAGCACCATCTAAGAATTATTCAGCTTTGATATTGCTGCATCAGTCATGTAAAATTCTGTCCTATTTTAGAGGCAGCGCCCATGAAGCTAATATTTCTAGTGCTTTAATATCTTGATATATTAATTGAAAGTCTCAGAACATTTAGAGCTTTTGTATGCATATGTGCCTTAAGACTGTGCTGTATATCCTGAAAAATACAATGCATAACGTTTCCTGCTTGTGTATTTTAGTTGTTTCTTGGATAGCTTGAATTTTAGAAAACACATCTGTGACTGGTTCTGAGATTAAAAAGATCTTAACATTGCAGGAAACAGGTGAGATGTAGTTGCTAACTTAGAAAAAGAAGAAAAAAGTAAACTATTCACACGATGCAAATTGGGTTATTCTGTTTATATAGATGTCTGTAGGAAAAGAGAAAACATCACAGGATCATAAAGTCATTTAGGGTGAACAGGACTCATGATCAGAGTCCAACCATTAAGCTAATGCTACCAAGTCCATCACTAAACTGTGTCCCTAAGTGCCATATATACATGTCTTTTAAATACCTCCAGGGATGGAGATTCCACCACTTCCCTGGGCAGCCTATTCCGGTTTTCACAACCCTTTTGGTGAAGAAATTGTTCCTAATATCCAATCTAAACCTTCCCTGGTGCAACTTGAGGCAATTTCCTCTTGTCCTATCACTTGTTACTTGGGAAAAAAAGAATGAGACCCACCCCGCTACAACTTCCTTTCAGGTAGCTGTAGAGTGTGATAAGGTCTCCCCTGAGCATCCTTTTCCCCAGACTAAACAGCCTCAGTTCCTTCAGCCACTTCTCAAAAGACTTGTGCTTTAGACCCTTCACCAGCTTCATTGCCCTTCTCTGGAGGTGGCCAAGGCATTGACCATTTCTCTTCAGTGATTTCATGGCTAACATGTAAGATACTATTGCAAGAATAAACCCTGAGAATATCACCAGAAAATGTAATAGAAGGTTATTATGGACCGAAGAAGCTCATCATGCAAAGTGGTTAAGGTGGCACAATGTCTATAGCTAGTCCTACACAAGGTAATGCAGTCAGCATCATATCCAGTTTTCAGCCTAAGGAAAGGTATCATACAGCTGAGTTATGTTAATGGTAGCCTTAGATGTAAGTGTTATAGATACCACTTCTGAGCAGCTCTACTAAATGCTGCCACTCTTCTCCCATTTCTGAAAGGAAATAATTTTTAGGAAGTCTAGAATTGATCCTCACCTCTTGAGAGGCCCGAACAAGATCCAAATGCTGTTAGTATTTCCTGACAACAATACTTATTACTTCTAAGACTGGACTGTAAAATATGATAACCAGATATGACAGGAGCCGGGAGCTTACAAAACTATACATTACAGTAGGTGTAATAATATGATCAAGGAAATAACTGTATTGACTATGAATTAGTTGCATTTTTAACCTAGTGTTTCTATCTTAGCTCTATTTCATAGGATTCAAAGTCAATGGAGGCAATCGTTATTGACTAATCTGACCTCCATAGTGAAGACCATAGAATTTCAGCATTAAAGTTCTTAATACATATCCAGATGAACTAATTTCCTCATTCTTCAAGCCTTTAAATGAAGACAGGTAGTTAAAAAAGTAAAGAAGATTTGTGCAGCAGAATACCTGCAAAGTTCTAATCATTTGACCTTTTTTCAATTATAGTGTTTAAGAAGTTTATCAACCTGGTATTTTTCCGGATCTCTAATGAAAGTATGTATTTACTTTTGAAGTAAGCAATTTTTTTAACAATAAAAAAAATTTCCTTCTCTTTATCATACTATGGATCACAATTTTCTTTTAAATTTTATTAATTTGGCCTGGTTTAGATTTTCCTTCTGACAAATTCAGTTTGTTGTTCTAAGGAATTAAAGTTTCAACTAACTCTATTATTTTTTTAATTTCAGAGTTCCTATTCTTCCCCTCTGCCTCTCACCATCTCTTTGGAATTCTATTTTGCTTTAAATGTGTTTATTTCCACAGAATAAACCTATTCATTGTCACAGCCTGCTGTGTCATATGTGTGCTGATAGCACACTGGAACATTTGTTCCAGTCTTTGCAGTCCCGGGAAGATGCTTGATGCTTTGTGTAATTTGTTGTGCTATTCAAGCATGCATGTCTTCAAAATTTCTTGAATTTAGGAGAGATAAAACTGAGTTGCTATTGATTGATTCTTCAACATGGATATCTCAGGTATAATCCATGCTGGTATCTGCAAGTGGCAGCTCTTTTAACTCTCTCAAATAATGACTATGGCCTTGGTGTTATCAAACTTTCATTAGAAGTCTTGATTCTGCAGCACTAAGTTTTTACTGTCTCTGGTTTTAAAGAATTCAGGATTAAATTGGGGCTGTTTTCTTTCTGGTCAGGTCTAAAAGAAGAATTGAGAAATTTTAAATTATAATCTGATAAACTCTCCTTGTTCCCTTCGTGTTTGACATTGATATTGTCTAGGTGTACATGAAAACATCAGAATTACTCTCCAGTTGTAAGGCAGAGTTAACACTGTATTTCATTTATCTTTTTAAATATTTATTGCATCTGGGTTTATATTAAATTTGCATTGTGCTAAGGATTTTTCCATTAAGGACACTTTATAAAAGTAAGTTGGAATGATCGATAGACTGTGTGAAATGTTTTCAAGAAGTACCACATCTTATATGGTAAAAGGATATTAGTGAAGCTTGGGTGTTTTTGAGTTCTGAATAACTGCATAATTATTGTATCAGACTACCAAACAGTGCAGAGTTTGGACAGTGTGTCTAGCAATTGCAGAAGAACAAAGCTGTTTAGAAAACAGTATGGTTTGAAAGACAAATGTTAAACCCATTCACTTTCAGAAATAATTTTAGGGAAGTAGCTTGCACTGAAAATAAGAATTCTTTATAACGCTACCAAAAAGTATTGTCTGGTTTTTTTCCAGTATAGATAAATGTACTTTATTGGCTAAATAACTTACATAATTCTGAGAAGGATAGCTTAGAAAATCTGAACTATTTTCATGTTAAGCAGTAATAAAATTATGCTTATTGAAAAGAAATGTGGATAGTAAAAGAGCACCGACAATCCTAAAAAAAACAAAAAAAGCCAACAAGTAAGTTACGTGCTTTTTTGTAGAACATAAATACTGAGATATATTTTTGGTTGATGTTTCAAGGCCTGGAACATACATACTACATTCAAATTTTTTATACATATTTTAAAATGTAAATGAAAACAAAAACATTTTCTTTGGCATATTGGTACATACATCAGGACAATGTACAAGCATGCTATTTTGAATTTAGGGATTTTACACTTTTCATATTTGGTTGTCAGGAGGGATGTAGAAATATACAACTTTAAACCATAAGCAGCCATAGACAGAAATGTTGATCTAATCATGCTGTGTATTTGTATAGACTTTTATCAGCTGTGTTATGTCACAACAGCTGTATTATATATATGAATTTTAATATAGTTATTATGTAATAAAATCTTACTTGATCTTTTCAGTCTTTCTCAATCTATCATGGTTAAGCTTTTTGACTTGTTTTGTCAGTAAGAGGAGTTTTGCTACTAAAGGTCATGTTAATACCAATTCTTTAATGGTAACATGTTCATGGCTAAGAAGTTTGAACCCTAGGAGAGGATAAACAGAGCACAACAGTTGGTCTGAGGACATGATGCCTATTCAATACACATTACACAAGGTTTTTACCTCAGATTAGCCTGATCTATGAATGCCCATTTGTACCTGGAGTCCAGTGGAAGCCTCAGTTTAATTTCAGTGTGAAAGAGTCCTGGTTTACACGTGCTGAAACTACCCCATGATATGAAGCAAAGTCTGATTAGTGGGGACAATGAAGAGATTTGTTTCCAAAAGACTCTTGATTCAAACTGAAACAGTAATACAGGCACATCAGAGTTTACTGCAGGATTTAACTGTATATTAATTCTAGCATTTCATTTTCTGGACAGTGGTAGATTTAAAAGCCAAGAAAGACTTTAGCATAGTTTGGTGTTCTATTTTTAAGATGTTTAGAAAAAAGATATGCATCAAAAAGATTACGTAAGAATTAGAGTGATGAATGGAAAGTTAACTGAGGCTATTTCACTTCCCTGACACTGCTTGCCATGGCAAAGTGAACCACAGCCTTTAGTTCTAGAGGTGTCCCTGTCTTCCCCTGGGTTGACAGGCACCTTAAATTAATCTACTGCATAGTGTATGCGCAACTCCCAAAGGAGACGATTTGCCCAATATAAGTCATCTGTACTTCAAACCCATGCTTATAGTCACACTGTGTTATGAGATAAATAAAAACTGTGGCAATCTATCAAAGCATGACTGCAAAGCAGATCAAGCCACGTTACGAAACAGAACACAAAAGTGCTCATACTAATGGAAAACGTTCTGTCTGTATTTCTCAACTCCCGCATAGATTGTTTTGCTAAGTGCCTCCAGCCAGTGGCAGTGAAGATATATTCTAATAACTTGACAGTCACCTGCACAAAGCACAGAAAAGGACTAAATGCCCTAATTACAGGTCTGCTAACACTCTGGTCTTCCAGCGTTCTTTTCTAGGGGCAGAAACTTGGAAGCTGGATTCCCCTTAGTTATGCCTAAGGGGATAACAAAGATGTAGATCATTTAAGTAGTTGCTAAAGACATTTACTGGGGTTTTCACTCTTTTTCTCTTGTATTCTTATCTCCAGCCAAGTTTTTTCTTAAATCTGCAAAAGTAGAGGCTCTCTGATACACTCATTCCAGACAGCATTCATATGGGTCTTTCATTTCATTACAGAGATGTGGTGTTCTTTGCCTTGTTTGCTCCTTCACTAGTAACAAGTAAGTGATGGTCTTTTATGCAAAGATAGTCTAATATTCAAAGCATTTAGTTATGCTGTTACACTTAGCACATGAAATTATAGATGAAAGAGTAGATGTAATAAAGCAGGAGATATGCAAACTGCATAATGTAAATATTTAAAACTACAGGACTAAGTAAGAAGAATTACCTGTAAAAGATAATTTATCTTTTACAAATGTAAATGTAAAATGTAAATGTAAAAGACAATATATATAATTATAAACAGGCAAAAATAAGAAGTTGTTAAATAATTAAGTAAAAAATTTACAGTGCAGATTATCCATGACAGTGTTGAAATGACAGACGTTTTCTATTTGGTATAGACGCACACACTGTGCCTAGACAATTCAGTCATTATAAACACTTATTTTGATCATCACTATAAGCCCCACTCCTTGTCTCCTAGAAAGCTTCAACAGAGAATAAACTAATTTCCCCATGTATAAATGACCCTTGCCTCTAACTTTACAGCTGTGTTAATATTGGGGCCTGCCCCATGCTTACTAGTCTGACAGAACTGTTGTCCATGTTGTGGTTTAACCTCAGCAGGCAGCTCAGCCCCACTGGCCACTACCTCCCCATCATTATGATGGAGAAACAAAATGGAAGAGCAAAAGTAAAAAAACCCAAACCTATGTGTTGAGATAAAGACAGTTTAATAGAAAAAGCAAAATCTGTGCATGGAAGCAAAGCAAAACATGGAATTCATTCACCACTTCCCATCAGCCGGAGGCGTTCACCTATCTCCAGGAAAGCAGGGCTCCAGCACACATAATGGTCACTCAGGAAGACAAACGCTGTAAGTCCAAATGTTCCGTTTTCCTCTTTCTTCCCCCAGTTTATATTGCTGAGCATGACATCATACGGTATGGGATATCCCTTTGGTCGGGGGGGGTCAGCTGTCCCAGCTGTGTCCCCTCCCAGCTTCTTTTGCACCCCCAGCCTGCTCACTGGCGGGACAGTGTGAGAAACAGAGGAGGCCTTGACGCCATGTAAGCCCTGCTCAGCAATGGCTAAAACGCCGGTGTGTTATCAACACTGTTTTGGTCACAAATCCAAAACACAGTACCATACAAGCTGCTACAAAGAATGTTATCCCAGCCAAAAGCAGTACACCTGGAAATGCAAGATCTTAATTTTAAGTCTTGAGAGAAATTAAGAGGGAGGGTAGGAGTGGGTTGGGTGGGTGTTGGAGAGAGAGAGTTTAGGTCTCTCTGCTAGAATGTGCTGATATCAACCTTGGGCATTTGTGTAATGAAGAGGTGATGGTCACCTTGCTAAGCCACTAGGCCATGTAGAAGAACATAAGGCTAGAAGAAAACTGAGCCCTCACCTGGATAAGGACAGACTGGGGTCCTACATTGTGCTTCTTGGCAGGCTGTATGCATTTTACATTAGATCACCAAAAGACAAAATTAGAGCAATCCTAAAAGAAACGATCAGAAGCTCAATTTCTCCCATTTTTCTGAGCTAGATTCAAGTCCTTTTGTCAATTTGGTTTCTGGTCCTATGACTCTTGCATTCTTGGCTGCTAATGTTTCTGTTTCAACAAGAAGGGTGGGGAAATCTTTAAAAGTGAAAAGCAGAAGCTGTGTCCAAAAGATGAAAGAAGGTACTCTAGACTTTGGCAAGGTAAACTTATGTACACATTAAGGCACGCCAAAAAAAATCTTGTGGAGCAATTTGCTAACAGTATAAAAATGAATAAAATATATATTTATTTTTTTTAACATATCAGAAGCAGAAGCCCTGCCAAAGAATTTGTATAGCCAACATAAGATTGATGTGCAAAAGGAACAATACTAGAACATAAGGCCACTGCACAAAAGTTGCATTCTCTGCAGTGGCATTAACAGTGATGGCTGTTATAGTAGTTTTTTTCTTTATGGGTGTCAAGTCTAAGGAACTGTTCCAAAAGTGTCAGTATAAAAGGTTTTAGAACAAATTAATAGATACGTATTATCAGGATGAAATGACTTTTGCCCAAGAGTTTTAAATTAAATCAAATATAAGATTGCTGATCTTGTTTGTAGTGGATAGCTTACTGCTTACATTGGCTTTAGCACCAGATGACTGAATTAATGTAATGACTGTTTTCTAAAGGACACCAAAAGCATTTTGGAAATTAAAGATTTTTATGTCTGACTGCTATTTCAGGCAAATGTTAATAGAAATATTTTAAATAATATCATACATAGACACATACATTAATATACTTACTATAAATGATAATATAAGACTATGACTAAACAGGACATTTGTAGAAAGAAGTCTGTGATTCACAAATGCAAGTAGATGTGTTGCCTTTTTTTAAATGTCAGTGTATCTGCTTGTATGTACATGTTATCTGCTTGAAACACCCTACATGGATTTTCAAGAAGATATCAACTAGGTTCTTCACCATTGTTTTTTTAAGAAATAAATTTACCAATGAGTAGGAGGGAATTTCATGACCAATAATCGCTTAAATGGTGGTAATTAGAACGTAGACTTAAATGGTCACGTACTAAAATAGGGAAGGTAATGGAGTTATCCCAGAGGGCTTGGTTCTTGATTTCATGTTGCTTAAATACTTATGATTTAAGACAGGGGGTCAGGAGCAAGATCCTTAAATCTGGTGCTCTTACCTACCTCTTCAGCTTGATCAAAACCGAAATAGACTGAATCTGCAGTAAGATTTCACAGTACAGAGCAGCCAATAAGAAGGCAGATGAAATTCAAGATCAATAAATGCAAAATAATGCACATGAAGGAAAAAATTCACTCTGAGTTTGCAAACAACAATAGGTACTAAATTAGGTGTAAATACCCAGGAAAGAGGCTTTTTTACAGATGATTTTACATATCTGATCGTTCAATGCAGAACAAAAATAAAATTGGAAATTGTAGAAAGGAGGTAAACAGTAAAATGGAAAATCAAATTATGACACTGAACAGTTATACTGTGCATCTTTTGAATGCTGCTTACAGTCCTTACTCTTTCTTCTCAGCAAATATGTGAAAAAAAGGCAACAAAGCGTGGTCTGAAATGCTCAGAGTAGAAAATGATTGACTGAAGTGAGGTATGATACAGACACATGAAATCAGGAAAAACATAATTAAGTAAAAGGATTTCATACTATTTAAAATAAGTCCATAATTTTCATTTTTATAAGATATTCTGCTTTCTAAAAATATGAGTTAAAAATTCTTAGGGAGAAGGTTGCAGGAGATATTAAACCCATAATGCAGATGCAAGTTTACGGTTAGAAACCTCGTAAAAATTAGGCTACTGGCATTTTGGGCAATTTCTGGGAGAGAAGTATCACCGTATTCTTGCCTTATTTTCTTATAGTTTTGCCATAGACATTTTTCCTGACCGCAGTCAGAGGCAGGACATTAGACTGGATAAACCATTGCTATGAACCCAGAAAAACTGTTCTTTTATTGTTATGGACCCTCTCTATATATAGTTACTATTACTTTTTCTGCCCCTTTTTATCTAACTCCTTGAAAATCTATTCTGATGATATGATAATTTCTTTTTTCTGTATATTATCTAATAGTTGTTGTATATTTGACAATAACCATCATAAAACCAACTGAAGACACAGATATATAGCAATTTTCATATAGATAATCAAGAACCTAATCCTGGGATAGATGGACAATTAAGGGAAATGCTATAATCAAAATTCAGAGACCACTGTCTTTACATCAAATAAAGAATCAGATCCATTGTTTTAAAGAGAACTACATATGCGTGTAAAATTTACAAACTGCATGCACTACTTATTACAGCCTATATTGAAGTTATATCTTTCTTGTATCTTATTGAATACTGAATACAATCTCTTTGAACTAGAAAGTGTCTGAAGTTGCTATCATATGATACTTGTGGCATTTTGAATCAGGGTTTATATCTTAAGTTACTCATAGGCATTTCAAAATCAAGAAGCACTTGCAATGCAACTAATGGAGTGCTGAACTATTTTCTAATTGTGGACATATACGGGGGATGGGGAGTCGGGGAACCCAACAAAAAAAAACACTGAAGAAGAGCCTGAAGGTATCTAAAATGGAACCTACATAAAACATAAATCCAGAAGTCCACATCTAAGGCCCTAAACCTGCTTCTTAACCTTTGGCCTAGTAGTACAGATGCCTTAAATCTTCTGGGACAGGTCTTGCAGTAGAAGTCTGAATTGGGAGACCCTATTTACATACATTTACATACCTCAGATCTATACGACGTTCTGTCTTTGGAAAATTTTTGTGCATGTATTTTTCTATTGGCTTTAATTATTAATTTCTATTAATTAAATTAATTTCTATTGATCTAATTAATAGATTTTTCATTTTTAAAAAGTTCCAACATTTTATTTTTGATGTTTATAGAGCAGATTTTTTTTCTTTGAAAAAGGCAAATTATTTCCTTAGGTTTGTGAGTAGCAAAGATGTTACTTAAGATAAGGAGTGATGTGAAAAAAAAATATTATATCTGCCTCCACACTTGGATGCTGTGAGCAAAACAAGGAGATTCTTGAAACTAGCACATGCTGGTACATTTACAGCTCAGCTGTAATTGGTGAAACAGTTGACAAAACATGTTTATACAGGACTCATGAAAAAGAACATTTTTTTACTTTATGTGTTCAGTGTTTATAGGATTTATTTTATTCTTTCATTTTTATTATAGTCAGAGATAGAAATTGACAAGACTTACAAATATGTTTTGAAATAGCAACAAAATTATTAACCTTATTGGTAGGAAGTGGAAGTTACTCAGTGTTAGTAAGGTCTTCTCAAGCCACTTATGTGAAAATAAGAACTACCCAACGGGCTATATGAGTTGTATCAGAATATACAGTCTCTGTCTCAGAAGTTTGCAATCAATAAAATTATCACTGGAGCCATGGAGTAGATTTTTTTTTCCCAAAAATATTTCCCAAACTGTTTACTAGATTCCATAAAAAGTTGTGTTTTCTCAGAAAACTGTTTGTCAAAGGAAAAATAAATATTAATTTCACACAGGTCTGTCTATTTTGTTTCCTCTTGTTTCCTCCTTTGCTCTGTTTTACATGGTAGAAAAATCTCATCAAAAATGTCTTATGCTCTTGACCCAGCTTTGTTTGAAAACTGTTTTGTCATCCTTCAGCTCCTTAAAGGAAAAGATGAAAGCAAAAATATAGATGTGTTTCTAATGAGGATAATGAAAGCTGAAAGGCAAATAGAGGCAATGGAGGAAAAGTGTGGATACTGATAGATGCTGAGCAGAGAAAGGTGGAAATGATGAGTCTGTAATGTGACTTAATGAAAGGAAACACTCTACTGAAGAACAAAGATTCCAATACAAAATTCTGAAAGCAAACACTTGAGATTTCAGTGGGATTCTGAAGTCTATATGGAGGATTAGACTGATTAGAGGCAACACTATATAAACTTCTTGCAACTTTCTTTGACATGATATTTAGTCTACCACCAAAAGTTGAAAAAGTTATTTTTGATACACGAAATATTTCTGTCACCAGCCTCATAGTATAGTACTAAAGGCCAACAGAGATCAGTACAGAGCTTTCTTGCCAGTTGTTTAAAGTGATGACATTCTTTCTGGAATTTGCCAGGAGAAAATATCTTTTCTTTATTTTAAATGGTGTTTTGTGTTTCTTAATATAGTATGGGTTACACAGATTTTTATTTTTTTTTTTATTCTGGGTTTTTTTAAATTTCATTTGGCTATTTTGAAGTGTATTTTCTGGAACAAGGATAGATATTTATCTGATAAACTATGATGTAAAACTATTCCTGAAGCTAATTCCTCAACTTCTCAGATGGAGTTTGATAAAGAAGTTGACAGTTTATTGGCTGGAGATGGTTTGTATGATTGTTTCTTGCTGCATTGCTTTTGCTTTGTTTTGTTTTCCTTTCTTCCTGGGCTTAATCTTTAGAATTTCATCTGCTCTCTATATTGATAGATACTTTATTTTAATCCAACATAGACCTTTTGATGGATAATCATACTAAATATTAAATATTTGGATTGTGTCATGAAATCCTTTGAATATAACAGATTTTTCACTGTCCTGAGTGTAATATAAACTATTAATTATGTACTGTCTTTCTTCTTTTACCAAGCTGTGGACTTTATAGATATAGTAAAATTATCCCTTGTTGTCTTAAACTAGAAAATGTACAATAAGCTTGATGAAAGAAAACGTATTTAATAACCATGGTAACTGTCAGTAACATCTGTAGATATCTCTCTCATTTCTCTATGAAGATTGAAAAACATCATTAATTTTTGTTGATTTTTATTTTTTGTGCAAAAGGAGAAAAGGGAAAATCAGTGATGGGCATAATTTTAAATCACATATGGCTAAGTATTTAGGAATTACTGGCACAATGAGTATGGCAGGCAATAAAAAATATTTAGATTCAAATGAATTTGTCAGAGATAGAATTAGCCTTTCCATAAAATTGGATTGTCTCTGTAGTGTCTCTGCAAACACTTTAATGATACCTCTAATGATACTTTGTGAAAAACATTGATGTGTATAAATCTTTCCAAATGTTTTTTGAAGCAAATCTGATACCTCTTCCATCTGCCCAAAAACCTGATAGGATTTAAAAAAGAGAAAGATCTCTGTGAGATGACCCTGACATTATTCTGGAATTTGGGGACACTGCTGGCTGAGAAAGGCAAGGTTCCTGATTGATTTTATAAGGTTGCTAAATGTATTTCAGTGATATTTTAGAATAACTAGTCACTAACACAGGAATATTCAGTAAACAACATATGCTACTGTAGTTGAGGGTTGCAATAGTCTAGTCAACTGAAGTTCAAAGACAGACAGATCCTCTCAGATGAAAGGCTTTTTTAATGGCCTCAATTTTCAGCTAAATATGAGCATTTTGGACTGTGTTTCTGTTGATGATTTTAACCCCATATGGAAGTTGCCCTCATAATGGGTGAACATTCTGCAAACCTCATCATAGGAAAACCCTAAAATGTATTTGCACCTCTGTATCTGGTAAGTCAGACTTTTCCCTAATACTTCATGTTGAGCTATTTCACTACACCAGCCATCATTCTTCATCTCATTACCTTTTTCCACACCTTTCCCAAAGGTAGGGGTAGCTGATGTTTAACAAAATTTTGTGTACCCCAGCCATGAGACCTGACTGCAATATGCAGTGTTTCCTGTCCTTTCAAATCTGATTCTTCGTCATCCAAAATAGAAATGGAAATCTAATCTCTGCAGCTGAAGTTGATCTCCCATAAAGCATGGATCTGCTTTCAAGAGGGCCAGAATTACTGGCAGGAGAAAAGCAATAGTTTATGAAAATACACAGACTGACTGTAAGATTCTTTTTCTCTGAGATAACCCTTGGGAGGAAATGATAAGTGTTGGGTGACTGTGCTTTGTATGGAAGTTGAACTCTATAATGTGGACCAGACAGGAAAGCCCTGTGGAAAACCTCTGGCCAGTAAGCTGCTAGAGCATTAGGACCTCTGTTTCAGCTACATCTGTTACGGAAATGTGTTTTCAGTCAGAGAAACAAGACAAAAGTCATGTATGTGCTGAAGATATGTCTCTCCCTGCTTTCAGGTACCCTATGGCTCTTCTGCAAACTGTCTGACATTACAATCCTGTTGTAACTGTGTTGCTAGGTTGTGTTCTCCTGTTTTCCTGATGCAGCTGAGAACTCCAGAAGGAAAGAAGGCATAATGCCCACATTACCTTTTTCATTGTGTTCACTGCCCGGCAGCCAGAAAAGTAGTTTCACCCTCCCACTCCTTTGCTTGCAATGAGAACTAATAGTCAGATGGCTTATGTTAACTGATTACATTTTCTGTGTGCCTGTCTCTGCCCTTTCTGCTAGATGATTTAAATCTGTGCATACAGGAGATCCACTGTGATCTTTTGCGTGGAGTCACAAAGCTTTATCTTATTCTTCTTGGCAATACTCTGGAAACATTCCTGCTTCTCTAAGGAATTCTTCAAAAAACAACCTATTTAAAAAAAAGCCTGCAGAATATATAGATGCAGGCAGTTGAAGGCAGAGGTAGAAGAAAGCAAACTCTCACAGAATATTTTGGACTTCCAGAATATTTAAAAAAAGTGGGATAACCCACTGATAAAAGCTTTTTCAAAGCCTTTTAAATTAATACTTTCGTTCTGAGAAAGCAGTCATGTCAAGGATGATATGTTACTCCTTTTCTTCCGCTGTATTTGACTGTGTATCTAAATTGGCTGTTTTAGGTTGAAACTGTGAACATAGCATGGATCCTGATTTTTAAGAGGGTTTCAGTGCAACCTAAATTGCATTGTATAACGTGGGAAGGGTTGTTTATTCTTTGAAGTGAGTCAGATTTCCATAGACACTGTATTTTGTGAGAATGTTCTTCAAAAGATTGTGTGTGTATGTGTAAATTAGTAGATTTATATACCAATAGATGAAATGCTCCCATCTCTGAACATTCAAAAAATATGACACAAACACCAAAGGTTTGTGATTTTTAAATTAGTTTTAAATACTAATAATCTGAAGGTGAAGTTTCTTTGCTATTTTGATTTTAAACTCCCAGAATCTATGTACCTATTTTTTTTCTTAGTAAACTTGAAGATGATAAACTTTTAAAGGAAGACACTTCAGATTCTTTTATAAACAATTACCTGACAAAAAGAGTTCAGGCTTAAAAAAAAAGAAATATTGTGAGAGCTACAAAAATCTGTGAGTTGACAATCCTGAGACATTACAGAAGAAGATATATTAAAGCATTCTTCATAGGTTTTGTTGGACCAACAGAAGATGTCCTCATGCATTTCTAATGATCTTCTATGTACAGCTCCTTACATGCAGCTCTTCGTGATGTAGTTAGATGTCCCTGTCACAGCTAATCTTTGTGCTGGCAGTAAAATACATTTCATATTTTAAAAGCCATTGACTTTTGCCCCTCCCTGTTTCCTTCTAGGTGTTCCTTTAAAATATCTGAGCTTCTCTTTGCTTATAATGCATTGCCTTAAAAATAAAAGACCTTTTTCGAAGGTAGCAATGTTCCTATGTTAATTTTAATATGTAATGCCTTCTCTTCTCATAATTTTTAGATCCATGTGTATTTTCTGATTTAAAGTGGCATTTTCTCCACATTGGTATGAAGGTTGTTTTAAAGAAAAAAAGAGGCTTGAAGAGTGAGTGGTGAAGTTTTGTATGAATTCTCTTACATTTTGCTGTGCATGTTACACTGAAGAAATATGTCAGAGTATATAAAGAATACCTACCAAGGAAAGTCTATGAAAAAATTCTCAGTGTGATCAGAGGATTAAATCATCTAAAGAGTAGAAAACACTATGCCTAAAATTATGATAACTGAACAGAACTAGGTCTTTTAATTATGTGGACAAAGATAAAATCTGTATAAATGCAAACCTATCTAAGTTTTGGAAATTTTTATTCATAGATATCATTATCAAATAAATGTTTGTTAAATAGACTTGTATGTATTCACTGTTGTAATGCACGTTAGATTTACTTCAAGAATAATTATTTTCAAAAAAAGAGAAAGGTCTAGGAAAAGTATTTTAGATTCATGACCATTTGAGTATGTCTTCTCTATTTGGAAGTTATTACCATATTGTGTTTCTACAGTTTAGTTACATGCATTCTCACAAAATTATTCAAGCACATTCTAGATATTTGACAAAAAAAAAAAAAAAAAAAAAAAGGCAAAGTCAAGCATTGCAGCTTGATTATAGCCTACATAGCTTAAAGCCAGAAGTCTTGCAAACATCTAATTAAAGCAGAAAAAATCTAATAGAAAACTAGAAAACACTTAATACAAGAAAGGAAAGCACAACATTACAGAACAGACAGAAGAATAAAGTGCTTTTTGCAGTAGATTTCATAAAACTGACATTGTAACACAATTAGAGACATCAGGGAGCCACAATGCATAATAGAACATTTCAGTAGTGACAGTAAAGTCCATACAATTTGTATGGTGTATTGGAGCAGAGCTTCAGATGAATGAAAATGAAACAGCTGCCTGCTGGGATTAGGCATTAGAGAACAACGAAATGACCAGCTGCTGACAACTCAGTACAGCAGACACCTGCGAAAGGTAGTCCAGTTAGCCCAGCTCAGCAATGCTGATGCCACTGGCAGGTGGTATGCCTGGCTTTTGATTACTGGTTTTTGGATCAAATTGCCATATGTTTACTTCTAAGGGCAGTGAAAGTCAAGGGACTGTACTTGTCCCTTACAGCAAAGGCACTGAAGTAGAGGTCCTGTGTTACTCTTAGAATTTGTCTTGCAGACCATGGTTTGCTTTTGTGAAAATTTTACTGAAACTACAGCCATTAACAGTCATTCTTCATTATTTTAAGAAGTGATAGGAGCCTCAAAAGAAAATACCTGTGTATGACAATGCCCAGCCCCCACCCCCTAAAAAACCCCCGAACAAACCCAAACAAAAAACAAAACAAAACAAACATGTATGAAATTTCCCAGGATTTAAAACTATGTTATTGGAAGACTTTGCTGAGCACTTGTTTTACGGAAGGGTGCCCATTAATCTGAAATGGAGATAGAAGACAGAAATGGACTTAAAGTCAGGGCAGGTAATCAGGAATGTACATGAATGCAACAGCATGTATAACTTAGGCATCTCCAAAACTTCAGGTTGTGGTGTTTGGGACAAGAGTGGCCTGACGGAAGTCTGGCTGTAAGAGCAAATCAAAATATTCCTTTTCATTGGTCTCTCCTATGCTTAGAAAACAAGGTTCTAAAATGATTCTTCACTAATAAGCAGGACCATATGAATGATACTCATCTCCATTATCACTGTCCCCCCTGTCTATCTGAAAGAGGAAGTAAGCTACTGAATATTGGGCTAGCAGTTTGGGTTGAAACACAAAATCATGTTAATGTCTAAGTGACTTTATTTATAACATTTTTTTTTTATTATTATACACCCACCCACAGGCAAACAAATTTTAAGGATGCAAAGTTAGCTTTAATATTTTATAGCTGAATGTTTTATGGCCATTCCTATTAAAACCAGAAATCACACTGGCTTTTCCCTTCAGAGATGGAACAAACTATGATACAGATACTACCAAAGCAAACTACTTCAGGACACATGCATTAGACAGAGGTGCTACAGATAGTCTCTAGGCAGCATATGTCTATTTTGGCCATCCTGAGTATTGACGGAAGGTGCTCCTGAGTCATGGGAAAAGTGGGCATAAAGATATCTAAAAATTTTAACTGTGTACTTACTAGTCATGGCCTGACCTGTAAGCCCCAAACTTTGGGTTAATTTAAAAAGTCAATTCAAACATTAATTTTCTGAATCTGTCTCTTTTTTTGTGTCTGATTGCAATTAAATATTCCTCTCCCACCAGAATAGAGTTACAGTTACTGTAGTAATGTATTCAAGTTTTTATGTCACATACATCTTGAGCCTTTTCAATAAGAAATGTGATGATGAGTTCAAATGTGGTCTATCCTTCCGCTCATCTTCTCCCAGAGGAAAGAATCATATATGTAGTGAAGTGATTTTTGCTGGTTTATCTATGTTTAATATGTGTACTGTGCAACAGGGGTTTATAGTAGAGAAGAAGTGTACTTTACTTTTAATCTAAAAGAGGTTAGGTGGTGATATTATCTATACATTTCTGAGTTATCTCAGAATTGTTATTGTGAATAGGAAGTTATCTGTGGAGGAAAAAAATAAAAATAAACCCTTCCAAGTTCTTCTACCCTTTTTTATTTAACAAAGAAATGTATATTGTTGGATTATATACATGTTCTGAAAATGTATCTGTAGTTTAAAATAGCTGAATGCTTGAACAATTAGACTGTGCCCATGGAACCAGTGTTTTGAAAATCTTTATTCTGAGATACATTAAGTACTATACCATGGAAGACAGTTCTTCCAGGAACAAGCTAATGCAGTGCCAGAAAATCAGCTTTTACAGCATTGTCAAAGTATTCCCAACTATAACACAGTTTTACAAGCAGATACTGGCATGAACATAGAATACACCTGAACTTCAAGATATTTTTTTATTATGATTATTATCTATGCTTTCCATCTATGAGGAGAGGAAAATTACATTAGAAACTCAGCAGTTAACATTATTTTTAATAAGGCAAATCCTCCAGGATCCTGTCGTAGAATATGTTCCTGCTAATAAACTGCAAGATTTAAGTTGTGCTACTTTTGAGCACTCTTGTAAGATAAAACTAGTGCAGAGGTCCTGAAACCAGCCAAAATGGTGGAAAATTATACAGCTGTACCAGTACGGCAGTGTTTCTGAGGCTGTTTTTGTTAACTCACAGGTACCACAACACATGGCTGCTGCACCACTCTCAGACACAAGCTGGCAACTCTTTCTGACTCCATCCAGCGCTCCAGGGATGTATCATCTCTGTGTGACATTGGCTGACAGGTGGTTCAGGCACTTCTGTGCTATAATTCCTTGTTGTAATATTAGAAGATGAAGGCCTGAATTTTAAAAGCATGTATGAGCCTCACTTCCATTGAAATTGTTGTAGATGGCTCTGTATGCTCTGAGTTTCTTGCACTAAACAATTTGTTCAACACAGATGGAAAATTTGTGGAAGAATGGGAAACTAAAACTGGAAAGACTGCAAGGATAAGAGTTTTAAGCTTTAGTTATTCAGACACAAAAAAAATTGATATAGCTTTTTTTCTGTAATTACCACACCCCTATATATGTGATTACTTTCTAAGATTCTCTCAAACTGTTAAGCACAGGACTATCACTCAGTCATTTTAGGAAAGTGTGGGAGCAGGAATGGAGTTTGACCATTAATATGACATAGAATTTTCTCCAGTCCTTTTTTAAACAACACCAACAGACAGTTGTACATTGCTTTACCTCCTCTTCCAAGGAAAAAAACCCCAAACATTAGATTCTTTTACCCTAAACCATGAGGGTTGGATAGGGCTTTAGATGATATCTTAGTTCAATCACTGGAGGGTAGTTTCTGATGAACAAATTCTAAGACAAATAGTGTGGTCGGAAGAAGTGTAGTTATCTGCAAAGCACTGATGCTATTAACGTCACAGTGACCTTACAAAAGCCTGATGCAAATTATAAGATGCTAGAAAATACAAGTGCTGTTATCATAAACCCATAATCTTCAAAACCTATTTTTCGCTCATCTGCAGAGTGATGAGTTACACATCACAATGTGAAATCTAGCTGATGATTGTCTCTTTGTTCTGGGGCCCTGTTCAAATATATGGATTAAAATTACTCTTTGGTGGAGAGCAAGTATTGGAAAGTCAGTCAAGCTGTTCTGTTGCAGTAGCATGCTGAGGCTATGATGTGTAAGTGACTGAGCTAGAAGGTGGAAAGGAGAAGAAATTATGCAAAATAAATATAAAGAGTGCCAAACCATTACTTTCTGAGCTGCTTTTCTGGGAAAAAAGGGTTTAGCAGTGGTGATATCTCTTTCAGGCAAATCGATGTATGTAGGGTTAATAATGGAGCTGGATGCAGCTGGATGCTATTGCCAGTAACATCACACACCTCTGCATTATACAGTGTGCTGGCACCAATGACTTTTTCTGACAGAGCAGTGCTCTTTTCTTCTTTGCTTTGTAGGGTGTTTTTTTGGTTTTGGGAGTTTTTTTAGCTGTTGGCAAAAACCATGAAAGCAGCTACAACACACAGAAATGAGCCACATACCACAGGGACTGCTCAACACAGTAAGTTACCCAAATAAAACTTTGTGTGTTTCCATTATTATTTTTTTTAATTTCACTTTGTTTTGGAGTCAATGTCAGTTTTCTCATCTACCTGAAGCTAACACTAAGAGAACTTCTGTAACTACTGCCATTGGGTTACTTTGGCTTAGATAACTGAGGAAAATTAATCTAGGTGTCAAATAAATAACAGACTCTTTTAGTACAACAGATTTAATTAAAACAGTCTGTTTTGTGATAACTATTAATAGCTGACCTTCAAGTAGTTCTGAACAGAAAATACAAAGAATATTTTACCTGATATAACTGTGCTCTTGAGAAGGGCTTAATCTTTTCTAAAACAGCAATGCATGTTTCTTCAATTTTTATAACCACGAATTGTCTCTAAGCAACCTTATACATGAATTCATGTATGTACATTTGTGTGCCTGACAGTATTTAGAACTGCTCCTTGCCTGAGAGGTAATTCCATAACAGTCTGTCTACACAGCTTTTCTCCAAAGGATTCCCCTTATAACTGTGCACAAGCATTGTGAGCTAGAGCTTTACACTGCATAATAAAATTTTTATTATTATTCATCAAAAGTCCTAAATAATTTGGAAAATTTCCTAATAATTTGTATCAAACCTGAGTTGATTTATACATAGAAAAACCTGTGTCTTAGTGTAGAAAATTGGGAAAAGTATACTAGTATATGAAAAGCAGTCTGGAATCTACAGAAGAACAAACACTATTTGCTTATGATTTGAGATCCAAATCATATTAGAAGCATACAAAAAAGAGGGATTTTAGCAAGGCTGAGACTGAGTTACTAATGCATTTCTGGAAACTTACAGAAATTAACCTGCAAACTTGGAAGATAGATATGCAGCATTTTAAAGATTGTGTAAAAAATATATTTGTACGTACCTGGCCTTGTAATGATGATGAGTTTTCTATTTCAGATCAGTTTCGCAGGCTTGTTTGTGAGATAAAAAAACCCAGAAGAAAAAAAAATATCTAAACTAATGCTTTCTTTTAGGTTTATTTGCTCATCTTTGCATTTATTCTGTAGAGTATGACATCTGGCATAATTTTCAGGTATGTTGCTTATTCATAAAGTGAAAGAGAAATGGTTTTCCTATTTCAAAAGATGTTTGAAATTTTAAAAGTCCACTTACACAAATGAAAATGTCAAAATCCCTATTAAATATTGTTATGGCAGCTGATGTCTAATCCTGTCCTTACCATGGTGTCCATGTAATTTTGGGCAAGGCATTTAAACCACATCTGCAAAAGGACTGGAATCTTGTAGCATTTCACCGATGTTGAGTTTTGAAGGCTGAAGGGCATTAATGCTTTGTACTCTGAAATTCATCACCAACTAGTGCATGGATTTGACTTCTGTACTTCAGATTTCTGCCCCTAAAGTACAAGTATTATAACTATATCCCTCACCAGGGTAGTTGTAGAAATAAGTACTTCCATATTTATGAAGCACTAGGATACCCTCTTCATGAACTTCTTGGAGCAGCCTGTGAGGAATTAATCATAGTTCCTATTCAGAAATAAGGTTTGAATAAGTAAAGCCTTGGGTCACAAACTGAATAATAAGGGTAAAAGAAAATATTGATCTTCATATTGATCACTAAGTGAGCACCATACATTCATGGCCTGTAGTGAGGCTGAGGTCCTGTGGAAAATATGTTGTGTAATGATGTAATTAAAGATTATAACATAATGCATATGTATGAGGGATCAAATTAACATTACACTGGTAACCTCATATCTGACATTTTTGAGAGATTGAGCACTCAGCCTAATAAGTTCTTTTAACATATTTTTCTGGGTATGTAGAATATATGTATAGGCAGTTCTTAACTTTCCATATAAATGATGGACTGCAGAGAAGGAAAATTTGAAAGACAGCCTTTTTAAATTGTATTTATTTTATGTGTGCCCACAAATGGGCCCTTTTGAACAGAACAGCGTAATGGGGTTGAACTCAACAGAACTGAAGTGTTATAGCATTGAATCACAGAGACATGAATCAGATTCCTTGGATTTTCTGAATATTGATGGTCTGATGTATTCATCTTGAAAATAATCTTGCCCTCTCACCAAATAAATTTTTCTCACCTGCAAACTGTAGATTTGTTTGAAAGAGTAGGTGTGAATGACATGCAAATTATGTAGCATACAACTCGGAATTTTTCTCCAGCTTCCCCTGCTACCTCATATGTCCACATAACTTGAGATTACAAGAGTCCTTTGGGGACAAAGGCTATTGGAATAAACAGAAAGAAGAAAATGTTAATCAGATCTACTCAAGATGCTCCTTGTGACTACCAAATCATTGGTAAATATGCAGGACATGAACTGACACTTTTAATACTGCAAGAAAATGCATTGTTTCAAACAACCAGGGACAGTCTTTTATCAGCTACCAATGATTTTGTTGTATCAGTAAGGGGAAGGAGGAAAAGAAAGGAAGAAAACATGTCAATTACTGGTAAGTGTTGCTGTCCTTTCAACAGCCAAGTAAGGGCACTAACACAGAGGTGAAAAGTGAGAATGAGAGTTTTGTAAGTATGGCTTACCTTTCATTACACAAAACCTGGAGGGACTTTCTTTTTATCTTTTTATCTTTTTACCTCTTCAAATGAAAAAATAATATTTTTTTAAATGAAGATAGAAATTATATTTTTAAAGCACCCTTTTCCTCCTCTACTTCTAGATATATTTATATATGCTTTTGTTTCTGTAGAGAATTTTTAATATACTTATACTTGCTAGATATGTGTTTAAGGTTGCAATTGCATCAAAGTTTCTAGGTAGAGTATGTGGTTGCTATAATGGAATTCCACATTTCTCCCACAGAGATAATTGTATTCCAGTAGTGCATGGATTGTTCTTGCTAAGCAGAATATATAAAGCATTTTGGGATCATCTGTGGGTGACAGAAGCTACTGTTAATGTCATTGGCTTTTAATCTAAGGTAGTAAAAACTCTTATTGTGGTGGGTTACTCTCATCCAGCACCTGTCTTAATGCCAGGTGACCACCAAAGCAGCTCTATCACTCAGCTGGACAGGGGAGAGAAGATATAACAAAGGGCTCATGAGTCGAGATAAGGACAGGGAGATCACTCACCAATTACTGTCACAGGCAAAACAGACTCAACTTGGGGAAATTAGTTCAATGTATTACCAATCAAATCAGAGAAAGGTAATAAGAAATACACCCAAACCTTTACAAACACCTTCCCCCCCAGACATCCCTTCTTACTGGGCTCAACTTTTCTCCTAAATTTCACTGCTGCAGTGGCATGAGGGGATGGGGAATGGGGGTTGTCACATCATCACACATTTTCTGAGTTGCTCCTTCCTCCTCAGGCAGAGGACTGCTCACACGCTTCCGCTGCTCCAGTGTGGGTCCCCCACAGGGCCACAGGCCCTGCCAGGAGCTGCTCCGGCGTGGGCTGCCCACGGGTCACAGCCTCCCTCGGGCACCCACCTGCTCCGGCGTGGGGCCTCCAGGGGCTGCCGGTGGGGATCTGCTCCTCCGTGGGCCTCCCCGGGCTGAGGGGGACAGCCTGCCTCAGCGTGGGCTTCACCGCGGGCTGGGGGGAACCTCTGCTCCGGGCCTGGAGCCCCCTGCCCCTCCTGCGCTGCCATGGCGGCTGCGGGGATGGGCCTCTCGTGCTCTCAGTCTGCTCTCCAGCTGCAGTTGCAGGGTTTTTTCCTCCTTGTTAAATACGCTATCCCAGAGGTGCTACCATTGTCACTGATTAGCTCAGCCTTGGCCAGCAGTGGATCTGTCTTGGAGCCAGCTGGCACTGGCTCTATCAGACACAGGGGAATCTTCTAGCAGCTCCTCACAGAAGCCGCCCCTGTAGCCCCCCAGCTACCAAAACCTTGCCATAAAACACATTATAACTATTTATGCATTTTGTTACATTGTCACATTTTAACTATTTTGTCATCCATTTGACCAGCATTACTTTCAAACATTGTGTCAGTTCTGGAATGGCCCTCTGTCTTCTTCAAATCAGTCAGTTGCACTGTCCATATAAAAAATGCAGTTTTCTAGATTATGCAAGAATATTCAAAAGATATTGTTGAAAAATTCCATAAACAGATGTAATCGCCTTTTCCAGATAATTATGGGGGAGCTTTCAACTATGTACAGATTTCAGTATTGTATGTAATCATTACGCTAGAGCAAGATTGTAAAGTGGTCAATGCAGATAACTTTCTATAAAGTTATCATACATGATCACAATGTGTATAAATATGTTTTAAAGCACAAAATTTGACTGAGTTTATTTTCTCATTAATAAGTTCTCTTAGGTCCCAATTTAGTTTGTAAAAATATAGGGAAGTCCTTGGTTATTTAGCAAAATTTTAAACATATATTTAGGTCACATCAAATTTAATAGGATTTAGGCATGTGCTCATAATCAATCATTTATGGAAATGTTTTCTCAAATGATTTTTCATTACTCATTTGAGGAGGTCCATTACTAAGAACCAGATTCTACTTAATAATCTTGCCATGAAACCTCAATATAGGCAAAAGGGGAATAAAACATAGCTTACTCTTATGTTGCTTTTTAAGCCAGGAATATGCAAAAATCTGTGTGCTTTAAGAAAAACTCAAGCAACCTTTTTCACTGGTACTGGTACTAATCTATTTTGTTAAAGTGGGTGTACATTGCCAATATATGTTTAAATGCATGATAAAGCTCAAAGCAAATAGAGACCAAAATGGAGACCCTTCATTTTAACTGTGCTATATGGTTGATTATCAATTAGTTTAAAGTCTGCAGATATTAAAAATTACAAATAATATCCTTGTAAAGAACTGTACCATTAGCCTCATTTTATTGACAATTAACCAGTGTATTGATTTACCATGGACAACCTTGGACTTCCTCATCTGGTATGAGAAGAAAACTTCCTGCTGTAATTGCCTTTTCTGGTATCCTTACCTATTCTGCTAAGTATTGAACTGGCACCAAATTGCAAGTAGTGTCACTGACAAGTACAGCATTTAGAAGGGCTGATTTAACAAAGTAGCAGAGCAGCAAGCTGGTTATGGCAGTGACAGCAGCACTAAGAGGATTTCAAAGCATTGTTAGACTTTCTAAATCTTTCTCTTATCATCTTTCCAATTTTTAATTTGCTCACTCATTCAATGTAATCTCTTTTCAGAAGACATTCTGTTTCCCTTTCTGGAAGTCAAGTAGTAAACTGGAGCCATTCTCCGCTGCACTTACCTTGGTTCCTTATTTTCTGGCACATATAGATTAATGACTTATTCAGACTATTCCAGCACTTAACTTTTTATATCCTGGGCAGAGTGAAAAGCAGCAATAGACTGTGGAAGTATGTAATTGGTCTTTATATGCTGTCAGTCCTTCTGCTAGATCTGTCTTTGTCGAACACGAAGATGGAAGTGGGAGAGAGGAAAACTAATCTGCAGAAAGCATCCTAAATTCAATTAGAAATGCTTGGTATGATAGAAATTAGCATTGAACTGAATAAATTGCAAGCTTTGACAGACTGAAGGTCTAAATGCCAGATGCAAAGTGATAATGTGTGCAAAGGTTGATTCTTCATAGGAAGTAGCAGCCAAGATGTTGGTGAAGTAACCAAGATACCTACTGAAATGTGAGAGAGATGGTTTAATGTACTGAACTGTGCAAAGCCCATAATGACATGGTTGCAGGAGACATCAGTAAATACAGCATCAGTGGAATCCAGCAGAGTCTGGAGGGAAGCAGATGCTGGAATAAGACTGGAAACCAGGTGAAGGGGCAACAACAAATGCATCCCTCCTGGACAGGATTATATATCCCTTTCTGTGTCACTGGTAACATAGAACTACAAGTAGACAGGTCTAGTCACAGAATGTAGTCTGCTGAATTAAGGAAAGCATCTGTTGAAGAAAGAAAGCAGTGATTGGCATTGCAGAGCAAGAGCCTGTAGAAATGGCAACTGAGAAAACAACTAATGGAATATACAATTGCTTTAGCAGCAGTTTTTTATGAAAGACCATTGAAGACATAATAAATCACATAAATCTGCTTAAATTACATTCCTGAAAGTCAATGCATTATTCTTGTATAAGTCTTTACATAATCCATGCAATACATACAAACTTTGTAGCAAAATCCATTCTGGAAAGGGTGGCAAACACATTCTGGAGGTAAAAAAGAGGATTTGAGAAAAGATCTTTGAATTTAATGTGACTGATTTTTGACAAGTGCAAAGCATTGCACATAGGAAAAATAAGACACACACATTTAAAATAAATTCTAGTTGGCTATGTAGTTGGATGGAAAAGATAAAAAGCTTACCAAAGATCTCAAAATGAATATAAGTCATTAGTGTGATCCTGTTGCAAAACAGGAAAATCTCATTCTGGAATGAATTAAGATGACTGTTGGATGTAAGACAGAGGAAGCAATTTTTTTCTTGCTCTTTCTGGCTTTAGTGGATCCTTGTCCGGAACAGAGTCTAACAACATGGTTAAGAGAAGATGATGATAAGTCAGAGAGAGTAGTAAGAATGATAAGAGGTTTAGAAAAAGTGACCCATGAAGAAAAAGAAAGGTTGAAATAATTGCATTTATTCAGTCTAGCAGGCAGAAGAATAAGGGACAGGAGGTAGCAAGAGTTTCTTCCATTAGGTAAAAGGCAGTTATAATGAGGGCAGTGAATTATTGTTCTCTGTGACCATAAGGTCTAAGACAGAGAGAAATCAGCTGAATTTTAAGCAAAGATTTAGTTATAAGTCTTACATACTGGGGAGATTTTTAAAAGCCAAGGGTTAGCTAAGCAATACAATAAGATGCCTGTATAGGCTGTTCTTTTCAGTTGTGTGGTGGTTTGGGGTTTTTTAAATTACTTTTGGGTTTTGTTTTGTTTGGGGTTTTTTATTTTTTTTAAAAGGCAAGACATATTTTTTAGTGTTTGTGTAATCTAATTTTTTATCCTGCCTGTATGCAGGTAGGACTAGGCGGTACCTTAAGCTTTGTGATTTCTAAGATTCTGTGCTTAAATGACAGAAATTCACCAACTACAACAAAAATTTTCTACCCAACCAGAAAGCAGAGAGGCTATTAATCAGGATGTTCTATGGAGAACTCCTCTGGTGATTAATGAATTCTTGGTAAAGATGAATGAAAATAACCCAACAATGTGAATGACATTCATTGATTATGAGAAAGATACTGACTAGCATCAGAGAAAGAAAAATGTTCTGCTGAAAGGGACTGAAGCATAACAAAACACTATCTGCAGTTTCTGAGAAATGCATGTGGGCTGGGCTGTGACTGACACACATGGGAAAAAAGAAAAAGAGAACCCAGAGCAGTACTTCTTGTCTGCAGTCTACTAGTGGTGCATTTATATGAAAGGACCAAAAGGGTCCAGTGTGGTCTGAGGATGCAGTGTGTGAACTTCGAACAGACAAAAGTATTACTCATACCCCAAGTCTGCAACAAAGGTGGGGTGCAGTGTCCCACAAACAGCATATAGAAAGCTCAGGTTCAAACAGACTGTGAAAAGAGTGTTTGGGATGGAGGCTGGGGGTATGGGGAGGGGGGAGGAAGAATGCTAGTGTTCTGCCAAAACACAGTTCTGACTTAGAAATCCAAAAGCCTTACAACACTAAATTCCTATTGGTTATTGCAAATAAAGTTGGAACAAATTTGTACTTCTTTATTTTAGTTTGAACTTTGGCCAAATCCCTTTGAAAAAGTGGAGAGTGAAGAGCAACCAAGATGTCTTAATTTCCAAATGCCATTTTTTTTCTCACTGTGAAAACTTATTGTTTCATCAGGACCATGAGAAAAAGGTCGTCTTCTTGTTTTTGTTGTTGCAAATACCATTTTCTCATGAGTTTCTACACCAACCACTACGACACATGTTCTTACTCAGCTTTTTGGATACTGCTGCATTATAAATGTAAATCTCTACAGCTGTGTTGAATAGAAGAAAAATTAAAACAGAAAAGGAGGACTTTTTGAATAATAGCAAAAAGCAACAACATTTGTGGAAAATGGCAAGGCTGAACAGATCAGAAACCACCATCACCTGCTGCACTACTCTATTAACATTTCTGTTTTTCTATTACAGTGCATTAGGAAGAACAATGCAACTGCATGGGGATTACTTACATGGAAAATGCAATAAAGTGTGGTCAAACAAATTGTACTATGGGTTCATTGTGATCACAGTAGTCAGGGATGAAACCTAAGAAATGGGAAGAGTATTACTATTGTGCCAATAAATGTAAAAGAAGACTGAGATGATAATTTTATTCAGAATCCATAATTCTTGCTCGCTAATGTCTTTCTCAGAAATTTGCCTTTCCAGATAATATATGTCATATTAGTTCTTTTCTAGTTCATTCTGTAGTAACATTTCCATTAGATACAAGCAGAAAAAAAGCAACCACATTATAAACAACATCAATTCCTAGCATTAAGAATGAATTAATTGAAAGAAAAATGTGTTAGGAATGCTATGTCCTAGTTATTCTAAATTCCAATTGAATTTTCACAGAACCTCTAAATCACCTGCATGGAAGGGAAACATCTGCTTGCTTGCATGTTTGATTTTGTTATAGGCCTATTTATACTTTGTTATTCTTTGCTAACTCAAAAATTTGCTTGTATATAAAACATTAACTTTGGTGTATGGAGTGCAATCTTTCTCTAAAGCGTGTGGGCGTTAGGGAAAGCCTTTGGAGGCAAGATGAGGAGGAACACACATTGCCCTGGAGGTGCTGTGGGTCTGTCCTATTGGCCCACTGTTGTGAGGTTTGGCTGCTGGGCCTCGGTACCAGCAGAAAGCAGCCCCTTCCCATGCTGATCCTGGGGAGAGGCTCCTGAGCAGCACAGTGGGCAGGGGAGAGGCTGCAACTCAGCCACCTCCAGCCCTGGGAGCTGCTGTGGGCTGCAGCTCCCCTAGTCTCGCCCTGGCTCCAGCCTTGCCACCTCACAGCCTTGGCTGTGCCAGCCCTTGCCCTGTGGGTCCAGATTCTGTCCCCATGGCCCTGCCCTGCCATCCCAGGGCTGTGTCCGACCCTTGGTCCCTTCACCAGACCTGATGCTGACACCCACCCATGCCCAGGCTGACATCCTGGCCCATCACTGTGCAGGAGAAGACTGCTCAGGGTGGCTGAGGGCCTCATTCTACAGAACAGCAGTTTATATTTTAAATATAAACAGAAGAAACCCTGTTAAATCTGGGAACCTGTGAAAGCTGTGGTTTATATTTAAGAATACTTCCTCTTAAACACACCCAAACTTTCTACCAAGTGGGACTTGGGCACACGCCAGTCGTCCTGCTCATCCTCACCGGTGCAAAAAAGAGTGTACACACTTGGCTATGTGGAAGCTGCAGTGATCACTGATGGCAGCTCGTGCGAGCTGCGCTCCTCTGGCAGGCATGGGACTTTGGAAAAGGTCTTCACATGGGAATGTATCCTGGTGCTGGGGACTATGTGTTTGCAAAATGCTGGACTCATGATTACAGTAAGAGAACAGCTGGAAGTGCTGAGTCCTGACACATGGAAAGAACTTCACAAACCCCACAAGGTGGCCTTGGGCAGCTCATAGGAATTAAAGGGCCTTGCCTCTGTTCTCCGTAATTCAGTGGTAATTTCTCCACTAACAACATACATTGCAGTCACTGAGGAGCAGGTGTCAGAGAAGATAAATGGGCACCAAAAGTGTGCAGAACTGTGGTGAAATATACACAGCCGTAAGGAATTGTTGTGTAGGGTCTATCTGTCTTCAAAGGATGAATTGTATTGCAGTAGCTTCAAGAAAAGCTGAGTATGATGAATGTAAATGCATAACTTAAACCTAGCTAATTTCTTAATTCATTACAATACTTCTTTCCTATAAGCAGCTTGGAAAATTATTGATTAAACAAACAAACAAAACCTAGGTTTATTTTTGGCTGGCAACTACTCTGGCCCTAAATAAAATGTTGAATCTGAGGCAGCAGTGTGCTTATCAGCCTCAGGTCATGTCCTTAATGCTCAATGAAAGGGAAACCTGTTTCTCATTCAGTGATTGCTCAGCTATAATAAACTGCTAACATTTTTTAATTTGATACTTTACATACTCATTAAACTCTGGTATCATATAACAGGGCAGAAGGTTTGACTTTTTCCCCAGGAGCAATTTTCTCCTGAAGCCTGGAACGTTTCATTGCTGTACTGTAATTTAAAGGGTTGTGGAGACTTGGTGGAATAAATTACACTGTTTATGAAAATAACCAAAACCAAAGACAAACTTTTAAGCAAAGCACCCAGCTGTAGTGCATATACTGTTTAGTGTCTTCAAATCACATGCAGGGGGGCAAATTATGAACAGAGAACTTTATAACTAAACTATAAGTCTTTATCTCCACAGGAGGGCAAAAGAAAGCTACAGGATAACTATCTTAAAAACTGATTTATTATGATACTTCCCATACATACAGAAAAAAACAACCCCACACAGACACATTGAATTTATTCATACACTTAGAGAATGTAAAGAAAATACTGATCAAAGTGCCTAACATAACTGAATGACTAATCCTATATCAGAAAATAAAACAGCTAGTTAGGCATCAAGGCTTAAGCTTTCAGCTTCCCTTCAGACTGTATTTCTACATGAGTCAGAGCAGGTGGGATCAGGCATGAAAGCTGTGTTAAATCATCCATTAAAAAGGGAAAATAATAAAGAATCCAGGTTAATAATTAGAAAGAACTTTAAAATTAATTAAACAGAGCAACAATGTACAAGAGCTTATACTTTATTGAACCAGGAATTCATGTTGTGAAGCATAATGTTATAGGCCAAAGGATATTCAGTCACCTGAGGTTTATTAATAGACCAGTCAAACACGGGCTGGTATATCTTACTGCTCATACAAGATAGACACTCCATTTCAAACAATTCTTAGCCACAAAAGCCTTTAGGATTTGTTAATGACTTGTGCATGCTCGTCCATGGCAGCAAGGAGTTTGTGGTGGGAATATAGTGGGGATATACCACCAAAAATAATTTTGTTTCCCCATTGCCATCTCCTTCTTACCTCAATCCATGCAGTGGCCACTTAAGAGGTTCTACATGAGGTGATGATATCAGTCCATTCTCCACTATTTTGTGGATTGTTTTTGCAAGGTGGTGCCTCTTGACTGTGTCTGTATTGGTATGATGTTCAAGACAGAACATCAGACTAAAGAGACAGAAAGAAACACCAGGGAAAGAAGAATATACTTTTTCTCAAGGCAGGTTTTGCTCTGGAGCCATGGTTGAGATTCAGGCTGAGAATGATATTCTACTTGTGAAGGGTGGAATAGATAACACATGCAAATTAGAATTTCACTATGAGATCAGATTTATGATGTCTCTAGTCCAGAACCAGTTCTAACACTGGATATCTATTGTTGATTCAAGAGTGCAAGATTCCTGTAGTAGTCCAACCTTGTATAAACTGCTCCCATACAAGTCCCATATATTTCTTAAAAGTTAGGGATTGTTTCAAGACAGATGCTTATCTTGCTTTTTTCTACACAGAAACTCCAGATACTTATATTGTTCTTATAAAACTCTAATGCTTCTTTGAATCTTTTGAAGTTATTTACATCAAACAATATCAAGTTGCAGCATGCTTTACTGGGCCCTCTACTGATTTCTCCTCTGGAAAGCTCTATTTCTCTCAGCTGGGAAAAGAGAAGGATTTCTGACAACTACACTTCCAATCTTTTGTTTCTTTGGTTGGTGCCCAAAATAAGCTGTGTTGATTCTGGTAATAAATCACCATTTTCTATACATATGCATCTACATTAGCCTTTAACTCAGAGGAAGAAGACCTTTCGAGCAAATTTTCCAACTGTAACCATGTTGGTTTGCAATGTGGAATCATTTAAGAGTGCATAAACTACATTACTTTTGCATGAAATGAATCAAAATTTTTCCAACTGCTATATGTCAGTAAAAGGCACAAGACTAGAGTTAGTCTGAAGTAAATCTCCAACAAAATTGCATATAATATGGACATCAAGTTTCAGCAGTAGTTGTTTCACTTAACAGGTATGCTCCTATTGCCTAATAGAAACTGTTAATGCTGACCTAACCATCTTTAATCAGTTTTGCAGGAATAAAGTTTTGCACTGAAAACTCCTTTCTGGTCTTGTTTTCGCTTTGTTCACCACCCCCCCACCCCCATGTATGTCCTGTTCATAACACACTGGAAGAAACAAATCAGTAAGTATAGGGGAAGTTAGACACAAGTGTGTGCTCTTTGTGAATTTCTGGGGAGCTAGAACTTGTGGTGGAAGGGAGGTGACGAAATTCAGTAAATGATTGAGAGGGAGCATCAGTAGGTAGAGATGTGGAAAGATTGAATCTCCTTTGAGAAGATGAAAGGACAGGTCAGTAATTGGGAACAGCAAGGACCCATTTGGAGGGCAGAGAGGAAAAGAAGTAGCAGTTAAGATAGTATAGCTGTTTTCAAATCTTCAGTTCAGCTCCAATGCACTGATGTAGTATCTGAAAATTAAAAGAGAATGGAGTGGGGAAAACATTGTTTTGTTTTATTGAAACACACACAGGATTTTATCATAAATGTGCATTTATGGTTGCTAACTTTTGTGTAAAAGGGAGTTTATAAAACAATGGTACCTGGTCCTCTGGGTATGCACTAAAAATAACTACTATTTCAACAAAGAATCTGGACTTTTCCTATTCATTTCAGGTATACCCAGACTGCATGCATGATGCAGTAGTAGGATTATACACTGTAGTATTATTCAAATATGCAAAGTCTCATTGACATAATAGTCAGGGGAGAGCATGGTTTAATGTATCAGTAATCCACATGTTAAAGCTCTCTAAGTATGATTTGACATGACAGTTCATAATGCCTCTAAGCTTTAACTTTCTATTGTGTCTGTGACATATACCCCACAAATTACAGTATAGGACTGTCTCATGAAATTCAATTTATGATCCATAATGTTGTTACATTTATTACACACACACATATATATACGTATCTATGCATATATACATGTATATGTCTACACCTTTTAAATATCTACCCACACAAGATAGGAATTCAGAGATAATTCCTTCTTCCAGTCTTTAGTTCACCCTGCTGTGCCTATGCATTGAAGTTAAGTAACCTTGAAGGGCTGTAGAATATGTCTGTGCCATCAGCAGGGGAGTAAAAAGGGATGTGTATATGGGAGCACTAATACTTAAACTGCAACCTGCCAACTCCACTGATATGTCACAAATGCCCAGTGATCCATTGCAAGCCATGGTCATCCTCCTGCATTCTCCCCAAGCACTCACTAAATATGGTAAGTTCCTATTCCCTAGCCCACAGTTGTGTGGAGGCTCCTGGAGGGTTTCGTAACTGATCCTCTGCCAAGGTTCATGGATATCAGTGCCACAGAGTTAATTGAGCTGGGTCTGGTGCTTGCTGTGCTCTTCTTTGCAAAGACTTCTTGCTTTTAGGAAAAGGGGAGATGGCAGCTGCTGGGGAGGGGCAGCTGCACATTTCTTCAAAGCACTTACAGGTAGCTGGGTGGTAGGGATCATAATAAGATAGACCTGCTGCCAGTAGTATCTGTGATGGACTTACATGACTACATTGACAATTAACTCTGAGACAAAAATGCATAATTCAGAGTATCTGGTGTCATCTGTAGGTGCTAAAACCTATCTGCCTGCACATTGGTGCAAGGTACTTAATGGTGTGTGCTTTGGATGTTTAACTAGGCATGTGATGATTTTTCATCAGCCACAGCGTTAGCAAAAAAGCAGTATCTGCCATAGGTAGAAGGCAGCTCCAAAACGAGCCCCTACTAGCTAACATTTGTATCCCCAAGGAATTGTTCTTGGATCTAGAAATGAAATTTCTTACTGTCACAGCAGTAGCATGCATGGAGGAAGAGGAACCCTAAGTAACAAAACCCTTTCTGAATTATATTGAAAATAATCTGACAATCAGTGTTTGTAATATATACTGATACAAACACATAAATACTTATATAAAGAGTATTGTCATTTTTAGAATGACTGCCTTCATGAGTTTAGAGATTTTATAATTGTGTGAGAATGCAGCCCTAATCACTACTTCAGAGTAAGGAGAGGGAAGACTCAGGAGAATGTTATTTTAATAAACTTAGAAGATCAGGCATTTACATCTCTGAGCCATTCTTGTTCTCACTGCCATCCTATCATTAGCTCAATCTAATGCTCTTAATTTAATATGCTTTGTCTTTTCTATAAAGAATGAGAGTGCCTGCCTAAATGATTAGATCACTATAAAGAAAAGGTCTGTTAGTGTTCTTTCTATCCAGCATATCATGTAGAGAAATATGATAATCCTCATTATGCAGCATTCCTTTCTCTGGGTCTGATGGGTTCCACGAATAGGAAATGTTCAAATTGCCAATATTCATTTGCACAGCTCGCCTGTTTGCCTGCTGCTTTTCCACTGGGACCTGTCCCAGACTGCTTCAAAACCTTTCAGTGATCACTTATATTAGTCTGTTTTTTCCACTCCTGTACTTGAGAACCGTCTGATATTTTTTATGGTATCTTTTAAACATTTACCTCCCTGTCTGTTTACTGCCGCCTAAGCAACATGTTTCCTGAGTCTTTTCTATAGCAAAATGCACATCAGAGACTCTTTCTTTCAACAACTTCTAATTAGGCTGCTAGGGTTGAGGTCTGAGCAAAGCAATTTTAAGAGTAACTTCCTTGAGCTGGCTCCAGTGCTTCCTGCTTACCAGAGCTCACTGCTTAAGAAGCTTATCAGCTAACTTCCTGCTGGTGAGACACTTGCCAATCATATGACATTACTCTTTCACTGTATCAATGAGCTGGACTGCTGGTTTGAGAATAATAAGAATTAGAAAGAGGAACTGACCTTGTACAAAGGAGTGTTGTGGTTCGCATGCAGAACACAGCCGCTGTTGCAAGTAACGATTCCATTTCTGGGGCACACACAGTAGTATCACTACGTGTAAATATTCCTGCTTCTGCCTGAAATGCATGCAAAGGTGGCCTTTGCACAGCCTGTCTTTTCTGGCTCTTGATGCTGGTTGCCTTGAAATTTTTAAGGCATTTTTCACTTTCTTTATAATAAAGGAACAGTTCACTTGTGCTGTTTTCCTGCCCCTCACTTCCCAGACAGACGATGTTATTTTAAAGGCAAACAATTTTTCCAGTATGTTGTTCTTAATTCTGCTTTTTTCACAAAATGACAGTTCCGTCAGTGCAAACAGCTTTAAACGTGGACAGGTATATAGCATGCAGCATTAAAGCTGTTTCTGAGAGCTTTGGATTGCATACCGGCCCATTTGACCTACTCATGAAATAAGAAAGTCTCCTTTTTTTTGCAACTCGGAAAACAAATATAATTTTTTGTTTCCTGTTCTGTTTAAGAAAAACACACATAGTAAACAAATTATTTTTTATTTCTGCTATTTCCTCCCAAACCTTTCTCTCCATGTTAAACTGTAGGACATATTTGCATCATTATTCCTGCTGAACCTAGAGTATTTCATCCATTAGTCAAAAAAGAAATTGGGGAAAAAATCCAGAAATGTCTATTTGATTCTATATTTGGTATACATTCAAAATATTAATCTGTCCAGATTAAAAATTATAATATATACTCTTTTTAAAAAACTCAACAAACATGAGAAATTATGGCTTCATAGTGTTCTTTCATTACAGAGCTGTCCCTGAAATAATGTCTGTATTTTTATGACCTTTGAAGAATTCTATAGGTTTTATATATAATGTTTAACCATTTATTTTTAAAGTGTTCATTTGAAATTACAGTTTGTTGAAAATTTAACCAGTATCAACTTTCTTGTAGTTCCACAACAGTAAAAACCTCTGCTAAATTTAAATAGCTACTATAAATAAAGAGGGGATGTTTACCATTCAATCAGTTTCTCTGTACATTTTCTATGAAGAAGTATTTAAAGCAGTTAGATTCTTACTACAAGCATTAACTGATTTTATGGAACTCTCTGTTCCTCAGGATAAGTTAAGTCAAGATGAGTAATTTCTTTTCTGTGGTAAGCATGTTGTAAATATTCAGGCACTTAGAGAAAGCGATGAATAGGACGTATAGTACCTTTATCCTTTGTGTCAGACTTTAAGGCAGGGAATGAGTTTCTTCTGATTTTTCTTCATCCCATATGCTAGGCCATGACACAACTCATTTCTGACCATGTTGCCTTATGCTTTGTTGGCTACTTGCCCATTTCTTGGGGCAATTTCACAACATGTGTCTTGAGCTCTATTTGATTCACTCCTCTGAGGTTGATTTTGTCCCTTGGTACCAATGTCTGTAATATAATTGCCTGTGTGCAGGCTGCTTGCAGACAGAATTCTTCTGCTGGGTACGTTTTGACACACCCCATGTGGTCCTCATAGTTTGCCAAAGCACTTGCTGCATTACAACCTGTTTTCTTGTCAGCAACAAGTGCCTTCCATGATGTTGTCTTTTCTCTGCTGTCCAGGCATCATTTTTGTAGACACCTGTCTTTTCGGGGGTTCTTCTCTGCAGGAAGGGAGTTAATAGCTAAGGATAATGAAAGCAATTACAGAGTTTGTTGGATCTTTATTGTTACTGAGTCACAATTAAAAAAATAAAGAGAGAGTAGTTTAATAACGTTGATTAGATCCAGAAAAGGATTCAAGGCATAACAGCACCCCATCTTTTATACAACCAAGTTATTCACCCAGACAGGCTACAACTGCCTTCATTTCCCAGTCTGGTATGACTGGCTCCACAATATCCCTTAACTAAACCAACACATTATGTTAGGCAACAACACATTTTAACCTTTCTCATTGAAACTGTGACAACGTACAACACAAGGCTGAAGAGCAATGTATTGAAAGTGAAGACAAGAGAAGCATCACTCTAACTTAGGGGTTCAGGCATTCACCTGAATGAAAACCCGTTTTGTTCAAAACTCTATTCAAACAGCTGTTTATGTATTTTACCTTCAGTGGTCTTTGGACAAATGCATTAGTACTATGGAATAACAGGGAAATCACTACAGTCAGTACCTCTGACTGAGTCAAACAAGGGTAGATTTGTTTTTTTTTCAGGACTGTAGTACTTGCATTTAAACAACTAAATTCCAAGTTTCACTTTACCACACAAGGCTTTGTGATCAAGTCTTGTGGATGTTGCCTTATCTACTTAAGAAAAAATACTTAACTCTTGCTTATACAATTTGGTCAACATTAACAGGCATTGCTGATCATCTCAGATGGGTTTGCAAGTGCTTTGAGATTCTGAAGATCAAGGACAGTTTATATCAGAAGGCATTAAATATACTGTACAAACATTCAGAATTAATAAAGTTGACTGCAATTAAATATAATTTTATGAATATGAAATTTTATCAATATATTTTTTTTAATTTTTTTACTTAAACACCTATTTCTAGAAAGGTAGATTTGCACAGATATTCCATCTGTACATCTCCACTAGTTGCTGTTTTGGCTCTACTCAGAAGTTTTGAGTCCAGGTGAACCTGCTGAGCCTAACACTGTTAGTGCAAACAGATTACATGAATGTAACAGTTCAGTGCAACCTGAAGGCACTTTGTGCGGACAAGCCTCAAAATGTTTAAATATGCATTTAAAGATTCAGTCTGCTGCAAATGTTTTTTGTCTTTTTGAGCAGGATACAGTGAGGAAATCCTGTATGATTATGAGATTCTAGAAATAAAGAACAAAAAAATTACTTATAATCACACTGCATTTTTCTATTAGTGTTTCCTACCCTTGGACTGAAAGTATCAAAAAGTATAGACAGGGGAAGTGTAAATGAAGAGTCAGGAAAACCCACTTTTTTATTGCAAAACAACTTCGAATTCCTTTCATATTTGTTCAGCTGGGTTGTTCCTCTATCTGGCCAGTTTTCTATCTTTCACCTGTAAATATATTTGAATTCTGAAAGAGGTAATTTTTTTCTAGAATCAAGTCATTTTTTCTTCTGAGAAGAGTCTAAGTACTTGTCTAACTAAAGTGTACATTTATTTAAGTCTAAAGAGAAATGTTAAATGAAGTTAATCAGGTAATTAATATAACACCTTCTACATTGCAGTACTTTCCAAAATATCAAGCTGCAACAAGGTCTTTTACCATCTCACACCAGCATACTCTTCACACCAGTCCCTCTGCTGTCTTCTCCTCATCTCACCTCATCCAGGGCATGTGTCTTCTCTCTGCTTCTTTCTCTTTCACCTTTTCTTCCTCAGCTGCTCTCTTTTCATTGACTCTCAACCACTTAACAGAACCAGCCACACCCACACCTTATCTACATCAGCCAACCCACCACCCCTGAAGCCAACCCACAGTTCTATATTATCAATGATAATTAACCCAGCTTCATTCCTTTACACTTCTACAGAAATGCCTTCATCTTTTTCTAACCCAGTTTGGCTCATTTTGACTGGCAAAAAGCCAAGGATGTCCCTCCCTCCACTCTCACACTTCTGTACTTCAAACAAACAAATAAAAAATCTTACATGAAAGGAAAATAGTTCAGATGTATTTTAAAAGAAAACAAAGAGGACTCAGACTTTCATCTTAATGTTAATATTGTAACAGAAATACTGATTAACTGATTAGTGACTGATGCAGTGCACTAAGGGTCAGTTTCTCACATGCTGTGGTCATTATATCTATAGGACAGTACATCCACATCTTACCTCTGTGGCCAGCCCTGTGTGCACCAGTTGCCAGGCCCAAGCAAGTGCTGTACATACCTGAAGTGTTGGAGGGTCTTGTGTACATGTTACAAATTGTGCACTCTCATGCTACCCACATATGCAACTTCAGCCTTTATTCCATCAAATCTGCACCAAAAAGAACCCTTCCTGTACCTTAAAACATAAAAAACTTTATGCACTCATAAACTACTGAGGGTTTTTTTTGTCCAGATGGAAAGGACTGTAGTATTTTGTGTGGATGAAACAAGAATCATGACAGGTCCTCCAGTCTTCCTCTCTTTTTATCTCCTTTTGAAAGTTCCCTACTAGAAGTATTTCCTCAAGGTAGAGGTGCCAATATGGGTCTCCTCTTGATACTGTGGACAGGGATCAGAGAGAAAGGGGCACTGATAAGTCTATCTTTAATGCTCTGTTCACATCAAGAAAACAGCTTTCTTTGATAATGACATTATCAAATACAGTTATTTATTTCATGATATGGAGCACACTGCCTGGGGGATCATGAATAATTCATTGCCTGAGATTGAAAAGATATTTTTATGCTTAGGCATTGTATTGGGAAGATGAAAATAATATTTCATTCTTTAAAGAATTTAAGAAGTTCTTAATGATCAACAATTACTTGAATTAAAGCAAGATTAAGGTTTTTTCCTATATAAATGGTGGTGGGCAAAATAATGGGATATAAATATTAAGTTATATATGCTTTGGTATGAAGACATTGAAGGTTACTCTTTCCCTTTCTTTTTTGCAGTTGGATGAAGAGAATAAATACACTGTGCATGCTGATGCTGTCCCACAAGTTGGCAGCCTGCAGACTTCAGCCAACAACAATGGAGGAAGAGTCTTTGCTTGTAGTTGAATGGTACAAGCTAATTTTCCCCAGAGGCAAGGAAGGAACTGTCTTCCCTTTGACTACATACAGAGGTGATGTTACTAGGACAAGATGCAAAGTCAAATAGCTTTTCCCTTAAGTTGAAAGCTCTTTCTCTGTTTTATTAATCTGCAAATGTCTCATACATTTATAGTGCTGTATAAGTAATGATGTAGGGGACATTAAGTAGATCTTAATAGAAGTTTTCCATTAGCCCTTTCAAGCGTGCAAACATACATGGAGAGTACATTCCTGAAATAATCAGATTTCATTATTTGGAAACATACTTTAAAGTGGGAGTTTCCAGAAGTTGTATAATACAGGTATGGTTCTTTAAAACTTGGGGGAAGGTAGGAGTGGATCAGCAACACATACTTGCTGACGTAATTGTGAAATATTCATTCTGGTAAATACACCTTACAGTTCTACCTTGACAATGAACTTTTTGTTCTTTCCATTGTGCTTTTTGTGCTTTCCATTGCTGTATAGGTATTGCATTTGAGATTTCATAACCTTGTAGGAAAAATATAAAGAATGTATAAAGAATATTAGGAATGTGGATCTGAGACAACTGTGCCAATGCAAAAATCATAGTTTTAAATTTGAGTAAAAATCATAGGTTTAAATTTAAATAGGTGAAATTATTATGAAGTTACTAAACAGATTGTCTGGTAATGATCATTCATACAAATAAAATAAGCTCACATTGTGGTCTAGAGCAAACTAGTGGCGATTGTTTGTACCAGGGAGTCTCAAGTACAAGGCATGGCATAGCTTTTTGTATTTGAAAATTAACCCATAATGCCATCCTAGATAAACTATTTTCTTTAACTAAAATACTATGCTGTAATATGTTAACTAACTGCCCTTACTGAAGAATACTTTTTCCTTTTGATTTTTTCTTTCTTAATTCTAAGCAGTAGAATGAAAGTGAAACGGTGGAAAAAATATAAAAAATAGAGTTTTAAGATTTCTTAAACTGCTGGAGACAAAGCATTCACAAAATGAGGAGTTTCTGACTGAAAAAGAATAACAATACAGAAGTAGAAAAATACTTTAATATGTACAAGATATAACCATAGGATATCTTTTTATTTCAGATTTTTTTCCATCTTAGAGATAGCAGCTTTCAGCTTATCCTGGTTGCTTAGAAGCTCTACTGCATCTATAGGATAGAGTCCTAGCCTATATGCTACCTAGAAATGAACAAACATTTAGAGGTCTCTAGAAAGTCACCTTTACAGGCCCTCAAGCATTTAGGTGGAATCCTATGACAGCTCCTTTCTCACATGTTATTCAACACATTTCTTTAACAGAGCATCATGTCAAACAATTCTCAGGCCTACTTTCTGAGAAGACAGTAATATTCACTTTTATAGATACCATATGTTGCTATGTCTTTAAAGAATATTTCTTATAAGGTAAATTCTGTGCTTCCACAATTTTGCCTTTGGCCCATTTTCACTCTTAGTATTAACGTTATAAACATAAGGTTGATTTTGTAATATCTCCACTATAGTGAGACTCCCCTTCACCTTGGTACATGACTCTGTCCCTAGCAGTTTATGTATTGTGCCATAATCTGTCTCCATTCTCTTCCCTCCCACTCAATTTACAGTTTCTCACATGTACTGAGAAAGGTATTGTCTCCTAAAGAATTTCCTACAACACAGGGAAGGAAAAGGGAAATTATATACTGCCATGGATAGTTGTAATTGTAATGAGTATTTCAGTGCCACTTATCTGCCTCTCATTATTTGTTTGTACCTTTTCATTATCTGCTGTCACACATGTTTAAAAATGTTAATTTAGTATGCTTTTTTATTCCTGTATGGAAGTACCAACTTGAAAGAGTATATGACACTTTCTGGAGGTGACTTTGATAAAGAAAGATCGAGGTATCTGAAGGCATATCCCTGTTTGGTTTGTTGTTGGGGTTTTTTTTATCATTGCTAAGCCTTACTTTTTGGTGCCTCATCCTTGACTACATGTCCCATCTTCAGCTTAGGAGCTTCCCTATGAAGCCTGTAGGAAGAAGTGCTTCATAAAGGGGGTTAACAGTCTTCAGGTTGCCTGAAAGTCATCTGTGTCTTGGTTCAACCACAGGTTCAAGCCTCAGTCTTGCATTACATGCCTTTTCAACATACAGATACACAACCCAGGAGGCCTGGGGGAGGATCTTTGTTAGAGTTTTCAGGCCTCAAGCCCCCTCCTAAAGAAAGAATCTACTTTGAAGACAGAGCTCTCACTTTTAAAAAATTGTGACTGTGCCCCATTCTTTTTTTACCAAAAAATTGGATGCTTGGAAAAGTGCAGATTTAAAGGAAAAAAACCAAAACAAAACACCCTTCAATCATTCCTTCATTATCATTCACAAATACCATTTTCCAAAGGGATGCACTAACCACAAAAGTGGTTAGTGAAGTTCAGGTATTAAAAGCACCTCTTTGTAGCTTTCTAAAAAACAATTCAGTGTTCATCACAGTGGAAAAGATGGACAGCTCTTTAGTTCAGGTGCTGTAGGTCTCCCTGAAAAGGAGATGAATGACCATGCTGGGTTCTGGTTCTAGGACTAGAAGTGTCTCTAGGAAAAAAGAAAAAAACTAAGAAGAAAAAAAAAAAGATGCAAACAAAGAAAACCAACACATTTTAGAAAAGAGATCAGCACTGTGTTCTTTTTTAGCTCTCAGACTGAATGCTCTGAGTGTAAGGAAAGTAGTAAACCTTGACGACCTTTCAGGACAAGAGCTATTAGGTGAAGAGAGAGTGCAGAAGTATGATCTCCTTACATTTTTTCTAGATTTTTGTTTGGGGTTTTTTTTTTGCCTCTAATCTGAATGAAAATGGATGTATGTGTAGCCAGTGTTTTGTATGGATCATGGCTGGTGTGGCTTATGCATGTTTTGTGCATGCCTACCAGGCTAATTCTTCCCTAGGACTTAGGGAAATGAACACCTATACCCATCCAGACTCAGCCAGGTGTAGAGGCCAGGATGATAACAGTGCCTGAATGCAAAGCAGTGAATCTCAAAGTGCCTATAACTTGGACAGGTTCTGGGGGATCATACATTTGGATTTGCAATCCTAAATTTACTTCATTCTCATTTTAAAAAGTGTACATTTCTCATAGTGCTGTATGGACATTTTTTTTTTATCAACTACAGAAGAGCTAGCTGTTAGGAAAAAGTTAATTTATCTCTTTATTATCCTATCATTCTGCTGAATCTCTTCTAGCCTTCTCCCAATTACTCTCTGTTTCTGTGTGTCTATCTGTTTTCCTACTGTCATATGCAATCCAGTGGCTTTTACGAGAAGAGGTTTGGAGAAAATCTGGCACTCTGTAGTATTTCTTTAAATGAAGGATAAAATTTGTCTCAATTGAAAACCTAAACTGTCCTTTATGTTTGTTATCATATAAATTGTGTATGGTGTTTTTTTCTGAGGTATTTTGTCCTGATTGTTGATGCCTCTTTTATTAAGTTACTGCCTCTACAGAGATGGTACCTCACTCAGAAAATCACACATAAATGAGGTTTGCAAGATATTCCTGGACTAAGGCAACAGAATTATAAGATTAGATTCACCCTTGTAATCTCTGTTTCCTGACAGTTTTGGCAGAACTCAGATTTGCTGGATGTGTTGAATTTACATTTCAGCATGCACTAAGGATAAAATTGGTGATAAAGCTGGAACCCAGAAAGGAAAGTACCACTGAGTACAGGCCAATGCACAGGATGTGGAGGAACTAAGATAGTAAGAAATGCCTTCTTTGATGTAAAGACAATTAAAGAACCTCTAATGCCAGTTGTGGTGGATTGACCCTGGCCAGCAGCTATGCACCACACAGCTGTCTGCTCATTCCTTGTCCTCAGCAGGATGAGGGAGAGAATAGGAAGAGCAAAAATGAGAAAACTTACGGATCGAGATGAAGACAATTTAATAGGCAAAGGAAAGAGAGGAAGGTGTGTGTGTGTGTGTGGGAAGTGATGCAAAGGCACTCACTTACCACCTCCCACAAGTAGATCAAAGCCCATCCAGCCTCTCAGCAATGACTAGTACACCCAAAACCCCCTCTTCTCAGTTTTTATTGCTGACCATGATGCTATATGGCATGGAATATTCCTTTGGTCAGTTTGGGTCAGCTGTCCAGGTTGTGTCCCCTCCCAGGTTCTTGCCCACCCTCAACCTAGTCACTGCAGAGGCACAGAGGGAAAGAGAAAGCCTTGATGCTGTGCAACTCCTGGTCAGCAATTGCCAGATCACTGGTGTGTTATCAACACTGCTTTAGTCACAAATCCAAACCAGCATCATCCAGGCTGCTATGAAGAAAATTAAACCTATCCCTACCAGATCCAGTACACCAGTCCTTGAAAATAAGCTGAGAAATGAAGAAGGAATGAAGTCTGAAAACCACCTATTCAGTCAAAGAAATTAGAAGATTTGGGATTTTTTGGTTGTTTTTGTTTTGGTGGTTTGGTTTTTTTTTTTTTGATTGCTTGCTTTTCAGTACCTTTGTTACAATTTTTTTCAGCATCAAATAAGTTACTATTTTTTATGTTGAAGATCATCAGTGGGGAAAAGCAAAACAAAAGCACAAAAATAAGGCAGCAAGCATGCTACGTCACTTTCTAGTGTTCCCTTTATTCTCTGTTTCTATCAGAAATAATGTCAGGACTAACTTCTGATGTCTGACCGTTGCTTTAGTATCAGAACTACTGAAAAAGTTATTCTGTACGGGTACCACATTTGGATTGCTGATCACCTCAGATGTGTTTATCAGCACTAAGAATCCCATGGCTCCAGGAGTATCTGCAAATGTCCTGTTGATTTATATCTCTGCTCCAGAAGTCATTCCTTTTTTTTTTTTTTTTTACAGAAAGAATCTATAATCCACATCTATAACAAGAAAGTCATAGAAATAGGCAAAGGACCATTTTGTTTAGATCTTATTATAATTTGACCTGTTTTAGATAAATTTATTAAAGCATTAACCTGACCTTAAATTCTTTAAAAAACTGCTGTGTACAATATATTGTGAGGGCTAGGAGAAATCTACAGAAGATGTCTGCATAATCAGCAAAGACTTAAACCTAGATGTGTGTAAATTTACCTAACCCTGATGTAATATCTTAAAAATATCCTTAAGATTATTTCTTCTTTTTATTATGTTAATGGTCAAAACCAATGGAATACCTAAAATACATGAAAATTTATGGGGTTTAATGTAACTGCTGTCATATTTGCAAGGCAAAAATACAAGAAACTCTGTGAAGATTTGAATTTAGTTTGCAAAGAGAAGAGAACAAAATTTAGTTCATAAATTCAAGGAATGTTTTACTGAAGTAATTTGCATTACCTAAGTTTTTTTCCATTCTTCATGAAATTCAGGAAAGGTAAAAATTCCTGTGGATATTTGGATAAATGTTGAGGAAAAAAATAATATAAAACTCTAACTGAACTAAACTGTAAAATTACAGAAAGCTTGACTAACTTCTGTAACTCATTTTGCTTAATAACAAGCAAATTATTGTCTAGACCTTAATGCTTCAACAGTGAAGCTCTGTTGTTTTAAGGCATTATTTTCCCTGACCATCCGTTATGAACTTTTTGATGCAGTATTCTGCCCTCCTAAAGTCAGCAACAGGGAACTTTTGTCTTAATATCAGCATCTGTTAGTGCAAATTTGGCATCTCGAATCAAAACACCAATGAGACTGTCGCGATGGAGGGAAGACACAGTCACTCAATATGAGTGATCAGCAGACTTGGTTTATTGTACCTTACAGTCACCTTTTATGCCTTGTTATAATTAGCTCATACATATTACAAAAGTTAAGCTCATTATTGGTTAGTTGCCTAAATACCAAGCCCGCCCCTAGTTTCTCTTCTGTAGTTATCTTTTCCCACCTGTAACATTCTTTTCCCACCGCAATCTTCCTGTTATTGTGTAACAAGAACAGCCAAAGACAGTGTATTTTTGCTTTACTTCAGATAAGCTGAGAGTGATGTGCATTTTTGTCCAGCCAGCTGGACTATGTCTATGTGAACTTTTTCAGCTAGCCAGTTATCCACATGAGACTTCACAGAGAACTGACTGAGGTGGAAGCACAGATTTCCTTTATTAACTCTGCTGTGCTGGATGTAACCCCATGAAACAATAGCTGTAAGGTGTCATTGTCTTAAACTGTCCATAGACCATAGGTCTAGGTGAGTAGAGCATATTGGTTCCATGAATAAAGACTGACGTTCTAATGCTGAAGATAACAACAGAACCTTTTTGACATCTGTAGGTCAGAATGATAATTTAGGACTTCAGCATGGCTGTTCCACAACTACATGTATCACATAGTTAAAGGTGACTTTTTATAGACGTGTGCAGAAATAAGCATGTGGGTTCTGCCTGGAAGGCCATAAAAGAAAGGTTTATTGTATTCAGCATCTCCCCTCACCATCTATTGCCCAAGAAGTATTTAACAACAGCCACAATATTTCACTTTTAGAAGTATGAGGTAGTAACTTTCTCCATTTACAAAAACAAACCCAAAGATTAAGATGTTTTAGGAATTGATCTAAGGAAAAGAAAAATACAAGACTTATTTGAGACAGATGCACCTTTGCAGGGCTTCTTTCCAGTTGTTAATGAAAACTGAGAAATTCTGTGTGTATACACTTCTCACTGTTCTGTTACTGTTTATATGTAAACAAATGCCCAACCTTCTTGCAAAACAGAACTAAAATATTTTCATGGCACAGAAGTCGATGATAGGGTTAATTGAAGTAGATAAGTTGCTCTGAAATCTGAGAGCTCTGAGCTCATAGCATAACAACTTTTTTATTCTTTTATTAAATGGATTGAAGATAGGATGTACTGGAAATCACATAAGCACACGCATTCTTTTAAGATTCTCTGGCTGATTTCTTGACCAGACAGGCCTGGATAAACCCCAGATAAGCATCTGGATGCTTATCCATGCTTATCCAAAGTGAAAAGAACACAGTAAGTTTGAACTGTGCTCTTGAGCCTTCACATGAGGTTTTTATGAATAACACACAATACAGAAGGACCTCAATGCTGCTCACTTCAAGTAGGCCAGAGAAAAAAACTTGACTGTTTCTTGATACAAATGAAAAAATGAAATGTCAAAATAATTGAAACTACAATGAATGATATTCACTGTATTGTAATGCTCTAAAGCTAAAAAAATTCTCATAAACTTTGTAAATAATCCAAATCCCTTTATCCAAGTATAGAGATTATGCCCACTGCAGAAACATTGGCACTTTCAAAATGAAGTGAGGCTTCTGCTTGCTACACTAAATTAAATCAAGGAAAATGTTTCAATTTAAAAATTTTATACAAAACAAAAGCAGTAAAATAAAGTCTGGGGAAGGGGAATGAATTCACTGCTGACTGCCTTGGTCATCTGTCCTCTCTTTTGAGTGGTATGGTTTAACACTGTATCATTTGTTTTACCAACTCACTGTGTTTAACTTACTGACTTTGGTGGGACTCATTTTCTGAATAAAGTCCAGCCATGTGTATATAATGTACATATATAGTTTAGCTCTTTTAGTTAAACTATGACTTTCTGAGAGTGTAATCTGAGGAGTAAACATCTCAAAGCATGTGTCATGTGTCATTTTATCTCTAAACACAAGTTCAACTGACTGTTTAAACTAGTTTCAATTGCTGGCACTGTTTGTCCCTGGAAAAAATGCTGGAGATAGGTGGATTATTTGATACAGTAATGTATTCAGTGGTGCTGTTTGTTGACTAGGCAAAATTTCTGATAGCATATCAGAATCCAAGGTACTCATTGACAATGTTCTCCTTTGTTAGGGTAAGAACTGATGAATTTCCAGGGGCCATAACTATGGAAGGAAGAACTGAAGCCATGTTGGAACTACTTTCACAACCATTCCTCAAAATGCATTTCAAAGTCTGGAGAAAAGAAACCAAGAGACAGTGTCCAAGATCTTAGTATAGCTGAGCATGTGGTCCTTAACTTCCTCCATGCTTTCAAGATTTTTTCTTTTGTACTATTTAATGTATGATAGTGGTTAGCTGACAACTTTACTTCCTCTTCAGGATTACTGTGGCTGTTTGTGTACTTCTTTACTGACATTTTCTCCTGAGCTTCCTGTGGTCTTTCTTTTCACTGGGTGAGCGCTACTGTGCAGAAAAGTCCTGAAGGAACAAATCACCTTTGTGCTCATTACCTAATTTCTTTCCAAAGAGGCTGTAAGTACAGTTATCTTACTCTAAATACTGTTGAAAAGGAATGAAGAATTAAATGCTGTATGAAATGAACTTGATTCTCTTTAATGTTCCTCATTAACTGACCATTAAAAAGAAAATGTGAAAATTGCCTGTTCCAACTTTTCCTTTAGTAAAACAAACATGAACTTCAGTTTGTATGCTACAGGTGAAACTATAATTCAGAATTATATTATAGCTAATAACTGCAACCTCTGAGGACTTGAAACATCCACTACTGGAAAAACTAGCAAATTTCTGTTCTCATACTATAAGGTTGTATTCCAGCTAGGACATGGTAGAGGTTAGCTCAAAAATGATCTTCTGCTTTCACTCTGTTGATCTCACAGAGTTGATAGAGTGAAATTATGTTTCCCATAAACAGCTGTGTGACCTTGTGCAATTCTGTCTTTCTGCATCAGATATCCTTGGATTTCCATCTATAAAATAAGAATATAAATTTGGGGTTTTTTTTATAATGAGTTTTGACACATTAAGAATGAAAAAGAACATGTAAGTACAAAGTACTGTTGTTTATGATCATGTATGAATATGAAGCTCAGTCTAGTACCTTCCCACCCACCCCTCTCCAATGCAACAGTCAAATAATTTCTTTTTGTTAGTTACAATATAAGAATAATATGTTGGGCATAAAACTTTTCCCAATAATATATGCCTCTTCTGGAAATACACGGTATGTACACCCTGAAAAGAAAATGTTTTCCTAGTGACTATCATTTTAGAACAAATGTCTTTGTCTATCGTGTTTGTTTTTCCCTGAGGAAGAGTTGAAGGTCACATTATTAAAAGTGCTAATAAATTATAATATTTGAGTTAGTTAATTAAACCTGTCAGATGAAAAATTATCTGATACATGGGATTCTATCTTTTTCTGTCTCCACTTAGGTAATTCAGGGAGATGGATTTCAAAGCTAAGAGGAAAATAAATCCAGTTTTGTGTTTGGACTGGAAAAAAATTAAATTAGTAGATTTTTTTCCAGTTGTGTATAACATGACAAGTATATTTTTGACCCCAAACCATTGCAACTATGAACTCAATGTAAATTCTACATTTTTCTTTGTAAAAACATTTGATGACATGGTAATTCATTTTTTCCCCCTGACTTTGTGTCAGACCATAATGGCACTGAACAGCCTCACCTGGAACCCTGGCAGACACCCTTTGTCCATGTGCCAAGGAGCACCATTTCAGTTCAGGACTGGGACTTCAGTCACTGCATGAGGTATGGTGTAGGTGTACCTGTCTTAAGCTGTGCCTCCTTTGGATGTACACTATAGATTTGCCCTGAGACCTGCCTCTGGCCCAGTTCCCTTTTGTTTCTGTTGGAACACCTGGTTCTGGTGCATCACTTGTTTTGTCAAGGACTATCAATGGTCCCTGCTATTACCACCTTTGCTCTGCCCACAGTTCTCAGACCCATTGGGACTGTGTCCCACTGATAGAGGCACTGCATGTGGTGGGGTTACCCTGGGCTCATCACTCATGGATGAGCCTTCATGGAGCAGCCCCACTTTTTAGGCCCCACAACACCATAAATCTCATTACTGTTTCCTTAGCTAGACAGTGATGTCACAAGTGGTGTCCCAAAGGCATTCCTAGGTCATATTCAAGTAGGAATTTATCTCTGGTAGAATTGATCCAGCCAAATGTAGTGCCTGGCAAAAGGTGGTAGAGTGTAATGCCTGTATCTGAACTTGTCTCACAGGTTCCTTTTGTAGTCCCTTTATTATGGATATGAATAGTTAACTTCAGGCTGTAAATCATCTGACTGGTTTTGGATACTGCTGTAGCTAGAACCCCTACAGAAGATGATACCTGTAATTTTAAATATACTCCCAGTCTCTCTGATGGTAGTAGTTTCTCTCCAGTTTCTATAGAAGAAAGCCTGATGTCTTGAAATGGGCTGACAGGAACCTCATGAAGTCAAATAAAGGATAGTACCAAGTTTTGCACCTGGGGATGCTGGGGCCACTTGCATGGAAAGCAGCTTGGCAGAAAAGGACCTGGGTATCTAGCTGGACTACAACTTGAACATGAGCTAACAATGTGTGCTTGCTGCAAAAAGGTTAATGGTATCATGGGTTACATTAGGAGTGTTGCCAGCAGGCTGAGGGAGATGATCCTTCCCCTCCACTCAGCACTGGTAAGGCCACACTTGGAGGGCTATGTCTAGTTCTGGATTCCCCAGAGCTTTGGAGCAGCTGGAGAAAGTGAAGCAAAGGGCCACAAGGATGATGAAAGAACTGGAGCACCTGATGTATGAGAAGAGATATGAGAAGAGACTGAGGGACCTGGGACTGGTCAGCCTGGAGAATACAAGGCCTGGGGAGCTTTTATCCATGTATATAAATACCCATGCAAAGGAGATGCAAAGAAGATGGAGCCAGGCTCTTTTCTGTGGTGCCCAGTGAAGGACCACAGGCAATAGGCACAAAGTAGAACACAAGATGCTCTGTCTGAACATTCAGCGATTTTTAACTAGATCAGTGTAGATAACTAACTTTTAAAAGTTAGGCCAAAATTAGTTTAAAGGAATGTGGTGAGTTGACACTGGCTGGATGCCAGATGTCCACCAAAACTACTTTATCACTCTCCATCTCAGCCAGACAGAGGTGAGAAAATGTAGTGAAAGGCCCGTGGTTTAAGATGAGGACAGAGAGAGATCATTTGCCAATTACCACCACAGCCAAAACAGACTCAACTTGGAGGAAAATTAATTTATTACCAATCTAATCAGAGAAGGATTAGAAATAAAAAACAAACCTTAAACACATCTTCCTCCCACACCTCCCTTCTTCCTGAGAGGAAGGTATTTTTTCAGCAGATTTCTCATCCTGCTCCAAATTTTCTCTCCCTCCTCCCCCTCTAGCAGCACAGGGGAATAGGGAATGGGGCTTCATTCACTTCATCACGGGTTGTCTCTGCTGCTCCTTCCCTCTCAGGGGGAGGCTCCTCACACTCTTCCCCTGCTCCAGTGTGGGGTCACTCCCATGGGAGACAGTCCCCCACAAACTTCTCCAAAGTGTGTCCTTCGATGGACTGCAGTTCTTCATGGACTGTTCCAACATGGATCCCTTCCATGGGATGCTGTCCTTGTGGAACAGACTACTCCAGTGCGGGTCCCCCCGGGGTCCCCAGCCCCGCCAGCAAACCTGCCCCAGCCCGGGCTCCTCTCCCCGCGGGGCCACAGGCCCTGCCAGGAGCTGCTCCGGCGTGGGCTGCCCACGGGTCACAGCCTCCCTCGGGCACCCACCTGCTCCGGCGTGGGGCCTCCAGGGGCTGCCGGTGGGGATCTGCTCCTCCGTGGGCCTCCCCGGGCTGAGGGGGACAGCCTGCCTCAGCGTGGGCTTCACCGCGGGCTCCGGGCCTGGAGCCCCCTGCCCCTCCTGCGCTGCCATGGCGGCTGCGGGGATGGGCCTCTCATGTGCTCTCACTCTGCTCTGTGTCTGCAGTTGCACAGGTTTCCCCCCCGCCCCCACTTCTTAAATATGCTATTCCAGAGGCACTACCACCATCACTGATGGGCTCAGCCTTGGCCAGCAGTGGATCTGTCTTGGGCCAGCTGGCACTGACTCTCAGACACAGGGGAATCTTCTAGCAGCTTCTCACAGAAGCCAACCCTGTAGCCCACCCCCACCACCCCCACCCCCCAAAAAAAACCCAAACAAAAACAACCCAAAACAAAAAAACAAACAACAAAAAACCCCAACACCAAAACCTTGCCACATAAACACAATGCAAGGAATACAATTTCAAGAGCGACTTTTAAGAGGACAAGACAAAAATATCTTTGTTAACAACAGTCATGTGCACCATACAGTGGATACCAGTAGAAATAAGACAAAGATTTCCTTTAACTCCAGTACCACTTGGTGAAGACTTATGGATTGATGGGGTCAGATTTACTTGATTCATATGTTATCTGTGTTTATCAATCTACTTGTACTGACTGAAATGAAAATTAACATGAAAAAAATGGAAATATAATACTGGAAATGGAAATAATTTTTTAAAGACTGAGTGGAAAACTGAAACGCTGAGAGCTGTTGAAGGTGAAAGCTCCACTATCTGCAATAGAAAATTCTAAAGATTTCAGGATGGAGTTAAAATTTTAATCAGAAGTGCAGATACAAATGTGCTTTTAGTTTACTTGTACTAGTGTAATGCAATAAAACTGAGTGTTATTCATTTAAAGAATTACACCTAGCAATAGTTGTTAGGTAGATTCTGTCTCAACTGCATGCTACTCTGAATCCTGTCCTCTTTAGAGACAATAAATTGTCCAGAGCCTTTTGAAATCATAGATCTTTGCCTGATATCCAGGATTGTGAGTTGGCAAAGTGGAATGTACATTTCTTTTCCAAGAGCATGTTTCTTTGGCAGAAATTTTTCCTGGTCTAAGACCTGAGCATACACTGAGTATGGTCTTTGTAAAAATTACTCCTTTAGACTATGCTTGCGTGACAGGATGCAACAATTTAAAAGCTGGATTACCACATCTAATCCTGTCTCTGAAATGGTGTGTTTGCAGGGAAATAAAAAATTTTAGAAGGGTAGCTTGAGTCTATGACATATGTGGCAGTTAATTTTCTCAGTCACTGAAGGCTATGATGAGGTCTTTACCCAAAGAGTCATAGCATCATAGAATCATCTAGGTTGGAAGAGTCCTTTAAGATCAAAGGAAAAGATTCTTTAAGTCCAACTGCTAACCTAGCACTGCAAGGTCCACTACTAAACCATGTCCCCAAGTTCCTCATCTGCACCTCTTTTAAATACCTCCAGGGATGATGATCAACCACTTCCCTGGGCAGCCTGTTCCAATGCTTGAGCACCCTTTCGGTGAAGAAATGTTTCCTAATATCCATTCTAAACCTCCCCTGATTCATCTTGAGGCCATTTCTTTTCATCCTATGACTTGTTACTTGGGAAATGAGACCTACTTTCTCCTGGGTACAGCCTCCTTTCAGACAGTTGCAGAGAGTGATAAGGTCCGCCCCAGCCTCTTTTTCTCTAGACTAAATAACTCCGGTTACCTTAGCTGTTTCTCAGAAGACTTGTTCTCTAGACCCTTCACCAACTTTGTTGCCCGTCTCTGGACACACTCCAGCACCTCAATGTCTTTCTTGCAGTGAGGGGCCCAAAACTGAACACAGTATTTGAGGTGCGGCCTCACCAGTGCAGAGTCCAGGGGGACAATCACTTCCCTAGTCCTGCTGACCACACTGTTCCTGGTACAAGTCAGGACGCTGTTGGTCTTCTTGGCCAGCTGGGCACGCTGCTGGCTCATGTTCAGCTGGCTGTCAACCAACACCCACAGTTCCTTTCTGCCTGGCTTCACAGGATGTGAGGCAGAATTGTGGTTTTAATGCGCATTAACTCAGGAGTATCACAAGTCTCAGGACACATACTTGCATAGCCAGTCTTGCATGCAGGAGGCACCAGGTATGACTGTAGTATATTGTCTACAGTATCTGAAGACTCATTGTTATTGTAGTATCTGTAGCCATCTTTTCCATTTCATAGGAAAATTGTCATTTACTCCAATTGAAATGACATTTTAAAATTTTTTGCTAACTTATTTGTAGTTTGTGAGTCACATAAATGCTGTTATTTCTTCCTGACCTTGTCAAAACCAAAGATCACGTTTGCATAGAAAGCAATAGAGCCACTCAGAATGGCTTTTGCAATGCCAACTGCAATAACCGATGGCTATGTAGCATATCATAATACACTACTATGAACCATATTTCCCATATTAAATTAAGAGCAAGACTAACACTTTCAGAACAGAAATGAGTAATGTATCATCTCCCTCGCCTTTTTACACTCTCAGGATAAAAAATAGAACTGTGCCTCCTCCAGCTGTCATCTTAGTCATGAACCTGCAAAGAGCTATTATAATATGAAGACTCCCTTTTTTTCTGTTGAATGTAATGCCATCAGTTAGTTGGCTTATGTATGGTGGATATGGGAAAGCTCTTAGCTGTGTGTCTTGTTTTATCTGCTCATCTATTTCTATTTGTTGTGTTACATATGAATGTTCACTTTCATCTCTGTGGTAGAGTGACTTTGATACTTCTCTTAACTTCAGGTGCCAGGGTGGATCAAAGGTTTTCCCAATAAAAATGTTCATATGAAGTAGCAGAGGGTGACTGATTGACATGAAGCTTATATTGCCAAATTTTGATGCCAGGATGTTATAATAGTCCTATTGACTATACATTTTATTTATGTTTGGTTGTTGGTTTTATATATATATATATATATATATATATATGAACAAGCAAGCTCTCAGTATCTTAATCAGTGGGTGACTGGAGAAAAATGCTTCTCTTTCTGAGAACAAAGGGCAAAACATCAGTTTAGGGTTTCTTCCCCTTCATTTTGATTTAAAGATAGGTATGGTGAGATAAATCTTCTTTGCAAATTACAAGTAAATCTGCTTTTTTTGAGGGGATGATGAAGGTAGAATGAGATGATGAAGCTGATTTTTTTCAGCATGCTGGTTCAGGAAAATTCTGTACTTAAACAGTGCTTTTTCTAGTCTTTTCAGATTACTTAGCAGGAAGGATTCAAAACCATGTAACATCTTCATTTGTGATAATTCAGCTGTGGTGGGTATGCTGGAAGAGCACTGTGGATGATTAGATGTTTGGAATGACAATCACTTTACACCTATAACTTTGTTTTCTCCCAAAGACAATGAAAACGGTGTTACTCTATTTTGTGTTTTGGGTTTTTTGGGTGGTTTTTCAGTTGCAGTTGATATTACATTATTCTGAAGCTCCTGTTTGCCTGGATTCCTCACAGAGAACAAAAAGGCTCTACCCACCCTATTTCACCTTATCTCAGAATTTTAGAAGATGGTTGTTTGCATAGCACTAGGAGCAGAGAAAAAAAATGACCTGTAGCCTTCTGAAGTATATAGGAGTCTATCCATTTATTTCAGTGGGGTTTTGATAAAGCAACATGATATAATCAAGCCAACATTTCCTTTTTTTTTAGGACCCTTTGAAAGTTCATCTTTTAATTTTGTTTTTAAAGTCCCTAATACTAGGAGGATATTATCTGTCTGAGAGTCAAAGACATATGAGCAGTAAGGAGAATCAAAACATAACTAGCCTTCCAGTGGTATGTCTATGATGCAGAGTCATTGCTGCACATGGTTTTAAAAGGAAAACACTGCAGTGTAGTTCAGGGCTTTAGTGAGGTGAAGGCTTTTAATCTTTCTTCCTCAATCGGTGAAATCCAAATTCAATGCAAACTCATTACAGCTCTTGCACACAGTAGAAATGAATGCAGACAAAGCTTAGACACTGATTTTTTGTGTTCTGTAGCCTGATAGAAAAGATGGATGACATTTTTATTTGGGCAAGACTCAAGAAAAGCCCTTGGGGGAAAAAAAAGGATAGAAGTTACCATTCTTGTGTATATCCAGCATTGAGATATGAGATCAATGGAATTTTCTAAGTGAACAATACTGTGGGATTAAACACTTACTTCATGTCTTTCAGTGGAATGAAGTAATTTTAAAAGGAGTCGGTAATTTCTTTAGTCCAAATAATTTATGAAAGAGCAATACAGTATGATTCTTCAAGACATAAAATGGTACCTTCTGTGAAACAGAAAATATTATCCTCCTCAATAACCATCCAGGTACTGCATTTTTCATTCTTTTCAGGAATATTACATCTTTTGTGGGGTATTAGTAGCTCAGTTCAGTGTGCAAAATTCTATGTTTGACAATACATAAACAGTTTGATATTGACAATTTGCAACTTCTAACACATTTTATCCATTCCTTTGCTAGTATATCTAAATCATTTATAAGTAGACAATCTACAGTATATATGATGTTCTCAGTGTTCACTTTTTGCTGTTTGTTATTCTAGGTGTGAAATTTGTCACCTAAGTCACTGGTTCGATTTCTAGTTTCTGCTGTGTTACTGTTGTTATTATTTTTTTTTCTTCATTTCTGAAGAAGACTGCAGTATGACCTCATTAACTCCGTGGAAGATTTCAGGGTAGGTCATGTAATTAAAAGGATAATCACACCCTTTACAAGCTTATAACTCCTCCTTTTATTTCTTTTTTAATTTGTGCTGACTCCTTTTCATATCTGTTTTACAATGTGCTATATGTCATTCTGAACACTGTCGTATATGATTAGTCAGTATGATTTATAGTTAAGATTTCATCAAAATGCTTGTCTGATCCAAATAAGTATTTATTCTATTTCTTCTATTTTTTATTTGTTTTGTTTTTTTGTTTTTTTTTTTTTTTTTTAATGGAGTTTATTCTAGCTCCTCCAGACACAGTTTAATTTTCTGGTTTATGGAATCAATTTGTCATGAAGAACAGAAACAGGTGAAAGAGCAGGTCATCAATTGCTGTTGTGTATGGGGCTGGATAACACTGAAATTGCTTTGAATTAGAACTCAGTGTTTACTGGTAGGGAAGAGAGAGACCTATTATATACAGCAATTTTCAGTCATTGAGTTATAGCTGGAGCACATAGAAATACTAGCCTGACTATACTTAGTTATTGATAGACAGTAGTAACTAAAGCTGGAATAAACCAATGATAACCTCAGGCATCCCTCTACCTTTACCCTTTATTTTAGAGCACAACCAGTCCGTACTTCCTTTTTTTCCCTAAAGTCCTTTTTTTTTTTTTTTTTTTTTAAAGGCCTGGGCTTGAATTTCTGAACTAGTACTTGAGTTTCTGAACTAGTAGATATTGGCAGTACTTGTCCACTGAGGGCAGCACTATAAGGAACTGATTCATATGGTGCAGATAGTAGGTGCAAGCTACAAAATCCTTATGGATTGTACTGCTAGTAAGCTGCTGGCCAGCTGCTGAAGAAAGACAGTCAGATGATTTTCATGAAAGTGCTATCCAACTCCTACAATTACAGCCCAGGGGAAAAAGAATCATGTTTTAAATGTAACTCAAAGTTTTGGAGTTGGATTTGTTGTAGTTAGACAGTACTTTATTTTCTCTTCATAACACAGTCATGACATTAATAATTAATAATAGTTAATAACAATTACTTCGTGTATACTTCAGCTTTTGGAGTGAATAACAGTATGTTAAAATAGTGTCTCCCTCTCAGCCCCTTTACAGAAGAGTACGGGATATGAATAGCTTACAGCTTTCTAACTTCAAGCTGATGCTTTTATTGATTCAGAGGATCACATAGTTCAGAATTAACTCCCTGGAAATAAACAAGCCTGGTTTCATTGTTGTTTTTTTTCTTTTCTTTTTTTCTTTTTTTTTTTTATTTTTTTTTTTTTTAGTGGAATTCAGATAGGAGAAAAAAAGTACTTTTGTTATGGGAAATAGCCTTTGGCGAATACATGTAGAACTGAGGTTAGTTGTGGCATGAAGTTGCATCTCGTGATATTGAAAGAAAAAAATCTTGGTGTCTTCTGAACTTGTGTACTCAAAATGAAAGAAACAATAGTTTGATGCTTCCTGACAGTTTTTTCCCTTGTGGCCACAGAAGGTGGCTGGAAGATAGAAAACAAGAAGGGACAGTGGTCCAGTTTTTACGTTTTCCTATATAATAGTATAGGACCAAAAACAGCTCCATGAGTTTTCTGGATTGCATTAATGATAACGTGATACAGCCCTGGAGAGAAGTCCAGAAGAACTAATTGATATTCAGGGTTTATCTCCTCCAAGGTGAAAAATGGTTAATGCTGTTGAGCAGGTGTAGCGGTTTAACCCCAGCCAGCAACCAAGCACTGCATAGCCGCTCGCTCATTCCCCCCACAGTGGGATGGGGGAAAGGATCAGAAGAGTAAAAGTGAGAAAACTCATGTGTTGAGATAAAGACAGTTTAACATCAAGGCAAAAGCTGCACACACACACAAGTAAAGCAAAGCAAGGAATTAATTCGCTACTTTGCATCCACAGGCAGGTGCTCAGCCCTGCCCAGGAAAGCAGGGCTCCATCACACATAACAGTTACTTGGGAAGAGAAGCAACATAAAGCAGAATATACCTCCTCTTCCTTCTTCTTCCTCCAGCTTTATGTGCTGAGCATGACATCCCATGGTATGGAATATCCCTTTGGCTAGTTCAGGTCATCTGTCCTGGCTGCGTCCCCCTGTGTCCCCTCCCAGTTTCCCGTGCCCCTCCAGCCCTCTCAGTGGCAGGGCCTGAGAAACTGAAAAATCCTTCACCCAGCAACAACCAAAACCATCAGTGTGCTGTCAGCATTGTTCTCACATCAAATCCAAGCCACAGCACTGCACCAGCTACTTGGAAGAAAATTAACTCTGTCTCTGCTGAAACTAGGGGAGAAGGACTGGCAGCAGTAGACCTGCATGGATTAGCAAGGAAATGCTAACTAAACTCAGACATGAATAAGAAGCATACAAGAGGTAGAAGCAAGGACAGGTGACCTGTGAAGAACAGAGAGACCCTGTCTAAACATGAAAGAATCAGGCTATGAAAGCCAAAGTTAGGCTTACCTGGAGCTACATTTGGTAAAGGACATAAAGGCCACTAAGAAAAGCTTCTACGGGTACCTCAGCAGCAAAAGGATGACTAAGGGAAATATGAGCCCACTGCTGAATGGGGTAAAGGGCCTGATGACAAAGGGCATGGAAAAGTCTGAGGTACTCAAAGTCTTCTTCATCTTGGTCTTTATTAGTGATGTGCACGGAGTGGTGCACTTTGCTCTTAAGAGAAGCAGCAATCTGTTTATTGGTACAAACCAGGAATTTAACAAACCTTAATAGTAAATGTGACAGTGGTTTAATGAGATTCAATGGCAAGGTACACTTAATTATTTACTGCACAGAGGACAGGGTCAGACAAAACTGTCTGGGAGACCCTCCTGTTGAGTCATGAGGCTCAGAAAGGACCCCCTTGTGCTCTGAACTCCTTCTCAGAGGGGATTTTAGGTGTGGCTGGGTCCAGGCTTAGTCTCAGACTTGGTCAATGGTTTATATTTAAAGGGTTAAATGTGCACTAGCAATCCTTTATACCCCTTTGCTAAGATTTCAAAGTTTAGCATGCTATTAATTGCTTACTGAGAACGTGTTGCAGCAAGGAACCTCTCAGCCTCCAGGAGTAAATTTGAGAGGTGTCCCTGCTCAGGGGAGATCCTGTCATGCAGCCCACTGCTGTGCAGGAATGGTCAACAGGCCCTGGGCTGTCCACTATTTATGGAGTAAGGCAATTGACTCACTGTCATATTTGCATACCAAGTACGGAAGTTAGTTTCTTTCAAACTTGGCTTGAGTTGGACCTTGACCAGCACTGTTAGATGGGAGCATTGTCCAAATTAACCCTTGGCTATTGTGGTGTTATGTCTCCACTTTGAGTCAGATACAACCACCATGACCAGATGCATCCATTACAACCTACTGCCACTGGTGGTTTTCACTTAAGCCACGGAAACAAAGGTCAGGATGGGGCTAGGGGTAGCACACCGCCAACTAGTAAAAATGGTCTTCAGGAATCTCAGGTCCCTGAGAGCAGTGTGAAAGTCCAGAGCAAAGATGACTTACCCTCATTGTGGAGACAGGTTAGGGAGCATTTAAACAAATTAGATGCACAGAAGTTCATCGGACTGATGGATGCACTCACAAGTGCTGAGGGAGCTGACTGATGTCAATGCAAGGCCACTCTTGATTGACTTTGTAAGGTCAATTGGGGAAGGTTCCTGAGGCCTATAAGAAAGCAAAAATTACTCTTATTTTTAAGAAGAACAAAAAGGAAAGGGAGGTGGTGATCTTTCCCCTCTGACCAGCCCTGATGAGACACATCCTAGAACGCTGGTTCCTGTTCTGGGTTCCTCAGTGCAAGACAAACAGACTGAAGCAAGTCCAGTAAACAGCAACAAATGTGCTGAAGGGAACTGAACCTCTAATGTACAAGGAGAGGCTGAGCAAGCTGGGATTGCTCAGCCTGGAAAAGAGACGGCTCAGACAGGATCTTATGATTTTTATAACTGCATGATGGGGAAAAGTGAAAAAGATAGATCCAGACTGTTTTCAGTAGCACCCAGTGTGGCTTTAATTTTGTCCTTGTTTCTCACTATCCAAATCCACTTAAATTAGCATTAAATTAAACTGATTTTTCCTAAGTCAAATCTGTTTTGTCCATGATAGTAGCTGTTATGTCATCTCCCTGTCTTTATCTTGACCTTCAATGTGCTTCTTAACCTTATTTTCTCCCTCTGTCCTGTTGAAAGGAATGATTGGATGGGTGTCCAACAGCTGACCAAGTTCAATGCACCACAGGTACAATTATAGAATCAGAATCACAGAATGACCCAGGTTGGAAGGGACCTTGAGAGATCATCTGGTACAAACTTCTGTGGGAAGGGGAGCCTAGATGAGATTATCTAGAACCTGGTCAAACTGCATCTTGAAAACCTTCAGTAATGGGGAAGCTATCACATCCCTCGGGAAGTTGTTCCAGTGAGTTATTGTTCTGTGTACATTTCTTTCCCATATCAACATGAAGATACAGTGGAGCATCTTAAATGGGATTGCCACCTATACTTAGCGACATGACTCCTGCACCCACTGAATGTTTGAAGACAGTAGGTTATACAGACTTCTGAGCATTTCTCCAAAAGGAGATTAAAATCTATTCCCAAACCAGATCCTTATTTTTACAGTTTGTTTAGCTGGATGAGTAATATTGTATAACCTTGAGGACATCAGTTTTAAGCTTCACCCCACAGGCTGTGCACACACTGGACTTTCTGTGCATTTGGTAACTGTAATTGTTTGCATAGGTTAAGTAGAAGCATATTTTTTTCATTTTCTTGTTCATGCTTAGGATGCTTCAGCATTGGCTACTGTTAGAGATAAAATACTGGAATAAGGTGAGTACTGGACTGCAACATGAATTGTGACTGATGAAAGAAGTTGAGATTGTTTGCCAAGTACTGTTAAGGATTTTTCTTCAAACCTTCCTTCCATGAAATAATGCAATCATTCTGCTTTCATATGGTGCTTCTTTTAGTGTACTTATGACCATCCAGATGGGAAAATAGAAATATCCACTCTTCCTACCACTGAGTATCAGAAAAATCAGAAGAAAGTTACAAAAAATCAGAGAAAGCAGAGCAATACTGTGCAGCTTCCTTTAAAGAACAAAAAGCCAGTTTAATGGAAACAGAAATCACAGCAAATAGAGTCCTCGTTATTCATTTAATTGTAATGACATTCTGAAGATTACATATTAAATATGTGTTAATACACCCTGGAATCTCACCAAGAGTAACGGATGGACATCTTTCCCTTGATAAATAAAAATTATTTCTAACAGCATAAAGATGTTAACTTCATATAAGAAGATTGATTACAACCAATTGTTCTTGGAAATACTGACAAATTTATTGCATTAAGTTAATTCTTCTTCAACTAACTATAAAAGGTAGGATAATATTTAGTGAAACCTTCTGGTAACATCAGTAATTTACAATCAGTGAATTAATCATAAAAGTTACATGAAACACTAAGAATATGGCCAGAAAGTCCCAAGCTGAGGGCAAAAGTAATCCTTGATTTTGGAAATGTTTTTGTCAGTGTAGTCAAGGATAATAAATTCCACCTCTCTTCTTATTTTCTCCTCTTTGTTGTTATTTGCTTTTTACTTTTCACTGCTTTTCCTTTTTTTTAAACCTTTCTTTTTAAGATCCTGAAGGCATACTAGTACTACGTATTGCTTTCCAGTATTTAGCCTCTCCAGTATTACTGGGAAGCATCAACTCAGAATTTACCTCCTCCCTCCCCTGCTGTCTAACAACATCCTATTTTGGCCTCTTGTCTTATAAGTTTGATCAGAATCTTTGTGCAGACCAAGCTTATCTTTTTGTTCTGTACTTTTATCACACCTAGCACAATGGCTTCAAAGTGCTATTACAACAAACTTACCATTAACCCTTTCTTCTGTCTCCTGTGCTCCTCAAACACCTTTACAACTTTTAAAATGCTTCTCTCTTCATTCAGTCTTCTGCTGACTATGTCAATGTGGCTAAATGACAGATTATCAGAGACCAATTCTTGACTCTGAAACCAAGCAATTAAGACTGACTTGCATCCACACTGTTTAGGATTAGCTCCTTTTTAACAGATTTGTCTTCTAGAAAGCCATTTGGAGTGGTGTAATATAGCCAGGGAGCAAGATAACAATTAAGCAATGTAGATGAGCAGGGATCCAATGTTTAAGGCTACTCTCTAGCAATGTAGTGTCTATTTGTCGGTAATGTGATCTAATGTTCAGATAAGGATAGGACTATCTTAATGTCCTGCTCCCCTTCTCACTTCAGAAGTGAGCTCCCTCATATGACGCTGAAAGTCCTGAAATGACAAAAGGTAACAGAGTGCAGAAGAAACAAGTCTGACAGCTAATCCATTAAGTTCTGTGTGGTCTCTTTAAAGAAATAACAATGAGATTGTGATTAATTTTAATAAAATGTGTGCATAATATAAAATTTCTAAGAGGTACCATCTGCAAAGTAGCATAGCAGTCTGATGGCCTGGAAATATCTCTCCAAAGAGAAGAAAGATCACTTTATTTGCAATTAGTGAGTCCTAAGAGCCCACACTGAAGAATTTGTTTGCATTTAAAGTGAAAAACTTTTAGCTATTGCAGCCATATTTATGAAAGAGATTTCCATTACTCAAACTATCTTCCTAATGGATTATAAAACACCAAAGAAAGAGTGAAGAAAAAAGCAGAATAAATGGAAGAAAAGAAAAAAAGTGCAGTCTACATTGAACAGAGAGATGATCCGGCCCTATTAAGGTAAAAGCAAGTTACCCAGATGCTAAGTTATGTGAGATACTGAAACAGCTAAAATGCCCCTTAGTGTTGAGTTTATCTAAAGGGTTTGGGGGTTTTTGTTTCTTTTTTATTGTTATTAGTTTGTTTTCCATCATGAGAACCTTATTTCTGATTTTGTCACCATGACCTTAACCCTTCTATTTGCTAGATTCAAGGTTGTTTTTTTTTCCCTTGAACTTTATCTAGTGTTTACACAAAATGCAGGGGAATATGCTAAGTACAAAGCAGACTGGTTCTCAATGAAAAACAGACTAACAAAACTGCATTGTGCATAAAACTAGCCAGAGAAAAATTCTGTGATCTTGCAAATTGAGGTGTGTTTCCTCACAAACTGCAAGGATCAGCTGGTGCCAGATGTTGAGAAAATACATCTGGAAAGTGTAAACCAGTGTGGTTCTGGAAAGGAACAAGGGATGGTAGTATATGATAGCACTTTAACCAATATTCCTACACAGCCTGTGTTTTTACCGCTCATTTTAAATCTTGAATGTAATACTTTAGGCATAGTCACTAGCCAGTTTTCTCCCTCCTTTCTTACACTTCCTGTATATTCCCCTAACCTGTTTCCTTTCTGAATGTTTCTGGTAGGCTGTTTGCCTTCCTACATATTTCTGCTGAAAAGCCTTATTTTAAGACTGTCTTCCTCTTGGGTTCTCATCTCACTCTCCTTCCTTTTGTCTTCAAGATCGCAAGTATGCTCCCTAGTCCTACAGCCTGGATTTGCCTTTCCATAAATCCCATTCAATCTAGTTTTATTTGCAAATCCTGGAAACAACTCTCACAAGTTTCAATATTGGTATCTTCCTGGTAAACTCTGGGACTTGGGGTGGCAGCTGTAAAATATTGCCTGAGGGGGGAAAAGTAGTTCCTGAATTGTGTCATATAGCCAGAAGCCTTTGGTTTAGGGCAACAAATACAAGAAGAGGAACAATTTTCACCTCAGGGTGGCTATTTTTAATTCAATTTCCTCCCACTAGGTGTATGGGAATATTTGGTATAGCACATGCCTTTGTTTTATTTTTCATGGAGGCAGGCTGATATCTACTCTTTCATCCCTGCAGAGATTATTGTTATAGAAGGGGGAATAAATTAGGGTTTTTTTCCTTTTTTCCTTTTTTCTTTTCTTTTTTCTTTTCTTTTTGTGTATGTCTGCTTTTATCATATTTTATTTTCCTCTTCTGTTGAAAGATGCACTCCCATCAACAGAACAGTAGTCTGAGGAGAACAGGGGCTACTGGAGGATAACTTGTTCCTTCTCATTTATGTTGTAGTCAAGGCAGATGGAATATCTTGAATATCTTTTCTTGTGTGGGGAACTGGTACTTGGAGTAGGAAATACCAAAATATTGTCACTGAATATAGGCAGATGATTGCTAGTACTCTGATACTTTAAAGCATGACAATTTGGGAAAATTTGTCTGTACAACATCAGAATTTGGCATGTGTTTATAACACACTATATATTTCTCACAAGCAGTTAATTCTGTTCTGGAAGTATAGCTTTTTATCTTAATTTTTATCTCATGTTAGGCTGTGATCCCAAAGCGATGACAACACAGACTAAATAATTTTAATGAAAGAAAGATATTCTCTTTTTCAAATGCAATCAATCTTTGCTGACTGAGAAGCTTCAATCAAGACAATTACTGTCAAGAAAAGAGATTGCTTTTGCAAAAAATAAGTCATGTGACAGACATCAGTGATCATCCACTAGAACTGACCATAGAGTTGCTTGTCAAAGGTGTTCTAAGATTACTAAAGGACAGACTCTAACTTACCCACCTTTTCAAGTAATAGGAGTAGTTTAGGCTTGATGCATCCTTAGGAGTCTAATGTGACTATTTTGCCTTCCTTAGCAAAGACACACCTACAAGGAAAACTTCTGAGGGAGAGGAGCAAGAGTAAAGGGCACTGAACTTTAGAAAATCAGTCTATTGTTCAAGCAATGTTCCATTCCTTCTGCCTTTTTTTGTTAAATAAAATTACAATATGCGTGGAAAAACCTACCACGACCAGAAAGTCACTAAATCATTAGTGAGATTCTGAGAAAGACGTTCAGCTAAGCTACTCAGGAGTTTGAGGAGGAAGGTTCATTTATTTGAGATAAACAGAAGCAGCTTTTCAATCGTAAAATGGATTTAGACACAGACTCTATATCCCCAGAGAGTGCCTTGAAAATAGGAGGTATGGTCAGCACTGGTCCTAGTACAAACTTCAAAAAACTCAAAACCATGAGGCATCGCAAAAATTGGATATTCCAGAAACAGTTTGAGAGTTGGAATACTGATATTCTGTTTCTTTGCCTCAGAGAAGCAAGAGTAGATAGATTTGAAGGCTGGTTTGTCACAATAAGCTGGGCAAAAAAGAAGAGAATGTTGATTTCCCTGTCCAGACTTTTTAGATGTTTATGTCTGTTTTCAAGGTATGTAATGTAGGCTAATTTAGTATAAAAAGATACTACACGTTGCCGCTCTGGGAAGTAGCAAAATATCTTGAATGAAATATGTATAGAATAGTTTTGGGTTTCTTTTAATTCTTTCTAAATATAATTTGAGCACAAATCATTCATTTTAAATGCACGTGAAGTAAGTTACAAATGCAGTTGTAAACCAGTTTGTAATACATTTGGGTTGGTATTTCTGACTATAAGAAATACACCACCCACTGATAAAATGCTGAAGTGGACTGATGGGCTAACATCTGTAATCCCTATGCCATCAAGCAGGAGGAACTGTGCATTGAATCTAACACTATGTGCACTCATTAAGTTCAGGGATTGTACAGTATGTGCAATTGTTTTTAGATCTAATACAACTCAGAGAATAATTATATAATGTACAAACAGAGAAGCATTGCAATTTCTCTAGAAGTTCATCTGGCTGTGCACAGGCTTAAAATATACGTATGTTATTAGTTACACAAGCATTTTATATGTAATTAGTGTCATAAAATTTGAAGTGTTACAGAACATTTATGACAGCTGTGGAGAAGAGTACAGACGTAGGGTGAAAATACAGATAGCCACCAAACACAAAAGTCTCATGCTTTGTGAAGTAATGTAAGCTTTCTCAAGATATTTTCAAGAAAAAAAAGCAACAAAGTATAAATTTTCATTATTTGCCTTTTACTAATTAGCTGAGATAAAACCAATCCTTATTTAACTCTCTCTGAGAATTTACACATGTACTGTAAATTACAGTTTGGCAACACTGCAAAATGAACTTAATTGTTTTCAGTGGAAAACTGTGATATATTATGGCGTTACCCATTTTATCTGTAGAATTGTATGCCGGCTGACATTTCAGTTATAAAACACTTATTTTCAGTGGTAAATTGTTTCAGAAAAACAATTAATCAGCTGAGCTCAAATCTTATCTTACATCTCAAATCCAAATCCACAAGTTTTTTTGGTATTTGTTTGGAGGTTATTTTTAATTTTGAATAAATTCCTTTATCTTTCACCTAGATTTTCATTCCTAATAGGCACTGTGTCCTTGTCAAAATCAGTCTTTGATTCTGAAGTGTTTTGGCCATATCTCACGGATTGGTACTAAGTAACATAAATTCAGTTTCTTCTCAGAATGATGCAGAAGCGAAGGCAAAGTTCAGAAAAGAAAGTCACAGACTGAAAACCTTTCTCTCACGGGATTCTTTCAAACTGGCTGCCTGGAGATGATGCATTATAGGCAGTGCTGGTGAAGTTCCTTAAGGCAATCAAGGAATCCATAAGGGAGGAAAACATAGGGATCGGACTGTCAAGGATATGGCCTAGTAACCTCCTTCTGGGGTTACTGTTGACCCTGAAGGTGCAGACCCTTTGCCTAGGATGCACCCCTTGAGACTTAGCATTTGGCCCCAATATCTTCCAAAATTCAGTCCTGTCTCCAGATACTTTCTCTGCAGATTGATCATGGAATTCCAGAATGTTGCTAATGATCTTGTGTTTTCTGAGCCAGATACAGTATTAATAATTTTATGTTTAGTAAATATTGAAGGCCTCTCCCTCCATTTATTTACTTAATATTTTAAACCCATATCCATCATCCATATAATCCTGTGGCAAGGAGTTTCTCAGTGTAAGTGATACGTGGAAAAAGTCGCTTAATTTTGCCTGGAATATGATGCTGCGTAATTTCACCTGGTATCCCTAGTTTTCAGGTGCTGGGAATGATGGTTATTTTCCATTCACTTTTAGTCACAGGTTGTATAGGTTATGAAGAACAGTTATGTTTGCCTGAATCTTTTTGTGAGGGTTCTATGTGCTCCAGTTGGTAACATACCTCACTACACACAGAAATGTGAAATAAATCTATATTAGTTTTTTATTATGGTATTGCATGTACAGTGACAACACTTGCATCTGTTATTGTTCTGTATTTCACTCTTTGTCACTGAATTTGGTACTGTGAGGTTATTTGATTGCCTGCCTTGTGTCCTCCATTATAGCTTTTCCAAAATAGGCTGTACTCGGGCCTTTCAGACCCATTTACACTATTATCAACATAAGCTTAGGTGTGCATTCCCTAATACAGATTTTCAGATCTTTGTTTTATTGCTTGCATTAAAGCAAAAATACATTCCCATGGAAAATGGGGGCACATTCTCTGTCTTCATTTTGCTGTTTACACAGAGCAAGCTCCTTTAGGGACATTCTCCTCCATACAATGAAGCATAAAAATGCCTAAGCAAGCTGATCAAGATCCATAATAAGATGCAGGACAGCAGTATCTTTTGGGAAAGGACATTTCTATGGTCTAGAAATAATGATACAAGATCCTATCTCCTATGTGCTATCTGTTTTCCAGGTCTAAACTTGTATTTCTGCTAGATCTTGTAGGATGCAGTTGTACCTCCCTCAACCTTTATCAATGTAAATCTTTCTGTGCTGTATTCCATTGCACCGGACAGACAGGTCTTTACTGCTACCATATAAATAATTTTTATACCTCTTGGATCATTTTAGTTGTTTTTCTGTGCCATTTTGATTCTATTTTAATTCAACATAGGGAATTTTACATGGAGGTACCTTGAAAATTGGTTCTATAGACTTGGTAATCTCTAGTGGTCCTCTTCCGACATCACAGGGTTGTGCTTCCTATATCGGTGGCTTCAGTTCTATTTAGGCCTCAGAATGTCATTATTTAATACTTTCTGGGAAAAATTTCATATGATCCATTGCTTCTGATCCTCACTTTTTAAATTTTTTTAAACTTTGAGGAGATAAAAAGTAAAAAATTAATCATGAAACTTGGACAAAAATATAATGAGAAACAGGCAGAAAAAGATACTGGGATGAAAAAAAACACCCAAACAACAAACAAAAAGAATTCATATTCCTTAAGTCAAGTTCCAATGAAAACATAGGTTAATATTCCTCTGCTTAGACATGGATATCCCTTGAAAACATGATTTTTCCATCCATCGCTGGTTTCAGATTCATAGTTAGGCCAGAATCAGGTTTAATTTGCATTATAGGATCTCTCCTGGGGAAAAAAATCAAAAATTTCCAAATTATCTTTTTTGGTCTATGTAGCTGAAATGTGATAACACTATTAAAGCTCTTTGCATCTTCAAAGTACTTCAAAATGCTTAGCTTTGTGGCATCAAAAAATGTTAGTTCCATTTTACACATAGGCTAGAAAAGTTGGCAAGCCTGTGGAGCAAGCCATTCCCAGCGCTGGCAACAAATCCCAGCAGTCACAGCTGTCACTCCTAGGCTTAGATCACTCTGCCTTTCTTCAGTGTTTAAATAACATGATAGACCTTTACTATTCCTGAATAATTCTGTTTGTCACTAGATAATTTGTCTCATGAGGCCAGGGGAAAAAAAAAAAAAAAAAAAAAAAGAGGACAGTAAAGAAGAAGAAAGCAAAGGTGATTTCATAGTCCCATCACTCAATAAGCTGTTTTAGGGCTGCTGCCAAGGGCAATATAGAGGCATGGGTTAGTCCCATAGGCGGGAATGACTATAAACATATATGATTATACATATTCATTTCAATTAGTTACGGGCTCATAAGAGTTGGAGACTAAAACCCCCTTCTATATTAATACCCTTTAATGTTGTACCTGAAAGCTGGGTTGCATCTAATAAAGACGTATTTGTAACTTTAAAACACACTTCAGAGAAATCTGGTAAAACTGTCAGTGTTCGCCCAGCTGGGTTTTTCAGTACATTCAGTGGGAGCTTCATCACTGGCTACTGAGGTAGAACACATTGACTGAATTTCAACAGCTTGTCCTACAACTGACTGATACACCTTGGCTGTTTGTACAAATGCTGATAAAATGACAATTGCAATTTTAAGGTGCCTTTTGGTTTCAGTATTTGTTAAGAACTCATTTTAACAGCTCATTGTAAAACCTCTAACTTTTGTTGCAAGAAATAAATAAAAAGTTGGTTTTGTACTCCTTCATTTTTTATAATACTTGCTGACATTTACTTGTCTTTCCTTTTACATACAGAGACATCCCTGCATATAGAAATGGCTTCATTAAAATAAAAAATATAGTAACCTATGATGTTTAACAAATAAAATAACTTTACAAAATCCCAAGCCAGCAGTGCCTAATTAGTATCAGAGTAGTAAGAAGGGCTCCTTTCACTAAGAAGTATGTTGAAATGAAATGTTCAGAAATGTGAAATTTTTGTGTTTCAAGCTGAACAAAATGTATGCCTTTTTATATATAAGTATGTTCACACAGAAGAATTTCTAACTTGTTAAACACACTATGCTCAGGGATGTATGGGATGGACTGAAGGTGCTTGCTCTGCAGAAGAGTTCACTGTAACTTTGACCAATATATGATGCAAATGTACATAAAATCTCTAAAACACATAGGCACACATACATATTACTTTATGAAGAATTGAAATATAACTACATAATCTATCAAAAACCCTAAAGGCAGCGTATAACCTTAGAAATCACAATATAATGAGAATTTAAAAAGAAAACAACATAGGGCAGTGGGGAATAAAAGAAATAAAAAAAATCACTTAATCTAGTATCCATGGGAATTAAAGGCAGTGGAAGAAAGAAAGGTATGCAACATGGAAACTTCACAAAATAAACACTTTAAAGTGCTGAATCAATAAAACCCAAGTATTAACGCAGATAAGACACTAGCATTAATATTCGAAAGAAGTCATAGGCATTTACAGGATTCATTGAATGCAAAGAAATTTATTCAATTTCAGAGACTTTTAGAATTGCTTGCAGAACTGTCTCTAAGATTCCTAGGAACTCTACTGGGTTTTAAGACTGTTGTACTCTGAACAACCTTTTAATATTAACAACTTGGTGTTTATTTATTTACGCTATTGAGAAACTCAGAAAAATCACATACATTAATTTAAACTTAGCATTTTTTTCAACATAACTAAATGTCTTCCTTAATGTAGTTGGTTGATCTTACACAGATTTCTCTTTCTTTTCCTCTAATAAAATATTAAACCTGATTGCTTTCTAAGACAAGTTACTGCAGTATTGTAATTGAGGTGTTTATAAACATTTAGAGTTCCTAAGTGTAACATTATCCTCTATAATAATTTGTTGATTGAGCTGGCAGAAGACAATGGCTTTTGATTAGCTGGTGCTGTCTTGTTAATATGTATCGTTCTGTTTCTCCATTTTGTTCCCACTTCTGCCTGTACACTCAGAGTGGGGGCACAATTTATTTTTCATTATTATTGGTTCTGCATGATTTTACATAATTGCAGTCATTCTTAGACTTCTTCCAAAGTTCTCAGCCCATGATTACCAATGACCTATTTACTTCTGTCAGTGTGATCAGCAGTCACCTGAAATCAACAATTCCAACTTAATTAAACATATTTTAGACATGACACTGGAAGTATCTAGATTTCTTGTAAACAATAGAGAACACTAAACCCAATGCCACCTCTTGGCTTCTCAGCAGGGCAGGATTAAATTTAATTTTGGGCTTTGCTGCCCCAAGCATGTAGACAACAGTTCTCATGAGAAGCAGAATGTCTAGTATAGTAAAGTAGGGCAGGGAAGCATTGACTTGCTGCTTCTACCTAGATGAAAGGAGAACAGATATGGAAAGCTCACTTTAGTGGGTGTGCTTGTTTTGACTATTACTGATTGCTTCTCCAGGCACCCCAATATCGTCCTCAGCAGGAAGGAGCAGTTTTGATTTTCCAGGGATTTAATACAGGCAGAATACGCAGCATCATTACAGCCATATGCAACAGTCTTGTTCTGGGCATCTGTGTGGTTTGGTAATATCAGAAGCCAGCCATAACTGAATCCCTCTCTGGTCTACCCTCAGCTGAAGGACTTGCAGCATTATTTATTTAATTGTTTTCCCAGGATTTTATGCTAATGCTTTAATGTGTTGGGGTTTTGTTTCTTTGGTTGGCTGGGTTTAAACCAACAAAAACTTGCTCTTCAAGCTTGATTGTTTACAGAGCTTTCCCTTTCCCCTGTCCTGGCTGGAGCTCTTTCTGGGTACCTCTTCCATCCCCTTTGTCATGTGAGGTGGAGATAACTGGACACAGCGCCACCCAGTGGGATTTAGTAATTCTTTTTAAGACACCCAGTTAATCCCATGGTGAAATGACTCTATAGAACACTGTCTGTGTCTAATGTGCCAGGATCCCTAACAGAGATTAAGTATCTGCATTCAAAAAGGATTTGAAAAGCAATTTCTGAAAACTAGGCCTCTGCAATTATTTAATTTAGCTAACACTGTAGACATTAATAATAATAATAATAATAATAATAATAATAATAATAATAAAGATGAAGTAATTTTAAAGTAATTTTAACCAGGAGGCAGCTACAACTATTTATTTGTTTGTTTTTTTGTTTATCTTAGAAGCATGAGAAGAGTCTAGGCTTAAGAAAGTTTTCTAGCTATGGATTACTGCAGTATTGAGGGAACAATTACTGTTAGAGCCAATACAATATGAATTTATAAGGAGCATAGGATAGCTTTGCTCCATGGAGATCAGTCTGATGGTGTGAGGAGAAATCTGGGGATGAAGATTTGCATTTTGCTGTCTGCCATAGCTTCATACTGTTAGTATTCGGGGAACACTTGTTTCTTGCTTTTCATTTCTGTCGGGAACAGGATAGCTGAGCAATGCTCTTGGTTGGATGGAGTAACTAAGTAATGAAAAGCGATTTGAAAGTAAGTGTGTGAGTTTCATCACCATAATGATAAGCAGACTAGTGGTGTGAAACCTATTTCTTACTGCAAAATGATAACTTCCTGACACTTTTGCATTTCCTATCTTCCTAGGGGACCCTTCTGCAAAGCAGGGATAACTTTGCTTGAAATGTTTCAGTGATGCCTATTATAGTGACCAAGATGGTCAGGAGGGTCATTTGGGTAGTACTTTCTGGCTTATTTATAAGAAAAAAAAAAAATTTACAGAGGTCCACAGAGTATCCAGAGTATCTCTGCCATTCTATAATGGCAGCAAGGATTTTTTTGCAGGGATCTGCAATGTGCAAGTTGGTTGCTTTGACTTTATTCTGAAAAAAAAAACTTTAAAAATTCCACAGCAATGTTAGCTTGAGGAAAACGAATGCCCCAGACCCAAAGTCACATGGTATTTACTCTAGCAGGCAGTGCTGGGCTATGCTGAAGGACTAGAAAGACATCTTTACAGATCTTTTTTATGTTCCAGTGTTTATTTCTCTACCCCATCTGGAAACAAAACGAAAATAAACTCAAGCAACAGCATCTGTTGCTCCTGCTGCTCTGAATTAAGCTAACTTAGTTTAATCATTTCACAAAACCCAAACACTATTGCTCTACCTTTCCAGGTGTTACCCGGGCTCATAGACTGACACTTTAGCTTGGCTCAGCAGTTCTTCTCATACACTATTCAAATCCTGTGAACTACTATGAACTATAGACAACTTTTAATTTCTCTTCTGGCAGAAAGAATTATATAACCTGTTTTTTCTGTACTATTACTTTTTTAAAACAAAGATTTGTAAGAACCCTCTCTTCCTGTCTTACACTGGCTGAACCCACATGAAAAATAGTACTCAGCACATGCAATATGTGGGAGGTAGTTGTTTGGGGATTTTAACAGAGCAGAATTCCAAGGCTTTGGAGGACACTATGGGATGTTTCTTCTTGAGAAGAGATGGAAGGAAAGGAAGAGATTTCAAAATTACTTTGATTTTGGGGAGTACTGTGGGCTGTGTTCCATCTGTATGATGTCTGAGCATGTCACTCATCCATAAATGTGTCCAAATCTTATTGCACTCCAGGGCAATGCATAACCTCCTGCATTCCCATACTATCCAGCAGAAACTCACATGAGAAATAAAGAAATTGGTTCCACAGCAGAAGAATGGTAAATGAGTAACTTTCCTCTGCCAGAAACTGTAGTATCTAGTTTAACTTGTAAGTAACTGCTTATGAATCTACCTTTAAAAAGTAGCATAATGATAGTGGTAGAGAATGTGGTTATTTGAACTGATTCACTGCACTACCTTTATAGCAAAAAATCACTGTTTTTATAGATGATCATCAAGCATGTTTTACTAGGTGAAGGGGTAGTGGTAATCCCTCCTTTAGCAGAGGTTTTTGCTGTGCCCATGCTCCTCATGTGTCACAGAGGAACAGATCTCCCTCCACTGCAACATGCCTTATAAAGATACAGCTTTACATTCAGTTCTGCCATAGTAGATTATGTCTATATTCTTTGATTACTTTGATATTGTTTGATTACAAACTGTGTTTTAAAAATCTTAGATTAGATAAAGGCATAGAGAATGAGTGTCTAGCTAGAGAGCTGTAATATACATATATGTATGCTAGAAAAGATCATATGGAACTAAAAAATGTAATTACATGCATCACTTAGGCTTTGCAAGAGGTGTACTAGATATAGTTTTAAACCCTTAGGTGGTTATCTGCCTCATAATTCCATGGCTAAACATGTAAAGAAATTGTACCTTTACCTCTAGTGTCAAGAACTTAACATAATGTTTTGCTAAATAAAAGTAAAGTTTATAAAGTTGAAGGTTGGAAACAGAGATGCTATATTTGCCTATTTTCAGAAGACAAGCAAATTAAATTCTATAAAGCTAAAATAGCATTCTGTTTCTTGTTATATGTATAGAGCAGGGGTCCTCACACTTTTTAAATAGGGGGCCAGCACGCGGATGCAGTGGCGGGCAGTCATCTGCGGCTGCTTGGTTTCCCCCCCAACCCCCGGCAGGGGGAGGTCAGGGGGTTTCTGTAAAAACCGGGGGCCGGATTGAGGAACCTGGGGGGCCGTATCCGGCCCGCAAGCCATAGTTTTAGGACCCCTGGTATAGAGTAACAAACTGTTTTATTAAACAGTTTAAAACATTCTTAAGCTGCTATCTAAACACTGTTTATTATTCTTTCATACTTCTACCAATCAAAAATATACGCCTTTCTCAACACCTTGTAAGAGTCGGTCTAAAGAGAACAATATGGTCTCAGCATTGCCAACAGAGACCTGGAGATGGAATGTGGTTCTCATGGACACCAAGACACAAAGACCCTGGGAAAGAGAACTGCACGGTACGAGGAGTACTATGCCGCTCCCTGCAACCTGGGACTGAAAGGAACAACTACAACAAGGCAGCATAACAGCTGTCCAGAAGATGGATCACAACTGTGGTCATAACAACGAACCAGAAAACAATACAAAAACACGCCTCCTGGCCTGAAGCTACCCGCCTCTAACCACGCCTTGGGCACTCTTCTTTGGACATGCATGATAACCTGGCTCAAAAGGATGGAGACTGGCAACAATCCATGGGTCAGAGGAGGAGCAAGGTGTGTTGCTTGGCATAAAAAGATGCCTTCTTAGCAACTAAACTTTGGAGATCTTCCCCACCAAGGATCACGATGATCGGAAGGACTGGTGGGATGCTGCCTGGACCTGGGACCATAGGGACGCCTTGGACCCGTGGTAGTAGTTATAATCCTCTTTCCTTTTCTTTTTACTTTAGCTTTTATTCACTTTCTGTCTTTCTACCTATCGCACGTTGCTTTACGGGCAAACAATAAAATTGTGCTGTTTAATTGAAGCATAACCCCTTGGCGTGGTCGCCTTGATTTTTGTGCTTTAAGATCATAGTTAACGAACCATTACGAGTCCACTGAGTGGACCATGACACACCTCTTGCTCAATCTGGTTTTGTTTAGTAATTCTTCCAGAAACTATTTGTAAAACAGCTTACTCATCAGATATTGCACAGCAAAATACATTTGAAAGATAAAAACAAATCTGAAAAATATTGTGTCAAGGCACTAATTAATTATTTTTTTTAACAAGTTCAAAATTCCAATGACTAGAAAATTCTTTTGTAAACAAGTATTTAAATGAAACCATCTCATTAATGTTTCTGAACTTTCTACTTGATTCTACTTAATCTTGTCTGTTCTTTAGGTTTTATTGTGTGCCCTATTGTAAATAATAATAGTAATATCAGGATTTTATTCTTCCAGTAGCTGAAATAGCTGAAGTTAAGAATAGAAAAGACATCAGCATATGAGAGTTAAAATTCAAGAGAGAATTTGAAGAAAACGCCTGATGAAGCTGTTACAAGTCCTGTGGACTTCACCATGCTTTAAACCAGAACAGTAGGTCCTTATTAGAAGAACACTTATATGCAGCTGCAGTTTGGAGTACATCAGTAATTCTAATAGATTCAGTGGGATTAATCTCATTCTCAGCTGATCTGAGAGGCTAATATCAAAATGCCTTTTCCTTAGTACACCAATTTTGTATATAGAAAGTCTGTTTGCTTCACCTTGCTTTGTTATGTCTTGAGACCTTCTGTTGTAAATGCACCGCAGACAGATGATTTTCTTTTAAACCTGTCTACAGCAACCTTGAACCTTTTAAAATGTTAATCGTTATTTTAGTGCTTCCTATAATTTTCATCTATTTTGAAACATTAGAAGATAGTAATAAACAGAAGGGCTGAACCCATGACTATTTGCTATTTCCTTCCCATTTATGTAGATTTATGTCTTTTTATCTTTGTTTCCCCCTCTCATCTGATATCTCCTATGGAACCAATACTGCATCACAAAATCACTGGGAGTAGCACTGATTGCAGTAAGTGAGTAATTACTGTCCATCCATCCATTTCTGTTACATCCTTAGGGCACTGACCATGCCATTTTCTCTGCCTATTGTTTGCTATCCATTTTAATGGCAATACATTAAAAGGCAATGGATGAACATACTAATAACTAATGATAAGAGGTACAAGTATGATGTGCTTATGGGTAAAAGATAAATCAATGGCAGAAAATGGCTATCATACCTCTTTAAATGAATCTTCAACTTCTCAGACTTCACTTTAAGGACACTTGCAGCTTTCAGCTAACTACATAAGAAGCATTGGCACTTTTTTTAGGAAAAAAAAATCTAATTTACACGGCTTCAAATGTAAATTAGATCACTGAGATGTATGAGAGTCATTTTATGGGCATTACTTTATAAAGCATTGATAGCATGTGCATGTAATGGCTTTTTTGACACTAAACATGAGTGTTCAAACCAGATCAGACTACAGATCACTCTGACTCGGGTAGTTATACTAGTTGATAAAGGACATTAAAATCAATAGGAACTTCTATGGTCATACTGAAAGTTTCCTGAGCACCAAAGCAAGCCATCCTTACGATCTAAATTTCTAAAAAAAATATTTGCATCTTAAAATAACTCATTCCCAACTATCAATACTCATTATTAAACATAGATTATTTTATCTTGGGATTTCAAGGCTGCAATTACCCATAACTGAGAAGTATCTTCATTACTGCAAGTAAAACAGTATTGACAGCAAATGCTACCTTTGTACTGTTTATCTGCTTTTTCAGTCCTGTAATGGATATGTTCTGGAGCAGGGACTTCAGCATATATCCCTATGGGACTTGACTGTAAAAAATGGTAAAATATTTCTACCTTCCATTTTCTTTCTTTCAGTCAGTTATTTAAACATGTGAATATCTTCCATTTTGTCACTTAGTTTCTTTAGAGCAAGTTTGAACGATGGCACCAAACTGAGTAGATCAGTCAGTACACTAAAAATAGCAAGCACTTCAAGAGAAATCTTGAGAGTCTGGAAAAATGTATGGATAGAAACCTCATGATGTTCATAGGGGGAAATGTGGTGTCCTGCACCCAGGATGCAATAACCCCGTGCACCCATATCACCTGGCAGCCAGCTCTAGCCTCGGGGAAATGGTAGATTTGGGGGGTTTGCTGTAAAGGACAAGGGGTCCTGGAGGACAGTAGTTTGGAACATGGGTTAGCAGTGTGCCCTAGGGCTGATGGTAGGGTGGGCTGCGTTAGGAAGAACATAGCCAGCAGGTGGAGGGAAGTGGTCATTCCCTTCTGTTTGGCACTTGTGAGACAGCAAGTGGGTGACTGTGCCCGGTGCTGGGCTGCCCAGTACAAGGCAGATTTTGACAAGGCAGAGTGAGTCCAGGGGAGAGTCACCATGGTGGCTGGGGCTGGAGCACGTGATGCAGGTGGCTGAGAGAGCTGGGTTTGTTCAACCCAAAGAGGAGAGGGCTAAGAGGGATCTAGTTGCCGTGCACAACCACCTAATGGGTGGTCATAGGACTTTTGAGAGACGGGCATAGTGAAAAGCCAGCAGGGGGTGGAAACAAGGTGCAGCAAGGCAAATTCCACCTGGAGTTAAACAGAAAAAGTCCTCAGTGAAGGTGGTTAGTCCCTGGAAGAGGCTGCCCATAGAGTTTGTGGAATCCCCTGCTAGGAGATGTTTAAAACTCAGCTGGTCAGTGAGCAAGTAACCCGCTCAAACTGAATTTGTCCTTGCTATGAGCTGGGTTTGAACTAGACGACCCCCAAAGTTTTCTAAGGTTTCTTACAGTCCAAACTGAAATTTGCTTGGATTGAGTTAGAGACAGTTGGTTTTTTGGTGGGTTTTTTTTTATTATTATTATTGGTTGTTTGTGGGGTTTTTTAGTAGGTTTCATTATTGCATGTTTTTTTAATATTTCAGGTTCTCTTTAATTTATGCAAATCCTCTGATGAAGTGGATTATACCCAGACCTATTAAATTTAGACAGAACAGAGTTTTTAACTTCCAGACAATATAGAATAGGTTTCCATGTTAACCAACTAAGGGTGCACCAAAAGCTACCTTAAGAGACATTCTGTCATTGTGACATTCAAGCTAACTCAACCCTGTCATAAATTTAAGTAACTTTTAAAATTATTTTGTCATGTTATATTTAAAAGTTTTTTGCTAATTATTTTGTCTTTGTAAAATCTGGATGATGACCTTTTGAATTTCCAGGGCATGAAGTTGCAGTTATGCAAAATGGACTTCCCATTAACACCTGTGCTGAATTATTTCCCACTGCTTGAACAGGTGTTGGGTAATGTATAACTCATCATTGCTTTGGAATGGCTGATTTTGCTTCAGGATACTGCTGGCAAGCTGAACCTCCGTAGCTGTTGCTTTATGCACATAAGAATAAAAGAATGGACTTGAAACCACAGCCATCACCGAATGATGAATGCTGCAAACAAAACTGACTTTCAGTATTGACAATCAGCTGATAAAGAATTCACTAGACAAAGAAGAGGCATCTTGTTTTGCTATCACTCTCCTGAATGATGTTGAAAAGAATTTTATTATCAACGAACATAGAAAATCATGAACTAATGCTGGATGCATTTGTTAGTTACAACAGTTTAAGTCTGTAGCTTGCTTCATTTACAGCTTATCAGATGACAGGTTTATCAGTAGCTTGGAGCTGCAATTCTTGATAAGACTTGTGATAAGGCTTTTTAAACCAAAAAAGCTAGCCTGATGCTTGAAAAACAACAGGTAAAGTTTTTAGTTCATGTGTATCACTGGATATGCTCAGTTAGGAGTGTGGGTTTTGCTCAGAGAGAAACTGTCAGTTGTGTTCTTCATGTACAGACTGACAAATAATATCTTAATTTATTTGAATTATTACATTTTTTATATAGAGATGGCAACCTATAATATGTTAAGTATTTATGAGAACTGTTAATAATAGTGTTTCTTTCTTTGCCTTTGTCTTTAACAAAATTAAGTTTCAGGCAACCCTTTCTAATAGGGTTGGTTAAGAATTTTCCATTGAAATGAATTTTGATAAGAATTAGATTATCATCTAACCCTCAATCTCTCTGCTTTTGTGCAGATTTTGTATATTTTCTTTTAATATCTATAATAGTTTGGGCGAAAATAACTCTATTGTAAAGTGATGTAAAAGTGGATCATGGGAACTTGAGTCCTGAGCCATTGACTTGCTATTCTGTTGTATGAAACCATAATCTCCAGGAGATTATTTCCCAGAAAGCATATCTTGCAGGTGGTTATCATAATCTGGTTAGACATGGAACCATGGAAGTTTTAGTCTAACAGGTGACATCAAAAGACATGTGACGATAAGAACAATGTGAACTACTGTTCCCCTAACACATGGTAGTCCCATTCCAGAGAAGTTACATTTTATTGTGAGAGTTTTGTTAGAAACTTAAAACAGGAAAAAGAAACAGGCTTATAATTTTTATCCTATTTTTCCCAGAAAGAGGCCCCTTTTGACTTGCTTTATGTTTGAATGTATATTTTGTAGATATGGTCATTTCATATTTGCATTAATGACATTACTTCTTCCTTTGGAATTGTCACACTTCTTCCTTTGTGTGAATTGATCTACATCAGTCTTTAATGGTAAGCAGTACGGACCTTAAAGGGAGGGTAGAAGCAATTGCAAATGGAACAAAGAGCTCGGAAAAATGTCTTGTGTGCATAATACAGACAGAAAAATAAATAATAAATAAAATAAATCTCCAACACATGAGGACGAATCTGACATCTACATAAGCTACCTTTGAAGGATATAATTTATTCCAATTGTGATTTTTGTGACACTAGATACCCTGAGATACCCAGAACAAGACTCTTTATTGGAACACAGATCTCATTTGCTGTGTAAGCAGATGTTGCTATCTAAGACTCACCCAACCAAATCTTTGTTGTTGAATAGGGAGATTTATGATTTGAGTTTCACTGCATAACCAGGTGATGAGCCCTGTCCAAAAATTAAATATGAGAGCTTTTCACAGACACAGGCCAGATGCTCCACAGAAGTTCATATGCTGGAACAGAAAACAACTGACCAGAATATTATTGCTGCAGTAATTCACCACCCACACTGTAATTGCTTGTGAGACTATAACCCACATGCTATGTCCTGCAGCAGTTTAATTTTTAAATCTAAAGAAGGAGGAGAACAGTGCAGGAAAGGCACAGATGGATCAGGCTGAGATTTATTACGTCTTAGTGCAAATCAACTATGTAACTAGGAGAAAAGGCACGCTTCAATATTGAGGGCATGTGGGGTTACCTCCTGTGAGTAAATACTCTTGTCCGCACAGGTTGCTCAGGAAACTTTAATGCCCATGCTAAAGCTGCATTCTGGACATTTGAATGAAGACTGTTTTGTGTCTGAATTCCAAAGTCTTCTAACAAAAACTGTAATAGCTTGAAGTGCGGAAAAGAAAACATTCTTTCTTGCTTCTGCTAATGATCTAACAGGGTTGAATTGAGATAGTTAGCTAATGTGTCACCCCATGAAAACCACTGGGAGAAATTCTGCACAGGTCTGCTGAGTGGATGTAATTTGCCTTAAAATGCTTACAATATATTAGCTTCTCTATATAGTGTGTGAGTTTTGCTATCTTGGGTCTAGAGAAGTATCAGAGCTGCCTATTCCTTTTCAAAGTGAGTCAGAAGACAACCTTACAAAAGGGGTGTAAACTATTCAGAACTAGTGTCTTGGGGTAGCATCTAATTTCTACACAAATATCTGTGAAGGATTAGTGGGTACCCATGCTACACTGTAGTTTTGGAGTTCATGGAGTTTGTATGTTTTGGAAATCATGAAAGGAAGATGGGAGCTAGCTTCTTATACCCACTTATTTCTCCTTCATGCCACAGTTCATATATTGATGATAACAAAAAGAAAAAAACTTAGAGGGAACTATGTTTGAAAAGAATGTATATAATATGCTTGGAAAAGAATTAAAATTTCTCTATAGGACATGTTTACAAATAACTGGCAAGGTAAGATTTTTTTTCTTTCTTTCTTTTTACATTAATGCTGATGGAAATTTAGTGCCAGCCTGCGTGTTCTTCACCTGCTATCACAAAGCAGATGTTGATTTTCCAATTTACAGGTCTGGTAAGAATTAATGAGAAAGCTAAATTATACATGAAAGTAAGATATTTTTTTTACTCCAGACTCTGTTTTTTGTGATATGGTTTTGTATTTTTTAATTGCTAATCATCTGTCAGAAATAAATATTTTTTTTTCCTTTATCCATCCCTCTTCACCTTATGTTTTGATTTCTCTACACCTAATTGCTGTTTCAATAGGAAACAAAATGTGGACTTAATATGGAAGAAAAAATACTGATGTGCTTTTGGACCGACTCAATAGTTCTAAGGCAAGGAAAGTTGAAGAGTTAAAAAATTGGCTTCTATTAGTATAATCTAGGGTAAATTATGCAATTCAGATTTAGTATTCAGTTCATTAGAACTCTAAGGTTAAATTATTATATTCATTCCTGCCCACAAATTTCAGATTGTTCTTACCCAAAATTTGTAACATCTATTTTTCAGGTCTAAAATCTCACTAGTACAGCATTAACAGCTACTAACATTTTCTTTATACAACTGTTTTTACATGAAGAAAAATGTATATCTTTGACTATAGAAAATATTATAACTAGGGTACAACTCTTGGCAGCAGACAGTGCTTTACAGTGCCATTAATCTATTTATCATACAGCACAAAGTGAAATTTTGGAGCATGAAAAAACTGTGAGGAGTAAATAGATTTGTTTCAATCACAGTAGGTGAGCAAGTTAAAACATTTTCTGTTGCTGAAGGGAAAGCACTGACATCAGTAACCAGCAAGGTGCCATTTCATGGAAGCAATACCTGGCAGGCTGCATACTATGATTATAGTCCTGGATGGTTTTGTTCTTTCTTGTTGGTGGTTTGTCGAGACTTTTATCATAGGATCTTAGCCTGGGATTGTCCAGAGTGGATGAATCCTCCAGTAAACTTTCTGTGCAGATTCCATAATGTAAGTCCTAGGCTTGTGCTGGAAGAAGTTATGATATATAAAATGCTACTATGGGAAGAAGTGCTTCGTCTGATGTTTCAGTGTCAATTCTGGTTAATGTCCTGTAATTCAGGAGTCCTCTGGGTACTCCATGTCGAGAACTGCAAGAGAACTTTGTTCCTCTTGGTATCTTATAAAAATAATTTGTGAAAAAAAGAAGTTATTGTAGGTCTTGATTGATAATATTCTTGAAAGGTCTATTACTATCGAGGGAATCTAGAAAAGTTTAGGAGCTCTAAATATGTTATTTTTAGCAAACTCTACTATACACTCTTCCAATACCTAGGAGAACTGTATAATTATACAGCAGGTACATAAAGTACATTTGACATTTGATTGTGAATGAATGTCAAATTACTGTGCTGCAAAACACAAAAATTGAGTGAGTTGCATTTAGAAAAGCTGAAAAGGGCTGGAAAATAGACTTTTGTAAAGACAATAAGAAGTGTTTCATTCCGCCCTTTGCATTGTCATTGTTTGAGTAGCAGTTACACGACAAATAACATGTAATGCAGTAAGAACAATGAAGAAAGCAATTACTTGCTGGTTTACTGATGTCCTAGCTGAAGTGTGTGATTTATATTTGCTGGTACAAATATATACACCAGAGTGTACAGTAGCGTGGGGCAAAGAAGAATACTTTGTGATGAACAGTCGCTTCTTTCTCTTTGAGTAAGAGAATGACAGCTGTATATTATCCTATTCTGTCAATGAAGTACCAGTCTTCAGAGACCCTTATAAACTTAAGACTAATGTGATTCCCTTGATCTGTGGAGAAAAATCCCACAAATTTCAGTGACAATTTTACATGGCAGATCAGGTCAACCTTGGCACATATTCCATAGGAAAGCATAGACAATATCAAGTATAAGGAGAAAGAAAGTCCTATGGGGAAAACCGGAGCGAAATAACAATATATAAACCACAGGACTGATATGTTAAAGCAAGCATATTTGTAGGAAGTGGTGTATAGCTGATGTTGAGCTTTTGCGTGTTCACTGTCTTTTTAAACTACAAGAGAAAAGGTACTGAGAGCTCTGTTAATCTCTGTTTTTAGGTAAATCATTGTAATATAGGGGACAAGTTTTGATAAGTCATGATTTTATTTTTGCGCTCGCTAAAAGGCAAAGCCTTTGGGCTGTTGTAGGCCAAGAAAGGTGGTTATGAATGGTCATAAAATACATGGATCAACTGCATCTTAGCTGAAAGAGGTTCTACTGCATCCATGTACATGTCTATGCAAAACCATGTATCTGATACAGTTTTTGTTGTTGTTGCTGTGTATTTTGTCTTGTTTGTGGGTTGTTGTTTTTTTTGGTGGTTTTTTTTTTTTTTTAATTTAGTGTGTTTCTTGAAATTTTGTGATTATTTCTATCTGGGGCATAAATTACAAATACAAAATACAAAGGGTTAAGTTGCGGACTTGTTCTAAAACAAAAACAAAGAAAAAAAAAAAGCTAGTGTTTGTAAAGAGACTCAGATCTGTTCTCTTTTTATTTGCAAAATGTTTTCATGAATGAAAGCAGTGACAAGTTCTTAATTTCAGCACACAGATGCTGTTTGTGTATGATATTTTCTTTCTGTCCACAGAAGTCATCAAATGCAAAAACAATTTGCATGCAGACTTTTTTGTATGTGCCTGCATAAAGTTGTGCATATGCAAAAGGAGTATTAATAAATAAACCTGTAGGCTGCTTTAGAACCCAGTTAATGTAAAATTTCTACTTAAAAAAGTTCTGGTGGCTTTTATCAGAAAAAAAAAAAAAAAAAGCTTAAAGCTGAGTCATACAGTCCCTTTCAAGGAATATTTAGCAGAAATATCATTTAACTTTCTAGAAGGGAAGCTATATAATTAATTCCAGTTTAAAAGCTAGGGGCCACATCTCAGCTTAACACCAGGAAGTCAGCCCCGGCAGAGATGGTGTTTACTGAAAATTCACTGCTAGATGTGTTCAGTAATAAAGAACCCCTAAAAGGCTCAGGGCACAGTCCCCATGCTCCAGGCCATTTGGGAGTGGGGCACGCTTCAGCCGACTCTTGATTTACCATTGCATGGGGCTCCCCCGGCATGAAGCTGCAGTAATGTGGTAGTGAATCAGGCTCAAAACACTTAGCATTAATAAAGCTGTCATGTACTCTCTGCAGGTGACATAAAGTCTTAGAAGATTCTTGGCCAGTCACAGGTTTCTTTTGGAAAATCTTGGATTCCCAGACATGCACCGCCTCATCATCAGTCCACCCGCATGCTGGGGCAGGGCTTCTGTCTGCCTGCCTGCCCACGCCGCAGGCACTGCTGCTCCAGTGCTGCTGTTGCCAGGCTAACTTTTCTCCCCCAACATGAGTTATTCAGCTTTATGATATAGGCAGGATTTATTGCTAAATGAGGGAGGGATTTCAGACAGGTTTTATTAACTCAGAAAAGCTGGAGGCAGTGCTCAGTTACATATTATTACATAAGGTGATGCAGGGGTCTAATATCTGTCACAATCAAAGGCTAATGCAAATTCCGTGGACACCGTAATATCAGCACTAATAATCAATGTTAAATTAAGATGTATTATCTAAATAGCATCCATAAAGAAATGAGGAGTCCTGAAATGTCATGTCACAGTCATTTTAATTAGAGCAGTGTTGGAGCTGGGGAGGAAGGTTTGTCGCTGTAAAAAGAAACTATGGTAAAATTCTGCTCAGCTTTTGCTGGAAAACACACTGTTAATTACACTGACAGATGCTGAAATGAGACTGTATAGTTGCTCTCCTTGATGAAATGATCTCTGTGTTTCTTATGAGGCTAGATTTGAAATAAACTACATAAATAAAGTGGTAAAAACTCCTTTAGTACTTCCTGTCTACGCTCCCCCATATATTTCCCTTGTAGTTATTTTCAATCTACAAATTAATTAAAAGTACAGCAGGCACAGTATATCTTTGAAAGACATCTCTCTCCCACACCTTGCACGTTTTTAGAACATAGAGTTTGTGGAAATAAGCAAAAGTATTTAATATAAAATTGTTTACATGTGTGTGTGCAGAGATTACTGCACAGCAGAGAGGGCAATGGTGCCCAGTGTAGTGTTACACACCATCAGAGTTAAAATGCAGGGCTCTGGGGTGTGTTTTTTTTAATATGGGTTTTATATATTACATACATACATATATACATACGTACGTACGTACTTATATATATTACTTTATTGTTTGGCTTGTTACATGCTCTGGCCCACTTGCTCTCATATTTTCAATATCTCAATACAACATGCTATATACATTATGGAGTATCACGCATCATCCTTGTTATGCATAGTATGTTATCCATGCTAAATTAGAAAACAGGAAGCAACAGGGCAGCTGGTGCTTGCCCTTTACTATAATCTCCTAATAATCTGTTTCATCTAGTCTGTTCTTGAATTCCAGTAGTAATGATGATTCAACTATTTCTCCCCTGACAAATTATTCCATTGTCTAACCTTTTGGACATTTCTGCCTAATGTGTAGTTTTAATATTTAAGTTTTGAATTTCAGACCATTATTTCAGCTATAATGGTAAATGTGAAAGCCATCTTCTATCAATTAACAACCATCTGGGAGACATGAAACTCAGAAATGAAGCAAAGTATGGTACAATAGTGAATGATGAAGGGAAAAAAAAACTAACAAGCAAAGGAAATGTGCTTTTTGTAAGTGCTTTCTGGCACAGAAAGGTGGTGACCTCTTTAACTCTTTTAAAAAATTGGCTTTTTTTCCCCTCAATAATGTATGGAATTCATAATTGACAGTCTTAAGTACATCAAAATCATTAGTCAGTTTCATGTCCTTTGGTTTGTTTTAAAAGGTAGAGAAGAAAGCGATAAACATTTGGAATTGTAGAGGTGGTTGCCACCTGGATTTTTTGAGACTCTCAGTGGGTATTTTGGCTATTTTCTAAGTTTTCTCCAGAACACAAATTACTTAAAACATTACCACTTAAAAGAAAAAAAAAAAAAAAAAGAAAAAAACCCACCATATTATTGTATTATCAAAAAGTTCAAGGGACTCGAGCATTAGGAATTCATCATAACATTGTAAAACTGTTGGTAACTGAAGAATGGTGCTGACAGGCCCTCAGTAGTGCTTTAGGTCTAGCCAAGTTTCAGCACATTATCCCAGAATTTAGCAAAACTCTGTGTTACAATGCTGGTAAAACTTACCTCTGACTTTCCTGACCAGTTGATATGGGACACTTCAGGTTTATATAATTTCCCCTTTTACATAATCCTCAGAGAACCTAAATAATGGTAAATAATGAGCACTGTAAATCATTACAGCAGCGGTAACTTACTCTTCCCACCATGTGAGAAAAAGAAGGAATGCTGGAACTTTGCTATTACCATCAACTTCATAGGTGGAAGTCTGCTCCTTTCTGCAGGGACCAAGCAGAGCTTCAGATTTCATGGTCAGAGGAGACTGATGCAGTGCTCTGTGCAGTGTCCTCCGCATAGCTGGAGAATCCTGTACTCAGCCCCTTTCTCTCCCTTGAGGAGTAATGAATCACAAGAAACCTCACCTAACAGTATGACCAGGATCTAGCCTTTACCTGGCTGCAAAGCGGAGTGCTTTCCCATACGGCACATGCTGCCAGGAAAAGTCTAGCCGTAAAACGACCTAAAAATTTAGGCCTTTGCATATGAAGCTGTATTGCATATGAATGACTGTATTTGTGCCCTGCAATCAACCCCAAACCCTACAAAAGAAAACACTAGAAGTGCAGACACATCAAAACAACACAGTGTTATTCTGTCCCTGAACGGACAGAATAATAATAAAAAAGAAGAAACTTCCAGCTCGCAGGAACTTATTTTTTTCATTATGAAAGTATTGTAATTCATTTCAGCTGTAAGGAAATCCTCCTCCAATTTCATGCTACAGTAGTGTCCATAACAAAAATAAATGTATGTTACCAACATAGATTAAACAGCTGCTGACTGAATATTACACCAAGGAGAGAGCTGACTAGATAGTTCTGGCCTAAATTCTGACTTTTTTGCCTTCAGTCAATGTTGCTCTCCCCACCCCCCAACCCCTTTTTAATATTCTCACCAAAAAAATAAAAAAAAAGAGCTGCAATATTCTTGAGATGTCAAAATCAGTACATATTGTCACAATTGTGACCCATTACTTTAGAGAAGGTATTCTGTGAACTTTTAATGCAACTTTAAATTTCTTTTTAAATAATCACATAAAAAGACAAAGGAAAGGTTTTATATATTTTAAATAATATGTAACTTTGAGGAGGTTAAATTCCTTCATGTCAGTGTATGCCAGTAATGTCTCTTAATCTGTGTATTGCTGACATAACAGACCATAAAGGATTTTGGAAAGTAATCAGAGAAGTCATGAATCCAAATGAACTGGGAGGATTTACCAGCACAGTGGACCTTGACATTTCATTTGATGAATATAGCTCCCTTTGCATGTCCCACTCTTGTAACTCTTTCTCATCTTGGGCAATGAATAGTTCCACATACAAATACGGTTACCGCCTCTTTGCATGTATGAATGAGAATTCAAATAATGTACAATTATTTGAGTTCATTATTGAAGTTAGTTCATAGTCAACTCTACATTTGCTTGAAAATATGATTTATTAGACTTCAGTTAGTGTAATGAACTGACCATACTGTTTTCTTCACACGCCCCACCCCCATCCCCCACCCCCAAGGTGAGAATTTCTATCTAAACTAATGTTTTAGGAAATCTGAGAAACTCTGTATCTCTAAATAAGCATTTTTCTTATACTGTTGAAGAAATCACCCTTGTTTTCTAGTGAAATGGTCTAACCCTCTATATTATAAATCAGTAAGAACTGTGTTCTTTTGACAGCTGCTTCTTTCCTCAGACAGTCTTTTCCATTAACTTTGGGGAATTCACTTGTTTACATGTTATTAAAACTAGAGATTTACATGGATTTAAATAAATTGCATTAAAGCATTGAAAAAAAAAGTATTATCACAGAGCACTTTGGGTTAATAGCCAGACAGTATTATCAGCCAGTTCTTGGTTAGGACCACTGAAGGTAGCCTCTCCTCAGTAATTGCTCCTTGCAAGTAATTACTTCCTGCAGAGGTTTACATCATCAATACACTTCTTCCTTGAGACATTGCTAGGGAAAGCTTTTTCCCAGGGGGATCAGCAGTAGCACAAAGTTAAATTCATTTAAAAAAAAAAAAAAACAACAAAAAAAACTAACAAAAAAAAACAACAAAAAAAACTAACAAAAAAAACCCCCAACAAATCAACCAAAAAAACCCCAACAACCCCCCCCCCACATTAGCCAAATTTCTTGGTGTTCCTAGAAGACAGTAAACAAACTTTCCCCTGCCCAGTTTAGAAATGAGTAAAGTCTGTTTGCTCACACTTAGCTTCAGCTGCACTGCTGGGAGGAAGGGAAAGCATTCAGCTCATGCACACTCAGTTTTACCTTGCACTCATCATCTTACTTTTTATTATCTGCCCTGACTCTATCATTCCACATCACAAGAATATATTGTAAACCTACCCACACATGTAGAAAAAACTTAAGCAGTAGTGCTAGCAATCCTCTTATTTTCTTCTTGTTTGGACAATTATGCTTTTACTCCTTAGAAAGGTAACTTATTGTATTTATATTTTCCTAGACTGCTTTTTGCCTTTCAACCTTGTTTAGTAAGTAAGATGGATTTCATTTTGTTTAATGAGTTTCCCTTTCAACAACTTGTCTTGATGTTGGATTTTATTTTATCATCTCATGCATAATCCCAATATATCAGCTTCTGTCAAAATAAATGTAATGCACAGTGCCAGACACAAAGACAAAACCTACTGTTTTTAATGGGAAAATTGTCAACTTTTCAACAGGTATCTGTCTACTGCTCAAGACTATAGTCTCCTTTTATTTAAATGAGGCCCTGTACTCATATTGACAGTTGTTTTACTTTTACCTTTTCTTCTGTCATGTTGCTACTTCTACCTAGGTACAGCTTACTTTAGCCTTACATAGACTAAATTAAATTTACCAAATTTTGCCTTTGCAGTATTTTGGCTGAAGAGTATGTTACTCAGGACAGTATTTACCTCAGCTGATTTTAAAGTTAGAGTTCACCAATGCACATGCAGGTAGGTGCCTACGGTGTCGATGTCAGTATCTGAGACCTCTAAGCCAGGTCAGGGGAATGGTGTTTCATGTCCTTGCAGCCTCCCTGCAAGACTACCGCCATGATAAGCAATGATGGCTCTGAAAACTGAGATACTGTAACAATTACAGATACTGTTTTGGTATTTCTTCTGATTATCATCCTGTGTTGCGCTCTGTTGCTTCAGAAACTATTACCCTGTGCCTCTGCCTGCTACCTTTCTCCTTAATTCTGCTGAATCCTACTTCTGTCTTCCAGCTGCAGTTCCACCAGCTCCTCTGTCTGCCAGTGCCCAAGCTGTCCATCCTTTCCACTGTGCTTTGCAAATGTACCTTACTTTCTTTTTGGGTAAACCATCCAGGTAGCAAGAAGGCAACAAGAGGACACCCTGCCTTACCTAGCGTGCAGGACTGAAATGTTCCTTTACCTTTTCACTCTGGTTGTTTGCCCTTGTCTGAGCAGATTGCTATGCAGAGGGTCACAGTCACATTTGAAGTGACAGATTTATGTCTATAATACCTAACAGAGAGTGTCAGGAACCAAACCTGGACCTTGATTCTATATGGCATATATAGATGGCTTCCATCAACTCTGCATAGAGCAAGCCCCTCTTGCAGCAGGTCTGTCTTCAACGTTGATGTTTGAACTGTCCAAAGAAAGAGCCAGGGGAAGACCTGACCCTTAAACAGTGCCCAAGGTTCAGACTCACTAGCTGGGTCTCTTTATTGACCCATAGTGTGCCAAACCTTGGTCCAATGCTGCAAAATGTGCCTCCAAAAGCCATCCAGCCATGTGCTCAGTCTGATCCCAATTTTTCAATGCATGCAGTATACATATGCTATGCATAGATGCATGCAAAGTTAAGTATATCCTGGATTAGTAAATCCACATGGGAATAGCAGATAGCTGCTCTTGCTTTGTAAGCAGCCCTGGTTCACTGCTAAAGATCTAGGCAATAGGAGAGGTGACCTTGCTTTTGTCAGAGCTAAAATTCCCCAGCAGCTTCCAGCAGCATGAAAACAGCAGTTGTAGATCTGTTCAGGGACCCTCAACTACAGACACGCTCAGGAGAGCTCTTGCCCCTCACTCTAGCAAGGGATCCTCATTTTGCTATGAGGAGGTTTCACTGTTGCCAGAATACAAGGACCTAGTGCACCTGTGGTCATTCCAGTCCAGAAACACTGCCTTCTTGCCAGTACTATGTCTTGCCATATGCAAAAGTTTGTCTAGCACCTTGGCTTGTTTTTGAAGATGGCTAATCGCTCCGTTACATTTGCAGTGTGGCTACTTCAGGCACAGAGCCCACAGCTGTAGCATGTACCTGTTTCAATAATAATCTTATTCACTTATCTTTGTGCAATTTCAGGTTGTTTTGTTGTTGTGTGTTTTTTAATTATTCAATTCCAAATTTCCTCAGGCTTAGTAACTGTTGAACAGTCTCAGAGTTTTAAACTATGATTCACCATAGATCATTACAAAATAAAAAGTGATAACACATTTATCTCCAAGGGTTTATCATGATCCATAAACCACACTGATAAATGTGAAAAAGAATGCATGAAAGCATTAAGAGATGTAAATGTGTTTAAACTGATTAAAATGTCAGATGAAAAAAAAAATGAGAAAGGGAAAAAATTGATTGGCAGTTGACAAAGTGTGGAGAAGCAGAAGCATCGACATAATCTTCCTCCCTGCATAGTTTAACAGCTGACTTTTGGATAACACATCTACTATGCAACGAACTAACAGTTCAGTTACATGGAGTGGGATTCATTTCACCTAGCTTCAGATGTCCAAGCCTGAGAAAGTTGTCCTAGACTGTCTTCAAAAACAATAAACATCCTCAGACTGTGTTTCATTACATTCTCAAATAAGCATGTAAAACAGACCAGCTGAATTACTCTCAGGTTGCTTAAAAAATAAATTATTGGAGGAACCAGGCAAGAGATCATGGTTTTCCTATTTTCTGGACTGCAAAATAAACCTGTAGGCAGAGCATCTAAAAAGAAGGCTGTAGAAATCTCCGCACTTAGGGTAGGAGAGAGTGACTGATCCCAGGAACTAAGGAAAAATTACTATTAAGGACCACCACAGGAAATACAGAGATGGAAATATTTTAAGAAAAGTGATGTTCCAACTATAGGAGGAATAGAAGGTTTTGAGAGAATGTGGTTTACATTTTTATGCCTGCACAGAGAAGTGGTCACTCAATCCCAACTAATAGATGGGAAATGTACTACTGGCAGAAAGCACCTTGGGGCAGCAGATGAGCTTGACAATATACTAACTTGACTGATTTGTTTGTTGGGGTTTTTTTTGGCCACTGCTTATGGAATGTGCATGTGTCCATTTATTCAGATTTTTTAAAAAACTGTTCTTGAGCAGCGGGAAGAAATACTGCTTGTTTGTTCTGTCTTGTCTGGGTTCAAGTGGAAGACCACAGGAGAAAAAGAAGACTATGCCAGCCCTAACAGTACATAAACATATTACCCTAGTAACACTATATTAATTTGAAGTCAGATTTAACCTCACTTTAGTTATTCATAGTCCTTTTTATGCTTTCAGTATGCTTACTTTAAGAAAAAGATACAGGTGGATTCACTTCAAAGTTCTAGCCAAAGCCAGTCACAAACTGCTACAATGGTTTTAATTTGTCTGGGTCAAAAAAAAAAAATCTGAAGACTGTATCTTATCATTAAATAAGTATCATATTAGAAACAGACAGTTTTGTAAACTTTTATTTTGAATACTTTCCACTACTATGTGAAAATTAACACTAGAAATGACACACTCCTGGAATGGAGATGGATACATGTAATAATTTTACAGATTAACGCTTGTGAGTACAGCTAGTTCTTTGTGCTTAAGTGCCTACAGGAGGAAAGCAAAGTAGATCCTCGAGAATAATTTCACCTGCTCTACAATAGTGTCATATATATATAAATTCTGGAGTGGAACTTTTCAAAATGTGTTGTACTGGGAGTTCACTTGATTTATTTACAATTACCCTCTGCAGGCTCCTAAATCTCTTCCTTTATGACTTAGTACAGAAGCTTTCTTGTTTATATTTGTGCTGAGTATTATCTTGGTCTTCATTAAATCTCATCTCACTAAATTACTACAGACAAAGTGCCAGATTATCTAGATGCATCTTCATTTGTTTGTGCTTAAATGCCCCACTTGCCAGAAGGTTAGGCTTGGAACATTTTAGGACACAGTCAATCCTGGGTGTGTTTATTAATTTGGCACTGAGCCTTATCAGACCACAATTATGCTGGGTCTTGGACCTCTTCAAATAAATTTCAAATGTGAGTTGGTTTAAAGAAAAAGCAAATAACACTTTCAGAAGTGTTTATTGATAGATCTCCTACAAAATCAGCAAGACCATAAGAAGGCTTCAAACCATGAAGTGTGTCCTGTTAGTAAAATCTTGCAGACATACTATGATTTTAGGTAATACATGTATACGGTATTGAAATTTTCAGTATTTTACAAAAATCATTGTGTAATGGAGACACTGGTTTCTTTTCCATATAAACCACTATAATTTAACCAAATGTAAATATAAACCCTCTTCCCCAGCTCCTGTTTGTAAATACAGGGAAAGATATCTTATTCAAGGCAATGCTGCTAGTATACTATGTGTTTTAGGTGAACTGGTAATATGGGTTTCTTGCTTCTGATAGGAGGGGACAAGTAGAGATTTACATGCGTAACCTAGAGCATAACTGGTACAGACATTAGTCTAAGAAAAAGCTGTCTTCTTGTTCCATGGTTTGTCCTCACTGTGAAATGGGAAGACATGCCATTCATTGTGAAGACCCAGGCTGCTAAGTTCTGATGTGCATCACTAGGCGATGTGCATTGCAAAATTCATCTCCAGCTTCAGCCTAGACCCAGTAACACTAGGGCTGAACAGATGTGACACAGAGTCAAGATGCAGTTTGGCATTGTTAATATGGCATGTTTCCTTTTGACAGAGTTGGCGTTTTTTTGGCTGCTGTGCCACATGCCAAACTAGTGGGTTTCAGGCCGAGCTCGGTACTACCCTATACAGAACAACTACCAAAAATCTCTGCTAGATCATCATTTGCCATACTTCATTTTAGACACATAGCATATGTTACTTGAGTCTAAGACTTATCTTCACAACATGTGCTAGTTCTAAATTTTTGTCCCTGAGGCCTGTTTTGAATAGCACCTACTACTGAACAACTATCTTTTTCTCCTGTGACTGGTAAAGAGTGTTTTTCTTTCTTTTTTTTTGGCAGTGCTGATGCATCCACTGTGGGCCAACATAAGTATGGAAAAAGGTCAGTGAAATAATTTAGCAAATGTAATTGCAACCTCCTGAATTAAATATTTTGTTCATAAGCTCTGGAGTGCTATAGAAACATGAATTTTTCTGCCAATACATTATATTTCTATACATATATATGTATATACCCACATATGCTGAGTAATTGCAGTGCATAAACATGAATTAAATTTATGTTTCATATAGCTATATGCTCTTTGAAAGCTGGTTTTCTTGGGGTATTTTGGTGGGGTTTTTTTTAGTTTCATCAAGTTTTTACTTTACTTTCTTGCCATCTTTGAAAACTTTTTGTCTCTTTTGGAAGCCCAAGATTAATTAGTTGATTCTCCCTTCTTTTCTAATTCCATCTACAGTTCAGAGGCACGTAAAACCACAAAGCAAGATAATAACCAATAAATGGAATAATTAATTCAATGCACTGAAACTAATTTTAATTTATATTTCTCAAAGATTCTCACTAGGGAATGGAGAACCTAGAGTTCTAGGGACTGAAGTGCTTCAGTTCTGGTTGTTTTGAATATGTTGTGGGTAAAAACTGTTCCTGTAAAATTGAAACATGCAACAGCTAAAATCAGAGGGGAAATTAATAACCAAAAACATTTCAAAGTTACTAAGAAGGAGGAAAAAATCTGAAAATTATTTCAATTATAACCTATCTTTTTTAATCAAGCCTATTTTGTTTATCTCACAAGGTACACCAAACACAACTAAGTATCTAAATCTCTTGAACTGGTGAAGTCAGAAGCTGGACTATCTTAGGCATCATGTCTTTCAAAGAGATTAAGCATTTTGGATGGGCAGCAACACCAATATTGACTTTTCAGCAAAGATAACAGGAAGGTGTTAAGGGACATGGGTTCTTGGTTTGCTCTTTTTGAAAACATCAGAGATATCTTAGTTCTGTTAAATCGGATTCACAGAATCACAAAATGGTTGAGGTTGAAAGGCATCTCTGAAGAACAGCTACTTCAACTCTTTACTCATAGCAGGGTCAGCTAGAACAAGTTGCCCATAATCTTGACAAGCCAGGTTTTGAATGTGTCCAAGCATGGAAACCCCACACCACCTCTGTGATGTTGGGGTCTGCAGCGGCTCTGCAGACAAGTTAGTTGACTTCAAAGCCTTAGCCGTGTACCTTTAAGATGGCCACAAATTGTCAGGTATGTAAACAGGGTGTGAAGAACTGGAACTTAGAACCGCAGCATACGGGCACCTACAGCAACAGCAAATAGCAAGCAAGAAGAAGGACACAAAAACCTATCAGGGTCTGTCACCTGCACTGTCTAAGATATATAAGTAGTTGGGTTTTTTTGTCTGAACCCAGCCACGCAGACATAGTGTTTCTTTTAAGTCCGCCTCGACTTGTGTCACCACGCTGTGAAACCTGTTGCAGTGTTTAATCACCTTCACAGTAGAGATTGGTTTTCTTATATTTAAACTGAATGTCCTGTATTTTAGTTTGCGCTTATTGCCTCGTCTTTCATCTTGTTTACACACACACACACACACACACACACACACACACACACACATAATGTAAGTGTCTTGTCCTTTAATCATCTTCATGACCCTTTGCTGCACTCACCCCAGTATGTCACTGTCTCTCTTGTACTAGGGAGCCTAGAACTTGACACAGTACTTCAGGTGTGGCCTCACCAGTGCTGAGGGGAAGGATCACCTCCATCAACCAGCTGGGCATGTTATTCCTTAAACCAGGGGTCCTCACACTTTTTAAACAGTGGGCCGGCGCGCGGATGAAGTGGCAGGCAGTCATCTGCGGCTGCTTGGTTCCCCCCAAACCCCCAGCGGGGGGGGGGGTGGGGGGTGGGGTGTTCTGTAAGTACCGAGGGCCGGATTGAGGACCCTGGGGGGCTGTATCCAGTTTGAGGACCCCTGCCTTAAAACAGTCCTGGAGGTTGTTGTTCTCCTTTGCTGCAAGGACACATTGGTGGATCCTGCTGAACTTCTCTACCAGGTTCCCCAGGGCCTTTTCTGTGTAGCTACTTTCCAGTCAGTCAGCCCCCAGTCTGTACTGGTGCACGGGACTATTCCTCAGGACTTGTTACTTCTCTTTGTTGAACCATTTCTCCAGTCTGTAGAGTTGCCTTTAAATGGCAGCACAACTGTCTGGCATATCAACCACTCCCACACAGTTTTCTATCACCTATAAAAATGTTGATGGTGCAATCTGTCCCATAGTGCAAGTCATTAATGGAGATGTTAAAGAGTATTAGACTCAGTATCCATGCCTAGGGTTTAAGTGACTGGCCTTAATCTGTAGTTGCAGATCTTCAGGTGCAGCAGGAGTTGTCCTCCTGTTGACAGAAGTCATGAGTTCCCAGTCTTTTCCATCCTGGAAGCCTCTGTTTCCCAACTCAATAAGCACAGGCTCTGCACTTCTCTCCAGTGCAGCTGGGGCTAAGACTCTTTTGTCCTGTAGGGTCTCAGAGAATATACAGTCAATTTCTTTCTCATCATCTCCACATCATCATCTCAACATCCCTTGCTGTACAGCCTGCTGATGTCTTCCCGCAGCTCCTTTATTCAGTGCCACAGACACTTGACAGTGCTCATGTCCTGCAAGCGAGGAGCACATCATCCCTGGCCCTGAGATCAGGAGAAGCACCAGGCATCCCTGCTGTACCAGGCATGCAGATCTGCATCTGCCTTCAGGTGCTCCTAGTGGATTATGTCCTTGATCCACGGAGACAGTGGCTCCAAGGGGGTGCTGGGGACTTTGCCTGCAGTGCATCAGCACAGCTGCTGCATATGTGTACATTGTCCTCAGCAGACTTTCTGGCCTGCTGTCATGTGCCCTTGTGCTGCCAGAGCTAGCCAGAAGTCACCTCCTCCACAGTTTTCCGTTCCCAGAAGTGGCAGGCATGTTGAAGTTCCCTGAAAAGTTCTCTTGATTCCAGAAGATTTGTATTTGCATTTGGGACCCCATTGCCTTTTTGCTGAGACCAGAGCCCCTTCATAAGTATTGTCCTACTGTTCCTGCTGTCCCACTGCTCCCACTCATGGCTAAACAAAACCCAATTCCTTGGAACAGTTCATTGAGGAGACTGATCTGCTCATTAACCTGTAAGAAATTAGGACCAAAGAAATAATCATCTTTACAGCAAACCTGAGATGTGTATTTTCTGAAAAATGAGTTCTCTCACTTCCATCTTTAGTCTAAATTTTGCTTCCTAGCCTCCAAAAATCCAACAAACAGTGAGCGCAGTCTTAATTTTTAGGCTGAGCTTTAATCATCTAATTTTCTTCCTGGAACCTGAGTTCATATATATTCATTCTTCCCTTTCTGAATCAGCTTAAAGAAAAAATATCTGGTTTAATATGTAATAGTTTCTTAAATATAGGACAAGTGCTATCTTTCTTCATGTCATATTTTCTTAAATATAGGACAAGTGCTATCTTTCTTCACTCTTTCCTGTGATACACATCTATATCCATGTCATATTATCAGTGCTTTGAGATGATTGCAAGGAAAACCCACTAGATACTTTTTTTTTGCGCAGTACTTTATTTCATTAAGTGGATTTAAATATACACATCCTTTAAGCACAAATCAAACAAATAAGCACTCTGTAAAGATCCCCACTTACATGCTAGCAAGGGAAAAATCTTTAATGACTGGAATCACCAAAACTTCCTTTAATGGTTGTCTGGTCTAATTTCCAGTTAAATCACAGTACATTATGAATGCCGTGGAAGTGACAGCAAAGAAACCAAAAAAACATATGTTGAAAATGGGGCTCCACATCTAATAAACAACCATGGCAAAAGCACTACAATACAAAACCTCACAGTAATTATTCCACTGCACGTAACAAAGTAACTTGTGGAGCATAAAACTAACAAATATTGTGTGTCGATAGTTCAAGCACAGTATGCTTTTAAAATGCTATCAAGCAGTGGCAAGCTATGCCAGAAAGCACAGCCTCATCCAATAGCTTTATGCAAAATAAAGACACTTACCAAGTCTTAAATTCTACTACAAAGTACTATAAGTGTTCCTATGCTTCATATTATGCTGTAAAATGCAACAAAAAAATCCCCAACAAACAAGCAAAAAAGAAAATTCCTTGTTTGTCTGCTAAGTGCTTCTGAGACATGTTTTAAAGCTTTTAAAATAATACTATTCAGTGTGATTCCTTTTTTGCTTAAGCTTTTCAGCGTTCATGTGGGTCCTTTATGTTTGTTCTTTGTTGACAAGAACACCCTGCCAAATCAAGGTTTTCCCATTTATCTCTTCAACAATACTAGCATATTTTCAGTGCCCTTTGACACAGAAATCTAGTTAGTATACATAGCAGTTGTGTTTGTTGGAGTTAAAAAGTGAAATAAAGCAGGTTATTCTCTGGAAGAAAAACAATTTGGATCTGGGTCTAGGAAAAAAAAAAAAAGAAAGGTGGGTAAAGAGTGAGGGCTTCACTTCAAAATGAGTAATCGTCTTGCGCTTTGCAGAATCCTGAAGGATTGTTTTGACAATAGCTGTTTACTGTTCCTTTTGCTGCTGGGTTAAAATAGTGAGGTACCTTCTCCAGACACTGAATTTGGCTTCAAGTCTCATATTCATGCCTTTTAGAATGGTAAGGAAAAAAAAGCAAAAAAGAGAGAGAGAAAAAGAAAAGGTGCTATAATACAGACAGCTCTTCCCTTCACTGAATGTATTCATTTCATATGATATATATTGGTTGTGTAACATGTATAATTTTGCAAGTGCAGTATACTCACCTTTTAGTTGGGTCTGCTCTTTGTAACTTACAGAGCTGTTAGTTTATGGCTTAGCAAGGACAAATGGGATGTTTGAATCACGTTAACATGTTTAAAAGCATTTAATTCTCTATGTAAACAGTCAGATCAACTCCTGTGGAATTGTTCAAGAAGCATGGGAGATTTCATACAATGATTGGCCAGTAAGTTTTAGATTAAAAATGGCAGTAAGACACCAAATTTCTATATTGCATTTCAGATTTACAGCTAGTTTGCTTCAGATTTACAGCTAGTTTGGAATTCCAATTGGAGATTTCCAGTGAAAACTAATAAAATATTTCATATTCATATCTGCTCGTGATGTGAAAACTACAAAAGCTCAGGGCATGGAGGTCAGCTTCTGATTTTGTTTCATCCTTTGCATTCTGTATGTCCAGCATGTGGCTAACAACCCTGTTTGCCCATCAGTATTTTCTGGCTTTGCTAGGCGGTTATGGATGCAAGCATGAACAGAGCATTTGTCTCTCTGCCCTGCCATGCTGTCTCAAACCTCTACTCAAAATTACAGGAGTATTTATCTCTCTCAGATAACTGCTACCGCCACTATTAATAATTAGCAGTCTGTAGAGAACCATGCATTTTAATGCGAAATGGAGTTTCCAGTATTGTTGTATACCTATGAGAGGCTTGGGAGTACAGTGATATTTTGGCAGAGGCAGAGTGGAGAAACTTGTACTATAAGCTGTTCATACTGTAGCTGTCCTGTGAATATATAGAGGTTGTCACCCACCAAGGTTGCTGTGTTTTTCACACAGTGCCAAGTTTTTCAGTGCCAAGCAGCATGATATAGGGTTGCTGCATTCAGCATCTGAGTCCTGGGCAATCCATACTATATAACAGGAGTCCCTGAATAATATAACAAGACAGCAGATGACAGTGACTGCTTCAGTTTGGCTCATCTTAGCCTCTTAAAGGTTCAGTTTCTCACATCCTTCTTTCTTTGCCAAACGTAACTATAATAACAACATAAACATAATGAAAAATTTCCAACTTTATAAGCAGCCCAGTAATTAAGCTACCTAATTATGCCCCTCTAGTTTTAGAGTCGCTAGGTGCTGCTGCATAGCCTACTGGATCTCACTGAGGTATCAGCGTCACTGTTACCAGAAGGCAATAAATCTTTCCTTTCTGTCTGAGACTCTGAGCCCAGTCTCTGAGGGCTCAGCTGCTCAGCCTGCTGCGGCTGTAGCTTGTCTGAGACATTTTGGGGAAACACTGCCAATTCAGTGCCATTTATCTCCCTCCTTTCTGGGATCTGGAGAACGTGTTGCTTTTTAGTGCGCAGTATATGTCAGTGGGAGTAACAGCCTCATAAGACCCAGGAGGATACCTCTTGTGGTATCCTCTGTCTGTGACCATTGTTTCTCATTGTGGTGTATACAGCTTTGTTTTTGTGAAGATTCAGCAAGTGTTGGAAGCCCAACTGCTATTGATGCTCATTTGGTTTTTTGTTTGTTTTTTTTTAACATCCCCCCCCCCCCCCCCCCCCCCCCATCTGCAAATTCCCGGTGACTCTGACATCAATGGGCTTGGTTTTCTGTTGAGCAAATGTAAGGAGGTGTCAGCCCATGCCTCATCAGTGTTATTCAGGAGGCTGGATCAGATTTGATAGCCATTTTTCTGAGTTGTTTAATTACTATGAGACTGTCACTAAACCATTAGACTGGGGATCATGTAAAAGTAGCAGAGCAGCTAGATGTCCTAGACCCATATTTCACTGCAGAATGCCTAGACTCAAGCCCACTGAGCTGTGGCCAAGTGTCAGATGCTGGTACACACGGTCACCTGTTTAGCTGTAGTATCCTTACAGGATCGTAATTTTTTAGGACAGGTACATTTTTTTTTTTCTAGCCAATATAAACAAATTTATGTCTACTTTGAGAGGAAAAAAAAGTAGAAGCAGGGTTTTCCCTGCCATTGGACTGCTCCCTTTCTACTGACTGGTAAATGTAACAGACCTTGATAGTTTCTTCAGTGTCACTGTACCTTTTGGGCAGTTTCAAGTATTACTGACCTTTCCCTAATTGAGCAACACTTAAAACTTATTTCTAAGCAGTCTCCCAAATGTGTCAGAAGCACTTCTACTTGTTGAGAACTGCAAGCTGGCGCCTTGAAGAACCTGGGGAGTTTTGAGCACCATAAGTTGACAAGTATGTTAACATGTCATCAAAGAGAAGGCAAAAGAAGTAGCACATTTTTGAACATGCAAATCCTAAGCAGTCAAATGGCGCTGTGTCAGACTGTTCCAAAATGCCTTCTTTGGGCTGAGAATAATTTTATGAGCAGATAATTTATAGAAAGTTATAAGCCTCTGAAAACATGGGATTATAATGAAGTGCATCCTTAAATGCAACTTAACTGTTACTACAGTGGTGATGTTATGAATTCAAATGAAGAACAGCAATTAGCAGATAATCTCCTAAGTAACTAAGATCCAGGATCCACCCTGCAAGACATATTATATCTCAGCAGTATTGTTCTAAATACCATTAATCACAGTTTTAGACAAGGCATCGACAGCAATTTTTTTTTGGTAGTGAAGGAGCTATTTTAATTTTTCAGATAAATTATATACTGTTTATGTACTTTTAAAACACTTCATTTCTAAGCCACTTAGAATAGAGAAGTTTATAGATTTTATATGACGCATAGGACTTTTTTACTTTCTTGCAACAGTTAGTTCGTATTCCTCCTTTAATTGATGTAAATTCATTGGGAGTTGACTTGTGGTACCATCTGTCCCGGTAAAATGTTAGTCTAGACACTATAAACATAAACCAGGGAAGCCTGGGGTTTTTTTTGTGTGAGGTTGACCCATCAAGTAAAGATTAAATCTTCCTATACTACAAAGAAGATTTGAAGACAGAGCAAACCTTGGAAACTGTTGGCTAACTTAACTGATGATGATTGACTGTTTCATGTTAGTTTTGGTTGGTTTATTTTGTAATACCCCCTCTTTGTCACAGTACTCATACATACCTGGTACATGTATGCCCAGTCCCATTTTGCTGTCCAACCTTTCCCAATTTCAAATTGTAATAAAAGTATTAGAGTGTGTAATTGGTGATTAGGTGGCAATATAGGCAAGACCAGAATTGGTTACTTTACTGGGTTACACTATTTTATTTTTCCTGCTGAAGTCACTTAAAGCGGTGTGTATACCAAACCTACAATTTATGAAGCTATGGCTGGGGTTGTCTTCTGCCACAGGTCTCGTTTACCCTGGAGGACATAGACCTGTGTCCCCTTGGAGCACTAGAAGGACTGAAATGAGTGGAGTCCTCTAATCCATAATTCATTGGGTTTTTGTGTTTTACAGTTGGGGCAAGCAGGAGCATGTGGTGTGTATATAGGCAATAAGTACTTTGAGGTAACACTACATTTCTCTGTCTTTACATAAAAATAAAATCTTTGCAGCTCAAACGTACAAATGAATTATAGCCAGAGATGAATTGTCACGCGTAAGCTGAGTTGTAACTGTGGCTGAATTTGTCTTGTGCAAATTTGGTTAGATGTCTTCATCTAAACTGGTAGGGTCCCTAGTAAAAAAGAAATAGGTACTTTTAAGGCATATTTCTTCTGATATATTTTAGCTGTCTACTTTAGAATGAGATGAATCACTCCACACAGCTGCCATTTCTCCCTGTGCTATATAAAAGGCATCTAGATGACTAAATCGGATGTAGGTAATTACTTTGTACTTTGACTGTGTAACTGACAGGAAATGTAATATGAAATGCATTTGCTTAAGTCTTAACAAGAAAGGACATAAGCTGGAGCATTTTTCTTCATATTTGCAGTGGGGTAACAACATCCATATTGTCAGTTATTGAAGTTCAGCTGACACAAAATAACTTGTGAAGCCATAACACAATTTCACCTACATTTACTGTGGTATTGAAAGTAGTTGAAACTATTCAAGCTCTTAGCACTGGAAAAACCCATATTAAGTATGCTCAAATGTTTCAGATTTAATTCAGCTCCTCTGTTATTTTGAGTCAATTATGTGTATCACTTGGAGATTGATCAATAATAATAATAATAATAAATTAGATTTCTGCTACTGTATTTCCTGGCTAGCTGCCTGAAGAAAAACCTTTCTCCTTTGGCTCCCCTTTTGTGTGTACTTAATCAAATTAGCTCAAAATAGAAAAAGCAATATACAGATCAAAGGAAAATGTTTAACTATAAATTACCTGCTTGTCTCTTGGGTTTACTCACCTCTCTTCAAATAGGAAAGGAAACATGAGGATGTTTTTTAGCTTTTCAGCTGTTTCCAGTCCATTAAGGAAATTTTACATAGTCTGAGACCAAGAGGACATAGGGCAATCCAAATTCTTAATTAAATAAGACTTAAACAGTTATTGTCACACAGTGTAAGCTAGGAGTGATGAAAAATCATGGCAATATAGTTATTAGGCAGCATTGTTCTTACATTTTGTTGTATTAAAATTAGTATCTGTGTTTTTCTGTTTGTGCTGGCGTAACTGACTTCTTAAAACAACCAGCATAGGAGTTATAAGAAACTTTTCGAAAGTCTGGCAATTCAGAGTTGAAAACTTCAATTTTTTTGCAGTGAAATTTCATTTTATTTATGAAATAAATTCATGATCAGACCACGTGAAATGGATTGTGAGATGTGTCAATGACTTAGCAGACTGAAATCCCTAACATTTTCCTAAACACCTTTCCAATGGAATAGACCTAAAGTGCAGGAGATTATCCTAGCTTAGCATGACTTCTTGGGTAGATAAAAATAATTTAGTCTCAAGTAGTATTTGCCCAAGTCCTCATGCAAGTATTGAAGTTACTACACATTTTTCTAAAAGAAGAAAGAACTTATCATATACCAGCCTACTTCTGTTCTTTTTGAACTCACCTTATCATATGGTATGTCTTTAAAAAAAGAACTTAGAAATTAAATTAGGTTTGTGTTGATGCACTTCTCCCCCTTCTCTGGGCTGTTCTACAACCCCAGGATTTGCTGACTAGTAATAAGCTGGGCAGTTCAGCATTCCTTGTCCATACCAGTAACTCTTGACTCAGGCAGAGAATGGTACTGTCTGTACTGCAACTCCCAGTGACTGATCAAAGCAGGGAACAGGAATGGAGAAAATAAGTTGTTCCCAGACAAACCTGGAATGCTCCTACATGGATCATAGCCTGTGTGGAACAATACTATTTTTCTTGGAATTTTTTTAAAAATTACTGATTCAGGTTGTGGGTAGGATGGAAATTTACAGATGACTAATGCCAATCATCTCACAGCCATATAAATGGTCCTAAAGTAAGACACTTTTGAGCAATCCTGGACCACAGCAGGCTGCAACCAGCATCTCCCTCTGAGCAGGATGCCGCTCAAGGCTTGTGAAATACCAAGTTTGCAATACCAGGGGGACTGTCGTTGAAAGCCGATGACACAGCCTGGGCTGATACCCCACCTCCCTGAGTCTCAACCCTCCGCCCACTGAAGAATGCAAAAGACACCAGATGTGAGTACTTCACTGAAGTCAAGGGGAACTTTCAACAGGTATACCTTTGTTACAGTAAGCATTACAAGCTTGAAGCGCTTAGGTTATTTGGGTGATTTGAACAAAAATTATTGATTTGCTTTGCTGTTAAAATCCTATGGATTATCTTGAATTGTGCACAAATTCTCTCTCTCTCTCCTTCACCCTTTTAAATACATACAGCTCTCCAAGTCTGAGGCTAAGATTGGACCTAGCTGCACCTAAACTCTATGGGAGTTTAGAAAGCAATGGGTTGTACTTTGAAACTTCAGCAGAAGGATTCCCTTTATTCTTTACCTCACTTGCTGTATGTTTCCCATTAGACAGAACCCATTGACCAAGACTGAGATGAAGACTGGATCCAGCTGCACCTAAATGCCGTGAGAGTTTAGAAAGCAAGGGGGTCCACTCTAAACAGTCCGATTCAACGGGAAGATCTTTACCCTCTTAGGCAGGAGTCCTCAAACTTTTTAAACAGTGGGCCGGCTCGTGGATGAAGTGGCAGGCAGTCATCTGCAGCTGCTTGGTTTCCCCCCCAAACCCCAGCGGGGGGGGGTCTGTAAATACCGGGGGCCGGACTGAGGACTCTGGGGGGCCGTATCCAGCCCACAGGCCGTAGTTTGAAGACCCCTGCTCTTAGGTCTTTGATCTTCATAAACTATTTCCAGCTCCACTCTGACATGATTTCAGTTTGATTAATGTTTGTGCATTTCATCCACGTAATAAGTAGTACAGTGAACCTTGCCATCGAATCTTGTGCAGTCGCATTTCCACAAATTCATATTAAACCTACTTCACTCAAACTCCTTGGTGGTGATTCCTTAAGCAGCCTGACCTAAAACACTTATTTTGTGACAAGATTATACGTAGTATAATAGTCATCAAAATAATTTTGGATTTCCAGAGACAGATTAAAATCAAACGATTCTGAGATATCTAAAACGCAGTCTTTTGAATTTTACCTAGGTTGGGATACACGATTATCTTAGTTTCTGTTTATTATCACTGGAAAAAAGGAGTCACTTTCAAAGATGTCATTCATCTGATCTGATGACAAATGAATTGTACCCAAATGTCCACTGCTTTGTATTGATTCAAGGTGCAGTGTTGGATGACTCCCAGACATGGACATCTCTGCTGCCCAATATTATCGTCTGGTCCAAGGAGTTTCCTCCTACCACAAAGAAATAAAATGGCCCTGATATAAATTTCCTTGTCATTTCCAAGATAACTTAATTGAGATAATTTAAATTTGAACTGGGAGTTAATGTAAGAACTGAAATCTAGGTTTTTTCTGACCCCACGTAATGTTTTCAGAATATGAATAAATGTTGCAGTCAGTTGTTATGTGTTACCCACAAAATGATGAAATATTTAGAAAGCTGCTCTTGTCTATCTTTATATTTGTTCAGAATTCAGTAGTGGAAAGTGTCACACTCTTTGCAGTGTTCCAATTGTTCGTAACTTAGCTATAGAAATGACCAGTGAGCTAAAATTTGGTGTCTGAAATGGAGAACATTTAAAAAAAAATAATTGCTTGCCTTTTTTTAAAAGGTCTTTGAAGGCAAAAGAAGGTTTTTTAAAAGTGCATTGCTGGCTGCAGAGTTTTTCAGTACTTCTATAACTCCAGCTGCAGTTATACAACACAGAATGGTTGAGCAACCATGAATATGGATATTGACATTATACTACTCAATTTTAACATTTCAAACCAAACAACTGCAGATGAACAGTACCTTTTTAAAAGTACTTATGTTAGGAATGATAGTGTTCTGTAGCTCTACAATAACCTTAATTCTGTGAGAGTCTGTTTGGTCCTGTAGAAAAAAAACATAAAAACACTTGAAGATACTGGATGTTAGACTTGAAGACCATTTTTACTAAGACTTTTGGGTACAGTTCAAAATGAGCCTTAAGGTTGTGTCAAATAAAGAGACTAGCTCTTACAATTCAGAACAGTTTCCAGAGTTCACAGGCACTTCAGATCCCAGCAATGAATATTGTGAGACAGGAGCAATTTAGACCTACCCACTGAGAAACACTAGAATGTGCCTTCACTGTGTTCTTAGCAAAGCTCAGATGTATAACACAGAATTACATAGAAGAACTTATGTCCACCTGGGATCAAAAGTCTTGCATATTTTCAGAGGAGACAGCTGCCTCTCCTTTTCAAAAGGAATAAGAAAAACTCACTGGTTTCTTTAGGCAGGTTCACCAGGAAATTATCTCTTCCCATAGACTAAATAATGGAGAAAGGTTTAGCTTTTGAACTGTTTAAGACTGTCTGTCTCTTGAATATATGGGCCAAATCCAGACTGCCTATCACCTGTCACTGGTCTCCCTGGGGATTTGTGTGTGGACTAAGATATAGTGGCCTGCAGTCCACTAGAACACAATTTTCAGCATAGGTCTGAGAATGTGTTGCGTACTTTGTAGCATTGTACAAAGATTTGCAGAGATATTTGTGGGAAGACATGTTAGGAATTTGTTAGAGGATTAGATAGGCCAGGAGCCCAAATCTATGTGGTTTCTATATTGCTACAGGAGGTAGTAAACTATTTCCCCCAATTTTCCCTGAGTTTAATCTTGGAATGAAAGAGTTTGCTGGAAAGCAAAACCAGAAATACCCAGCAGCGTCCAGTCAAAGGGCCAGGACTAGAAAGGACCTTTAAAAGTGGAAAGAAGATACTTGCTATTTTTTAAACCAAATGGGGGCCCAGTGTTTAAAGTAGTCCCTTTATGGAAAAGATGATCTAAATTCAGTGCTCTCTTAATACCACCTTTCTGTATGTACTGGAAAAACAATTCACTTACCAGGCTATAGAGTATGCTAGGTAAGTACCTACCTTACGGATGCCGTTTCATGAGGAGGGGAGTGCAAGATGCACCAGAAGGAGATGAAAGTCACTGGTCACTGGTCTCTGTCTAGGCACTGAACCACTGACCATTACCCTCTACCACTGCCTTAGGCTGAAGCAAGAGAGAGGTACCTTGATACACAGATATGAACCATTCCAAACATGCTTAGAAATACAGTCCTAAGAAGACAGCTTACTATCATATTGCAGTGGGAGTTATATGGATAAAATAATTTAGCTCAATACTTTGTCCTAGGACATCTACAGAAAATTCACCCCATCTGACTGAGGCACAGAAGTCAAGAACCCATTGCTGTAAACTTAGTACTCCATGAAGAAGGGCAGCATAAGACAGCATGATACAGATACATATACTGATTTTAATGAGTTAAATTATCTTCTTGGTGTGCTTTTTCTCTCCACAGAAGAAATCTAAGGTAATATTGCTTAAGTATCTCAATGAAGTACTAAGGTTACACAGGTGATATCACTTGCTTTGAATTCTACCTATAAATTCTCACTTAGGTATTCAATCATTTAAATCTGTCCCAAAGACACCAGGGTCCCTAGCTTTTAGCTTCTTGGTCCCACAGTAGAATTCATAGGTCTGCACTCATACTGCCTGGGAATGAGGTTACAGAAAGATGTAAGGGCACCTTTGCACTCCAAGGAGAGGAGGAAAGGCTTGAACTAACTGCTCAATAGAGGAATGCTAGAACATATATCTTCAGTCTTGCCACGCTTAGGGTTCAGGGACCTCCCTCAATTAGGGAGATATATATAAAGTCTTCATTTTTCCTTTCAGTAGTGGCTTTCAGATTTTAAGCTATGCAGTCTTTTGCAGATGCATCTACTGACATTCAAAATGAATCAATTTGTTTTTCTTAGTTTTGTTTGTTAGGATTTATTTAGAGAAATCAAATATTTTTCTCTGCCATATTAATGCAGTGACATGCATACAAGACTTGACAACCAGACGTGTTCCGTTGGTCTCATTGCATTGGTTGTGGAGATGTATAAAAGCATTTTCTTATAACATGCAGGTGCAGTTTGGTGCCAGAAATAATTTTCCCAGTATGTTAGCAAATGACATTCTGGCTCTTGATTCATGTACCACTGAGCTGTCAGCAATCAGCCAATTGATGAAGGGTTGGCTAGCCAACTCACAACACTTCTTTTTATATTTTGGCAAAGATCTGATTCTAAAGAGATGATATTCATTTAATTAAAGGTAATTGACATATTGATATATCTCTATATATATCTCTTTGAGGTAATTGTGCATTACAGCAGAGAGCATAACGCTGTGTTACAATACCTGTTTTGGGTATAAAGAGTTTCATTATAAACCCAGCAAAACATAGAATCCAGCTAGGTCAGTCTTTGAAAGGACCTTTGAATTAATAGGAATGACATTCAGAGTTGTGCTTAGGGACAGGATGTATTATACAGATCAATCTTTGAACACAGTGCCAGATTTTAAGGCAGTATCTCTAAACCTGTGTATGTTTTGCTTTGTTCTGATAGCCACTGCACAGGATGCTGAAATCTCTGTTGCAACAAATTGGCTCTGTCATGAGCACTGCAGCAAGGCAAATACTTCAAAACACCTTTAGTGGCCTGATGGAAGAGTCAACAGCCAAAAATTTAAGAATCAATTAGAAAAGAGAAAAAGGTATTGCAAAGTTAGAGCTAGGAAAACAGTATCTTCAATAGGTTTTTAGCATCTTTTTCTATTTATTTATTTTTTAAAAATAAATCAAACCTTTAAGGCAAGCATAATATAAATAATAATGATTTCATTAATGAAGGAACTACCAACAGTATAACTAAGTTAAATGGACTTATGTGATGTCCCTTTGCCAGTCCGTGTACACTAAATTCTTTTTTGCAGAGAACATGGAAGCAATAGAGGAACCTAAGCTATCCTTCAAACTGGTTATCAGAAGACAAAGCATTGTGCTTGGCTCTTGCTCCAGATGATCTAGATTCTGCTCTTCTCCTTGGTAGATGAGTTCTCATTTTCTCAATGCTTTCAGATGGAATAGTGTGATTTTAAAATCTGTGTACTGTTGCCTTGCAAAAAGGTAGATAACTGGTGCTGAAAGGTGCAAGGCAGTGGAAAAAGGTATGTCAGATCTTTGCACATTAGCAAGATACAATCATTGATCATCCTAAAGCTTTGTAGACTTCAAGGTGCATTGCAGCAACAAGTGCTCATTGTGCTGTAATAAAAACCTGTTTTAAAAAAATAGATATGTGGTAATATAGCTTTTCTGGATTTTTTTTGTAATGTTTGTTTTACTAATACATAATTTACTAACATACAACTAGAGTATTATTACTTTGTATTATTATTAATATATCAATATGAGTATATATACATTTTATTTGCCTAAATTTCATTTTAAAGGCAACTATAATATTAGATACTAATCAATTGCTATAAATGCATGAGACAAAACACTATGGGTAATAAACAAGATTTTTCTTTTTTTCTGTACATTGTCTTAGCATACCTGTTTTTCTCATACAGTTAGTCAATGTTTATGTCTTATTTCAGTGGGTTAAATCACTTTTTTCCTGAATTTTTTTTTAACTCTTTTCATTAAGAAATCATGTGATATTGCAGCAGATATAGATATTTTGTCTTCTGTTGTTGTCTATGCTTCTTATGGACTTAAATCTTGCTTTTTATTTTCTCGTAATGTTACGTAGCATTACTTACGGTCTTCATTTCAAATATGTATGAACACGATAAATGTACAATGAACATGAAGATCATTGCTTCATACATGAACAGAAAAATATTTAGTTTCAGTTGCATTTTTGAAGATCTGTCATGTTGTTCCACTTTTTTTTTTATTACAGATTTCTTGAACAGTTTTCTGTATTTCAATATTAGAAGAGCTTTCAAAGATACTATTTAGAGTTAAATTATATGATGACTGTCATCTTTGTAGAGATGAAACTTTTAGAATATGGCAACTTTGTGTAACCAGATGTCATTTTTTCAATAATCATCCCCACTTATTACTTTCTGCCAAACCTTTTTCAAAATTC